>NC_054485.1:11557117-12921192 GCF_017639515.1 Carcharodon carcharias
CAAGAGCCTACAATGTAAACACTAAATACTATCTATCCTAGAACATTCTGACATCCAGAATTATGAATTAAACATGAATTAGAAGGTCAAATGTAAACCATAAATTGCACGTTAAATGGCAAATATAACTAGGCCAGATCTTACGAATTGGCTCAGCAGCCCACTCAGGTTTTGGTGATCACACTCAGTCACAAAGTCCTTAAAAACTCTGCTTCCTCATAAGGAATTTCAGATCCTCTCCTTCTAGGAGCTAGTCTGATCTCCAGCCGACAGCAGCGCACAACCAACTGGAGTTCACATCTGCAAAACCTGCTCAACTCGGTCTGGATGGGGTAGACCCACCAATGTTATCTTCCAGTAACAGAAATAGTTACAACAACTATATCTTGCTTATTCTCAGCTTCAGGATCTAGCATCTGTCTTCTTTAATCTTCTTAAGCTTACTTGTACTGCACCAGTGGACTCATCAATTGCTATTGCTCAGCTTGGACTGAACTGTGACTTATATATCTTTCAAACAGGGTCAGTTTGCCAGAAGTTTCGCTTTCCAAACCTCAGCTTGTTTTTGTTTCCTTAGAAATTGGGAAGATCAGTTTCTTTGCAATGTTTACCTGTTTTGTTTCCCTTTTCAGTTCCATTTCTGTTTGAATTAGGGTCTGCCTGAAAAAATACAAATTAAATTTAAAGACATGAGGAGGGATTTTCGGAGAGGCTTGCCACCCCCAGAAGTAAAGCCAGTGTGAAGCCGACCCACTCGGGCTTAACAAGGTCACTGTGGGACTTCCACCTCTCACTGGGGAGAAGTCCCACCCTCTGGATTGGGTGGAAACTCCACCAGTCCTGACAGTGCCAAGAGTGTGTTAGTGTCCACTGCCGGGACTGCAAGGAAGAAGACGGAGATGGCTCAGAGCTCCCTGAAGCCATTGAGTTTCGGGTCTTGGTCAGCGAGGGGGCAGGGGGATGGGGGTTTGGGTTTAAGGCTGGGGGTGTTAGGAAGAAGGGGGGGTTTGACCATGGGGCGGGGGGGGGAGGGGTGCGCCCGCCCCCCCTTCCGATCTGCAAAGCACAGCTCCTCTCTTCCTTCCCGCCCTTCGATGAATGTAGTTGAAAAATTGGGTGCCCACTCTTACTGGTCTGCCCACGTTAAACATTTTATCATGTGGGCAGCATATCATCAGGGTCAATTGGCTTGATAACAAGCTGGATTGACACTTGATTACTTATTTGAATATGGAGAGCAGGCTGCCGAATATAGCACCCGCCCTCCCCCCAACCATATTATTGGGGTGAGCTCGGGGGTTGGTGTGAAGGTGATGTGGTAGCCCCCGGCTGGAAACATGCCCGGTGGGTTAGGACGTTTCTGCTATTAATGTGCAACTTTGTAAATAAACATTAAAATGTGTAAAAATTGGCTCTTGTCGTATCCTTTACCGTTTGGCTTTTCGGAATAGAACAGTTAGGTTTAGAGAATACTTGCACAGTGATGGGTTTCAGATACATGGCTTTTTATAAAATCGTAGTATAGTACAGCACAGGAGGAAGCGATGTTGCCCATCGAGCCTGTGCTTGCTCTTTTGAAGAGTAATCCAGTTAGTCCCACTTCCCCCACTCTTCCCCATACCCTCACAACTTTTTTCTCCCTCAAGTATTTATTCAATCCCCTTTTGATGCTTACTAGTGAATCTGTATCTACCTCCTCCCCACAGCCCGCGCCTTCTCAGGCAGTGCATTCCAAATCCTAAACACTTGCTGTGTAAAAACAAATTCATGTCACTTCTGGTTCTTTTGCCAATCACCTTAAATCTATGCCCTCTGCTTTTCAACCCTTCAACCATTGGAAACAGTTTCCTTTTGTTTACTTTGTTGAACTGCTTCATGATCTTAAGTGCCCATATCAAATTGCCTTTAGCCTATTCTTTGCCCCAAAGAGTACAACCACAACCTCCTCAAATCTATTTATGTAACTGTAATCATGTCTCTCTGAAACCATTCCAGCAAATCCCTTCTGCACCTTATTCAAAGTCTTCATGTCCTAGCTAAAATGTGGTGCCCAGAATTGGACTCAGTACTCCAACTGGGCCAAACCATGATTTTTATAAAATCTCAGCATAACTTCCTATCTTTTGTAATCTATGGGCAGAATTTTCTGTGCCCGCTGGCAGTGGGCATGATAGGTAGTGTGTGCCGACAATATGGCGCGATTGGTTTCACAAGAGCGACAAGGCAGATTGCGAACGTCTGCTCAGCCCGCTGACGACAGGCTGCATTTCCCACCAATAGTCGTCAGTGGGCTCATTGTAATACATTAGCATATCATTAAAAGGCCATCCCACCAGGCTCTTTGACCCCACCGGATCATCCGTCCACGTCGGTGGGAAAGCATGTCGACGAATTTCGCTACAGCACACAGGCGATGTGCACTTGGCAGTCTTCATTTTGGGGAAATTGAGGTGAGTGAACAGCATTGTTTTCCACAGTTCGCCAGGGTCGCCTGTTGCTTTGCAGGCATCAGGGGCGTTGGGGGGCCTGGGTGAAGTGCCGCCCTGCCTTGGAGGTGACTGATTTTAAGGGGGGTGGTGTCTAGGCAACTGCTGCCCAGCCTCAGATGCGGCTGTTGCTGTTGTCGGCGGGGTGGGGGGGGGGGGGGGGTGCGCGGGGGTGTGTGTGTGTGTGGGGGGGGGGGTGGTGGGGGGGGGGACAACTGCTGCCCTGGTGTTGGATCCCGCACAAAAGAAATCGAGGTGGGGGGCAAGGTAGGCAAGGGAAGTAGCCATGCAGTAGGGACTCCTGTATAAACTGACCAGTAATCTGCAACTGAGACAGTTCAGGCACAGCCACAGTGATATGATTGGGGTTGGGCTCCTAGTCTGCCTGCCCATGGAAGCAATACAAAGGCACCAAAGTGCCACCAAGCGCTCCAGGCCTTACCCCGCAACCCCAATCACAGACCGTGAGTCCGTGACCACTTTACTGGACCGCAGAGCAGTTGGATTGCACATGTTGTACAATCTGCTCGACAACGCTGGTCATGCAGCCGTCACTGCTGGAGGTGCTCACAGCCCATTGCAACCCAGTTAGGAGCTGTCTTCCCCCATGTCGCAGGCTGACAGGGCAGCCATGCAGCGTGTACTCATCTGCAGCCATCTGAGGGGTGGCCAGCACTCTCCAGGAAGCGTTAAGGGGCCATCACACAGGGCCAGGTAGGTGCTAAGTACACCAATGCTAACCATATCTCTCTTTCATGCCGCGGGAGGACCACATCAGGAGCATGGAGCCTGGTGACCCAGCTGTATGCCTGATAGCCTACAGGGACCGAAGAAGACAGTGGAGAGAGTGACTGAGGAGCCTGGCTGTGCAAAGGCAGGAGCAGCAACCTCAGGAAGAAGGGGCTGCTGGGGCTCCCGCGCATGATGCTCAGGAGCGACAGCGAGCCGTTTCTGGTCAGTGCCTAGCGACACCCAAGGTCTATAGCGCTGCCTATCATTCCTGCAGATGACCGAGAACCAGTGTCGCCGATGACTGCGCATGTCTAAGGAGCTAGTCATTCACATCTGCCACTTACTGTAGGACTTGGCGCCAAGGAGACTTGGAGGGCATCCACTGCCAGTGGCTGTGAAAGTGATTGCGGTACTCAATTTCTATGCCAGTGGCTCCTTTCAGGGCCCCACGGGTGACCTCTGTGGGATATCACAAGCCGCCACCCACAAATGCACCTATGAGGTCATGGATGCTACCTTCTCGAGGACACACAACTTTGTGCATTTCGCCCAGGATGCAAGGGCCATTGGATTCACCCGGATCTTGGGATTCCTACTGGTGCATGGTGCAATCGACTGCACCCATGTGGCGCTCAGGTCTCCATCGCTGCACATGGTGGACTATGTCAACCACAAGGGATTCCACTCACTGAATGTGCAGCTGGCATGCAACCACCAGAAACACTTCCTGGAGGTGTGCACAGGGTTTCCAGGGAGTGTGCATGACGTCTACATCCTCAGCCAGTCACTGATCCCTGCAGTCTTCCAGGGTCCGCAGAAGCTGCAGGGATGGCTGCTCGGGAACAAGAGTACCTGCAGAGGCCATGGCTGATGACACCCATGCAGCAGCCTCAGACTGCAGCAGAACGACGGTATAATGAAGCTCATGCTGCAGCTCGCAGCTTGGTGGAGCAGAGCATTGGGATGCTGAAGATGAGGTACCGGTGCCTGGACCGGTCTGGTGGAGCCCTGCAATACAGTCCACAGAGGGTGTCATGCATCATCACCGTCTGCTGCGCCCTTTATAACCTGGTGCCGCAATGGGGAGATGAGTTGTCTGAGGAGGAGATAGAGGAGTTGCACGTCCCTTCCAATGAGGAGGACGTCAACGGGGATGAGTGTGAGGAAGTCATCTGAAGCGACGATGACAGGGATAAGGCCCTCGCACTGGCTAGACAAGGCAGGTGCACTCAGGAGGCCCTCATAGCTGCTAGATTTGTGGAGGACGATGGCAACATGCAGTGAAGTGACCCAATAGATCCTCACAGCGCTTGACTCCAGCCTGGCTCATGGCAGTGCGAATACCCTCTGAGAGAATGCTCCTGTAATGGAGATGCAGTGGAAGCCCTAATAGTTGCTCGATTGCAGGAGGATGAGGGTGACATGCAGTGAGGTCACTCCACAAATTTTCATGTAGCCTCTGAGAATGTCTGACACCTGTCTGGCGGAGGGCAGCTTGCTTGCGCTCCCTGATCAGAGTCGTGTCATAGGGATGCAGCCAAGAAACTTTAGAAGCATCTGATGCTCTGTCTGCCTTCAGCACCTGAGCATCAGTGGCTACAGATGCTGAAGAAATGGGAGCCAGCCCATCCTTAAAACTTGCTGAGAGCACACAGAGAGTATGAAAGAACTCTGTGGCGTCTGCCCACTACATTCTGGCAGCAATGACAAGCATTGCCAAGGTGCAGGCATCAGTAATGTTTCCAGGGAGTGTGCGGCCGGACAATCACTGTGGTCTGAAGGCTGCATAGAACACAGGGAAGAGGCCCTGGACTGAGACACCTGCTTTTATCTTGTGCAGAAAGGTTTCACATCTGAGTCACAAGAACACTGCTCATCAGAGCATGGAGCCATAGGCAGGGAGATATCCTTGAGAGTTTATTGACAATAGTGAACAGTAGTACCAGTGATTAATACCCGTGCACAGGCTGTGCAACTAATTCTCCTTAATCATAGAATGTGTCAGTTCACGGACTCCCAAGATACCTGCCCTTTTTTGCGGTCTTGTGGAGTCCTTGGACCACGCTTATATAGGGTATTGTTGGCTGCACTCCCTTTTCAGTTATTTAAAAAACCTTTTATTAATGTTTTGTTTGCACTTCAGTCCCACGCTCCTGATCTACAGACACCCGGTGCGGACGGGGTCTGGGAAGGAGGATGACCTCCTCACAAGATAAAAGCAGGTGTCTCAGTCCAGGGCCTCTTCCCTGTGTTCTATGCAGCCTTCAGACCACAGTGATGGTCCAGCCGCACACTCCCCGGAAACATTACTGATGCTCCTGGGTTTGGCCAAGTTAGCCATTAACGGGCCTAGGCAGCGGGCAATCGAGGGGTTGTCTATCTCCCCCTTTTCCGTGGATACGTTTGCCGCACAGTGTCCCTGGAGAGGGAGCATGCGGTGTCTGCTGGCACTGTTGAGGCCTTCCGTGCCTGGTGGGCACCGTGGGGACTGGGGTGTTTTATTGACCCTCTTAATCACATTTTGGTTTGATGTTGTAAGTTTCCTTTAAATTTTGTCTTTGGTTTTTCAGTGACCCTAACTTAGGGGCTGCATTTTATTTTATCCCTCATTTTGTTAAATTAGTTTATTTGGTGGGCTTTAAAAGAGCTAATTCTCCTTAACTTTCCTAACCCCGCCGCTACGTCTTGGTGCTCCCCGGACATCCACAGCGGAGGTGGAGGCAGCCTGCTGACTGCAATGCCCTGTCTGTGATGACTTTGGCGGGCGTCCTGTGGAGGGCCAAGACTTGGAAACCCTGGACTGCATTTGGGGTCCTGCTGTGTAGCAGTGGTACCCTTCTCGGCCTGTGAAGCTGGAGCTGCTGAGGTCACAGGAAGAGGGGTTTTGGTCATTCCTGGAGTCATCTGGGTGGATGGGCCAAGAGTGTATACCTGCTGATCTTCCTCCCTATGGGTGGCTGTGGGCCCCTGGCTGACTCTTTGAGGGGAAGGGGTAGCTGGAGTGAGACCGAGCTGTCCCATACACCTCTCGCATAAACACTGTTGTAGGTCAACTATAGCATCAGTGATGGAGTTCAGCCCTCGCAATAATGAAGGAGCGATGTCCTGGACCATGGTCTCAATGGCAGCTACCATCCTACCAGTGTTGACTTTGGTGCAGTGGCATGCTTTCGCTATCATCTCAGCCTGAAGGTGAACGGACTCCCCCCGTCATGCCTTGCAATCTGAGAGTGCAGCAGACACCCTTTCCTGGTGTCCCTGAGCGTGCTTTTGCGGCTCCAGCAACTGTGACATGACCGAGTCCAGGGGCTTGTCATCAGGCTCGGACTCAGCAAATCTTTGGCCTCCAGCAGCCCTCCGAAAGCCAGCAACCTGGGAGTTCCCTGCTGCCACCTGCTGTGGATTAGACAGTGTGATGTGCTCACCATATTGTGATCCCCCGTCTATTCTAAAGCTAGGTCCCAAAGAGGTGAGTGTCTCTGTGCTGATGATGGTGTGGGTGAGCGCTGTGACAGAACTTCAAGGAAAGTGCCTTCAGATTCCCTACGGAGGTTTCTTCAGGGCCTGGGTCATGGACCATCAGCTGTTTAGCAGATGTGCCTACGAAAGCAAGGAGAGATAATTAGTGCATGGCAGTGGCCTGTGAAAGAGGACACATTACTCATGGCATAGTTGTCTGATGGATGTTGCACTGCTGGACCCTCACTTAGTAGAGCAGCGCCGACCTCCCTATCAGCACAGGACCTGTCCAGATCCTCGCCAGCCAGTTGGATGGCTCTGTTTTCAAAGTCCATGAGGACCTTGATTTTGGGCATTCTGTCACCAGCCTGCAACCTCTCTCTCTTGTGTGCCAGCTTGTCCTGCATGGATAGAGATGGACAAAGTGTAAGCAGGACACCTGCCAGGCCAGATGATAAATGTACCTAGCCTGAGCAGGTGATGAGCGGTCCCATGGATGGGCTGAGGACAATGCAGGTGTGTGTGAAAGAGTGAATGGTGATGTCCCTTGAACCGGCAGTGAGTGAGGGCCCTGTGGATGTGTGATGGGTTTGTGAGTGTGTGAGCTGAGAGCGATGAAAAGAGTGACTTACCCTGGCGGAACAGAGGAGATCATTCATCCTTTTGCAGCACTGGGTAGATGTCCGCTTCTGAAGGGCGTTGGCGCTGACGATTGTTGCCACCGCCTCCCAAGCTGGATTGGTCACATGGCTGCCCATCCGGCAGCCAGAGCAAGACTACAGGACATCCCGGCAGGCCTCCACAGTATCCAGCAGCTGCTCAAGGGACAAAGGGGTGCTGCAGTCCTTTTTCCTTTGCTGGCCATGTCTCCCGGGCAGCGGTGGTGAGCTGGTAGCGATGCGCGGTGTACTGGCGGCTGCATTTTAAAGCATGGCGGCTGGCATGATGCAACGGCGAGGTGATGGCGGGAGGGCGAATGAGAGCCCACCCACAATGGGAACAGCATGTTTCCCAGGAAATACATGAATAATGAGGTGGGTTTGGGACAATACTGCGTGAAAGCCCGCCATCGCAGCCAGCGGGTAAAACGTCGTTTTACCTGCCTTCTTCCACACTTAGTGCAAATCTACGAAAATTCTGCCCTATGCATCTATTTATAAAGTAGAATCCCGCATGATTTTATATTGTATGATTTATACTGTAGTGGTTAGCATTCTGACTCTGAATCTAGTTTGGATCATCACTTGAAGGGGAAGAAGTGCAATAATATGGGGAAAGAGTGAGGGAGTGGGACTTCATAATGGCAAAGTAACCCAAAAACATGGATTAATAACACAGAGAACAAGTTCAAATGCTACCATGGCTTATCAAGAAAAAAAATCAACCCCACACAAGGATGGCATGTGATACTGGGCCGGAATTCGCTGGCTAGAATTCGTCAACTTTAAGGCACTTGCTGTTATTAATGTATGAATTGGACACAACTTCTGGTGAGGAAGGGATAATCTGCAAATTGTGACTCACCACAAGATGCTGGACGATTTGCACCACTGTAAACAGCTGCTAGTCCTCAACCTCCTCATTGATTTCAAGAAATTGATGTAGTTGCACATTAATGGTCAATTAATCTTGTTGCAGGACATTATAGCATATATTTAACATCATAAAAAATTTTTAATGATAAGACTTATGTTCTGAAATGCCACGCAACCTCTCCAGCTCCAGAAGTGAACGAATTAAACTGCAAGGTCTTATTCCTACAGGCAATAAATTGTTATTGGAGAGTTTTTTAAAAAGTAGAAAACCTTTGAATTCCTTTTAAATTCCTTTCTTTCCGCTTCTGTTTCTTTTTCCTCTCCCTCTTAATCTAATCTTTCTCTCCTCTTTATTTCTCTTTCTGTACCTGATTTGACTCTAATTCACCCTTTTCCCCCATAGTTCCTCTTTCTCAATTTTTAAGTCTGAAATGTTTAATTTTCATGTTTGTCATGCCCATAAGATATGAAAGAGATCGCAAACTGTGTAAATTAAACCTTACTTTGCTGGAACAAAAACATGGCTGCTATAGGTCGCATGAGTCAGAATCTTCAGGTTGGTGAGTGGGGGCAGGCTCCACTCACTGATGCGTCCCGACATCACCGCGCGTCATTTAGATCTTCAGTTCAGCGGGCGTGCACCGGAGTTGGCTGCACACCCATTGAACTGTCAAAGGCCTGTTAAAGCCATTTAAATACCAATTAAAATAATTAACTGAACTGCCCATCCAACACCTTAAGGTTGGCGGGCAGGCGAAGAGCCCAGGCGGCCTTCGCATTTTTCATGGAACTGGCGGGATGAGATTTCATGAAGGTTTTTAAACTTAAATAAAAATTTTCAATAAAATTCATTGATATGTCCTAACTCATGTGACACTGTCATGTGAGGGGACTTGTCTTAATTTTTTTTTCCTTTACTTAAATTTTTAACAATCAAACTAATCTCCCTGAGGCAGCTCTGACTCAGCTCCGACTCAACCCTCCACCCGCACAGGGCTCGATCAACGCTTCTGGGTATGTGTCACGCTGGGCGGGCCTTAATTGGCCCGCCCATGTAAAATGGTGGCACACAGCCAATTGCGGGTGGCGATTGGCTGCGCACGTGCCCGGGCCTGCTCCCACCCCCACCCCAGTGACGGGGAGAAAATTCTCCCCATGATTTGCAAGTTGGCTACAGTTTGGAAAACTTCCAAACCTCATTCTTGTGGAATTTGTTTTCATTCATTCATGGGATGTGGGCATTGCTGGCTAAGCCACCATTTCTTGCCCAACCCTAATTGCCCTTGTTCAAAGGACATTTAAGAGTCAACCACATTGCTGTGGCTTGGGAGTCACATGTAGGCCAGACCAGGTAAGGATAGCAGATTTCCTTCCCTAAAGGGCATTAGTGAACCATATGGGTTTTTATAACCATCGACAATAGTTTCATGGTCATCATTGGACCTTTAATTCCAGATTTTTATCGAATTCAAATTCCACAATCTGCCATGGCGGGATTCAAACTCCAGAGGATTACCCCAGGTCTCTGTATCACTAGTCCGGTGACAATATCATATGTCATCACCTCACCCTATTAGCTCATATCTATCGTTGTGTGAACCAGTTATAATCAATGAAACAAGGGAGAAGCAGATGATCTGTCTCCCCAACCTAGACTTATAATAAAGAGAGAACCATCAAAACTCATTTTACCTATGGAGGCGCTAATAGCCAGCATCTATTTCCCAAGTTGAACAATGGATTTTTCCCAGAGACATAGAAACTGATTGTTAACCTGAAACTGACACATCATTGGCCAACATCACATGACCTAAGCTCCTTTGGCCTTTGGCAAGTTTTAATGTTACGCTTCTGAACTCCCAGCATTGTCTACTATAGAACCAAAGAACCATAGGAAAGTTACAGCACAGAAGGAGGCCATTCGGCCCATCTTGTCCATGCCAGCCCGAAGACCCCCAGGTGCCCTTTCTAATCCCACCTTCCTGCACCCGGCCCATAGCCCTGCAGCTTACAGCACTTAAGATGCAGATCCAGGTACTTTTTAAAAGAGTTTAGAGTTTCTGCCTCTACCACCAACTTGGGCAGCAATTCCAGACACCCACCACCCTCTGCGTAAAAAAGTTCTTCCTCATGTCCCCCCGACACCATCTGCCACTTATCTTGAATCTATGTCCCCTGGTTATAGAATTCTCCATGAAGGGAAATAATTTTATCCTGTCCACTCTATCTATTCCCCTTATAATTTTGTACACCTCAATCAAGCCACCTCTCAGCCTTCTTTGCTCTAAGAAAAATAACCCCAACCTATCCAATCTCTCCTTTTACCTATACTTTTCTAACCCTGGCAACATTCTTGTAAACCTCCTTTGCACTCTCTCCAGAGCAATTACGTCCTTCCTGTAATGTGGTGACCAGAACTGCACACAATTCTCCAGTTGTGGCCTCACCAGTGTTTTATACAATTCCAACATTATATCCTTACTTTTATATTCTATACCTCTGCTAATGAAGGAGAGCCTTCTTTACAACCTTGTCTACTTGAACTGCTGCCTTCAGGGACCTGTGTACTTGTACGCCAAGATCTCTCACTTCATCTACCCCTCTTAGTATATTCCCATTTATTGTGTAATCACTGTAACTGTTTGACCTCCCTACATGTATGACCTCACACTTCTCTATGTTAAAATCCATCTGCCACTTTACCGCCCACTCCACCAACCTATCTATATCGTTTTGGAGATTATGGCTATCCTCTACACTATCCACTACTCAGCCAATCTTTGTGTCATCTGCAAATTTCACAATTGTGCCCCCCCAAGTTCACATCCAAATCGTTAATATATAACACAAACAGCAAGAGTCCCAACACCGAGCCCTGTGGAACACCACTTGAGACAACTTTCCATTCACAAGGGCATCCATTGACCATTACCCTTTGGTTCCTGTTACAAAGCCAACCTTTTATCCAGTTTGCCACATTTCCCTGAATCCCATGGGCTTTTACTTTCCTGACCAATCTGCCATGTGGGACCTTGTCAAATGCCTTGCTAAAATCTATGTACACAACATCCACTGCACTACCTTCATCAACCCTTCTTGTCACTTCCTCAAAGAATTCAATCAAATTTGTGAGACAAGACCTTCCTTTAACAAATCCATGCTGACCATCCCTGACTAGTCCATGCCTTTCCACATGACAATTAATCCTATCTCTCAAGATTGATTCTACTAATTTGCTCACCACTGATGTAAAACTAACTGGCCTATAATTGTTTGGCATTTCCTTTGATCCCTTTTTAAACAATGGAACTATGTTTGCGTTTCTCCAGTCCTCCGGTACCTCCCCTGTATCTAGTGAAGATTGGAAAATCATCCTCAGAGCATCTGCTATCTCCTCCCTGACTTTCTTCAGCAGCCTCGGAAACAATCCATCTGACCCCGGTGACTTATCAACTTTCAAGTATTTCAACCCTTCGAGTACTTCCTCTCTCTTTATGACTATCCCATCCAATATCTTGCAGTGTTCCTCCTGGACTGCTATATCTACATCCTCCCTTTCCTTTGTAAACACAGAGATAAAATATTCATTCAAAACCCTTCCCACAGCCTCTGCATCTACACACAAGTTTCCATCTTCATCTCTGATAGATCCCACTTTTTCCTTAACTAACTTTTTAGCATTAATGTATTGGTAAAACATCTTTGGGTTATCTTTAACTTTATTTGCTAATCTTTTGTCATGCCCTCTCTTTCATTTCCTTATTTCCTTTTTTACTTCGTCCCTGCACTTCCTATATTCATCTAGGCTATCTGCAGTGCTTAGTTCTTTGTGCCTATCGTACGCTCTCTTTTTCTGTTTGATCTTCCCCTGTATTCCTCTAGACACCGGGGTCGGGGGGGGGGGTGTCTAGTTTTGGCAGTACCACTCTTATTTTTGTAGGGGACATGTCTACTTTGTACAATTAGGATCTCGCTTTTTAGTGCTTCCCATTGGTTTTCCACTGTTTTATCCTCCAGCAGTGCTGTCCAGTCCATCTTAGCCAAGTCCCTTCTCATTTCTGCAAAATTTGTCTTCCCCCCGTTCAAGACTTTTACTCCTGCCTTATCTCTGTCCTTTTCCATGGTAATGCTAAATCTAACTGAATTGTGATCACTGTCCCCGACATGGTCGTCAACTGTCACTCAATTGCCCTTCTTCATTCCCCAAGACTAGGTCCAGAATTGCATCTCCTCTTGCTGGGTTTGTCACTAATTGGTTGAAAAAATTTCCTGGACACACTGCATGAATTTTTCTCCCTCAGTACCCCTTATATTGTTTGAATCCCAGTTGATATTAGAATAGTTGAAGTCTATTATTATTGCCCTCTTGTTCTTACAGCAGAAATTTGTCTACATATTTGTTCTTCTATCTCCCTTTCACTATTTGGGAGTCTGTAGTATACTCCCAGTAGTGTGACTGCCCCTTTTTTATTTCTAAGCTCAATCCATAAAGCCTCGTCTGTTGACCTATTTAGTATATCATCCCTTCTTATAACTGGAATTGATTCTTTAACCATTAGTGCTACCCCAGTCCCCACCTTTTTAAAATCCTACTCTATTGTGTCTGAAGACTCTATAACCAGGGATATTAAGCTGCCAGTTTTGTCCCTCCTTTAGCCAGGTCTCCATTATAGCAATGACATCCTGCTGCCATGTGTCTACCTGTGCCTTTAACTCATCTACCTTGTTTGTAATACTCCTTGCATTGAAGTATAAACAGTTTAACCCCGTCAATTTCCCTTGCTGGACACTTTTTAAACTTTGCTTCTCCTGTAACTCCATGTCTATCACAACGTCCCTAGCTAATGTTCTACCTCCATTTTTCTGATCTGAATCTGACATAGCTGATCCTACTCCTGGGATCCCATCTCCCTGCCACACTAGTTTAAATACTCCCCAACAGAACTAGCAAAAGCCCCCACAAGGACACTGGTCCCAGCTCTGCCAGGGTGCAGCCCATCCAGTTTGTACAGGTCCCACCTTCGCCAGAATCGGTCCCAGTGCCTCAAGAATTTGAATCTCTCCCGGCTACACCATCTCTTCAGTCATGTGTTCATTTGGTCTATCCTCTTATTCCTGCTCTCGCTAGCACATGGAACTGGGAGTAATCCTGAGATTACTACATTTGAGGTCCTGCATTTTAATTTATCTCCTAACTTCCTGGACTGAGCTTGCAGGTCCTCATCCCTTAGTTTACCTATGTCGTTGGTACCAATGTGTACCACGACCACTGGCTGTTTACCTTCCCTCCCCAGAATGTCCTGCAAACACTCCGTGACATCCTGGACCCTGGCAACAGGAGGGCAACATACCATCCTTGATTCATGATTGCAGCCACATATGCGTCCGTCTGTGCCCCTAACTATTGAATCCCCTTTCACTATAGCCCTGCCACTTGTTTTCCTCTCACCCACCTGAGCAGCAGAGCCACCCACAGTGCCGTGAACTTGGCTGTTGCTGCTTTCTCCTGAGAGCAGCCCCCCCCATGCCACCCCCCCACCCCCCCCCCCCCCACCCCCACCCACCCCCCGCCCCCCCCACTCCAACAGTATCCAAAGCGATATATCTGTTAGAGATGCGGATGACCACAGGGGACCCCTGCACTACCTTCCTGAGCCTTTTACTGTTCCTGATAGTCACCCATTCACTTTCTGCCTGTGTAATCTTCACCTGCGGTGTGACCACCTCGCTAAACGTGCTATCCACGACTTGCTCAGCACCGGGGGATGTTCCACAATGAGTCTACCCGCAGCTCCAGCTCCGAAATCCGGTTAGCTAGAAGCTGCATTTGGACATACCTTCTGCACACATGATAAGCATCCCTCATTTCCCACATTCTGCAGGAGGAGCATATCACGGGTCTGGGTTCTCCTGCCATGATGTCCCTCTCAATTAAGCTAGTTACTTCCTTAAAAAATACACTAGTTCAGGGCCTTATTTATGTTAGTTAGGAACCTTGTTTCTTGACTAATTATACTTGTACAGTACTACTCTATATTTTTTTTTAGCTCCTACCTCAGTATTAAGCAATGAATTACTTTAATAGATTGAAAAAAAATGTTAACATCCAGTCTGTCAACATGAAAACAGGACCAGGCTGACAACAAAGCCTACCTCAAGTCTAAACTTCCTCGAAGCCTGGTTCTCTGAAAGATTCCTGCCATCACCTGCACAGTGAACCAAGTCTCTGGATACCAACCTCATCTTGCTGTGCCATCACCAACTTTGAAGGAATTTGGCAACTCCTGCTTTCAGCTAGCTGAATGCACTTTTCCTATCTCCTGCTTGTGTGTGTGTATGTAATTGCACAGACCATACCCCTGGTTTGAATATATGAATAAACAATACTTCTGATTTAACCCTGCAGAGAGTTTGCTGCGAGTCACTTTGAAATTGACTGCACAGACAGAGGGTTTGGGGAGACACGCCTTATCCTATTTCAAAAATTAAAACACCTCTGCTTACAGACAGATGCTGAGAAAATAAAGGAGTTTGGTTTGCCTCTCTCCCCTATCCGTAACAAGATTTTGAGCTGGAGTGTGAGAAACAAAGTTTAACTAACAGTGCATGCTCCAGCAAATTCTGGCTTATTAGATCACTCTTGAACTGGCCATTAGGAGAACATGAGATAGCTGAGGATGACTCTGTACTCAGTTTCCTGGAGAGAACTTCTTATCTTTCACTCAGTATGGCTCAGCCTCCCCCTGGCAGAATTGCAAGGATCAATGTGAGGCACATTACACCATGCATCAAGACACTGCAGCATTTAGTCTCTTAGAATAAATAGAAGATTAACTGGTTGGTCTAATTATTATTTTACTGTGTGTAACAAGCAAGTATTGAGCTTTGAGGTAAAGTAATTGTGCCATTTAACTGGGTTGAAATATGGGCCCTATTATTCCAGTTCCTCCCTGAAAAAATATTTTCCAGCAGCCTGCTGACTTTTACAATTGTTCATTACAATCGTTCATTAAGCTGCAGGCCGCATGGTAAATTTGTGCATGATTTCTGTATGCATATAGAACTAACTGCTCTGTTCATTGGTTGCACACATTAGCATTGGGCCCAACATTATGAATGGACAGCATTGTTTAAAGGCAGCCAGCATCTCTTTAAAAAAGTCTGTTGAAAACTGAATCTATACTCTGATACTTTGAGGAATGGCTGAACATGCTAGATAACATGTATCAAGTTATTGAGACATTCCACTGGAGGTCATGTTGGAAGAGGTGGAAAGGAGAGATTCCTTCCCTCCAGGCAAATGCCCAGGATGTACTGGAAACAAGTAGTGGTGTAGGTCAATCCCAGTCGTGTTGCTCCAAGGACATTGAATCAGTGCAAGAAGTTGCTTAACAGTCTCAAAAAAGTTGCCAATGTGAGTGAGTTCATTTTCAAATGGCATATCCTACCACCTGTACCACCAGTCTCATCCGCAGCTCAATTCTCTGCACCCACATCATACATCTACCAACAATCTTTATGAACTGGTACTCAAACCTAAAATGCACAAACCAGATAGATTAGATAGGGGAAAAAAACTATTCCTATTGGTGGAAGGATCAAGAACGCAGAAAGCCCAGATCTAAGGTGATTGGCAAAGAAGCAATGGAGACATGAGGAAAAAATTATGAGACAGTGAGTGGTTAGGATCTGGAATCTCATGGAGGCGAATTCAACTGAGGCCTTCAAAAGCACCATCTTTACCTCCACCTAACCCACTTAGCACTTCTGCAAGCCTCGCATTCACAACTCACAGCTCACATACGCTGGTAGCTATTCAACCATTACAGCCATATCACCCAAACATATTGCAGGACTCTCACTGATGCTTGAAGGCGAAGGTGGTACACAACACCTGGCAAAGAACTGGAGGAGGACAAGCATGCCTGCATGTTTTAACCCCCATGAAGAAGACTGTGCTGGCCATCACAGGAAGGGGCATCACTGAGTACATGCTGCTGGTGGCACTAAGGTGATAAATTATGAGGGTATCTTCATATGTAGTCCTCCTGTCATCCCATCTGTCTCTCATCCCTCAATCTCTTCTGCCATAGAAGCTGCAGATGGTGTAAGTATGCTTTATTACTTTCTCCTTTTCCTTCATCACAACTCAACACTTACCCATTTCCCAAATCAGTTACTGAAGAACTAGAGGCATCCCAGTCAGTGGAGAAAGAGGAAAAAGACAGTGAAGATGAAGAGACCTTATTGCTCGATCTTACCATTGCAGCCACCATCTCAGATCCTGATACTGGACATATTTTGGATGCTTGGATATAGGAGTGATCTGCATGTGGTGAGACACTGGCCATAAGTATGCAGGACAAGGGAAAAGGATAGATTAATTGACAGCTCACTGGGTTGCACACTAATTTTATTGTAGAGGACTCAGATGAGGACTTCAGTGGGCCAGGCTACAGAAGAAGGCTGATGGGTGTATGTAGCCAAATGCTTGGTGCACTGGAAAGCCTCCCAGAAAACCTGTGCTCAGTACCAAGGTACCTAGAGGAACCCAGCACCAATTTGGCACAGAGCTTTCATTAGCTTTGAAACCCATCCTTCCCAATAGAGAACTGATGTCACTTCCATCACATGTAGAGCCCAGCATGATGCAACATCAGATGGCTGATGTTGCAGCTTCCATTGTTCCAATGTGGCATTGGAAGCTCAGACTGTTGCCATCATGTCTCAGGATACCATTGTTCAAAGGGGCTTGAAGGGCATCATAACAGTCTATAACTTCGTTCTTGAATAGATCAGTAGATTTGTTGAGACACCACCTGGAATAATGGCAGAGGCTCCAGGAATCCAGCTTTCCTTTCGCAGGATGACAGCATTTGTGATGCCACTGCTGTCACTCCAGCCGTGCCCTTGCTGTTTCTGTTAACCAGCCAGCTCAGACTGCTACCTCCCACACTGAAATGGTGTGGTCAGAGGCCAGTCCTTTGAAGCCCAGAGCTGTGAGGTTGACCTCCAAGGTCATCTGCAATCTCTTCAATTATCGATCAGTAGCTTTCCACCACTCTTTCTGCAACCACTGATGAAGCACCTCTAAGGAGCACTGGAAGAGGCAAATACACATCGAAGACACACACTAAAGAGAAAACAAAAGCGTGATTAGTTTATTTTTGCATGCATTATGTCATGCTGGAATTAATAAATTTGGATAGCGATGTGCATTTTTGGTGGTGTTTATTTTTGAGTGTCCGGAAAGATGAAGATGTGGTGTTCTATGGTAAAGATAAGGAAAATTCATCCGTTAATTAATGGGGATGTACAGCTGAGGTTATAGGTATCATTCAATAATTAATTATCACATAGAGGCTGCTCTGAAAGGGGCTTTTTATATGATCCTCACTTCCAATTGCGCTTCCTTCTTCACATATTCCTTCTCCTCCTCATGCTCCTGCTCCTTGATTTCTGCCAGATAGGTAGTGGCAAGGGTTGTTCCCTCATAATGGCCAGGCTGTGCAGCATACCACCAACTCGGGTCAAATTAATATTTTTTGAGAAAGAAAACTGCCCAGTTGAATTTTGTCGAGTAAAGCAAAGTACTGCAGATGCTGGAGATCTGAAATAAATACAGTGCTGGTGCAGCTCAGCAGGTCTGGTAACATCTGTGAAGAGCAAAACAGAGTTAATGTTTTGAATCCAATATGACTTCTTCAGAACATATAGAATTCAACCTGCGTTAACTTTGGTTCTACCTCCATAGATGCTGTCAAACCTGCTGAGATTTTCCAGCACTTTCTATTTTAATTTTGATGAGGGCCATGTTTTGATTTTTGGGGGTTACATTTTTGTTTTCTGGGGCTACTTCTTCATTTTTACTAACCAGCCTGAGCCCATTTTAACACACGCAGTAATCAGCCCCTCTCCCTACCATGCACACACATTAAGCATTGCCCACCTCCCTCCCCAATTCTGGGCTATTTGTTGCTCATGTTAATTTCATTTCATTGTGAACTGCTGATGGCTCTCTCTCTCTCTCTCTGGCTTGTTGCCGGGGCTTTGTAGTTTACAGAACATAGGAAATAGGAGCAGGAGTAGGCTAGTTAGCCCCTCGGGCCTACTCCACCATTCAATTCTTGAATTCTTGAAATGACCTTCTACCTCAATGCTATTCCCACACTATCCCCCTAGCCTTTGGCGTCTTTACTACAGGTGCCAGACCCGTATCCAGTGTCCCAAAATCTGGAAGGATCTGAAAATCGGCTACATTCAAAGCTGGTGCCCTGGGTAGCAATTTGAATAAACTCTTTATTCTTTATTCTTCATACTTTATTTTATGTATTACTGAGCCTAGGATCCAAAATCCTTAAAATCCCCAAATCTGGCACATGTCCAGTCCCAAACTTCCTGGATATGCGGTCCAGTACCTGTATGTAGAAATCTGTCGATCTCTGGAAATCTCTGTCTTGAATATACTCAATAACAGAGCTTCCATAGCCCTCTGAGATAGAGAATTCCAAAGGTTTAACACTCTCTGAGTGAAGAAATTCCTCCTCATTCAGTCCTAAATGGCCTACCTCTTATTCTGAGTCTGTGTCCCATGGTTCTATACCTTCCAGCCAAGGGAAACATCCTTCCTGCATCTACCTTGTCAAACCCTGTAAGATTCCTGTATGTTTCAATGAGTTTGCCTCTCATTCTTCTTAACTTTAGAGAATACAGGCCCATTCTCCTCAATCTCTCCTCCAAGGACAATCCCACCATTCCAGGAATCAGTCTTGTGAACCTTTGTTGCATTCATTCTATGACAGTTATGTCCATCCTTAGGTAAGGAGACCAAAACTGTATGCAATACTCCAGGTGTGGTCTCACCAAGGCTCTATACAATTACAGCAAGACATCTTTACTCCTGTACTCAAATCCTCTTGCAATAAAGGCCAACATTTGCCTTCCTAATTGTATGCTGCAGCTGCATGCTAGCTTTCAGTGATTCATGAACAAGAACACCCAGGTCCTAGACATCAGAACTTCCTGATCTCTCACCATTTAAAAAATACTCTGCACTTATGTTATTCTTACCAAAGTGGATAACTTCAGTTTTTTCACATTATATTCCAACTGCCAAGTTCTTGCCTACTCATTTAGCCTGATTAAATCCCCTTGAAGCCTCTTTGCATCCTCTTCACAATTCATATTCCCATCTAGTTTTGTGTCATCAGCAAACTTGGAAATATTACATTTGGTCCCCACATTCAAATCATTGATATTTATTTTGAGTAGTTGGGACCCAAGCACTGATTCTTGTGGTAACCCACCAGTCACAGCCTGCCAACCCAAGAATGACCCATTTATTCCTGCTCTCTGTTTTCTGTCTGTTAACCAATTCCAATTCCATGCCAGTATATTCCCCCTAATCCCATGTGCTCTAATTTTGTTTGCTAATATCTTGAGTGGGACCTTATCAAAAGCCTCCTGAAAACTCAAATACACCACATCCATTGGTTCTCCCTTAGCTATTCTGCTAGTATCACCCTCAAAAAACTCCAACAGGTTTGTCAAACATAAATCGATGTTGACTCTGCCCAATCATACCTTTATTTTCTAAATTTTCAGTTATCACATCCTTTATAATAAATTCTAGCATTTTCCTTACTAATGATGTCAGGCTAACAGGTCTGTAGTTCCCCATTTTCTCTCTCCCTCTCTTTCTTAAATAGTGGGGTTATATTTGCTACCTTCAAATCTGCAGGAACCATTCCAGAATCTATAACATTTTGGAAGATTCTTTTTAATGATGTTAATTTCTTTCATTTCCTCATTCCCACAAGTTCCTTGGTTCTCTGGAATTTCTGGGAGATTTTTTTGGATCTTCTCCATGGAGACAGACACAAAGTATTTGTTTAATTTCTCTGCCATTTCCTTATTCCCCATTCTAAATTCTCCTGTCTCTGCCTGTATTGGGCCCACATTTGTTTTTGCTATTATTTTCCTTTTTACATACCTATAGAAGTTTTTTCAGTCCATTTTTATGTTTCTCACTAGTATACTCATATTCTATTTTCTCATTCTTTATCAGTTTCTTAGCCCTCCTTTTCTGAATTCTAAATAGCTCCAAACCCTGACGCTTACCACTTTTTTAGTTAGCAATTTATAAGCCTCTTCCTTTGATCTAATACAATCTTTAATTTCTCTTGTTAGCCATGGTTGGATCACTTTTCTGTTTGATTTTTGTGCCTCAAAGGATTGTATATTTCTGTGTTCTTTAAATGCTAGCCATTGCCTGTTGACCATCATTCCTTTTGATGTTGTTTCATCTGCCACAGCTAACTTGCCCCTCATACCTTTGTAATTTCTTTTGTTTAGATTTAAGATCAACTTCTGGATTGAACTATATCACTTTCAAACTTAATGTAAAATTCCATCATATTATAGTCACTCTTCCCTAAAGGCTCCTTTACAATGACAGTATTAATTAGCCCTTTCTCATTGCACAATTCTAGATCTAAAATAGCTTGTTCCCTAGTTGGTTCCTCAACAAATCGGTCCAGAAGATCATCTTGTATACATTCCAGGAATTCATGCTCCACAGCATTTGTGCCAATTTGGTTTACCCAGTCTACATGTAGATTGAAGTCCCCCGTGATTACTGTATTACCCTTGTTACATGCACCTCTAATTTCCTGATTTACACCATGTCCTATATCATCAATAAATAACTTTCACCAATGTTTGTTGCCCCTAGCTGTTTCTTAGCTCCACCCAAACTACACCTTGATCTTCTGATCTAAGATCTTCTCTCACTAATGTACTGATCCCATTGTTTATTAACAGCACAACTCCACCTCCTTTTCCTTGTTGTCTAACTTTCCTATATGTCGAATGCCCTTGAACATTCCGTTTCCAGCCTTGGTTACCCTTCAGCCATGTCTCCAAGATGGCAATTAGATCATACCTGTTTGCTTCTATTTGTGTCATAAGTTCATCTACCTTGTTTTGAATGCTGCATGCATGCAGATAGAGTGCCTTTAATTTTGCCTTTTTAATATTTTAATATTTTTCTGTATTTTGACCCTATTTGATGTCATCCTTTGTTTCCACTGCCTTCCAATCTCGCTCACTACTTTTCTTCCTAGCATTACCAGCTTTGTTTCATTCCCATCTGAATTCCCTCTCTGGTTCCCATACCCCAGCAAAGCTATTTTAAACTTTACAACAGCACTAGCAAATCTCCTGGTGCTGATATTGGGCCTGGTCCTGCTAAGGTGTAACCTGTCTGAAAAGATGAAATTAACATCAACCATCAATTAAAGTGTTACTTCCCCCATGCAATGCAAGTAGAAAGAGAGCATGTACAAAGACATACATATTTAAAATTGCCAAGAGTACGCCGTCTTTTTACTCATATTGCCACGGGGGAAGCAACGCTTTGCTTGTTTGCTAATGTTAATTTCATTTTCTTGAACCTACAGAGCCTCGGCAACAAACTGGAGTGGGAAAGAGAGAGCCTTCAGTAGTTCACAATGAGAAGAAAATAAAACGATCAACAAACAGCCCAGACTTGGGAGGGAAGGAGGAGGGCAATGCATAAACTTGCAGAAGTAGCACCACAGAACAGCCATCCAGTTGTGAGTGCAAAGATTCCTGGAGAGGATTCAACACTAGAGACATTGGATTGGAAACAAACACAAGGAGCAGAAACACAGCAGAAACATTTGAAGCAGCCACGTCGACCCTGAGTCCAGGACTGCTACAGTGCCCCAAGTGGCGAGCCTGAGAATTGTGGGGCCAGCTTGCTGGGGCATGGGGGGGGGGGGGGGGGGTGACCTTTCCATATTATGAATTTTTCGTCCCATGTTTGAATTTTTTTCAGGTTTCGAAGGTGAATTTGCCCACCAGCCCTTGTATTTTGAATCCTATGACACCTGTTCAGCTGAGTACAGCACGGCTCCTTCAGTGCAGTCCAGGCAGTGGTGCTTTGCTTGAGAATATAATAGTGTGCCCTATAATGCTTCTTTTGGCAGCATGACTCTCATTGTATGTCTGCTGTGCACGTGTGCATGGGTCCCAAACCAGAGCCATGAGCCATGTCATGAATCACAGAAATCACAGAATCTTTACAGTGCAGAAGGAGGCCTTTCAGCCCTCGAGTCTGGACTGACTCTGAAAGAGCATTCTACCTGGTCCCACTCCCCTGACTTAACCAGGTAACCTTGCACATTCTTGCACATTTAGCAATCTAATTCCCCTTTGGATACCTCGATTGAACCTGCCTCCATCAACCTCTCAGGAAGTTCATTCCAGACTCCAACCACCCTCTGGAAGGAAACATTTTTCCTCACATCACTTTAACTCCTTTTGCTAAATACTTTGAATCTGTGCCCTCTAGTTCTTGATAGTCTCTTGAGTGGGAACAGTTTCTCTCTATTTACACTGTCCATACCCATCAGGATCTTGAATGCCTCTAACAAGTCTTCTCTCAGCCTTCTTTTCTCGAAGGAAAACAGGTCCAACCCCTCCAATCTATCCTCATAACTACAGTTCTTTATCCCTGGAATCATTCTTGTGAATCACCTCTATAGTCTCTCCAATGCCTTCACATCCTTCCTCAAGTATGGTGCCCAGAACTAGACGCAGTACTCCAGATGAGACCTAACTGTGAGGGCATAGCCCATTTGATTTGCCACAGTGGGCGGAATTTTCCATGCTGATTGGTGTTGGCCGTGTTCGGTGGCATGAGTGGACAATGTGGCGAGAAGGCCAAAAATTTGTTTCACAACGTCGTGAAACCAGTTTGCAATTCATCCATTCTGCCTGTCAATGGTGAGCCGCATTACCTGCCGTTGACGTCGGGTACTTCATGGTAATACATTTGCATATCATTATAAACCCAGCCCGCCGGAATCATCCTCCCATGCTGGATCATCCGCGCACACCGGTATGTTTCACAGCAGCATATATAAGACGTGAACTTGGATGACTGCACTTCGAGGGGAACTCAGAGGCGAGTGCACAGTAACATTGTGCAGCACTCACAAGGGTCACCTGTTGGACTTAATTGTTGAGCAGCGTTGGGGGAGGCAAGAGCTGCCCTGCAGTTGAGGTGAGTTTGAGGGGGTGGGGGGTGACAAAGGGCTGCGCTGTGGTTGATGGTGGTCCACAAGTACTTGTGGGGTGGGGTGGAGGGAAGCAGCCACGCTTTAGGGAAACCTTGTATAAAGTAACAATTCCTCCGCAGCTGAGGCAGTTCAAACGCAGCTGCATTGAAATGCTTGGAGTTGGGCCTCTAGCTTATCTGCCCATTCGAGCAACACAGAGGCATGAAATTGCCACCAAGTGCACCAGAGCTTTTCACACCTCGGGCAGACTGCAAATTAATGAGTGTTTTAGTGGACTGTAGAACAGTTGGATGACTGCACATGTTGTACAATCTCATTGCAAAAGCTTGCCTTGGAGCAGTCACTGGTATAGGCACTCATAGCCTATTGCAATGTCAGCATTCCAGTTTCGACCAGTCAAGGGCAATTAGAGATGGGCAATAGATTCTAGCTGAGCCAGAGATGCCCACATCCCATGAATGAATTAAAAAAAAAATCCGCCAACTAAAGCAGGATTTGGTGCTGGAGGTCATGCACTGCCAGTGGCTGAGGAAGTGACCGTGACACTCAATTTTTACACCAGTGGCTGCCGCCTCCCATGCTGGATTTGTGATGTTGCTGCCCATCCTGCGGCCAAAGTGGAGGTAGAGGACATCATGGGGCGCCTCCACTGCCTCCAAAAGGCACTCAAGGGATGCATCATTAACCTGGGGGCTGCAGTCTTCTTGCCTTTTGGGGCTATGTCTTCTTTGCAACAGTCTTCGGCTGAAAACACAGAGGTGTGCGTGTGGCTGGGCTTTAACTACATGATGAAGCGGCAAAATGATGGCGTGGTGGGCGAATGAGAGCCTGCCTGCCATCGAAATGGCATGTTTCCTGGGAATGCATAATTAATGAAGCGGGATTGGGACAATACAGTGTGAAAAGCCGCCATTGTGGCCAGCAGGTAAAACGTCCTTCTTCCCGCCCACTACCACACTTAGTGCAAGTCTGGGCTGAATCTGCCCAGTGTTTCAAATACAGGTGGCAAGAGGACTGCTTAAAAACTGAAGGAACTGAGACTGCCGCCAGGATAAATGGCATTCATCTGCTTGATGTGTTGCATGTGGTCATACACCACCTTTACATTAAGGATTTGCAATTTTGCTGAAAGAAGCTGAAGCTTTTCGTCTTGTACTTATCAGGACAAATGCAATTTATAGTACAGGAGAAAAGGGGTGCTTATTTACTCATATACTATAAGTTGATATGATCATTTGAAATTTGGTATTCTTGCGTTTGGCCTGCTGAGTGCAAGATGAAAAGTTTCAGCAACATGTCGCTCTTTTCAGTAATGTTCAAGTTCTGTACTATAAAGTGCAATACGTTTTGGTTCATAAACGTGGCTGAGTTCACATGAGATGCACACATGGCAAGGTGCATACAGTCAGTAGCACTCTGCATTATAGGAAAGCCTATAATCCGTGCAAACCTCATGCTCACTCTGCTTGCTTGTCTCTGCCAAGGGGGAATGGGATGAAGTTATCTCCCTCTGTATAGAGAGTCTCAGTAACCTTTCTTATACAGCAGTGTACTGACAATTGTGAGATTTTATTTCTAACAGCAGCCTGGAAATTGCAGGGGCTAAGAAAGCATATATAATTGAAGGTGTAGCACAGCATTTAAAGTTGGAAGTGATATCTGACACTAGTGAGTCACAGCTGGAGGTAATGAGACTCCAGCTAGAAATGAAGAGGTTTGAATTTGAACAAGCAAAGGAAATGAAAAAACTTGACATGGAGGCAAAAGGAAAAGGAAAAAGAAAAAGCATTCCAAAGGGAACAGGCTGAAAGGCAGGAGAGAAAAAGTAAAGAAAGGGAATTAGATAAGGTGAAGTTAGAAAAAGAGAGAGAGTTCCATCTTCAAATGCAGGCCGTTAAAAAAAGGCGCTAGTAGGTGAGGAAGGACTTATTTCCAGATCAGAACCCAGTGGGGAGATGTATACATTTGTACAAGCTCTTCCAAAGTTTCAGGAAAGGGATGTTGCAGCATTCTTTATTTCATTGGAGAAGATAGCTAAACAGATGAAATGGCCACAGGAAAACTGGACATTGGTGTTACAATTCAGGTTGGTCGGTAGAGCACATGAGGTTTATGATTCGCTGTCAGAAGAGGTATCGGTGAATTATGATGTGGTAAAAATGGCTATTTTGAGTTCATATGAGTTGGTTCCTGAGGCATACAGGCAGAAATTTAGGAATATGAGAAAACAGCCTGAGCAAACTTATATTGAGTTTGAAAGAGTAAAACAAAATAATTTTGACCGGTGGATAAGGACATTAAAAATAGAGACAACATATGCAGCTCTTAGAGAAGTAATTCTTTTGAATGAATTTAAAGATTCAATTCCTCCGGTTCTGAGAACTCATGTGGAGGAACAGAGAGTTGAATCTGCAAGGCAAGCAGCAGAGGTAGCTGATGATTATGAGTTAGCTCATAGAGCTAAATCTTGTATTTGTTACCCTTTCAAATCAGAAAAGGATAGAAAGTGGGAAGGCGAAAGGAAGTTGGGTAATCAGGGAAGAGAAGGAGTAGGTGGAAATTCGCAGGATGCTTGTTCTCAGAATAGAAAGGAAGGTGCTGAGGGCAGAAGTGACATTCGAAAATTGCAGTGTTTTCATTGTAATAAAGTTAGACACACAAAGTCAGTGTGTTGGAAATTGCAGTGAAAATCTGTTGGAATTACAGGGGTGCAAAAAAGTACTGGAAGTAAAAGTACTGTGAGTACTGAGGTCCAGGCACAGGAAAACCAATAGTTTGTATATAAGTAAAACAGGAAGCATCAATGACAGGTAAAGAAGTGGGAATGTGTTCACAATTTACCCAGGAGAATTCGGAGGAGCAGGTTACAGAGATTTTAAAGATTTTGTATGTGAAGGGAAGGTCTTTCTATGTGTACAGGTTGGAGTAGGTAAAGATGTTAAAATTTTAAGAGACACGGGGGCTAGTCAATCCTTAATGTTGTGGGAAAGTGACATTTGTTGTTCAGAGGGAGTATTGCAGGAACAGGTGATAATAAGTGGGGTTTATGGAGATGCTAAACCTATTCCCTTGTGGAAGGTAAATTTAAAGAGTAAGTGGAAAACAGGCGAAGTGACTATTAGCGTAGTGGAAAAATTGCCCATTGCAGGGGTTCAATTTATTCTGGGTAATGATATAGCTGGAACACAAATGTGGGTGATGCCTATGGTAGTTGAGAAGCCTGTAGAAGTTTCTCCAACAGAAGTGTTACAGAGAGAGCATTCTGGATTGTTTTCAGATTGTGCGATAATGAGATTATAGGCTCAAGGGTTGAAACAAGAAGAACAGGCATTTCAAAGGCAGGAAGAAGGTGTTGAAACCCAATTAGCTGACAATGTGTTTGATAACATTGCTCAGGAAGAAAGACTGGAAAACAATTCAGCTGAAGTGTTTAACTCAAGACAGTTAATGGAGTTACAGAAAAAAGATTTGCAAATAAAACATTTATATCAGACAGCTTACTCAGAAACAGAGACAAAATGTATTCCAGAATATTATTACCTTAAGGGTAATATTCTAATGAGAAAATGGAGGCCGTACCATGTTTCAGCAAATGAAAGCTGGAGGGAGGTGCATCAGATTGTTATCCCATTTGGGTATAGAAATAGGATTCTGAGGATAGCTCATGAAATTCCAATGGGGGGGGGGCATTTAGGAATTAGCAAGACACAGGCAAAGATACAAAAGCATTTTATTTGCCTGGATTGCATAGGGATGTAGTCAAATTCTATAGAACATGTCACAAATATCAGGTGATAGGGAAACCACAAGCAGTGATTAAGCCGATACCTTGAATTCCAATTCCAGCATTTGAAGAATCTTATACTCAGGTCATGATTGATTGTGTAGGACCCGTCCCTAAGACTAAAAGTGGAAATCACTTACTGAGAATAATGGATGTGTCTACCAGATTTCCTGAAACAATGCCTTTGAGAAACATTACAACAAAGAGAATTGTGGAAACTTAACTGAATTTTGTGCAAGATATGGTTTAGCTAAGAAAATACAACCAGATCAGGGTTCAAATTTTATGTCACAGCTGTTTAAGGAAGTAATGAACAGTTCGGGGATAAAACAAATTAAGTCAACAACTTATCATCCTGAGTCACAAGGGACTTTGGAAAGCTGGCATAAAACTCTGAAAACTATGATGAGAGCGTACAGTTAGGATTATCCACATGATTTGGTAGAGGAATTCCATTCTTGTTATTTGCAATTAGGGATGCTCTTACTGCAGCGACTGGTTTTAGTCCTTTCGAACTAGTCTATGGTCATGAGGTAAGGGGACCACTGAAATAGATTTATGAGAAATTGGTGGGTCAAGATTCAGAAACTGCTTTCCTGGATTATGTATCAAACTTCATGTGTGTTGGCTAGGGAACATTTAAAGACATCACAGCAAGTAATGAAAGTGAAAGCAGACAGGAAAGCTACAGCTTGGAATTTAGTTGATGGAGAGAAAGTGCTAGTTCTGTTACCAGTACTGGGTGACTCATTAAAGCCAAATTTTAGTGGGCCTTACAGGATTGAAAAGAAATTGAGTGAAGTAAATTATTTAATATATACTCCAGATAGAAGAATGAAGCAGAGGGTGTGTTATACAAATATGCTTAAAAAGTACTTTGACAGGGAAGAGAACCAAACAAAAGTATTAGTAGTGGTAGACAATGAGAAAGAAGGAGAACCACGGGAAATGAAATTGATTTTCCTCTAATCAAATTGGATAATGAAGGGGTACTTGAAAATTTAAATGTAATATTGAATTACCTGACAGACATTTGTCAAAGTGATTTGGAAAAGCTATTGCAGTCACACAAAGCTATTTGTAGAAATAGGCTGGGGAGGACAGATTTAGCTATACATGATAGGTCTGTAGAAGTTGCATCTTCGGTAAGACAACATCCTTATAGATTAAATCTGGCAAAGTTATCACAAATACAGAAGGAAATTAACTTCATGCTTCAAAATGGTATCATTGAGTCTAATTGCAGTAACTGGAGTTTGCCTATTGTACTGATGCTGAAACCAGATGGAACACAAAGACTCTGTGGACTATCAAAAGGTGAATGCGGTGACAAAAGTGGATTCATATCCTATGCCACGGTTGGAAGATTGTATTGAGAATGTGGGGCAATCAAAACTTATCACAAAGATTGACTTGCTAAAAGGATATTGGCATGTGCTGTTATTTCAGTCCTACGTGGGAGGAGCATTCACAACACCTGGAAGAATTATTTACTCAACTATAAGAAGCTAATTTGGTGATGAACTTGGCTAAGAGTGAATTTGCAAAAGCGCAAGTTACATATCTTGGTCATACCATTGGACATGGTAAGGAGGCTGCAAGAGATGTGAAAGTCAAGGCTATCATGGATTTCCCAGTGCCTACATCAAAACGAGAAGTATTGAGGTTTCTGGGCATGTGTGGGTTTTATCGGAAATTTGTATCAAATTTTAGCAGTGTGGTTGC
This sequence comes from Carcharodon carcharias, assembly GCF_017639515.1. NCBI lineage: Eukaryota > Metazoa > Chordata > Chondrichthyes > Lamniformes > Lamnidae > Carcharodon > Carcharodon carcharias. The sequence continues at coordinate 11,585,946 of NC_054485.1, forward strand.
TCCTTTGACTGAACTATTAAAAAAGAGCAAGAAGTTTTAATGGACAGAGGAGTGTCAGAAGGCATTTAATAATTTGAAAACTGCATTCATTAACTACAACACCAGTTTTGACAGTACCCAATTACGCCAAGCAATTTAAGTTGTTATAGGCATTGGGGCCGTACTGTTAGGAGAAGATGACACCGGAATTGAAAAACTGATAAGAGTATTTTTTACGGAAGTTGGATACACAACAGAAAAGATATTCAACAGTCAAAAAGGACACTTTGGGTTTGGTGTTAGCGTTGCAGCATTTTGAAATTTATGTGGCAAACAATTCATTAGAACAATTGTTTATACAGACCCCAATCCTTTAAAGTTTCTGGATGAATTTCGAGACGGAAATGCAAGGCTATTCAGATGGAGTTTATTACTGCAACCATTTAATCTACAGGTTATGCATGTAGCAGGACAAGAAAATCTCATTGCAGAATCTTTATCAAGAGTTTGAAGCTTAAAGGGATAATTGGACATTTAAAAACCCGGAGCAGAATTTTGCCCTTGATGGGAGGGCAGGCCCGACCAACTTGGTGGTGCTCCCTTTGGGGACGCGGGGGGGGGGGGGGGGGGGGGGGTGGGGGGGGGGGTTGGGGGGGTGGTGGTGGATTCCCCAACTGCGAGACTATGTTCTTTTGCGCATGCGCGCGAAAGACCGCACATCTCCCTGAGGCAAAGTGCTTCCTCAGGGAGATCACTGAAAGGCTGTGAAACATTAAAAATCGAAAAGTAAAAAATCCATTAACATGTCCCCCTCGTGAAAATGTCATACGAGATGGGACATGTTAATGAAATACACAAAAACTTTATTACACTTTTTTAATTCCAATATCAAACCTCATCCTGTCACTGTATGAGGTTTGTAAAAGAAATCACTTACCCACCTGCCTGTTGGGTCCATGGGCCGAGCCGAAGTTCACGCAGGCCCCTCAAAATTCTTGCCGATTGGTGACTTAATGGCCTTAACAAGGCCTTTAAATAATGGCGGGCGTGCGTCGCGCTACATAGCGCGACCACCGACCAAAACATCGTGTTGCCGCTAGCTGATGTCGGGACACACGCGACATTTTAAGCGCTAACTTACGGGCTCCACCACCCTCATGTCAGCCAGAAGATTCAGCCCCTGGACTCTAAACTGGAATGATTTCAGTCGAAGCGAAGGATTTGTATGCATAAAAAATATAAAAACAAAAAACTGCGGATGCTGGAAATCCAAAACAAAAACAGAATTGCCTGGAAAAACTCAGCAGGTCTGGCAGCATCGGCGGAGAAGAAAAGAGTTGATTTTTCGAGTCCTCATGACCCTTCAACAGAACTGAAGGGTCATGAGGACTCGAAACATCAACGGATTTGTATGCATATATAAAAACAAAAAAACTGCGGATGCTGGAAATCCAAAACAAAAACAGAATTACCTGGAAAAACTCAGCAGGTCTGGCAGCATCGGCGGAGAAGAAAAGAGTTGACGTTTCGAGTCCTCATGACCCTTCGACAGAACTTGCGTTCGAGTCCAAGAAAGAGTTGAAATATAAGCTGGTTTAAGGTGTGTGTGTGGGGGGCGGAGAGATAGAGAGACAAAGAGGTGGAGGGGGGTGTTGGGGGGGTGTGATTGTAGGGACAAACAAGCAGTGATAGAAGCAGATCATCAAAAGATGTCAACGACAATAGTACAATAGAACACATAGGTGTTAAAATTAAAGTTGGTGATATTATCTAAACGAATGTGCTAATTAAGAATGGATGGTAGGGCACTCAAGGTATAGCTCTAGTGGGTTTTTTTTATATAATGGAAATAGGTGGGAAAAGGGAAATCTTTATAATTTATTGGAAAAAAAAAGGGGAAGGGGGAAACAGAAAGGGGGTGGGGATGGGGGAGGGAGCTTACGACCTAAAGTTGTTGAATTCAATATTCAGTCCAGAAGGCTGTAAAGTCCCTAGTCGGAAGATGAGGTGTTGTTCCTCCAGTTTGCGTTGGGCTTCACTGGAACAATGCAGCAAGCCAAAGACTGACATGTGGGCAAGAGAGCAGGGTGGAGTGTTGAAATGGCAAGCGACAGGGAGGTTTGGGTCATTCTTGCGGACAGACCGCAGGTGTTCTGCAAAGCGGTCGCCCAGTTTACGTTTGGTCTCTCCAATGTAGAGGAGACCACATTGGGAGCAACGGATGCAGTAGACTAAGTTGGGGGAAATGCAAGTGAAATGCTGCTTCACTTGAAAGGAGTGTTTGGGTCCTTGGACGGTGAGGAGAGAGGAAGTGAAGGGGCAGGTATTGCATTTTTTGCGTGGGCATGGGGTGGTGCCATAGGAGGGGGTTGAGGAGTAGGGGGTGATGGAGGAGTGGACCAGGGTGTCCCGGAGGGAGCGATCCCTACGGAATGCCGATAAGGGGGGTGAAGGGAAGATGTGTTTGGTGGTGGCATCATGCTGGAGTTGGCGGAAATGGCGGAGGATGATCCTTTGAATGCGGAGGCTGGTGGGGTGATAAGTGAGGACAAGGGGGACCCTATCATGTTTCTGGGAGGGAGGAGAAGGCGTGAGGGCGGATGCGCGGGAGATGGGCCGGACACGGTTGAGGGCCCTGTCAACGACCGTGGGTGGAAAACCTCGGTTAAGGAAGAAGGAGGACATGTCAGAGGAACTGTTTTTGAATGTAGCATCATCGGAACAGATGCGACGGAGGCGAAGGAACTGAGAGAATGGGATGGAGTCCTTACAGGAAGCAGGGTGTGAGGAGCTGTAGTCGAGGTAGCTGTGGGAGTCGGTGGGTTTGTAATGGATATTGGTGGATGTTGTTTCATTAATGCATGCATCTGGTAATTTCATAGTGTAAATATATAGATAAGTATAGGAGATAGTATAAAATGGGTTAATAAAAATTAAGCCATCTTTTTCAATTATGACAGTTCTTTTTTCAATATGGAGGGGGATGTCAAGAAGAGATAACAATTCTCATAATATTATTGGAAGTAATTGTAAAATAGAGTAATTGTGGAATGTGTCTCTGTGTCTATATGTGTCTGTGTGTTTGTAAAACTTAATTGAATTAGAGGCAGCTAGTCTGGGTGCTTTGACGTAAGAAGAGGAATTCGGTTTGAAATGTTAATTAAGTAAGCATGGGGAAGTTTAGAAACACAGGTGTTAAGGGAACATTTGCATTTTTAAATAAACCTGACTAGATTGTTTTCAAAGGAGAGGTCTAATGTGTCACCTAGCCAGATGAAGTTTAGAAACACTGTTTATTTTTCCCAAAGATTACTGGTAAAACTTAGTGCTATGAGACGATTTTATTATCAGGGAGATAAAGTCCAAACAATGGATATTTGCATTCAAAGCGGAAAATGTGTATAAAGGAGCAAAGGCTGTGTGTAAGGATAGGCATTTTAAGATCTTACAAGTGTGAAAAAAAGCCTTCAGCATCTATGCCTCAAGCTGCTGTCTTCAAAGGACTGAAGTTAAGAAAACTCACTTGGAATTTGACTTGTTCAGGGTATCATGTTCTTTGCCTGGGTCCTTTAAAATCTGTGTGTCTTACTGTTGCCTTAATGAAAGTATAACTGGGAGTTAGATTGATTAGGGGATTTAGAATTTATCATAGAAGTCATGTGTAGATCTATGTATGTATTTAACTATCATTTTTCTTATTAATAAATGTTAATCTAGTTCGTAAATCCTGTAAGACTTGGTGGCCTTATTACTACCGAATTCAAGGCACGCATCTCGAAATTTATACAAATTGAAAATTAGCTGTGACAGCTGTTTCAAGTTTCCTCTGGGATTTGAACAGTTTAGCACTTACCATTACAAAAACAGAATTACCTGGAAAAACTCAGCAGGTCTGGCAGCATCAACGGAGAAGAAAAGAGTTGACGTTTCGAGTCCTCATTTACCATTGCATTTACCATTGGTTGTGTCATAACACTCCTAACTTCCCAACCAATTCCCCACTCATGTTAATAGTTTGTCTCCAACTCCATGTGTTCTCTTTTTTGGTTGTAGTTCTTTATGCGTAACCTTATTGCATGGCTTCTGGAATTCCATATAATTAACATCCATAGACATTCCTTTATCTACTATATATTTTTTTAAAATAGTTTTGTCAGACATGGCTTATCCTGTCAAAATTCATGCTGGCTATAATTTCCGCGCTTATCTTTACAAGGCTAAATGCTACTTAAGCCACAGCTTTTATCCACAAGAACATTTGGAGAATTTTGTACTTTAATGTACTAAGTGACTGCTCTTTAGAAGAAGAGGAGTTAATGTCCAAGGTTTCTTCAGCAATGAGCCATTTACTTACTTCAATGGTGTTATCCTGGCGCAACTAAGAGATTAAAATCACTATAACATCAGGGGCTCCGACAGGCCCTGTCATCAAAAATAACTTGCTTGTTCAAGGCTTTTACTGTTTCAACTGGCCCATGAGTCAACACATGGAGTTGAATTTTCCCATGCCATGTGCAGCAGGTTTTGTGGCGGGCAGGAGCAGAGAATCCAGCTGCAAAAGGTGGAAATTGACTGGCATAAAAACAGCTTGCAATTGTCCTGATGGTGAGTTTATGGTGGGTCGGTTATCCCGCCAACTAGTGTTGTGACTGCCATTTGCATTCATTAACACCTCATGAATGCTCATTAAAACAGTTGCTCACCAGAATCTTGTCACTTCTTCCAATGTTGCGTCATGCCAGTAGGAAATTACAATAGCCCTAAACCCGTTTGAAAAGGGATGGCGTGCACAAGCTGGATTTAAGTTCGCTGATAACTTCAAAGTGAAAGCAACATACATAACTTACCTGCCATAGTGCTGCACCCGTCTTACTGTAATGAACGCCACACTGCTGGGGCTGTAGGGTTGGTCTGCTCCTGCTCTTTGCCTACATTGTCCTGAAGAACACCACTGTTCAGTGGCACTCATGCAAGCCTTGACTTTCAGAAACTAGCACTTCAACCAGGGATGGGCTGTAAGCCGAGGGATCGGAAGGTTGTGGAATGGCAGTGCGAGAGAAGGGTGAACACGAGTGGAGCCATGAGGAGGGAAGGCAATGGAATGGCAGTGATGGGGAAGGGTGAGGGAGACCTCTTTGTGATGAAAGCCACTGAACGTCAATGGCTTCATTAGTACTGTTAAAGGGCTACTCAGATCTCAGTGGCTTCACATCATAATCGTTGCATCTCAAGAGTAATACATAGGAATTTAGAATTTGGGAATGCAGGCAATAGTGAAGGAGGCACTGCTGTATCATACATGGCATTCCATCAAAGAACACTTGTCACATATTCACCAGATTTGACACTCCTAATGAGCCAAAGGGCATCCACTCACAGCAGACACATGGGAACACCACCACCTGGAAGTTCCTCTCCAAGTCACTCACTATCCCGAATTGGAAATATATGACCGTTCCTTCACTGTCACTGAGTCAAAATCCTGGAATTCCCTCCCTAACAGCACTGTGGGTGTACCCAGACCACAGGGACTGCAGCAGGTCAAGAAGGCAGCTCACCATCACCTCCGTGTTCCCTTTACATTTGGGATTCCTGATGAATGCAAGACGAAAAGCATGTGACTTTTACTCATCGATATGGATTTTGAATGTTTCATTGTTTTCCTTCATCGTCATCTGCTAATAACATCTTATGTATTGATTGGTAATTGGGAGATTCTCAAACCTGCTGTAATATCCACAACCATCTTGCTTTGTGCTTGGTATGAATCCAGCCACTGGAGATTTGTCCCCCTGATTCTCATTAACTTTAGTTTTAGTAAGGCTCCATGATGTCACACAGTCAAATGCTGCCTTGATGTCAGGAGCAGTCACTCTCACCTCACCTGTGGAATTCAGTTCTTTTGTTCATGTTTGAACCAAGGCTGTAATGAGGTCTGGAGTCGAGTAGCTCTGGTGGAACCCAATCTGAGCATTGGTGAGCAGGTTATTGCTGAGTAACTGCTGCTTTAAAACACTGTTGACACCTTCCATTTTGTTGATGATTGAGAGTAGGCTGATGGGGTCACAACTGGCCAGGTTGGATTATTCCTGCTTTTTGTGGACAGGAAATATCTGGGCAATTTTCCAGATTGCCGGGTAGATGCCAGTGTTGCAGCTGTACTGGAACAACTTGTCTAGGGGTGCAGCTAATTCTGGAGCACAAGTCTTTAGCCCTCAAGCTGGGTGCTGCCAGGACCTGTGGCCTCTGCATGTATCTAGTGCAGTGAACTGAACTGGCTGAAGACTGGCATCTGTGATGCTGCTGATGGCCCACTGCGCCTCTTGGATGTCTAGTCTTAAGTTGCTAAATCTGTTCAAAATCTGTCCCACTTAGCACGGTGGTAGTGCCACGCAACACGATGGAGGGTATCCTCAATGTGAAGGTCAGGGGGAGAGAGAGGGAGTGGGGACAGTGGCAGGGTAATGGACACTGGGTAGGGAGGGGAAGGCATACTAGGTTTGAGGGGGGAGGGGTGCCAGTGGAGGGGTTGAATGGGGCTGGTGGGTGGTGAGGAGGGAGACTGGGGCAGGGGGAGGGTGATTGTGGGAAGCAGAGCGACTGCGGGAGGGAGTGGAGACTGCAGGGGAGGTTACTGGGGCAGGGGAGTGGGGCCGAAGGGTGACTGGGTGGAGGAAGGGGAACTGGTGGGGGAAAGGGATTGGGGGGGAAGAGGAACTGGGGGAGAAGGGGGACTGGGTGGGGGTGTGGGTGTGGGGTAAGGGGGAACGGGGGCAGACTGGGGGCGAAAGGGATCCCGGGCCCCCACCCAACCACCCTCCGAGGCCCTGTGCTTCGCTCCGGCCTGGAGCTCCTGCGTGGAGGCCAAGACCCCAGTGTTAAAACCTAAAATAGTAAATCCTAAAGGAACTTTAACTGACCTTCTTGGATGGAAAAGTAGTTCAATACTAATTACAAAGGCACAGTTTAAAAGCAATTTGGTTATAAGCAAGCTGATGGAATTAGCAATGTGTCAAAAGCCCTTTTTCCCCTTCTCCTCTTCCCTCTCCTAGTAGCTTGTCATGCTCTGTTTCATCTATACATTCTCCAGTCATGCTGAATTCCAAGGGAAAGACCTACTAGGCTATTCATGCCTGGAAACAAATTGCTTCAGTACAATCTTTTAAGTGAACAAAAATGTACCTCAGCACCAGCCAGACCACTCCCTGTTCACTATTGAAGTGAACAAAAGCATGTGTAGGAAAGACAAGTTTAGGAAAGCTCCCAAAACACATAACAATTGCATCATCTGCCAGAAGAAATAATCCAGCAATTACCCTCTAAGTAATTCCTGATCCCTTTAAGTAACACTGGTGGGGGGATCCTTCATCATATTTAAAATTATGTTCAACTGGGTGGGGTTAAAACAGATGTAGGCTGGCACGAGGCAGTCAAAAATGGCAATGCTGCCATCAAAACAGCATTGAACACTGATCGATACAGTAATCTGCCTGCACTGCTTGCTCCTGGTGGTTGTTAGGAGTGTGCCGCACAAACACCTTTACCAAGATGGTGTCTAGACTATTTCCTGTTGGAAGTGTACGCAATTATCAAATGATATTTTTGACCTTTAAGAGGCTGTGCAACACCTGAAAAAACAGGAGCTACAGAGCCCAATTTCTCTTCTGGTATCTGTTAGGGGAAAATTAAAAATGGTAAAAGAGAACACTGTAAGAATTTACTGAAGAACACTTAAAATCTCCAGGCAGACTTGGCTGCTAAGCATATTAAGAGTTGACGATTACCAGATGAACATTGCACAGCCTTGAGAGTCAGACTAGAGACACAAGAAAGGACATAAATTAGATTAGGTGTACTCCCCTCTCACATAGGGAAGGGACAGATGGTTTAGCTTAGATATGGGAGGACGTACAAAGGACAAAGAGGGGCTTTGATGAAACACAAACAGTCTCGAGTTGTGAGAACCAAGGTCTTTGTGTAGGTGTTTTAATTTTTATTGGATAATATAATTATGTATACATCCTCTAGAATAATTGGTTAGCAAAATCACATGTTTATGTACTCAATAGGATAGTTTTAACATGGTACGTGTGTGTTGGTTACCGATTGGATGTATTCAAATGTACTCAAATTTATTGTGATAAGAAAAAGTACAAAAGTAATGAAATGTAATCAATCTGGGAGCTGGGTTTTCATTCTTAGGAATGATTGTGGCTCCCTTGCATATGCTTGAATAAAACCGGTTAAAGGAAGCCTGAGCCTCAGTGGTCGCTGTGTGATCGGGGATTGTAATTTCTCCTCTTCATCTGGTTTATGTGGCAGTTGCTGGATTGGAGGAAGTACCTTCTTCAACTGGTATCTTTAACTAAGTCTGTGAATCTTTTAAAAGATGGTAAGACAGGAGCTCTCTTCTCTCCCCTGCGGAAGTAGTCTCTTCCGATCCATGATTCTATGAATACTGACACAATAGCCATTTTTCAAGTGCCACCATAGAAGCTGAATATGCTCTTGTTTATGTTACCAGTATTTATGTGAAATTTTATCAAATCCCTTACGGAATTCAATATAATTAACATCCGTAGACACTTCCTTATCTATATCTGTCTACACAAAATATGCAACTAGATATGTTAGACATAATTATTGTTTAAAAATCCATGCTAACTCTCTGATCAGTCATTATTTGTCCACATGACACTCCATCACTAGATTTTGGTAACTTCTCCACATCAGATATTGGGCTAATAGGCCTATAATTTCCTAGCTTGTGTTTGTAAGGCTAAATGCTACTTCAGTCAATGTTTTTATTCACTCAAACATTTGGAGAATTTTCCTGTTTATTATATTAAGTAAGTGTCATGTTCTTCTCCAGAATACATACCTTCTAAAAGCTGGCTGAAAAGGAATAAAGCAGTAGGAGATATCTTTACCAAAGAACCAATTAATTACTTAAATGCTTTTTTGCTAGTGTGACTTAAAGAGTAACAGCAGTGATTTTGAATTTTGAGAGATCCTGTCATGAAGAATGACTTGCTTGTTCTAGGCTTTTCAATAAATATTATCTGGAGATCCACAGGCAACCTTTTTCCTTGAACAAGTGATGGAACAGATTGATAGACTGATTTATTAAGGAAATTCATTATGCAGCATTCAATATTTAATCTACTGTGGTATTGTAGATGCAGATTCAATTGTAACCTTCAAAATAAAACAAGATATATACTTGAAAAAGAGTAATTTTCAGGGAATACACTGTTTCAACTCGCTCTTGGGCTGCCATATGATTTCATATGATTCACCGTTCTCCATCATTGTCACCTGCTGAGAAACTCTTGATTCAGATTTTACTATCAACAGTGAAGCTAGGTTGTTTGCTGCTGACTTCAAAGAAAGCTGCACCTAAAGATCCAGCAGTCTTTTTGGCATGCATTTCCCCTTCCCCAACTGCAATTTAAATATTGCGCCAAGTCAATGGAATGCTGTGACATGCAGCAGCTGTAATGTCAGCAAGCAAGGTAAACTTAAGATAAGCAATTTTTTAAAAAAAGTACAATTTTGAAAAGAAAATATGTAAATCTTTTTATCATTGTGAGAAATTTGACATTCCACAAATAAAAATTCAAGGACCAGTGAGGTTGTTTAACTGTAATTAAGAAGTTAGTACACTGTTATAACAGTGATAGCTCTTGTGCTATTTACAATTTGCCTTAGAGTAGCTATCCACCTTATCAAAGATCAAATGCCCTCTGGTGTTGGTATTAAATATTGCTTAGATGGAAAACTCTTATTAAACTTCAGTCACTTCCATGCCAAAACTAAACTGACCAACAGAGAAATACATGATCTACACTTTGCAGGTGACTGCGGTGTAGTTGCCCACTCTGCACCAGATTTTCCAGCCGTTCTCCATCTCTTCAATTCTGCATACAAGAAATTTGGCTTCTCCTTGAAAGTTGCCAAAGCAAAACTCATATATCAATCCTCAGCTAGTCAGCCAAATATTCCACCTCCCATATATGCTGAAGGAAAGACTCTGGAATATGTTGAACACTTCCATACCTTGGCAGCCACCTCTCTCAAAAGGCTACCATTAATAAGAAGGTCCAATACTGGATCAGCCATGTCAGTTCAGCCTTCTACAAATGACTGCAGTGAGTGTTTGACAACAATGATCTCTGAAAGTCAACAGAAGTCCTAGTGTACAAAACAGTTATCATCACCAATTCCTGTACTGCAGTGACACCTGGACTGTGTATCAGCGACACATAAGAGCACCAAAAGAAACGCTAGTGTCCTTCTTGAAGCCAGTTCTACAAGCATTCAGGCAAAACCCAAAATCAACTTCGAGGGATTGGACACTGTTTCCTGATGGCCGAAAGGCATCTCCCCACGATCTCCGTGAATAGGATCTCCTCCTGTTTTCCCAATGTTCCTGGGAGAACACGCTTCAAAGACGTTCTGAAGCTCTCCTTGAAGCATTGACATTATGACTGGGTGGAACTTGCTACCAATTGTTCAGAATGGCAGCAAATTATCCATTGAGCCACTTTGATCACAACAACTTAATGATCAAGCAGAGTGGCGACAGGGTAGGAAAGAAAAAGGAGCAAATCCTGCACCCTGGATCTCACTACCTCATGGGACATCCTGCTCCATGTGCCCAAAGATCTGCAGGTTGAGAATTGACCTGTTCAGTCATGTGAAGACTCATGGCAGAAACTCACAACTCTATGAAGATGTCATCCTCAAATTGAGGAACAGCTGATGACGATGACACTATTAGAAATCTAGTTACACCTTATTCAACAAGATATAACTTTTATTAAGGTTTTTTACAGTGAGACTAACAATAACGTAAAGTGTATCCTTTTAATTTCACTGATTTGCCATTGATTGTCTTTTGGGGATGCCTCAACAGCTCTGGCAAAGCGTAGAATCACTGACAGCAACTTCTGGATTTCCACATTGGTTAGTGCATGTATGGACTCCAGAAGTTACTGTCAGTTCCAGTGGGGTAATGACAGCGAACACTTTACTGTTTTGCTGTCATTACCATTGCAAAATCTGGGCCCTTTTGTATTGATTACCTGTTGTAATAAGTAATGGGGTCAATGTTTGCATATATCTGAATCTCAGATCTAGAGTCTCGAGATCCAAAAGCTCTGAATCTAAATTAATATTTGCAATAGACTTCCAGCAACTCAATTGCATTCTGAAATTGAAGATCATGAATGACAGAAAATGGCCTTTTCCAGGCCACAAGTATCAAGCATCAGCCAGAGTCCAGTGTTTCTTTCTGGCTACGGTTGGAGAACAGAGAATCAGACGTGAACATACCTGTCTTCTCACCTGCCAGACTGAGACATCTTCTGGCACATTTTAGCAGAGATCCCTCATGTTCCGATGAAGGTTCATCGACCTGAAACATTGGCTCTATTTCTTTCTTCTCAGATGCTACTGAATCTGCTAAGTATTTCCAGTATTTTCTCTTTGTTTCTTAAATGTTCGCGGAATGTAAAATTTAGGAATGCAAGCTGCAGGGCACCTAGATAGTGCAACAGATACTGCCTTGATAGTGCCCTCACTCCCAGCAATAAATAGGAAAAAAAGTCTTAAATCAGCTTCAGTAGTGTCAGTGCAGCCTTGTGGAATGCAGCACACATCTGCCCCTAAACAAAAACAGAATTACCTGGAAAAACTCAGCAGGTCTGGCAGCATCAGCGGAGAAGAACAGAGTTGACGTTTCGAGTCCTCATGACCCTTCAGCAGAACTGCCCCTAATTTAACTTTTGCTCACATAACAGCTGTGACTGAACTTCTAATGTATATCATTGGATCTACTTTGGGTCAGAAAACCATCATCATAGAATGATAGAATTCTAATCAACCCAGATTACCTTGGCCTGCTGAAATGGTGCAGCCTGAAACTGGCTGTTCTTGGCCCAAAGCTGCTCAGGGTCACTTAGAAGGCCATCCGCCATCCCCTTAATTGGAGGCCTCTGGCCCATCACCCATACCGCAGCCATTGGGGAAGCACTTCACAGGAGCACAAGGAGTGCCAAAGATACACAGAAGGCAGGTGCTAATGCACAAGGATGATGAGCTTATTTTTGTATGCATTATTTCATGATTGGATTGCAATGTGATTTTTCTAGTGGTGTTTAGTTTTGTGTTGTCAGAAGGAGGATGATGTGATGGTCATTAATTATTTCATTACATAGATCCCAGGCAGAAAGGGACTGTCTACGTTATAGCCTCCCTTTCTTTTCCTGTTCCTCCATTTCAGTTGCATTGTCTGTTCCATTTCCTCCTGCTCCTCCTCCTCCACATGTTCCTCCTCCTCAACTTCTTGCCTGCTAAGTGGTGGCAAGGGCTGTTCCCTCATGATGGCCATGTTGTGCAGCATGCAGCATACTACTACAAATCTCATACTTTTTAGCTGAGTACAGCAGAGCTCCTCCCATATCATCAGTTGATAATTCTTGCCACACAGTAGCCAGCCTTTGCCTTACCATAGTGGTTCAAATACAGGTGGCATGGAGTATTGCTGCTGGATTAAGGAACTGAGACTATTGCCAAGATAATGGGGATTTATCTGCTTCATGTGCTGCCTGTGGCCTCACACCAGCTTCACATTGAAGAAGTGGAGTATGAACTTGTTGCTATCCCTCAGGATGACAGCATTCTTCCTCCCAAAACTGCCACAGCCAGTACCCTTGCTGTTACCTATCAGCCTGCTGCCACCCATGACGAGATGATACAGATTGAAGCCAGATGTTTTAGGCTCAGAGCTGTTTGAGGTTCCCCTCAAAGGCTATCTGTAGTCTCCCTCACTGAAAGTCAGCAGCCTTTCATCACAAATACTGCAGTCACTGCAGTAACACTGCATCAGAACTCTGGGCCAGTCAAAGGCACACAAAGACAGGCACCAAGGCAATGGTCAAGGGCGAGGAGTTGATGTTTGCATGCAGATTTGGTTTCATAAATTTATAAGTTTCATTTGGAATGTTTATCTTAAGTTGCCTTTTATTTTGGCATTGTTATTCATAATATAAATCAATGATTTGGATGAGGGAACCAAATGTAATATTTCCAAATTTGTTGATGACACGAAACTTGGTGGGAATGTGAGTGGTGAGGAGGATGTTAAGAGGCTTCGGGGCGATTTAGACAAGTTGAGTGAGTGGGCAAATACGTGGCAGATGCAGTATAACATGGATAAGTGTGAAGTTGTCCACTTTTGGTAGGAAAAACAGAATAGCAGAGTATTATTTAAATGGTGATCGATTGGGAAATGTTGATACAAAGGGACTTGGGTGTCTTTGTACACCAATCCTAAAAGCAAGCATGCGGGTGCAGCAAGCAGTTCAGAAGGCATGTTGGCCTTCATTGCGAGAGGACTTGAGTAAAGGAGCAAGGATGTCATGCTGCAGCTGTACAGGGCCTTGGTGAGACCACGTGACCACGCCTGGAGTATTGTGTGCAGTTTTGGTCTCCTTATTTAAGAAAGGATATAATTGCCATAGAGGAAATGCAGCGAAGGTTCACCAGACTGATTCCAGGTAAATAGCAGGATTGTTGTATGAGGAGAGATTGGGCTGGCTAGGCCTATATTCACTGGAGTTTAAAAGAATGAGAGGGGATCTCATTGAAATGTATAAAATTCTGACAGGGCTGGACAGGCTGGCTGCATGGATGATATTTCCTCTGAATGGGGTGTCTAGAACAAGGAGTCACAGTCTCACGATATGGGGTAGACCACTTAAGACTGAGATGAGGAGAAACTTCTTCACTCAGAGGGTGGTGAACCTGTGGAATTCTCTACCACAGAAGGCTGTGGAGGCCAAGTCACTGGAAATATTTAAGAAGGAAATAGATTTCTGCACTCGAAAGGTGTCAAGGATTATGGGGAGAGCGTGGACGTTGAGGTAGAGGATTAGCCATGATCATATTGAATGGCGGAGGAGGCTCAAAGGGCCGAAAGACCTTCTCATGCTCCTATTTTCTATCTTTCCACTGTGACGAAGCAGATGCTGTGATGGTCAGTAACAGAGGGAAGGTAAGGTATGGGACAGCTTGTGAATGGGACTTGGTGTTGTGTTTACTGGTGTTGCAAAGGAATAAGTTCATCATGGACTGCCTAGCCAGAAGGTGGCTTTCCAGGTTAATTTCTCGCTTCCTGTTCCTCCTCCTGTTTCTCAGCTGCTCACCGTATATCTGGTAGAAAGGGCTGTGTCCTTACAAGGGTCAGGTTGTGCAGCGTACAAGAGATCACCACAAATCTTCACACCCACTTTGCTGAGTACTGCAGTCCTTCAGGGCAATCCAGGTGTGCACGCCAATGGTCTGCTCTGTCACATTTCCTGTGACAGCATGGCTTTCATTGTATGCATGCTGCCCACATGTGTGTGTGTGGGTTGCACATTGGAGTCTTCAGCCATGGGGCAGCAGATAGCCCTTGTCAGCTAATACCCACCACTTGGCTTGTCATAGTGGCTCAAATGCAGATGGCATAGTGGGCAGCTGTAGAATGAAGACATCGTGGCTGCTGCTAGGATACCAGGCATTGATTAACATGATTTGTCATGTGCGGATGCATGCCATCTGGCACTGAGGAAGTGATAACCCATTTGGTTGCAATAAGCCTCAGACTGAAATGCAGTGCCCACAAAATGACATTTTAAAAAAATTCATTCACGGGATGTGGGCTTCGCTGGCTGGGTCAGCATTTATTGCCCCTCCCTAGTTGCTCTTGAGAAGGCGGTGGTGAGCTGCCTTCTTGAATCGCTTCAGTCCATGTGGTATAGGTACATCCACACTGCTGTTAGGAAGAGAGTTCCAGGATTTTGACATGCGTGCAATTAATGGCACCCTGCACCATGGCAAAATCTACAATCCTTGTGAAGTTGCCTGCTCACTCCATTTGCTGCTTTCTGGCAAGAGAGAATAAAATGTAGTCAGCTGTCTTTGAGTGGGGAACACCTATAGTCATATCCTGCCATTTGGATAACGTACCCATTTATGCCTACTCTTTGGGGCGACATTTAAAGGGGCACAGGTGTGGGTGGGAATTCAGAATCGCAGTTCTGAAGGTTGTATCAGGATCCCGATGCCTCTGGAACAGTTTTGAATTTTCAAAAGGCTGTCAGAGGCCAGGACTGTGAAATGTGGTTGCTGCCAATTAGCGGCCCGTTAAGCTCCTCAAGGAGCTTGTTGAGGGGCCTGTCCATTTGGCATGGCAATTATAAATTTTTTTTCTGGTGCATGTAAGTGCGGAGCTGTTGGGGTTTGCTAAGGAGCCCAAGTAACTTTCACTGTTATTGTTTTGAGAGCAAATGTGTGGGGCCAACAAAAGCACCATAAGCACTGCACCAAACCTTGTCATCCAAGGCCGCTTCCTGCCATGTTGGATCTCCTGGCCTTCCAAGGAGCTGCCTAATCTATCCAACAGGGCAGTGGTGGCCTCCAACATGGTTGCTACCAAACTTTACTCCTACCTCCTGCATGTGTTTGGCACAACAGATTGGGTGCTGAGCTAACCTCCAGACCAATTAAACCATTTGAATTTAAAAATTGCTTTATGAAAGAGATGCTGTGAGGTAGATGGTTAGGACCAGGAATTCACTTGGGTGTCAGGTTCTCGAACCCCACTTTGAAAATCCAGCCCTTTATCTCCTGTCAAGAAGATATAATCATTCTCATAATGTTACTGGAATTTATTGTAAAATAGAGTAATAGTGGGATGTGTCTCTGTGTCTATATGTGTGTGTGTGTGTGTGTATACGTGTGTGTGTGTGTGTGTGTGTGTGTGTGTGTGTATGTGTAAGACTTAATTGAATTAGAAGCAGCTAGTCTGGGTGCTTTGATGTAAGAAGAGGAGTTAGTTTGAAATGTTAATTAGGTAAACATGGGGAAGTTTAGAAACATAGGTGTCAAAGAAACATTTGTGTTTTTAAATAAAGCAGATTAGATTGTCTTCAAAGGAGGGGTGTAATGTGTCACCTAGCCAGTTGAAGTATAGAAACAGTGTGTTTATTTTTCCCAAAGATTACTGATAAAGGTTAGTGCTATGAGAGGGTTTTATTATCAGGGAGTTAAAGTCCAAAGACATAGTGAAACAATGGGTATTTGCATTCAAAAGGGAAAACACGTATAAAGGAGCAAAGGCTGTGTGTAAGATTAGGCATTTTAAGATCTTACAAATGTGAAAAAAAGCCTTCAGCATTATGCCTCAAGCTGCTGTCTTCAAAGAACTGAAATTAAGAAAACTCATTTGGAATTTGACTTGTTCAGGGTATCGTGTTCTTTGCCTGTGTCTTTTAAAATCTATGTGACTTACTGTTGCCTTAACAAAAGTATAGCTGGGAGTTAGATTGATTAGGGGATTTAGAAGTTATCATAGTAGTAATTTATAGATCTATGTATGTATTTAAAAATAATTTTTCTTATTAATAAGTGTTAATCTAATTTTGTAAAACCTATAAGACTTGGTAGTCTTATTACTACTGAATTCAAGGCACGCATCTCAAAATTTATACAAATTAAAAATTAGGTTTGACAATTGTTTAAAGTTTCTCCCTGAGATTTGAATAGCTCAGCATTTACCATTGGCTGTGACGTAAGAAATATTGGGGGCTATTTGCAGGATATATTTGAAATTCCTGATTTTTTTGGACTTGGTGAATCTTAAGGTTACAAGTACGAGAAGCACTTTGAATTCAGGAATTGGGGTGAGATTTTTTGTCGTAGTAAGACTGCAATGTGGCTTTGGCATTTGCTCAGACTTGTTTGGGAATTGAAGTTATAACTTTGGCTGGTCTACAAAAAGTAAAGAAAGTGAAGTTAATGGAATTGGCAGATAAATTACAATTGGGGATCCTGCAAGGGCTAAGAAAGCAGATATAATTGAAGGTATAGCATGGTATTTAAAGTTGGAAGTGATACCTGACACTAGTGAGTCACAGCTGGAGGTAGTGAGACTCCAGCTAGAAATGAAGAGGCTTGAATTTGAACAAGCAAAGGAAATGAAAAAACTTGACATGGAGGCAGAAGAAAAAGAAGGAGCATTTCAAAGGGAGCAGGCTGAAAGGCAGGAGAGAAAAAAAGCAAGAAAAGGAAATAGAGATGGCGAAGTTAGAAAAGGAGATAAGAGAAAAAGAGAGCGGGAGAGAGAGTTCCATCTTAAAATGCAGGCAGTTAAAAAAGAGATGCTAGTAGGTGAGGAAGGACTTATTTCCAGATCAGAACCCAGTGGGGAAATGTATACATTTGTACAAGCTCTTCCAAAGTTTCAGGAAAGGGATGTTGAAGCATTCTTTATTTCATTGGAGAAGATAGCTAAACAGATGAAATGGCCACAGGAAAACTGGACATTGGTGTTACAATTCAGGTTGGTTGGTAGAGCACATGATGTTTATGCTTCACTATCAGAAGAGGTATCGGTGAATTATGATGTGGTAAAAATGGCTATTTTGAGTTCATATGAGTTGGTTCCTGAGGCATACAGGCAGAAATTTAGGAATATGAGAAAACAGCCTGAGCAAACTTATATTGAGTTTGAAAGAGTAAGACAAAATAATTTTGACCGGTGGATATGGACATTAAAAATAGAGACAACATATGCAGCTCTTAGAGAAGTAATTCTTTTGAATGAATTTAAAGATTCAATTCCTCCGGTTCTGAGAACTCATGTGGAGGAACAGAGAGTTGAATCTGCAAGGCAAGCAGCAGAGGTAGCTGATGATTATGAGTTAGCTCATAGAGCTAAATCCTGTATTTGTCACCCTTTCAAATCGGAAAAGGATAGAAAGTGGGAAGGCGAAAGGAAGTTGGGTAATCAGGGAAGAGGAGTAGGTAGAAATTTGCAGAAAGCTTTTTCTCAGAATAGAAAGGAAGGTGCTGAGGGCAGAAGTGACATTCGAAAATTGCAGTGTTTTCATTGTAATAATGTTGGACACACGATGTCAGTGTGCTGGAAGTTGCAGGGAATATCTGTTGGAATTACAGGGGTGCAGAAAAGTACTGGAAGTAAAAGTGCTATGGGTTCTGAGGTCCAAGCACAGGAAAAGCCAGTGGTTTGTATACAGGTAAAACAGAAAGAATCAGTGATAGGGAAAGAAGTGGGAATGTATTCACAATTTACCCAGGAGAATTTTGAGGAGCAGGTTATAGAGATTTTGTATGCGAAGGGAAGGTCTTTCTATGTGTACAGGGTGGAGTAGGTAAAGATGTTAAAATTTTAAGAGACACGGGGGCTAGTCAATCCTTAATGTTGCGGGAAAGTGATATTTGTTGTTCAGCCGGAGTACTGCAGGAACAGGTGGGGTTCATGGAGATGCTAAATCTATTCTCTTGTGGAAGGTAAATTTAAAGAGAAAGTGGAAAACAGATGAAGTGACTGTTGAAAGTGGAAAAATTGCCCATTGCAGGGGTTCAGTTTATCCTGGATAATGATATAGCTGGAACACAAATGTGGGTGCCTATGGTAGTTGAGAAGCCTGTAGAGGTGTCTCCAACAGAAGTGTTACAGAGAGAGCATCCTGGATTGTTTCCAGATTGTATGAAAATGAGATCACAGGCTCATGGGTTGAAACAAGAAGAGCAGGCATTTCAAAGGCAGGAAGAAGGTGTTGAAACCCAATTAGCTGACAATGTGTTCGATAACATTGCTCAGGAAGAAAGACTGGAAAACAATTCAGCTGAAGTGTTTAATTCAAGACAGTTAATGGAGTTACAGAAAAAAGATTTGCAAATAAAACATTTATATCAGACAGCTTACTCAGAAACAGAGACAAAATGTACTCCAGAATGTTATTACCTTAAGGGGAATATTTTAATGAGAAAATGGAGGCCGTATATGTTTCAGTAAATGAAAGCTGGAGGGAGGTGCATCAGATTGTTATCCCATTTGGGTATAGAAATAGGATTCTGAGGATAGCTCATGAAATTCCAATGGGGGGGGGGGCATTTAGGAATTAGAAAGTCACAGGTAAAGATACAAAAACATTTTTATTGGCATGGATTGCATAGGGATGTAGTCAAATTCTATAGAATATGTTGCATTTGTCAGTGATAGGAAAACCACAAGCAGTGATTAAGCTATTACCTTTAATTCCAATTCCAGCATTTGAAAAATCCTTTACTAGGATCATGACTGATTGTGTAGGACCCCTCTCTAAGACTAAAAGTGGAAATCAGTACTTTCTGACAGTAATGGATGTGTCTGCCAGATTTCCTGAAGCAATGCCTTTGAGAAACATTACAACAAAGAGAATTGTGGAAACTTAACTGAATTTTTTTTTACAAGATATGGTTTACCTAAGGAAATACAATCAGATAAGAGTTCAAATTTTATGTCACAGCTGTTTAAGGAAGTAATGAACAGTTCGGGGATAAAACAATTTAAATCAGCAACTTATCATCCTGATTCACAAGGGACTATGGAAAAATGGCATCAAACTTCATAAACTATGATGAGAGTGTACAGTTAGGATTATCCATATGATTGCGATAGAGGAATTCCATTCTTGTTATTTGCTATTAGGGACGCTCTTAATGCATCAATTGGTTTTAGTCCTTTTGAACTATGGGTCATGAGGTAAGGGGACCACTGAAATAGATTTGGTGGGTCAAAATTCAGAAACTGCTCTCCTGGATTATATATGAAACTTCAGAGAGAGATTGGACCAAGCATGTGTGTGGGCCCGGGAACATTTAAAGATATCACAGCAAGTAATGAACATGAAAGCAGACAGGAAAGCTACAGTTTGGAATTTAGTTGATGGAGAGAAAGTGCTAGTTCTGTTACCAGTCCTGGGTGATTCATTAAAGGCAAATTTTAGTGGGCCTTACAGGATTGAAAAGAAATTGACTAAAGTAAATTATTTAATAAATAACCCAGATGGAAGAAAGAAGCAGAGGGTGTGTTATGTAAGTTTGCTTAAAAAGTACTTTGACAGGGAAGAGAACCAAAAGAAGGTGTTTGTGGTGGTAGATAAGGAGAAAGAAGTAGAACCACGGGGAATGAAATTGATTTACCTCTAATCAAATCGGATAATGAAGGGGTACTTGAAAATTTAATGTAATATTGAATTATCTTCCAGACAAGCATCAAAGTGATTTGGAAAATCTATTGCAGTCACACAAAGCTATTTGTGGAAATAAGTTGGGGAGGACGGATTTAGCTATACATGATATGTCTGTAGAAGTTGCATCTTCAGTAAGGCAACATCCTTATAGATTAAATCCGGCAAAGTTATCACAAGTACAGAAAGAAATTAACTTCATGCTTCAAAATGGAATCATTGGGCAGGGCTTTCCCATAGGTAAATGGGGGTGAGGCCCGCTCGCCGACACGTAAAATGACGCACAGTGACATCGGGTGGAACTCTCAACATCACCGCGCCCCATTTAAATTTTCTGGTAGATGGGGGCGCAGCAAAATGAGCTGTGCGCCCACTGACCTGCCAATGGCCAATTGAGACCATTGACAGAGTCATTTAGCTATTTAATGGACTTGCCCGTCCAACCTTAAGGTTGGCGGACAGGCCAGGAGCCCCGGCGGGAATTAGAAAATGCATGAAACCTCATTCACGGACAGGATAAGGTTTCATGTAGGTTTTTTAAACATTTATTAAAGTTTTTGTAAAAATTATGGACATGTCCCAACTCATGTGACAGTGTCACATGAGGGGATATATCAGGAATTTTTTTTTCTATTTTTAATATTTGTCACAGAACAGCCGATCTCCCTGAGGCAGCACTTAGCCTCAAGCTGGGCAGGCCTTCATTGGCCCACCCAAGTAAAATGGCACCGCGCTCCCAATTGAGGGCACCAATCAAAAGCGTGACAATGAGCACCCACCATTCAACTTCATCCCCGACAGGGGGAAATCCTGCCCATTGAGTATAGTTGTAGTAACTGGAGTTTGCCTATTGTACTGGTACCGAAACCAGATGGGACACAAAGACTGTGTGGACTATTGAAAGATAAATGTGGTAACAAACACGATTCATATCCTATACCATGGTTGGAAGATTGTATTGAGAAAGTAGGGCAATCAAAATTTATCACAAAGATTGGCTTGCTAAAAGGATATTAACATGTGCCATTATCGGGGAGAGCAAAGGAGATATTGGCTTTTGTTATGCCAGATGGACTATATGAGTTTGAAGTCATGCCATTTGGTATGAAGAATGCACCTCTGACATTCCAAAGACTGACAAACAAAGTAATTGCAGGTCTGAGCAATTGTACTGTTTATATTGATGACGTGATCATTTTCAATTCTACGTGGGAGGAGCATTCACAAGACCTGGAAGAATTATTTACTCGATTACAAAAAGCTAATTTGGTGATGAACTAGGCTAAAAGTGAATTTGCAAAAGTGAAAGTTATGTATCTAGGCCATATCATTGGACATGGTAAGGTGGCTCCGAGAGATGTGAAAGTCAACGCTATCATGGATTTCCCAGTGCCGACAACAAAACGAGAAGTATTGAGATTTCCAGGCATGAGTGAGTTTTATCAGAAATTTGTATCAAATTTTAGCAGTGTGGTTGCTCCTTTGACTGAACTATTAAAAAAGAACAACAAGTTTCAATGGACAGAGGAGTGTCAGAAGGCATTTGACAGTTTGAAAACTGTGTTACTACGACACCAGTTTTGACAGTACCCAATTAGGCCAAGCAATTTAAGTTGGCCGTTGACACCAATGATATAGGTTTTGGAGCCGTACTGTTACAAGGGGGTGACACCGGAATTGAAAAACTGATGGGCTATTTTTTATGGAAGTTGAATGCACAACAGAGAAGATATTCCACAATCGAAAAGGAGACTTTGGGTTTGGTGTTAGCGTTGCAGCATTTTGAAATTTATGTGGCAAACAATTCATCAGAAACAATTGTTTATACAGACCCCAATTCTTTAAAGTTTCTAGGTGAATTTCGAGACAGAAGTGCAAGGCCAGTCAGATGGAATTTATTACTGTAACCATTTAATCTACAGATTATACATGTAGCAGGACAAGAAAATCTCATTGCAAAATCTTTATCAAGAGTTTGAAGCTTAAAGGGATAATTGAACTTTTAAAAACCTGGACTCTGAACTGGAATGATTTCTGTCGGTGCGAAGGATTTGTATATATGTTGTTTTGTTTATATGTGCATTTGGTATATCAAAGTGTAAGTATACAGATAAGTATAGGAGATAGTATAAATGGATTAATAAAAATTAAGTCGTCTTTTTAAATTATGACAGTTCTTTTTTCAATACAGAGGGGGATGTCAAGAAGAGACAATAATTGTCATAATGTTTTTGGAATTTATTGTAAAACAGAGTAGTAGTGGAATGTGTCTCTGTGCCTATAAGTGTCCTTGTGTGTCTGTAAAACTTAATTGAATTAGAGGCAGCTACTCTGGGTGCTTTGAAATAAGAAGAAGAGTTAGATTTGAAATGTTAATTAAGTAAGCATGGGGAAGTTTAGAAACACAGGTGTTAAGGGAACATTTGCATTTTTAAATAAACCTGACTAAATTGTTTTCAAAGGAGGGGTGTAATGTGTCACCTAACCAGGTGAAGTTTAGAAATAGTGGGCTAGATTTTACCGTCGGCAAACTGGTGCGGGGCCCGCTCACCAAAGTGTAAAATGACGTGCGGTGACATCGGGTGGAACTCCCAACGTCACCACACCCCATTTAAAGTTTCAAGAAGGTGGGGGCACAGCAAAATCAGTTGCACGGCAACCAACCTGTTAATGGCCAATTGAGGCCGTTGGCAGAGCAATTCAAGTAATTAGTGGACCTGCCCGTCTATCCTTAAGGTTGGAGGTCAGGCCAGGAGCCCCGGCGGGAAGTAGAAAAAACATGAAACCTCATCCACAAGCTGAGGTTTCATTTAGGGTTTTAAAAATTTTTATAAAGATTTTTTGGAAATTATGAACATGCCCCAACTCATGTAACAGTATCACATGAGGGCACATGTATGGAAAATTTTTTCTCTATTTTTAATATTTTTGAAAGTAGAGGAGACCTCCTTGAGGCAGCACTTAGCCTCAGGGAGATGAGTTCGCTCTTTCGTGCGCTTGCGCGAAAGAGTGCACTCTCGATTTTAGGCATTCCCTCCGCCCACTCAGGAAGTGCATAGCGCTTCCACGCGGACATCATGATGGGCAGGCCATAATTGGCCCACCCACGTAAAATGGTGCCACGCCTCCAATCGGGGGCACCGATCGAAAGCATGCATGCACGCACCCGCCCATCAATCTGGGGGGGGGGGTGAAATTCTGCCCAGTGTGTTTATTTTTCCCGAAGATTACTGGTAAAACTTAGTGCTATGAGAGGGTTTTATTATCAGGGAGATAAAGTCCAAACAATGGGTATTTTCATTCAAAGGGGAAAACGTGTATAAAGGAGCAAAGGCTGCCTGTAAGGGTGGACATTTTAAGATTCTACAAGTGTAAAAAAAAGCCTTCAGCAACCATGCTTCAAGCTGCTGTCTTCAAAGGACTGAAGTTAAGAAAATTCACTTGGAATTTGACTTGTTCAGGGTATCATGTTCTTTGCCTGGGTCTTTTAAAATCTATGGGCAAAATTTTCTGCCTGTCAAGCAGGCGGGCCAGATCCAATCTCTGGCAGGCACGGAGCTGATCCCCATTAGCGAAGCATGTGCATGCGCAGCCTCAGGGAGATCGCCTGGACTTTGAAAAATATTAAAAATAGAAAAAAAAAATCCCTTACATGTCCCTCTCATGTGACAATGTCACATGAGTTGGGACATGGTCATAATTTACAGAATAACTTTATTAAAATTTTAAAAACCCTGCATGAGACCTCAACCCGCTGCTGGATGAGGTTTCATGTTTTCTCTATTTGCCGCTGGGGCACCTGGCCTGCCCGCCAACCTTAAGGTTGGACGGGCAGGTCCTTTAATTACATAATTGACTCTGTCAATGGCCTCAATTGGCCATTGGCAGGTTGGTGGGTGCGCAGCTGATTTCGCTGCGCCCCCACCTTCCTGAAAATTTAACTGGGGCGCAGCGACGTCGGGAGTTTCCCCCGACATTACTGCATGTTATTTTACTCATCGGTGAGCGGGCCCCACCCCCGCTCGCCGACGTGTAAATTCCTGCCCAGTGAGTTGTTTAGTTGTCCACCACCATTCATGACTGGATGTGGCAGGACTTCAGAGCGTAGATCTGATCAGTTGGTTGTGGGATCGCTTAGCTCTGTCTATCGCTATTTATGCTGTTTGGCATGCAAGTTATAGCTTCACGAGGTTGACACCTCATTTTTAGGAATGCCTGGTGCTGCTCCTGACATGCCCTCCTACACTCTTCATTAAACCAGGGTTGATCCACTGGCTTGATGGTAATGGTATAGTGGGTTATATGCCAGGCCATGAGGTTACAGATTGCGTTCGAGTACAATTCTGCTACTGCTGATGGCCTATAGCGCCTCATGGCTGCCCAGTCTTGAGTTACTAGATCTATTCAAAATCTATCCCATTTAGCAATGTGGTAGTACCACATAACACGATGGCGGGTATCCTCAATGTGAAGGCAGGACTTCATCTCCACACAAATTAATTACTCCCAGGTAAATCTTCACCAAGGCAACAGTATCCCATAGACTTTAAATAGACACCAGGCAAGGCACATTTGACCTTACGAATTCAAAATGAGGTTCCTTGCAATTTGGTTCCTTTGAAGACACAGTTGTAGGCTTACAGGCTGGTTAGATCTTAAATGCCTCTGACTTACACACACAAACTCCTTTCTGTTTGTATCTAGATTCCCCTTTGAATGTAAATTTTCCATTATATTACTAGGTTTTTAATTTTACTTCTCCAAACAATAATTCTTTCATTCCGCCAATTTTATTAGTAATATTAACACATTGCATGGCATCTCCCAGCTCAGTGCAAGATTTTACCCATTCTTTTGAATGGCTTATTCAACAAATGCACATTTGAGCTTTACCTTCTCCTCCTTACATTTATCTAATTAACATTTCAAAACTACTACACATCAAAGCACCCAGACTAGCTGGCTTTAATCCAATTAAGACACACACAGACACACACATAGCCACAGACCCTACTACAATTCCAATTTAACAATAACTTTCAGTAACATTACAGACATTTATATCTCTTCATGACAATAGGGACAAGAGAGGAACATCATTTAAGAATAAAATATAAGCCTCGGCCGTTACCTAATTACATTGCTCTTTATATGAATCCTGTTTAATCACAATAATACTTAATTATTTGCCTCTATGTCAGCCAGCCAACCTGTGCACTGTATTCAACAAATCTCACTAATGTTCAAAGCACATGTGCTTACATTCCTTACAAATACCTTGTTGTCTCAGTCATTACACCATTAAAATCGATCATGGTAATATGGCTTGAATACAAAGTACACTGATAATAAATAGTAAAGAAAAATTTCAAATCCTTATTGATTTCTGTTTCCCTTAAGAATCTAAATTGTAACTTTGCAAAAACCAGTGCTTTCAGAAGAGAAAGGGATAAACTGCAAAATAACTGGATTAATATTATATCTTGGTGCATCAAAAAATGCACCCCTTTTTGCAAAAATGGTATTCTTGGAATGAGGACATCACTGGCAAGACCAGCATTTGCTGCCCATCCTGGTTGCCCTTGAGAAGGTGTAGGATACTTCTTGAACTGCTGCAGTGTTTGTGGTGAAGACACCTTCACAATGCTGATATGTGGAAGTTCTAGGATTTTGACCCAGTGACAATGATCAAACATCCATATATATCTAGGTAAGGATGGTGTGTGACTTGGAGATGGTTCCCTTGCACCTGCTGCCTTATACATCTAGGTAGTAGAGATCATGGATTTATGAGGTGCAGCCAAAGAAGCCTTAATGAATTGCTCCAGAGCTTCCCAGTATAAATCATATACACTGCTGGCGCAGTACACTGATGGTGGATGTTTAAGGTGATGGAGTAAGAGTTGACCATGCAGATTGTTTTGCTCTGGATAGCGTCAAGCTTCTTGAATGTTTTTGCAGGTGCACCCATCCAGGCAAGTGGGGAATATTCCATCACATGCCTGACTTGTACTTTGTAAGCGGTAGAAAAACTTTGAGGAGCTAGAAAATGAGCAACTCATATCTCAATCTTTGACCTGCTCTATTTGGAATGACATTCTTGTGAGCTGAATTTGAGTTTCTGGTCATTGGAGACTGGAGATGGTTCATGGCCATTGAACGTCAAGTGGAGGTGTTTAGACAGTCCTGTTGTACACAGTTATTGTCTGACACTTGTGTGCTGCAATTTTTACTTGAAACTTATCAGCTCAAGACTGGATGTTGCCCAGGTTTTGCTGCATGCGACATGATCAGCTTCATTATCTGAAGAATTGCAAATAAAGCTTAACAGTGTGTAATCAGTAGCTAACAGCCTCACTTCTGACCTTTGATGGAGGGTGGGCCATTGGTGAAGCAACTGAAGATAGACCTAAGTTGTTATCTTGAGGAACTCCTGCAGATGATTAGCCTCCATCAATCACAACCATCTTCCTTTGTGCTCGATATGATCTAGCCACTGTGGAGTTTATCCCTGATCTCAGGATGCTCCAAATGTGAAACCTCATTTGATCACCTAAGATTGTATCTCTTAGCAAGGGTTCATAACAAGTTCAAAGTGATGTAGGATCACTTTGTGTCAGGTTATTTAATAAGATAATTATTTCCCATTCTTTTAATAGTTTTGAACAGAGTGAATTTGGACCTCATTTTGTTATAATTAGTTTAACATTCATTAAAACTATATCTGTGAAAAGATCTCATCAGATCTTTTGAATGGGTCTTTGGGAAAAACGGTTTCAAGGTATTTACTGCAAAGAAGATTAAGGTATCCAACTTTTCTTGAATCTATTTGCTTTAGTTGTTACAGCTTGTTTCCGAATGAGAAGATTGTGGATTCAAGCTTCACTCCAAGCCTTAGTCAATGATCTAGGCTACCACACTCAATGTAGGAGTGCTGCATTGTCACAAGCATTTTTCTTCTGATGTGACACCCTCTTGAGCATCCCTGATTTCGTTCTCCTCACTCTTGGCTGTCGTGCCTTCAGCTGTTTGATCCCGAAATTCCCTCCTTGAACCTCGTCGTCTCTCCACCTTTTCTCATGTCTTTTAAGCTGCTCCTTAAAACCTATCTCTTTGACCCAGCTTTTGATTATCTATCCTACTTTCCCCTTACGTGGCTCGGGCATGAATTTTCCGGTCCCTCCCGTCGACGGGATCTTCCGGTCCTGCCGAAGTGAATGGATGTTTGAGTAGTTCGCCTCATTTTCCAGCCCCACCCCTGCAGCAATGGGGCTAGAAAATTCCACCCTTGGTGTCATATTTGTTTGATACACTTCTGTGAAACTCCTTGGGACATTTCACCATGTTAAAGATGCTTTATAAATATAAATCTTTGTTACTGTTGTTAAACCATATCCCGATCTGCCCATTCTAGCATTCATGTAGATGTTAAAGATCCTAAGGCTGTATTGGAAGAAGATCAAGGAATTATCCTGCTCTCTTAGCTAACATTCCTCCATCATTAAACCTCAGCAAAGGTAGATTAACTAATCTAAAAGCAAAATACTGCGGATTCTGGAAATATGAAATGAAAACAGAAAATGCTGGAAAAAGTCAGCAGGTCTGACAGCACCTATGGAGAGAGAAACAGAGTTAACATTTCGGGTCCACACAACTCTTCTTCAGAGCTAATCTTTAGTGTGATGTACAGGCTCAGACTTTCTCTGAGCTAGGAGACACACTAAACAACGATACTGCAAAGCTGGCCAACTCCAGCCTAAAACCAAGCAGTGGTAAAACAGTGTCTAGTATAGTCTACCTTCACAATGCCAGCAATAAGAGGGAATTGAACATCACCCTGAATGACCAGAGACTGAAGCATGATCTCCAGCCTATTTATCTAGGCGTCATCCTCAGGTACAGGCAGTACCTCATCAAGACTGGAGAAAAAACTAAAACCCACAACAACCTCCTCAGTAAACTGGCTGGTACCTCATGGGGTTCATAGTCCAAGATCCCAAGGACCTTTGCTCTTACCTCACATACTTAACTGCAGAATACTGTGTCTCAGTATAGTACCAGTTTGCCCACTCCAAATTTATCCAACTCAACTCAACAATGTGCATCATCACAGGTACTCTTTGACCAACCCATCTCCCCCCGTCCTGAGCAACATTGTCCCCCACCACCACTTCCGGAGGGTAATTGAAAAGGCAAGCTACTGGATAAGGTCTACTCCAATCAAGCCTGCCCTTATTCAATGCCTCTTCAACCCACCAGAAGTACTCCTTCCCTCCCGCCACTCCATATGGTTAAACCCACCATGCCGAGGAGTAAAAGCTGAGGTCCTACACAGGAGGATTGGCAGGAGAAAACATCCACCAGAAAGCATTCTCTTCTCATAGATCCCATTGCTTGTCCACCTGGCTTTGATCTCCCACGATGAAAGTAAGCCCTTTTAAACCATTTCCACACTGGCCAAGGCCTCTGTGCAGCCACCCAACATCAGTGGGGTCACCAAGACCACCCAAGGTGCAGGTATGGTGCAGTCCAAACAATGACACGTTGTCAAGCACCGTCCACTGACTAAATTTGAAGAGAGGCTTAAAGAACTCCTGCCTAGCCACTGACAAGGCTATTGCTTGGCTCTGTGACTATGTAATGCTAAATAAATTACCCAGCTTTCAAAGGGAGGTAGAATTTCTTCAGGTTCTTCCTGCTATGGTACAAATTGAATTCTGTTAGATTACTGTTCTACTTTGTCCGGTATTAGTTTGTGAGGGAACTGGTCATATTGAAGTTGATCCTGCAGTTTCAATGGTGTTTTTGTTCCAGGTGTCAGCCATGACTCAGTTGTAACACTTTCAGCTTTGAGTCAGAAGTTATGGGTGCAAGTCCCATTCCAGCGACTTGAGCACATAATTTCAATGCAGTATTGAAGTTGTTATGACACAGCAGTTGGTAAATGCTGAGTTATTTAAAATCCCAGACAGAAACTTTAAACAACTGTCATAACCTATCTTTTCAATTGGTATTTTTGAGATGTAGCTCTGAGTTCAGGAATAAAAACCACCAGGCCTTAAGAGGCTTTTTATACAAATTAAATTAAACATTTATTAATTTAACAACAAATTTAAACACATACACATGTCTACAAATTACTACCATAACAACTATTAAACAAATCCCCAAATTAATCACTCCCAAGTAATCTTCCCCAAGGCAACAATAACCCACAGACTTTAAACAGACACCAGGCAAAGCACATTTTATCTTACAAATTCAATATGAGGTTCCTTTCAATTTGTTCCTTTGCACAGTTGTAGGCTTACAGGCTTAGATCTTACATGCCTTATGGCCTGGAATGCACTGCCTGGGAGGGTGGTGGAGGTGGGTTGCCTCACATCCTTTAAAAAGTACCTGGATGAGCACTTGGCACGTCATAACATTCAAGGCTATGGGCCAAGTGCTGATAAATGAGATTAGGCAGGTAGGTCAGGTGTTTCTCACGTGTCGGTGCAGACTCGATGGGCCGAATGGCCTCTTCTGTACTGTGATTCTGATTCTGTGATGCTTCTGACCTATACATCCAAAACTCTTTTCTGTCTATACCCAGCCTTCCATTTGAATGCAAATTCTTATTGTATCACCAGGCCCTTTGAACTCCACCTCTTCTAACAATAAAACCCCTTTCATAGTACCAATTTTATTAGTAATATAAACATATTTCTTGGTATCTCCTAGCTAGGTGCAAGATTTCTCCCCCAGTCTTTGAATGGTCTATTCAACAAAATGGAAATGTATCCTCTACCTTAATGTTCAACATCTCAAAACTACTATACCTCAAAGCACCCAGACAAGCTGGCTTTAATCCAGTTAAGACACACACACACTCACAGACATACTACAAGTCCAATTTAAAATAATTTCCAATAACGTTATTTACATTAATATCTTCATGCAAAGGAATACTGCGCTGCTCAAGGTGCATCTTTTGGATGAAGTGTTAATCCAAAGCCCTTTCTATATTTCTCAGGTGGATATTAAAAATTTCATGGCACTATTCAAAGGAGAGCAAGAGAATTTTCTCCTGGCCAATATGTATCTCTCAAGCAACCCCTAAAGAAATGATCTGGCCATTCATTTTTGCCTTTCTTAAATCACATCACTTCAGAAGTGCTTCACTGGTTGTAAAGTGCTTTGGGATGTCTTGCGGTTGCGAAAGGCGCAATATACCTGCAATGCTTTCTTTCTTTTTTATCAATGTGTAGAGTGAAACCCTCCCATAAGTCCATAATGACTGCTTCTGACAGGTGTGGACATATGCACAGATAGAGGCTTCTCTAGTCACATTGGTGTTAATCGGAGCAATGAATTAGGAAACAGTGGTTAATGTCCATCGTCTGTGTATCGGGATACTGGATAAGTTATGGCAGACACTGGTTGGGAGAGGACGTGAGGTACATTTATGGGAGCGGTTGATTGCAGTGAACCCAAACAATTATCTAATGTAAAGAAAAAAGAAAAAATGTAACAAGCATCTTTGATGTAAGAAATGTCCCGCGGTATATCACAAACAGACAATTCACAAACAAACTAAGCGAACAGACTAATTGGCAGTCTCCTTCCTCTGGCAGGAGTCTAGATTAAAAGCTACAAAAGAAAATCTAGGCATCTGAGATAATCATCAGATCATTATGAGTTGAACACTGGAAGTTCATGATTACTACAGACTTAAAAAAGAAAAATACTTGTGTTTAAATAGCGTCTTTCACAACCTCAGGATGTCCCAAAGTGCTTTATTACCAATGAAGTACTTGTGAAGTATAGTTACTCTTCGACTCTTGTAAAGACAGATTTAGGGTGGATTGCAGCCTGAAAGTTTCCGTAAGGTGAGCTTTTGCTCCCTAAACGAGCTGATTATTGTCACAAGTTGGTGGTGCAAAGAGAGCAAGAGAGGAATCTGAATTTCTACATAGGTAGAAGAAGAAGCCATGATTACACAGATGAATTGATGGATATTAGATGGTACATTTGTTGAACCAGATGAGCCTATTATTTTTACTACTTATTTTTCCTTGATGACAACTTAGCAACAAACATTACTGTTATCCGCTGGGTTTGATGAGCTCAGAGTGTGTTGTTCTGTTTTTGTCAAAGCAGTTAATCAATGCCAGTTGGGAACAACAAAATAAGTGACAGGCCAGCTACTGTTCACTGGAGTAATGCATTTTGTTCAGAAAATGCCCCATCTTATTCACTTTTCAAAAATGAGGAGGAAGGGAAAACGGAGATTTACTGATGTCTTGATGGACTATGAATGATTGTGTTGCTCAAATGCATCTCATCCCTTTCAATCTTAGAATTTTTTGCATCCAGGTTACATTTCCCCTGTTAAGTGATAATGATTGCACGCAGCTAAATGATCACCATTGTGAATCAGTCTGGACACAAAGATTTAAGATTTTTATTATAACAAAAAGTGCCAATTTGAAGCTTTCCAACTGTTTATTGGTAATGGGAATACAGCTTCAAATGTTAATCCTATCAGACAATAAATATAGTACGTCAAGTCATATTTGCACAAGAATAAACATCATAGATGAGAGCTAAGTTTTTATATTGCTTTTTAAAAGAATAAAATGATCCGAATCCCCAAATCATTTTTTAGGAGCATTGATTAAAGTTTGTTAAATCATAAGATAAAAATATAGTACAATGTTGCGCAATTATGCAATTTTAGTTCTAAATGCTGGTCACTGGCTTCAATGCAGTGAGAAAATGTGCAGCCTATTCTTCCCAGATTATTTCCACTGTTTGCAGAGAGTGGTGTGTTACATTTTCACAGCCATTATTTCTCTCCAGTACCTTTCCCAAGAGACATGACAGCCAAGATTCATAGGGATTGCATTTCTGCAACAAGGTTTTTGTTTCTTCCGCTCCTATGACTTTGTTGGAAGAACAGTGGAGGTCCTAATAAAAAGGTGTCATCATGGTTTACACTGTCATTAATTCACCCCCTTACTGTCAATAGATTTTCTCCTCCTCAGCTATTATTGGCATGTTATTCAACTATGGATGCATCACAGCCAAATTTGACTTGGTTCTAATTCAATGTCCACACACATAGTGAACAGGAGCAAGAATTCCTCATTTTTACCCTTCATTAATAAAGAGATACTGCTTGTCTGAGATCCGCTACCTCTACACAAGCCAGGGATTGAATCTGAGATCTTCTGATCTACATGGGTCAGTACAATATCAAAGAGTGTTTTTACCCACTGAACCATTGGGACAGCTTCTGTGGTATATTATTCAAAGGAAGGTTTGGCAGCATTGAGCAATGGTGCAGTAGTGCCCGCATGTTTTATGATGAGAGAATGAAGGGTGGGGGGGTAAGAGATATCTCACAGAGGACCAGTTCAAAGAAAACCTTATCATATTTTGGAAAGAACCATAGTGCCCACCTCATGACCACTAAAGCTCTATGGTATCTCACCCATCTGACATCTGAGTTTGCACAATGAGTGAATCATAGAATATAATTGTAGAATCTTACAGCTTTTGTCTTTGAAAGAGCTATCCAATTTAGTGCCTATTCTCACCACCCCCCCCCACACACATACACACACACACACACACCCCATCCCCCCCCGCCCCGCACCACCCCACCCGCAACCAACCGACTTTTCCTCACAACCCTGCAAATTAGCCTTCTTCAAGTACACGTCCAATAGTCCTGATAGATCTTTTGATTGTGGAAGGAACCATAGGTGGCCTGATCCTGTTCCAAACACAGTGCGATTGTCAGGGCTCATAGCCTTTATAGTATCCAGTACCTTCAGCCATTTCTTGAAATCACATGTAGTGAATCAAATTGGCTGCAGACTGGCACTTGTGATACTGGGGACCTCAGGAGGTGGTCGAGATGGGCACTTCTGGGTGAAGATGGCTGCAAATGCTTCTTTTCTTGTCTTTTGCACCGATGTTTGTCTTTATCCTCTAGGTCAAAATCAGGTGGAAAAGATTGCTCAACTGTTACAGAATACAGCAAATGAAAGCACTGGAATGAAAATCAGGCAGGTTCCAGAAAGGACGAGAAATCTTTTCCACCATTTACTACTCTTGTCCTAAAGATAACAGGTTACCAATGCTCATGAAAGAAAGGAAGAAAGAACATGCATTTATATGGTGCTCTGAAGACCTCAGGATGTTCCAAAGTGTTTTACAGCTAATTAAATATTTTTGAAATGTAGTCAGTCATAATGTAGGAAAATGCAACAGCCAACTTGCATACTACAAAGCCTAGGCAAGGCGGTGATATAGAGGTAATGTCACTGGACTGGTAGTCCAGAGGTCCAGGCTGTGGGACACGGACTTGAATCTCGCCACGGTGGCTGGTGGAATTTAAATTCAATTACTACATCTGGAATTAAAAACTAATCTAATGGTGACCACGAGACCATTATCAATCATTGTAAAAACCCCCATATGGTTCACTAATGTCCTTTAGGAAATGAAATCTGAAATCCTTACCTGGTCTGGCCTGCATGTGACTCCAGACCCACTGCAATGTGGTTGACTCTTAAATGCCCTCTGAAGTGGCCTAGCAAGCCACTCAATGATATCAAACCCTAGAGACTGAGCTAGCTAAGTCCTAAAGGACGTAGCTGTAGACTGATCTTCGGCAGATGGTGAGGGAACAAACACGAGGGAAAAACTTACATGACCTCATGTGCACCAATCTACCCATCGCAGGTGCATCTGTCCATGACAGAATTGGTAGGAGTGACCACTGCACAGTCTTTGTGGAGACAAAGTCCCGTCTTCACATTGAGGATACCCTCCATCATGTTGTGTGGCACTATGCTAAATGGGATAGATTTTGAACAGATCTAGCAATTCAAAACTGGGTATTCATAAGGCGCGGTCAGCCATCAGCAGCAGGAGAATTGTATACAACCACAACCTGTAATCTTATGGCATGGTATATCCCCTACTCTACCATTGACATCAAGGCAGGGGATCAACCCCTTACATGCCAAACAGTGAAAGCAGCATGATAGACAGAGCTAAGTGATCCCAAAACCAACGGATCAGACCTAAACTCCGCAGTTCTGCCACATCCAGTCATGAATGGTGGTTGACAATTAAACAACTAACTGGAGGAGGAGGCTTCACGAATATCCCCATCCTCAATGATGGGGGAGCCCAGCTCATCGGTGCAAAAGACAAGACTGAAGCATTTGCAGCCATCTTCACCCAGAAGTGCCCATCTCGACCACCTCCTGAGGTCCCCAGTATCACAAGTGCCAGTCTGCAGCCAATTTGATTCACTACATGTGATTTCAAGAAATGGCTGAAGGCACTGGATACTATAAAGGCTATGAGCCCTGACAATATTCCAGCAATATTGCTAAGACTTGTGCTCGTCCTAGTCAAGCTATTTCCTTGACAACAAGGCAGCATTTGACTGAGTGTGGTATCAAGGAGCACAAGCAAAACTGAAGTCAACGGGAATCAGGGGGAAAAAATCTCCACAGGTTGAAGTCATACCTAGCACAAAGGAAGATGGTTATGGTTGGTGGAGGTCAATCATCTTAGTCCCAAGACACTGCTGCAGGAGTTCCTCAGTGTAGTATCTAGACCCAACCATCTTCAGCTGCTTCATCAATGACATTCCCTACATCATAAAGCGTCAAAAGTGGGGATGTTCATGAATGATTTCACAGTGTTCAGCACCATTCTCGACTCCTCAGGTACCGAAGCAGTCCACGTGCATAGGCAGCAAGACCTGGACAATATTCAGACTTTGGCTGAGAAGTGGCAAGTAACATTCACACCACACAAATGCCAGTCAATGACCATCTTCAACAAGAGAAAATCTAAACACCTCCCCTTGAAGTTCAATGACATTACAATCCCCCCACAATCAACATCTTGGGGGTTACCATTGGCCACAAACTGAACTGGACTAGCCATATAAATACTGTCACCACAAGAGCAGGTCAGAGGCTGGGAATTCTGCAGAGAGTAACTCACCACCTGACTCCCCAATGTCTGTCCACCATCTACAAGGCATAAGTCAGGAGTGTGATGGAATACTCTCCACTTGCCTAGATGAGTGCAGCTCCAACAACAATCCAGAAGCACAATACCATCCAGGACAAAGCAGCTCATTTGATTAGCACCCCATCCACCACCTTAAACATTCACTCCCTTGACCACCAATGCGCAGTGACAGTGTGTACCATCCACAAGATGCACTGCAACAACTCATCAAGACTTCTCTAACAGCACCTTCCAAATCCTTGACCTCTATCACTTAGAAGGATAAGGACAATGGAAGGATGGGAACCCCAACACCTGCAAGATCCCCTCCAAGTCACACAACATCCAAACTTGGAACTATATTGCCGTTCCTTCACTGTCGCTGTATCAAAATCTTGGAACTCCCTCCCTAACAGCACTGTGGGTGTACCTACAACACATGGTCTGCAGCATTTCAAGAAGGTAGCTCACCACCACTTTCTCAAATGCAGTTAGGGATGGGCAATAAATGTTGAACTAGGCAGCAATACCCAAATATCATGAATGAATATATATATAAGAAAGTACTACAAAGTCCCATAAACAGCAATGTGAAAATGACCACTTTCAGATTCTTTCCAGGAAGCATCACTGGTGTGGGAAACTTAGATGTATCTCCTCTCCCTAACACTGAGATTAATTGCAGCAACCAACTACTTAGATTGCAAATTTGTGACTTGTAGGGGAGAAATTAAATATTCAGACACTAGCCTTATTTATATAAATGGATCAAGAAATTTGATTGATTACTCCAAGATATATTAATGTGACTAAAAGATCTGTTGATACC
The DNA here is from genome assembly GCF_017639515.1 of Carcharodon carcharias. Taxonomy (NCBI): domain Eukaryota; kingdom Metazoa; phylum Chordata; class Chondrichthyes; order Lamniformes; family Lamnidae; genus Carcharodon; species Carcharodon carcharias. The sequence continues at coordinate 11,621,868 of NC_054485.1, forward strand.
TATCATACTGTGTATCACATTTTATTTGTCATTTGGATTGCTTCTAGTTGAATAAAGTTAGTCCAAAGAGCTAAACTCTGATAATAATATAAGCAGAAGGCCTGAGCACAAACGTCAGGACACTATTCAATAATTCTAATTTAGTAACTCCACAACTGAGACTGAACCTGTGCTAATAGTTGCAAGTGTCCAGATACATCAGATGACTTTTCATTTATCATAGTTTATGAAAGACAATTTGAAATGTAACTGATATCAACAAAGGGCCTACAAATACATCTCAGTACTATCTCTGGCTTATTCCTTACTTGGTGCCCAATCCTGGTTATTGTGGCATAGCTCCTCAAGCATCTGCACTACAGCCTCCAGTTCATAGCTTTACCTAAGTGATCACTTCTTCATGTGAAAGCCTGGAGAGGGAGTATCCACAGGCTGTTCAGAGAGTACATCGCAGCTGACCCAATGCTTCCTTCACACAATGTTCTTCCAACAAAATTCACTGATTATTGATGAAGAGCAATCCTTCCAAGCTGTTGTATCTTCAACCCTAGCCAAGGAGCACTGAGTCCAGTGGAACTTTCAAGGTACTAAGGGGAGCAGATAGGGTAGATAGAAAGAAACTATTTTTGCTGGTTGAGGATTCTAGCACTAGAGGGCAGTCCATAAAAATCAGAGCCAGACTTTTCAGGAGTGAAGTTAGGAAACAGTTCTGGACACATTGGTAGAAGTTTGGAATTCTCTTCCACAAATGACAATTGATGCAAAATCAATTATTAACTTTTAATATGAGATTGGTAGATCCTTGTTATCCAAAGGTATTAAGAGGTATTGGGGAAAAGGTGGTTACATGATCTCCTTGAATGGCTGTAAAAGGTCATGGGGTACATGTTCCTATGGTTCACCAATAACTTGACTGTCAACATTAAAAAACATAGAAAAGGCTGTCCTGAGGACTCTGAAAATTTTTTCAGTGAATCCTTAGGCAATACAAACATCGGGTTCTGCCATTTGATTCCAGTCTGTGACAGTGCAGCACTATGGTAGAACAATTGGCCTTGGCCACCCATCTCCAGGTTAAGAAATGAGGCCAATTGCTCCTAATTGTTATCCAGTCACAACTATTGGAAGTGCATGAAACAAGATTAGGTTTGGTTTTAATGTATCTGCAGCCAATTATCCTGCCAATATATACTGTTAAGGCTCACATGGACAACGACTACTTGGGTAAGCTGACTGATGCCCAAAGAGCCTCAGTAGAGATAGTAACAGGGCACAAAAATTGAAAACTATTTTTGGCAAAAAGTAGCAGTGGAAATAATTTTATTTGGGCATAAGAGAAGTTTATTTCATGAGTACAATTTCTGTACACTTGAATATGATCACACTACAAATAGTGAAGAGAAGAAATCTTTCTCACAACTCATTCCACGGTTGAAAGTTCCTTAACTCCTTTCCCCTCCCTGCAAATCACACATTACATTTTGAATCTGTATCAAACATGTAAACATAGAAGCATAGAAAATAGGAGCAGGAGTAGGTCATTTGGCCCTTCGAGCCTGCACTGCCATTCAATTTGATCATGGCTGACCCTCTAACTCAATGCCATACTCCCACTCTCTCCCCATATCTCTTAATGCCTTTAGAGTCTGGAAATCTGTCTATTTCCTTCTTAATTATATTCAGTAACTTGGCCTCCACAGCCTTCTGTGGTAGAGAATTCCACAGGTTCACCATCCTCTGAGTGAAGACATTTCTCCTCATCTCAGTCCTAAATGGCCCACCCCATATCCTGAGACTGTGACCCCTTGTTCTAGACTCCCCCTCCCACAGCCAGAGGAAACATCATCCCTGCATCCAGTCTGTCCAGTCAGAACTTTATACATTTTAATGAGATCAGCTCTCATTCTTCTAAACTCCAGCGAATACAGGTCTAGACGACACAATCTCTCCTTATATGACAATCCTGGCATCCCAGGAATCAGTCTAGTAAACCTTTGCTGCACTCTCTCTAAGGCAAATATATTCTTTCTTAAGTAAGGAGACTAAAACTGCACACAATACTTCAGTTGTGGTCTCACCAAAGCCCTGTACATCTTCAGTGAGACATCCTTGCTCCTGTACTCAAGTTCTCTCGCAATGAAGGCCAACATACCATTTGCTTTCTTAACTGCTTGCTGCACTTGCATGCTTGCTTTCAATGATTGGTGTACAAGGACATCCAGGTTCCTTTGTACATCAACATTTCCCAATTTATCACCATTTAAGTAATACTCTGCCATTCTGTTTTTCCTACCAAAGTCGGTAACTTCACACTTATTCACGTTATACTGCATCTGCCATCTATTTGCCCACTCGCTCAACCTGTCTAAATCACCCTGAAGCCTCTTACATTCTCCTCACCACTAACATTCCCACCAAGTTTCATGTGATCAGCAAACTTGGAAATGTTGCATTTGGTTCCCCCATCCAAATCATTGATATATATTGCGAACAGCTAGGGCCCAAGCACTGATCCCTGCAGTACCCCACTAGTCACCACCTACCTTTCTGAAAAAGGCCCATTTATCCCTACTCTCTGTTTCCAGTCTGCTAACCAATTCTCAATCCATGCCAATATATTATCTCCAATCCCATGTGCTTTAACTTTGCACAATAACCTCCTATGTGGGACTTTATTAAAAGCTTTCTGAAAATCCAAATACACCACATCCACTTTATCTATTCTGCCAGTTAAATCCTCAAAAACCTTGAGTAAACGCTGTTATCACATCCTTTATAATAGACTCTAGCATTTTCCCCACTACTGATGTTAGGCTAACCAGTCTATAATTCCCTGTTTTCTCCCTCTATCCTTTTTCAAATAATGGGGTTACATTTGCCACCCGCCAATCTGTCAGGACTGTTCCAGAATCTACACAATTTTGGAAGATGAAAACCAACACATTCACAATTTCCATGGCCGCCTCTTTCAGTATCCTGGGATGTAGATTATTGGACCATGGGGATTTATTGGCTTTCAGGCCCATTAATTTCTTCAGCACTATTGTTTCAGCACTATTATACTAATTTCCTTCAATTCCTTCTTCTCATTAGATCTTCCCTAGCATTTCTGGGAAGTTATTTGTTTCTTCCTCCGTGAAGACAGAACTAAAGTAGTTGTTTAATTGTTCTGCCATTTCCTTGTTCTCTGTTATAAATTCTCCTGTTTCAGAATGTAAGGCTAGACAAAAAAAGTGTTGCTTATAAACTTATGCAATTTTATGAAGAGCGGGGATGGCTATGGCAGTGCCAGATGAGTTGGCCAAGAAGCATTGCAAACTCCAAACACAGCAGGAATTGGCTTCTGTGGTAGATATTCCTAGAAACAGGAGTAAGTCATTGAGCCCCTCAAGCCATGCACTGGCAGTCCTAATCTTTATCTCCCTGTATGGTCTATCGCATGGCACTGGAAGCAATCCCGAGATTACAACACAGAACTTATTGTTCGTTAATTTAGAATTTAGTTCCATGAAATCCACCTTCAGAAACTCAAATCTACTCCTATCTATGTCATTGGTTCCCACAAGAACCACAATCGCTTGCTGAAACAAAAACAGAATTACCTGGAAAAACTCAGCAGGTCTGGCAGCATCGGCGGAGAAGAAAAGAGTTGACGTTTCGAGTCCTCATGACCCTTCGACAGAACAATCGCTTGCTGTTTATCTTCCCATTCCAGAACTTTTCGTGTTTGTTCAATGGGCCAGAATATTGCCATCAGTGTACGGGGGCAGGCCCGACACGCTGACGTGTGAAATGACACAAACTGACGTCAGGCATGTGTCCCAACATCATCGCGCGTCATTTCAATATTGCGTTTGGTGGGCACACACTGGAGGTGGCTGCGTGCCCGCCAAACTGTCAAAGGCCTATTAAGGCCATTAAGAAAGTCATTAATGTCATTAATACCACTGCCCATCCAACCTTAAGGTTGGCGGGCAGGCGAAGAGCCCAAGCGGCCTTCGCGTTTTTCAGAAAACCTCATCCACGGGCAGGATGAGGTTTCCTGAAGGTTTTATAAAATTAATAAAGAAGTTTGGTGAATTTGACAAACATGTCCCATCTCATGTGACACTGTCACATGAAGGGACATGTGTAAATAATTTTTTACTTGAATTTTTAAAAACATTTATTGTCCATTCAATCTCCCTAAGGTAGCTCTGTGCCTCATGCGCGAAAGAGTACAGGCCCCAACTCTCCCTCCTCCCCCCACCCACACAGGTAGCGCTGAGCGCTACAGAACGCACATTATGCTGGGCGGGCCTTAATTGGCCCACCCACTTAAAGTGGCAGCATGCAGCCAATCGCGGGCAGCGATCGGCTCTGCGCCTTCTCCAGCCTGCTCCCTCCCAGCCTGCCTAACAAAGGTAAGATTCAGCCCATGATGTCCCAAACCCTGGCACCTGAGAAGCAACATTCCTTTCAGGATTCTGGATCATGCCTGCAAAAGAAACCATTTCTCCTTCCAATCTAGAACCCCTTTCAGTCAGATAAATCTACAATAACATTGCATTTTGAGCATAACTGATTACCAAGTGGAATTGAAGAGAAATGCTCCCATTCAACCTCATTCAGTGAAACCAAACCAGCATGATGCAGAACATTATGCTACTGTCATTTGATTTGGCTTTAGTGCAGTGAGTAATTTGTGTCAGCCTTGGCTTAGTGGGTAGCACTCTCAATGCTGAAGCACAAGGTTCTGGGTTTGAGTCTCACTTGAGCACAAAAATCAAGGCTGACTCTAGTGCAGTACTGAGAAAGTGCTGCACTGTCGGAGGTGCTGTCTTTCACATGAGATATTAAACAAAGGCTCCATCTGCCTGCTTGGTAGATGTAAAAGATCCCATGGCACTATTTTGAAAAAGAGTAGGGACACCAGGGTTTCCTGAAGGTTTTATAAAATTAATAAAGAAGTTTGGTGAATTTGACAAACATGTCCCATCTCATGTGACACTGTCACATGATGGGACATGTGTAAATAATTTTTTACTTGAATTTTTAAAAACATTTATTTCCATTCAATCTCCCTAAGGTAGCTCTGTGCCTCATGCGCGAAAGAGTACAGGCCCCAACTCTCCCTCCTCCCCCCACCCACACAGGTAGCGCTGAGCGCTACAGAACGCACATTATGCTGGGCGGGCCTTAATTGGCCCACCCACTTAAAGTGGCAGCATGCAGCCAATCGCAGGCAGCGATCGGCTCTGCGCCTTCTCCAGCCTGCTCCCTCCCACCAGGTATCCCTGGTGTCCTGCCCAATATTTATCCATCAGTCAACATCAGAAAAATCAGATATATGGTCATTATCGCATTGATGTTTGTGGAAGTTTGCTTGGTGCACATTGGCTGCTGCATTTCCTAAATTAGTGACTACACTTCAAAAAATACTTCATTGGTTGTAAAGCACTTTGAGACATCTGGTGATCATGAAAAGTGCTATATAAATGCAAGTCTTTCTTTTCAATTTTTTGAGTATTGCTGATGCAAATGACAATCAGAACAGCAACAACATGAATTACATTTATTTCAATCATATTGTTCTTCAAGGGCATTAATTCCAACTCACCAGGAGAAAAAAGACAAAACAAATAGATATAATTACAAAAGCAAAACATTGTGGATGCCGAAAGTCTGAAAACAAAACAGAAAATGCTGGAAATACTCAGCAAACCAGCTAATATCTGTGGGTAAGAAACAGAGTTAACATTTCAGGTAGACGACCTTTCGTCAGAGATATGGTTAAATCATCAAAAGAAGTGTGTTTCAACAATGAAATGCATTTACCTCTTTTGTTCCAATTTCTTGCTTCCTCACTTGAAGAGGATGCCTCCTGCTGGGACGTATTTCTGAATGTGTTATCAGTCCTTTGATACTAAAATACCATTCTTTGTGTGTGAGCTTACAAAGTGAGCGTTGGCAGGTCACTTATATCAAACCCAATCTTGTCCTCAATGATTATCCAGCAGGGTTCACGGGATCACAATTAAGGAAGGAACCCTGGCTGATCTTTATTCTCACTCCACAAACACTCCAGCCAATTAAAGTGATTCCCATCTCTGCTGGATCTGAATCAAACTCACTTGTACAATTCAGTGGCACACTAATGGGGCTTTAAGAGAATGACAACTACCTCAATACCTGAGATTATGTTTTGTTTTACTAATACTCTATGGTTTTCATATTGATAAATTGAAGGCAGGTAGACACAAGAATAAATTGGCCACAGATGGTGCAATCTTCAGGCCCAAATCAATATTGTATGAGCTATAGATGTTATACACTAATTGCTGTATACTATAGTCTGACATTATATAATCATTTTGGGGTTTCTTCTGCTACTAAGATGCATTGTAATGGCTCTTTGGCACCAAAAGTGTGTCTATTGTAGGTACACGGCTTTGTGTTGAACAATGATCATGGGCAAAACTTCATCTTGCCACCCTATTCAAAAATCCAATCTTCAAATTAGATACTAAAGATCACACATCAATGTGTATCAGCTCTACAATTCAGTGTGTGGTGCAACAATGTGAGATCGTGATGATATGTTTCACATCTAGGTCATGAGGAAATTCAGGGTGCAGGTTAATGCTTCACCACAGTAAAAGAAAATCATATTGCAAGAACAGTGAAAGAGTGGATGCACAATCCAGGAAGGTAGTGAATGCGGGTAGCACAACTGGGTAGAACTTTGGCAATGGAAAAAGTTGATGATTGTACGTAATAGATAATTTCACCTGTCCTCCATTTGCAGGAGGGGACTACACTAAAAGTGAACCTGAGTTGGAGCTAGGGCTACAGCATTGTAGTGACGATTATCTGCTTGTTGTTCCCTTCAAAGATGGCCCCCTGCTAGGTGAATTTACCTTAGAGTGACCCATAATATTTTCCATGGGAAAGGCCTAAATGAATGTTAATATTTTTGGCTCCTATGCCCAACTGAGCAGGGTGATGGGAAGTTATTTTAAGGTCCCATCCAAGCAATAGCACATGTGAGTGCAGCACTCTCTGTGTGCACCGAAGTGTCAACTTAAATTAAGAACTCAGATCTCAAGAATGGAGCTTCAACCAAGCACCTTCTAACTCAGAGACAAGAGTGCTATCACTGAGCCAAGAATAATGTGTCCAAGGTACAGTATTCTTCAGTCAATAAAAATTGGTCTTGTGGTCAGAGTTTCTGCTCCTAATTATGATTCCTGTGACTCCTGCCAGAAGTGCACATTTATATATATATGTCTGGTGAGGACAGAGTTGGACTCAACTGTAATGTGGTTGTAGCTGGATAATCCACTCAAACTGATATGTCAATAGTTACACATGACTAATGGCCTCTTCGAAATGGTAATAGAGGATGACCAGCACTTACTGAACTGCACTAGAGTATCAGCTTTGATTTTTATGCTTAAATTCTGGAGCTGAACCCACAACCTTCCGACTCTGAGGTAAGAGTACTCCCAACTAAGCCATAGATGACACCTGTAACAATGATATACAAGCAGAAAATCGGGTTTAATCTAATCTTTGTCTTCCACTCAATTGCAAATGCTCTGCACAACACAAAGATGTGAGGGCTGGACAATTATGATAATTTATACCCACATTGTAAGACAGCAAATGAAGCAAAAATTGAATATGCATGCAGTGGGAATATGCCCTGCTCACTTGAAAGGATTGTTGCAGCCTGCTCCTCTCTTGTTCTGTTGCTGCATCATTATTGGCTGGGCTTCTGGCTACTAACCAATAATCTTGTTATATTATTATAAATCGTTCTAGGTTGAAGGTACTTGAGCACAGTTTGATCCACTGAAATCTTTCTGCACAGAACACAAAGCAGATACACCCAATATCGAAGACAGTAATGTACTACAGTATCGAAACAGCACAAGGCAACTATAGTGTTCGTTAACCAAAACGGAAAATATTCCAAATACACCTTCCAGTCAGCATCTGAAAGAGAAAGGTGGGTTAAATGTTCCAATTAGATCCTTTTCCAATATTTGTTAACCTGGATATAAAATAGCTTCGTGCTTCTCTATGTAGTATCATTTTGTTCCATAAAAAGACCTATTAAAAGGAAAGGAAAATAAAGCAATGTGGTTGAGGCAGATTCTTTCAAGACCTGCAAAAGAGCTTTGAATAATCTGAAGGAAAAAAAATGCAGGTCTGTGGGGAGAAAGGCAGGGGAGTGGGACTAGGTGAATTATTCTTGCAGAGAATCGGCACGGGCTAAAATTGCCTCCTGTGCTTTAACCATTCTATGATTCTGTAACTTTTGATTACTCTCATCCAGCTGTCCAGTTTTTTCTAAAGTGGCATAGCACCGGCACAGTAGGAGCCAACAACTTCAATTAAGCAAGTTTTAAAAAATTCCCCATCAATAGACACACATGATGCACTTCTGTTAGTATGTTGAAGGGCATATTTTTCCCAAAAATAGATACGAAAGGTAACATTAATTTGAGCAGGTCTTCTCGTCTTTATTCAAATTCCTGGGCAATTGTCTGTAATGTAAACATCCCATGATTGTAGTTAATAGCTCTCCACAACTAATCAACAGAAGAACTGTCTGAAATCACCTTGGAATGGAGTAAATTGAGAAGCAGTAGTCCTTAATTTTGGACTATTCTGTACAATGTGTTCTAATACAATTAGCAACTGTTGTAGGAGTTGAAACTATAATGAAGCCTGGCAACATCTAATGACCTGCAAGCTGGAGGGAAATAATTTTGCTGTTTGTGAGATACACAATTAGTAGATAAATTAGATTCAATCCTGTTGCCTGTGTAAATAGCGTGGCATGCATTCCCAAGCAATCATTCAACTCACACATACAGGTACTGTATCATCCATTATTAATCAGTGTCTAACTTATTAGTAGTTGGAAGAAACTTTTATTTAAACAAATGTAAATCTGTAAAAAAAGTAATTAACATGCAATATGACTGCAATTTTTGATATATTATCTATTCAGTAGATTATTCTCATGAAATTACACAAGTATGCCAAAAAACGTATTTGCATAATTTAAAAAATCACGGCATGGTTAACCATAAACACAAACACAATAAACTGTTTCATCCGTTTGTGACTCCCAGTAATCATTGAACAGAGCTCTAATTGTTATGCTATGAAACCCGTTTTGAGAAATGCAAATATATCCTCAGTTATAGATCTAAAAAAATAAATCTACGAAAGATATGGGGACGAAGGCGACTTTCCGTGGCGAGAAGCAACTGATGGCAAAGAGGACAGATATTCAGGATTCGACAGAAATGCTTATAAGATACAAAACAAAAACAAAAATATCTGGAAAAACTCACCAGGTCTAGCAGCACCTGTGGAAGGGAGCGCAGTTAACGTTTCGAGTCTGCATGACTCTTCAACAGAACTAAGGAAAAATAGAAAAGGGGTGAAAAATAAGCTGGTTTAAGTGGGGTGGGAGGGGGGTGTTGGGACAAGAGAGCTGGATAGAGGGCCAGTGATAGGTGGAGATAACCAAAAGATGTCACAGACAAAAGGACAAAGAGGTGTTGAAGGTGGTGATATTATCTAAAGGAATGTGCTAATTAAGGGTAGAAAGCAGGACAAGCAAGGTACAGATAGCCCTAGTGGGGGTGGGGTGAGGTGAAGGTATCGAAAAAGGCTAAAAGGTAGAGATAAAACAATGGATGGAAATACATTTAAAAATAATGGAAATAGGTGGGAAAAGAAAAATCTATATAAATTATTGGAAAAAACAAAAAGGAGGGGGAAAAATCAGAAAGGGGGTGGGGATGGAGGAGAGAGCTCATGATCTAAAATTATTGAACTCAACATTCAGTCCGGAAGACTGTAAAGTGCCGAGTTGGAAGATGATGTGCTGTTCCTCCAGTTTGCGTTGAGCTTCACTGGAACAATGCAGCAAACCAAGGACGGACATGTGGGCATGAGAGCAGGGTGGAGTGTTGAAATGGCAAGCCACAGGGAGGTCTGGGAAATGCTTGCGGACAGAATGAAGGTGTTCTGCAAAGCGGTCACCCAGTCTGCGTTTGGTCTTTCCAATGTAGAGGAAACCGCACTGGGAGCAATGAATGCAGTAGACTAAGTTGAGGGAAGTACAAGTGAAATGCTGCTTCACTTGAAATGAGTGTTTGGGCCCTTGGACGGTGAGGAGAGGGGAAGTAAAGGGACAGGTGTTGCATCTTCTGCGGTTGCATGGGAAGGTGCCATGGGAGGGGGTTGGGGTGTAGGGGGTGATGGAGGGGTGGACCAGGGTATCACGGAGGGAACAATCCCTACAGAATGCTGCCGGGGGGTGAAGGGAAGATGTGTTTGGTGGTGGCATCATGCTGGAGTTGGCGGAAATGGCGGAGGATGATCCTTTGAATGTGGAGGCTGGTGGGGTGATAAGTGAGGACAAGGGGGACCCTATCATTTTTCTGGGAGGGAAAAGAAGGTGTGTTCCAGTCCTACTCCGGCCCCCTCCCACAACTCTTTCTCTGGTACATCGATGATTACTTTGGTGCTGCTTCATGCTCTCGTCTGGACCTAGAAAATTTTATCAATTTTGCTTCCAATTTCCACCCCGCCATCATTTTCACATGGTCTACCACTGACATTTCCCTTCCCTTCCTTGACCTCTCTGTCTCAATTTCTGGTGATAGACTGTCCACCAATATCCATTACAAACCTATCGACTCCCACAGCTACCTCGACTACAGCTCCTCACACCCCGCTTCCTGTAAGGACTCCATCCCATTCTCTCAGTTCCTTCGCCTCCGTCGCATCTGTTCTGATGATGCCACTTTCAAAAACAGTTCCTCTGACATGTCCTCCTTCTTCCTTAACCGAGGTTTTCCACCCACGGTGGTTGACAGGGCCCTCAACCGTGTCTGGCCCATCTCCCACGCATCCGCCCTCACACCTTCCTCTCCCTCCCAGAACAATGATAGGGTTCCCCCTTGTCCTCATTTTTCACCCCACCAGCCTCCGCATTCAAAGGATCATCCTCCGCCATTTCCGCCAATTCCAGCATGATGCCACCACCAAACACATCTTCCTTTCACCCCCCTGGCGGCATTCCGTAGGGATTGTTCCCTCCGTGACACCCTGGTCCACTCCTCCATCACCCCCTACTCCTCAACCCCCTCCCATGGCACCTTCCCATGCAACCACAGAAGATGCAACACCTGCCCCTTCACTTGCCCTCTGCTCACCGTCCAAGGGCCCAAACACTCATTTCAAGTGAAGTGTACTTCACTCAACTTAGTTTACAGCTTTCTTTGCTCCCAATGTGGTTTCTTCTACAACAAAAACAGAATTACCTGGAAAAACTCAGCAGGTCTGGCAGCATCGGCGGAGAAGAAAAGAGTTGACGTTTCAAGTCCTCATGACCCTTCGACAGAACTTGAGTTCGAGTCCAGGTTTCTTCTACATTGGAGAGACCAATTGCAGACTGGGTGACCGCTTTGCAGAACACCTTCGTTCTGTCCGCAAGCATTACCCAGACCTCCCTGTCGCTTGCCATTTCAACACACCACCCTGCTCTCATGCCCATATGCCTGTCCTTGGTTTGCTGCGTTGTTCCAGTGAAGCTCAACGCAAACTGGAGGAACAGCTCCTCATCTTCCGACTAGGGACTTTACAGCCTTCCGGACTGAATATTGAGTTCAACAATTTTGGATCATGAGCTCTCTCCTCCATCCCCACTCCCTTTCTGATATTTCCCCCTCCTTTTTGTTTTTCCTATAATTGATATAGATTTTTCTTTTCTCACCTATTTCCATTATTTTTAAACATATTTAAATCCATTGTTTTATCTCTACCTTTTAGCCTTTTTCGATACCTTCACCCCACCCCCACTAGGGCTATCTGTACCTTGTTTGTCCTGCTTTCTACCCTTAATTAGCACATTCCTTTAGATAATATCACCACCTTCAACACTTCTTTGTCCTTTTGTTTGTGATATCTTTTGGTTATCTCCACCCATCACTGGCCCTCTATCCAGCTCTTCTTGTCCCAACCCCATCCCTTAAACCAGCTTATATTTCACCCCTTTTCTATTTTTCCTTAGTTCTGTTAAAGTCATGCGGATTCGAAACGTTAACTGTGCTCCCTTCCGCAGATGCTGCCAGACCTGCTGAGTTTTTCCAGGTATTTTTGTTTTTGTTTTCGATTTCCAGCATCCGCAGTTTTTTGCTTTTATCTTATAAGATACAGTCAGGTTAGTGAATACGCAGAGGAGAATTTCCTAGCCTGTGCTCCTGGCAGCTCCCAGCAGAAGGCAGGTTTCTGCGGTTTTAATGTAGACTTTTGGCAGGGTTTATTTTATTGACGTCAGGCCCGCTCGCCGTGTCTTTCTCTTCCGCATATATTTAAATCACAGTTGCACTTCTCGTCCGATCGGGACTCGATCGGAACTAATGTAACCTTTGTCCTGTATGATCGCTATCACCGCGAGAGGATAGGGCGACAACATGAACCGATTCTGGGTGATTTCTCTCATAGTCGCTCACTTCAGCAGAATAAGAAGCGACCCTTATTTAGGTAAGAGAGGAAACTCCAACTGCAATAGCAGAAAAAAGAGAAAATCCGATGCGCAAACTTGTTTACGTTGCGGGGAAGTTTGGCTGTGTGCTTTGGAATGTGATCTATGACTTTCTCCACTTCGGTTGGGGAGCCACACTGCGAACTGAAACAGTCTGTGTGCGGCTTGTTGCCGTGAGACTGTCCCCGCGGACCCGTTTTGTTACAAGAAAAAGCCTGGTCGATTTTGGCTGTGTTTTTGAGTTCGACGCGCGGTTGCTGTTGACATTGACACACCTCATTCGCATGCTATGAACCTGAGTTTTCAAAAGCCACACACACAAAATAAAAGAAAATGACCTGTTCATTGGGGAGAGCAGGCAAAAAAGTGAAAGCTTTCAAAGCAAACTCCCACTAATCCTCCTGCATTTACCGCGCGGCAGGTTTATCTACAATTAAAAAAAATCCCGACTCAACAGATTCGTTGTGGGTTTTTAAATACCAGCGGAAAACATTTAAACTTAAATGTGAATTGACACTTAAAGCCTTTAATGTCCCCTCCCTTTATGGTTGATGCGCCACATCTTATTTTTCGGCCAATCAAAAATAAGTTCACTTTAGTTTTTTTTTAGTGGGAATATTTCTGTGCAGTGTCGACACTGGGATGATTACATGTTTCTAGTTTGGAAGGTTAACTTTGTGTAGAGTGTGATTAGGTCTGGTGAGTTCAGGATTGGTGCTTGCTTCAAAGTTGGCAGTCAGACAGGGTTCGCATCAGTTTAAATTTAGGATTACAGTTCCTTTACAGGTTACAGTTACTCATCCTCCCACGTTCAAGTTCATTCATCGGTAACGCCGGGCACCCAACTCTGAGTCAAGAGGCAAAATCATCTTTGTTTTGAGTAACCGCGGGTGCATTGATATTTACTTTTGAAAGGAGCCAACTTTCTCACACCTGGAAAAACTCAGCAGGTCTGGCAGCATCGGCGGAGAAGAAAAGAGTTGACGTTGTAATCATCCCTGTGTTGACACTGCACAGAAATATTCCCACTAAAAAAAACTAAAGTGAAATTATTTTTGATTGGCCGAAAAATAAGATGTGGCGCATCAACCATAAAGGGAGGGGACATTAAAGGCTTTAAGTGTCAATTCACATTTAAGTTTAAATGTTTTCCGCTGGTATTTAAAAACTCTTTTCTTCTCCGCCGATGCTGCCAGACCTGCTGAGTTTTTCCAGGTAATTCTGTTTTTGTTTTGGATTTCCAGCATCCGCAGTTTTTTTGTTTTTTTCTCACACCTGTAACTGAATAACATGGACTCCTCGGAGCGTGTGCGAAAAGCAACAGGGCAGGGTTGAATCATGTGGGTTGAGCGACTGGACAGAAATTCTGAAGTTGTGTTGGGTTTCCTTTGCGACCCTGGGAGATTATTTTTGGCGGAAATTTTCCTGGGAGATAATTGGGGATGGGGTTGAGAGGAAGACAGTGGCATGCGCAAGACGTGCGAGATAAACGGAAATGCATTGTAAATCAGCCAGCGTATGAAAAGAGACAATGGTTAATTTTGTCGGTTAAAATACTTCGCTTGAGCTTATATGAGAACATTTGGTACATTATGACAGCAAGAAGGTTTGGGCATGGTTCCGGTTGCTGGATCCATTTACAGCGTTCTCTCATATCTATGCTTGTGAATCTATTTCTGGAATAGTCAGTCGCATAGTAAGATCTAAAAATGTTTATTGGAAACTATTTGTAGCATTGCATTATAGTGTTTAACAGACAAGTGGGGTGAAGCATGAACTACTATAGCTTTTCAGCAGGCTCTCGCCACCGTTGGTAGAATATTTTTGTTTATGGTAATAGCTGATGGCTTTTTAAGCCTCTCCTCAATCTGCTCTGCAATGTTACAGGGGCACGGAGTGCTGTAGACTTCAAACACGACTAGTGTTATTTGTTAAAAACAAAAACAGAATTACCTGGAAAAACTCAGCTGGTCTGGCAGCATTGGCGGAGAAGAAGAGTTGATGTTTCGAGTCCTCATGACCCTTCGACAGAACTTGAGTGAGTCCAAGGGGTGAAATATAAGCTGGTTTAAGGTGTGTGTGTGTGTGTGTGTGTGTGGGGGGGGGGGGGGGGGGGGGGGCGGGGGGCGGGGTTTGGGTGGGGGGAGAGAGAGAGCAGTGGAGGGGGTTGGTGTGGTTGTAGGGACAAACAAGCAGTAATAGAAGCAGATCATCAAAAGATGTCACAAACAACAGAACAAAAGAACACATAGGTGTTAAAGTTGGTGAAATTATCTAAACGAATTGTGCTAATTAAGAATGGATGGTAGGGCACTCAAGGTATAGCTCTAGTGGGGGTGGGGGAGCATAAAAGATTTAAAAATAATGGAAATAGGTGGGAAAAGAAAAATCTATATAAATTATTGGAAAAAAACAAAAGGAAGGGGGAAACAGAAAGGGGGTGGGGATGGAGGAGGGAGGTCAAGACCTAAAGTTGTTGAATTCAATCTTCAGTCCGGAAGGCTGTAAAGTGCCTAGTCGGAAGATGAGGTGTTGTTCCTCCAGTTTGCGTTGGACTTCACTGGCAACGCACACACCTTAAACCAGCTTATATTGCACCCCTTTCTTGGACTCACTCAATTTCTATCGAAGAGTCATGAGGACTCGAAATGTCAACTCTTTTCCTCTCCGCCGATGCTGCCAGACCAGCTGAGTTTTTCCAGGTAATTCTGTTTTTGTTTTGGATTTCCAGCATCCGCCGTTTTTTTGTTTTTATCTTAGTGTTATTTGTTATCCGTTACATGTGCCATTGATCTTTCCTGTGGCCAATAAAAGGTTTGGGATTCAGATAAGATATTGTATTGATTATAAACAGTCAAGGTCAATTTTGCTCAGTCTGCACTAGTTAAACATTCCAATTATAAAAAAAATCTTATTAAAGAAGAAATGTCAAATTAGAGAGATTAACCTGCCCAATCTTCTCTATAGCGTGGCTCAAACAAATTTTGTTAATTAAGGGTGGAATAGGCACATCAGCAAATTGTTCAGGGTGTAGAAGTAGAAACCGAATTTAAGGGATTAGAGGAATGGGTGAGAGTAAATTTGTTTAAGACCAAATGTCAACATTGGCTCTTTATCATTGTGACTGTCCTAATTAACCTGATTATTAAAAAAAACTATACTGAATATGTTATATCATATTCTTCAAATAGAGTCATAGAGGTCTACAGCACAGAAAAAGGCCCTTCAGCCCATCGAGTCTGCGCTGGTCAAACAAGTACCTAACTATTCTAATCCCATTTTCCAGCGCTAGGTCCATAGCCTTGTATGCCATGGCATCGCAAGTGCACATCCAAATACTCCTTAAATGTTATGAGGGTTTCTCTCTCTACCACGCTTTCAGGCAGTGAGTTCCAGATTCCCACTACCCTCTGAGTGAAAAGATTCTTCCTCACATCCCCTCTAAACCTCCTGACCCTAATCTTAAACCTATGCCCCCTGGTTATTGATCCTTCCACCAAGGGGAAAAGTTCCTTCCTGTCTACCCTATCTATGCCCCTCATAATCTTATACACCACAATCATGTCCCCCCTCAATCTCCTCTGCTCCAGGGAAAATAACCCCAGTCTATCCAATCTCTCCTCATAACTAAAACACTCCAGCTCAGGCAACATCCTAGTAAATCTCCTCTGCACTCTCTCTAGTGCAATCACATCCTTCCTATAATGCGGATTCCAGAACTGCATGCAATAATCTAGCTGTGGCCTAACCCGCGTTTTATACAGTTCCAGCATAACCTCCCTGCTCTTATAGTCTATGCCTCAGCTAATAAAGGCAAGTATCCCATACGCCTTCTTAACCACCTTATCTACTTGTCCCACTACCTTAAGGGACTGGTGGACAGGCACACCAAAGTCTCTCTGATCCTCGGTACTTTCCAGGGCCTACCATTCATCGTGTATTCCCATGCCTTATTTGTCCGGCCCAAGTGCACTTATCCGGATTAAATTCCATTTGCCACTGATTTATTCTACAAATGCAATGTTCTGTCTCCCTGATAGTAAAGATAACCCTACGGGCTCTATTGTCAGCTTTGATTTTTTATGCAAAGTTAATTAACTTCAGCATTGGCATAATTGGCTTAGGGATTCCTGGATAAGGAAGGATGGAGGTGTGGCAATTAGAATTGCTCTTGTTGCTCTTCTGCTGGAAGTGCTTTGCAGGATATTAGATTGCTTCCCGACCCGCGATAGAATAGCCTATGCACTGTCCATGTCACTTGGGCTAGGTACAAGGGGAACACAGTCTCCAGGGAACTGCTATTTAAGCTAAAGGAGTCTGCAGTCATCAAAGAGTTAAAAGAGGCATTTTGGGGGATTTTTTTGTTGCTTTGTACAGACTAAGCAGCATCTGCTTCAACAGGTTCTTAAGCAGTATTGAGCATATATCACACATCACTTCTATTTCAGTCTGTAACTGTTTTAGCCTCAAATATTCTGCCTAAATTAGTCAAGATTAAACATGCTATGGAATGCCAGTTGCTGTAAGCTAAAGCTTTGTTTTCCAATTTTCTGTATGCGCTCTTGAAGGCTTGACTTCAGCTGGGGCACAGTTCCATGGACACTGATACAAGTGGCTGTTATATGTGTGCCTGGGTGGACAGTGAGTGTAGGCAGGTTGGCTTACCAATTTCAAAAAAAGTTTCAACTTTTATATTCTCTTTTCCAATTTAGTTTAAAGCCTCGATCCAGCAATCTTATCACTGTTTAGCAAAACCGACCTGGATCAATGAATGATTGTCAGTTGGCAACTCGCTGCAAAACAGCACATTTTTAAATTGGAAGTCATTTAGACAGGATGATTAGAAAAAGACCATGGGCAGGATTTTTGCCTTTGGAGGGGGTGCTTGGTGGGGACAGACGAGGGTGGTCGGGAAGCCTACTTCTGCCCGTGATCAGCTCTACACTGCGATTTCATGCTGGCAGGTCAATTAAGGCCCTCCCTGCGTGGATCGCGAGCGGCCGTGCTGAGCGCTGCCTGTGCAGGCAGGGAGAGGAGGGTGAGCGGGTGGAGTGCGAACTTTGTGCATGCGTGAGAAAGGGTGCTTCATCCTCCCTGAGGCAGGCACGGAGCTCCCTTAGGGAGATTGAAGCGCTGTGTAAAATTAGGAAGGGAATAAAAATTTAATAAAACACTTTAAAATTGCATTTTAAAAACAGCAGAAGCTATTCCCAACAAATACAATCCACCTACAAGGGAGTTGATTTGATTACAAAAAATGTTTTCCTTAGGCGGTATAATAATAAAAAGCTGAGTGTTTGGCTTTATCCTGATACAAGAAAGCAGTTATGTATGATAATGTAGCATTGCATCATGTATTGTAAAGCACCATAAGCTAAAGAAAATCCGAGTTGAGACACTTGCCTTTCTGTAATTCAAACACAGCCTATTGGAAATGGGGAGGTGGTGGTGCAGTGGTAATGTCACTGGACTAGTAATCCAAAGGCCCAGGCTAATGCTCTGGAGACATGGGTTCAAATCCCATCACAACAGCTGGTGGAATTTAAATTCAATTAATAACTCTGGAATATGCAATATGAAACTCTAATCTCAGTCTCAGTGATAGTGACCACGAAACATCATCGATTGTTGTTTAAAAACCCATCTGGTTCATTAATTTCCCCTTAGGGAAGGAAATCTGTCATCCTCACATGGTCTGACCTACATGTGACCATAACAATGCTGTTTACTCTCAACTGCCCTCAGAAATGGCCCAGCAAGCTAGTCAGCTCCAAGGAAATTTGGGAAGGGCCACAAATGCTGGTCTTCCCAGCAATGCCCACAACTCATGTAAAAATTAAGAAAAAAAAATGGCCAAGCAAGCCAGTTGTATCAAACTGCTACAAAGCTTAAAAGGAATGAAACTGGCATCGACCTAGGCACTGAAAACAACAATGGCAAATCTAACTCTGTCAACTCTGCAAAGTCCTCCTTGCAAACATCTGGGGACTTGTGCCAAAATTGGGAGAGCTGTCCCAGAGACTAGTCAAGCAACAGCCTGACATAGTTATACTCACGGAATCATACCTCACAGATAATGTCCCAAACATCACCATCACCATCCCTGGGTATGTCCTATCCCATTGGTAGGACTAGACCCATCAGAGGTGACGGTACAGTGGCATACAGTCAGAAGGGTGTTGTCCTCAACATTGACTCTAGACCCCAAGAAGTCTCAAGGCATCAGATCAAGCATGGGCAAGGAAATATCCTGCTGATTACAACCTACTGCCTGCCACCAATTGCCACCCTCCACCACTCTTCAGCTGATGAAGCAGTGCTCCTCCATGTTGAACACCAATTGGAAGAAGCACTGAGTTGGCAATGGCACGGAATGTACTCTGGGTGGCAGCCTTCAATATCCATCACCAAGAGTGGCTCAGTAGCACCACTACTGACCCAGCTGGTTGAGTCCTGAAGGACATATCTATTAGACTGGGTCTGCGACAGGTGGTGAGGGAACCAACAAAAGGGAAAAACCTACTTGACCTCATCCTCACCAAACTACCTGTCGCAGGTGCATCTGTCCATGACAATGTTGGCAGGAGTGACTGCTGCACAGTCCTTGTGGAGACAAAATCCCATCTTCACATTGAGGATCTCACCATCGTGTTGTGTGGCACTACCACCTTGCTAAATAGGCCGGATTTTGAACAGATATAACAACTCAAAACTGAGATACTGTGGGCCATTTGCAGCAGAAGAATTGTACTCAACCACAATCTGTAACTTCATATCCCCCACTTTACCATTACCATCAAGCCAGGGGATCAGCCCTGGTTCAATGAAGAGTGTAGGAGGGGATGCCTGGAGCAGCTCCAGGCATAGCTAAAAATGAGATCCTTCGTCTTATCCGACGCCTCAACAAGAAACTTTTTCTCTTTCTCTCAAGTGCTAAGGAACGCAAGCTCCAACAACTCATCGACACCCAACACCCTCCACCCCTGCCTGTCCCTCCGTCCCCACCCATCTTCCAATCCCAGCCCCGGCCGTGTATTCACTATACCCCCTGACCTTCCCCTCTCCGACGCTGAACGTTCAGTGCTCAGCAAAGGACTTAGTTTCATACCCTTATGCCCTCATCTCAATGAATTTTGGGCTCGGCACGATGCTGAACTCTTCTTCCACCGTCTTCGTCTCTGTGCCCACTTCTTTGGGCAGGAGTCCTCTTCCCGTTCAACGGATCCTTCTAGCCACCTCCAATATTCTCCATCCACCTGGACCCCTCCCTCTGGATTCTTACCTTCTCTTGATCTTTTCATTGAGAAATGTCAGCGCGACATTAGTCATCTCAATTTCTCTGCTCCTCTCACCCATTCTAATCTGTCTCTCTCTGAACTTACTGCACTCCATTCTCTCAGGTCCATCCCCAACATTGTCATCAAACCCGCTGACAAGGGTGGTGATGTTGTTGTCTGGCGCACTGACCTCTATCTCGCGGAGGCTGAGCGTCAACTCGCAGACACTTCCTCCTACCTCTCCCTGGACCATGACCCCACCACTGAACATCAGGCCATTGTTTCCAGGACTGTCACTGACCTCATCTCCTCTGGAGATCTTCCTCCCACAGCTTCCAACCTGATAGTCGCCCAACTTTGGACGGCCCGCTTCTACCCTCCTACCCAAAATCCACAAACAGAACTGTCCCGGTAGACCGATCGTGTCAGCTTGCTCCTGCCCCTCGGAACTCATTTCTTGTTATCTTGACTCCCTTCTCTCTCCCCTTGTCCAGTCCCTTCCCACCTACATCCGTGATTCCTCTGACACCTTACGTCACATCAACAATTTCCAGTTCCCTGGCCCCAACCGCTTCCTCTTCACCATGGACGTCCAATCCCTCTACACCTCCATCCCCCACCAGGATGGTCTGAGGGCCCTTAGCTTCTTCCTCGAACAGAGGCCCGAACAATCCCCATCTACCACTACTCTCCTCCGTCTGGCTGAACTTGTTCTCACACTGAACAATTTCTCCTTCAACTCCTCTCACTTCCTCCAAATAAAAGGTGTGGCTATGGGTACCCGCATGGGCCCCAGCTATGCCTGTCTCTTTATGGGATATGTGGAACATTCCTTATTCCAGTCCTACTCCGGCCCCCCTCCACAACTCTTTCTCTGGTACATCGATGATTACTTCGGTGCTGCTTCATGCTTTCGTCGGGACTTGGAAAAATTTATTAATTTTGCTTCCAATTTCCACCCCTCCATCATTTTCACATGGCCCATCTCTGACACTTCCCTTCCCTTCCTTGACCTCTCTGTCTCAATCTCTGGTGATAGACTGTCCACCAATATCCATTACAAGCCTACCGACTCCCACAGCTACCTCGACTACAGCCCCTCACACCCCGCTTCCTGTAAGGACTCCATCCCATTCTCTCAGTTCCTTCGCCTTCGTCGCATCTGTTCTGATGATGCTACCTTCAAAAACAGTTCCTCTGACATGTCCTCCTTCTTCCTTAACCGAAGTTTTCCACCAACGGTCGTTGACAGATCCCTCAACCGTGTCCGGCCCATCTCCCGCGCATCCGCCCTCACGCCTTCTCCTCCCTCCCAGAAACATGATAGGATCTCTCTCATCCTCACTTATCACCCCACCAGCCTCCGCATTCAAAGGATCATCCTCCACCATTTCCGCCAACTCCAGCATGATGCCACCACCAAACACATCTTCCCCTCACCCCCCGGCGGCATTCCATAGGGATCATTCCCTCCGGGACATCCTGATCCACTCCTCCATCACCCCCTACTCCTCAACCCCCTCCTATGGCACCTCCCCATGCCCACGCAAAAGATGCAACACCTGCCCCTTCACTTCCTCTCTCCTCACCGTCCAAGGACCCAAACACGCCTTTCAAGTGAAGCAGCATTTCATTTGCATTTCCCCCAACTTAGCCTACTGCATTCGTTGCTCCCAATGTGGTCTCCTCTACATTGGAGAGACCAAACATAAACTGGGCAACCGCTTTGCAGAACACCTGCGGTCTGTCCGCAAGAATGACCCAAACCTCCCTGTCGCTTGCCATTTTAACACTCCACCCTGCTCCCTTGCCCACATGTCTGTCCTTGGCTTGCTGCATTGTTCCAGTGAAGCCCAACGCAAACTGGAGGAACAACACCTCATCTTCCGACTAGGCACTTTACAGCCTTCCGGACTGAATATTGAATTCAACAACTTTAAGTCGTGAGCTCCCTCCCCCATCCCCACCCCCTTTCTGTTTCCCCCTTCCTTTTTTTTCCAATAAATTATATAGATTTTCCTTTTCCCACCTATTTCCATTATTTTTAAATCTTCTATGCCCTGCTAGCCTTTCCAACCCACCCCCATTAGAGCTGTACCTTGAGTGCCCTACCATCCATTCTTAATTAGCACATTCTTTTAGATAATATCACCACCTTCAACGCATCTGTGTTATTTTGTTCTTTTGTTTGTGACATTTTTGATTACCTGCTCCTATCACTGCTTGCTTGTCCCTACAACCATACCACCCACCACCCCGCCCCCCCCCCACCCCCCACTTCTCTCCCCCCACCCAACCCTCCCCCACCTTAAACCAGCTTATATTTCACCCTTCTCCTTAGATTCACTCAGTTCTGTTGAAGGGTCATGAGGACTCGAAACGTCAACTCTTTTCTTCTGCCAGACCTGCTGAGTTTTTCCAGGTAATTCTGTTTTTGTTTTGGATTTCCAGCATCTGCAGTTTTTTGTTTTTACCTAAAAATGAGATGTCAACCTGGTGAAGCAACAACACAGGACCACTTGCATGCCAAGCAGCAGAAGGAGTAGTCAGAACTAAGTGATCCCACAACCGACAGATCAGATCTAAGCTCTGCAGTCCTGCCACATCCAGTCATGAATGGTGGTAGACAACTAAAGAATTAATTGGAGGCATAGGCACCACAAATATCCCCATGCTCAATGATGGGGGAGCCCAGCACAGCAGTGCAAAAGAGAAGGCTGATGCATTTGCAACCATCTTCAGGCAGAAGTGCCAAATGGATGATCCATCTCGGTCTCCTCCTGAGATCTACTGCATCACAGATGCCAGTTTTCAGCCAATTCAATTCACTCCATGTGATATCAAGAAACAGTTGAAGGTACTGGATACTGCAAAGGCTATGGGACCTGACAACATTCTGGCAATAGTACTGAAGACTTATGCTTCAAAACTAGCCTTAGCCAAGCTGTTCCAGTACAGCTACCATACTGGCATCTATCAGACAATGTGGAAAATTGCCCAGAATGTCCTGTCCAGAAAAAGCAGGACAAATCCAGCCCAGCCAATTATCGCCCCATCAGCCTATTCTCGATCATCAGCAAAGTGATGGAAGCTGTCATTGACAGTGCTATCAAGCGGCACTTACTCAGCAATAACCTACTCAGTGATACTCAGTTTGGGCTCCTCCAGGGATACTCAGCTCCTGACCTTATTACAGCCTTGATCCAAACGATGACAAAAGAGCTGAACTCAAGGGGTGAGGTGAGAGTGACTGCTCTTGTCATCAAGGCAACATTTGACCGGTGTGGCATCAAGAAGCCCCAGCAAAACTGAAGTCAATGGGAATCGGGGAACACTCTGCACTAGTTGGAGTCATACCTAGCACAAAGGAAGATGGTTGTGGTTGTTGGAGGTCAATCATCTCAGTCCCAGGACATCACTGCAGGAGTTCCTCAGGGTGGTATCCAAGGCCCAACCAGCTTCTGCTGCTTCATCCATAACCTTTCCTCCAACATAAGGTGAGAAGTGGGGTGTTCACTGATGATTGCACATAATGTTCAGCACCATTCACAACTCCTCATGAATTGAAGCAGTCCCTGTCCATATGCTGCAAGACCTGGCAACATTAAGACTTGGGCTGTTAAGTGGCAAGTAACATTTGCGCCACACAATGCTAGGCAATAACCATCTTCAGCAAGAGAGAATCTAATCATCTCCACTTGGCATTCAATAATATTACCATAATTGAATCCCCCACTATCAATTTCCTGGCAGTTACCAGAAACTGAACTGGACCAGCCATGTAAATACTTTGGTTATAGGAGCAGGTCAGAGCTGGGAATTCTGCGGAGAGTAACTCACCTCCTGACTCTCAAAGCCTGTTCATCATCTACAGGGCACAAGTCAGGAGTGTGATGGAATCTTCACTTCCCTAGATGAGTGCAGCCCCAACAACATTCAAGAAGCTCGACACCATGCAGTCTGCTTGGTTGGCACCCCATCCACCACCTTAAACATTGACTCCCTCCACCACTAACACACAGTGGCAGCAGTGTGTACCATCTACAAGATGCACTACAGCAACTTGCCAAGACTCTTTCGACAGCACCTCCAACCAGTGATCCTTACCACCTAGAAGGACAAAGGCAGCAGATGCATGGGAATACCACCACCTACAAGTTCCCCTCCAAGCACTCACCATCCTGACTTGGAAGGATATCACCTTTCCTTCACTGTCGGTGGGTCAAAATCCTGGAACTCTCTTTCTAACAGCACTGTGGGTGTTCCTACAACACATGAACTGTGGTCTGGAGGAGTGGTTCAACAAAGCAGTTCACCACCACCTTTTCAAAGGCAGTAACTGCTGGCCTAGTCATTGATGCTCATATTCCATGAATGAATAAAAAAAGACAACAGGTCTCTCAGAAGAAAAGGACATTTTGGGCATAAAACTTTCCAGTATCTAAATGTGATTTGCAGCTGAAGCAGTGACCTATGTTTCCTCTCCTTAGATTTGAAGACCCTTGCCCATCTAATATTGACATTTTCTGTTTTGATTTCTGATTCCCAATGTTTTCTGTTAATATCTTTATTTATGCTCCCGGGTGGTTTTTGATTGCCATCTGAACCCTAAACCTCCTTTTTCTCAATAAATATCTAGCTCTCTTATTTTTTCATTCCTAGTCAGGGTGTATGTGCTGCTGCTGACCTCTTGGCTCTTTGCCAATGCTGTCTGATTGGCAGGTTCGCAAAAGCAGCTTGAGGACCATTTTTGCTTCCAAGTTTTTTTTCCCTGTCTCATGGCATTGACAAGTTTATTTTCTGTTACCAGTAACTGTCCATTGACCACTAACTGTTTCGATCTGGGTCAATGGGCTTTACCACACTGTCTTGTATAAGAGGTAACTGCTTTTCTACAAGATGGTGACAATCAACCAAGGGGTTTTAAATAGAATTCATTTTCCATACATCCCAGAAAATTTAATTTCACATCTCCCTTTGAAGATGGGATTGGCCTCTCTGTGTCTCTGTGTCTCTCTGACCTGAGAGAAAGAGACAGACGGACCACTTGGTCTATGGCAATATTAATGATCCCTGACTTTGCCTCCCACACCTCATTTCCCAATCCATGCTCAACATACAATCTCTGTCAAAGAACAATCTGCCCTCCAGGCATAGTCTTCCACTTGAGGATTTTGCATAGTCTGCCAGTATTTACTGCGTAAGATGAAATATAGCATCTGCAACCCAAGAAGTTGTATACTCATTAAATTAAGTTTGTACTTGGTTATAATATTTTCAATTAAAGATTGATTTTTTTAACTGAATCATTCTTTCCAGCTTTCAAAAAATCATGATGGTATTTTGCAGTGTTATAATTGTTGGTTTACTGCGATGCCTGGTCCAGAAATGTTTGCTTACTTTAAAAAAAAATCCTGCTGTCATTGGCAAGAGCTGCCCTTTTTTGGCAGTCACTCTTGCACAATGGTTAAAACAGGACTATTCACCAAGCTCACATGTGGAATGGTTCATTCCCGCTAAGACTATAATTTTTATCTATCTTTCTTGCTAAGACTGCTTATGATTGTGAGATTTGATTCAATCTCAATGCTGGCCAGTGGCCACTTCACAGCATCTCAGTTAACCGTTTAACATCTGTACTGACCGTTTAACATTTGTACTGAAACCCCCAAAATAAAATTTGATTAATTATCATTGGATTGAGGGATCGGCATAGGTGTGTGTATATCTCATATACACAAACCTAGGACTGCATTAGGACTATTATACTGAGTTTCTATATCCATATTTACAAATGGAAATAAGGTTAAAGCCCAAAAGTATGACTTTCATAATGGCGGCTGAATTCTGTCTGTTTGTATTGGTCCAATTATCCTCCAACCTCTTGCCCTGTTTCTCTTGAAAAGTACACTTGGCCTTGTCTCCCCATGTACATTGGTAGGAGGGAAGCTTTTTTTAATGGAGAGAATATAATCTTCCATTCATCAAAAACTAAAGTGAGTTTGAGCTGAGTCGTAATAGTCAAGGTGTATTTTGACAGACATCTCTATATTATATTGTGTTATGATCCCAGCTGAGGTTACCCCTGTACAAGCCTGATCCCAGAGTGGAACCCAGCTTGATGGATCCTAATTTTTATTTGTTTGTTTAGATACATGGAGAGTAGCTATTGAACAGAGTCACATGAGTTAGCTGACGAACTCTTAACAAAAGGATAAAACATTTACTCAACAAGAAAAGATGAACTACAATACTCCTCCACCCACAACTACACCCTTACAGATATATACAGATTTGTAAGATAACACAAGTTACAAAAGCTATCTTATACTCTAATATCCACAGTAAGTACACAGTCCATGTAACAATAGACCCTCAATGGTCAGGCACACCACATTCTGAAACCAAGCGACAGATGTTGCCTCAACCAGATACTATGGATCTCTCTTCAACTGCCGCCCCAGACTCTTGTCACATCATGAGCCAACCAGTCTCACTAACTCCATCTTTCACACAAGGGTTTCCAATCTTCACTCTCCAAGACCTCACTTTGGAATCTTCTCCCAAACCGATGCTTTCTCTCAGACACCTTCTGTATGAGTTCACATCCAGGGTTTCAAACTCTCTTGCCGATGTTCCTCTATTCTGGGTCACCACATGCATCCAAGCTGTCTTCCACGCACTCTATCTCATCACCTCAGCCATCAACAGCGCCACTGCTTCACATGACCATAGCAAAGTTTTACAGACCTTCAGTTGTCACTTTGGACATTCTTGCCTCTTGTAAGCTGTTCATGCTTTAAATCTGCTTTCTGCGGCTTTTGTCTTTTAAATCTGAAGCTTGGAGCCTTCTTCTGTCCCTCACTCTTAACTTCACTTAATTGGACCTTTTCTAGGTTCCTGTCCTTCCTTTGACTAGAAGGGCTGGTAGGGGCTTTCCCTTTCTCCACTCCCGTGGATTTTGGGGTATTTCTTTAGTTGGGACTTGTTATCTGTCCCTTCCAGGCTGCTCCCGCCTGGCAACTATCTTCAAAACCTGCTGAATTCCAACAGCTTCCAAAACAAAGTTGCTGTTTCTGGCTTTTGTGTGTATGTCTGGGGGAGGAACCTGCCTCTCTGGACTCCTGTTGCTGGGCAACAGCCCAATTCTTCCACCTTTGTTTCTTTACCTTAGCTTACGGTCGTAAAAAATCCCATTAGAAATGCAGGTACCTTTTTAAAGTGAAACTAAAATTCGATTTGACCTTTCTTAACACACAGATACAGAAATACAAATCAAACTTAAATTTTAAAGCTAAAATTAATTCCTAACACCCACAAATACAAATATAACTTACTTAAACTGTCTCTGTCTCTATTTCATAACAATTGTAATGTAACTCTGCTTGAAATTGTAATGTTTCTTCACGGGCAGAATATTGCCGTTGGCGCACAGGGGCGGGCCGGACATACCAATGCGTAAAATGACACGCGATGATGTCAGGCATGTGTCCTGATGTCATCGCGTGTCATTTCAATATTTTGTTCGTTCGAGCGGGCATGCGTCAGAGGTGGCTGCACGCCCAACAAACTGTCAACGGCCTATTAAGGCCATTAATAAAGCAATTAAAGTTGTAAACAACGCTTCCCATCCAACCTTAAGGTTGGCGGGCAGGCGAAGAATCCAAGTGGCCTTCGCGTTTTTCAGGAAACCTCATCCACGGGTGGGATGAGGTTTCCTGAAGCTTCTAACAAATAAATAAATTTTATTGACTTCACTCCACATGCGACACTGTCACATGAGGGGACACGCTTAAATAATTTTTTACTTTATTATTTAAAATTTTTATTATGTACTTAATCTCCCTGAGGCAGCTCCGTGCCACAGGAGATTGCTGCGCTCTTTCCCACGCTTGCACGAAAGAGCGCAGGGCCTGACTCTCTCTCCTTCCCCCGCCCACACAAGTCGCGCTGAGTGCTACCGGCCGTGCGTTACACTGGGTGGGCCTTAATTGGCCCGCCCGCATAAAATGGCGGCACGCAGCCGATCGCGGGTGGCAATTGGTTCCATGCCTGCCCCTGCCCTCTCCTACCCAGCCCACCGGACATAGGTAAGATTCTACCCCATGTGTGGACTCAGTTGAATGTTTGGGTAATGATAAACAGTGGGGAAAATAGAGCTACTTTTGTGCAGGCTAGATAATGCGGTATAATTAATATAATGCTTCAGGTGGTTACTTAAGCTTTGTCAATAGCACTTCGTGTAATTTCAAATTTTTCGAGCTGATAGCTCTGGGTTCTGTATGAATTGGTTTGGAATCAAAAGTGCCAAAAGTCAGCTTAATTACTTGCATTCTTTTGACAGAAAAATGGAAGTTTATTTAATCATGACATTATGTTTAAATCAGCGTTGTGATTTAGTTCCAGAACAATCTTTGGCACATTGTTTTCATTTGAAAGGGCCAAGCATTATTAAGACCAAGCAATGAGCTGTCTGTAATATGCCCTTCATTGTCCATAATAAAGCTACCTCTTTATATTTTCCTCTCCTGAAGGTGTTGACTCAGACTGGCATACAGTTCCATGAATCCTGATGGCCTTAATTACCCAGGCAGCCGCTAGTCATGTATGAATTCAGTGGGTGATGGCAGGTTACTTGATCACAGGGACTTTACTTTCCTAAAAATTGAGATGATGATCAGTAATGGGTGCCCCATAATCCATGCTCAATTACAATAGTCCCATAAGTCAAAACCTTACTGTGATGACTGTCAACTGAATAGGGGTCAAAAGAGATAAAAACAAAAAACTGCGGATGCTGGAAATCCAAAACAAAAACAGAATTACCTGGAAAAACTCAGCAGGTCTGGCAGCATCGGCGGAGAAGAAAAGAGTTGACGTTTCGAGTCCTCATGACCCTTCAACAGAACTGAGTTCTGTTTGTTCTGTCTGAGTTCTGTTGAAGGGTCATGAGGACTCGAAACGTCAACTCTTTTCTTCTCCGCCGATGCTGCCAGACCTGCTGAGTTTTTCCAGGTAATTCTGTTTTTGAATAGGGGTCAAAGTTTGTTTTGTTTGACTAAGAAGCCTCCCAGAGCATGTTTCTGCACTTACCACCAGTATTGAAGCTTAGATTTTTAAATTATGTATACTTTACTTTCAAACTAGATTGTATCTGCACCCAACTGAGTGAGGCAGTTGTGAAAATGTTGACTTTTATGGTGATTCCAGTAATGTGGTTTAGGAAATGTGCAAGTGTATCTGTGATCACTGGGTTAACTGCCTTGAGGTGGTTTCTACTAAAGCACGATGAGTGTGGTAATTAAGTAGTGGATGTAATATTCTACTATGGGCCAGGATTTTACTTATGGCAGCTGGCTGGTCGGAAGCAGGCATGGGTGGGTGCAAAGCCAATTGCCGCCCGCGATCGGCTCCACGACACCATTTTAAGCAGGCGGGCTCGAATAGCGGCTCCGGAGAACAGCAGGAAGGGGCGGGCGGCAGCAGGAGTCAATGACCGCTGAGTCCAATGGCGATCCAGTGGCCTATTCAAAAATGGCCCAGGCAGCCTTCCAAAGGCTGCCACCGATATCGCACAGGAGGATGTCCAACAGTGCTCTTGGAGAGCAGACCAGGCAGGAGGGCAGGCCGGCGGGGCATTGTGCCTTGAGATTTTCAGATGAGTGCCTCGCTGCCCTCCTCGAGGAGATGGCAGCACACCGTGACATCCTTGTGCCAAGGGACGGGAGGTGGTGGCCCCCCCCCCCCCCATTTAACAAAACATGCCTGGGAGGAGGTGGCAGAAAGGGTCAGCTCCCACAATGTGGTGAGACGTACCTGGGTGCATTGCCGCAAGCGGGTTAATAACCTCTTGCGATCGGGAAGGGTGAGTACCGTGCTGGCATGGGTCACTTATCACAGCGGTTAGGTAGGCAGCCACCCCGCCCGCCCCCACCCCCAGGGCACTGGCAGTCGGAGGACTTCTGGGGACCAGGAACGTGCTCATCGGTGGCTGATGATGGGCCTCTGGAGTCGTCCCTGAGGCAGCAGATGCTGGAAGTCCAGCAGGGTGTGCAGGAGGATCTGGCAGAGATATGATACATGAAGGAATGTGTGCCATGGTCTCCGTGATGGAGGAGTCCATGCAGAGCATGAGCAATGCAATGACCCTCATGGCCGAGCGCAATGTCTCCTCCATGGAGAGAGTGGCGACTCTCATGGAGAGGCTCCTCTAGGAGAATAATCAGGGCTTTCTGGGGATGCGCTCGGACCTGCAAGCCTTCATAGCAGCATTGACCTCAGGTGATCAGTGTCAGTGTGGGAGATGGATTGGGCACCCAGTATCCCAGCTAGGTGCCCATCCATCATTGGTGAGCAGGGAGCTCCAAAGTGACTTCGCGTTGGCACACGAGCTGCTTGTCATTTCTGCAGGCTACTCTCAGGGCGCTCCGGATGAGGGCAGCAGCTCCTCAGCCCCACTCCCAGTGGCCATGGCATCTGATGAGGCTGCAGTGACTGGGGAGATGCCAGCTGTGCCACTGGCCGCTCCCTCCCAGGTGGGGCCATCACAGGCTCCACGGGCCAGAGGACGACCGCCAAGGTCATCAAGGCCAACAAGACAACAGGGTCAGCAGGCTGTCTCGAATGCCGGTGCCAGCGAGGGGTAAGCACCTAGAAGTAACACCCGCAACCGTAAACGTAATTCACCTTAGGCACATCATGGGCTTATCACTGGTGGTTTTCTTTTGACCCCCATTTCAGTTGTTTTTCAGTAGGTGTGCTGTTCAAGACCTTTTAATGGGACTTTCATTTCTGTATGCAAGTTGGCAATCATTAAATGTTTTGATTCTCAACAAGCCTCTGGGTGCTTCATTAGTTCTGCAGGTGAATGGGAACCCATGGTGTTACGAGTGACTTGCTTGTCATTGAGCTTTATTGACAAGGCACATCGTTAATGTTCCTACCCAGGCAAATATTGCTTACAGGTATCAAGTATGGAGCCTGCAGCTCTGGCATGTGTTGGAGGTTCATCTTTGGCAGGCTAGCTGAAGGAGTGTTGAATCAAAGCATCCCGGTGTCCCTGCCTCCCTGGAGGTTGCCTGGGTCAGCGTCTATCCCCTCATTGTTCTCCTGAGCTTGCTGGTCCTCGGACTCACTACTGGACTCATCGTCTGCAGCCAGAGCATCTGTGTCTACATCTTCTTCCTCCACTGCATCCCTCCTTTCCAGCGCCTAATTGTGGACAGCACAGCATGCAACCACTATCAATGACACACAATCTGGGAGGTATTGCAGTGCGGCCCCTGAATGGTCCAGGCATCGGAAGCACATCTTGAGAAGACTGATTGTTCTCTCTATCATGGCCCTAGTGGAGGCGTGGCTCCTGTGGTACTGCTGCTCGGCCTCTGTTCTTTGATGGCGGAGGGGCATCATGAGCCACCTTTTGAGGGGATAGCCCTCAGCCATCCAACTAGCCAGGCTGGAGCATTGAAGAGCCTCGGCACTGGGGAGTGTCTCAGGATGTAGGTGTCATGGGAGCTGCCTGGGCACCTTGCACAGACTTGCAGAATCTGTATCCTATGTGCACATACTATCTGCATGTTCATGGAGTGGAAGCCTGTCCTGTTGACGAAGGCACCGGGCTCATCCGTTGGTGCCTTGATGGCCAAATATGTGCAGTCGATTGCACTCTGGGGGAATCCAGCAATCGCTACAAAACCTCTGACTCGCTCTGCCTGGCTGGCCTCATCCAGGCAGGAGTGAATGAAAGTTAATGCACAACTGAACAGAGCGTCTGTCACCAGCTTGACACAACTGCCTTCAGTGGAGAGCACAATCCCCCTTCCCAGGGTAAAGGAAGGCTGTCTGACACCTGGAAGGCTCCAAGTCTTATGATTCCTCCAGGGTCCTGAACTGAAGCCTGTTCTTTCTGTTAAAGCAGCTCTGAAGAGAATTAAATTTGTCCTGTTCACACAAGCAAGTAGCAGT
The DNA here is from genome assembly GCF_017639515.1 of Carcharodon carcharias. Classification (NCBI taxonomy): domain Eukaryota; kingdom Metazoa; phylum Chordata; class Chondrichthyes; order Lamniformes; family Lamnidae; genus Carcharodon; species Carcharodon carcharias. The sequence continues at coordinate 11,653,671 of NC_054485.1, forward strand.
AAGTTTAAAACGTGAAGTATTAAACTCGCATTAGCAAGCCCACTTACCCCTCTTATCCTGCCTGTGGATGAGGTTTTTAAAAATGTGGTCAACCCGCCTGCCCGTTGTGCCCTTGTGACGCATTGAAAATCGCACAGGCTGAGAAGTCACTGTCAATTATTGCCTCAAGGGCCTTAACTGGCCTGTTAATTAATGGCAGGTGCACCTCGGAAGTCATAGTGCGTCCGCCCTCCTGAAAAATTGCGATGGCACGCAGTGACGTCGGGACGCACACTTGACGTCGTCGCACGTCATTTTACTGACGGCAAAATTTTGCCCAACAGGTTGGAGTTAGGGTTTTGAGCCTATCAGGAGTTTACATGGGGATTTGGAGTAGATTCAGCATTTATTATTACTAGGCACCTGAATTGGTTTGATACTAAGCCGAGGGTCTTCATATCTCTATTCTCATGTACAGCGTTGATATAAAAACAATCCAACTTGTGTTAAATCATCTTTGGGTGGATGTACATATGTTTTACAATACATTAAAAACCTTATAGATCTTTTCTTTGAGCATTACCCGTCAACAAACCAACATAGGCACCTGAACCTTTGTAGTTCAACTCATTCTTTGATAATTGAAGCACACATGATTAGCACGGTGCAGTACTTCTTATGGCCATTTATCCAACTATTTGAGAGGGAAATGGTGACTCTTTTAAATTCACTGGCCTGCAGCAAAAAGTTGTCTTTCCTTGTTGAGTTTCTCTTATTTCCTTACAAAGTGTTTACAGCACAAAAATGGGTCATTCAACCCAATGCCCGTGTTGATGTTAATTGCTTCAGGCAAGCGTCTTCCCGCCCCTTTTCTAACCCCATAATTTATCCTTCTTTTATTCATTTTCTCTCTTGTTCTTATCTAAAGTCCCCTTAAATACGTTTATACTATTTGCTTCAATCACACCCAGTGGTAGTGAGTTTCAGTCACTGAGTAAAAACGTTTCTCCTGAATTCTCTATTGGGTTTATTAATGACAATCTAATATTTATAGTCCATAGTTCTAGTCCCACCTGCAAGTGGAAACACCTTCCCTATATCTACCAATTAAGCCCTTTAATAATCTTATCTTGATGGATGACCTGATAGAGGTTTTCTTTCTAGACAAAAGTGACCCAACCTGTTCCGTCTTTCCTGATGGATATAACTTCGCATTTCTGGTATCATTCCTGTACATTGTAAATCTGTTATGCACCATCTCCAGCTCCCCTGTCCTTTTTTTTTATTCATTCAGGGGATGTGGGCTTCACTGTCTAGGCCAGCATTTATTGCCCATCTCTAGCTGCCCTTGAGAAGATGGTGGTGAGCTGCCTTCTTGAACCACTGCAGTCCATGTGGTGCAGATACACTCACAGTGGTGTTAGGGAGGGAGTTCCAGGATTTTGACCCAGCAACAGTGAAGGAACAGTGATATATTTTCAAGTCAGGATGGTGAGTGACTTGGAGGGGAACTTCCAGGTGGGAGTGTTCCCATCTATCTACAGCCCTTCTGGATGGTAATAATCGTGGATTAGGAAGGTGCTGTCTAAGGAGCCTTGGTGAATTCCTGATGGGCATAATTATCATTATAGAGACCAGAACTGTTCACAGTATTCCAAGTGCAGTCTAACCAAAGGCCTGTTCACGTTTAACATAACATCCCCACTTTTCAGTTCTTCTACAGTTGAAGCTGTTCTTGGAAAAATTTGCTTTGTTTTTGTTGCTACTCTAGTTCCTGGGGAGAGTTATTGCTATTTTATAAAAAGTTATATGTGCTTTGTCCATGAATACATTATCTAGGCCAGTGTTCTAATTTGGTACTGAAGAAGTTGAACAGTGAATTAGGAAGGTTAATTAGGAATTTATGAATTATTATACTAGTAATTGTAGTCTTATGTATGTGTTCAAAACCTTTATTTAGTTAATAAATATTTTAATTTATTTTTTAAAGAAACTCTAAACGTCTTGGTGGACTTATTACTTCTGAATTCAGTACACACATCTCATAATAAATACAAATTGCAAAACTGTGTGATAGTGTGACCAAGCTGCCCTCATGGATTTGATCAGCTTGGCACACATCACCTCCCATGTCATAACAAGAGCTCTGAAGAAGGGTCATACAGACTTGAAATGTGAACTTTGATTTTCTCTCTCCACAGATGTTGTTAAATCTGCTGAGCTTTTCCAACATTTTCTGTTTTTTGTGTCCTATTTTTTCATTGTTTAGAAAAATGAGAGGTGATCTCATTGAAATATATAAAGTTGTTGGAGAGATTGACACCAATGATGCTGAGTGGTTGTTTCCCCTGACTGGAGAGTCTAGATCTAGGGAGTTATTGTCTTAAGATAAGGACTTGAACATTTACGGTTGAGATGATGAGTTTTTTTTTAAAATCAGTGTTGTGAATCTTTGGCAATCTCCACCCAAAAGAGCTGTGGATGTTCAGCCGTTAAGTATATTTAAGGCTGGGATCAGTAGATTTTTGGGTGCTATGGGAATCAAGGAATATGGGGATCAGGTACAAATGTGGAAGTTCAGCCATGAACATATTGAGGGAGAGCAGGCTTGAGTAGCTGTATAGTTTATTCCTCTTGTATTTGTTTTCTTAACCTATGCTGGAAATGTCTGTGTGAATAGACCTCTGATGAGCAAAGGTGTCTGTGTGAATGGATCTTTTAGGAGCACAGGTTTGAGCTCAGCTGTAATTCCCCGCAAAGTTGGATAGTCACCTGAAACACTCATTGTCAAAGTTCATAGAATAATGGGCACTTGGAGATGTGGGACTGATGCCCATGGAACCTAAACACTGCTAGAGTGCACTATTTCAGTAGAGAAGGACAGGGGTGAAAATTGACAATGAAAGAGAAGAAATAGAATTCTTTTTAAAAAGTATGGTAAGTACTTAGGCTAAATTATATCTTTTTTAAAAGAAACAACAAGCTTCTTGTATCTATTTTGAATCACTTACAACCATTTTGGAAGAGGCACTGTCGCTGACCAGCAATGCTTCAGTATCAGGTCTGAGATCTGATGCTAGTGGGATAGTTAACTTAAAATAATGGAGGAATGGTTTGTGCAGTTTTTTTTTATAATGCTGAAGGGAATTTCTGCTGTCTAATTGTGCCTGTATATTTGGATGGGGAGAACTAGAGCCAGGAGGAAGATAGAAAGTTTTGCATTTATAGCCAGATTATTGCATCTGTCAAAAATATCTAAAAGTCCTTCACAATCACTGCATTATTTCTGGAGTGCAGTGACTGTTGTTGAGCAGACCATCAGCAAAGCCATTTTGTGGACTATAAGATCCCAAAAATAACAAAATGAATGACTAGTTAATCTGTTTCTGATTGTACTGGTTGAGGTGAGAGGCCAGGACATTGAGAAATTTGCCTGCTCTTTTTCAGATAATACCTTGGGAATCTTTTAAATCAGCCTGAATCACTGGAGTACATTATCCCATCTCATCCATCAGTGCAGCACTCCTTCCGTTAAGTGCCAGTTTAAATTATTAGTTGAGCTTTCTGCAATCTTCTGATGTAAAATTGGACCAACATGAGGAGGCAGAGATATAAAGCAATCTCTGATGGATCCATGACAGGTTATGGAAGTCATGGCTGATTTTTCTGAAGGCAAAAGCAGAATACATGCTTCAAGGAGCCATGGAATTGTTGGATAACTTTCTAATTTTTAAAAGATGAAAGCAGAAGAGAATTTTTTTCTTCCATTCCCCCTTGCCACATTCTCTCTGCCTCATGGCCCATAGCTAGAGAGCCACCAGTGTAGATTAAATGGGCGAGTGAGTCAAGCTTCATTCTTGTGACAGAGCAGGGTCTTATCTCACCATATGTGTTATTTTTTTGTGGCGGTAGTACAATGATCCTGTTAGTCTGTGCATCTGAGCCCAGTTGTTGTTCTATCGTTTGGTGGATGTAGTTTGGGCAAATGTGTCACCGCAACAAAAGGCACTGGTGAGAGTTTTAAATTCCAGTGAGGGCTTACCAGGAGATTCTTATTCCCAGGCTGTTATAGCAGTGATAGATTGTGCAGAAGGAATGCCATAATATGATTGAATTTTACATTCAGTTTGAGGGAGAGAGGAGGGGGTCCAAGACCATGTTTTTAAACTTAAATAAGGGCAATTATGAGGGCATGAAAGCAGAGCTGGCTACAGTGAATTGGCAAATTAGGTTATGGGATAGGTCAATAGAGATGCAGTGGCAAACATTTATTTCAGAATACACAGATTAGATACATTCCAATGAGGAAGAAAAAGTCCAAGGGACAGACACACTGCCTGTGGCTAACGACAAAGGTTAAAGATAGTATCAAACTTAAAGAAAAAGCATATAATTGTGCGAAGACATGTGGAAGGTAGAAGATTGGGCAGAATATAAGGAACATCAAAGGATGACTAAAAGATTAATAAGGAGGGAAAAATGAGAGTATGACATAAAGCAAGCCAGAAATATAAAACATGTAGTAAGAGTTTCTATAAATATTTTTTAAAAAACGAGTTAACAAAGTGAGCGTTGGTCCTATAGAAAGTGAGTCTGGAGGATTGATTATGGAAAACAAGAAGATGGCAGATGAATTGAACAGATATTTTGCATCAGTCTTCACTACAGAGGATACAAGTAACATCCGAGAAGCAGTCATAAATCAGGAAATGGAAGAAAGGGAAGAACTCGGGGAAATTGCAATTGCCAGAGAAGTGGAACTGAGTAAATTGTTGGATCTGTGGGCTGACAAGTGCCCGAGTCCTGATGGACTTCATCCTGGTGGCTTAAAAGAAGTGGCTAGTGAAATAGTTGATGTGTTGGTTTTAATTTTCCAAAATTCCCTAGATTTGGGAAGGGTCCCTTTTAGATTGAAAGATAGCAAATGTAGCTCCACTATTTAAAAAGGGAGACAGAAAGCAGGAAACTACAGGCTAGTTAGCTTAACATCTGTCATAGGGAAAATGTTAGAAGCTATTATTAAAGAAGTTATAGCAGGGTGCTTGGATAAACTCAAGGTCATCAGGCAGAGTCAACGTGGTTTTGTGAAAGAGAAATCATGTTTAACCAACTTATTGGAGTTCTTTGAGGAAGTAACATGTGCTGTGGATAAAGGGGAACTGGTGGATGTACTGTACTTATATTTCCAGAAGGCATTTGATAAAGTGCCATATCAGAGGTGTCAAGAAGATATAATAATTCTCATAATGTTATTGGAATTTATTGCAAAATAGCGTAATAGTGGGATGTGTTTATGTGTGTGTGTGTGTATGTGACTTATTGAATTATTCTGGGTGCTTTGATCTGAGAAGAGAGATTGGGTTTGAAATGTTAATGGGGAAGTTTAGGAACATAGGTGTCAAGGGAACATTTACATTTTGAAATAAACCAGACTATATTGTTTTCAAAGGAGAGGTGAAATGTGTCACCTAGCCAAGTGAAGTTTAAAAAGAGTGTGGTTATTTTCCCCAAAGGTTGCTGGTAAAACCTAGTGCTATGAGTGGGTTTTATTTTCGGGGAGATAAGGTCCAAATACATAGTGAAACAATGGGTATTTGCATTCAAAGAGGAAGATATGTATAAAGGAGCAAAGGCTGTGTGTAAGGGTAGGTGTTTTAAGATCTTACAAGTGTCAAAAAGCCTTCAGCATCTATGCCTCAACTGCTGTCTCCAGGTACTGAAGTGAACTCATTTTGAATTCAACTTGTTCAGGGTATCACATTCGTTGCCTGGGTCTTTTAAAATGTGTCTTACTGTTGCCTTAACAAAAGTGTAACTAGGAGTTAGATTAGGGGATTTAGAAGTTATCATAATAGTAATTTGTAGATCTAAGTATGTATTTAAAATAATTTCTTCTATTAATAAATGTTTAATCTAGTTTTATAAAAACATATTAGACTTAGTGATCTTATTATAACTGAATTCAAGTCACACATCTCAAAATTTATATAAACTACAAACAAGTTGTGGCAGTTGTTTCACATTTTCTTTTGGGATTTGAACAACTCAGCATTTACCATCAGCTGTGACATAACAGAGGCTATTATGCAAAATAAAAGCTCATTGTATGAGGGTAACATATTTGCATGGATAGAAGATTGGCTGGCTAATAGGAAGCAGAGAGTAGGCATAAACGGGTCTTTTTCAGGTTGGCAAGTTAAAAGGAGTGGTGTGCCACAGGGATCAGCGCTGGAACTCATCTGTTTACAATTTATATAAATGATTTGGGTGATGGGATGGATGGGATGGTTGCCAATTTGCTGATGACACAAAGATAGGTAGGAAAGTAAGTTGTGAAGAGGACATAAGGAGGCTGCAGTCTGCAGAAAGATATAGATAGGTTGAGTGAGTGGTCAAAGATCTGGCAAATGGAGTATCATGTGGGACAATGTGAAATTGTCCATTTTGGCAGGAAGAATAAAAGAGAAGCATATTATTTAAATGGTGAGAGATTGTAGAGCTCTGAGATGCAAAGGGATTTGGGTGTGTTGGTGCATGAATCGCAAAAGACTAGTATGCAGGTACAGCAAGTAATTAAGAACACTAATAGAATGTTATCAATTTTTTTAATATTCATTCACGGAATGTGGGCTTCACTGGCTGGGCCAGCATTTATTGCCCATCTCTAGTTGCCCTTGAGAAGGTAGTGGTGAGCTGCCTTCTTGAACCGCTGCCGTCCATGTGGTGTAGGTACACCCAGAGTGCTGTTAGGAATTAAGTTCCAGGATTTTGACCCAGCAACAGTGAAGGAACAGTGATGTATTTCCAAGTCAAGATAATGAGTGACTTGGAGGGGAGCTTCCAGGCGTTGTGTTCCCATCTATCTGCTGCCCTTGTTCTTCTAAACGGTAGCGGTCATGTTTTTGGAAGGTGCTGAATAAGGAGCCTTGGTGAATTCCTGCAGTGCATCTTGTAGATGGTACACACTGCTGCTAATGTGCGTCTATGGTGGAGGCAGTGAATGTTTGTGGATGTGGTGCCAATCAAACCGGCTGATTTGTCCTGGGCGGTGTCAAGCTTTTTGAGTGTTGTGGGAGCTGCACTCAACCAGGTAAGTGGGGAGTATTCCATCACACTGCTGACTTGTGCCTTGTAGATGATGCACAAGCTTTGGGGAGTCAGGAGGTGAGTTACTCGTCACTCAATTCCTAGCCTCTGACCTGCTCTTGTAGCCACAGTATTCATATGGCTAGTCCAGTTCAGTTGCTGGTCAATGGTAACCAACAGGATGTTGATAGTGGGGGTTTCAGTGATGGTAATGCCATTGAACATCAAGGAGCGATGGGTGCATTCCCTCTTGTTCGAGATGGTCATTGCCTGACACTTCTGTGGCGCGAATGTTATTTGCCACTTGTCAGCCTAAGCCTGGATATTGTCCAGGTCTTGCTGCATTTGGACATGGACTGCTTCAGTATCTGAGGAGTCATGAATGGTGCTGGACATAGTGCAATCATCAACAAATATCCCCACTTCTGATCTTATGATGGAAGGAAGGTCATCGATGAAATAACTGAAGATGCTTGGGCTGAGGACATGACCCTGAGGAACTCCTGCAGTGATGTCCTGGAGATGAGATGACTGACTTCCAATAACCACAACCATCTCCCTTTGTGCTTGGTATGACTCCAACCAGTGGAGCACTTTCCCCCTGATTACTATTCACTGCAGTTTTGCCAGGGCTCCTTGATGCTACACTTGGTCAAATGCGGCTTTGATGTCAAGGGCAGTCATTCTCACCTCACCTCGGGAGTTCAGCTCTTTTGTCCATTTTGAACCAAGGCTGTAATGACAGGGCTGAGATTGCTGTTGTTGTTTTCGGTGCCTAGGTCGATGCCGGGTGATCCGTCCGGTTTCATTCCTTTTTTGTGACTTTGTAGCGGTGAGGGGAATTGAATACAAAAGTCGGGAGGTTATGCTTCATTTATACAGAGCACTAGTGAGATCACATCTGGAATATTGTTTACAGTATTGGTCACCTTATTTAAGAAAGGATGTCCATGCTTTGGAAGCAGTTCAGGGAAGGTTTACCAGACTAATACCTGGAATGGGAAGGTTGTCTTATGAGGAAAGGTTGGACAGGCTAGGTTTGTATCCACTGGAGTTTAGAATAGTAAAAGGTGACTTGATTGAAACGTATAACATCCTGAGGGGTCTTGACAGGGTGGATGTGGAGAGGATATTTTCCCTTTGGGAGAATCTAGTACTGGGGACACTGTTTAAAACTAAGGGGCCGCCCATTTAAAACAGATGAGGTGAAATTCTTTCTCTCAGAGGGTTGTGAGTCTTTGGAATTCTCTTCCTGAAAAAGCAGTGGAAGCTGAGTCTTTGAATATTTTTAAGGCAGAGTTGGGGAGATTCTTGGTAAGCAAGGAGGTGATAGGTTTTCAGAGGTAGGCGGGATGCAGATTTGAGGTTACCATCAGATCAGCCATCATCTTATTGAATGGCGGTGTAGGCTCGAGGGGCCGAATGGCCTACTCCTGCTCCTTGTTCATATGTATGTTCGTATGTATTTGTACTGCTTTGACTTGTTAAATCTTCTCTTCTCTGCAAGAGATCTGATAGTGCTTTGTCTAGGACCCCAATGACGATTCTGTCATAAATCAATTCCTCTCTTAAGATTCGTAATCGCAGTTCCCTCCCAGCCTGTATAGATCATCGATGAACAAATCCATGCTTTTGCCAGGTCTTTGCTTTCTCCTGTTAAATTTTGCCCATTCTAAAATTAAGTTTCTGCAGATGCTGAAATATGAATCAAATTCTTGTAGGACTTCTTCATCAACCCCTGTCTTGCTGTCACATCATCAGGAATAGATCCAACCATATCAAGTAATGGACTGACCTGATCTTTTTGAATTTTTATGTGTAAGCCAGAAGTAGTTCTATATCTTGGAACTTCCTTCTCCAGCTGTCCCAGTTCTGGGCCTGTTGCGAGCTTTCAGCACTCTGAAATGGTTCTGGGAGTAGTAGTGTAGATTCCATGCTGCTACTGAGCCTTGGAATTGTTGCTGCTTCACTGGTGCTGCTTGATGCTTTGGGTCTGTGCTCACTGCTGTTCAGACTCAAAGTCTGTGTATCACCTTGCACCTGCTGCTTCCGCAATGTTCGGACTGTTTGGTGAGTTTGAATCTGTTCCTTTCGTCCTTCTTGATTTCTTGACTTGCCAGGTCTGCAGCTGCTTCTTCAAGTTTTCTGGGTCTTTTAATCACCGTCTGCTGCCACCACCACTGCCACCATCTTTCGTTGTGTGTTCAGGGTCTAGATGGGATTCTTTTGGCTTACCTATTCTCCCCAAGTAAGCTCCTGGAGACTAGTTTGTTAAAGCCACTATTCTTTATTTACAGCTATTATGTACATATTGGGAACTCTGCAGGAGGTTGGAACTTCTCCTTCCTCCAGATCTCTGCTAATCAATCATGTGATGTTACATCATCATTACATTAACATCATATGCTTCTGATGTTAACCCTTTACTCTACATCTCCCCCTAAGTCCTTATCCATATCATATTTACATCCTCCTACAACCACCATCAGATTTTTGCCTCTCTTTGGAAGGCTGTGACTTGTTGATAAGGAACGCATTGACAGACGGCTTTCTTCAATAGTTCAAGTGTCTGTTTCTTCATGTGGGAATCCTCAAAGGTTTGTTGGCAGGCTGCTGGACATTGCAAGTCCAGCTCTGGCTGGATAACAGGAGAGGTGTAAACTCCCTCTCAACTCTAGCCTTAGGGGATCCTTAAGGTCAATTGTGGCAGGTTCTAATGCTATGGAGCAGAGATGGTCGAGACCCTCCTAATCTGTTGGTTCTGTGCACTTATGCAGCCATGAGATGTAAACATCACAGAATACTGTCCATGCTACTACTTCAGTAAACAGGAATGGCCTCTTACGTAGGTGCTTATGAGTGCTGCAAAAGAGTCACATTAAACCTGGTATCATGTGTTAATTCATAAGAGATTCTTTTCTCATGTCATTCCTGGTCCAACAAGTTCTCTGCCAGGGCTGTCATTTTAGAAATCTGCAGATTTTTATGTTGTCTCAACAAATTATTCCAGTGCTCTCCTGGCCTCCCATTTTCCATAAACTTGAGCTCCAACTAAATTCTACTGCCCATACCCTGACTCACACTGAGTCTTGTTCAGCCATTTCCTCCTGTGCTCATTAACCTACACTGGTACCTGGTCCCCAAATGTCTCAATTTTAAAACTCTCACCATGCTGTTCAAATCCCTCCAGGCCTTGCCCCTCCCTACCTCTGTAATATCCTCCAACCCCATAATACTCTTCCAATTCTGGCCCCTTGCCTTTCTTCTTCGCCTCACGCCCACTTTTCTAGAATCGCATCATCCAATTCAGGGTCACGGGTAGTCGGAGCCTATCCTGACAGGCAGCGGGCACTAGGCAGGGTACACCCAGGACGGGACAGCGGGTCCATCACAGGGCACACATACGCACACACTGAAGGACATTTTTTTTTATTCATTCAGGGGATGTGGGTTTCGCTGGCAGGGCCAGCACTTATTGCCCATCTCTAGCTGCCCTTGAGAAGGTGGTGGTGAGTGCCTTCTTGAACCGCTGCAGTCCATGTGGTGTAGGTACACCCACAGTGCTGTTAGGCAATCCACTTAACCAGCACAGCTTTGGACAGTGTGAGGAAACCGGAGCACCCGGAGGAAACCCACGCCGACACAGGGAGAACGTGCAAACTCCACACATACAGACACTGAGCCTTGGAGCTGTCTGCAATTAACCATTCAATGATTCTTAACTGCCGCTCTTCACAAGATTGCCAAGGGATCCTTTATGCCCCCTGAGAGGGATCCTCAGCTCCTACTTTGCAATTGTGACTAAGTACTCGAAGTACTGCGTTGGCTGTAAAGCGAATAGCATCTTTTACATCCTCAGGACTTCTCTATTTTTCTTTTATTGTCTCACTGCAGAGGCATAGACTGAAGAAATATTTTTATGAAACCATCATAATGAGCCAGTGACCTATTTACATAGCTTTTTCTTCTAATTTTTTGCACAGATTCTGATATTCTTCACTGCTTAATTTTATTGTTTCTGGAATGATTGTGTGCAGGTTCTGTTGATTACCTTCTGTTGACTCCTGTCTCTATGATTGACAGAAGGAGAAATAACATCAGTCATGCTGATATGAACCACTTTGAGAGGGAAACAAAACTTTCAATTGGATTAATAAGAACATAAGAAATAGGAACAGCAGTAGACCATTCAGCCCCTCAAGCCTGCTTCGCCATTCAATAAGATCATGACTGATCATCTTCTGTTTCGATTTCCATGTTCCCATCTAACCCCGATAACCTTTGATTTGATTCCCTTGCCTGTGGAATTCGCTACCACAAAAAGTATTTAAGGCCAAAACATTGTATGTTTTCAAGAAGGAGTTAGGTATAGCTCTTGGGGCGCAAGGGATCAAAGGATATGGGAGAAAGCGGGAGCAGGCTATTGAGTTAGATGATCAGCCATGATCATAATGAATGGCGGAACAGGCTCGAAGGGCCGAATGGTCTACTCCTGCTCCTATTTTCTAAGTCTATGTCTCTATCTAACAAGAATCTATCTATCTCTGCCTTAATAAGTTGAGCAGGATTTTCCGCCACTCCAGCTTGTATCAGAAAAATTAATAATGGCAGAGATTTTAAACAACGGAGACTGTATTGTCAATTCTGTTCAATTTATAGCAACTGCTTCCTTTTAAAAATTGCTGAATTAAATTGTTGAATTTCTAATTGGCAACCTAAGGGAAGGTCTTTGAATAGTATAAACTTGCTTGTGTAGTTCATCCAATGTGATGCTTGGCCCTGCTCATTACTTTTTCAAAATTTACATATTTGCCCTGAATACTTGGTTCTCTGTTGGCATTGGTATTTCCTCACGCAGTTGACTACAGTCCACCTCCTACCAGTAATGAGCTGGAATCATTGACGCTGTGTCAATAACCATCTTAAGTGGGGCTTCATTTTTAATGTTTGATTGATGTCTTGTTGCTCACTTGCGCGAAGGCTGGTGCTGGCATTCTGAGACGGGAGAGTGACCGTCAAATTCAGAGCCCCAGGAAGGAATTTCAGTGCTCCACTGTTCAATCTACTGGAGAAAGCAGATAATGCAAAGTCTATTTGTCCTACCACCATCAACCACCACCCCGCACCCCCCCAGCCAAAAAACAGCGCGTGTTTTCTGAACAGGATGGTGAAAGCGAGAATGTTAATGATCATGTCAGCTTATTAGAGTATAAAAGAATGAATTAGCTTTTTGTTTGCACAGCAGCAAGATACACTTGCACAAAGTTTTTTTTTGTCTGCTGTGCCCTCTAAACTGACTGTCCTATCATGCAGTCTGAGGAGGATTTAACTCCTTAGTTTCCAACCTGTATATATTACCCCAGTAATCCTTTGATTGGTGAATGCTGCTGCTGTTAAAGTCTATGCCTCTTCAAAACAATCCTGCACTTTACATACACTTTCCCCATCCTAGTATTTTCCAGTTTTATTTTCTCTTTCTAACCCTCTTTGTTCGGAGAAATGCTTTTCTGCACTGCTGCCTTTTGAATACCGTGGCTTGTCATAGACATGTGACCTCTGTGATCAATGGTGTCCGGTTTGTGCAGCTGAGTAGCTTTTGATAGCTGTAAGAGAACCGGCCACTGTAAGAAACAGCAAAGAATAATTAAAACTTCAGCCTGCAACTTTGTTCAGGACATTGACTGCTGGATGAGTCAATATAACTTTGAATATGCCAGTACCTGCTCCTCTGGAGATGAAAGCAGATTTGAAAATGAATTGGAAATTAGACATAGACATAGAAACTAGGAGCAGGAGTAGGCCATTTGGCCCTTCGAACCTGCTCCGCCATTTGATATGATCATGGCTGATCCTCTATCTCAATGCCATATTCCCACTTTCTCTTCATACCCCTTGATGCCCCTAATATCAAAAAATTCATCAATTTCTCTTCTTGAATGTACTCAGTGATCCAGCCTCCACAGCCTTCAGTAGTAGAGAATTCCACAGATTGACCACCTTCTGAATTAAGAAATTTTTCCTTATCTCAGTCCTAAATGGCCAGCCCATTATCTTGAGACTGGGGCCACTAGTTCTAGACTCCCCAACCAAGGGAAACATTCTCCCTGGATCTAGCCCTGTTAGAATTTTATAGGTTTCAATCGTTCTTCTAAACTCTAGTGAATACAGACCCAGTTGAACCAATCTCTCTTCATACAACAGTCCTGCCATCCCCGGTATCAGCCTAGTGAACCTTTGCTGCACTCCTTCTATGACAAGTATATCCTTTCTTAGGTAGGGAGACCAAAACTGCACGCAGTACTCCAGGTGTGGTCTCACCAAGGCCCTGTATAACTGCAGTAAGACATCCCTACTTCTGAACTCAAATCCTCTTGCAATGAAGGCCAACATACCATTTGCCTTTCTAATTGCTTACTGCACCTGCTGTTTACTTTCATTGTACAAGGACACCCAGATCCCTTTGTACATCCACATTTCCCAATATATCACCACTTAAATAATACTCTGCTTTTCTTTTGTCACACCGAAGTGTATAACTTCACATTTACCCACGTTATACTGCATCTGCCATGTGTTTGCCCACACACACACACACACAACTTGTCTAAACCACCCTGAAGCCTCCTTGCATTATCCTTGCAACCCTGCCCAGTTTTGTGTTGTCAGCAAACTTGGAAATATTGCCTTTGGTTCCTTCACCCAAGTCATTTATATATATTGTGAATAGCTGGGGCCCAAGCACCGATCCCTGCGGTACACTAGTCACCGCCTGCCACCCAGAAAATGATCCATTTATTCCCACTCTCTGTTTCCTGTCTGTCAACCGATTCTCAATCCATGCTAGTATATTACCCCCAATCCCATGTGCTTTAATTTTGCCCACTAGCCTCTTATTTGAGACCTTATCAAAAGCCTTCTTGAAATCCAAATACTCCACATCCACTGGCCTTAACTATTCTACTAGTTAAACCTCAAAAAACTCCAGTAGATTAGTAAGCATGATTTCCCTTTCATAAACCCATGCTGACTTTGTCTAATCCTGTTAATGCTTTCTAAGTGTTCTGTTACCACATCTTTTATAAGACTCTAGCATTTCCCCACTATTGATGTTAGGCTAACTGGTCTGTAATTCTGTTTTTTCTCTCCCTCCTTTTTTAAATAGTGGGGTTACATTTGCCACCCTCCAAACTGTAGGAACTGCTCCAGCATCTATAGAATTTTGGAAGATGACCACCAATATATCCGATATTTCCAGGGCTATTTCCTTGAGTACTCTGCGAAGTAGATAATCAGGCCCAGGGGATTTTCAGCCTTTAACCCCATTAATTTCTCAAGCACCATTTTTTTTACTAATACTGATTTTCTTCAATTTCTCCATCTCACTTGACCCTTGGTTCCCTAACATTTCTGGGAAATGACTTGTGTCCTCTTTTGTGAAGACAGAACCAAAATATGTGTTCAATTCTTCTGCCATTTCTTTGCTCCCCGTTATAATTTCCCCTGTTTTTGACTGTAAGACATTTGTCTTCGCTAATCTTTTTCTCCTCATGTATTTATAGAAGCTTTTACAGTCAGTTTTTATGTTGCCTGCAAGTTTACTCTCCTCTATTTTCCACTTTTTGATCAATCTTTTTGTCCACTTTTGCAGAATTCTAAACTGTTCCCAATCATTAGGCTTCCACTTTCAATTCGTCCAATCTCAATGGCAGAACTATGAAATTGCCACAAAGTTAAACAAGAAACCGGAATGAATAAGAGAAGCAACTCTTATCAGTGTTGGGGAAAGAGTGCGCTTTGCTCGGGACTTCAAGGTTTGTTTGCCTAACTTGCTTCGGTCAGCACAGCAGGCTTCACAGACAGCACCACATCATTTTTAGGGGGGCTTACATGCAGGTCTCCACCCACTAGATCAGCCATATTTGGATGATTTTTCAACAGCTGCAGGACAAGGACTTGCTTGGGGAAGGGGGAGAAGTGGCCTCAGGCAGGGGAAGAAGCTGCAGGACAAGAGCTGTACTGGGAAGGAGGGTATCCCAGGGTGCATGTGGGGGGCACATGTTGATCTGTGCAAGTGGCCTCAAGCTGGTGAGGGCTGAGGAGGCAGTCTCCAGAGGAGATGAGGCCAGATGGTAATATGAGGGTATATGTGTGAGAATGGAAGGTGTTATGCCTTGAGGTGGCAGTGAGTGAGATGTGTGATGGGTTTGAGTGTGAGTTTAGAGCGATGAGATGGTTGCCATACCCTGCCAGCACGGATGAGATCATTCATCCTCTATCTGCATTTGGATGGCCGACCACTTCTGTGCAACATTGGCACTGATCACCACTGCCATTGCCTACCAAGCCATAGTGGTAATGCCCCTCCTGCAGCCAGAGCGAGGGTAGAGGACATCACAGCGGGCCTCCACGGTATCCAAAAGGCACTCAAGGGCTGCAGTCTTCTTGCCTTTCGGGGTCATGTCTTCTTCGCTGCAGTCTTGGGCTGGAAGTACTGAGCGCAGCTGTACTTTAAATGAGGTGCCTGGCATGATGAAGTGGCAAGGCGACGGCGTGGTGGGTGAATGAGAGCCTGCCTGCCATGGAAATGGCATGTTTCCCAGGAATGCATAAACAATGCGGTGGGTTTGGGACAATACATTACGAAAATCTGCTCGCTACAACACTTAATACAAATACCCATTGATGTAAATTGTAAAAGGTTGAGACTCCAGCACAGACCCCTGCAGGACTCTGCTCGTCACATCCTGACAATCAGACAAAGACTTATTTATGCATACTCTGTTTTCTGCCTGCCAATCTTCTATCCAGGCTCATATGTTATCCCCTACACCATGAGGTTTTATTTTCTACAATAACATTTGATGCGGTACCTTATCAAATGCTTTCTGGAGATTCAAGTGCAGTATGTATACAGGCTCCTCTCTATCCACCGCACATATTACTCCTTCAAAGAATTCTAATAAATTGGTTAAACATGATTTCCCTTTCATAAAACTATACTGACTCTTCGGGATTACCTTGAGCTTTTCTATGATTTAGATTTTGTTACTTTCTCCCTTGCCCCAACTTTACCTATTAACTTACTATTCTCTATACTAGTGCTATCTGTCCCTCCCAATATTTTGTGCACGCTGGTATTCTTCTAATATTTTCTCTTGGTTCCCACACTCCTGCAGAGTTAGTTTAAAACTCTCCCAACAGCACTAGCAAAACGCCCCGCAAGGAACACAGTCCCAGGTCTGTTCAGGTGCAACCCATCCAGCTTGTACAGTGCCATCTCCCCAAGAGATGGTCCCAGTGTCCCAGGAATCTAAAGCCCTCCCTCCTGCACCATCTTTCCAGCCGCGCATTCATCTGCCTTATCCTCCTATTTCCGTTCTCGCTGGCATGTGGTACTGGGAATAATCCAGAGATTACTACTTTTGAGGTCCTGCTTGCTAATTTTCTACCTAGCTCTCTATATTCTGATTGCACGACTACATCCCCCTTCCTACCCAAGTCATTGGTACCAATGTGGACCATGACCTCTGGCCAATCACCCTCCCCCAGAAGAATGTCCTGCAGCCGCTCTGTGACATCCTTGACCCTGGCACCAGGGAGGCAACATGCCATCCTGGTGTCATGTCTTCGGCCACAGAAGCATCTGTCTATTTCCCTAACCAATGAATCCCATATTGCTATAGCTCTTCCTTTCTTTACCCTCCCCTCATGTACAGCTGAGCTCCTTGTGGTGCCACAAACTTGGCTCTGATTGCACTCCTCTGAGGAACCAATGCCCTCACTGGCTTCCAAAACAGAGAACTGATTTGTGAGTGGACCCCAGGGGAGTCCTGCACTACCTGCTGTCGTGATTCACTGGGGATAGCGCGCTGTAATATCAAGCCCCACTGTTCCCCGAGCCGCAACGAATGTGAAAAGTTTGACCAAACCACCAGATTGTTAACCTAAATTAAAGTTAGGTAGAATTGGGGCAGAATACAAGCACCAGGTTTGTAAACTTAATAAGTAAATAACTATTTATTGAACAAATTGTCTTTAACTAGTGGCAAAAGAAAGAAATATGAACTGCTAACTTCTAACTCAATAACTTAAACTCTACCCCTTCTTAAACCCCTATACACAAACACACACACAGACATAAGACACACAGAACATGAATTTTAAGGGTGAAATAAATTGTTCAATCGCACCAATCCGGAGGATAGGATTAGATGAGTTAATTTTGATTGATGTCTTCAAAATTCATTGCAGTTTGTTATTGATTACACGAGGTGGTCTCCCAGCACTTTCAGTCTGTGGTTCAATGGTTGAAGAACTTGCTTTTTAATGTCTCCGCTGGTGATTTTTTTTCCCCTTTTCCTCTTGAGGGGTTTTCAGAGAAAGCAGGTTTCAGAGATATGTGAGGGATAGCCAGCTAGCTATTATGGCAGAAATACTGGAATCTTACAAACACAGGAGAGAGAGGTTTCAGGTCTTCTATCTTTGCAGGCTAGGAGTTGTTCTGCCTGCAGTTACCACACAAAAGCCTGGTTACCTGGTCAGGAGCCAATTAAAATGCTGTCGTTAGGCAGTTTCCCCTAGTCCAGAATTCCTTTCCAGCACCATCCTGTTCACTAATGGCACCCTCTGTTCCAGAATAGCAACATTGTATATATCCTTCATCCTTTTCCAGTGAACAGATATTTCAACTGCAGTCGAGGTAGTTTTTAAAGCCACAGTCCCATTTTAAAACCATAGTCCGAGGAATAAAAAATTAGGTTATTTACACTGCCTACTCCTCTTGGACTGCCTGGTGGTAGCCCATTCCCTCTCAGTCTCCAGGTCCTTAAGCTGCGTTGTGACCACCTCTCTGAATGAGCTATCCATGTATCTCTCAGCCTCACGGATGTGCCACAGAGACTCCAGTTGCCGCTCAAGCCCTGAAACCTGGAGCTCAAGTTTCTGCAGCTGACAGCACTTCCTGCACATGTGGTCAACTAGGACACCGGTAGCATCCATGACTTCATACATATTACAAGACACACATTCCACTCGACTGAGCTGCCCTGCCATGTCTTAATTCTACTTCCCTTACATTAACTTACATTCTACTTCGGATTATTTATATTCTTTTATCATATTGGACCTAAATTTCCCTTATTCCTGGCGCTTCTCAGTTAAATCCAAGCATAGGAGCTTGTTTAAAAATATTACACTTTTATAATTTGCTCACCAGTTCCCACATACCAAGGCACCACTCTTCTTTCTGAGGTAAGGTAGAAAAAGAAAGGAGCACCTCCTTCTCACTGAACTCCAACTGAGTGCAGCCAAAAACAGCACTCCAGTGTAGACAAAATGGACTAAAACTCTCTGAACCTAGTCTCTGAAAACCTGATTGAGCCAGTTATCTAATTAACTAGTTGCAGCCGCAAGCAGAGCCTGCATGAGCCCTGTTTTAAGGCTGGACTAAAACTCACCTTCTTCCAACCCTAACAGTTAATTGCTAAATTAAAGAAAGACTAGACATTGGATAGAATTTAACCCTTAAACTCCCTCAGTTAACAAACTCCAACTGAAGTACTCAAATGCAGCAAAACAGCACTCCAGTGCAGAAAAAGCCAGCAGTATAAGATAGCCTACTTTTATACTCTGAAATTGACCTCTGAAAATCTGATTAAGCGAGTTATCTAATTAACTAGTTGCAGCTACAAGCAGAACCTTTATGTGCCCTGTTATTTTTTATTCATTCATGGGATGTGGGCTTTGCTGGCTGAGCCATCATTTATTGCCCATCCCTAGTTGCCCTTGAGAAGGTGGTGGTGAGCTGCCATCTTGAACTGCTGTAGTCCATGCGGTGTAGGTACACCCATAGTACTGTTAGGAAGGGAGTTCCAGGATTTTGACCGAGCCACAGTGAAGGAATGGTGATATATTTCCAAGCCAGGATGGCGAATGACTTGGAGGGAAACTTCTAGGTGGTGTTGTTCCCAACTATCTGCTGCCCTTGTCCTTCTAGATGGTAGTGGTCATGGGTTTGGAAGGTGCTGTTGAAGAAGCCTTGGAGAATTCCTGCTGTTTTGAGGCTGGACTAAAACTCACCTTCTTCCAACCCTAACAGCAACTTTTAGTTAGTTGCTAAATTAAAGAAAGACTAGGCTTCAGATAGAATTTAACCCTTAAACTCCTTCAGTTACTAAACTCCAACTGAAGCACTTGACTGCAGCCAAAAGCAGCACTCCAGTGCAGACAAAGTCAGCACTATAAGAAAGCCTACTTTTATACATTCTGAACCTAGCCTCTGAAAACTTGATTAAGCGAGTTATCTAATTAACTAATTGCAGCTGCAAGCAGAGCCTGTATGAGCTCAGTTTTAAGGCTGGACTAAAACTCACTCTCTTCCAACCCTAACAGCAACTTTTAATTAATTGCTAATTACGATGAGAAGGAAAAGAGAGGCTTTTAGCAGGTCCAAGGGAAGCAAATCAGCGGAGGCATTAGTGGAGTACAGAAAGTGCAGGGTGGATCTTAAGAAAGCAATTAGGAGAGCATAGAGGAGATATGAGAAAGCACTGGCTGGTAAAAGTAGGGAAAATCCCAAGATATTCTATAAGTATATCAATGGGAAGAGGATAACCAAGGAAAGAGTAGGGCCCATAAGGGACCAAGGGGGCAATCTATGGGTGGAGCCAGAAGAAATCGCTAGAGTGTTGAACGAATACTTCACATCCATCTTCACCCAAGAAAATGAGGATGAAGGTATTGAATTCGGGGAGAGAGACTGCAAGGTTCTTGAGCAAATTGATATAGGGAGTGAGAAGATATTGGAGGTAAAAGAAAAGTAGCTGGAAAAACTCAGTATGTCTGACAGCATTTGCGGAAAGGAATACAGTTAATGTTTCGAGTCCGTATGACTCTTCATCAGAACTAAGGAAATAAAGAAATGAGGTGAAATATAAGTTGGTTGAGGGGGGTGGAACAGGTAGAGCTGGATAGATGGCCAGTGATAGGTGGAGGCAAAGAAGAGATTGCCAAAGATGTCATAGACAAAAGGACAAAGGGGTGTTGACGGCGGTGATATTAGCTGAGGAACGTGCTAATGATGACTTGAAGGGTAGAAAGCAGGATGACCAAGTGACAGGCCTAGTGGGAGTGGGGTGGGGGGAAGGGATCGAAATAGGCTAAAAAGTAGAGATAAAACAATGGATAGAAATACATTTAAAAATAATGGAAATAGGTGGGATAGGAGAAATATATATTTTAAAAATTATAAATAAATGGAAAAGGGGAATTGGAAAGGGGGTGGGGATGGAGGAGAGAGTTCATAATCTGAAGTTGTTGAACTCAATATTAAGTCCGGAAGGCTGAAAAGTGCCTAGTCGGAAGATGAGGTGTTGTTCCTCCAGTTTGCGTTGACCTTCAATGGAACATTGCAGCAGGCCAAGGACGGACATGTGGGCATGAGAACAGGGTGATGTGTTGAAATGGTAAGTGACAGGGAGGTCTGGGTAGTGCTTACAGACAGACCGAAGGTGTTCTGCAAACCGGTCACCCAGTCTGCGTTTGGTCTCTCCAATGTAGAGGAGACCGCATTGGGAGCAGTGAATGCTGTGGACTAAATTGAGGGAAGTGCAAGTGAAATGCTGCTTAGGCCCTTGAATGTTGAGAAGGGGGGGGAAGTAAAGGGGCAGGTGTTGCACCTTCTGCGGTTGCATGGGAAGGTGCCATGGGAGGGGGTTGAGGTGTAGGGGGTGATGGAGGATTGGACCAGGGTATCCCGGAGGGAATGATCCCTGCGGAATGCCACCAGTGGGGGGTGAAGAGAAGATGTGTTTGGTGGTGGCATCATGCTGGAGTTGGCAGAAATGGTGGAGGATGATCCTTTGAATGCAGAGGCTGGTGGTGTGATAAGTGAGGACAAGGGGGACCCTACCATGGTTCTGGGAGGGAGTGGAAGGTGTGAGGGCGGATGCGCAGGAGATGGGCCGGACACGGTTGAGGGCCCTGTCAACCACCATGGGTGGAAAACCTCGGTTAAGGAAGAAGGAAGACATGTCGGAGGAACTGTTTTTGAAAGTGGCAGCATCAGAACAAATGCAACGGAGACGAAGGAACTGAGAGAATGGGATGGAGTCCTTACTGGAAGCGGGGTGTGAGGAGCTGTAGTCGAGGTAGCTGTGGGAGTCGGGAAGCTTGTAATGAATATTGGTGGACAGTCTATTGCCAGAAATTGAGGTCAAGGGAGGGAAGGGAAGTGTCAGTGATGGACTATGTGAAAATGTTGGAGGGGTGGAAATTGGAGGCAAAATTAATAAATTTTTCCAGGTCCAGACGAGAGCATGAAGCAGCACCGAAGCAGCCATCGATGTACCTGAGAAAGAGTTGTGGAAAGGGCCTGAGTAGGACTGGAACAAGGAATGTTCCACATACCCCATAAAGAGACAGGCATAACTGGGGCCCATGCAGGTACCCATAGCCACACCTTTTATTTGGAGGAAGTGAGACGAGTTATGGAGAAATTGTTCAGTGATAGAACAAGTTCAACCAAATGGAGGAGAGTCATAGTGGATGGGGATTGCTCGGGCCTCTGTGCGAGGAAGAAACGGAGAGCCCTCAGACCATCCCGGTGGGGGATTGAGGTGTAGAGGGATTGGACGTCCATGGTGAAGAGCTGGTGGTTGGGGCCAGGGAACTGGAAATTGTTGATATGATGTAAGGTGTCAGAGGAATTGCGGATGTGGGTGGGAAGAGACTGGACGAGGGGAGAGAGAATGGAGTCAAGATAGCAAGAAATGAGTTCCGTGGGGCAGGAACAGGCTGACACGATCGGTCTGCCGGGTCAGTCCTGTTTGTGGATTTTGGGTAGGAGGTAGAAGCGGGCCATCCGAGGTTGGGAGACAATGAGGTTTAAAGCTGTGGAGGGAAGATCTTCAGAGGAGATGAGGTCAGTGACAATCCTGGAAACAATGGCTTGATGTTCAGTGGTGGGGTCATGGCCCAGGGGGAGGTAGGAGGAAGTGACTGCGAGTTGACACTCAGCCTCTGTGAGGTAGAGGTCAGTACACTAGACAACAACAGCACCATTCTTGTCAGCAGGTTTGATGACAAAGTCAGGGTTGGACCTGAGAGAATAGAGTGTGGCAAGTTCAGAAAGAGACAGATTAGAGTGGGCGAGAGGAGCAGAGAAATTGAGACGACTGATGTCACGCCGACAGTTCTCAATGAAAAGATCAAGAGCAGGTAAGAATCTAGAAGGAGGGGTCCAGGTGGAGGGCGAATATTGGAGGCGGTAAAAGGATCCATTGAACAGGGAGAGGACTCCTGCCCAAAGAAGTGAGCACGGAGACGAAGGTAGTGGAAGAAGAGTTCAGCATCGCGCCGAGCCCGAAATTCATTGAGGTGAGGGTATAAGGATATGAAACTGACTCCTTTGCGAGCACTGAACGTTCAGCATCAGAGAGGGGAAACTCAGGTGGTATGGTGAATACATGACTGGGGCTGGGATTGGAAGACGGGATGGGGACAGAGGGATGGGTAGGGTTGGAAGGCCCTGGATCAGTGTTGGTGTCGATGAGTTGTTGGAGCTTGCGTTCCTTGGCATCTGAAAGAAAGAAACATAGTTTCTTGTTGAGGCATTGGATGAAATGAAGAATAAAATGAAACTGGGGGCAAGGACAGCTTAGAGATAGGCTGAGTTGGTGCTGCTGGAGGGAGCAGCCGAGTGTGTTGATATACTGTCGCATGGCGCTGAGTGTGGATCTCAGGATGCGACAACAACAGCAGTTTGAGGAGCGTTGTATGTCCTGGAGATACCTGTAATCCTGGGTGGGTTCGAAACATGAGGGATGGAACTTCAGCTGGAATCCACGTGGGGTAAGTCGGAGATGGAGACAGTCACTGAGGAAGGAAATATGGCTGTGAAAGTGAGTTTTAGTAAACACTTTGTCAAACACCAGGAAAGAAATGGAAAGCAATGAAGGTGAACAGGGCAAAAGAGACAAAGTGGAAATCCTGTCCAGCTCTACCTGTACAAGCTCCCTCAACCAGCTTATATTTCACCTCATTTCTATATTTCCTTAGTTCTGATGAAGAGTCATATGGACTTGAAACGTTAACTGTATTCCTCTCCACAGATGCTGTCAGACCTGCTGAGTTTTTCCAGCTATTTTTGTTTTTGTTTCAGATTTCCAGCATCTGCAGTATTTTGCTTTTATCAGGGTATTGGAGGTGTTGGCAGGCTTAAAAGTAGACAAATCTCCAGGTCTAGGTGATTTGTGTCTCAGACTGCTGAGGGAGGCAAAGGAGAAGATCGCAGGGGCTCTGACCCAAAGTTTTAATTCCTCTCTGGCCACGGGGGAGGTGCCAGAGGACTGGAGAACAGCTAATGTGGTTCTGCTATTTAAGAAGGGTTGTAGAGATTAGCCAGGGAACTACAGCCCAGTGAGTCTCGTGTCAATGGTAGGGAAACTATTGGAAAAAATTGTGAAGGAGAGAATCTTAGGCTTTTGATGGAAGCTTTTATAAAAAAACTTTTCCAATTTACAAGGCCAGGGCCTCCTTCACACATTGAACAATGTAGCAGGTGGTCAGTTTGCTGATAATAGAACATGCACAGTATTGGTATGGCTGACTTCTTAGTTTCAAGAGCCCCTGTGCTATGTATTATGTTAGTGATGGAGGAATTCACACTCATTTAAGTGTGGTCTAGAATCATTTTGAATCAGACAGGCATTGAAAATCAAGTCAAACTGCAGGCAGTATGCAGCTGTCCAAGCTTCTATTAAACGCCAATCAGTTCTGGCAATCAGCCTAATGATGTTGTCTATCATGGCAGGGTTCAGCAGACAATTTGGTAACATCTGTGCACCTTTATAGGATGGGCCAAGATAACTAAACATACTGTAATTTTCTCCTCTTTGCTTTCCCCCGCCCCACATTAACCATGAACACTCAGCTATATCAGTGGCTTTTACTGCTGTGCCCCAGTGCATCTTGTCATGGTTGCTTCAATAAAAACATGACTATGTAGCCTCGAGTAAAGCTTCAAGATTCTTCACTATTGTGCTGCTATTGCTTAGACTGTAGTCTTAAACTAACCACTATTTGGGGGCGGTGAAGGTGTTTGGATGGTGATCTTCCTAATAGCTACCATTTTTATCTTCCTCTCCATAAAAGCAAAAATTTCAGAAGGAAATAAAGAGTGGAATTAAAATTAAAAAGCATCTGCACACCTTTTTATCAAATATTCATCTCAATTTACTGTAGCTGGTTGACTGCAGGTGGGAGAGGAAGAGGATGGATTTCCCCTCCATCAATTCCATTTGCAGAGTTGTTAACATCAGAAAACTGAGAGGTAAATTGATGATCAGAAATAGTGGGAGAAATCACAAATCTAACCTGAATCTGAATGCCAGAGAAAGGAATTTAATGCGGGGTCAATTGACATATTTTAAAGGGGGCTGGTTTGACATCGTGAAAAGATTTTAAGGTGATATTAATAGCATAGCTTAATATTTTTAAGGGAGTGGATGAGAGAATAGAACTCAATGTAATTTTAAAATAGGAATATTGTTATGAGAGGGAAATCTGATAGAATACCTCAGAGGTACCCTGGCTGGAGTGGGCTTGATGGATTTTGCCACAGATTGTGTTCTTATGAGGTGTCGCTGTGCTATTATTCAGAATGAAATCCCTGAAAAATCAGAGTGAGTGAACCTCACTCTTGATGGCTGAAATTTGACAAGTTTGTTTTAGCTAAGTGCAAATGTGCTGCCTTTTTCTGCCTACTAATGGTGTCAGAACAATCAGAGTCAGCTTTGTGCCCTTAGACATTCCCTTGTAACCCTTGATCCTTTGGCTAAACTGTGTTGTGTCATAAATTTTCAAAATTCAAGCCAAAAATTGTGGAAAGCAAAAAATAGGAACTACATCAAAATACATCAAACCAAAACTTACCAAAGTTTGAGTAAAAATTTTCTTGGAACTTTTCTTGTTCAGTTGGTGAAGCTGTATAGGTGATGACCATGATGACTGAATTGGTGGGTGATGCCATGACTCGTGCATGAAATAAATTATGGTGAGGGAAAGTTGGGCTGCGTCAACCTCACTCTCTCATCTTGGCACCTCTGAGCCCAATACCAGGACAAAGTCAAGGCAGCTGGAAATTATTCTGGAGCAATGGATGCCCCTGGTACTTTTGAGTGCCTGACCACACTCTTAGTGCTTTGCTTAATGGTGAAGGTTGTGGCTGGATGAGCGGAAGGTCACAGATTTGATTCCTAGGATAAGTTGAGCTCATTGATCTGAGCATGAGGCATGCCTAGATTTTGGAGGAGAAAATCAACAACGCTTCCCATTTATGATCATTATTCAGTTAGCCCTTCCCGAAGAGAGTGGGTACACATGTGACCACACACTTGTGATCATGATCGAGTGTGCTTGTGTATGTGACAACGTTTGTGCAACCACTGCAATAACATCTTACTCTCTTCCACCTTCCTGCCTAGTAAACATCCAACTTCTCCTTTCCTGGGGGTGGGAGGAATCACAAGCCTCCCTTTCCACAGCCCACTTTTTTAGGGTTGTTACATGGGATGTGTTTGCATGGCTGCCAGTTGGCTGATCTAGGTGAGATTGCAGCTCACACCTTTAACCAGATGAGCCATTGGAGAAGCTCTAGTTGAAGTTGGTTTGATGTTGGCAGGTTCCTGAAACTGGTGCTCTATGCAGCTGCTGCTGAATAATTTTTCCCACCTTCCTCCTCGATACTTATAAAATGCCTTGTCTTTTAGGCTTGTGATCTGATCTGTCTAAATGTAATCGTGATTTCCCCTACTAATATATTAGAAATATCTTTCTTTCTTCAAATGGGTTCCATCTGGCAAATTTCCACAATGATATACAAAGTATGGCAGCTGGACTTCTAGATGAGTGTGATTTATCTGCTGGTTTGTGCTAGTCCACCTTTTTTAAAGCTGGGAAAATTTGGTTTTAGAAATTCCAGGTCAAAGTGAGGAACACTATTTGTCACTGAAAAATACAGGGGTGAAAATTTCAGGGCTGTGGGAAAAGAGTAGGGAGGTGGGACTAATTGCAGAGCTCTTTCAAAGAACTAGCACAGACATGATGGGCCAAATGACCTCTTTCTATGCTGTCACCTTCTGTGATTCTACATTAATCCCTTTGCTGACAGTCTAATGCATGAAAAGTTCTGGTTTTCCAGATTTTTATATTTTGCTATCTGGCTAAAGGACTTTTGCTTTTGTTACTGTGCTTAATTCACTCAGAATCTTTCTTGTCTATAAGAGTCTGGAGAGAAAAATATTACCGATCTGCAGGGAAAAAGGCAGGCGAGTGGGACTAGGTGAATTTTTGTTGTGTGGCACTAATACCACGCTAAATGGGATAGATTTCGAACAGATCAAACAACTCAAGACTGGGCATCCATGAGGCGCTGTGGGCCTTCAGCAGCAGCTAAATTAGACTCGAACACAACCTGCAACCTCATGGCCTGGCATATCCCCCACTCTACCATTACCACCAAGCCAGAGGATCAACCCTGGTTCAATGAAGAGTACAGGAGGGCATGCCAGGATCAGCACCAGACATACCTAAAAATGAGGTGTCAACCTGGTGAAGCTAGAACACAGGACTACATGTGTGCCAAACAGCATAAGCAGCAAGTGATAGAGAGAGCAAAGCGATCCCACAACCAACAGATCAGGTCCAAGCACTGCAGTCCTGCCACACCCAGTCGTGAATGGTAGTGGACAATTAAACAACTGACAGGAGGAGGAGGCTCCACAAATTCCCCCATTCTCAATGATGGAGGAGCCCAGCACAGCAGTGCAAATGATAAGGCTGAAGCATTCGCAATAATCTTCAGCTAGAAGTGGATGATCCATCTCGGCCTTCTCTGGAGGTCCCCAGCATCACAGATGCCAGTCTTCTGCCAATTCGATTCACTCCAAATGATATCAAGAAATGGCTGAGGCACTGGATACTGCAAAGGCTATGGGCCCTGACAATATTCCGGCAATAGCACTGAAGACTTATGCTCCAGAACTTGCCGCACCCCCTAGCCAAGCTGTTCCAGTACAGCAACAACATTGACATCTACCCGGCTATGTGGAAAATTGCCCAGGTATGTCCTGTACACAAAAAGCAGGACAAATCCAACCCAGCCAATTACTGCCCCATCGCTGTACTCTTGATCATCAGCAAAGTAATGGGAGGGGTAATCAACAATGCTATCAAGCGGCACTTGCTTAGCAATAACCTGCTCACTGATGCCCAGTTTGGGTTCCAACAGGGCCACTGAGCTCATGATCTCATTACAGCCTTGGTTCAAACATGGACAAAAGAGCTGAACTCCAGAGGTGAGGTGAGAGTGACTGCCCTTGACATCAAGGCAGCATTTGACCGAGTGTGACATCAAGGAGTCCTAGCAAAACTGGAGTCAATGGGAATCAGGGGGAAAACTCTCTGCTGGTTGAAGTCATACCTAGCACAATGGAAGATGGTTGTGGTTGTTGGAGGTCAGTCATCTCATCTCCAGGACATCACTGCAGGAATTCCTCAGGGTAGTGTTCTAGGCCCAACCATCTTCAGCTGCTTCATCAATGACCTTCCTTCCAGCATAAGGTCAGAAGTGGCGATCTTTGCTGATGATTGCACAATGTTCAGCAATCTTCGCGACTCCTCAGATACTGAAGCAGTCCATGTCCAAATGCAGCAAGACCTGGATAATATCCAAGCTTGGGCTAACATGTGGCAATTAACATTCGCGCCACAGAAGTGTCAGGCAATGACCATATCGAACAAGAGAGAATGCAACCATTGCCCCTTGATGTTCAATGGCATTACCATCACTAAATTCCCCACTATCAACATCCTGGGGGTTAACATTGACCAGAAACTGAACTGGACTAGTCATATAAATACTGCGGCTACAGGAGCAGGTCAGATGCTAGAAATCCTGTGACGAGTAACACACCTCTTGACTCCCCAAAGCCTGTCCACCATCTACAAGGCACAAGTCAGGAGTGTGATGGAGTACCCCCCACCTGCCTAGATGAGTGCAGCTCCCACAACACTCAAGAAGCTTGACACTATGCAGGACAAAGCAGCCCACTTAATTAGCACCACATCCACAACCATTCACTCCCTCCACCACCGACGCACAGTAGCAGCAGTGTGTACCATCTACAAGAAGCACTGCAGGAATTCACCAAGGCTCCTTAGACAGCACCTTCCAAATCCACGACCACTACCATCTAGAAGGACAAGGGCTGCAGATAGATGGGAACACCACCGCCTGGAAGGTCCTCTCCAAGTCAATCACCAATCTGACTTGGAAATATATCGCCGATCCTTCACTGTCACTGGGTCAAAATCCTGGAACTCCCTTCCTAACAGCACTGTGGGTGCACCGACACCACATGGACTGCAGCGGTTCAAGAAGGAAGCTCATCACCACCTTCTCATGGGCAATAAATGCTGGCCCAGCCAGTGAGGCTCATATTCCGTGAATGAATGAATAAAAAAAAAATTGCTCCTGCAGAGAGCAGGCACGGACGCAGTGGGTTGAATGGCCCCCTTCTCTGGTGTAACCATTCTCTGATTCCATAGTTGGGCTAGCGCTGTATGAAATTTTTTTTATTACTATTGCGTGCTCGTCAGAAAACCCCAGGTTTGATTAGTGTTCTGAGCCATGGGTCACAGACACCACTCTCAAATCTGAGTCAAAAAGTTGTGGGTTTAAGTCCCACTTCAAAGACTTGAGTGTATAATTTATGCTGACACTCCAGTGCATTACTGAGGAAGTGATATCTTTTAGGTGGGCAAATCGTTAACCACTTCGCCCTCTCGGATGGATATTAAAGATCTCATGGCACTATTTTGAAGAAGAAGTGTTCTGGCCAACATTAATCCTTCAAGTAACAACTAAAACACACTATCCGGCTTTTATTTCATTGTTGTTTCTGGGACATTGCTGTGCATAAATCAGCTGCTGATTTTCCTACATTATAACAGTGACGACACTTCAAAATTACTTCGTTAAATGCAAAGTATTTTTGGATGTCCTGAGGTAATGAAACACAAATTGTCTCTTTGAATTAGGTGGTGGAGGTTAGAAGGCAACTGTTTTTGACACCCCTGACAGGGTTAACTATTGATCCATGCTCTGAAATCCATATGTGGGGACATTTGAGTGAAAACTGTGACATGAAGCTTCCCAGAATTGAACAGGCTTTCTTTATTCTTCCATGGGGTTGCTGGCAAGGCCGGCATTAATTGACCATCCCTGATTGCCCTTAAATTGAGTGGCTTGTCACACCATTTCGGAGGGCAATCAAAAGTCAACCACATTGCTGTGGGTCTGCAGTCCCATGTAGGGTGGCAGATTTCCTTCCCTAAAGGACGTGATTGAACCAGGTGGGTTTTTACAATAGTCGATAATGATTTCATGGGGCAGACTTTTTCCTTCAGCATGCAGGGGTGGCCCGACATGCCGACGCATAATATGATGCGTGATGACATCAGATGTGTGTCCTGATGTCACCGCGCGCCATCACGATACTTTGTTCTGAGGGCGCGCAGCCGACTCTGAGGTGTGCCTGCTGAAATGTAAACGGCCTATTAAGACCATTAAGAAATTACTTGAAGCACTTGTGAACACTGCCTAAACAAACGGCCTTCACTTATTTTAGGAAACCTCATCCAGGAGCGGGATGAGGTTTCCTAAAGATTTTATTAAATAAATAAATTAATTTTCACAAATATAAAAATATGTCCCAATTCATGTGACACAGTCAGATGAGGGGACATATTTAAGTTAATTTTTAAATCCTTTATTTAATGATTTTAATATCAATTCAATCTCCCTGAGGCAGCTCCGTGCCTCAGGGAGGTTGAAGCACTCTTTAGCGTGCAAGCACGAAAGAGTGCAGGCCCCAACTCTTCCTCCTCTCCCCGCCCGCACAGGTAGCGCTCAGTGCTACCGGCCGCATATTATGCTGGGTGGCTCTTAATTGGCCTGCCTGTGTAAAATGGCGGCACGGAGCCAACCACGGGCAGCGATTGGCTCCGCGCTCACCCCCGCCCACTCCTGCCGAGCCTGCCCGCCACGTGAAAAGTTCTGCCCATGGTCACTGTTATTGCAACTAGCTTTTCAGTCCCAAATTATTAATTGAATATAAATTCCGCCAGCTGCCATGATGGGATTTAAACCCTTGTCCTGAGAATTTACTAGTCAATGATGTTACCACTGCGCCAGGGTCTCGCTGTGTATGCTCTGGATGGAGATACATGGCCATTGCCCAAATGGATTGCTAGTATGTTTGAGCCCATCCCAGCAGCATAGCATCAGGAAATGAAGCTGGAAGGGAAATCTCATGCATGGGCCTCATTCCATAATTATGACGCTGCAGAGTATACATTTGTTTGTTGTGCTGTTTGTATTCAAATTGCCTATGTTTCAGAATGCTGATGGCTGCTGCTAATGTGATAGCTTGAGAGTTGGCTCTTAACTCTAGTAGCAAGATTAGGGTATGCCAGTCATTTGGTATGAGGTAAAGCAATATGCTTTTTACGTGCTGATGTAGAAGCATGGCCCACATGCCTTATAATCAGAGAGATTAAGACATTGAGCAGAAGGAAAGGATTGAAGAGGGAGCTGAAAGCTTAGTTGAAGAGAGCGGGACTTTGAAAAGGTTTTTACAAAGAAAGAAGAAAGCTATCAAAGCTAGGCAAGGGGATTGGTGAATACTGAACAGGCAGTGGAGGTGACCAGAGATTGTGTTGAAGAATTAACTTTGAGTAGGCTATTTTTTGTGAAGGGATTGAGCAGGGCTTGGGGAAGGAATTCTCGGGTCCAGGGACATGCTGGCTGAATGCTCTGACACTGATGATGGAGGAAAGTGCAGGTGAGGAAAAGGCACAGTAAACCAGGGTTGAACGAAAGGGAGAGATATATGGATGGGATGTGAGCTGGAGAGGCTTGTTCTGTGAACAAGGCTCACAGTGTCTCTCTACAATCTAACTTAGTCCAGCAGGCTTGTGTTCATGTTCTATTTTGTAAGAACAAAAGGGAAAACTATGAAATCCCATTTAATGGCCAAACAAAAGCTCTGCCAGAAAGTTGCACTGTGTGTGCATTGTGTTTCTCTGTGTGCAGTTAGATTAGTGCAGTGTGCATGATATTTGCTTACTACTTTGTATTGATCAGTGGTTTGAAAGAAAAAAAAGTGCAGCCTCAGCTCTTGGATTCCAATGTTTTTCACTGCACATGTGCATATCAAGTATTTTAAACAGAAACACTGGAAGTAATGACAACTGGGAAGAGTCACAAGTGCACATTTTGGGAATGACAATGTAAACCCAAGTTGCTAAGCTTTTTAAGAGGTACTTTTCATATCAGTCAAGAATGCAACCTCTTTGTTCTGCTAAATCACATCTTACAGGGGAATGGTGGAAATTCTGATTCTTTTTTTTTAAACACAGCAAGTTTATATGATTTGCAATGTATTTCCTCAAAGGGTGACAGAAGCACTTAAAATTATAATTTTCAAAATGGAGTTGGATAAATACTTTAAAAAGAAATAAATGCAGGGCTGTGGGGAAATAGTAGGGGAATCAGACTAACTGATAGCTCTTTCAGAGTGCTCCCGCAGGCATGATGTGCTTTCTGTTAATTTGCAACATTACACAGATATATTCATTTCATTCTTAGCAATTCCAGTCGCACCACAGGCTAAACTGTTGGGGAAGGAACAATTACCTCACAAGGATTCCAATTGGTAATTATCAGTTAACTAGCTAAGTACCCATTTGAACGGACAACAGAGAAAACTCTTCTGTGCTCAGTGGGCACCGTGGGGCTGGGGTGCTTCATTGACCCTTCTAATCACATTTTAATTTGATGTTGTAAGTTTCCTTTGTGATTTTGGTTTTCTTTTGCAGTATCCCTTTAAGGGGCTGCCACTTGCTTTGTCCCTCGTTTTCTTAATTTAATTTAATTGGTTGCTCAAGAGAAAACAGGTGAGACAAGTTCTCGGTAGAGTTTTATGGACCAAAAATAAAACTCTGTTGCAAGAAGAGTCTTAATCTTTATCTTTATTTCAAGCAGGTATTCTCCTCCTTCAATTACCCTTATTTTTTCATCCTATTATTCATTGGGTGAACAATCCCACTTTATTTCTTCTAACTTCCTCATTTTTAACTTATGTCACTCAGCATTTGATGGCTTCTTAACTAGGACTTCCTCCTAACATGCTCAACCCTGGCTCATGTTAAGCGGCAATTTCATGTTGTCTGTAAACTAACAGTTGCTCTCTATCACATTGTGAATGCAAATAACATACTGCGGGACTAATAATTACTGTTTTGCTTCAGTGCATCACACCAGAGTTTGTGTGACTTATCATTGTACGCCCCAGGCAGCTCACTGACAAACTATCTTTCAGGCTAAGGACAATAATCTAAACTTATTTTCTCACACTACAATTATGCTGAAGAAAAAGAACGCAACTCAAGTAATTACATCACTGTATTAAATAGCTTCAAAACAGCACAAGAGTCCATTGTCCTAGCAGTCCTGTCCAGAAGATTTAAACTTGTCTCTGATGAATGCTCAGTTCCATGGAGTCCCTCCATTTTATGCATTGTGGAAACAGTCAGGAAAATGCAGAACCAGAGAGAAATTTTACACTTTTCTATTCCGGGATTTCAAAATAGATTACAGTGCAAAATATCAAAGCAGTTTATTCCCATTAGACAGCTATTTTATGTTATTAATCTGTTTTATCATTCAAGCTGAATATAAACTGCATGCAGTTTTCCAGCTGTCCTTGGGTTGGATTTGTTTGCTATTGCCAGTTGATTTACATATCAAACAGTTTGCTTGCTCTCAATGTTTGCCTCCAATATCAGTCTACACACTTGTATGCCAGAAATGTGAAGGAATTTATGATGCAATTACCTTGTGAGCTCATGGAATTACTTCCTTGTGGAAAATTCTCTGTACTAGAGTGCCCCTATGGAATCGGAAATATCTCTGGAGAAAATTTCTTTCCCCGTCCCATCCCACTTCTCAGCTAGGAATGAGTAAACTCCAAAACGATACAACTATCTGGTGTTCATTTCAATTTCATGATTTCGCCTGCCTAAGGTTATGTGGAAAAAATACAGTGGGAAGTTTTGAATAAAAGCAGAATATAATAAGACCATAAGACACAGGAGCAGAAATTAGGCCATTCGGCCCATCGAGTCTGCTCCGCCATTCAATCATGGCTGATAAGTTTCTCAACCCCATTCTCTCGCCTTCTCCCCATAACCTTTTGATCCCCTTACCAATCAACAACCTACCTATCTCGGTCTTAAATACACTCAATGACCTGGCCTCCACAGCCTTCTGTGGCAATGAATTCCATAGTGCACCACTCTCTGGCTAAAGAAGTTTCTCCTCATCTCTGTTCTAAAAGGTCTTCCCTTTACTCTGAGGCTGTGCCCTCGGGTCCTAGTCTCTCCTACTAATGGAAATATCTTCCCCATGTCCACTCTATCCAGGCTTTTCAGTATTCTGTAAGTTTCAATCAGATCCCCCCTCGTCCCTCCAAACTCCATCGTGTATAGACCCAGAGTCCTCAAACGTTCCTCATATGTAAGCCTTTCATTCCTGGGATCATTCTTGTGAACCTCCTCTGGACCCTCTCCAGGGCCAGAACATCCTTCCTGAGATACGGGGCCCAAAATTGCTCACAATATTCTAAATGTGGTCTGACCAGAACCTTATAAAGCCTCAGCAGCACATCCCTGCTTTTATATTCTAGTCCTCTCGAAATAAATGCCAGCATTGCATTTGCCTTCCTAACTACTGACTCAACCTGCAAGTTAACCTTAAGAGAATCCTGGACTAGGACTCCCAAGTCCCTTTGCACTCCAGATTTCTGAATTCTCTCCCCATTTAGAAAATAGTCTATGCCTCTATTCCTCCTACCAAAGTGCACGATCTCACACTTCCCCATGTTGTATTCCATCTGCCACTTCTTTGCCCATTCTCCTAACCTGTCCAAATCCTTCTGCAGCCTCCCTGCCTCCTCAATACTACCTGTCCCTCCACCTATCTTTGTATCATCTGCAAACTTAGCCAGGATGCCCTCAGTTCCTTCTTCTAGATCATTAATCTATAAAGTGAAAAGTTGTGGTCCCAACATTGACCCCTGCAGAACTCCACTAGTCACCTGCCGCCATCCTGAGAAGGACCCCCTTATCCCCGCTCTCTGCCTCCTGCCAGACAGCCAATCTTCTTTCCATGTTAGTACCTTGCCTCCAACACCATGGGTTCTTATCTTACCGAGCAGCCTCCTGTGCGGCACCTTGTCAAAGGCCTTCTGGAAGTCCAAGTAGATAACATCCATTGGCTCTGCTTTGACTAACCTACTCGTTACCTCCTCAAAGAATTGTAACAGATTTGTCAGGCATGACCTCCCTTTGGTGAAACCATGCTGACTTTGCCCTATTTTACAATACACTTCCAAATATTCTGAAATCTGATCCTTAATAATGGACTCTAAAATCTTACTAACAACCGAGGTCAGGCTAATCGGCCTGTAATTTCCTGTCTTTTGCCTCACTTCCTTCTTAAAAAGGGGGGTTACATTAGTGATTTTCCAGTCCTCTGGGACCCTCCCTGACTTGAGTGATTCCTGAAAGATCACCTTTAATGCCTCCACTATCTCTTCAACTATCTCCTTCAAAACTCTGGGGTGTAATCCATCCAGTCCAGGTGATTTATCCACCTTCAGGCTTTCAATTTTCCTAGCACCTTCTCCCTGGTAATGGCCACAATACTCACCTCTGCCCCCCGACTCTCTTGAACTTTGGGGATGTTACTCGTGTCTCCCACCGTGAAGACTGACGCAAAGTACTTATTCAGTTTCTCCGCCATTTCTTTGTTCCCCACTACTACTTCTCCAGCATCATTTTCCAGCGGCCCAATGTCCACTTTTGCCTCTCTCTTACCCTTTATATATCTAAAAAAACTCTTGCAATCTTCTTTTATATTACTGGCTAGTTTACCCTCATATTTAATCTTCTCCCTCCTTATCTCTTTTTTAGTTGTCTCCTGTTGGTCTTTGTAGGCTTTCCACTCCCCTGGTTTCCCAATCCACTGCTCTTCGCCACATTGTATGCTTTCTCTTTAGCTTTTATGCTGTCCCTGACTTCCCTTGTCAGCCATGGTTGCCTCGTCCTGCCTTTAGTATGCTTCTTCTTCCTAGGGATGAATTTTTGCTGTGTCTCTCAAGTTACTCTCAGAAACTCCTGCCATTGCTGTTCCACTGTCTTTCCTGCTAGGCTCATCTCCTAGTCAATTCTGGCCAGCTCCTCCCTCATGCCTCTGTAGTTGCCTTTATTCAACTGTAATACCGTTACATCTGATTCCAGCTTTTTCCTCTCAAATTGCAGGGTAAATTCTATCATATTATGGTCACTTCCTCCTCAGGGTTCCTTCACCTTAAGCTCCCTTATCAAATCTGCCTCATTACACAACACTAAATCTAGAATTGCCTATTCCCTAGTGGGCTCCACCACAAGCTGCTCCAAAAAGCCATCTTGTAGACATTCCACAAATTCCTTTTCTTGGGATCCACTACCAACCTGATTTTCCCAGTCTACCTGCATATTGAAATCCCCTCAACTCTACCCGCACAGATTCTATATTATCCGACCCTACGTCATTTCTTGCTATCAATTTAATTTCATTTCTTACTAATAAAGCAACCCCACCCCCTCTGCTAACCTGCCTATCTTTTCGATAGGATGTATATCCTTGGATATTTAGCTCCCAGTCCTGATCCCCTTGCAGCCATGTCTCCGTGATGCCCACAACATCATACCTGCCAATTTCAATCTGCGCCACAAAATGAAAGTGAGCAGCAGGCTATTCGAGATCTGTAAAGAGAAAAGGATAAATGAGCATTTTGGGTGTGTCACCAGGATTGGAAACTAAAAGACACATGCAATCATTTTATTAAAGTCAGGAAAAGAAAATTGACAAAAGAGCAGGGAGGAGCGACACAGCAGATATTCCAGTCATCATAGTGAATTAGTTTTTGGACATAGCCTTCAAACTGCTTAATTAAAAAATAAAACTGTTAGGTGCCATTCAATAAGATCATGGCTGATCTGCCCCAGGCCTCAACTGCTCTTTCATGCCAGCTCCTCATAGCCCTCAACTCCCCGATATTTCAAAAATCTATCCACCTCCTCTTTAAATACTTTCAGTGATCTAGCCTCCACAACTCTCTGGGGTTGAGAATTCCAGACATTCACTACCCTCTGAGAGAAGAAATTCCTTTGCATCTCAGTTTTAAATGAGCGTCCCTTTATTCTGTAACTATGCCCTCTAGTTTGAGATTACCCCCACTAGTGGAAACACCTTCTCAACATCTACCCTATTAAGCCACCTCAGAATCTTGTAGGTTTCAATAAGATCACCTCTCATTCTTCTAAACTCTAATAAATACCTAATGTGCTTAGCCATTCTTGATAAGTCAATTCCTTCATAAGAACATAAGAACTAGGAGCAGAAGTAGGCAATTCAGACCCTCGAGCCTGCCCTGCCATTCATTACGATCATAGCTGATCTCATTTCGGCCTCAACTCCAATTTCCCACCCTCTCCCCATAATTTTTCAACCCATTACTAATTAAAAATCTGTCTATCTCCTCAAATTTATTCAGCATCCCGGCATCCACAGCACTCTGAGATAATGAATTCCACAGGTTCACAACCTTTTGAGAAACGTAATTCCTCCTCATCTCTGATTTAAATCTACCATCCCTTAGCCTAAAACTATGCCCCACAAGGGGAAACATCTGCTCCATGTCTACTTTGTCTATCCCCTTTAGCATCTTATATACCTCAATTAGATCTCCTCTCAGCCTTCTAAACTCTAGCGAGTATAGGCCTAAACTGCTCAATCTCTCCTCATAAGACAAGCCCCGCATCTCTGGAATCAATCTAGTGAACCTCCTCTGAACTGTCTCCAGTGCAACTACATCCTTCCTCAAGTAAGGGGACCAAAACTGTGCACAGTACTCCAGGTGCAGTCTCACCAATGCCTTGTACAATTGCAACAACACTTCCCTATTTTTATATTCTATTCCTTTAGCAATAAATGCCAAAATTCTATTTGTCTTCTTATTACCTGCTGTAGCTGCTTACTAGCTTTCAGCGATTCATGCACGAGGACACCCAGATCCCTCTGCACTTAAGCATTCTGAAGTTTCTCTCCACTTAAATCATTAGTCGCCTTTTTATTCTTCCGACCAAAATGGATAACCTCACACTTATCCACGTCAAACTCCATCTGCCAAATTTTGGCTCATTCACCTAACCTGTCCATATCCATTTGTAAATTTTTTATTTCTTCATTGCAACTTACTTTCCCATCTATTTTGGTATCCTCTGCAAATTTAGCTATAGTACCTTCTATCCCTGAATCCAAGTCCTTAATATAGATTGTAAATAGTTGGGGCCCAAGGACTGAACCTTGTGGCACCCCACTAGTTACAGCTTGCCACCCAGAAAAAGACCCATTTATCCTGACTCTCTGCTTTCTGTTGGTTAGCCAATCCTCTATCCAAGCTAATATATTACCCCTAGCTCTCTGTGATCTTATCTTGTATATTAATCTTTTGTGCGGCACCTTATCAAAGGCCGTCTGGAAGTCCAGATATACTACATCTACAGGATCCCCATTATCCACTTTGCTTGTCACATCTTCAAAGAACTCTAGCAAATTAGTCAAACATGATTTATTCTTCATAAAACCATACTGACTCTGATGAATTGCATTTTGACTTTCCAAATGCCCCATTACTACTTCCTTAATAATGGATTCCAACAATTTCCCAATGACAGATGTTAAACTAACTGGTCTATAGTTTCCTACTTTTTGTCTCTCCCCCCCACCCCACCCCACCCCGCCTTTTTGAATAAGGGTGTTATATTAGCATTATTCCAATCCACTGGAACCTTTCCAGAATCCAGGGAATTTTGGAATATTATAGCCAATGCATCCACTATCTCTGCTGCCACTTCCTTTAAGACCCTGGGATGTAGGCCATCAGGTCCTGGGGACTTATCACTATTAATCCCAATAGTTTGCTCAGGACTTTTTCTCTAGTGATGGTGATTGTTCTAAGTTCCTCCTTCTCTATATCCCCTGCACTACCTATTGGGGTGGTACTAGTGTCCTCCACTGTGAAAACTGAGGCAAAATATTGATTAAGCGTCCCTGCTATTTCTGCGTTCCCCACTATTATCTCCCCAGTCTCGTCCTCCAAGGGACCAACATTCACTTTAGCTACTCTCTTTCCTTTTATATACTTGTAGAAGGTTTTGTTATCAGTTTTTACATTTTGTACTAGTTTTCTTTCATAAATTACCATTGTTCTTTTTATTATTTTTTTAGTAACCCTTTGTTGATCTTTAAAAGTTTCCCAATCTTCCAGCCTACCACTGACCTTTGCAATTTTGCAATTCATCCCAGGAATTGGCCTAGTGAATTTCTTTTGAACTGCTTCCAATGCCAGTATATCCTTTCTTAAATACGGGGACCAAAACTGTACACAATAATCCAGCTGCGGCCTCACCAACACCCTATACAGTTATAACAAGACTTCCATATTTTTAAACTCCAATCCCCTAACAATACAGGCCAACATTCCATTTGCCTTCTTAATTACTTGCTGCACCTGTATGCTAACTTTTTGTGTTTCATGCACAAGAACGCCCAGATCCCGCTGTGCTGCACTTTTTTTTAGAGTCTCTCTCCATTTAAATAATAGTCTGCCTTTTGATTCTTCCTACCAAAGTGCATGACCTCATATTTTCCTGCATTAAATTCCATCTGCCAAGTTTTTGCCCGCTCACTGAACCTATTTATATCCCCTTGCAGATCCCTTATGTCCTCATTACAACATGCCTTCCCACCTATTTTTGTTTCGTCAGTAAATTTGGATACGTTACACTCTGCCCCCTCCTCCAAGTCATTAATATAGATGGTAAATGATTGAGGCCCTAGGAATGATCCTTGTGGCACTCCACTAGTTATGTGTTTCCAACCTGAAAAAGATCCATTAATCCTGACTCTCTACCTTCTGCATGGAGTTTGTAAACTATTTTGTAAACATTCCGGCAGATTTCCTCTGGTGTTGCTTGAGCATAGCCTGGTTCTAGAATCAGTTGTGATGTTTTACATGCTAATCTGAGCGATTCCTTTCAGACCACTGTTCAGCAATTTTCTATGACAATTCAAGAAACTGTAGTTGCTTTTAAATTCCCAAGATGAATTAGAGGTCATTAAGTTGCTCGTGAATTTCAAGTTCCAGGTCAATTTTTTTTCAAAAGATTATTTTGTATCCCTAATCAAGTGCAACAGTTGGAGTTTGTTAGATATGCGCTAAATCTAATTTTTAAAATTATGTAAGCCATCTGTATAATTTGTCCATATTAATATTAAAACATATTTAATATCTTATTTGTCACATTTTGGATGTCACATTTCATTGTATATTGAACCTTAATTCTGCTGCTTTGTAGCGGATTGAAACTGACCATGCTGCAATCAGCAATTTTCCTAACCAAACAACAAGCTCTAAACCTGAGCCTGTGCTTACTTAATAACAATTAGAATTTGTGACCTAAAGGGAACTGCCCTACTTCCAACTGAAGAAAAATATAAGGTTTTTTTAAATAAGAGAATCCTACCTTGTCAGCTTCTGTGAAAATTTAGGTACATTCATGCAAGTTTTGTTTCATTTGCAGAGGCTTTAAAACTATCAGAATATCTCAAATCTAAAGCTTCATTTTAATAACCACACTCCATCCTTATTTTAGCACAATCTTTGCAATACAGACTTTTTATACATTATTGAATAATAAATGTATAACCTACTCAATCTCTCCTCATATGTCAGTCCCACCATCCCAGGAATCAGTCTGGTAAACCTTTGCTGCACTCCCTCTGTAGCAAGAACATCCTTCCTCAGATAAGGAGACCAAAACTGCACACAATATTCCAAGTGTGGTCTCAACAAGGCCCTGTATAATTGCAGCAAGACATCCCTGCTCCTGTACTTGAATCCTCTCGTTATGAAGGCCAACATACCATTTGCCTTCTTTACTGCCTGCTGCACCTGCATGCTTACCTTCAGCGAGTGGTGTACGAGGACTCCCAGGTCTCGTTGCACATTCCCCTCTCTCAATTTATAGCCATTGTTTTCCAAGTGCTCAGCTATTAAATCTTAAGGGGTCCAAGTCTTGAAATGTATATACTTTCTGTGTATTTGTAACACCCAACATGGTCTGATTTCCATTCTGTTTATCTATCTGCTGTTTACACTGGATGACTCAAAACCTGTAAGTCAAAGGAATTGATTAAATTGTGTCAGGTTGAAATAGACCTATAATTGGACTAGGTATGCACAATTCACACATTGTCAGTGAATATCTAGTGCTTCCTGTTATGGATGACTTATTACAATTACTGTCGCATTTGATTGAGATCACTCCACAGCAGTTTGCAGGTTCTTCGGCCCTGAAATGCAGTAGCAAAAGTAAAGTCTAGGGTGATGACTTTGCTTCCTGCATACAGCCAAGCTGTTGTGATACGATATCAAAGTGCTTATCTGGGGGAATGCAACTAGGAATTTAATGGCTGTTTTTCTCCCCACTTTGGGAAAGCTGCATCTTGTTATCTTCAATCTTGCATCTATCTAGACTTCCAGACAAATTGTAGCTCATGATGTTGCTGCGTTAGATTGCCTTTTTCGATTTAGATCCACATCTTAAATTATATCCTAATTGGTATCACACAGAAGCTCAACTGCATATTGGTCAAGTCTGACTGACTTGTTCTGAACAAATCAATTAAAATACTTAATTGCAGTGCTGAATGAGAAAGTTTATTTTTCTCTGAAAGGTTCGATAACTAAAGTGTTTTGAAAACTCTATTTCACTGCAAGAAATTAAAAATTAGAGAACGAAAAGCAAAGTTCAAATATACACAACCATCCCTATCTTAGCCAAGATACATTGATTCCCTTTCGCCAGGTAGTCAACTCAAAAGATTTTTTGGTCTTTTACTTTAAATTCTCTCTACAGTCTCACCGCGCCCTGACAACTCAGACAATCTGAATTGTCTTCTCCAGCCATCTGTCTGGGCCCTGGTCCTCTGCTCCTCTGTTTGTATTATTGATTTTATTCTCTTTGTTAGTGCCCCCTCTCTGATCTACTATCAGAAACAACGTTTAATCTGAACTCTTCATGCCCTTGAATTCTTTCCTCCTCCTGAAAAACTTTTTTTGTTTTTCGGACTTGCGTCTTTACCCCAAGTTTTTTTCCTACTATTTGATTTCCACTTTGCCCTGCAAAGTGACATTTCACATGCAGAAATATAGAAATGCAATATCTCTTCTGCTTTTTGTTTCTTCACTTTGTTTACTCTCTGCTCATCCCGCTAAATTCTGCCCCCATTTGCCAAGATCCTGAGGGGAATTCTGCCCCCATTTGCCAAGATCCTGAGGGGAATTGACAGGGTGGATGCTGAGAGTACGTTTCCTTTTGTGGGAGAGACAGAACTAAGGGATACAATTTAAAAATAAGGGGTCTCCTATTTAAGACAGAAATGAGGATAAATGTTTCTCCCAGAGGCCGTTGGTATCGATTTCTCTTCCCAGAGAGCAGTGGAGGCAGGGTCATTGAATATTTTTAAGGCTGTGGGAGATAGATTCTTAGCTAACAATGGAGTCAAAGAATATCAGGGCATGATCTTATCAAATTGCAGAGCAAGCTTAAGGGGCTGAATGGCCTATTTCTTTTCCAGGAAGATTACTTTGCTTCCAATGCCAGAAGTGTTGGGACATATTGTTAGATCCAGTGCCCTTGGTTTGCTGGGGCTAAAGGATCTAGTTGGCATGCTTTGTTTGGGGTGACTGAGTTGGTACAAAGACAGAGAACATCAGGAGGTCATTGTTAAAATAACCACATGCTGTTTATTTACAAACTAAACTCTACAACTATACTTGTGTGCTCAGAACATATAACTCTGTCTTCACTCATCAGTGACTAACTCAAGACTCTTTCACATAGAGGTAGCCTGTGCCACTCTGCTATTGGATAATAAGATCATGTGACCTTACTTTACAATACTTGTCTTAAAGGTATGTTACATCTCAGCTTGCTACACATGTATACTGTTGCATTCCTGCTGCATGCAAACTGACAAAATAAAGGGAGGCAGAGTGCAATCAAAGAAACAGCATCATAATTGTACTAAGTACTGTGGATGCTGGAAGGCTGAAATAAAAACAGAAAATGCTGGAAA
Source organism: Carcharodon carcharias (assembly GCF_017639515.1). Classification (NCBI taxonomy): domain Eukaryota; kingdom Metazoa; phylum Chordata; class Chondrichthyes; order Lamniformes; family Lamnidae; genus Carcharodon; species Carcharodon carcharias. Next base: position 11,696,107 of record NC_054485.1, read on the forward strand.
TATTCAGCATGTCTGGCAACATCTGTGGAGAAAGAAAGAGTTAATGTTTCAGGTCAATGACCTTTTCATCAGAACTAGAGAAGGTTAGAAATGTACACTGTCTCCTGCCAATGCAATACAGCCATGCGAGATGGCTGCTGAATACCCATATGCGTGTGCGCACTGGTCTGCGCATGCGCCGAAATCCAATGACATGCACAGATCAATTTACCCAGCACACTGCCAACTCATTTTGTTTTCTAACTCGGTTATTGCAATATGCTCTTAGTTTGTGGATTTCATGGATTCTGTACATCACTTAGTCAGCAGGCTGCTTGGAATATCTAGCTCACAAGCATTTTATTGACACTTGGAGAAAGTGTAACAGTATTTTATGAAGAGTGACAGGGACAATCCAGAATCTTCAACTCACTTTAATGATTTCTGTCGTCTCGCAATTTATAAGCACTATGAACATAGGTTGCTAAATATTCAGTGATATGAAAGATTCAATGAAGACAGGAAAGAAAACCGTTGCACTGTTGTACTGAGCTCACTAATTCTAGCAGCTTAGCGAAAGGGCAGAATGCTGCCTTAAAACATCTGCATATTCTGTCAGTCTCAATTCTTTTCAGTTTAAGAAGGATCAATGAATTAATGACGTTGCAGAACTAAATACGATTTTGCAAAGTACTGACAGCCACTATACTTTTGATGCATGGTACATGGTTTTTGGAAGTAAATAAGCTGGGTTCATGTCACACATTGCCCCTTATAAAGATGGCTGCCACACATGTGCCCTGCTGCCCATTGCTCCTATAAAGAGGGCAGCTGTGTGTACAATTGCACATGCATGGCGTTGGCAGCAAAAACAGCCAGAAATGTATTAGGTTTTATGCACATACAGAGGTAGGAAACTGAGAGGGATGGGTAGAACAAAAGGGTAGGTCTGTAATAGGGTGGAAGCTGGGAAAGATTGAGTGACATAAGGGATGATGGTGCAAGCAAAAGGGGCTTGATAATGGGAGAATTAAAGAAATAATAGATGAGTCTAGAGGTGTAAATGGGAAAACAGGATCATTACCAACAGCTGCTGCCCAAAAACAAAACCAAAAAACACAAAATAAAATTGGGGCAGAGTTTATGATCTGAAATTGTTGAATTCAGTGAGCCCAGAAGGCTGGGGTGCCTAATCAAAAGATGAGGTTCTGTTGTTCTGCTTCTCCTCCTTGCTGTTGACATCATTATTTTTCTGCATATGTAATTTAACATCACAGATGTGTATTGTGAGGTATTGATGGATCAACTCCAATTTTTCAGTACTTGCACCTTTTAAATTTAGGAGCTGTGAATCTGCTTTGTTTCAAAATGTAGAATTAGACTATCACATTCAGAATCTTTTCCCCCCTCCCTTTGGTTGACCTTTTCAAATGAACACTGATTAGTTTTCACATGTTTAGCTGGGCCGCTCTAACATGTCAGGTATATCATCTGAAACCATGCTCCTTAATGCAATTACTTGAGTATACAGCAGGTCTGGCAGCATCGGCGGAGAAGAAAAGAGTTGATGTTTCGAGTCCTCATGACCCTTCAACAGAACTTGAGTTCGAGTCCAAGAAAGAGTTGAAATATAAGCTGGTTTAAGGTGTGTGTGTGGGGGGCGGAGAGAGAGAGAGAGAGAGAGAAGTGGAGGGGGGGTGTGGTTGTAGGGACAAACAAGCAGTGATAGAAGCAGATCATCAAAAGATGTCAACAACAATAGAACAAAAGAACACAGGTGTTAAAGTTGGTGATATTATCTAAACGAATGTGCTAATTAAGAATGGATGGTAGGGCACTCAAGGTATAGCTCTAGTGGGGGTGGGGAGAGCATAAAAGATTTAAAAATATTTAAAAATAATGGAAATAGGTGGGAAAAGAAAAATCTATATAATTTATTGGAAAAAAACAAAAGGAAGGGGGAAGCAGAAAGGGGGTGGGGATGGGGGAGGGAGCTCAAGACCTAAAGTTGTTGAATTCAGTATTCAGTCTGGAAGGCTGTAAAGTGCCTAGTCGGAAGATGAGGTGTTGTTCCAGGTAATTCTGTTTTTGTTTTGGATTTCCAGCATCCGCAGTTTTTTTGTTTTTATACTTGAGCATACTGCCTGTTTGCTGAACTTTTCAAAATGTTGAAAGACCTGCGGTGGTTAAAAGGACCCTGCCTTTCATCTTTTTTGAAAGAGTTTCTAGGAACTTCTTGCCATGTTACAATTTAGGAATTGTCCGATCTATAGAAGGCCTTCAATCTTTGTACTGAAAGACTGTTTTCTGCTTTTTCCTTTCAAATCACCTCTGGAAAGAACAGATGGTTATACATTTGTGAAGATTCATGCTAACCATATGCAGGGAGGTGGGGGACATTAAAGTACTTGCTTCTGTACTGTTCTAAGAAAATACATAATAATATCTTTTGCCAATTTTCCTACATTACCACACAAATTACTGTATAAAACAGTTGCAAATTAGGCTGAATCAACAAAGCTAGCCTGTCCTTCAATATCTCTCATCTTCCTGACAAGTCATTTATCCTAAATATGGATCCTTAGAATAGGAATGGCTGTTCAATTGAAGTATTGGCAATGGTTTTAATGCTGACAATCTTCTGATTGGAGTGGGCTCTAGGAGGTGAGACCAATCCTAATTTCAGTGGATTTATCAATGGATAAGGATCACAATTCTAACACTGTAGAATTCTGCTTCCATCTTTATTTGGTTTGACAACCAGACACTGTATTAATATTTTTTACTTAGTTCTGTTGAAGACTCGAAACGTTAACTGTGTTCCTCTCCGCAGATGCTGCCAGACCTGCTGAGTTTTTCCAGGTATTTTTATTTTTGTTTTGGATTTCCAGCATCTGCAGTTTTTTGCTTTTATCTCACTGTATTAATATTTTTTGATGTTTCCCAGTGAGCTGAAGGTGAAAGTTCTCCAAACTCTGACCAACTTCGCATCTCAGTGCAGATTTCTGCTTTCAGTAAAATGCATACAATTCAGCTTCCGGTCTGACAGGTTTCCTTTGGCACATGAAAGAAAGGGTGTGTGTGTTTGTTTTTCTCTGGCCAGATTCAGTCAAATATTGAATTAGTTATTCCCATTGCTTTGTCCAGGCCCTTCCCTTGGAGCAAAAACTTTCAGAAAGCAATGGAGACTTTAAATGTTATTGGTACGCTATCCCCTCCTCCACAACCACTGCCCCCCCCACCCAAATGTTCAATGCATATATTGCTGCAGGAGCATGCAAGCAGCCTCATTTTTGACTCGAGCACACTGAGCACCTCAACCCTTCTGTTTAGGCCAGCATTTTTTAATGTTGAAACCTACAAGCATTTTGCCAGTCTAAGGTATACTGATGAGAAATAATCATAACATTACTTTTAGAAAGCCATGTTGTTCTGTCAACACAATATAAACGTGACTGATTCAACAACAGCAGCAATGTTAGGAGGAGGGGTTACCAAATGCTCAATCTTCACTGGATTTTGAGAGTCAAAGGATTTAAGGAGAATGAGCTTGAAACTCCTACCTAAACCAAATAGCTTTATCAAAGAAAACTATGTTTAACTATTTGAAATGAAGCTTAGGTGGCTGAAGGCTGCTGCTGGAGGGACAAGCTGAGAGTTTGGGGATGTGAGGGGTTATAGGGCTGGAAGAGGTTACAGAGATAGGGAGGGCTAATCAAAGGTTTAAACACAATGATGAGAATTTCTGGGAGTACGTGTAGGTCAGCAAGTTCAGGAGTGATAATTAACTGTATTTGGGCAACAGAGTTTTGGCTGGAGTTTATGGAGGATGAGACACTGCCCAGGAAAGCAATGGTATAATTAAGTCTGGAGGTAACAAGGACACGGATGATTCCACATCATCAGGGCCCATGGATTATATTGCAGGTCTGCCTCTTCCATTTCTTGAAGTGATTAGGCAAAGCAAATACATACCAGAACAATTCACTGGAATATGTTACTTCTTTCCCCTGCACCCCCCCAACCAATCGCAATCCCCAAATTATACTCTGTTGCACTACTCATGGGGACAAACAAAATTATTAAATGCTCTTTTTTAGCTATGTTGTGCTTTTAATTCACAGATTAAGCTGTTTTTGCTGTCATATCCAAGGCAATTATTTGCATACTTTATAAATGATATGACCAATGAACATGTTACCCAAAAAGTGAACTCTTTTCATTTATACCTCAATTGCAAATCACAACTTGGATAAAACCTATGAGAGCTTTTCATTCAATTGTGAACTGAGAACAGACTTCAGCGGGAGTGTGTATCAACAGTGGATTTGCTGAGATGGCCCATAACAGGAAAATGTTTATCTTGGTAATTGAGAGTTTAAGATATCTCCTCGTTACCAGATAAATACTTGGATTTCCTGTACTTTCTGGTCTAGTGTGTCAGTTAGCAAGTTCCAGTGGTTTGAGTTTTGATTTTTAAAAAAACCTTGAAATGATGGATTATTTATGTCCAGGCCTCCTTTAAACTTTTTTTTATCCAGTCCAATTGAAGTCTTTTAATTGCAACACCCAACATCATGTATTTATACAGCATCATAACACAAAGCACTTCATTGAGCGGAGCAATAGAAGAGCTCTGGGAAGGTGATTGAAAGCATGGTTGCAGAGAGAGGTTTCAGGGACCTTTTGAAGCTGGAGAATGTGTTCCAAAGTAGGCTGATGATCACTGAAGAGTCTGTCATTGATGGTGCAGCAGAGGACATATTGGGGTAGGATTGATGACTAGAATATGGGATGTTGGGCTGGAGAAGGTTTGGGTGAGACATTGGAGGGATTTGTAAACAAGCCTGATAATTTTGAATTCCATGCACTGGGGAAGGGTGGGTCACAGGGCATTGAGGACAAAGATGATGGGTAAATGGGACTTGGTGTAGGATATTTGAGTCATACAGTTTGAATAAGTTATATGGAGCTAGTGGTGACAGTTTTTGAGCAGCCAAACTTGGAGGCTATGAAAAGTTGGGTAAGGGAACAGTACATTCCCTTGTGTGCTACCTTCATATTAAACACATATCATAAGGGGGGAGAAGAATTAAATGGTGACATAAGACGGAATCATCCCAGATTTGCACTAAGTGCAGTAGTGGGCGTGAAAAATGTCATTTTACCTGACAGCCGCTATGGTGGGTTGTCACATCGCATCGTCCCATTCCTGGCGCATCCAGCCTCATTAATAATACATTCACAGGAAACACGCTGGCCGGGTGGCCTCTGATTCGTCTGCCCCGCCATCACCTCAGGCCTTCAATAATCCGGACACCATATTTAAAGGGTTCCCCTGCACACAGCTGGCACTTTCTAAGGGATTGAAAGCTGCTGGAAAATCACGACTGTCAAAGGGGGGAAACATGCTGCTGCCAAATTTGGCGATGCCTCCCTTGGGCACCTACTGGATGCAGTGAAGGCCTGCTGTGAAGTCCTCTAGCCCCAATCTGGCCGAAGACCAACAAACAAGGTCACCAATCCAGGATGGGAGGTGGTGGCAGCGGGGGTCAGCGCCAAAGCCCTACAAAAGAGGATGAATGATCTCCTCCATTCCACCAGGGTAAATCACTCTTCTCATCATTCTCAACCCACACATTCACAAACCCATCAAACATCCACAGGGATCTCACTCACTGCCAACTAAAGGGACATTGTCATGAAGCTATTAATGTATGTAATATTATTGGAAAATATTTTTCTTTTTAAATAGAGGTTTAGTCTGTGGGGGTTTCTTAACTGGATTAAAGCCAGCCAGACTGGGTGCTTTGATGGGTACTAGTTTTGATATGTAAGAGAGATAGCGTGCATTTGCATTTTTTGAATGGAGCATTCAAGAAGTCGGGTGAAAACTTGACGCCTATCTGGCAGCTACCAAGCAATATGTTTATATTACTAATAAAATTGGTACTATGAAAGGTACATTGAAGTTCAAAGAAGCTGGTGAGACAATGAGAATTTGAATTCAATCAATGGTAGTAGGTATAACTTCAGCAGTTTTCGGCTGTGCAGGGCAGAGGCAATGTGAGATCAAAAGGCAGCTGTAAGCCTCCAACTGGCTCCACAGGAACCAAGTGAAAAGAACCTCATTTTGAATTTGTAAGGTGAAACAGGAGGCTGCTCAGTAAGATAAGAGCCCATGGTGTTAAAGGCAAGATACCAGCATGGATAGAAGATTGGCTGTCTGGCAGGAGGCAGAGAGTGGGGATAAGGGGGTCCTTCACAGGGTGACCAGTGGAGTTCCACAGGGATCAGTGTTGGGACCACAACTTTTCATTTTTATACATTAATGATGTAGATGAAGGAACTGAGGGCATCCTGGCTAAGTTTGCAGATGATACAAAGATAGGTGGAGGGACAGGTAGTATTGAGGAGGCAGGGAGGCTGCAGAAGGATTTGGACAGGTTAGGAGAATGGGCAAAGAAGTGGCAGATGGAATACAACGTGGGGAGGTGTGAGATTGTGCACTTTGGTAGGAGGAATAGAGGCATAGACTATTTTCTAAATGGGGAGAGAATTCAGAAATCTGGAGTGCAAAGGGACTTGGGAGTCCTAGTCCAGGATTCTCTTAAGGTTAACTTGCAGGTTGAGTCGGTAGTTAGGAAGGCAAATGCAATGCTGGCATTTATTTCGAGAGGACTAGAATATAAAAGCAGGGATGTGCTGCTGAGGCTTTATAAGGTTCTGGTCAGACCACATTTAGAATATTGTGAGCAACTTTGGGCCCCATATCTCAGGAAGGATGTTCTGGCCCTGAAGAGGGTCCAGAGGAGGTTCATAAGAATGATCCCAGGAATGAAAGGCTTAACATATGAGGAACATTTGAGGACTCTGGGTCTATACTTGATGGAGTTTGGAAGGATGAAGGGGGATCTGATTGAAACTTACAGAATACTGAAAGGCCTGGAGAAGACATGGAGAAGATATTTCCATTAGTAGGAGAGACTAGGACCCAAGGGCACAGCCTCAGAGTAAAGGGAAGACCTTTTAGAACAGAGATGAGGAGAAACTTCTTTAACCAGAGAGTGGTGAATATATGGAATTCATTGCCACAGAAGGCTGTGGAGGCCAGGTCATTGATTGTATTAAAGACCGAGATAGATAGGTTCTTGACTGGTAAGGGATCAAAGGTTACGGGGAGAAGGCGGGAGAATGGGGTTGAGAAAATTATCAGCCATGATTGAATGGCGGAGCAGACTCGATGGGCTGAATGGCCTAATTTCTGCTCCTATGTCTTATGGTCTAAATGAAGTAAATTATTTAATAAATACTCCAGATAGAGGAAAGAAGCAGAAGGTGTGTCATGTAAATACGCTTAAAAAGTACTTTGACAGAGAAGAGGAACAAAAAGAGGTATCAGTAATGGTGGATGATGAGAAAGAGGTAGAAGTGCAGGACTCTGAAACTGATTTTCCTCGAATCAAATAGGATAATGAGGGGATGCTTGAAAATTTAGATGAAATATTGAGTTACCTTCCAAGCAAATGTCAAAGCGATTTGGAAAAGCTATTTGCAGTCACACAGACCTATTTGTGGAAATAAGTTGGAAAAGACACATTTATCTTTACATCTTTACATATATCATCTGCAACAAGGCAACAAAGTTATAGATCAAATCCGGCAAAGTTATCACACAAGTGCAAAAATGAATTGATTTCATGCTTCAAAATATCATTGAGTCTAACTGACTTTGCCTACTGTACTGGTACAGAAACCATATGGAACACAAAGACTGTGTGGATTATTGAAAGGTGAATGCAGTGACAAAAGTGGATTCATATCCCATAAGATGGTTGGAGGATTGCATTGAGAAAGTGGGACAATCGAAATTTATCGCACAGATTGACTTGCTAAAGGATATTGGTAGGTACTGTTGTCGGAGAGAGCAAGGGAGATATCAGCTTTTGTTACATCAAGTGGACTATATCAGTTTAAAGTCATGCCATTTGGTATGAAGAATGGACATGCGACATTTCAAAGACTGACAAACAAGGTAATTGCAGGTCTAAGCAATTGAGCTGTTTATATTGAGGATCTAATCATTTTCAGTCAGATGTGGGGGGAGCATTTACAGCATCTGGAAGAATTATTTACTCGACTACAAGAAGATAATTTGGTGATGAACTTGGCTAAAAGTGCATTTGCAAAAGTTACATATCTAGGCCATACCATTGGACATGATAAGGTGGCTCCAAGAGATGTGAAAGTCAAGGCTATCATGGATTTCCCAGTGCTTACAACAAAATGAGAAGTATTGAGATTTCTGGGCATAAGTGGGTTTTACCGGAAATTTGTACCAAATTTTAGCCAGGTGGTTGCTCCACTGACTGAACTATTAAAAAAGAACAAGTCGTTTCAATGGACACTGGAGTGTCAGAAGTCATTCGATTGTTTGAAAACTGAATTAAATACAACACCAGTGTTGGCAGTACCTAATTATGCCAAGCAATTCAAGTTGGCTGTCGACACAAGCGATATAGGCATTGGGGCTGCACTGGAATTGAAAAACCAATCGGGTATTTTTCACAGAAACTGAGTGTACAACAGAGAAGATATTCAATGATTGAGAAAGAGACTTTGGGTTTGGTGTTAGCATTGCAGCATTTTGAAATTTATGTTGCAAACAATTCATCAGAAACAATTGTTTATACAGATCATAATCCTTTGAAGTTTTTGGACAAATTTTGAGTGCAAGGCTTTTCAGATGGAGTCTCATTACAATCATTTGATCTACGGATTATACATATTACTGGAAGAGGAAATCTGTTTGCGGATGCGTTAGCAAGAGTTTGAAGCTTAAAGGAAAATGGGACATTTAAAAAAAAACCTAGGCACTGAACTGAAGTGTTTTCTGTTGATACCAAGGACTTGTGTATATATTATTTTAATGCATCTGGCAATGTAATAGTGTAATAGGTATAGGAGATAGTGTGATATGCATTATTAAAATGAAGCCATCTTTTAAAATTATGATGGTTCATTTTTCGATAGGGAGGGGGATGTCATGAAGCTATTAATACTATTGGTTATTAGTTTTCTTTTAAAAATAGAGGTTTAGTCTGTGGATGTGTCTTAATTGGATTAAAGCCAGCTAGTCTGGGTGCTTTGACTTGTACTAGTTTTGGGATGTAAAAGAGGTAGAGTGCATTTGCATTTTGTTGAATATTCAAGAAAGCATTCAAGAAAGCGAGTGAAATTGGCATCTAGCTTGCAGAGACCAAGCAAAACATTTATATTAATAATAAAATTGGTACTATGAAAGGGGTTTTATTGTTCGAAGAGGCGGAGTTCAAAGGGGCTGGTGATACAATGAGAATTTACAATCAGTGAGCTGTGTTGGGCATAACAGACAGCGGTTTTGTGTGTGCTGGGCAGAGGCAGTGTAAGATTAAAGCAGCTGTAAGCCTACAACTGTCTCCACAGGAACCAAAGTGAAAGGAACCTCATTTTGAATTTGTGAGGTGAAAATGCTTTGCCTGGTGTCTGCTGAAAGTCTATGGTTTGCTGTTGCCTTAGTGGAGATGAGTCTGGGAATTTATTAAAAGTTATGATAGTAGTAATTTGTAGCCATGTGTATGTGTTTAATGTGGTGTAACTTAATAAATTGTTTCATTTAGTTTAATATAAATCCTCTCAAGAACTGGTGGCCTGATTCCTGAATTTAGAACTGCATCTCAAACCTACCATGTAAAAATAAAGATTATGACAGTTGTTTAAAGTTTCCCTCTGGGATTTTTAAATAACTCAGCTTTACCAACTGCTGGTCATAACGTCCGCCCCATTCCACTTGACCAATTGGTAGCAGCTTTGGCTACTGGACTGCATGCTGTGCTCTTAGCTCAGGCGCAGGCATTCTCCTCACCCGCACTGCATGGCTGCACTGTTAGCTTGAACCATAAGGAATACTGGTCCAAACCTTAATAAAGGGGCTGTAAGCGCCTCCACCACTGGCTGTGGCATGGCCACCTCTCGCAAGGGGATTCTTCAACTTGCCCAGTTGCCCAATTATTCTGCTACCCCCTAAAACGCACATTAATTTGCTGTCTGCATCCAAGGGTGAAAGGTTCTGGAGCAATTGGTGGCACTTCCTTGCTTTTGCTTTGCTTGAGTGGGTAGAAAAGCTTCAAGGGCCCGACTCCAAGCATGTCATTGGAGCTGCAGCTGAATGATGTCAGCTGTGGAAGAGTGCTCGCTTTACACAAGCTTTTCCAAGTGCATGGCCTGTGCTGTCTGGCCTCCCTACCTCCCTGGTATGTTCTTGTGCACCTTCCTTCAGTCTGTGCTGCCTTGCCTTTATTCCACCGGCCTGACCCACACTGGAGCCCTTGCCGACACCCCGCTGAAAGCCAGCTGGAAAATAGTGACTTGCCTGTGCCGCCCTGAATGCGCGACGCCTCGCCTCTTCCTTGGTTTCCTATGGGCGATGCCTGCGAGTGCTGCACAAGTTATGTGCACTCACCTATGGGTTCCCCTCGAAGTTCAGCTCGCCAGGTGCACACCTTTTAAAGGCAGTCTGAAGTCATGCCAACATGGGCAGTAAACTTGATGTGCACAGGTGATTCTGGTGAGCAGGGCCTATGAGGAGACGCTAAAGTTTTGAAATTAGGTTCCCGACTTGCGGTGGTGGGAAACACGGCCCACCATTGATAGGTGAAGCGGACGATCACAAACTGGTTTCACAACGCTGTGAAACCGATTTCTGGCTTTCTGACCATATTGTTCCCCCGAACACCAACGAGACTGGATGATTCTGCCCATAGTGTCAAGTGGTAGAACATGGATTTCACCTGTGATCAAGAATTTGACATTGAGATGGTGGCACAGAAACAAGTGCCTTGTCCTTTCCTCAAACAAAGGAAGTATCATAGGCAAAAAATTTGACTGGAACAACTTTCCATTGCTGCCTCAGTTTTCAGAGAGTAGAGATATCCAGGGCTGGAATCTTCCAGCACCCCCATGGTGGGGAGTGGGGGTGGCAGCACTGAGCCATTGAAATCTCGGTTCACATCAGCGGGACTGGAAGACCCTGTTAGCGTGGGGGGATGGAAAATTCCAGCACAGGTCTTGAATGTTAACTAGAATCTGAGCATGCAATGGTTCACAAGACTACAAGAAGGTACAATGATGCTTTTAAATTTCTAAATGTGGTTAATGGCAGTATTTGTGTGCATGCACATTGTCCATACTCCCCAGAACATAAAGACACCTACACACCTGCACATCCAGCAGTTGATTACAAAATTATTTTGGCAAATGGCTACCTGTCCACCCTTGAGGCTGTAGAATGGAGTATGACAGAGTGATGATTTTACGAGGTAGAAAAATTACATTTGTGGGAAGGTAAATCTGTTCTTCAGCAAATGTTCCATTAAAGATGCATTTTTAAAGTCAGCTACCTATTCATGGGAGGGCATTGTACTGCACTGTTGGAGCCCAGAAAATGATTAATAATTTTCAGACTTTTTCAGCTATTTCACCAGCCTGCTGACTTCAGACACATTAATACCTCAAAACTTGCTGCAGTCGTTACAACACTTTGAAGTTTGTAATATGTAATTAAAAATTGAGTTTGGAGGGGTTTCAGCTTTTGGCTGAAGATTTATGTAACTGTTGTTATGTAAACGTTCATTTGCCTGTTTTTACTTGTAGAATTTTAGTTGGCAAGGAAACTAATTTCCACTCTTTCCCCCTTCTCCAACCTTTGAAAAATTATGCTAAAAATAGTAATGACTGGTTTTCCTATTCACTCTATTCCTTACTATTGGGGCAAAGTTCAGAAGTGTCTTTTTACTTGTAAATGAAGAGGCATTAATATCAGAATACTGACATAAAACCAACAGAGCATCCAAGTATAGATGCTGACAATGGCATCTCACTACACTCTGGGGTCCTCCATAATTAATAATTAACATTGTATACCTTCACTGGTCCTATTCATTTTTGGGAGATTTCTGTGTGCTTCTGTCCCGCTTTCATGAGATATCAATTGCACTGTACTCCACAGTGGAAAGAAGAGTCATAACTGCTACATAAGCAAGGAACTGGCTTCCTGATTTCATTTAAGCTGACTCCTATAGCCAACCAACAACTTGCTTTGAATTTGCAGCATAGATACAGACCACTCGACTCAAATGGTCAAATGGTTTATGCTCCACAAACAGCAGCATATCCTTTGTTTTTTCACTTGTGTGTTTACCTAGCTTCTTGATGTAAATAACATAGATGCATTTAGCTATATTCCTTATGGGAGCGCATTCCACATTCTGAACACTCTCTCTAAATTTCCTATTGGAACTTATAAGTGTAGTACCTTTAACATAAACATTGTACACAAAAAGCACTTGTCCAAGTAAATTAATCCATTTTTTGATTGAGCTACAATGCAATCACTTCCCTGAATGTCCAAGTATTTCCATTATCAAGGAAAAACTGCATATGGTCTATTTGGCTACATTTCTGCCATATAAAGATGTTTTCAATAAAACTTACTCGCCACCTGAATGTACCAAATGCATCAAATGTTACAGATCTAAAATACTTTATCCCTAAATCGAAAACCAAACACACCCAAAAACTTCATCAACCTTTAACTTGGGATGTCCCTGTTCTGAGCTGACATGACCCGAGCCAACACAAAACTCGCCAGCCCCGCCTTAAAGGTGCTGAGAGCACAAAGTACCTGCCCATTACATTCTGGCAGCAATGACCAGCACCGCCAAGGTGCAGGCATCAGTAATGTTTCCAGGGAGTGGGAGGCTGAACCATCGCTGTGGCCTGAAGGCTGCACAGAGCACAGGGAAGAGGCCCTGGACTGAGACACCTGCCTTTTAGCTCGTGCAGAAAGGTTTCACATCTGAGTGACAAGAACATTGCGCATCAGAACAAGGAGCCACAGGCAGGGTGATATTCTTAGGAGTTTATTGACAATAGTGAAGAGTATGTACAAGTGATCAACATCCGTGGCCAGGCTGTACAACTACTTTTACCTAACTTTCCTAACCCTGCCACTATGTCTTGGTGCTCCCCGAACATCCACAGCAGAGGTGAAGGCAGCCTGCTGACTGCGGCACCCTGTCTGTGATGACTTTGGCGGATATCCTCTGGAGGGCCAAGACTTGGAGGGCCCTGGCCTGCTTTCATGGATCTGCGGAGGTCACAGGAACATAGGTTTCGGATGGGTCGGTCACTCCCAGAGTCACCTGGGTGGATGGCCCTGGAACATGCATCTGCTAATCCTCTTCTGTATTGGTTCCCAAGGGCCCCTGGCTGACTCCATGAGCAGAAGGGGTAACTAGAGTGAGATCAAGCTGCCCAGTGCCCCTCTCGCGTACACACTTTGGAGGCCAACTACAGTATCAGCGATGGAGTTAAGCCCACGCAGCAATGCAGGAGTGACGTCCTGTACAGAGGTCTCCATGGCGGCCTCCATCCTACCAGTGTTGACCTCGGTACGTTGCGATGCCAGCGCTATCACCTCAGCCTGAGGACGGACTGAGTTCTCCATCATGCCTTGCAATCTGAAGAGTGCTGTGGACTCCCTTCTATTGTTCCCTAGCTTGCGTTTGCAGCTCCAGCAACTGTGATATGATGGAGTCCAGTGGCTCGTCATTTGACTCAGAGTCAGCAACATTCTGGCTTCCAGCAATCCTCTGAGTGCCGGGAACCTGGGAAGTCCCTGGCTCCACCTGCTGTGGATCAGAAAGTGCGATGTGCTCACCAGATTGTGATCCTGAGGCTACTCTAAAGCTAGGTCCCACTGAGGTGTGTGTCTCTGCGCTGGTGGAGGGTGTGGGTGAGTGCTGTGAAGGGACTTCAGTGAGGGTGCCTTTAGATTCCTCTTCAGAGGTTTCTTCAGGGCTGGATTGGAGGCTTTGAGTCATGGGCTCTGTTGGCTGTTTGGCAGATGTGCCTGTGAAAGCAAGGGGAGATAATTGATGCATGGCAGTGGCCTGTGAAAGAGGACACATCCCTCATGGCATGGTTTTCTGATGGATGTTGTGCTGCTGGATCCTCACTTGGTAAAGCAGCGCCAACCTCACTGTCAGCACAGGACTGGTCCCGGTCATCACCAGCCAGCTGGATGGCTCTGTTTTCATATTCTGTCAGAACTTTGATTTCCAGCATCCTTGCACCCGTCTACAACCTTTCCCTCCTGTTTTGAGCCAGTTTGTCTTGCACAGATAGAAATGGGGAGAGTGTATCAGGACTCCTGCCAGGCCAGATGATAAGTATTCCTGGCCTGTGTGGATAGTGAGTGGTCTCATGGACAGAATGAGGACAATAACGGTGTGTATGAAAGAGTGAATGGTGATGTCCCTTGCACCGGCAGTGAGTGAGGGCCCTGTGGATGTGTGATGGGTTTGTGAGCGTGTAAGTTGGGAGTGATGAAAAGAGTGACTTACCCTGGTAGAACAAAGGAGATCATTCATCCATTTGTGGCACTGGGTGGCTGCCCTCCTCTGCAGGGCGTTTGCGCTGACCATTGCTGCCACTGCCTCCCAAGCTGGGTTGGTGACATTGCTACCCATCCTGCGGCCAGACCGAGGTTAGAGCAAGTCCCGTTGGGCCTCCATGGCATCCAGCAGTCGCTCGAGGGACCTGTCATTGAAGCCGGGGGCTGCAGTCTTTTTGCCTTTGCTGGCCATGTCTCACAGACAGCAGTGGTGAGCTGGTGGCGATGAGTGCTTTGCTGGCGGCTGCCTTTTAAAGATAGCAGCCGGCGTGATGCAACAGCAGGGTGATGGCGAGCGGGCGAATGAGAGCCTGCCTGCCATGGAAATGGTGTGTTTTCCAGGAATGCATAAATAATGAAGCAGGCTCGTAAAAGCCCGCCATTTTCATCGGCGGGTAGGATTCCATTTTACCGGCCTGCTACTGCACTTAGTGCAATTCTGGGAAAATTCCGCCCTTTGGGTTTATCCATCTGACTTTCTATCTGTCTTGTCCTCTGTTTGTGTGTTTCTGTCGCTCTTTTTTTTCACCAGAACCCTGCAGAAAGTGATGTGAGGTATGGGAGTGAATCTTATGCCAAGACAGTGCTACACAAAGTAATATAGCAATGAATATTTACCAAAGGAATGAGGAGTGGGGTGAAAGTTCTCCAGTCAATAATATTTAGGGAAAAGTGACCCCACATGCACACCTACTGCTTTTTTTGGTAAATACTCACTGAGACAATTCACTCTCAATTTTAGCTACAACAAACGTCTGGTCTATATTTGTTTTTGATCTTTAATACAAACCTTTTTATTTATACCCAAAGTGCCTGGTTGTGTTCTGGAACAATAACCTATTGCCGTCACTGTGGGTGTGGCGATGCTTCAAAGCTATGATTTTGCTGGAAGGATTGTTTTCACTGTCTCTGACCCAGAACACAATTTGGAAGGATTCCAATGTGCATTTCATAGATTTTTCTGGTTGTAAAAGTTTGGGGGAAGTACTTTGGATCAGTTCCCTGGTTTAGTTTGCTCTCCGTATTGTAATCTTGCCCTGGTTATGATGCTCATTGTGAAACTTGATACCTTTGAATCTGCCATCCCTTGGTTGGAGCTCTAAAGTGAATGGGAAAATTCCAGTTTTTTGAGGGCTTGTGTTGTTCTCAGTGCTACTAATTCAGTGAAAAGAGAAAGAAGAAAGAAAAACTTAAAATCTGAAATTGAAAGCACAATGTTGGAATGCAACAATGCAGGTGAAGTGCTGGCAGTGGCCTGTACTTGTCCTTTCCTTGCTGGCCTGGCATGCTGAACTGGCTCCCCTGCTGCCCAGATCCACAAATGTTGACGCATTCACCTCACTGGCTGCCATCTTGGCTCTAGCCCCAACCCCGTGCCTAACTTACATAGTAATGGGCCCCCATGCATGTATACACTCCATGGTAATGAGCTGCAGAATTAGGATGGCCATTCATCTGGGTTTATATTTGACATTGCTGTCATCAGTTAGTCTGGTATCCAGAATTCTTCAGTTCCATCAGTGGCCACGAGGGTATCAAGACCATGTCTCTCTGTGGTTTGACTCTAACCATCATGACAAATTGATATTATTGTGCTCTTCCTTAAGAAGAGGAAAATTAGTCAGAATTCTTACTTCAAGTTACTGTCCAGTTTATTAGCCTTTCCTCCTGCCCCTGATGTTTTGGAGTAAGAATGTGGCATTCAGGTGGGCATGGGATAACACTTCTGTTAAAGTATTTGTTGGTCCAGAATCTCATGAATAATTTCCATTGAGACAAAGCTACCAGCAGGCAACCAGTGATCAAACATATCCCATTAAGAAGTCAATGTTAGTACCAGCTTTGGCTCATTGATAGCACTGTCACCTCTGAATCAGAAGATTGTGGTTTCAAGTACCACTCGATTTGCAGCGCATAATCTAGTCTGAGGTGGTGTCTTTCAGATGAAACTTTAAACCATTCTGCTCTCTCAAGTCGGCATAAAAGATCCAGCTTGAAGAAGAGCAAGGGAGTCTTCATGACATTCTGGTCAATTTTTACCCCTCAACAAATATCATTAAAACAGATAAAAACAAAAAACTGCGGATGCTGGAAATCCAAAACAAAAACAGAATTACCTGGACAAACTCAGCAGGTCTGGCAGCATCAGCGGAGATGCTGATCCGCTGATGCTGCCAGACCTGCTGAGTTTTTGCAGGTAATTCTGTTCTCATTAAAACAGATAATGCAGTCATTTATCTCACTGATGTTTGTGGAGTTTGCAGTGCAAAAATTAACTACCATATTTGTCTACATGAGAACAGTGACTACCCTTTTACTATTTAAGAGTTTATATCATTTTTTTAAATCATCTTCTGAAGACACTGACAATAAACCATTAAACCTTGAGTCTTTTGTCTTTGCCCCCTTCCACCTCCTTATTATAAAGATGTGACAAACAATTGGAGGGTGTAATTGCAGTATCACAAGTTTACATAGGAAGTTTACATTACAAATGTGGATATGGGAATTTCTCATGGAAATATAACAGAAAAAAAACGAAGTATGACCTTAAAATGATTGAATTACACCTGTGCATTCTGTTCAATTGTACCCAGCCCTTCACCTTAAGACTATATTTGGTCTTGACTCCTTGTGCAGTACAGAAATTCATCGTTTAACATTGTAGCTGTGTTCCTGAAAAGTGCAACTTTAAGTGAAACAACTTGAAGCAAATCGGATTTTCCCCTTACAATCAACGTAAAATCTATAGTTAGGTTCTGTAGGACTTCTTGTCAGAAAAATAAATCAGACCCTGTAAGTTGAAATACTGTACATTCCTAAATCCCTATATTTGTAAATAAAATAACTTTTAAAATGAATTTAAAAATATGAAAGAAATATGCTTACTCTGTCTCCTTACCTCCCGCTTGTCGCTTCCCTCCCCCACTGGCTGACCCTTTTGTGCCTAACTTCCCTCTCCTGAATCTTTGCTGTGAGCGAGGGCTAGGGAGAGGGGCAGCAAGAGGGAGGAAGTGAGAGAAGCTGGGAGTGGGAGTTTTGGGGAGGGAAACAGTGAGCAGGAGAGGCTGTTCCAAAATGGCACCAATGGGGCTATTCCATCAGCCCCAGCGTGAAATTACACTAAAACAGAAATCCCGCGCTATGTGTGTATATCGGCCCCTTTATAGCCATGATGCTAAAGTGGAACAACACTGAATGAGTCAACTTAAAATAGAGACTTAACGTAATATATTATGGCAGACGGATGGTAAATGCCAAGCTGCTCAAATCCCAGAGGGAAACTTGAAGCAGCTGCCACAACTATTTGCAATTTGTATGTATTTCAAGATGTGGGCTTTGAATTCAGTAGTATTAAGAGCACCGAGTCTTATAGGTTTCTTACAAAACTAAGTTAAACCTTTATTAATAAAAAAATGATTTTAAGCGTATACATAGGTTTACAAATTACAACTATGATAACTTCTAGCTCCCCTAGTTAATCTAACTCCAGTTACACGTCCGTTAAGGCAACAGACAAACACATAGATTTTAAAAGACCCAGGCAAAGTAACACGATGCCCTGAACAGTCAAATTCAAAGTGAGTTTTTCTCAGCTTTGGTTCCTTGTAGACAGCAGCTTGAGGTTTAGATGCTGGAGGCTTTTCACACTTTTAGATCTTAAAATGCCTTCCCTTGCACACAGCTTCCTCTCCTTTATACATATTTTCTCCTTTGAATGCAAATTCCCATTGTTTCACTATGTCTTTGGACTTTACCTCTCTAAAAATAAAAATCTGTCACAGTACTAATTTTACTAGTAACCTTTGGGAAAAATAAACACACTGTTTCTTAACTTCTCCTACTAGGTGAAACATTTCACCCCCTCTTTTGAATTCAAGCTACTCTGGTTATTTAAAAATGCAAATGTCCCCTTTACACCTTATATTTTAAAACTTCCCCTATGTTTGCATATTTAGCTTTTCAAACCTAGCTTCTCTTTTTACACCAAAGCTTTCAGACCAGCTGTCTCTAATTCAATTAAGTCCCCCCCACACACACACACACCCCCCACTATTATTCTACTTTACAATAAATTCCAAATAATATTATGAAAATTATTATATCTTCCTGACAAATACTATTATTGGCTAATCAACAGCAGCTCAATTGGTAGCACTCTCACCTTGGAGTCAGAAGATTGAGTAGTGGGCACAAAATCTGGGTTGATATCTCATTATTTGGATGAGATGTTAAATTGAGACACTGTCTGCACTATTGGGTGGACATAAAAGATCCCCATGGCACTATTCTAAGAAGAGCTGGAGGGTTTTCCTCAGTATCCTGACCAATATCTATCTTTCAATCAACATCACTTAAAGAATAAATTATCTGTTAATGATCACACTGCTGTTTATGAGATATTGCTTCTCACATTACAATAGTAATTACAATTCAAAAGTATACCATTGATTGTAGAGTGCTTTGGAACATCCTTAGGCCATGAAATGTGCTATATAAGTGCATGTATTTTCTTATATACATCCATAGTCTTTCATCAGACTCTCATCCATCAGATGGCACATTATTTTAGAAAATTGCTCTTCGGTCACAGAAATAATTTCACGTTTGCCTACATAACAGGAACTGTTCTTCAAACTTAATTCCTGGGTTGTAAAACACAACCAACATATCCTGAGGATGTGGTATGACACTACATAATTATAAACTTGTTTGGAAGAAAACTAAAAATTCAATAATGTAAAGAATTTCACACATTTGCCTACAAAACAGGAACTGCTCTTCAAACTTAATTCCTGGGTTGTAAACTCTTGCAAGATGTCCTAGGGATTTGTTATTATACTAAATAAATGCAAACGCTTTCTTTCAGATGACCACATTGGAAGAAAACTAAAATTTAAATAATCTTTGAAAGCTATATGGCTAAAGTTTCTTGGTGCACTTCTTGGATTTGCCAACAGTTAGCATAAGATGATTTCAAGTATCTCAGCGCCAAAAGTAAGTCTAATGATGGAAAATGTTGTTTCACACCAATAAAACACATTGACAAATAATTACTTTTGCTGACATAGAGTGGTAGTTACTGACAAGTAACAGATGTAGCTCTCCTTGGCAGGTACCCTCTCCTTTATAATCCCAGTGATGATGAGACAGATTCTAAATAATTGCAAGAAATACAATGAACCTTTTTTTAAACAAGTTGCTATAATCTGGGATAGGGTGCCTGAAAGGATGAAGGAAGCCAATTCATTCAATCCTAACGTTCAAAAGAAAAAAAGGGAACGTTGGCCACTGGCACCAATTGGCTAGTTTTGAGTGCCTGTTGGACCAAACAGCCTCCTTCCATGCTATAAGATCCCGTGATTCGTTTTACTTTCATAACTCCCTGACATAAATAAGGGGAAA
This sequence comes from Carcharodon carcharias, assembly GCF_017639515.1. NCBI lineage: Eukaryota > Metazoa > Chordata > Chondrichthyes > Lamniformes > Lamnidae > Carcharodon > Carcharodon carcharias. Next base: position 11,715,986 of record NC_054485.1, read on the forward strand.
TATTTCCATCCTTTTGATGACAGGACAGTCTGCTCCCAAAAATACTTAAGAGGATCGTTTGTCTCTTCTCTTCGCTCGAAATCTCGTTGGCTTGGGAAAAAAAAAAGCACGAGGCTTTCGATGTAACGAGACCAATCAATCCTCTGTGGCTGGTTCAAAAGGATCAATTCTGGGCGCGCTTTCAAAACCGCCGTTCTGGAGGCAGTCTCGGGATCCTGACGCCTCCGGGACGGACTGAAGTTTTGAAACGGCCCATGGGGCCGGTGGGTGGAGGGAAGCGGGAAAACCCAATTCATGGCCCCCTTCAGCTCCCCTTCGAGGAGCTTGTTAAGGGACCTTTGGGGTGCAGAATGGAATTTTCAAACTACACTGTGGCGAACCCGAACAGTGTGGCGCGCACAGTGAATAAGTCTTAAACCTGTTTTTGCATGGATCGACTTGTACCGGTGCGAGGGATAAGCTCTTCGTTTTTGGCTGCACGGCCGCTTTCATCACGGTGGACACTGCCGCCGCTGGCCCTCAGAGGAGCTGCCCGCTCTCCTCAGCGGGGCAGCTCGTGGAGGGCGGTGATTGGCGCCACTCCCTGGGTGCGAGCCCTCACCTGTCAGGGCCGTTAGAATTTAAAAATAGCGTCGCGAGGCTCAGCTGAGGCGCCCGCTTTGAAAACTTGACCCCTTCCCCCCCCCCCCCCCGCCTCCGCCAGGTCTTTTGTGGCAATTGTCTAATATGTTCGTTTACAAAAAAGGCCCAGAAATCACAGAGATAAAAACAAAAAAACTACGGATGCTGGAAATCCAAAACAAGAACAGAATTACCTGGAAAAACTCAGCAGGTCTGGCAGCATCGGCGGAGAAGAAAAGAGTTGACGTTTCGAGTCCTCATGACCCTTCGACAGAACTTGAGTTCGAGTCCAGGAAAGAGCTGAAATATAAGCCGGTTTAAGGTGTGTGTGTGGGGGGCGGAGAGATAGAGAGACAGAGAGGTGGAGGGGAGGGGAGGGGGGGGGGGGGTGGTGTGTGGTTGTAGGGACAAACAAGCAGTGATAGAAGCAGATCATCAAAAGATGTCAACGACAATAGTACAATAGAACACATAGGTGTTAAAGTTGGTGATATTATCTAAACGAATGTGCTAATTAAGAATGGATGGTAGGGCACTCAAGGTATAGCTCTAGTCGGGTGGGGAGAGCATAAAAGATGTAAAAAAAAAAAACAAAAATATATTTTTTTTCTTTTTTTATAATGGAAGTAGGTGGGGAAAAAGAAAATCTATATAATTTATTGGAAAAAAAAAGAAAAGGAAGGGGGAAGAAACAGAAAGGGGGTGGGGATGGGGGAGGGAGCTCACGACCTAAAGTTGTTGAATTCAATATTCAGTCCGGAAGGCTGTAAAGTCCCTAGTCGGAAGATGAGGTGTTGTTCCTCCAGTTTGCGTTGGGCTTCACTGGAACAATGCAGCAAGCCAAGGACAGACACGTGGGCAAGAGAGCAGGGTGGAGTGTTAAAATGGCAAGCGACAGGGAGGTTTGGGTCATTCTTGCGGACAGACCGCAGGTGTTCTGCAAAGCGGTCGCCCAGTTTACGTTTGGTCTCTCCAATGTAGAGGAGACCACGTTGGGAGCAACGAATGCAGTAGACTAAGTTGGGGGAAATCCAGAAATCACAGCCGGTCTTGCCCACAGCTTTTGGGCAAATTCAGCAGTCAGCAGATTGGAACATTTTTTTCTGTACGTGCAAAAGGGATGCTGCGTTTGTCTGAATTTGGGCCGGAGTCCAGTGAAAAATCACTTCCTTTGCAATGATCAATGACTCTGAAATGTGCAACAAAATGGTAGATGGGTTTTTGTTTTTTTTTGATCTTGCCCCTCTCCTATGTGATTATCACGGAGAATCCACCAAGGTTCGGGCAACCGGCTGTAAGTAGTGCTGAGAATTCGCACAGCACAGTGGTCTCAGAACATTTTGTTCACGCTTTGAACTTTCAGCTCAGCGGGAAACGTTGACACTTCTGATTAGTGTTTCAGAGGTGAATGCACTCATTTTAAATTAGTGGCTTGCAATTGACAAGAGCACAGAAGGTGGAATATAAAGCATTGCTAATGGAAAAATTTCTAGATCAGGCGAAAACCTCCGGCAATGAGACTCAATTCCGGAGTTCACAGATCCACAAACTCCTGAGGTAGGTTGCAGTGACAGATTGCACCATAGGAGAGGAAGCAAGAAGCTATCGAGAGTGCAGTGGGTATTTTAATTTCTTTAATTTGTCTCTCTACATACTGTCGGCATTGGCTCCATTACAGGGATAAAGTTTCATGGCTGACAGGGTGCCACCTGGGACCATGTGCAAGTGGCTATTGTTCATATATGCAAGCCTAGTCAACGTATTCAAAAATAAAAATACCCGGAAAAACTCAGCAGGTCTGGCAGCATCTGCGCAGAGGAACACAGTTAACGTTTCAAGTCCATATGACTCTTCAACTAGTCAATGTATTGGTAGGCTAATTGACTATGTAACAACTGAGCTTCATCCTCTCTCTGTTGCACCGCATTTACAACAGGGCTATCAGAAGCAGTCCCCTTGGCGAGAGTCTTACCATGCGCTATGGTTGACTTTACCTCGCTGTACAGCACCAGGCGTTGAGCTTGTGAGTTAGAAATTGATTCTGCCCTGTTTTTGGAACACGTGGCCGAAGCTGAAGGCAGAAAACTCCTCTGAATTTGGGCCACCTTTGCTTAATTTAGGTGTGCTGATAGTGCCACACATCTTTTTTTAAAATAAAAAGGTCTGACAAAATTTAGGGTCAGGTGTCTTACGGGTGACCTTGGGGTATAAGATAAAAACAAAAAACTGCGGATGCTGGAAATCCAAAACAAAAACAGAATTACCTGGACAAACTCAGCAGGTCTGGCAGCATCGGCGGAGAAGAAAAGATTTGACATTTCGAGTCCTCATGACCCTTCGACAGAACTTGAGTTGAAGGGTCATGAGGACTCGAAATGTCAACTCTTTTCTTCTCCGCCGATGCTGCCAGACCTGCTGAGTTTTTCCAGGTAATTCTGTTTTTGTTTTGGATTTCCAGCATCCGCAGTTTTTTTTGTTTTTATCTCTGTGTTTAATTGACTGCCACTGCTCTTCAAGAAATGCCTACCTCCTTGAAGAAGTTCTGTTCTTTTTTGCGACAAGATTTCCGTTCCTCTCTTTTGCCTTGCTCACCTTCATTGCTTTCCATTTCCCTCCTGGTATTTGACAAGGTGTTTACTAAAACCCGCTTTCACAGCCATATCTCCTTTCTCAGTGACTGTTTCCGTCTCAGACTTACCCCACGTGGATTTCAACTGAAATTCCACCCCTCATGTTTCGAACCCACCCAGGATTACAGGTATCTCCGGGACATAAAACGTTTCTCGGACTGCTGTTCCCGTCACATTCTGAAATCCACACTCAGTGCCATGCGCCGCCACCTGAACACACTCGACCTCTCCCTCCAGCAGCACCGCCGTTCCCTTTTTCAAAGCTGCGCGTGCCCCCAGTTTCATTTTATTATTCGCCTCATCCGACGCCTCAACAAGAAACTTTTTCTCTTTCTCTCAAGTGCTAAGGAACGCAAGCTCCAACAACTCATCGACACCAACACCCATCTAGGACCCTCCACCATTGCCTGTCCCTCCATCCCCACCCCATCTTCCAATCCCAACCCCAGCCGTATATTCACTATACCCCCTGACCTTCCCCTCTCCGATGCTGAACGTTCAGTGCTCAGCAAAGGACTTAGTTTCATACCCTTACACCCTCACCTCAATGAATTTCGGGCTCGGCATGATGCTGAACTCTTCTTCCGCCGTCTTTGTCTCCGGGCTCACTTCTTTGGGCAGGAGTCCTCTCCCAGTTCAACGGATCTTTTTACCCATCTCCAATATTCTCCCTCCACCTGAACCCCTCCCTCTGGATTCTTACCTTCTCTTGATCTTTTCATTGAGAACTGTCGGCGCGACATTAGTCGTCTCAATTTCTCTGCTCCTCTCACCCATTCTAACCTGTCTCTCTCTGAACTTACTGCACTTCATTCTCTCAGGTCCAACCCTGACATTGTCATCAAGCCTGCTGACAAGGGTGGTGCTGTTGTTGTCTGGCGCACTGACCTCTACCTCGTGGAGGCTGAGCGTCAACTCGCAGACACTTCCTCCTATCTCTGCCTGGACCATGACCCCACCACTGAACATCAAGCCATTGTTTCCAGGACTGTCACTGACCTCATCTCCTCTGGGGATCTTCCTCCCACAGCTTCCAACCTGATAGTCGCCCAACCTCGGACGGCCCGCTTCTATCTCCTACCCAAAATCCACAAACAGAACTGCCCCGGTAGACCGATCGTCTCAGCTTGCTCCTGCCCCACAGAACTCATTTCTCGTTATCTTGACTCCCTTCTCTCTCCCCTTGTCCAGTCCCTTCCCACCTACATCCGTGATTCCTCTGACACCTTACCTCACATCAACAATTTCCAGTTCCCTGGCCCCAACCGTTTCCTCTTCACCATGGACGTCCAATCCCTCTACACCTCCACCCCCCACCAGGATGGTCTGAGGGCCCTTAGCTTCTTCCTCGAACAGAGGCCCGAACAATCCCCATCCACCACTACTCTCCTCCGTCTGGCTGAACTTGTTCTCACGCTGAACAATTTCTCCTTCAACTCCTCTCACTTCCTCCAAATAAAAGGTGTGGCTATGGGTACCCGCATGGGCCCCAGCTATGCCTGTCTCTTTATGGGGAATGTGGAACATTCCTTGTTCCAGTCCTACTCCAGCCCCCTTCCACAACTCTTTCTCTGGTACATCGATGATTACTTCGGTGCCACTTCATGCTCTCGTCGGGACTTGGAAAAATTTATTAATTTTGCTTCCAATCTCCACCCCTCCATCATTTTCACGTGGTCCATCTCTGACACTTCCCTTCCCTTCCTTGACCTCTCTGTCTCAATCTCTGGTGATAGACTGCCCACCAATATCCATTACAAACCCACCGACTCCCACAGCTACCTCGACCACAGCTCCTCACACCCCGCTTCCTGTAAGGACTCCATCCCATTCTCTCAGTTCCTTCGCCTCCGTCGCATCTGTTCCGATGATGCTACCTTCAAAAACAGTTCCTCTGACATGTCCTCCTTCTTCCTTAACCGAGGTTTTCCACCCACGGTCGTTGACAGGGCCCTCAACCGTGTCCGGCCCATCTCCCGCGCATCCGCCCTCACGCCTTCTCCTCCCTCCCAGAAACATGATAGGGTCCCCCTTGTCCTCACTTATCACCCCACCAGCCTCCACATTCAAAGGATCATCCTCTGCCATTTCCGCCAACTCCAGCATGATGCCACCACCAAACACATCTTCCCATCACCCCCACTATCAGCATTCCATAGGGATTGCTCCCTCCGGGACACCCTGGTCCACTCCTCCATCACCCCCTACTCCTCAACCCCCTCCTATGGCACCACCCCATGCCCACGCAAAAGATGCAACACCTGCCCCTTCACTTCCTCTCTCCTCACCGTTCAAGGGCCCAAACACTCCTTTCAAGTGAAGCAGCATTTCACTTGCATTTCCCCCAACTTAGTCTACTGCATTCGTTGCTCCCAATGTGGTCTCCTCTACATTGGAGAGACTAAACGTAAACTGGGCGACCGCTTTGCAGAACACCTGCGGTCTGTCCGCAAGAATGACCCAAACCTCCCTGTCGCTTGCCATTTTAACACTCCACCCTGCTCTCTTGCCCACATGTCTGTCCTTGGCTTGCTGCATTGTTCCAGTGAAGCCTAATGCAAACTGGAGGAACAACACCTCATCTTCCGACTAGGCACTTTACAGCCTTCCGGACTGAATATTGAATTCAACAACTTTAGGTCGTGAGCTCCCCCATCCCCACCCCCTTTCTGTTTCCCCCTTCCTTTTTTTTCCAATAAATTATTTAGATTTTTCTTTTCCCACCTATTTCCATTATTTTTAAATATTTTAAAATCTTTTATGCTCTCCCCACCCCCACTAGAGCTATACCTTGAGTGCCCTACCATCCATTCTTAATTAGCGCATTCGTTTAGATAATATCACCAACTTTAACACCTATGTGTTCTTTTGTTCTATTGTTGTTGACATATTTTGATGATCTGCTTCTATCACTGCTTGTTTGTCCCTACAACCACACCCCCCCTCCACTTCTCTCTCTCTCTCTCTCTCCGCCCCCCCCCCACACACCTTAAACCAGCTTATATTTCAACTCTTTCTTGGACTCGAACTCAAGTTCTGTCGAAGGGTCATGAGGACTCGGAACGTCAACTCTTTTCTTCTCCGCCGATGCTGCCAGACCTGCTGAGTTTTTCCAGGTAATTCTGTTTTTGTTTTGGGGTATAAGATGTTGGTCCCTGATTTTGGCCTGTTTAATGCTTTTAAAATGGGCTCAAGAGGTCTAATTTTACCTCCTTGTTCTAATTTCTCATGGCACTCCAAATTGCACTGGATGCACTACCTTGGTTGGTGATGGTTAATCCAAGAGTCTTGAAACTTGCGCAGTTCATTGTTCCAAATAGATTTTTGCATTGACGGATTATTTAGATCTGACGTCTCCCTGAATTCTATATTTTAAATGTGTTTGTTGTGTGTGATGGCTGTTTTTTTGCCCTTTTGCTTTCTGACTGGAAATAAAACAGGCATTATGATCATTTCTGGTGGTTTACTCTTGTTAGGATCTTAATGGATTGGATTTTGGTAGTCCCTGGTTGTAGGAGAGGCCCCATCGCTTTTGGAGTTCTGGTCTGGAGGCAGAGTCCTCCTCCTTGGTACCAAGAAAAGTTAGATCTAACTTTTTAGCATGATTTATCAAACTTCTTAAATATCACTTTTTAAAATGACTTATCGGATCAAAATTATTGTATTTTTCAAAATGGTAAACTTTTAATTTTGGAAATTTTATCATCTAAATCTGATATTCTAATGCCTTGTTACTGTAGTAGCCAGCTTTATACAGTTTTTCTGATGTGCTGACTATGAGCCATGCCTATAATTGCCTGCTGGGCCTTGCTGCAGCTAATGCTGGGAGGGAAAGCTCCCTCAAGATAGCTGAAATTCTTGGCTAGAATCACGGTGGAGAATCACGGTAGGCTGGTGTGTAGATTTGTTCAATTTCAGCGGTGAGCAGTGTTGCCATTCCACTGACTTCAAAATGCAGCCTGATGTCTTTTATCAATCTCTGCTCTATTTAATAAAACTCTTGGAAGAATTCTTCCCCCCCCCCCCCCCCCCCCCCCCCCCCCCCCCCGCATCACCCCGCCGCCATTATTGCTCCATCTCCAACAACAGTAATTCTAAAAGAAGAAAAATATCAGCAAAAGTAAGGATCTGTTGCAAGGTGTTATTGAAGATAATCACTTAATAAGAGACTGGAAATGAAACTGGCATTATGGCTATTTCTGTTTACTCTTGCCTCAAAAAAGACCAAACATAGAAATAATGCCAGGTTGAATATTTGCAAAGCATAAATTAAAGTATCATAGCGATGAATGCTTCATGTGTAGGGTCCAGACTGGGGCATTGTATCTGATAGCGAAGCTAATTAGATAAAAACAGACCTATCTGGTTCACTGTACTGAGGCCATTCTGTCGGTGAATATTCATTGCTTGTGCTGCTCTCATCCCTACTAACCACAACTGAGATGCTTGCAGGTCAAAACCAGACTTGTAACCTTCACATTATTTTCGTGGATGATTTCAAAATTTCTTATTTTCACCATTGATTTGGCATCCCCTGCTTTGAAACAAATTTACAGTGGACTTGAGTGCACAGTGAGTCCAACAGCAACTTATATTTATGTAGCACCTTTAACATAATAAAATACCCCAAGGCTTTACAGGAGCACTATCAAACAAAATGTGATACCAAGCCACATAAAGAGATATTAGATCAGATGACCAAAAAGCTTCATCAAAGATGTAAGTTTTAAGGAGTGCCTTAAAGGAGGAAAGCGAGCTAGGGAGAATATTCCAGAGCTTTGGTCCTAGGCAACTGAAGGCACAACCACCAGTGGTGGAGCTACTATTTGGGAATGTACAAGAGACATGCATTATAGGAGTACAGATATCTTATCGAGTTGTGGGGCTTGTGGTGATTACAAAGATAGGGATGGGTGAGGCTATGGTGGGATTTGAAAACAAGAATTTTAAAATCAAGATGTTGCTTAACTGGGAGTCAGTGAGCACAGGAATGTTAAGGGAATGGGACTTTCTGCAGGTTAAAAATTTTGAATGATCTTAAATTAGAATTTGGGAGACCAGCCAGGAATCCATTGCATTAGTCAAATCTAGAAGTAACAAAGGCATGAATCAATGATTAGGGAATGGAGTGTGGAGTGGAGCTTCGGTCTTCTCATTATTTAATAGGAGGAAACTTCTGCTGATCTGGTACTGGATGCCGGATAAGCAGTCTGATAGGACTCCTCCATTTCTGCTAAACTTAGAGGTGGTGGCGAGGTAGAGGTGAGTGTTGCCAGCTGCATATGACAACATGTGCTTTTGGATGATTCATTGAGAGGCTGTATGTCGATGAGAAATAGGAGGGGTGTGTCAGAGACAGATTCTTAGCGGACACTTCAGGTAACAGTGCAGTAGCAGGAAGAATCCAAGATTCATCTCTGCATTTGTGAATGAAGGGAATAATTTGGAGCTCATCTGAGGCTTATGGAGGGTGCTAAAATTATGTTTATGCATTAAAGTTACAGCATGGAAACAGGCCATTCAGACCAACCAGTTCTTGTTGGGATTTACTCTCCCTGCATGCAAGTAGTTCCAGTTATGTTAACGTGTTCATATTAATTCCATCATTTATCCTTCCTCCACTTATTCAATCCAATCTTAAACTTTGCCATAGTTTCTGCCTCAACCATTGACCCTGGAAGTGAATCTCACAACCTAACCACTCTAGTTTCTATTGATCAGGTGAAACCAAGTCCCATTCACCCCAGTCCCGGTGCTTGCTATGTTGATGCATTGCCAGACCAGGAGCCAGTTTTCACAATTCTTACCTTTGTTTTCAAATCCATCATTGCTGCAGATGCCTTCTGCTGCCAAGGCCTTAAGCTCTGGAGCTACCTCCCTAAATCTAATTCATTGACCAAGTTTTTGGTCACCTGGCCTAATGTCTTCTTATGTGACTCCATTTCAAATTTTATTTGGTGATGCTTCTGTGAGATGCCTTGGGATCTTTCATGATGTTACAGTTGCCATATAAATGCAAGTTGTGTTTGATAGAACCTGAAATAGTTCTATAAATCGAGGTGCTGTTTGTATTCTGAATTTGTTATGTTTATAATGTCTGCTTTGTTTCTGGATGCAGAAGACAATATTCACGAGTTGGTGGCTCAGATCTCCAGAGACATGCACTCTGCTTTGTGTATAGTTCAGCGCTAATCACAGTAGGAATGAGGTCTGCCTGATACTTCTATTGAAGTCAACTTTGCCTGGCAACTAGGGGGTGAGAATAAAAAGCAATTCCCTTGTCCCCCTCACCTCACCCCTCAGGCCCCTCCCCACATGCCCTCCTTTCAACCTTGTTTTTTTTTCTCCTTTGTGATTAGGCTCAGCAGTTTGACATTTGTTCCTCATAAAGGGCAGAGGGGAAATACAGCTATTTAAAAAAAAAAGTCATAATCCGTCATTGTAGCTCTTGTACTTCTTTTTATGAAACCTTTTTGCATCAAATTCTACTAGTTTAACTGCAGTGTAAGGACAAATTTTCCTTTTCCCAGAACAGTATCTGTAGGAGTTACCATTACTTCTGTCATTGTAACTGACAGGCATAAATGAAATGACTACCTTGGTGTAATTACTAGATGACGCAAATTTGACTGCACATGGTTTGTACTGCAACATTTTAACCTGAAAAAGACCAGAACAAGTAGGAGCAATAAATTGATCAGCAATTGGAGGGTGGGAAGGAAAAGTGACTAGCCATGGTTTCTATATGCTTTAAATGATGAAATAGCAATTGTGATTTTTAATACTAAAGATATAAGTAGAAAAACTATTCTGTTTATCAACCAACTGAGCTCTCATATGTTAATGTGATTGCGTGGGATCTCATTCCATTTATGTCCATGATTTCTGTTAAAACAAAACTAGAAAAAGTGCTACTTTTAGGTACTTATATAAACTCTATTCGCTGACCTTAGCTATTATATGAAAATGCATGCTTCAGGTGTTGTATTCTTAAAATAATAAAAAGCAAAGCAACTACTTATGAACGTAAAGCACAGGGACCAGAATATCTACAGACTCCTAATTTAATTTCTGGATGAATTCACCCAGTGATTTAACACTAGTTAAGGTTTGTAGCTATGAAGAGGGTGCAAATCTACACTTTAGAAGAAGAAGAATTTCTGTTTTCTGTTACCTTTTTTATTCTTATAAACCTCTGCATTTTTTATGCACCATGATCAACAAACTAGTATTGATCTCATGTTAATGAGCTCTTTGAATAAATTAATTTCTTGGTGGCTAATCTGAATTCTAATGTCATTACAGATGATAGTGTAACTGGCTGCTATTTTTAGTGAAAAACAGAAGTTATTTGTTTGTAAAAGTATAGAAACATGAATTTAGCAAATCAGAAACCATACAAGGATATTAATCTGTTATTAGAAAGCTTTCCTCATCAATCAGTGGGAAATTGGTGGGACATAAGGCCTTGCTGAACTTGCAGATTTTCCATTACAGCTACAACATTGGCATCTACCCAGCAATGTGGAAAATTGCCCAGGTATGTCCTGTCCACAAAAAGCAACACAAATCCAACCTGGCCAATTATCACCCCATCAGCCTACTCTTCATCATGAGCAAAGTGATGGAAAGTGTCATCAATAGTGCCTTCAGCACTTACCAGGCAATGACCTGCTCACTGACACTGTTTGGGTTCTGTCAGGCCACTTAGTTCCTCACCTCATTACAGCCTTGGTCCAAACATGGACAGAAGAGCTGAACTTGGGAGGTGAGGTGGAAGTGACTGCCCATGATATCAAGGCAGCATTTGACCGAGTGTGGCATCAAGGAGCCCTAACAAAACTGAAGTCAATGGGTATCAGGAACTCTCTACACTGGTTGAAGTTCTACCGAGTGTAAAGGAAGATAGGTCTGGTTGTTGGATGTCAATTACCTCGGCCCTGGGACATTGCTGCAGGAGTTCCTCAGGATAGTATCCTAGGCCCAACAACCTTTAGTTACTTCATCAAAGACCTCCCACCACCCCCCCTCCCCCTCCACCATTCCCCTCCCTGCTTCCCGCAGTACCCCGCCTCCCCCAGTCTCCCTCCTCACCACCCCCCGCAGCCCCATTCACCCCCTTCAACCTGAGTCACCCCTCCCCCTCCCACCCAGCCCCCTCACCCTGCCTCCCCTTCGCTCCTCAGTGTCAACTACCCCGCCTCTCTCTCCACTTCATCTCTCGACCCCACCCCTCCTTCACATTGAGGATACCCTCCATCGTGTTGTGTGGCACTACCGTCGTGCTAAATGGGATAGATTTCTAGCAAGATTGGGCATCCATGAGGCACTGTGGGCCATCAGCAGCAGCAGAATTGTACTCGAATACAATCTGTAACCTCATGGCCTGGCATATCCCACACTCTACCATTACCATTAAGCCAGGGGATCAGTCCTGGTTCAATGAAGAGTGCAGGATGGCATGCCAGAAGCAACACCAGGCATATTTAAAAATGAGGTGTCAACCTGGTGAAGCTATAAACCAGGACTACTTGTGTGCCAAACAGCATAAGCAGCAAGTGATAGGGCTAAGCAATCCCACAACCAATGGGTCAGATCTAAGCTCTGCAGTCCTGCCACATCCAATTGTGAATGGTGGTGGACAATTAAACAACTCACTGGAGGAGGAGGCTCCACAAATATCCCCATCCTCAATGATGGAGGAGCCCAGCACATCAGTGCAAAAGATAATGCTGAAGCATTTGCTACAATCTTCAGCCAGAAGTACCGAGTGGATGATCCATCTTGGCCTCCTCCGGAGGTCCCCAGCATCACAGATGCCAGTCTTCAGCCAATTCGATTCTCTCCACGTTATAGCAAGAAATGGCTGAAGGCACTAGATACTGCGAAGACGATGGGCCCTGACAACATTCCAGAAATTGTACTGAATTCCTTGTGCTCCAGAATTTGCTGTGCCCCTAGCCAAGCTGTTCCAGTACAGCTGCAACACTGGCATCTACCCAGCTATGTGGAGAATTGCCCAGGTATGTGCTGTACACAAGAAGCAGGACAAATCCAACCCGGCCAATTACCGCCCCATCAGTCTACTCTCGATCATCACTAAAGTAATGGAAGGTGTCACCAACAGTGCTATCAAGCAGCACTTGCTTAGCAATAACCTGCTCACTGATGCCCATTTTTGGTTCTGCCAGGGCCACTTGGATGCTGGCCTCAATACAGCCTTGGTTCAAACATGGACAGAAGAACTCCCAGAGTGACCGCCCTTGACATCAAGCCAGCACTTGACCAAGTGTGGCATCAAGGAGCCCTAGCAAGTGGAGTCAATGGGAATTGGGGGAAAACTCTACGCTGGTTGGAGTCATACCTAGCACAAGGGAAGATGGTTGTGGTTGTTGGAGCTCAGTCATCTCATCACCAGGACATCACTGCAGGAGTTCCTCAAGGTAGTGTCCTCAGCCCAACCATCTTCAGCTGCTTCATCATTGACCTTCCTTCCGTCAGAAGTGAGGATGTTCGTGTAAGATTGCACAATGTTCAACACCATTCACAACTTCTCGGATACTGAAGCAGTCTATGTCCATATGCTGCCAAGACCTGGACAATGTTCAGGCTTGGGCTGATAAGTGACAAGTAACATTTTGCTATGTTGGGTCATTTCAGCTGATTGACCAGGACACTCCTTGATGAGGGTGGGGGAGAAATGAGCCATTACTTCCATTTGATTGGAATCCAGTGATGCCCACTGGGGATGTGTGTGGACAACTGATGAGGATAGTGTTAGTTGAGCTTGTAATGCTGTCCTGAACCTGACAGCCTGTTAACACTCGAAGTCACACAGCCTGCATACTGCATCTCACTCACTGCTTCAACTTGCCTGTGAAGAATTGCCTATTTGAAAGCTGATGTTAAGAATATAGGAACAGGAATAGGCTATTCAGCCCCTTGAGCCTGTCCCTACTATTCAATTCGACATCTTAGCTCCATCTACCCACCTAGGTTCTGTAACCCTTAACACCCTTGCCTAACATTTGAAATTTTCAATTGACTAGCCTCAATGTAAAATTGCAGAATTGATTTGAAACAGTACTAGACGGCGGATTGTTGTATGTTGTGAGAAATGGATTTTAAAAATATTTTGGGGGATATTGTGTTATTCTGTAAAAAGGCTGTGTGTGTGAGATTTAATTAAGCTGGGCAGAGGTTAATAGGAGACAGGTTGCCTGGGAGTTTTGAAATATGAAAAGGATAGAGATGTTAGGTTGGAGGTAAAAGTGAATAGTTTAGATCTAACATTTGCCTTTTTGAATAAGTGGAGAGTTTGTTTGAATATCAAAGGGGAGTCAGAGGCACAAAGAAACATGTTTGCATCTTTCAGGAGTTCCATAGGTAAATAAAAAGAGGGATATTGTATTTTATTTACCCGAAAGCAATGACAAGACAAGAAAGATCTTATATTTGGAAGGATTTGAGTTTTAGAGAGGTGTAAAAACAATGGAATCTGAGATGAAAGGGAAAAAATGGTATTTTAATGTTACTTTGGAGCTGTTTGAGCTGTAGCTGTTGAACTGGAGCTGTTTAATCTGTTAAGCTGTTGAGCTGGAACTATGAGATGTAGCTGCTGGAGCTATGGCCGAGAGTGGATGAAGTTTGAATCAACCATCCAATCAAGCCAAAAAAATCTTGGGCTGCAAAAGCAGTTTTATTCTGAAATGTGGATTTTCGCAGCAGAGTGGAAGAGAATTATAGGTCACGTGGTATGCCTTTATTGAAGCTATAAGGGAGTGTTGCCTGGAAGGTGTTTACTTGTGGGTCTGACCAAGCCGAGAGTCTTTTTGGGGGAATGTTTTGTAAGACTAAATTTAACTGTGTATCTGTAATCTTGTCTGCCTAAGTTTTCTTTTATTCTTGTTAATAAAACTATTACTTTTAATTTTTAAAATCCAGAAGTGTTACTAGACTTCTTACTGCCGAGATCAGTACGTCCCCTTCTCGTTTTCAGAATACGGAAAAAATGGTATGGCCCATAAGCCAAGTTTCCCTCTGCGATTTGGTTTGCCCAGCAATTAACATCGGCAGTGGTCCTAACAATGTTCAATAGGTCTCACAAAGAGCTCCTGAGTCTTGTACGTTTGAACGTTGTGTTTATTGATAACACCTAACTATGGACATATATACAGGTATAGCCCAATCTATGAGCTAACTCCATGCTTGCTTCTATACAGGTCTCTGTGCAGTCCACAACTGACTCTGGTCTCAGGTCATGTGTCTCTTTACATCACACTGTGGTATTGTCGCAGAGCCAATGGTGAATGCTGAGTTGTTTAAATCCCAGAGGGAAACTTGAAATAACTGTCATAACCATTTTTTGCAATTTGTATGTTTGGAGATGCAGTCTTTGAATTCAGTTATAATAAGACCACCAAGTCTCAAGAGGTTTTTTATAAAACTAAATTAAACATTTATTAATTAAAAGATTGTAAGCACATACACATGTCTACAAATTACTATAACATCTGAAAAAAAAACCCTAATTAATCTGATTCTCAGTTTTACTTCCATTAAGGTAACAGTAAAACACACACGTTTAAACAGACCTCTGGCAAAGCACACCCGGGACAGTTGAATTCAAAATTAGTTTCTTTCAGCTCTGGGTCCTTGCAGACAGTGGCTTGAGGCTTACAGGCTGGAGGCTTTAGATCTTAGAATCCCTCCTCTTTTACCAACAGCCTTCTCTTCCTTTATGCATATTTTCCTCTTTGAATGCAAATTCTCATAGTATCTCTAGTTTTTTGAACATTACCTCTTCTAACAATAAAACCCTTTCAGGACACAATTTTAATAGTAAGCCTTTGAAAAAGTAAACATAACATTTGCCACCTTCTAGCTAGGTGTAATGTTGTATCCATTTCTTTTGAATGGTTTATTTAAAAGTGCAAATTGCTCCCTTTCCACTTCAACTTGTAACTTCTATATGTTTACCTAATTAATGTTTCAAATTCACTTCTCTGCTATACATCAAAGTCTTTAGACCAGCTGGCTTTAATCCAATTAAGACACACACACACACACACACACCACTAGAACTCTTTTAAACTAATTTCCAATAACATTATAGACATTATTATATCTTCTTGACAGTGGGCAGCATTGCTTCCCAGTCCCACATTAACCCTTGCGATGCCAGAGACCCTTATACTATAAAAATGAGGAGAGGGAAACTGGAAAATTGATCAAACAACAGCTCCAGAGATCCAGACTGTGTGCCATGCCACCTGTGTTTAGATATTCTTAGCCTGTGCTTTAGTTAATTACAATCCATTAACATTTTCTAATGGAGTAACATTCAAAATTACAACAGCTTCAAAAATAACTTAAATGAGGTAAAGGGTCAAAAGAACAGCTTTTAATTTTGTCCAATATATTTTGGGTAGACATAATTATATTTTAAAATAGAGCATCTTTAAAATGTTGAAATCTTGGATTATTTCATTAAGAAACCTGCAGCATCAATATTTCAAAAAAAAATCTCTAGATCTGGTGTTACTTTCTGTGACAGGAATTCCCAGCTGTTTCTCCCCACTGCAGAATAGCAGAATTGCCAATGGATAATTAACAGAAAGACTTTCTTTTAATCAATTTGGGATGATCAACAGCCTCTGTTGAAACCTTCCAGAACAGATATCCAATCTTGTGAGTCATGGGACCTGTAGCAGTCATTTTGTGACAGTAGAAATCCATTTTAAAATAGCAGAAAAGAATGAAGTTTTGACTTCTTTTCATGTCTTATTGGCATAATTGTAATGTAGGAAATACAACAGCCATTTTGCACACAGCAAGCTCTCAGAAAGAGCAATGACTGGATAATCAACATCACGAAAACAGATTGAGGGATAGCTGTTGGCCAGGATGCCAGTCTAACTCCTCCATTCTTATTTGAAGTACTGTCATTTGAACTTTTACACCCACCTGACAGGATGGATGGAGCCTCAGCCAAAAGACTGCACCTGCAACAGTGCAGCACTCCCTCAGTACTACACTGGAGTACCTGCCTTGACATTTGTGCATAAGTCCTGGAGTGGGACTTAAACTCTCAACCTTCCACTACCAACTGAGCCATGGTGAGATTCATATAGATCAATAATCAATTAATCTGTTCCTTGTGGGCTTGGCTGAGGAAAAATTGTTTCCAGGGCACAGAGAAAACTCAGTTTTTCAAATAATGTCACGGACTCTTTAAAGGTCAATGTAGTCTTGGTTAATGCCTCATCTAAAAGAAGTAATTTGTATTTACATAATGCATTTCATGACCTCTGGGCATTGTAAACCATAGTACAAGTCAAAGAGGTTGGTTATTGAAGTATAGTCACCGTTGTAATGTAGGAAATGCAGCAGCCAATTTGTGCAGAGCAAGGTTTCATAAAGAGCAATGACACAGTGTATCAGAATTTTTTTGTTGATGTTGGTTGAAGAATAAATGTTGATCTGGGCACGAAAATAATTTTCCTGCTCACCTTCAAATAGTACCATAGGATCTTCAGTGATCAGCTGAGAAGGCAGACAGGACTGAGAATGACAATGACGTCTGGAAATAAAGCATTCCATGAGTATTGCACTGAAGTGTCAGTTTTGATTTTGTGCCTCAGTCCTGGAGTGGGCCATGAACTTCAAATGTCTGACTTGGCTATGAGGTCTACCAACTGAGCCAAATTGACACTAAAGGTACTAATTCTTGCTGGAGTGTGGTTCCAAAGGCACATGTGACCCTATGGGGTCTCGGTTCAAATGGCCATTTTTTACAAAAAAGCATTATTTGACAAAAAAGCATTTAATACAATAAAATAGCCCAACGTGCTTATATTTGGAAATTCAAACCTGAGCAGGATGGAAATTAGGGGAGGTGATGCTTTGACATGTTTTTAAAGAAATTACTCGAAGATTGTTGAGGTTATGCATTTTCACCTGCTGTAAGGATGTAGGGAGGGAATTCCACAGCATTGAGATGACAGCTGAAGGCACTGCCACCAATGATAATAGGGCAGGGAGGGAAAATGCATAATAGACTAGAGTTGGAAGAATGGAGGCTGGGAGCTGGAATGTCCAGCTGGAGGAAGATCCAGAAGTAGGGTGGGGTAAGGCTGTGGAGGAAGCTTTGCAAACAATTTTGAAGGTAAGGCACTGAGGGATGGAGAGTTTAGAGCCAGGACAGGGTTAGGAGGAGTTAATGAAGGCTGGGATGGGTAATTGAACAAGGAATTGCAAAATCTGTAGTTAGAAGGGACAAGAAAAGGCCTCTAAGGTGTCCATTGGCATGGTGTAATGAGAGTATAATTTTCATAATATTTTTCTGGTTTATTGTAAAGTAGGCTTATGGGGGGTTGTGTTGTCTTGTTTGTGTATGTGATTTAATTACATTTTGTAGCCTAGAAGACTAGAAGTTGAAGTTATCGCAAGAACTGAGTTAAGAAGTGTCTTCAATATGCTAATGAATAAACATGGTTGGGGTCTTAGCATGTAAGATGTAAAGAGAATTTGCATTTTTAGATAGATGAAGGCGGATTTGAATTTCAAAAAGGTTAATGAGAATACTAGCAACATGAAAAGATTTATATTAAGAGAAGGGTAAAAGTTCTAAATACATATGGAAACAATAGAATTTACAGATTAAAAAGGGAGAAACATGTATAAAGGAGAAGGCGGCTATGTTTCAGAGAAGGCATTGTAAGATCTAACAGAAGTGTGAGAAGCCTCCAGCATCTTGTGCATAAACCTGCTGTTTACAGAAACCGAAGCTGGAGAGAGCCATTTTGAATTCCACTGTCTCAGGGTACTCTGTTAATTTGTTGGATCTGTTTAAAATCTAAAATCTATTTTTGGATCATTGCCTTAAAGCGGGTGTAACTGGGAGTCAGGTTAATTAGGGATTTTAGGAGTTATTATCATAATAATTTGTGGTTCTATGTCTGTGCTTGAAATCTTCTCTTTTGTTAATAAATGTTTTAATTTTAGTTTTTAAAAATATCTCAAGTCTTGGTGGACTTATTACTTACGAATTCAGGGCACGCATCACAAAATAAATACAAATTACAAAACCATTGTGATAGCGCGATCAAGTTTTCCTCATGGATTTGATCGAACAAGCATTCATGATCTGTTGCATCATAACAATGGGCTTTACAGATCTTTCAGATAATAAGAACAATTTTTTTTGCAGTTATTATGTAGGGGATACTTTAATCTGCACCAGTAATGTACCAAAAATGGGTTTAAAAGATTAACTTAATTTATTGTAAGACCCATTGATTGCTAAGTATCACTGTCTCGTGATCTCCAGGATTTAGCAGACTAGTTATAAACTGAATTCTGTCTTACAGTTTGAAATACCACTCTGCGTACAGTTAGGCATACAATGCAAGTGCTGACCTTTATCATTTCCAATAATTAAATCCAGTTTATTAATATGCTGCATTTAATTTTTCTGATTACTCAGCCTGATACTCCCTACAGCCATTAAGGTCTCCCTTTTGGGTCATTATCTGTTAATGAGCCATCAGTTTTAATGTCTACAGTGCACTTGCAATAAACCAAAGTATATTGATTCTTTTCTGCAACAAGGAATTTTGGCTCAGTTAAATTGTGGTTAACACCAATGCCAGTAATGCTGCTGCCAGGGATTGACGTAGGGAACAATTTGGAAAAATGAAATTGGAAGTAGCTCTTTCTGTGCACAGTAGGCAGGTCCCAAGTTCACATTCCACTCTGCTGAGCTAGGGGCTCTGAGCTGTGCAAGGCCCTGGGGCTTCTTGGTTAGTTGCAATTCATTTTAGCATCCTGGCGATAGAGGGGGAAAAGTCAGTGTTCCTGCTACTTTTTGATTCTTGTTGGGAATGCAGCCATATATGGATGGATGTTGGGTGAGAACAGAGCCTGACGGTAATGTGAAGCCTTCCCTGGTCAGGCAACCTGCCGATCCTCACTGCCAAAACTTGTATGAGGAGTTGTCACAAGGATAAAGATGAGGAGGGTGTAGAATGTCCGTGGACTTGTACCCTAGCATGAATCGGTATCTTCAGGAGAAGAAGTCAGGGAGGGAAGGAATTCTGAAGTGTTGCATTCTCTGCAAAAAGTAATTGTAGTATCTGCCTGCACAGAGCGGAAGATGAAATAGTTTTTTCTGTGGAAAATAAATAGGGACCAGTCAGTTGCTAAACAAAACCAGAATTACCTGGAAAAACTCAGCAGGTCTGGCAGCATCGGTGGAGAAGAAAAGAGTTGATGCTTCGAGTCCTCATGACCCTTCCACAGAACTCAGTCAGTTGCTATTTATGTTACACTTAATGCTTGTCATCAAGTCACACACATTGAATAAAAGTAATTCATTGAGTAAAATACAATTCAGTGTCAAATGTAATGAGATTTTTCCTACTGATCTTCCTATTCAAATGAAGTTTTTAAAATCATTGCCAACATGCTTCGAGAAGAAAATAGATATGTTAATCTTTTGGTGGCAGCCTGCATGATTTTGCTTTGCCTGATGCACACAGATTTTCTGAATGATTTCTGAACACTTGCCTCATTAAATTGTGCAGTAGTTATTGATAGCGCTATGTCCTGTTAATTGGTCACAAGGCAGAGGACAACAAGCCTGAAGACACTTGGGATTGTGAGCTTCCTGTTTAAATACCAATTATTCCCGTAGGGAGTTGAAGGGAAGGAAAAGCTGGATTTGGGAAGAGGGTGGAGAAAATCCCAATGTGTTTATTTGTGACTTATCAGAGATGTTTAATTTTGAACCATAAAAGACAATGGGCAGAATTTTTCTTGCCCAATGGCGTTAGGCGTATTCAACAGCGTGAGTGGACAATATGGCAAGAAGGCCATAAATCGGTTTCATGACATCAGTGAAACCAGTTTGCAATCATCTGCGATGCCCGTGAATGGCGGACTGTGTTTCCTGCTGTCGGACATCGGGAGCCTCATTGTAATACATCTGCATATCGTTACGAGCCCATCCTGCTGGAATCATCCCCCCACACTGTAATCATACTCCCACATTGGCAGGAAAACACACCAGTGCATAATAACCTTGACAAGTGTGATGTGCAGAAGTCAGGACTTACTGTCGGGGCCTTGCTTGCATCGTGGACATCCGAGGAGCAGAAGATGCTGGAGCACGACAGCAATGGGACCCAGGAGGTGCATCTGTCGCATGCTGGGTGGATTCTCATAGACATGGCTCTGCTACAAAGCAGCTCATGGAAGGTGGAAAGTCACAGTTGAGGGTCTGCTCACAACGGATGATCATTGAGGGTGTGGAGAGGAAGGTCCAGTTGCATTTGGGAGAAGATGATGTACCGGGGGTGGGAGAAGAAGGTCTGGGATCAACCAGGAGAACAAGGTGTGTCGGGGGTGGGTGGTGAAATTGGGAGGGAGGGGACGAAGGTGTTGGGAGGGTGGTTGGGAGGGTGGAATGAAGGTGTGGGTGGGGGGTGCGTGGTTGGTAGAGGGGAGGGAGTATAGGGGGAGGAGGGAGTATCAGGAGAGAAGAAGGCAACTGGGGAGGTGTGTGTAAGGGGGGAAGAAGATGTAAGGGAAGGAGTTTGGATAGGGAAAGGAGTCCAGGGGGAGGAAGGAGCCTGGAGAAGAGAAGGTGTAAGGATGGAGGAAGGAGTCAGGCTGGAGGGAGAAGTAAGGCTGGAGGAAGAAGTCTGGACGGGGGAAGAAGTAAGGGTGGAGGAAGAACTAAGGGGTGGGGGAAGGAGTTCCAAGGGTAGAAGGAGTCCGGAGGGGAGAATGTGCAAGCGGAAGGCTCTGTTGAGTCTGTGACTGTTTCCTGGGGAGCGAACTGAGGGTGGGCATGGTAAGAGGGAATGGTGAGAATGACCAAAGGCAGAGTGAGGTGATAGGGTAGGAGGGTCAGGGTGCAAAGGTATTGGTAGAAGGGACGGAGAGGGAGAGGGTGACTGGTGGGGACTTAGAGGTAGATACAGACCCTGGGGTAAGAAGAAGGAGGTCGGGGAGGTTAATGTGGATGGGGGTGGGATTTTTGAGAAGGAAGGGAATGTGCATGTTCACCAACAGGACATCCCTGAAAGAAAATCATTGTGGCTGGTAGGTCACAGTGGGGAGATGAAAGGTGATACCAGGGGGAAAGGAAATGGGTGACTGAGGTAGGGAAAAGGATGGAGGAGGGCAAGAAAAACTGTAGCATTACCATGATTGCTAAACTGAAAGGGAAATGAGAGTTTTGGTGGGCAAGAACAGGTGCTGCATGGGGAAGTGATCAGTGGGTGGGCGGAGATGCAGTTCAGCTCAGATGGTCAACTGAAAGCAAACCCCAGCAGGCAGCTTTGAAAATGTCCAGGAGATTGAATGAATGTGATGTGGGAAGGATCCACATGTGTGGGAGAGTGCTTGCACAAGGCTCTGTCACACACACTTCTCCCTCCAGAATCACTAATGGGGCAGCTGCATGCAGCTGAACTGCTAGTTGTGGGGGGGTTGTTGCAGGGAGAGATGTAGTGGGAGGAGCCGCAAAGCCTGTCAATAGAGCTGAAATACACCATTACACATTTTTGAGTGAAACAATATATTTTCAGATTGTCAAGTGACAAAATGTGCTCATCCATCAACCATCTGTGATCAGAAGTTCTTAACTTTTGAACGCCTTAAACTTCCAGGGGCCTCCCTGACATCCACGGCCAGGATGGAGACAGCTTGTGCAATGGTTGGCCCCGTTGCCTCTGTTGACTTCAGCATGGGTCCTCCAGAAAGTCAAGGCCTTGGGGGGCCCCGGTTTGCTTTGGCTGTCCTCATGTTGGCCAGCTGCTCCCTCTGTGATGACAGAGGACAAGTTTGAGAGGGTCACAGGCAAAGAGGACTCGGAGAGAAAGAACAGCCTCTGAGATTCCTGAGTGGATGACCCAGGTTGTCCAGCTGCCGCTCCTCCTCCCTTTGGGTGTCCCAGGGCCCTGGCCTAACTCCTTGATGGGAAGAAGCACATTGGGTGGGGATGGGGTGTGTCAAGATGCCCCATTTCCCTCTGGCATTGCCACTCCAAGAGCTCACCCATGGTTATCATGATTATGTGGTTTACATGGATTTTAGCAAAGCCTTTGACAAGGTCCCACATGGGAGACTTATAAAGAAGGCAAAAGCACTTGAGATACCGGGTAATTTAATAAAGTGGATTCAAAATTGGCTTAGTTGTGGGAGACAGAGGGTAATGACAGAAGGCTGCTTTAGTGATTGGAAGCCAGTGTCCAGTGGCGTTCCACAGGGATCTGTGCTGGATCCCCTATTATTCGGCATTTATATAAACGACATAGATGACTACATGGGGGGGGGTAGGATTAGTAAGTTTGCAGATGACACAAAAATTGGCTGGGTGGTTAACAGTGAGATTGAGTGTCTTGGGCTGCAGGAAGATATAGATGGGATGGTCAAATGGGCATTTAGAATGGAATTTAACTTTGAAAAGTGTGAGGTGATACACTTTGGAAGGAGTAATTTGTCAAGGAATTATTCAATGAACAGCATGGCAGTAGGAAGTTCTGAGGAACAAAGGGACCTTGGCGTGTGTGCCCATAGATCTCTAAAGGCGGAGGGGCATGTTAGTGGGGTAGTGAAAAAGGCATATGGGACACTTTCCTTTATCAATCGAGGCATAGCTTACAAAAGTAGGGAGGTCATGTTGGAGTTGAATAGAACCTTGGTGAGGCCACAGCTGGAGTACTGTGTGCAATTCTGGCCGCCACATTATAGGAAGGATGTGATTGCACTGGAGGGAGTGCAGAGGAGATTCACCAGGTTGTTGCCTGGGATGAAACATTTAAGTTATGAAGAGAGTTTGGATAGACTTGGGTTGTTTTTGTTGGAGCAGAGAAGACTGAGGGGTGACCTGATCGAGGTGTACAAGATTATGAGGGGCATGGACAGAGTGGATAGGGAGCATCTGTTCCCCTTAGATGAAGGGTCAGTCATAAGGGGACACAAGTTCAAGGTGAGGGGCAGGAGGTTTAGGGGGGAAGTGAGGAAAAACCTTTTTACCCAGAGGGTGGTGATGGTCTGGAATGCACTGCCTGGGAGGATGGTGGAGGCGGGTTGCCTCACATCCTTTAAAAAGCACCTGGATGAGCACTTGGCATGAAATTACATTCAAGGCTGTGGGCTGGTAAATGGGATTAGGTAGGTAGGTCAGGTGTTTCTCACGTGTTGGTGCAGACTCGATAGGCCGAAGGGCCTCTTCTGTACTGTGTGATTCTGTGAGTGCAGGTCTACACACATCTCTGTTCTGCTGGACCATGGGGACCAACGGGTAAAACATCCTTTTTCCCAACCGCTACTACACTAAGTGCAAATCTGGGACAGTTCCGCCCAATATTTCTATTTTACTTCTGTAGTAATCACTATGTATTATACAGAATGTGTAGTAGACAGGCCATAGACCTCAAGTGGTCTATGGCAATATTTATGCTCCACATGAGCCTCCCCCCATTCCTCTTCACCTAACTCACAGCATAACATTTTGTTAAGTGACATTCAATCATACCTACTGCAAGAAGATTATGAAACAGGGATTCTTTATTCCACTAGAATCAGATCTTTTTAAACATTCTGGAAGAACATCACTATTTACAATGGATATTCATGGCTGATGCTCCAAAGCCATCAGGAGACTATTGAGAACTTAACTCCTTAACCAGCTGAGTAGCAGAGTTCAGTTGGTGGAGCTCCTATTGCTAATTTCCTGTGACCACATGACCCAGATTACCTTGTAACCCAGACACAAAGGTGATCTTCCTCTCTGAGGGCCTCTAACTCTGTGCTGGCGGCCCACCTACTCTGCAGCAGCTGTTTGCATGCTCTACTGACACATCCCGGTTCCTTCTCCACCATCAGAGACTACTCGTGGTATTGGCACCTCGACACCTTGATGTCGTGACTCACCAGTCTCAGACTTATGCTCCTTGCTGCTGCCCTGCTCTCTCTCAGGCTTCAGACTCCACCTCCTTTTCAGCCTATACTCAGGGCTTCAGGCTCTGCCCCTAGCCTGCTAAAGGCATCATTTCACATTCTGAGGGCAGGCCACAGGTTGACCCCTGCCCGATGCCCCCCATAGGCCAGTGACCACTGCTGGTGGGGACCCAGTGCCCTGCAGGGATTGCCCCACAGTGGGTAGGGCCCGGAATCCAGCTCTGCGCCAACATCGGAAGTCAGAATGCTGAGATCCCACTCAAATCCCCCATTGCACTTCCGTTCCTTTCTCCCTGATGTGTTTGTCTAGCTTACCTTAAGTACGCCAAAGATTGTTACTGCACAACTGAGAGCAGACTGTTTGCCTGTGTAGAATGTGCACAGTGACTGGGACACAATCCTCAACTACAGATTGTAGCTAAGCTGAAATGTTCTCTTTTTCTCTCTCGTATCTTCAGATCTAATTAAGAGGCAAAATATATGGAGGGCTAGCAGCTTCCTTAGCTTGTTATTTACAAGTGAGTTCTGAAAATGAGACAGTATGCAATAAAAACACTAAGGTAATTAATCATTTGGTAATCAGTAGGATAGAGGATTTGAAATGTAGTTGTTTAATGCTCTGCTGTTAACTGTTTTAAGAACTTGCCAGGCCATAAGCAGGAAGATGGAGCTAATTGTTTGTGATTGCACAATCACTGAAGGTGCAAGTCTGTTCTAGTAGGCATTCCATCCAGCCTTTCTGCTACTGGTACTGCTTAATGGTGCCATGCTTAGAGCATGCCTAAAAGAAATAAAGACTGCAGCTCTTTGTTAGTCAACTAGTTTCCTTTGGATCGTGTTGTTGCCCAAAAAGATTTTGTCAGTTTGGCTTCCTGAAGTGATAACCTGCTTACTATCTAAAGTAATGCAGAGAACTGCTGAAGGTTTTTATTTAATATTTTGCAATAGCCTTTAAAAAGGGAAGTTTTTTAATTTAATGAAATCTGGCCTGTTCTGCCCTTCTGTTCAATTTATTTCTTAATAAATCCATAAATTTTGCCAGAGATATGAGGTTTGCAGTGATGTTTGTCAGGCACTCCGCTAAATGAACATTCTGTGATCATCATTACTATGTCCAATGTTACGAACTCCAGACATACATCATTGGAGAGCGGGGGTGTCAAGAACTCAAAGTTCCGACAGCCCTTGGGTGTTTCTGTTCAAGCACGGACCAGGAATTTCTTCGGGCTGAGGACTTGGGCCCAGTGCACCTGCGCAAGAAGAAAAACAGTGTGAAAAAACTGGGTCATGTGACCTAGAAGCGGGGTGCCATATTAGAAATTAAGTCCCAGGTAGAGACGACAGGGAGAGGTCCCAGTTAAGAAGGGAGGGGAGCAGTTAAGAAGTGGTGAAGGAGAAGCCTTGGCAATCGAAGAGGGCACAGGAGAAGCCGTGGCAATTGAAGAAGGCAGTAGAGGGTTGGTGACTCCGTGCTGCGGGCTGTTGGGGTGAAGGTAATCCTCTGGAGCAATGGTATTCTGCTTGGCGCAACTGAAGAACTGAAGCTGTCCTTGTGAGTTGGTGCTTGAGTAAATACTTGGGCACCCAGGGGAATGGAGTCTTGTGAAGTAAGATTGAAACCCTGAGAGGTGGGCTGTCATTGAGGCTGAGTTGGAGCAACTTCTGGAGAGAATTCCAGTTTAGATCTGGAATCCCTCTTGAGAGAGACGGAGTTTCAATGAGATTGGTTGACTCCATGTTTACTGAGATCTGGGTAGGTTTTTTGAGAGATCTGTGGAACCTGTCTTGGTTGCTTCTGCCATTTATTGTGCAGTGTGGTGTGTTCAATCACAGGTTGCCTGTTAATTCACATGTATGCCACATTAACCCTGAATGTTACAGTAAAAGATAAATACTGTGAATTGTTTTATATTTCTGACCTTGTGTGATAAAGTTTATTTTTGTTGTTCAAAACCCTTGGAATCTTGTGGCTTTATTCACTTAGCAAGTGTCTTGAATCTCAAACCTAGCCTACTTTAAATAAAAAGTTATTGGTCCCTAACTAGATTGTCCGAAGAACTTGGGTGTCTGATCCAGGATCATAACATCACTATGTACATTATCAGTAAGAAAGCTCTTTGATCACTGTGTGGCCCAGATCACTTTTCACATGCTTAACATCAGCTACTGAAGACACGTGCCAATTTATAGAAAGTGCGGGGTTACTTGTTGAAGTAGTCCTTTGCACTGGGCATGAAAATAATTATCTGGAGTTCATTTGAATTGTAACCATGGTGAGGACATGTGACAGTGCCAATGGATTAAGATATCTTTATCCTCCATCCTTCTCCCAGCCTCTCTTGTTCCTGCCAGGCCTTGGTTGCATGTGGTCTGGGCAGCCCTCTGGTCATGAGAAGGTACCATTCTTCATGAGGCATGCTTCCAGAAGAGAGAGGGGGAATATCTAAAAAAAAAATTGAGGCCCATTTTGTGAAACACTCCAACTTCATAACTCCATGTCGTTTCATGACATTCTTATTATTAAGTCCTAAGCTTATAATTTGCTTCAAATTGTTGAAATGTGAACTATATTGCTAACTGTGAAGGAGGCAGAGCATTTCAATTAAAATGTAAAATACTGTACTTAAAGGACTAGATTTTCCTTGAAATATGAAAACAAATTAGGTTTGATTTTAAACCCTACCTGCCTGGCAGAAACCAGATGTGAGGACAGTTAAATTGGAGCAGTAATTTACCCCCTCTGATCTCGCTCATGTGGGATGTATTTTTGACTTGCTGCCCGAAAACTTGCCGTCTTAGTGTATCCAGGTTGTGAACTCAGACGTGCGAGTATCAGGCCTTCTAGTCGAACGTTCCAGAAGGTGTCCAATTAGGAACCTGCTTCTTGGGTTGTGGCCCAATTAGGGATGGCAAGTGAGATGGTGAGTCAGAATCACAATTGATTTTGCAGGAATTTAAGTGTCCTCCGGTAGCCATCATAGTGGCTGAACATTGATTTGTGCTTGGTGACTTGGAGGAGCTACTTCTGCAAAAAGTGAAAGATCTGTAACCCTTTTGAATTGTTCCTGCAGAAAGTGCCAGCAATTCCTCACCAAGATCCCTATCATTAATGTCAGCGTCAATGACCTGCCCCTGTCATCACAAGCTCTGCCTATGGCTGACCTCAATGATTTCTTACTGTGTGCTCAACTCTTTTAAGCCACCGCGTTCCAGATTCTTTTTGCGACGTTATGATCTTAGGCCACACCCAGGGTTGTGGGGAGAAATCCGGTGAGGGACCAATAACGTTTTAAATTAGTTGAAGTTTGAGATTCACGACGCTTACTAACCTGAATAAAGCCACAAGATTCCACGGGTTTTGAATAAACAAAAATAAATTTTACTATACAGGTTCAGAAAAATAAAACAATTTACAATATCTATCTTATACTCTAACATTCCAGGTAAGCAAGGGGTACATGTGAATTAATTGGCAAACTGTGGTCAAACACAACATACTACACAATAAATGACAGATGCAATCAAAACAGATTCATGGGTTTCTCAGAAAACCACCCAGACGTTTGTCACATCGTGAGCCAACCAATCTCACTGAAACTTTGTTTTTCTCATGAGGTTTTCCAATCTCCAGATTTGATCTCGCCTTGGAATTCTCCAAAAGTTGCTCCCACTTGGATGGCTTCAACAACAACCCACATTACAGGGTTTCAATCTTGCCTTCCGCAATTCTTTTCCCTGAATTTCTGAGTACACTCAAGCTTCACCTTCTTAGCACAATTTCAGATCTTTAGCTGCGCCAAGCAGAACATGACTGCTCCAAAGAGGTACCCTTGCCCCAATGGCCCGCAGCACAGTCACCAACCTTCGGCTACCTTCTCAGATCTTCAGGGCTTCTCTTAAGCCCACTTCGCTTAAAGTCTGGCCCCTGTAACTCTTTCTTTAATTCAAGCCTAATTTCTCTGCTCCTTTTAACTTAATGCGACATATTTCTGTCCCCTGTCTTTTATCCCTTACCTTGGACTTCCTTTTGGGACCTCTCCCTGCCCTCCTTCCTGGTTTGGAATCTCTCCTGTCCAGCTCACTGGGACACTGACTCAAAACTGGCACTCCATTTCAGGTCATCTGACCTACCCTCTCGTGTCATTCTTCCTTCTGCGCAGGTGCTCAGGGCTGGTTCTCGGCCTGAAGAACGCACCATAACCAAACTACGCATGTGTGGCCAGTTCCTGGCCAGCGCATGTGCGGAAAACTCAAGGTTCTTCGGGAATTGGAGTTCCTGACCTCTGAATTCAACAAACCAATATAGGTTTCATCACAGTGACCTGTTGCTGTTGGCAAATTGCAGGTGCAATATCTCTCTCAATTGCTTCCTTAAATACTGAAATTACCTTCTTGACACGTGGCTTGCCCGGAAAAGATAGAAGGAGGTGGGGAAGACCTGCCTCCAATGGCATAGGCAAACTCCCCCTGCTATTTTAGCTGGCAAGTGGTACCTGTTGGAAGACAGTAGGGTTCTGCTTTTATTGTGGGGCCCCAGCTGCAATTTTAACCCCAGGTCTGAGTGAGGTTAGTGGGAGCTGGAGGACCGTCATGGATTTTTAGCAAGGCCAAACCAGTGGCAAGTGGATCCCATGCCCGAAGAGTCTCTGGAATGTAAGTTGTTTTGTTTTAATTTTGTTCCCTGTAACCCAGGAGATGCAAAAGGCTCCTCTAAGCCCCACAAGAGAACCTTTGGCATGCCCTGTCCTGGACTTCTCATCCCCAACTATGATGCGATACCAACCCTCCTCTCAACCAGTCAATTAACGCCGTAGGCAAAATACTAATGGCAAACATCCAGCAAAGGTTGGAAGAATAAAAATCTTCTGGGCCTTGAAGGAATCGGATGTTTACAATCTGCTTTGGGCCCCTAACTGCACACCTCCCATTTGGGGTTAAATTCTGATCTCTGTTATTAACTCACGCGTATTAATTAACATTGTGCTGTAACTTGTATTCCAACAATAGAAATGATTGTAAGTGACAGGCTAACCAAATCAGCTCATGATGGATAGATTAGCTGCTGTTTGTTACTTTCAAAATCTAGCCAGGCCTGCAAAGTAGTGAAAATGTCTTTTTAAAGAACAGTTTGCGAAGTATCTAACAAACTAATGAGCACTTACAAATGGATTAGTTTTCTGCCAAATCATGTCTGAAACACTGAGATGAGGCCTTAATTAAAGTTTACTCAATTCTGCTCCATTATTGGTAGGCCCAGGGAAAGGTTTAGT
The DNA here is from genome assembly GCF_017639515.1 of Carcharodon carcharias. Taxonomy (NCBI): domain Eukaryota; kingdom Metazoa; phylum Chordata; class Chondrichthyes; order Lamniformes; family Lamnidae; genus Carcharodon; species Carcharodon carcharias. The sequence continues at coordinate 11,745,480 of NC_054485.1, forward strand.
AAGTTTAAGAAAACAAGAGGAGAAAGCTATTGAGAGGATCTCATTTTACTATCACAGGAGATTGTGTCTGTGCACTTCACAGGTTCTTGTTGTTATATATTTCTTTCTGCTCTCCCATTAAAGATTTGGTGTGTCTGTAACAAGGAATACTTTTGATTTTCAATGTTAATGTAGACTTTATATTCAATGTATTCACCCTTCTTTCCATCCTCCACCTCCTCCAACTTATCATCTTCCCTCTTCTCTTGATGATGTTACTTCATGCAGGGGTATGGTGTTATCCTGGAGGACAGCCTATTTATCTGGATTGCATACACAGGCTGATTTTCCACACCCCTCCCCTACACCTTCCTTAATGTGTGAATTTTGAAACCAATTTTGAGATTTTCATGCTGCAGCTGTATAGAACCTTGGTTAGGCCACACTTGGAATATTGCGTGCAATTCTGGTCGCCACATTACCAGAAGGATATGGAGACGTTGGAGAAGGTGCAGAGGAGGTTTACCAGGATGCTGCCTGATCTGGAGGTTATTAGCTATGAGGAGAGGTTGGAGAAACTCGGATTGTTCTCACTAGAGCGACGGAGATTGAGGGGCGACTTGATAGAAGTTTACAAAATTATGAGTGGCATGGACAGAGTAGATAGTCAGAAGCTTTTTCCCAGAGTGGAAGAGTCAATTACTAGGGGACATAGATTTAAGGTGAGAGGAGAAAACTATAGAGGAGATGTGCGGGATAAGTTTTTTACGCAGAGGGTAGTGAGTATATGGAATTCACTGCCAGAGGAGGTAGTGGAAGCAGGTATGATAGTGGTGTTTAAGAAGGAGCTTGGCAAATACATGAATAGGATGAGAACAGATGGAAACAGACCCCGGAAGTGCAAAATGTTTTAGTTGAAGGGCAATATGATCGGCGCAGGCTTGGAGGGCCGAAGAGCCTGTTCCTGTGCTGTACTGTTCTTTGTTCTTTGTTCAATTGCAGCACTCCAACTGCTGTAACTGAGTTCATCTAATTCCATACTTCTTCTCCCTAGGCAGTCCCTCAGGATCAAGGATGACTTGCTTCCACTCTGGTTTAATGGGTTCTGAGATGGCTGATAAGTCCAATATGTGTTCTGCAGACTCTGTCACAGGTGGGGCAGGTGGAGATTGAAGGATTGGGCAGATGAGGTGTTTGGGGCTTTGTGACACCTCAACTTGGCCTCTGCGTACTTATGAGAATGTTTCTCTGTGTTTGAAGTCTTTCTAAATAAACTGTCTCCACTTTGGTGAGTCACAGACCAGGGACTCCGCTGAGTCAGCAGGACACTGTGAAAGCGTTTCCGCTGTCCTCCTGGGAGTCTCCTGCTGTGACCAAGCTCTGAGTTGAGCAATTATTTCAGGAGTCTGGTGTCAGACATATGAGGCACATGTCCCCCACCAGCCAAAATGGTTTTGAGGGATTAGTGCTTCGCTGCTGGGCATGTTGGCTTGGGAGAGGATGCTGCTGTTAGACTGCCTTTTGTGCTACCTGATTTAGAGTATCTTAACGATGGTTACCACTGATGGTACTTCTCCAGTGCTTTGAGGTATCTGCTGTTGGTTCTCCAAGTCTCTGCAGCATATAGGAGCACGAGGATCACTGATGCCCAGTAAGCCATGACCTTAGTCTCAGATTTGGATTTATGGTCCTCAAATACCCTTTTCCTCAGAACGTGAATCATCAAGGCATTTTACTTAATAAAAATGGAAAATGCTGGAAATACAGGATCCTCCTTATTTGCTTGGCTTAGTTTCACACAGGACTTACGAACTGTTGCAAAAGAACTCTATCCCCCCGCTCCCCCCTCCACCCCTTTTTGATTTTGTTAATTCCCTTTCCTCTCACACCCACATTGTCAGGCCAAGTTGTTTTTTGGTTCATCCTGAGTTGAACATTTCTACAGAACTGAAAATAAAATATTGGATTATTTCAGAATGATCCAACTTCCCTTCTTGGCACGCATGTTAACTTAACATTATAAATGGTTTCGTCCCATTAAATACTGCCAGAAAGAGTTTCAACCATCCCTCCACAGAAGACCCACTTCACTCTGCTGTCCTTGCAAACTACAGCTAATCTCCAATCTCACCTTCTTCTACTAAGTCCTTGAACATGTCATGTCCCTGCCCTCTGCTCATCTTTCTCTCAACTCCTTACTTGAATGAAAGGCCATGAGGACTCGAAACGTCAACTGTACTCTTCTCCGCCGATGCTGCCAGACCTGCTGAGTTTTTCCAGGTATTTTTTATTTTTTGTTTTGGATTTCCAGCAACCACAGTTTTTTGTTTTTACCTTACTTGAATCTTTTCTACCATGGTACTAAATTGCCCTAATGAAATTCACAAATAACATCTTTATTGATTGTGACTGTGGTGCAATTTTCCTCAACTTATCTTGGGCCTTCGATGTAGTCAATCGCATTGTTATCATCCAAAGGTTCTTCTCCATTATCCAGCTCAATGGGACTGTCCTCACTTGATTCCACTCCAGCAATGACTTCTACTTCTGCCTTGCAGTGTTAACTTAGAGCCCCCTTCTTTTCATCACCGAAATGTTGCTCCGGGGCAGTAATCTCATGTACCCTGATGACCCCCAGCTTACTCTCACCTCTTAACTCTTCCATAGTGTGCCATTACATTGGGAGTTTCAGGTACTTTATCTCACCATAAAGCTTAGTAATCCATCAGCTTTTAGGCTCTTACTCACTTGAGGTGCTGCTTTTAGTGTCTTGTTAACTTGAACCCCAAATCCCTTTAAACTTCCACATTACCTAACCTTACCCCAATCCTTTGATTTTCTTTACCAAGATGCGCTGCATTATATTTATATAGAATTCTACATGTCAGCTGGCCCATTCTATTATCTTATTTCATCAATATCCCCTTGCACCTTCCTTTTTCGCCTCAATTAATTACTCCTTCTACTTTAGTATCTTAAAATTCCTGAGCTCTCCCTCTCTCCCCATAAGCTGTTGTTGTCTTGTAACATTTTGTGCTCCTACGCATGTACTCCACCAATTGCACTTGGCCATCAAATCTCTTATATTGGTCTCTGGTTTGACAACACCTGGATATCAGAATTTCCATTCTTGTTTTCAAATTCCTCTCTTCTTGGTTATCTCCTCCAGCTTTATAACTCTGCATGTTCCCTGCACTGCTCCAATTTTGGTCTTTTGCTGATCCCCAATTTTCTTTGTTCACCATTGGCAGCCATACTTTTAGCTGATTTGCCACTAAGCTTTGAAATTCTCTCCCTAAACCTCTCTGCTACTCTACTTTCCTCTCCGCCTCTAAGGTGCTTCTTAAAGCTTACCCCTTTGATTTCAGTCACCTGCCCCAATATCTCCTCTTCTGGCATAGTGTCAAATTTTGTTTGATAACGGTCCTTTGACAGCACCTTCCAAGCCCATGACCACTACCATCTAGAAGGAAGAGGGCAGCAGATAGATGGGAACATCACCACCTGGAGGTTCCCCTCTAAGACACTCACCATCCTGACTTGGAAATATATCGTCGTTCCTTCACTGTTGCTGGGCAAAATCCTGGAACTCCCTTCCTAACAGCACTGTGGGTGTACCTACACCACATGGACTGCACTGGTTCACGAAGGCATCTCACCACCACCTTCTTGAGGGCAATTAGAGATGGGCAATAGATGCTGGCCTAGCAAGCGAAGCCCACATCCCATGAATTATTTTTTTAAAAGTGCACTGGGGATGTTTACCATGGTAAAGGAGTTATATAAATGCAAGTTACTATTGTTGCATGTTTCATTGTGAAAGATGCTATAAAATAGCATTTGGTTTCTGCTTATGTTGTGCAGTAGAAATGTGTGACTTGCATGAACTGGCTGTCAGCTGCGGTTCAGTGGTAGCACTCTGGGTTGGAAAGTTGTGGATTTGAGTTCCAGTCCAGAGACTTGAGCACCAAAATGTGGCCGTCACTTCAGCGCAGTACTGGGGATTGCTTCACTGTTAAAGGTAACTTTCAAATTAAACTTTAACCCTAGGCCCCATCTGCCCTTTTAGGTGACTGTCAAAGACCCCATGAGACTCTTTTGAAGATGACCGAGAGCTGTACCCCAATATTTATCCCTCCAGCAACATCACTAAAACAAATAACCTGGACATTTTCACATGCTGTTTGTGGAATCTTGCTGAGTACAAATTGGATGCTGTGTTTCCTACATTACAACAGTGGCGACACTTCAAAAATACTTAAGTGGCTGTAAAGCATTTGTGACGTCCTCGGGTTGTGAAAGGCACTCTGTAAATTCAAGTCCTTCTGTCGTTTGCTTATGGAACTTTGGATGTAGAAATCATGGTCAATTTTGAATTGATGGAATTTGTATAAGCACAGCTTGTGCTGGTAAAAATGTTGGACTGATATTGATGTGTAGCTTTTCTTAGTGAAACATGGAATTGAAGTAGGTCAGCTATGACCTTAATGACTGCAGAGCAGGCTTGAGAGGCTGAATAGCCTATCCTTGCTCCCATTTCTTATGTCCTTATGATCTCTACTGTTCCAGTTATGTGTAAAGCCTTCCTGATGTTTCACAGATGTTTGTTGCAAGCCTTTGAACCTTCTGACTCAGTGATCCAAAACGTTTTATATGCTGAATACATCTGACATTACCTGTTGGAATGTAAGATTTATTTTCCATGAACTTTGTTTCTATCTAATTTATAAACTCCCTTATTGACTATTCCTTCACATTGACCCTATAATCTGTAATTCTGATGAAGTAGGTCTCTCCAAAATAATTGTTTGGATCCCAAACCAGCACCGGATTCACAAAAGCTGAAAGCAACTTCCTTTGTTGTTTGGAATGGAGCAGCCAAATACAAGTGTAGGAAACCATCAACCTCTTGTGTAACAAGTCTCAGAATGTGACTAAATGCTAATTTCCCCCTCTCCCCCTTAGTCCCCAACGTGTTGCCCATGACACTAAATTGCAGCTAATTTTTAATTATAGATTTTGTTTAAATTTTTTGGAAAATTCCATCTGCCTTGTGTATTTTGTTTACAGAATAATGTGTGGAAACTATCGTGGAAATATTACGGCCACTGAAGATTACATTTATCCAGTGTCTTCCTTTCTAAACACAGTACAGGTATTGTTATGGTCCCAATGTAGTAATTTTAAAAAAGACATCTGAACTTCCAGTTGATAGCTGAAAGGATGACACAATAAGATTTCACGTTTTAAGACGTTTACCGTAACATACAGACTAAAAGCACTTCTAACTAAACACGTTTTTGTAGAAAACTTCTACTTACGGAACAGAACTTTCCCCTTTTAACTTTCACCACAACCAGAAAACCCACTTCACAGGATATCAAGAATATATAATAATTCTCATAATGTTATTGGAATTTATTGTAAAATAGAGTAATAGTGGGATGTGTCTATGTGTGTCTGTGTATGTGTGAGAGATTCAATTGAATTAGAGGTAGCTAGTCTGGGTGCTTTGATCTAAGAAGAGAAGTTAAGTTTGAAATGTTAATTAGGTAAACATGAGTATTAATGGAATATTTGCATTTTGAAATAAACCAGACTAGATTGTTTTCAAAGGAGGGGTGAAATGTGTCACCTAGCCAGGTGAAGTTTAGAAGCATGTGTTTATTTTTCAAAGATTACAGGTAAAACTTAGTGCTATGAGAGGGCATTATTATCAGGGAGATAAAGCCCAAAGACATAATGAAACAATGGGCATTTGCATTCAAAGCGGAAGATATGTATAAAGAGAGAGCAAGGGTTATGTGTAAGGGAAGGTATTGTTAAGATCTAACAAGTGCGTGACAAAGCCTTCAGCATCCCTAAATTGGAAAGCAACCACTTCTACTTTGATTGCAGAACTATATCATTCATTGCATTTATCCCTGAACTGTTTAGTGAAGGTGAAGTTTGTACTCCCAACATTTATTCATTGGCTGCTGGTACCGGACTGCAAGAACTTATTGTACTGTACTTGTTATACATAAGCATCCTCTAAGAAAGCTCTGTCTCAGCTGTACGACCTGGTTTCAAATCCATTTAGCCCATTGAGCTAGCTTTGTTAAAGACAATGGGCAGAATTTTCTGTCCCAGTTGGCATCGAGCGTCATGGCGGGCATGAGCAAACAATAAGGCCAAAAATCATTTTCACGTCGTTGCGAAACCAGTTTGCGATCGTCCATTCCACCTGTCAATGTTGGGCCATGTTTCCCACCAGACGTTGGGAACGTCATTTTAATATATCTGCATATCATTATAAGCCCTGCTTGCCGGAATCAACCCCACGCTGGATCTCCCGAGCATGTTGGTGTGATTGCATGCAGACGCGTTTCACAACACAAGTGATATGCATCTGGTGAGCTGCACTTCACTTGGGACTTTGAGGTTTGTTTGCTTACCTTGCTTTGGGCAGCATTCACGGTCATCAACGCCAGGCTTCCAGGCAGCACCACATCACTTTTAGGGGGCTCGTGGGCAGATCTCTACTTACAAGACCAGCCGTTAGGCGGGGTGGCTTTTCAATATCTGCAGGGCTATGGCTTGCTTGAGGAAGGCGGAAAAGTAGCCTCAGGCAAGGGAAGAGGCTGCAGGGCTAGGACATTACTGGGGAAGGGGGCTTTCCCAGAGTTGGATGGCGAAATGGGAATGGAACCCACTCAGGGTGTTGTTCCTTCAGCGTCTCAGTTGCTTTGTTCAGTTCTGCAGAGAAAGCAGTTGCATAAACATACAAAAGGTTGGCTTGTCACACAACGTTCTCTCTCCAACTGCCTAGTGACCCAAATATGGTTGTGGCTTGTGTATTCCCATTACCTTGATTAAATCATGGCTGGGAATTTCTCTCATCCAGAGTCCCATTGTCCAAGTGATTATGCCTAATGGTTTGTCAACACCCAGTTGAGTACCCAGATGATTATCTGGACACTTTGCTAATGGGATAGGAGATAGCCCCCATTCATACTCTTCCTAGGCCATTGTTCCTGGTGTGGCTTTGTAGACAGGTTGTCTCCATTTCAGTAGTTTTGGAATGCAGAAGGTACAGTGATGCAAATGTGCAGCCAGCTTTGACTGTGAGCCCAAGTCACCGAAATGTGGCTTTAGTCTTTTAAAAAAAAATCAATTAGGGATTTCCAGCCAGTAAATTCAGAATCATTTAATGATATAAAACATTGTTTCACAACTCCTAATCTTTCCTGATAGTTGCATCCTCTCAATTCCAGTGACATTCTTGTAAATCTTTTCTGCATTTCTATAATGGTTCAGTATTTTTTCTGTAGTGTGGAGTCCAGAAGGGTGATGTACAGTACTCCCAAGTGTGGTTTAACCAAAGTTCTCTCTGCTTTTGTATTTTACTCTGCTAGAAATGAACTAAAGTATTTTGAGCTCTTTATGACCTTATCAACTTGTGTTACTACTTTTAACAGTTGATTTATCCATACATCTTTGCTCCTCATTTAGGTTTTTTCCCCATTTAGCTTGGTTTGTTTAATTTATTTTCCCATTTGGTTACTTGCCTTGAAAAGAGTAAGTGGCCTCCTGATTCCTGCTACCTCACACGCTTCTATCCTGAACTGAATTTGACAATTTATCCGTCCAATCTGTAAGCCTGTTTGTCTTCCTGTATTCTGCTGCAGTTGCCTCTCCTTCCCATCCCCACCCCATCCCACCCCATCAAAATTTGGTACCCTCTGCAATTTTCGACATTATACTTTTAATTTCAAAGTCCAAAGCATTAATGTATGCGGAATATACCCCAACATTAGTCATGGAATGCAGGAGACATATTCTGGGGTGAGGGTAGGGAGAAAGAAACGCTTGTTCATATAAAAGTGAATGAACTCGATGCCAGCATTAGCATTGAGATTAGATATTTTGCAAGCAGAGGCTTTGCTTTTGTGAACTTTTGGCAACTGCTCTTCAAAAAATCTGTTGAACTCATTTAGGAAATCAGAGCTATCAAGATGTCTCCGAGCTCCCGGAAGGCACAGAGGATAAAGAACTCTCTTCTACACAATTAAATGAATCCTTCCTATTAAATCTTGTCAATTAGCTTTGTGCTTATTTAGCTTATTAGTGCCCAGCATGCCCATATAGATTACCACCGTGATTAAACTACGCTTTTCATTTATTTGCCTTACAAACTGCAATATGTAATTGTCTGTGGAGTTTGCCTGTGGGATTTATTTATGCTTCTTAGTAATACTCTGAGATTCCAGATATTTCATTTCAGAGGATTTGAATGGATTAAATCTGCTCAAAAAGTGTATTTGCATTGCAATGACTAATTGGAGCTGAGATTTCAGGAATCGGACTTCGAACCTCTGAGGAATAGTTGCACAGAAATGGTGCTTCAATATGCTGTTATCTGCAAAGAACATGCTCCTTAGCACCACTAACAATTTCAAGTTGAGAAGGCTGTCTCATTGTTAGAGGTGACCTACACTTCTGAAATTATTCCTGTAATCCTTTGTTGTCACAAAAAAGCACAGCAAATTCAGAGATTGGTACTTTCTCAAATTTATAATCCTGGGCAAAATTTTTAGCTCCGTGGGCGGGTATGCGCCCAACCTGCTCAAGCGCAAAATGACGCACGTTGACTTTGGGCGAGTGTCCTGACATCAACGCGCAGTCACGTGATATTTCGCTCGGTGGGTGCATGCGAAAATCAGCAGCTTGCCCGCCGACAGTTAAAAGGCCTGTTAAGACCATTAAGGCATCAACTGACTGATATTTTTTGCTGCCCATCCAACCTTATGGTTGGCTGACAGGCGAAAAGGCCAAGCGGCCTTTGCACTTTTTAGGAAACCTCATCCACAGGTGAGATGAGGTTTCCTAAAGCAAATAAAAATAAAATAAAATTTTTAAGTTTAATAATATGTTCCTTTTCAATTCTTCATTTCTCTGAGGCAGCTTTGTGCCGCAGGGAGATTCTCAAGCGCACACTTGCACGCCTGCACAAAGTTCACGCTCACCCCGCTTGCACTCCCCCTCACAGTGCTGAGCGCTGCCACTCACGTTTCAAGCTTGGTGGGCCTTAATTGGCCTGCCAGCATGAAATCACCTTCCGGCCTCGATCGCGGGTAGCAGTTGTCTTCCCAACTGCCCCTGCTGAGCCTGCCTGACAAGGGCAAGATTCTACCCGTTGATATATTTGGGAAGGTAACTTGGTGCCATTGGATTAATGTAGCTAAAAATAAGTTTATCAGAAAAAATATACAGAGCCATTTGATTAATTATATTGGGACACTGTCTTCAATTTCTCAGTAAATTAATAAAAGGTGCATTCAAAAAACTTTTAAAATGTACCTATTCAGGTCATTGTGCCTAAAAGAACTAACTTTTAGAGGCCCATCGAAGGCTTTCAAATGCAATTAGCTGAAACTCCCAAATGTGATTATTAATTAATCGTGTGGGCAGGACTGGCTTTCAATGTGATTTTTTTGAAACTAGTGCAAAATAGCACAGGATCTCAATTTGCACCAAACATAATTTGTACTTAAATTTTCATGAATTTTGGGTAATATTTAATTTCATTAGACTATCTAGAGGATGTACTGCAGCAATACACTGTAATATAAACCAATGTTTCAATAGAGCAGAGGGATCAGGTGGTGTGTTATGATACAACAGTGCTGTTTAGTGGTCAAGTGTAAAGACAAAGTGACACAGTGTGTGGCTACATTTTATATTTCCGATAGGAAACTTCGGTTCAATCTGTTTCGAGGAAGAGGGTTCAAGGCTCTGCCATCTACTAAGAGCCACAAAAAGAACTAAAGTAAAACCAGAAAAAGCAGATATGTTTGTATCCATATAGAGAAAAAACACAAAGCTAGTTGGGAATATGTATTGTGAGGATATTACAACTGGTCCCCAGATGAGGTCCCCCAATTTGTTATGATCCTGGACAAGATACCCCAAATTGTTAAATTCCTGAACAGAATTCCAATTTTGTTATGCTCCCAGAGAGGAGGAATGATCTGGCTCCCCTTCTTTATTCAGCCCCAACTTGGTTGGTCACAACATGATTAATTTAAAAAGGATACCTTTCCCAGTCCAAATGTATTTATGTTTTAGGAGGAGCTAATTTAACCAGGCTTTCTTGAGTCAAAGAAAGAATGAGTTTATTTGTTACTAAAATCCAAGAAAAAATTAAAACGCAACACGCATACACACAGATTAGAAATGAGAAGTTGATTCCGAAAATAAAAGTTTTTTAAAAAATACACAAACCAGTCTTTGGCTTGTCCATGAAGAGTAGATGGCGAAACGTTGCGGCTATTAAGTTGGTGGTTCCAGTAGAACTGAATTTGGCAGTTGATTTAGAGACATTTGGTTCTGCAGGTTAGCTGAAGGAGGTGTCTTGTTTCCTTTTTGACTGTGGCTTTGCTGACTTGTGACTTGCCTCCAGCAACAGAGAGAGAGAGAGACTTTTACCTGCAAGCTGAAGGGATGCCTTGCTGCTTTTCTTCTGCTGTGACCTTCACAGCACACAGTATCACACCAGAACTAGAACATACCAATCAGGTTTGCACCTGGCTTTTTAACCCCTTTCCTTGTGTATTCCTGGAAGGAAAAATAAACATGTCTTTTGCCCAGAATCTGCTTTCTTTCAACTCAGATCATGTCCACATTCTGAAATTAACTCAACAGGAGATGGTTTCCGCTGGGATGACAATCAGTCTCCATTGTCTCCACAACCACAGGAAATTACAGTTCAGTCTTTTGCATTACGTCTCTCCCTTTCAAGTATCTCTGTCTGAAGTGGACATTGACACCTTTTTAGGTGCGCCATTCCAGGGCCTCTCTGGACTAGTCGGTCAAGTATAATCCACATAGGAATTTTCCAGAAAGTGGTTACTTTACAGTCTTAGCCAGCTTTTGCTTTTATGTCCTTTTTAAAAACATATGTCTTCCTCAAAAAGTTCACTATGTCTAAGTTATTCAGGCTGTGATCTGCTGTCACGACAAGGAGGATGCAAAGCTGCTTCAGGAGGATTTGGACAGACCTTGTGAATCAGCAAGAACATGACAGATGAAACATAATATGGAAAAATATGAGGTGATCCACTTTGGTAGGAGGAATAGATGCGCAGAGTATTTCTTAAATGGTAAGAGATTGGAAAGTGTAGATGTGCAAAAGGACCTGGGTGTCCTCGTCAATTAATCACTGAAGGCTAACATGCAGGTCAGCAGGCAATTAGAGTCATAGAGGTCTACAGCACAGCAAAAAGCCCTTCGCCCCACCAAGTCTGCGTCAGTCAAACAAGTACCTAACTATTCTAATTCCATTTTCCAGCATTAGGCCCATAGCCTTGTATGCCATGGCATCGCAAGTGCACATCCAAATACTTCTTAAATGTTATGAGGGTTTCTGCCTCTACCACCCTTTCAGGCAGTGAGAAACAGATTCCCACCACCCCCTGGATGAAAAAATTCTTCCTCACATCCCTTCTAAACCTCCTACCCCTTACCTTAAATCTATGCCCCTGGTTATTGATTCCTCCACCAAGGGGAAAAGTTCCTTCCTGTCTACTCTACCTATGCCCCTCATAATTTTATACACCTCAATCATGTCCCCCATCAATCTCCACTGCTCCAAGGAAAATAACCCCAGTCTATCCAATCTCCCCTCATAACTAAAACTCTCCAGCCCAGGTAACATCCTGGTAAATCTCCCCTGTACACTCTCTAGTACAGTCACTTCCTTCCTATAATGTGGATTCCAGAACTGCACACAGTACTCTAGCTGTAGCCCAACCAGTGTTTTATACAGCTCCAGCATAACCTCCCTGCTCTTATATTCTGTGCCTCGGCTAATAAAGGCAAGTATCCCATATGCTTTCTTAACCACCTTTTCTACCTGTCCTGCTACCTTAAGGGGCCAGTGGACATGCACACCAAGTCCCTCTGATCCTCATATGCCATGGGTCCTACCATTCATCGTGTATTGTCGTGCCCAAGTGCATCACCTCACATTTATCCAGATTAAATTCCATTTTCCACTGATCAGCCCATCTGGCCGGCCCATCTATATCCTCTTGTAATCTAAGGCTATCCTTCTCATTATTTATCACCCCACTGATTTTCATGTCATCCGTGAACTTTCTGATCAACCCTTCTACATTCAAGCCGAAATCGTTTATATATACCACAAACAGTAAGGGACCCAACACCAATTCCTTTGGAACCCCACTGAACACAGGCATCCAGTCACAAAAACACCCCTTGACCATCACCCTCTGCTTCCTGCCACTCAGCCAATTCTGGATCCAATTTGCCAAATTGCCTTGGATCCCATGGGCTCTTATCTTCGTTATCAGTCTCCCATGTGGGACCTTACCAAAGCCTTGCTGAAGTCCAAGTAGACTGTCAAATGCATTGCCCTAATCTACACACCTGGTCACCTCTTCAAAAAATTCAATCAAATTGGTCAGATATGACCTCCCCTTAACAAAACCATGCTGACTGTCCTTGATTAATACCTGCCTCTCCAAGTGTAGATTAATTCTGTCCCTCAGAATTGCTTCCTATAGTTTCCCCACCACTGAGGTTATACTGACTGGCCTGTAGTTCCCTGGTTTATCCCTACCTCCTTTCTTGAATAATGGTACTACATTGGCTGTCCTCCAGTCCTCTGGCACCTCTCCTGTGGCCAGAGAACTATTGAAAATTATTGCCAGCGCCCCTGCTATATCCTCTCTTGCCTCACTCAACAGCCTGGAATACATTTCATCCAGGCCTGAAGATTTATCTACTTTTAAGCCTGCCAGACCACTTAGAACCTCCTCCCTTTCTATGCTAATTTCTTTAATTATATCACAGTCCTTTTGCCTGATTTCCATACCCACGTCGTCCCTCTCACTTGTGAACACAGACACAAAGTATTATTTTAGAACCCTACCTATGTCTTCCAGCTCCACACAAATTACTACTATGGTCCTTAATGGGCCCTACTTTTTGTTTAGTTATCCTCTTACTCTTAATGTACTTGCAAAATAACTTTGGATTTTCCTTTATTTTACCTGCCAATGTTTTTTCATGCCCCCTTTTTGCTCCCCTAATTTCTTTTTTAAAGTCCCCCCCCCCCCCACGCACTCTATACTCCTCTGGGGCTTCTGCTGTTTTGAGCCTTCAGTATCTGCCATAAGCCTCCCTTTCTCTCTTTATCTAATCCTGTATATCCCTGGATGTCCAGGGTTTCCTGGATTTGTTGGTCCCACCCTTTGTCTCTACTGGAATATGTTGGCCCTGTACTCTCCCTGTTTCCTTCTTGAATGAGTCCTACTGCTCTGACGCAGATTTACCTCAAAGTAGCTGCTCCCAGTCCACTCTGGCCAAATCATATCTGGTCTTATTAAAATCGGCCTTCCCCAAGTTAGAACTCTGATTTCTGGCCCATCCTTGTCCTTTTCCATAACAACCCTGAATCTAACAGAGTTATGATCACTATCTGCAAAATGCTCCCTCACTGATACCTCTACCACTTGCCCGGCTTCATTCCCTAAAATTAAGTCCAGGACCGCCCCCTCTCTTGTAGGACCTTCTACGTACTGGCTTAAAAAGCTCTCCTGGATGCACTTTAAGAATTCTGCTCCCTCCACACCTATCTCACTATGATTAACCCAGTTAATGTTGGGGAAGTTGAAATCCCCCACTATTACTACCCTATTATTTTTATTTTTACACTTCTCTGAAATTTGCCTTCATGTCTGCTCTTCTATTTCTCTCTGACTGTTTGATGGCTATAGTACATTCCCAGCAATGTGATTGCTCCTTTTTTGTTTTTCAGTTCTACCCATATGGCTTCATTTGAGGCACCTTCTAAGATGTCATCCCTTCTTACTGTTGTAATTGATTCCTTGATCAATATTGTGATACTCCCTCCTCTTTTACCTCATTCCCTGTCTTGCCTGAAGATCCTATACCTTGGAATACTGAGCTGCCAATCCTGCCCCTCTCTCAACCATGTCTCTGTGACAGCAATGACATCATACTTCCATGTGTTAATTTGTGCCCTCAACTCATCTGCCTTATTCGTCAGACTGATTGCATTAAAATAAATACCATCCAACCTTGCCAAACTCCCTTGTGCCTTAACTGGCCTATAATTTCTATCCCTTCCAGACTCACTTGCTCTCTCTTCTAATTTTGGCTGTGCATCTCCCCCTGCTGAACCTCCTCTCAGGATCCCATCCACCTGCCAAGTTAGTTTAAACCCTCCCCAACAGCAATAGCAAACCTCCCCCGCAAGGATGTTGATCCCATTCCGGTTCAGGTTCAAACCATCCGCCTTGTACAGATCCCACTGCCCCCCGAAATGGTCCCAATGTCCCAGAAATATAAAGCACTCCCTCCTGCATCATCTCTCCAGCCATGCATTCATTTGGACTAACCTCCTATTTCTGTGGTACCAGAAGTAATCCAGAGATTACTACTTTTGAGGTCCTGTTTTTAAATCTGTTTCCTAGCTCCCTAAATTCTGCTTGCAGGACCTCATTCCTCTTTCTACCTATGTCGTTGGTACCAATATGTACCACTATCTCCGTCTGTTTGCCCTCCCCCTTTAGAATATCCTGCAGCTGTTCAGTGACATCCTTGACCCTGGCACCAGGGAGACAACATGCCATCCTGGAGTCACGTCTACAGTTGCAGAAACGCCCTGTCTGTTCCCCTTACTATCGAGTCTTCTACCGCTATTGCTCTTCCCTTCCTCACCACCCCCCCCGCCCCCCGTGCAGCTGAGCCACTCAGTACCATGAGTGTGGCTGCACTCCCCAGAGGAACCATCACTTTCACCATTTTCCAACACACAAAAATGGTTCTCGAGTGAGATGCACCCTGGGGATTTCCTGACTACCTGTCTGACACTTTTCTTCTGACATGGTCACCCATTCCCTCTCCGTCTGCACTTCCGTAAGCTGTGGGGTGACCACGTCTGAAAACGTGCTATCCACAAAACTCTTGCGGATGCACCTCAGTGCCTCCAGCTGCCGTTCAAGATCCAAAATTCGGAGCTCGAGTAGCTGCAGCTGGTGGCACATCCTGCAAACATGGTCAGTCAGAGTGCAAGGAGCATCTAGGACTTCCCACATGTTTCAGGCAGTACATAACACAGGACTGAGCTGTAAAAACCCTCCCTTTAAGTTAAATACAGTAAAAAAAAGTTCAATTATTTCTGTACTTTAAATAAAAACTAGAACTCCTACCTCTCCTTAGCTTAATCTATTTTAAAGTAGAGAAAAACTGGAGAAAAACACTTACCCACCACTCACCAGTCAGCTCTCACCTTTGTGCTGACGTCACTTTTTGAAGCTTCCCCACACTCGCGCTGGTTCTGATCTCTCAGCCGTTCTCTCGCGCTGTCTTATGATGTCACTCTTGTTATTTTCAACAAGAACTGACTGCAGGACACTCTTCCCAGACTGCTTCACCGCGATGTTGACTGCAGGACACTCTTCCCAGCTAATGGTATGTTGGCCTTTATCGCAAGAGGGTTTGAGTGCAGGAATAGCAAAGTCTTGCTTCAATTGTACGGAACCCTGGTTAGATCGCACCTGAAGTACTGTGTGCAATTTTGGTTCCCTTACTTTAGGAAGGATATTATTGCCACAGAGGAAGTGTAACGAAGGTTCACCAGGCATGTTCCTGGGATGGCGGGATTGTCCTATGAAAAGAGATTGGGGGAAACTGGGCCTGTACTCACTAGAGTTTCAAAGAATGAGGGATGATCTCATTGAAACCTACAAAATACTTAAACGGCTAGACAGGGTAGATGCAGGTAAGATGTTTCCCCTGGTTGGAGAGTCTAGTACCTGGGGACACAATTTCAAGATAAGGGGGAAGCCACTTAGGACTGAGATGAGGAGACATTTTATTACTCAAAGGATTGTGAATCTTTGGAATTCTCTACCCCAGAGGGCTGTGGAAGCTCAGTCATTGAATATGTCTAAAGCAGAGATTGACAGATTTCTAAATTCTAATGATGTAAAGGCATATGGGGTTAGTGTGGGATAAAGGCATTGAAGTGGATGATCAGCCATGACCATGTAGGATCCTGCTCCTATGTTTCTAAAAGCTAGATTGACATTTTCAGGTATGGACCTTCAGAGAGTTTCTGTTCCTACCTGAAACGATACTCTGTCACCTCACGGATGCTAGTGGACATGCTATGTATTTCCAAAATTTGTTGATCTTTGTTTCAGATTTCCAGCATTTGCTATATATATCTTTTTCCTTACCACACAATGGAAATAGCTCAATTGTCTTGGAGCTTGAATAATGCCCTTGATTTGAATTTTTCAAATTCTTTGTAATCACAATATGCAGCAGTTCTCAGTGATGTTTCGAAGCTTCATCATATAGTTTCGCAGTCTGGAGATTCCACCTTGAATCCATGGTTAATTGAAACATTGGATGCTGAATTAAGAGAATGTCTCTAAATCACATACTCAAACTTGTAATTAAATATCAGTTATTTGAAGAAGCTACTCCTTTGCTTCTCTTTGCA
Organism: Carcharodon carcharias; assembly: GCF_017639515.1. Classification (NCBI taxonomy): domain Eukaryota; kingdom Metazoa; phylum Chordata; class Chondrichthyes; order Lamniformes; family Lamnidae; genus Carcharodon; species Carcharodon carcharias. The sequence continues at coordinate 11,762,002 of NC_054485.1, forward strand.
ATTCTCTCCAGTGATGTTCTCTTTAGTAAGCAGTTCACAAGACCTCTTAATTGATCTGTTATATCAGCCATGACTCAGTTGGTAGCCTTGTTGCCTCTGAGTCAGAAGGTTGTAGGTTCATGTCTGACTCTTGAGACTTTAAGATAAAATCTCATTTGACATGCTAATGCAATTCTGAGGGGGTGCTGCCTGAGATGTTAAACTGTGGCCCCATTTACCCTGTTGGGTGAACATAAAAGCATGGCACTATTTGGAGAACAACAGGTGAGTTCTCTTGGCATCCTGGCCAATATTTATCGCTCTACCAACAGCAGTAAAGCAGATTATCTGATGGTCATGCTGGATATTATTGTGTACGAATCAGCTGCCGTGTTTCCTAAATTACAGCAGGAACTACACCTCAAAGGCATTTCATTGTTTGTAAAGCACTTTGAGAAGTCCTGAGGCCATAAAAGGCACTATATAAATGTAAGTCTGCCTTCCTTTCTTTCTATCTGCTGCTGTGTTTCGGAAACTCAGGCACAGTGTGAGAGGTCACCTGGCTTCCTTGTTTATGCCTTAAAAACATGCTCAGGTAACCTTGGACACAATGAATCATCCTGATGACTTATTTGAAGTTCCTGGGAAGTTTGTTCAGTTTGGACATTCAACTCATTTGCTTTTGGTATTGGTGCCTCCCTTTGGGAATGCTTGCAAGTGCAGTGCTGCTGTTAGGTGTTATGTTGGGATTAGCATGGGATGCCAACTGCCAGTCTGTACAAAACATGATGCCTTCTGAAGTGAAAATTCATTAATAAATGTTCAAGACCTATCATTTTATCTTCCAGTCTTAAGAGGGTTTCTAAAGCCCTATGCTGTGTCAAAGTTTTTTTAATGTCATCTCTTATTAGACTGAAATAGAAGGACCTTCAATAAATGCTCAGAATAATGCACATTTCTGAAGTTATTTCCAAATCCTAAATCCACATACTGCGAAACAGAATATTTTTGTAGAAACATTTTTCTATATTATGTCTAAAAGACTGATGGAATAACATGATTCAACATTTCCACTCTGCCTGATGTACTGCTTTCATTCTTTTTTTCTCTCAGTTGTTTGTCAAATAGAGTAGGTTGATGTTAGGGCCTGGAATATTTGATTATTATTTGCACCCAGGATTCAATATAACATGGGCCAAATACAGAAAGAGGCCCAGATATTCAACCTGTCCATTTGCATCAGTGGGCATCTTGTGCTTGACTATTGGTACTGGACTAATCTTTGTTAGGGATTCCTTGAGACCCTAGGGCCTGGTATAAGGCTACTAAACTTTTTTTGTTTGAGGTTTTTCCAGTCCTCCCACAAACTCTGACCAGACCTGAAATTTGAGGTTTAGAATGTGGGATGGGAGTTGGCAAATACAAAATATGGAAAAACAGCTTGACCAAGTCTGCTTGAAGCCCAATTAAATTGGTTCCTGTTTGGGTTTGTTGCTTGCTAAATTCTCACTTGAATTCTTGGCTTGAAGAGGACGTTTAAAACTGTTGCCTCATTGGTGGATAAAACTTAAATTAAAAATATAATATTGAATAGTATCAGTAACTTGATAAACGTAAACTAATGGGAACATGAATTTAAACTTTATACTTGCCATCTCTCCAACCTCCCCCTTTCAACACTTCATAGTTGTACCTACGTGGTCTATATACACCCCTCAGACACCCCTACACTAAACCTTTGTTGGACTGTCAAGGTTTAAAAGTCAGATTCAACAAGAACATTAAACACATAACTGAAAGAAAGATTGGAGAAAATATATAGTGAATCAGATGATAAAGATAATAAGGAAGATCAGAGAGAATAGTGACACTGATACTGCAGATGATATAGCTCACACTATGATGTACGAGTCGAGTTAACTGCAGACAAACAATTGTTGAAAACACGTCAGGGAAATATGACTAAGGACAGTACTAAAATATCTTTCCTGTGGCCCATGCTGAAAATACTGCACTATCTTACTGCAGTAGCAGGGGTTAGGTATGGTAGCACTCAGGGACCAGGAACAGACCTATTATGTAGCTGGACGTTGGGAGTGTCGGGGGTGTGGGTGTGAGGGTAGTGGGTGATGGAGAAACCAAAAGAATTTAATTTAAAGCTTGGAAAATAGACTGGGCTTTGGCACTTACACAAAAGAAAAAAACATTAATTACTGGCAGAACTTTGACTTGCTGAGGTAGCATCACTGCTCCTTTATGACGCTAATCTTGAGAGAACTATTTGCTGTTCTGTTTGGGTGTTAAGTGCGAGTCCCATCGGGGAGTGCTTCCATGTGAAATCTTTTGAGAGCTGGGTGCTCCATGGTCGATATGAAAGGCACACTGGCCCCAGCTCTGCACAGCTTTGTTGCAAATGCTGCATGCATATGCACTTTGTTTTAAAAAAGAAAGAATACAAGTGGGTGTCTTGATTCCTAGAAATCTCAGTCCAGAGGAGGCCTGATTCAATCGGTGTCTATTTCAAGGTGTTATGAAATGAGCATTGCTAAACAACAGGAAAGCCAATCAGTTAACTCCAACCAAGGATTGAACTAAGTTAACAAACTGCACAAACCATTTCATAATTTACTGAGGTAAAACATCACCTATAAATGCTCAGAGCATGACGTTATACCTTGACGTGTTTTTTGATACCCTAAATCCTCATCCTGTGAAATACCATATTTTTAATAATGTGGTCTATGTTGAAGAAACATTCTCTTAAATAACATCTGAAAAAGCAAATTGAAGATTATCATTCAGCATTTCCACTCTGACTAACATAACTTTCATATATTTCCCCTTGGATGTTTGTCCGATGAAACATTTTGGTGGTAAGAAATGGGAACAATAGCCTGGATCAATGAAGAAGTCAGCATTCTTTTGAGGTTTCCTAAATCCCTATCCAATGAGTAAAAATTTTACCTAATACTATTTGACTGAAATAAGAGGACCTTCAATGAATACTCAAAACACTGAATTTAAAAATTTAAGGTAGGGTGTGCACTCTCCATGCTCTGCCACCAATTGATGTCCATCAGAATTAGCCTTCCAGCACAGGTCAATAAATTACAATTGAGAGTGGTTGGTTTAATTTATTTTTCAGCAAAGGCGAGGGAATGAATTTGAACTTGTTTGGTTTTCCACATTTTGCTGTTGGGAAAATCTACCATCTGAGTTGGGACTTAAAGGAGAAAGGTGGGAGTTAAAGTCGATTTTATTGTTAAAAGTCATTTTGTCAAATGTCTGAATTAAATGTAAAAGATAGTGCAAGTGATGTTTATTGAGAATCAAATATTTGAATTGAGGCAGAATTGGGTGAAACTTGATTTAAAAATAGACCAACAATCGGATAAGAAATGGGGTGAAATTCCAACCTTTTCAACTTCCCTTTTAAGTAATGATCTGTTAATAAAATTGCATGAACCACAATTTCCTAAAACAAGCAGGAAAAATGGCATTTTCACATTTTTTATCAAAATGGGAATTTTCAGAGCTAGAAATAACTATACTTACCCCTCACCCATTGTTCACTGGTTAGGATCAGTATCCTGCACCTTGAAATCTGAAGCAAAATATATACCTCATTACAGAGATATACATTCTGTACCCTGACATATAAATTGCTACTCTTGCTTAAAGAATACATCTCAGCTTTATGTATTCTAGGTAGATTAGAATTCAACAAAAGTTGGTGAAAATCATTGGTTTTCAGAGTGCTTCATTTCAGGGTTAAACACTGAGCTTTCACAGTCTATCATCCTTGCTTTTGTTTTTCCTGATTCTGACAGTTTACAGTGATCTGGTTTCTTTGGGAGAATTCTGCTTTGGAATGATTAGCATATAGTCCTCTCTCAAAGTGGAGGGAGTCCTAATGTCTCAACTGTTAAATGTTCTTTCTGTATAGTGTTCCATTGAGTAATTCAGCTTAGAAAGCTCCTTGGCTTGATGATCTCCACTCAGTTAGGATAACAGTCAGGGTGTTATCATAGTCTAACCCAGACCAGACAGCTGAGAAAGAAAGAACTTGCATTTGTAGAGTGGCTTGCATGACCTCAGGACGTCTCAAGAGTACTTCAATGCCAGTTAAGTATTTATTAAGCGTTGTTACTATTATAAAGTAAGAAACTTGGCAGCAAGCTCCCACAAACAGCAGTGTGATCATGACCAGATCATCTGTTTTATTAATGCTGATGCCAGGGGTTCTTTTATATTTGCCTAAGAAGGCAGGTTACATACATGCATACGTAAGAATTAGGAGCAGAAGTAGGCCACTTGGCCCCTTGAGCCTGCTCTGCCATTCAATAAGATAATGGCTAATATGGTTTCAACCTCAACTCCACATTCCCACCTACCCCTGATAACCTTTGACCCCCTTGCTTATCAAGAATCTATCTATCTCTGCCTTAAAAAGTGTTCAAGGATTCTGCTTCCACCTTTTGATGAAGAGTTCCAAAGACTCACAACCATCTAAGTGAAAAAAATTCTTCTCATCTCTATCCTAAATGGATGACCCCTTATTTTTAAATAGTTAACCCAGTTCTGGATTCTCTCCCAAGAGGAAACATCCTTTCCACATCCACCCTCTCAAGTCCCCTCAGGATCTTAAATGTTTCAATCAAATTGCCTCATTCCAGTGGACATAAGGCTCACCTGTCCAGCCTTTCTTCATACGACAACCCTCCCATTCCAGGTATTAGTCTAGAAAACCTTCTCTGAACTGCTCCCAATGCATTTACATCTTACCTTAAATAAGGAGACCAATACTATACACAGTACCCTAGATGTGGTCTCACCAATGCCCTGTATAGCTGAAGCATAACCTCCTTACTCTTGAACTCAATTACCCTTGCAATAAGTGATAACATTCTATTTGCTTTCCTAATGACTTGCTGTACCTGCATATTAACCTTTTGCAATTCATGCATGAGGTCATCTAGATCCCACTGCATCTCAGAGTTCTGCAAATCTCTTACCATTTAGTTAATATGCTTTGTTTATGTTTCCTGCCAAAATGGACAATTTCACACTTTCCCACATTATACTCCATTTGCCAGGTCTTTGTCCACTCACTTAACATATCGATATCCCTTTGTATCTTCCTTGTGCCCTCTTCACATCTTACTATCCTACCTATCTTTGCCATAGAGTCGTAGAGTTATACAGCACAGAAACAGGCCCTTCAGCCCATCGTGTAGGTGACGGCCATCAAGCACCTATCTATTCTAATCCCATTTTCCAGCACTTGGCCTGTAGCTCTGTTTGCTATAGCATTTCAAGTGTTCATCTAAATACCTCTTAAATGTTGTGTCATCAGCAAATTTAGCAACCATACCTTCAGTCCCTTCATCCAAGTCATTTACATAAATTGTAAAAGTTTGGGGCCCCAGCAATGATTCCTGTGGCACACCACTCATTCAATTTTGCCAACCAGAAAATGATCCATTTATGCCTACCCTCTGTTTCCTGCTAGCTAGTCAACCTTTTATCCATGCCAATGTGTTACCCCTACACCATGAGCTTTTATTTTTCGCAATCACCTTTGATGTGGCACCTTATCAAATGCCTTCTGGAAATCTTAATACAGTACGTCAGTTTTCCTTTATCCACAGCATAGAGGATAACCAGGGAAAGAGTAGGGCCCATTAGGGACCAAAGTGACAATCTGTCTGAGGAACCGGAAGACGTAGGTGATGTTTTAAGTGAGTACTTTGCTTCTGTATTTCACTATAGTGAAGGATGATGTAGGTATTAAAATCAGGGAGGGGACTGCAATATACTTGAACAAATTAGCATTGAGAGGGAAGAGGTATTAGCGGTTTTAGCGGACTTAAAAATGGATAAATCCCCAGGCCCCGATTAAATGTAGAATTACCTGGAAAAACTCAGCAGGTCTGGCAGCATCAGCGGAGAAGAAAAGAGTTGACGTTTTGAGTCCTCATGACCCTTCGACAGAACTTGAGTTCGAGTCCAAGAAAGAGTTGAAATATAAGCTGGTTTAAGGTGTTGGGAGGGGAGAGAGAGAGAGAGAGAGAGAGAAAGAGATTAACTGTATCCCAGGCTGCTGTATGAGGCAAGGGAGGAGATTGCAGGGACCCTAACATTAACTTTCAAATCCTCTCTGGCCACAGGAGAGGTGCCAGAGGACGGGAGGACAGCTAATGTAATACCATTATTCAAGAAGGGTGGCAGGGATAAACTAGGGAACTATAGGCCAGTGGGCCTAACATCAGTGGTAGGAAAACTTTTGGAAAAAAATTCTGAGGGACAGAATTAATCTCCACTTGGACAGACAAGGATTAATCAAGGATAGTTAGCATGGCTTTGTCAGGGGAGATCATGTCTAACAAGTTTGATTGAATTTTTTGAGGCAGTGACTAGGTGTGTAGATGAGGATAGTGTAGTTGATGTAGTCTACGTGGATTTCAGTAAGGCTTTTGACAAAGTCTCGCATGGAAGACTGGTCAAGAAGGTAAGAGCCCATGGAATCCATGGCAATTTGGCAAATTGGATCCAAAATTGGCTTACTGGCAGGAGGCAGAGCATGATGGTGGAAGGTTGTTTTTGTGACTGAAGCCTGTGTCCAGAGGTGTACTGCAGGGTTTGGTGCTGGGCTCCTTGCTCTTTGTAGTGTACATGAATGATCAAGATGTGAATGTAGGAGGTATGATCAGTTAGTTCGCAGATGACATGACAATTGGTGGTGTGGTAAATAGCGAAGAGGAAAGCCTTAGGCTGCAGAACGATATATAGGGCCTGGTCGGACGGGCAAACAATGGCAAATGGAATTTAATTCTGAAAAATTTGAGGTGGACTAACAAGGCAAGGGAGTACACGATGAATGGTAGGACCCTAAGAAAAACAGAGAATCAGAGGGACCTTGGTGTGCATGTCCATAATCCTTGAAGACAGCAGGAAAGGTCAATAAGGTGGTTAAGAACGCATTGAATACAAGAGTAGGGAGATAATGATGGAGCTGTATAAAACGTTAGTTAGGCCACAGCTGGAGTACTGTGTGCAATTCTGGTACTAGAGAGGATGCAGAGGAGATTCACTAGGATGTTGCCTGGGCTGGACCCTCTCATCAATGAAGAGAGACTAGATAGGCTTGTTTTCCCTAGAGCAGAGAAGGCTGAGGGGGGACCTGATTGAGGTGTACAGAATTATGAGGGGCATAGATAGGGTAGATAGGAAGAAACTTTTCCCCTTAGTGGAGGGGGCAATTACCAAATTTAAGGTAAGGGGCAGGAGGTTTAGAGGGGATTTGAGGAAAGATTTTTTTTCACCGAGGGTGGGGAGTATCTGGAATTCACTGCCCGAAAGGGTGGTATAGGCAGGTGCCCTCACAACATTTAAGAAGTAGTTAGATGAACGCTTGAAATGCCATAGCATTCAAGGCTACAGGCCAAATGTTGGAAAATGGAATTAGAGTAGATAGTGGACTTGATGACCAGCACGGACATGATGGGCTGAAGGGTCTCTTTCCATGCTGTAAAACTCTATGACTCTATGGGCAGAATTTTCTGCCTGTTGGGCGGGCGGGCCCGACCCATTCTCCGGTGGGCGGGGAGCTGATCCCCGCCGGAGAAGTGGGCCCCGCCACCATTTTACGTAGGCGGGCCAATTAAGGCGTGACATCCGGTGAAGAAGAGTCATCTGGACTCGAAACATTAACTCTGTCTTTCTATCCACAGATGCCGTCAGAACTGCTGAGTTTTCCAGCAATTTTTGCTTTTGTTTCAGATTTCCAGCTTCTGCAGTATTTTGCTTATAAAGAGCAGGAGTAGCCCCTCGAGCCTGCTCCACCATTTAATAAGATCATGGCTGATCTGATAGCAACCTTAAGTCTGCATCCCACCTACCACCAATAACCTATTACCCCCTTGCTTACTAAGAATCTAACCACTTCTGTCTTAAAAACATTCAAAGACTCTGTTTCCACCAACTTTTCAGGAAGAGAGTTCCAAAGACTCACGACCCTCTGAGTGAAAAAAATTTGCCTCATCTCTGTCTTAAATGGCGACCCCTTGTTTTTAAACAGTGACCCCTAGTTCTAGATTCTCCCACAACAGGAAGCATCCTCTCCACATCCACCTTGTCAAGACTCCTCAGGATCTTAAAGATTTCAATCAAGTCACCTCTTACTCTTCTAAACTCCAGCAGATACAAGCGTAATCTGTCCAACTCACCCATTCCAGGTATCAGTCTGGTAAACCTTCTTTGAACTGCTGCCAGTGCATTTACTTCCTTCCTTAAATAAGGTGACCAATACTGTACACAGTACTCCAAATGTGGTCTCACCAATGCCCTGTACAACTGAAGCATAACCACCCTATTTCTGTATTCAATTCCCCTCACAGTAAATGATAACATTCTATCAGTTTTCCTAATTACTTGCTGAACTTGCATTTTAGCCTTTTGTGATTCATGCACTAGGACACTCAGATCCCTCTGCACCTCAGAGCTGTGCAATCTCTCACCGTTTAGATAATATGCTTCTCATTTGTTCTTCCTGCGAAAATGGACAATTTCACATTTTTCCACATTATTCTTCATCTGCCAAATCTTTGCCCATTCACTCAACCTATCTATATCTGTTTGTAGCCTCCTTATGTCCTCTTCACAACTTAATTTCCGACCTATCTTTGTGTCATGCTACCAAGCTACTGAATCCTAATTCATTCCCCTTTCTTCATAATCTCTAAATGCCTTATTTTCCAAGGTACACATTTCCTTCCTGAGCACCTCAGCTGATTCTATATCTCTGACCTTCTGTAGCAGTATATTCTACATTTCCATGACCCATTTTGCTAAGACACTTTTTATCACAGTATAGAAATATACTATAACACTTGTCACAGTTATATCCAGATTTTTTTTTTCTTGAAGGGTGGAATGGAAAAGGTGCAACATAAGAAAATTAGAAGTATACCAACAAAATACAGAGATGGAAAACCAACATGGTAATAGAACCATAGAACACTACAGCAGAGAAAACAGGCCATTCAGCCCTTCTAGTTTGTGCCAAAATATTATTCCGCTAATCCCATTGAGCTGCGCCCAGTCCATAACCCAGTCCATAGACCTCTCCCATCCATGTATCTATCCAATTTATTCTTGAAAATTAAGAGTGAGCCCGCATTTACCACGTCAGATGGCAGCTCGTTCCACACTCTCACCACTCTCTGAGTGAAGAAGTTCCCCCTAATGTTCCCCCTAAACCTTTCCCCCTTCACCCTAAAGCCATGTCCTCTCATGTTTATCTCTCCTAATCTAAGTGGAAAGAGCCTATTCACATTTACTCTGTCTATACCCCTCATAATTTTGTAAACTTCTATCAAATCTCCCCTCCTCCTTCTACGCTCCAAGGAATAAAGTCCTAACCTGTTTAATCTTTCTCTGTAACTCAACTCCTTAAGACCCGGTAACATCCTAGTAAATTTCTCTGCACTCTTTCAATCTTAATGATATCCTTCCTGTGGTTAGGCGACCAGAACTGCACACAACACTCCAAAGTTGGCCTCACCAATGTCTTATACAACCTCACCATAACATCCCAACTCCGATACTCAATACTTTGATTTATGAAGGCCAGTATGCCAAAAGCTTTCTTTACAACCCTGTCTACCTGTGACGCCACTTTCAGGGAATTATGTGTCTGAACTCCCAGATCCCTTTGTTCTTCCGCACTCCTCAGTGCCCTACCATTTACTGTGTATGTCCTACCTTGGTTTGTCCTTCCAAAATGCAACACCTCACATTTTTCTGCATTAAATTCCATCTGCCGTTTTCTGGCCCATTTTTCCAGTTGGTCCAGATCCCTCTGCAGGCTTTGAAAGCCATCCTCGCTGTCCACAACACTTCCAATCTTAGTGTCATCAGCAAACTTGATATAGACAACAAACAACAATGGTCCCAGCACAGATCCCTGAGGCACACCACTAGTCACAGACCTCCAGTCTGAGAAGCAATCATCCTCTACCACTCTCTGTCTTCTCCCACACAGCCAATTTCGAATCCAGTTTACAACCTCTCCATGAATACCAAGTGTCTGAACCTTCTGAACTAACCTCCCATGTGGGACCTTGTCAAAAGCCTTACTAAAGTCCATGTAGACAACATCCACAACCTTTCCTTCATCTACTTTCTTGGTAACCTCCTCGAAAAACTCTACAGGGTTCGTTAAATACGACCTACCATGCAAAAAGCCATGCTGACTATCCTTAATCAGCCCTTGGCTGTCCAAATAGTTGTATATCCGATCTCTCTGAACACCTTCCAATAATTTACCTACTGGCCTGTAATTACCTGGTTTATTTTTGGAGCCTTTTTTAAAGAACGGAACAACATGAGCTACCCTCCAAACCTCCGGCACCTCACCCGTGGCTAAGGACATTTTAAATATTTCTGCCAGGACCCCTGCAATTTCTACACTAGTCTCCCTCAAGGTCCAAGAGAATATCATGTCAGGCCCGGGGGATTTATCTACCTTTATTCGCTGTAAGACAGCAAGCACCTCCATCTCTTTAATCTCTATATGTTCCATGACACTACTGCTTGTTTCCCTTCCTTCCTTATACACTATGCCAGTTTCCTGAGTAAATACTGATGCAAAACAAACTGTTTAAGATCTCCCCCGTCTCGTGAGGCTCCACACATAGACGACCACTCTGATCTTCAAGGGGACCAATTGTGTCCCTTACTATCCTTTTACTTTTAACATAATTGTAGAAACCCTTCGGGTTTACCTTCACATTATCTGCCAAAGCAACATCATGTCTTCTTTTTGCCTTCCTGATTTCCTTCTTTAGTATTTTCTTACATTTTCTATACTCCACAAGTACCTCATTTGCTCCTATATTATTATGTAATATTACGAACATTTGAGATTTGCACATTTGAAATCTGTCTGATCACAAATCTTACAAAAACAATATCCTGGGTTGAACGAATAGTCATTTATCTTTAAATAAATGATAATGATAATGTGCATTAGTTTGCAGAATGTACCGTTCATCCTTGTATCCCTTTGGGTTCCTTCTCTGCTAATGAGGCAATAAAATTGTAACATAGTTTTGCTACTTTAATTATTAGCAATGATAGAAAAAAATTAGCACAAACATTCATCACATAATCCATATAAAATCTATTTGGGCTCTTTCATTGATTCCCCAGACCTCCTAATTATGAATTGAATCATGGTTTAAGTGATTCTGAAGATTGAAGTAGGTCAATTGTTAACGGCATACAAAGAAATTGGGATCTTTTGTGGTGAAAATCTCCGTTGTCATTGAAATTACATTGGTGCATTGAAAAATTGCAATTCTCAATTCCAACTGTACATCTTGTATGGACTCGGGAATTTCTGAATTGCAAGTTGCTTACCAAATTTCCAGTGTAACATTGCTGGTAGCCGTACAAATAGATGCTTGATTTTGCTTCTGATGAGACACAAATTGAGATTTGTAAATTTGCAGGAAGTGGGACTTTTTGGCAATTACACAAATTTTGTATCCTTTTCTTTTATGAATGGTTTTATTTTGAAACAGAGTTGATACTTCAAAACTATTTTCTTAGGAAACTTGCTTGTGAAAGGATATCAATAAATGTGGCTTTGTAATAGCAATATTTTTATATCGTCAAATTTACCATGTGGATCACAGCTGGCAGCGATTGTTGAACTAATTTTATTTACACCTCACAACAGAGGGTAGCAGAGAAGGCTCCAGACTACATATATCAAACAAGCATGCACCAATTAAAAAGAATACCTTCCTCATGCAACATCTCTGACTTGGAAGGGGATATCCAGATGAATGTGCACGTTCCCTTCCTTCTCAAAAATCCCACCCCCATCCACATTAAACTCTCCTATCTTCTTTCCTCCACAAGGGTTCATATCTGCCTCCGAGTCCCCACCAACCATCCTTGCTGTCCCGTCTACCGAAACTGTCAAACTCTCACCCTTCCACCCTACTGCCTCACTCTGTCTTTGGTCATTCTCACCATTCCCTCGTATCATGCCCACCCTCAATTCGTTCCACAGTAGGCAGTTGTGGAGTCATCAGAGCCCTCCCTTGCACGTTCACCTGGACATCCCCACCTTTGGAACCCCTGCCCGCCCTTGGAACCCCACCCCCTCCCCCACAAACTCCTTCCCTCCTTGGAATCCCGTCCCCCCTCGGAACTCCATCCCCTCCAGGAAGTCCTTCCTCCACCTTGCAAGGATACCATGCGGGTTAATCTTTCCCCTTTCCTGACTCCTTTCTCCAACCTTACTTCTTCTTCCATCCTTACTTCTTCCTCTATCCTTCCCTCTCCACACTCCTTCGTCCCATCCAGGACTCCCTTCCCTCTCCGAACTTGTTCCTCCTCCTGGACTCCCTTACCTCTACACACTCCTTCCTCCCCCGGACTCTCTCTCCCCTCTCCGCACTCCTTCTCCCCTCCAAACTCCTTCCTTTATACCTGCCACCCCCCTTACACCTACCTCCTCAGTTGCCGTCTTCTCCCCTGTTACCCCCTCTTCCCTCGTACTCCCTCCCCCCTCCCAAGACTTTCGTTTCCCTCTCCCAATCTCCCTGACACCCTTGTTCCCCAGTCCGATCCTCACCCCCCCCCGACACCTTCGTTCCCCCTCCCAAACCCATCGCCCCACCCTACCCGACATCTCTTCCTCTCCCAGTTGATCCTAGAGCTTCCTCTCCCACCCCCCCCAGTATATCTTTCTCGTCCAAACACTGCTGGACCTTCCCCTCCACCCCATCGACCCTCATCCATTGTGAGCAAACCCTCAACGATAACTTTCCAACTTCTGTGATCTGCTTTGCAGCAGAGCCATGTCCATGAGAATCCACCTAGCATGTCATGGACATTCCTCCAGTGTGCCATAGCTGTCGGGCTCCAGCATCTTCTGCTTCTCGGATGTCCACAATGTTAGCAAAGCCGTGGCAGTAAGTCCTGACTTCTGCACGTCATACTTGTTAAGTCGTGTTCTGCACCAGCGTGTTTTCCTGCCAACCTGGGGGGATGATTCCGATGGGCTGGCCTTATAATCATATGCAGGTGTATTATAGTGAGGTTCCAGATGTCCGATGGTGGGAAATGCGGCCCACCATCTACAGGCTGAGTGGATGATCGCAATCTGGTTTCACAATGTTGTGAAACCGATTTCTGGTCTTCTCACCAGATTGTCCGCTCACACTGCCAAACATGCCCAATGCCAGGGGGCTTGGAAAATTCCACCCATGGTGTCAAGAGTGTGCAGCTGAAATTGAGTGGATTTTGATAGCTGTAGGAGAGCCAGCAGCTCTCAGAGATAGCATGGAATAATTAAAACTTCAGTCTGCAACTTTGCACAGGATATTAGTCACTGAGTAAGTCAATATGGCTTTGAATATTCCAGTATTGGCCCCTATAGAGATGAAAGCAGATTTGAAAATAAATTGGAAATTCTTCTAGCCTCAATGGCAGAACTATGAAATTGCACAGTTACAAAAGAAATCTGAACAAATAAGGGTAGCAACTCCATTATCAGTGCTGGGGAGAAAGTGCTGCAAGCTGCATTGCACCCTAGAGTTCACTGAGGAGTAGAAAAGCCAGTCTTGTGAAATTTTGGATGGCCACTTTGAACCCTCAACTAATGTTATTTATGAGCACTTCCTGTTCAACACCAGAGCTCAGGAAGGAGAGGAGAATACTGGTCTGTATGTGACTGCAATGAGCGTTCTGGCTGAATCTTGTGAGTTTGAACAACTGAAGGATAATCTGATCAGAGATACTTAGGAACAACAGATCTGCACGTGAGAGGGTATCTGCAGACAGAAGAGAAGTGTACTCTCAAGAAAGCTATTGATGTGCAGAAGCTCTGAGGTTGTTAATCATCAGTTGGACAGTGTTAATGGGGAAATTCCATTGTGTTGTGTGGTATGACCACTGTGCTAAATGGGAAAGATTTCGAACAGATCTAGCAACTCAAAACTGGGCAGCCATGAGGTGCTGTGGGCCATCAGCAGCAGCAGAATTGTACTCAACCACAGTCTGTAACTTCAGGGCCTGGCATATCCCCCACTCTATCATTACCACCAAGTCAGGAGATCAACCCTAGTTCAATGAAGAGTGTAGGAGGGCATGCCAGGAGCAGCACCAGGCATACCAAACAATGAGGTGTCAACCTGGTGAAGCTACAACACAGGACTACTTGCGTGCCAAACAGTATCAGCAAAAGCAGTAGACAGAGCTAAGCGATTTCACAACCAACATATCAGATCTAAGCTCTGCAGTCCTGTTACATCCAGTCATGCATGTTAGTGGACAATGAAACAACTCACTGGAAGAGGAGGCTCCACAAATATCCCCATCCTCAATGATGGAGGAACCCAGCACATCAGTGCAAAAGATAAGTCTGAAACATTTGCTGCAACCTTCAGCCGGAAGTGCTGAGTGGATGATCCATCTCAGCCTGCTCCGGAGGTCCCCAGCATCACAGATGCAGTCTCCAGCCAATCCAATTCACTCCACGTGACATCAAGAAATAGCTGAAGGCATTGGATACTGCAAAGGTTAAGGGCCCTGACAATATTCCGGCAATTGTACAGAAGACTTGTGGTCCAGAACTTGCCACACCTCTAGCCAAGCTGTTTCAGTACAGCTACAACACTGATATCTACCCAGCAGTGTGGAAAATTGCTCAGGTGTGGCCTGTACACAAAAAGCAGGAAAAATCCAACCCAGCCAATTACCGCTCCATCAGTAAAGTGATGGAAGTGATCATCAACAGTACTATCAAGAGCATTTGCTCAGCAATAACCTGCCCACTGACGCTCAGTTTGGCTTTGGTCAGGGTCACTCAGCTCCTGACCTCATTAGAGCCTTGGTTCAAACATGGACAAAGAGCTGAACACCAGATGTGTGGTGAGAGTGACTGTCTTTGAAATCAAAGCAGCATTTGACTAAGTATGGCATCAAGGAGCCCGAACAAAACTGGAGTCAATGGGAATCAGGGGGAAAGCTCTCTGCCAGTTGTAATTATACCCAGCACAAAGGAAGATGGTTGTGGTGGTTGAAGGTCAGTCATCTCAGTTCCAGGACATCACTGCAGGAGTTCCTCAGGGTAGCATCCTCAGGCCAACCATCTTCCACTGCTTCATCAATGACCTTCCTTCCATCATAAGGTCAGAAGTGGGAATGTTCACTGATGATTGCACAATCTTCAGCACCATTCGTGATTCCTCAAATAGTGAAGCAGTCCATGTCCAAATGCAGCAAGACCTGGACAATATCCAGTCTTGGGCTGAGAAGTGGCAAGTAACATTCACCCCACACAAGTGTCAGGCAATGACCATCCCCAACAAGAGAGAATCTAACCATTGCCCCTTGACAATCAATGGCATTACCACCACTGAATCCTGCAATATCAACATCCTGGGGAGTTACCATTGTCCAGAAAATGAACTAGACCAGCCATATAAATCCTGTGGCTACCAGAGGAGGTCAGAGGTTACAAATCCCGAGGCGAGTAACTCACCTCCTGACTCCCCAAAGCCTACCCACCATCTACAAGGCAGAGACCGGGAGTGTGATGGAATACTCTCCACTTGTCTGGAATGAGTGCAGCTCCAACAACACTAAAGGTGCTTGACACTACCCAGGACAAAGCAACCCGCTTAATTGGCATCCACAAACATTCATTCCCTCCGCCACCGATGCACAACGGCAGCTTTGTGTACCATCTACAAGATG
Source organism: Carcharodon carcharias (assembly GCF_017639515.1). Taxonomy (NCBI): domain Eukaryota; kingdom Metazoa; phylum Chordata; class Chondrichthyes; order Lamniformes; family Lamnidae; genus Carcharodon; species Carcharodon carcharias. The sequence continues at coordinate 11,777,761 of NC_054485.1, forward strand.
CTCTGCAGGAATTTACGAAGGCTCCTTAGACAGCACCTTCCAAATCATGTGGAAGAACAAGGGCGGCAGACACTTGGGAATACCACTCCTAGAGTGGAGTAGCACACCTACTGAAGGCATAGAAAGTAGTCTAGCTCAGCGGCTAATGTCACGCCGCACCCAAACTACTTTGCCAATAGGTAAAACACTACTGAAGCCAGAAGTAGTTACAGGAATGAGTGACAAAATCAAAGTGAAATGACAGCCAAATTTCACTTTGATAAAGCTACCATATCATTGCCCGAGCTGAGAATTGGGAGCCAGTCAGAGTGCACACTTTAAATGCTGTCAACAAAAGTCAGCCCACTTGGCAACTTGGAACCTGTGTAGAGACATTGTCTTGTGGATCATACACGGTGAAAATTAATGGTCAGATATATCATAACCGCAGACTTATATGGAGAAGCTTCTCCTTCACAACAGACAGCTGATGAGTTGACCAACTGTACAAGGAACCGAACGACTATTACTCTCACAAGTCAACCATTGCTCAGCAAAGGCAACGGATCAGCAGCAACAATCGTCAATGCAGCAAAATTCCCTGGGGAGGCAACATGACTCCAGGAATGAGCAGTCATCAATAACGTGACCAAGAACAACCAATAACAACCTCCATGTGTATCATTAGAAGACTTGAACGTGTTAGAAATTACATGTGCAATGTGTGTGTGTAGGAACAGATGAAATGGGACAGACTAGAATGACCAGTTTTCCATACTTATGTGACAATTTTCATTGTAGACCATGTATGTGCCTGACTTGCGATTGCCAATGATGATGAATGCAGGTTGTGGTTTTGTTTTATAAAAAGGGGGATGTTTGGCAAAATGCTTTTGTGCAATGTGGAACACCATAGGCTTACTACAGTCATGTGACCTCTGTCATCCTTGGTGTGTAAAGGCTTGAGAGCAGAAGCCATTTCATCCACCACATGGAACAGTGCCTTCAGCCATCTAGGCCCTAATTTTTGGAAATTCCTTCATAAACCTATTCATCTCTCTGCTCCTCTCTCCTTTAAGACTTTCCTCAAAACCTACTTCTTGAACCAAGTATTGACTACTTGTTCTAATGAGTCTTTTTATGGCTTAGTGTCAATTTTTTCGTCTGATTCCACTATGGTGAAGTGCTTTTGGACCTCCTACTGCATTAAAGGCACTGCATAAATATAAGTTGTTTAAAGAAGTGGATTCTAAGGAACCACTTGATGACGGAGAGGTTTAGGGAGTGATTTCCAGAGCATGGCACCTCAATCGTTGAAGGCATGGCTGCCAGCAGTTTGGGGGAAAAAATGGTTCAATCCTTGTAATATAACCTTATGATTATATACCATTTGATCTTTTATTGGGCTACTGCTAGGTACTGGCAAACAAATGAAGTAAACTTACTGAACAAACGTTTCTATACACTCAAAATGCTGTGATAAATTGCGTTGAATTGATTTTCAATTAATTGTGGTCAAATTAACACTGTTCCTTTTTCTCAAGTTTGTTAACTTCTAACCAAACAAACATCAGTTGCACAAACGTCACTGCTTATGTATGCAGCTATTGGCAAGCTGCGTGTGTCTTGATCTTTGTTACTTGACTGGTGCATTTGAAACATGGATTATTTTTGCTGAATTTTAATTTCAATTTACAACCATTCACACCACAGGATCCAGCCTTCAGAAACATTAAAAAGGACCACCTGCCCCAAAGTGTTTTCAGTAAGGATGTACTGTGCTGTGAAGTAGTAGAAAACATGGGCTCTCTTCTATGCACTCTGGTGAGTTCTTGAAGAACCTTATACAGGATAGCAATGTTGCCCACTGATGCTTACACTGTTGGTGAATTTTGATGTGTTGTGGAAATTTCACTTAAAAAAACATATATTGAAAGGCCACAGTGCAGAGCATCACAAAAGATTGAAAAGAACATTAGAGAAATTGAGATAAATTATGAAAAGTAGTGATTCAGTAATTGCAAGTTCTGAGTTTTCAGAAAGTCATCCATTATGCTTAAGGAAAGGGGAAGAGAAAGGATAGAACTGACAAAAGTTCTTCTTAATGAAGTGTTTTATCATTTTGTATCAATCAAAGTTCCTAAAAACAAAAGGGGTTTCAAATATCACATTGTGTAAGTAAACTCTGCTCCTTTTAAAAATAACCTGATTGCAGTTATATGTTGTTTGATTAAAGGTGTTGTAGCTTAATGATTTGTATTCTATACAACTAGCAATTTTGAAAACTGTGCATTTTGGAGTAATATTTCTGAACCCACCTTAATTCTTAAATGTAAGAAACATTGTTCATATCCTATAATTATTTAAATTTATCTCATAATTTCTGACATTGTTTTAATGTTGTTAGAAGCGCAGCTGATGTTATTCGCTGAGCAAGCCAAATCCCAGAGCGAAACTTGTCCAACTGATCATAATTTTTTTTTCGTTTTTTTCAAAATGAGGGTGCTATGACCATAGCCAGTGTTAATTGTTGCACAAACCAAATCCCAGAGGGAAACTTGGCTTACGGGCCATACCCTTTTCCTTCATATTCTGAAAACGAGAAGATGATGCACCAATCTGAGCAGTAAATGATCCAGTAATACTTTTGGAATTTTAAAAATTGGAAGTAAAAATTTTATTAACAAAAATGAAAGAAAACTTAAGCACCCAAGATTACTGTTACTCAATTAAGGTTTGTCTTACAAAACATTCCCCCCCAAAACTTTCTACTTGGTCAAACCCACAAGTAAAGACCATCCAGGCAACACTCCCTTATATTTACTGTGAAATCCAGCAATATTTCATAAGGCAAATCACTGTAGCTTCAATAAAGGCATACCACATGACCTCTATCTCTTCCACTCTGTGGTGGAATCCACTTCAGAATAAAACTGAAACAGAAGCAAAAATAGCTGGATGAACTCAGCAGGTCTGATAACATCTGCAGAGAGGAATACAGTTAACATTTCGAGTCTGTATGATGATGAAGAGTCATACGGACTCGAAACGTTAACTGTATTCCTCTCCGCAGATGCTATCAGACCTGCTGAGTTTTTCCAGTTATTTTTGTTTTTGTTTAAGATTTCCATCATCCGCAGTATTTTGCTTTTATCAGAATAAAACTGCTTGTTGCAGCCCAAGATTCTTCTGGCTTGACTAGATGGTTGATTCAAATTGCATCCTCTCCCAGCCCAGAACTCCAGCTATACCTCAACAGCTCAAACAGCTCCAGCTATCTCCACCTATCTCTATAGCTCCAGCTCAACAGCAACTCTAAAATACTTTTTACTTTTTTTTTAATCTCAGTTCCATTGTTTTTTTCACACCTCTTTGAAATTCAAACCCTTCCAAACATAAGGGGCAGAAATTTTCGCTTGAGCATGAAATAATGCACGATGACGTCAGTTGAGTGTGCCGACGTCAATGTGCACTGTTGTGATATTTCACTAGGTGGGCATGCAATGGAGACAAAATCATGCCCGCCATTAATTAAGAGGCCAGTTAAGGCCTTGACACACCAATTGTCTCCGACTTTATGTAGCCCGCACAATTTTTCGGCCTTTGCATGGGCAAAATGGGCAGGCAGGCAGGCCAAAATTAGCAAAAGCTCATCCACAGGTGGGCTAAAAAGGGTTAGTGTCATTGTCAATGTGAGTAGTGAAGGGTTTTGGATCAAAATTGCTGCTGGTTGCTTCTGTGAACTGGATAGCTTCATCTCACTTCAGAGCTGCATTCTGTGCACTCCTAGGTTCATTTCAGGACTCATTGTTGTCTTCCAGGCCCCCGGAGGAGTCAGACCACGTGGGCCCTTCCACGTTTCAGACAGCCTTCCATAACCCTGGTAATGGGGATTGTGTTCTCCACTGGAGGCACCCCCTCTGAAGAGGAAAAGAGGGGCAGAAGGGAGAGGAGGTCAGTTGTCTCAATGAGGCTTCCAGGCGGACGACTTGAGGGAGGAGAGGCGCAGGCACAAGGGGGGCCGGGCCAACAGTAAGTCCAAGGTGGAAGGGGTCGCAGAAGACATCATTATCCTGCTGCTAGGGTTTACAGGCTGTGATGTAGCTATCTCAATATGTCCGAGGTACAATGCAGAAGGAGGCTCCATCTCTCAAGGGAGACAGTGACCTCCATCTGTCAGAGAATTGGGCCTGAGATCAGCTCTGACTGTGTGGGTAGACACCCCATGCCAGTGGCACTGAAGGTCACAGTGGCCCTTAATTCTATGCCTCCAGCTTTTTCCAGGACTCAGTGGCAGATACATGTGGAGTCTCAAAATCAGCTGTCTGCAGTTGTGTCAAGCTGGTGACAGAAGCTCAGGTGTGCATTGACTTTCATTCATTACCGTACGGACAAGGCCAGCCAGGCAGAGTGAGCCAGAGGCTTCACAACGATTGCTGGGTCCCCGGGACACCTGGGACGCTTTGATCCAACGCACCTTCAACTAGACAACCAAATAAGAACCACCAGCACATGCCATGGCTGCAGGCTCCATACTCGATCCCTGACAGGACCATTTCCTTAGCCAACAACATATACTCTGTGCCTTTTCAATGAAGTTTCAGGAGACACACGTCCATCATTAAATAATGGCCTTCCCTGCACCTATAGAACAAATGAAGCATACAGAGGCCAATAGCACAAAATAACATCTCATTTAATTGTGAATGTGAAACACAGCTGAAATGAACATCAATCGGTGAATTTTAATCACACCATGAAAAAATTTAAAACAAACTAGGGGAACAAAATATCACCTGTGATAAGTCCATCTTGTGTTTAAGGTGCCTTACATTTACGTTTGTGAGTGCTACGTTTAGCTGCTCCCCTCTGACTGGCACCAGTATTGGAGACAGCCTGCTGTCTTGTTGGTCTTGATGATCTTGGCAGTCGTCCTCCGGCCCATGGAGCCTGTGTGACACATGTGCCTGGGAGGGAGCAGCCAGTGCCACGGCTGGCCTCTCCCCAGTCACCACAGCCTCATCAGATGCCACGGTCACTGGCAGAGGGGCAGAGGAGCTGCTGCCATCATCCAGAGTGCCCTGAGAGGAGCCTGTAGAGATGACAGGCAGCTCGTGCGCCAACATGAGGTCGCATTGGCCCTCCCTGCTCACCATTGATGGCTGGGCACCTAGCTGGGATACTGGGTGCCCAATCCATCTCCCACACTGACACTGACCAGCTGAGGTAATTGCCGGTGTGTTGGCTTGCAAGTCCGAGTGCATCCCCAGGGATCCCTGATTGAGTCCCTGGAGCAGCTTCCCCATGTGAGTCACCACTCTCTCCATGGAGGAGGCAATGCACTTGGCCATGAGGGTCAACACAGTGGTCATGCTCCAAAGGGACTCCTCCACAGGAGACACCATGGCACGCATTCCCTCATGTATCTCTCCCAGATCCTCCCACATATCCCGCTGGACTTCTAGCATCTGCTGCTGAATGGACGACTCCAGAGGCCCATCATCAGTCATCGCCTGAGCATTGTCCTGGTCCCCAGCAGTCCTCCGATTGCTGGCATCCTTGGCACTCTCTGCCTCTGCTTGCACCTCAAGCGAGTGTGAACTGCCCTCACCATTATGCGCCGAGATACTAGACAGTGATCTCATGCCCACTGAGGTGCTGGTTTCTGTGCTGGTGCCTGCTTGACCCAGAGGGTGTGACACATGTGCATGGTCAGCATGGTGGTAATCCAGGGTCAGGGGAGGGCCTTCAGGCTCCTCATAGCAGCTGCCTGCTGGCGAGCCTAAAAGGGACAAGATGGACGTGTCATTCTTTTAAGACATGACACTGTCACTGTGCATGCCAAGCACCCCGGTGAGACAGATATATGCATCATGGCGCCTTTGTCTTTCCCTTATCAATGGGGTTTCCAGATTTGATCAATATAGAGACGACACTAGAATGATTGTAATAGCTGATATTCTCACCTCTGTGCATTGCACTCTCACCATCAGGTACCCCAACCTTACCATAGCCGCTTGACCGAGGTGCATGGCACCTCTCCAGCTCCAGGGCCTCCTGCTTGTAATGTGTGAGGATTAGGAGTTGTGGGGGTCTTCCGCCAGTCCACGAACTCTCAATATTGTTTTGGGATGTCTTCTCCTGAAAGGATAGATGAGTATTGATTAGTCCACTCTCTACCTGCAGCGCCATTGCAGCCTGGCCAATCCCACCTGAGGAACACCTCACAGGGCTCAGACAATTCATGACCTTGGAGCCGCAAGACACTCAGTCCAAGCAGCCAGGACTCACCCCTTTGGCCAGCTCATGCCTCATTGACATTTGCCACCCAGACTCTAACACCTCTGAGGTCCACGGGATGATGGCCAGCTCTTAACTGTTCTGTGAAGTGATCCATGCCAACACGGTACTCACCCTTCTCGATTGCAGCAGATCATTGAAGTGCTTCCAGCACTGCACCCATGTGCACCTCACCATATCGTGGCTGCTGACCCTGGATGCCATCTCCCCCCAGGCCATTTTGGTGAGGTGTGGGGTCTTCTCCTCACATCTCTGGGGACAAGGGTTTCCCTCCTGGCTGCAACCACCTCCAGGAGGGCTGCAAGGCACTGATCCAAGAAATGCAGGGCCGACTGCTCCGCTGACCTGCCCTCTCACCTGCCACAACAGGATCCATGGAGACTTCAGCGCCCTTCCATGGCAGCCTTCCAGGGGCTGCCTGGGCTGGTTTTGAATTCCACTGGGTCACCATTGGACCCAGCAGACATCATGCCCCGCACCCTTGCCCACCCCTTGTCACTGATTCCCCATACCCCTTTCACATTGGGCAGGCCTTAATTGGCCCCGACCGCCGCCATCCAGTCCATTCTCACAAGGGGAAAGCTACTGATCCCAGAAACATAGATTTATTAACGGGAAGAAAAACAAACATAAACACACAAGATTAAAAGTTACACAGTTGAAGCAGTCTACAAACATTTGCCCCCAAAAAACCCCTCTTGGTGAAAACACACAAGTAAACTACTTGGCGACAGCTCCCTGATAGATTTTAGCCAAAACAGCTGCTACTTTGATAAAGTATAGCACACGACTTCTCACTCTCTTCCACTTTGTTGTGTAAAAACCGAAGGAAGTTCAGAAACAGATTGTGTTCTGAAAGCAATGACTTTTCTGGCTTGAAACTGGATGGATGCTTCAAATTCACAACTTTCTCAGCACAGAGCTGGCCTCCAGAAATCTCCCTCATACAGCCAACACAACTTAAGTAAACATCTTTCCTTAAATATCCTTTTCTCCTTTGACCTTAGATCCCATTGTTCTAAGTACCTCTTTGAACTCAATTTTTCCAAAACATAAAAATCTTTCATGTTTTCCTATTGCTTCCACTTTTGGGTAAAAAAAAGTAATAACCTTCCCTTGTTTACCTATGAAACCTTTATAAGTGTAAAAGTCCCTTGTCACTTGTAAACTCCCTTTGAAATTTAACAGCTGAAAAGTCAAGTTCCTACTTATTTTATAACGTAACTTTTAAACCCAACCTATTTAATCCTTCACCATAACCTCTCATTACAAATGCATGCTTGGCATCTTTACGTTTCATTTTTCTACTCCCACAGACAAGCTGTGTTTATTAACCTTCTCCCAGTTTAATTACACACACACACACACACACACACACATACTCTCACAGCCTTCTTTACAGAATACCACCATATTCCCAAAAATATTTTTAAAAGTCCATCACTATAAAAGAACCACCCACTGCTACGTTATCCATTACTGTATGTATGTATATATATCATCTCTGTTCAGTTGAATAGTTCGCTGTTTAGTTGTCACTCCTAGCTAACACCTATACTGTGCACTATCCTGCCATTATGGTGCATGCAGGTTTACTGATGGCCAATACCATGAAAAATTGGACTTGCATAGATGGTTTTCCTCTAGTGAACTTTTCAACCCAGTTGGATCATTAAGAGCAATTAATGGAGACCAACTTCATCCCCGTCAGCTGACGATGAAAGTGCAAGTGGGATTCACAATATCAACTGGTCCTGCAACTGATCAGTTGCATAGAGACATTGATTTCTTAGATCTACCTACCAGAAAGATTTGTATATATATAATGAGATGGCAGATGATGTCAGCCAGGTGGACCAAATCCACAAGGGAAACTTGGTCGTGCTATCACAACAGTTTTCCAATTTGTATTTATTATAAGATACGTACACTGAATTCAGGAGTAATAAGTCCACCAAGTCCTTTAGAGATTTTAAAAATTAAATTAAAATATTTATCACAAAACATAAAAGATTTCAAGCACATACATAAGACTACAATTACTTACTACTATAATAACTCTTAAAATTCCTAATTAACCTGACCCTCAGTTACACTTCCTTTAAGGCAACGGACCAAAATAGATTTTAGACTTCAAATCGAACCAGCAAGTTAACACAATGCCCACTTGACAGTGGTATTCCAAATGGCTTTTCCCCAACTTCAGTTTCCTTATATAGCATACTTATGCAGAAATGCTGGAGGCTTCATTAAGGCTATTTCACACACCCCTGTTAGATCTTACATGGCCTTCTGACACATAGTCTTTCATTCTCCTTTGTATATGTTTCTCTCTTTTTAATATGTAAATTCTATTGTTCCATATGTCTTTGAAACTGTAACTTCCGCATAATATAAAACTTTCATGTTGCCAATATACTGTCAGTAACCTTTGGGAAAAATAAACACACTCCTTAGCCTTGCTTATCTGGCTAGTTGTAAACAGACTAAGATCCCTTGAAATCCAAATAATCCCTTCATTTATCTAAAAATGCAAATTCCCTTCACATCTTATATGCTAAAACAGCATCCATGTTTATTCATTAGCATGTCAAGCACCTAGCTTCTTTTGATGATTTCAAACTTGCAGTCTACTTGACTCCAAACATAATTAAATCACACATGGACCCAACTGTACTTACTCCCATAACCTACTTCACAATAAACCAGCAAAATATTATCAAAATCATTATACTTGCATTACAACAGCACCTTTCACAACCTCTAGAGGTACTAGACTTTACAGCCAGTGAAGTATTTTTAAAATATAGTCACTGTTGTGATATAGAAAACCCAGCAGACTTTTTGTGCCCATCAAGATCCCACAAACAGCTATTTACCTATGAAACCTTTATAAGTGTAAAAGTCCCTTGTCACTTGTAAACTCCCTTTGAAATTTAACAGCTGGAAAGTCAAGTTCCTACTTATTTTATAAAGTAACTTTTAAACCCAACCTATTTAATCCTTCACCATAACCTCTCATTACAAATGCATGCTTGGCATCTTTATGTTTCATTTTTCTACTCCCACAGACAAGCTGTGTTTATTAACCTTCTCCCAGTTTAATTACACACACACACACATCTATTTTAATGACGTTAGCTGACGTATGAATATTAAGTAGGACCTTGCATAGAAGTCCCTAGCTCTTCTCCAAATAGTGATATGGTATCCTTTATGTTCACCTGAGTAGAGAGATGGGGCCTTGTTTTAACTACTCATCCGAAAGATGGCACCTCCAATACTGCAGCATTCCCTCAGTACTACTGTCTAGGTGGGATGGCTATCTGGCTTGAAGACTTTTAAGGTCACGTTTATGACAGCAAAAAACTGAGGGACTGAAGAAATCAAACAGTAAATAATAAAATCACAAAGATTTTTTGAAAAGTACAAGGGTTAAGAAATTCAGCACCGCTGATATGAGGAGGCAGTAGCTGGACGAGAATATGATTTAAGTGGCATTATACACAGTAGGCCACGAATGGACAGATCTGTAATTCACAGGCCAGCTATCTCATGCAGGCTCAACAAGGACAATTAGGGACAAATGTCATGGGGGAAACTACTGAAATTCAATTTAAGTAAAGCCTAAAGTAACTTTGCTGTAACCTTGAACTGTAGCTTGCTGTTGGAGAAAAATTTGATATTTAGGAATTTGCCCTGCAAACTAATTGACTGTCAACTAGGCTCATTTGGCACCACCAATCCGTGACTTGCGCTTGATGTTGACCTGACACTTTAATGCAGCAGAAGACTGAGGTAGTGCTGCACTGTCACAGATGATTTGTCAAACTGGGTTGTCTACCTGTTGGCTTGGGTTGCCAAATCTGGTTGCATGTATCCGTGGAGGTTTCCCCACCTTTCGTTTCGCAACCGTTCCGCCCAGTCAACCAGCACTTTATCTCCTCATAAAAAATTGCTCAAAGGAAACAGAAAATAGAACACCCAATATGTTTTAATGCCATTGTGTTTTCCCTTGGGTTGCTCTCTGCAGTGTCACGGAAATTATGGATAATTCTGGAGGGTTGGCAATCCTAGTTCTGGTAGATTTTAATTATGGCGGCATTTGAAGAAGAGCCGTAGATTCCTGTGGTACCCTGACCAGCATTGTTCCTTCAATCAACACCATCAAAAACAGATGAACTGGTCATTCATCTCATGTGGAACTTTGCAATGTAAAGCATGACTGCATGTTTGCTCACATAACAGCAATTGCACTTCAAAGCAATTGATTTTATACATAGTGCATTGGGATCCGAGAGGATGCCAAATAAATTAAAATCTGTTCTTTTATAATGGTGATTGGGACTGTGACATTTGACATTTAATCAGATTGACTTGATTAAACAATTCAATTGAAATACCGTGAAACCTTGCTAAACACATCAGGTTTGGACAAAGACTGTTTTGCATATGATCAGACTTGCAAATAACAGGAATAGCTTTTATTAATCATGAACAAACAAGCAGCTGCCACACAGTATCCAGTAGCTAGTGAAATTAGAGATACAGATGAAACAGAGAGATATCATACTTTTTGAGGTATCACATCCATTTAAAAGGGACACAGGGCAAATTCTGAGGATCCATTTTGGTATGTTATATCATAGGATACAGGAATGAAGTTAGGATCTTGGTAGACACTAGCAACTATATTTTTAAGTGAAGAAATCTGAAATCTGAGTTATTCACCAAAAGAAGGAAGCCACAAGATTCCACAATTTAAAACAGAATTTTTACTACACAATAGTAAGATTAAACAAATACTGAATACTATCTTGGGTAACCTCCTATACTCTAAATCCAGGATCACCATAAACATGAATTATCTGGCAAATTGCGGCTGATTATATACTATAAATTACACATTAAATAGCAGATACAACTAAAACAGATCTTACAAATTGGCTTACTGGTCCGCTCAGCATATATGTCATCAATTTTAGTCACAAAATTGTCTTGCTTACAAAGAATTTCAGTACCTCTTCTAGCATGTTGCTTGATCCCCAGCCAACAGTAGTGCAAAACCAACCACAGTTGGTCTTCACCAAAAATGGCATGTGTCTGCAGAAGTCCCACAACTTGGTCCGAATGGTGTAGATCCACAAATGTTAACTTCGAGTAACAATAACAGCTGCAGTAACTTATTCTCAGCTTCTGGATCTGGCCTCTGTCTTCTTCAGCTTGCCTGTACTTCATCACTGGACTCATCAACTGCTACAACTGAACATGGATAGCTCTGCATCCTTTTACATAGCCTCAACCAGTTTCAGTCTCCCAGTGTTTTCTTAAGACAACTTCAGTTTCCTTTCTCTGTTTCCTGTTTTGGTTTCCCGTTTCAGTTTCTGTTTTCAATTTCGTTTTCAGTTAGGGTCTGCCTCAAAAAAACTAAAAATTATGTGCACGAAGAGAGAATGGGCTGAATTTTCCCAGAATTGCATTGTGTGTGGTAGCGGGCAGGTAAAATGGAGTCCTACCCACTGATGAAAATGGCAGGTTTTCACGCCGTATTTTCCCAAGCCCACCTCATTATATACTCATCCCCACGAAACACGCCATTTCCATAGTGGGCGGCCTCTCATTCACCCGCTCACTATCACCCTGCTGTTGCATCACGCCGGCCGTCATCTTTAAAAGGCAGCCGACAGCAAAGTGCTCATTGCCACCAGCTCACCACTGCTGCCGAGAAGACAAGTCCAGCAAAGGCAAAAAAACTGCAGCCCTCCGCTTCAATGACGGATGCCGTGGAGGCCTGCTGGGATGTGCTCTACCCCCGCTCTGGTCGCAGCATGGGTAGCAGTGTCACCAACCTGGCTTGGGAGGCGGTAACAGTGGTGGTAAGCGCGAACACCTTGCAGAGGAGTACAGCCATCCAGTGCCACAAAATGATGAATGCTCTGCCAGAGTAAGTCACTCTTTTCATTACTCCCAACTGACACGCTCACAAACCCATCACACATCCAGAGGGCCCTCACTCACTGCCAGTGCAAGGGACATCACCATTCACTCTCTCACACACACACACCATCATTGTCCTCATCCCGTCCATGAGACCACTCACCACCCACATAGGCCAGGCATACTTATCATTTGGCCTGTCAGGTGTCCTGATACACGCTCCCCATCTCTATTCATGCAGTATAAACTGGCTCACAACAGGAGAGAAAGGTGGAGGGATGCCGGAATCCACAGTTCTGACAGAATTCGAAAACAGAACCATTCAGCTGGCCTGCAATGGCCAGGACTGGTCTTGTGCTGATGGTGAGGTCGGTGCTGCTCTACCAAGTGGGGATCCAGCAGTACAACATCCATCAGACAACCATGTGTGATGTGTCCTTTTTCACAGGCCACTGTCATTATCTCCCTTTGCTTTCGTAGGCGCAACTGGGAAGCAGCCCATGGAGTCCATGACACAGGGCCTCCAAGCAAGCTCCGAAGAAACCTCTGAAGAGGAATCTGAAAGCAACCTCCCTGAAATTCCGTCACAGCACTCACCCACACCCTCCACCAGAGCAGCGACACACACCTCGGTGGGACCTGGCTTTAGAGTAGTCTCGGGATCACAATCTGGTGAGCACATCGCACTTTCTGATGCACAGGAGGCGGAGGCAGGGGCTTCCCAGGTCCCTGGCACTCGGAGGATTGCTGGAGGCTGAGTCAGATGACAAACCTCTGGACTCGGTTATGTCACAGTTACTGGAGCTGCAAAGGCAAGCTAGGGAACAACAGGAAGGGATGTCCGCTGCACTCCTCAGATTGCAAGGCATGATGGAGGAGCCTGTCCATCTTCAGGCTGAGGTGATAGCGCCGGCATTGCAACACACTAAGGTCAACACTGACAGGATGGCAGCCGCCATGGAGACCTTGGTCTAGGATGTTACTCTGGACGTTGCTCCAGCACAGCTGCGTGGGCTTAACTCTATCGTTGATACCATAGTTGGCCTCCAACAGTATGTATGCGAGAGAGGTGCTGGGCAGCTCGATCTCACTCCAGCTACCCCATCTGCTTATGGAGTCAGGCAGGGGCCCTCTGGGAGTGACTGGCCCATCTGACTCTCCTCTTTCTGTGACCTCTGCAGATCCAGCTTCACAGGCCGAGGAGGATGCCACTGCCACACTTCAGAACCCCACATGCAGGCCGGGGCCCTCCAAATCCTGGCCCTCCAGAGGACACCCACAAAAGTTATCACAGACAAGACATCACAGTCAGCAGGCTGCCTCCACCTCCGCTGTGGATGTCCGGTGAGCACCAAGACGTAGTGGCAGGGTTAGGACAGTTAAGGAGAATTAGTTGCATAGCCTGGTCATGGGTGTTAATCACTTGCACATAATGTTCACTATTGTCAAAAAACTCCCAAGAATGATGAGCAGAATTCTTGTCACTCAGATGTGAAAACTTTCTGCAAAAGATAAAAGGCAGGTGTCTCAGTCCAGGGTCTCTTCCCTGTGCTCTGTGTGGCCTTCAGACCACACTCCCCGGAAACATTACTGATGCCTGCACTTCAGCAGTGCCGGTCATTACAGCCAGAATGTAGTGGGCAGGCATCACAGAGTTCTCTCATACTGTCTGTGTGCTCTCAGCACCTTTAAGGTGGGGCTGGCCCCCATCACACTAGCATCTGAGACCAGCGATGCTGTGCACTAGTTACCGAAGGGTTGAGGTGCTAAAGGCAGACACAGAATCAGATGTGCCTAAAGTTCATAGCTGGGTCTCTGAGTTGGTCCTGATCATGCAGCGCAAGTGAGCTGCCCTGGCCAGATAGGAGTCAGACATTCTCAGAAGCTATGTGAAGATCTATGGAGTGTCCTCACTGCATGTTGTCATCATCCTCCTGCAATCGAGCGGCTATTAGGGCCTCCACTGAATCTCCATGACAGGAGCATTCTCACAAATGGTATTGGCACTGTGATAAGCCAGACTGGATTCAAATGTTCACAACTGCAATGTGAGGATCTACGGGAACACCTCACTGCATGTTGCCATCACCCTCCACAAATCTGGCAGCTATGAGGGCCTCCCATATGTGCCTGCCTTGTCTAGCCAGTGCGAGAGCCTCAACCCCGTTGTCGTCACCACCGAGGACCCCCTTACCCTCATCCCCGTCAACGTTCTCCTCATCGGAGGAGATGTGTAGCTCCTCCATCCCCTCCTCAGCCAACTCCTCACCCCGTTGTAGCACCAAGTTGTAAAGGCGCAGCAGATGGTGACGCTGCGTGACGCCCTCTGCGGACTGTATTGCAGGGATTCACCAGACTGGTCCAGGCACTGGAACCGCATCTTCAGCATCCCGATGGTCTACTCCACCAACTTGCGAGCTGCTGCATGAGCCTCATTATAGCGTCGCTCTGCTGCAGCCTGAGACCACCGCACAGGTGTCATCAACCACAGCCTCTGTGGGTAGCCCTTGTCCCCAAGGAGCCAACCCTGCAGCCTCTGTGGACCCTGGAAGATTGCAGAGATCTGTGAGTGACTCAGGATGTAGGTGTCTTGCACACTCCCTGGAAACCGTGCACATACCTGCAGGCTGCGTTCCTAGTGGTTGCATACCAGCTGCACATTCAGTGAGAAGAAGCCCTTGCGGTTGATGAACTCCATTGAGTGTAGCAATGGAGACCTGAGTGCCACATGAGTGCAGTCAATCGCACCCTGCTCCTGTGGGAATCCCAAGGTTAGGGCGAATCCAATGGCCCTTGCATCCTGGCTGTCCCAGTCCCGGGTGAAATGCACAAAGTTGTGTGCCATGGAGAAGATGGCACCCGTGACCTCATGGATGCATTTGTGGGTGGCGGATTGTGAAATCCCAGAGGTCACTGGTGGAGCCCTGAAAGGCAGCACTGGCATAGAAATTGAGCGCCATGGCCACTTTCACAGCCGCTGGCAGTGGATGCCCTTCATGTTCCCTTGGTGCCAAGTCCTGCAGTAAGTGGCAGATGTGAGCCGCCAGGTCCCTAGACATGCGTAGTTGTCGACGACACTGGTTCTCAGTCATCTGCAGAAATGGCAGGCAGTGTCAGTAGACCCTGGCTGTCGCTATGCACCAACCAGCCATGGCTCACTGTCGCTCCTGGGCAGCGTCTGCGGGAGCCCCTGCTGCCCCTTCTTCATGAGGTTGCTGCTCCTGTCTTTGCGCGGCCTGGTGCCTCAGTTGCTCTGTCCTCCGTCTTCTACGGTCTCTGTAGGCCATCAGGCATACTGCTAGATGGCCAGGATCCATGATCCTGACGTGGTCCACCTGCAGCATGAAAGAGAAGGAGACGTTGTTATCATGGCTGTACCTAGCACCTTTCCTGGCCCTGTGTGACTGCCCCTTAGTGCTTTCTGAAGAATGCTGGTCACCCCTCGACTGGCCAGAGATGAGTGAGCTGCATGGCGGCCCTGCCAACCTGCGATATAGGAAACACTGGCCAAACCAAGATGCTGAGATTGCAAGGGGATGTGAGTGTCCCCAGCAGTGACTACTATATGGCCAGCATTGGTGAGGAGATTGTACAATGGGTGCAGTCCAACTGCTCTGCGATACAATCAAGTGGTGGCGGACTTGAAGTCTGTGCCGGGGAGGGCAGGGGGCAGGGGCCGGTAAGGTATGGAGTGCCTGGTGGCCCTCTGGTGCCTCCGTGTTGCTTGCATGGGTGGGCAGACTAGGAGCCTGACCCCCAACTATATCACTGTGGCTGTGCCTGATCTGTCTCAGTGCAGAGGCATGGTCATTCATGGTGTCCTGAATGCATGGCCACTTCCCTCACTTACCCTGCCCCCGCCACCTGTGCGTAAGATGCAGCGCCAGGCCAGCACTTGACCCCCCCACCCTCAACAGTCGCCTCCAAAGCTGGCCAGCACTTGCCCCTGGGCACCCCCCGCCCCTTAGTAGTCGCCTCCCAGTGCCCCTGATGCCTGTAAACAATGGGCGAGCTGTGGAGAATGCTGCTGCTCACTCACCTCAGTGCCCCCAAAGTGAAGGCCGCCAAGTGCATATCGCCTGCGTGCTGTTGTGAAACATGTCAGCATGCTTTCCTGCCGGCGTGGATGGACGGGGTTCCAAGAACCTGGCGGGATGGCCTTTTAATTATATGCTTAAGAATTACAATTAGCTCCCTGCCGACTGATGGAGGGAAACACGACCCGCCATCGGCAGGCTGAGCGGAAAATCACGACCTGCCTTCATGTCGTCGTGAAGTGGGTCCCACCATATTTTCCGCGCACGCCACCTATCACATCCAACGCCAGCGGGCTTGGAAAATTCTGCTGAATGTCTCAGGGTTATGAACATGAGAGAGACACTAATACAGAACACTGGAGAAAATCCTTTACCCAGAGAGTGGTTAAAAAGTAGAATTCACTACCACATGGAATAGTTGAGGTAAATAGCATTGGGACGCCATACATCCCAGAGACTGGTGGATTGTATCAAAAAGCTAAAAATGATCTTACATACATCAACCTTATAGATATAGAGTAAGATTACAGAATTCCATTTTGCTTCACTCTTTGTGTGTTTACTTTCTGAGATTGGCCAACAGCACAGACCAGGGATCAAAGTTAGCAATAAGCTCCCTTCAGCCATTGGATCATTAATAGATTTAAAAATATTGGCTAAAGATCTGGAGGGAAAAATGAGAATTTTTTCACTCAGTTATAGGGATCTAGAACATTCTACAGGTGGTGGAATTTGATTCCATAAATAATTTTATAAGAGATTTGGACATGTTCTTGAGAATCAGGATCATAATGTTACAGACAAAAAAATGGGTGTGGAACCATGCATGAGTGCTCTGTAAAGAGCCAGCACAGGCATGACAAGCTGAATCTTGTGAGCTGTTAAGTTTCTATCACTGTATGAATTCACCAACCAAAACTGAAAGAATTCTGCATCTACTGAATATTTATTTACAAATTCTTGCACAGTGAAATTGATCTCTGTATAGATCTGGGCAAAACAGACAAAAATAATGAGAACTATATCCGACCCCTCCCCATAGAAGAGTGACTGATCTGTGCTGTGGTCTTACCATTGATGAGAGTGAATAATGCATTACAAGGAGGTAGGGTTCTTTTGTACTATTGTTGTTGACATCTTTTGATGATCTGCTTCTATCACTGCTTGTTTGTCCCTACAACCACACCCCCACTCCATTTCTCTCTCTCTCTCTCTCTCTCCGTCCCCCCCCCACACACCTTAAACCAGCTTATATTTCAACTCTTTCTTGGACTCGAACTCAAGTTCTGTCGAAGGGTCATGAGGACTCGAAACGTCAACTCTTTTCTTCTCCGCCAATGCTGCCAGACCTGCTGAGTTTTTCCAGGTAATTCTGTTTTTGTTTTTGTGATGCATTACAAGTCCTACCATCCTTTGACTCAAATGTGTTGGCTTTTTCTGCTGATAGAACATATTATTTTCTTAACAAATTCGATCTTGATGTGTCAAGTGGGATTCCATTTAAGATCTAGCTCTGATAAGTCTTGACAAACCGCTGGACAAATCTCACCAAATGACTGTCAGCCAGAAGTTAGCTATCATCTGAATATAACTTTATTTGGAAAGCTATATGATGAAGGAAAAAATGCAAGGAGAGGACTCTGTACTTGATTACATGGATGAATTCAGGGCACTGGGAAGAGACCCTTGGTGAGATCAGAAAGCTTTTAGAAATATGGAATTTGAATAACAAGTGAATAATCAGCCAGAGGTGTTTGCAATTCCAGTGGAGTTGCTAAGATACTCTGAGCAAAATAGTAATTATTTTGTAACAAAACCTGAGGGAAATTCTGTTCAACCAGTTCTTGTTGGCAGTCTATGTTTCAGCACTGAGATGAGGCTCAGCCATCTTTACATTGCCAGTGAAATATTCCATGCAATTGTGCTCCCAGGCACATGATAAATAGAAAATACTGCTGTTCATCTCCTCCTCTCCATCCCCATTATTGAAAATACAAGATGTGGACTAAATTAGAATGCCTATAGGTTCCTCATTATAATTGTAATGCAGCTTAGTAGGTCCATTTAGTTCCAGTTGCAATCTGGTACTCTTTCTACTGGAATAACTCAGCTGCAAACTCTCCATGTCATCTGTATACTTTGGGATGGATTTTGGACTATACTATTTGGGTACCAAACTGCCTAATAGATTCAATCCTTCAAAAAAGAACGGACTCATTGCATTGGCTGAATTCTGCTCTCAGACAATTCTGATCTAAACTGAAGTAATTTATGCTTTTTAAAAAAATTAGATGTGAGAGTAAGTTGTTTTTTCCAAGCCCAGTGACGGGATGTGGCACTGATCAACTGAAGGATTTTATAAACAAAAACTTGCCTGATTACAAAGGAAAACACAATTAGCATTATGAAAATTATTTCCTGAAATTCAGGGAGCTCCTTTTCAAGAAATACTAGAGCCAACCTTGGTTCAGTGGTAGCATTCTTCTTCTTGGTTCAGGCTGCATTCCATGATTAAATTGGTCCTTGGGATGAGGGGGTTGGCCTTTGATGAGACACTGAACAAATTCAGTCTAGTTTCTCTGGAGTTTAGGAGAATGAGAGGTGATCTCATTGAAATGTACAAGATCACAGAATCTTAATGACCCAGAAGGAGGCCATTCGGCCCATCATATCTGCACGGGCTCTCCAAATGAGCATTATGACCTAGTACCATTGCCCTGCCTTTTCCCTGTACCCTTGCACATTGTTTCTATTTAAATAACCATCTAATGCCCTCTTGAATGCCTCGATTGAACCTGCCTCCACCACGCTTCCAGGCAGTGCGTTCCCAACCCAAACCGCTCGTTGTATGAAAAAGCTTTTTCTCACATCACACTTGCTTCTTTTACAAATCACTTTAAATCAGTGCCCTCTCCTTCTTGATCCTTTTACAAGTGGGAATAGCTTCTCCCTATCTACTTAGTCCAGCCCCCTCACAATTTTGAACATCTCTATCAAATCTCCTCTCAGCCTTCTTCTCTCCAAGGAAAATAGTCCCAACCTCTCCAATCTATCCTCATAGCTGAAGTTTCTCATCCCTGGAACTATTCTTGTAAACCTTTTTTGCACTCTCTCCAATGTGTTCACATCCTTCCTATAATATGGTGCTCAGAACTGTACACAATATTCCAGCTGAGGTCTCTCGAGTGTCATATATAAGTTCATCTTAATCTCCCTGCTCTTGTACTCTGTGCCGCTATTAATAAAGCCCAGGATACTATATGCTTTATTAACTGCTCTACCACCTGTCCAGCCACCTTCAATGATCTATGCACATATACACCCAAGTCTTTCAGCTCCTGCACCCCCTTCAAAATTTCACTCTTTATATTGTCTGTCCATGTTCTTCCTACAAAAATGCATCACCTCATACTTCTTCACATTGAACTTCATCTGCCACCTATCTGCCCACTCCACCAACTTGTCCATAACCTCTTGAAGTTCCACACTGTCCTCACAGTCCTCCTCACAGTTCACAACACTCCCAAACCTCGTATCATCCGCAAACTTTGAAATTGTCCCCTACACACCAAGATCTAGATCATTAACATATATCAGGAAAAGCAAGGGTCCCCACACCAATCTCTGGAGAACTCCACTACAAACCTTCCTCCAGCCCAAAAAATATCCATTGATCATTACTTCCTACTTCCTATTTTTTAAGATTCTGAAGGGACTTGATAGGATAGACACTCAGAGATTGTTTCCATTGGTAGAGAGATCCTAAAACACAAGGCACAGTCTCAAGATAAGGGCTGATCAATTAGGATTGAGATGAAGGGAAATTCTTTCACTCAAAGGGTTTTGAATCTTTGGAATTCCCTGCCTCAGAGGGCTGTGGATGCACCATCATTGAATACATTTAAGGCTATGTTATGGCCACATGAGGAGGGGTAAAGTTGACTCCTCTATCGTCTGACCATAATGGGGGCTTTTTTGGGGGGAATTTTGAAGGATGAAGGTAATCACTTATTGTCTGTGCTTAATCATTTACATGCTGATTGCAAAGAAATGAGTCTGCCAGGCTTTGTTGTGTTTAAAATAAAGAGAGATTTTAAATAAAGATAGGTTTTAATGAGTTAAAAAGCCACCCAGATAAAGATATAAAAATATTTAAAAAGGTAAATATGCATCTCGACCTTTGCATTCCACATTCACACACACACAAGCTTGCAAAATTTACAAGTTATACTGTCGGTAGTTACTTTGTTAGCCAAATTAGAGTTCAATGCTGAATGGTTAAAAAAAATTGAGAGCCCATTATTATGAGTCCTTTGCTGATGTCTGTGGCTGCGGCAGAAATGTTTCACATTGATCTAGTATGTTCAGGGGGTGGAGTTGAAGCCTATGTAAAACTGCAATTGTCAGAGGCAATATATTTTTAAGATGTAATCCGTCTTATCCAAAAAGCCACTGATTTTTGCACCTGAGGTTCCTTTCAATGAAAAATTCCCTATCTCTGTGCTGGATTTTTAACTTTAATAGAGATAGGGCCTTGACTTCAGGGGGAAGAGAAGGGGGAGAATATTACTGCCCCACTGGCAGGTTTTTTCCTGACTACTATGTTAGCTTGCATGCTGTATTCAAAAATGGTTACTCCAGCCACATGATCCTCTCTCCCCATAACGAAGGTATTTGCTTATCTGTTGTCTGAAGTGACCATGACTTTTGTATCATGGTTGGAGTGATTAGATTCTATAATATCCCAGCCATTAACCCCTGAATATTCATTATCCATCTTGATGAGATAAGCAGAACACCTTTCCATGCAGCTATTGTCCCAGTAGACTTTGAGTATCTGCTTGAGAGATGGCCTTATAGAGATGCAAATGTAAAGTCTGGTGCAGTTTTCAGTAAATCCTTTTGAAGGAGTTCTCGACAACTGTAGGTGTGAAATTCCAAAGAAGGATGTCATGGCATGTCTGAATTATAGTTCATATTGAAACTTTCCAGAAACCTTCCCAACCTGCAACACCAGATGTCAGGTGACTTGTGGCAGCCATCTTAAGTCACAGTCTTTTGCTTTTAAAAAGTCCTCTTTTGTACAGTTTAATATATGTTTGATCAGCCAGTGAAATTGCAGATTGATATCACTCAAGCACAAGTTACATCATTGTGTCACCTCCACCTCGCAAGGAATGAAATGAGATTTCAATGAGTGTTTAATTACATTTGTCCAAGTGTTACATTTGCACACTCATTCACAGTTTTAACGTAATTATATCTGTTCTGTTCTACTTTGGTTTTGATACCCAGATGATCCTAAACTGCATTAGACTCTAGATGACATGCTCTGACATTGCTTTTCCCTTTCAAGTAGTGGTCACAAATAAAACGTGTCTTTATTTGCACAGGTTAAACTTTCATCAGGGTACTGATTTTGTTTTATTCTTTTGGTATGACAGATAATTTTGTCAGAAACCCTGTGCCTTTTCCCTTCTGTAACTTCGGATTGAGTATCGTCTAAGTAGTATGGTTTTTTTACATGACTGTTAGCTCCCAAGCTGCTGGTAACAGCTAACCTGCTCTTGGTTACCTGTAGGCGTAGGGGTATTCTGTACCTCCCATTGGTTAAGCCTTCATGCTGCTGAGCACAGAGGCTCTTAACATGCATGGTTTCCTAATCGCTAGCCTGGTCTTCTCTGATCAGTTTTAACCCCTCACTCTCCACTCCTATAACCTGTGAATTTATTAGTTCAAACCCAGGCACTTTTACAATTCTGATTTCTAGGTGGTTAGTGGGCTGAAATTTGATTTTTGTCTCCTGTGGGAATTCTGGACTGGCATCCAATACTTCACTTTTAGTGAATTTTCCATCAATACTGCTACCCTGGTTGAGGTTTAAAACTTGATCTGTTTCGGTTTCCTTATCAGTGATTAACCCTGCATGGCTTTCACTGCTATTCCCCTTGTGATCTCTGCAAGTGTTGTTCATTTTAGGGAATATTCCCTTCACTTCCTCCTTTGTTTTGGGAATGGCCTTTCCCCTAACCTGTTCCATGCTCCCTGGAATGTACTGCCCACAAGTGGATGTTCAACTTCTGTTGTATTCCCTTGTGTCTCTTCAACTAAGTGGGGCATCACCCTCGCTCTTCCTTGGTCTATTTGGGAACTTCCATGGTCCGCATTTAAAACTGCTATGAAGGTGTCTGTTAAACACATCACTGGCTCTCTTCCCTCATCCTTTTTAACTTGTATGGGCCCTTCATGGATCTCTTTTAATTCTGCTGGCCTGACTTCAGCCCTTTTAACTTCAAATGGCAGTTTGTTAGCTACCGTAACTCTCCTGACGTACCCTGACCTTTTTACTTCTACTGGCCTAGCTTCAACCTTTTCTCAGCCTTCCCTAGCCAGTACAACTCTTATGGGTTCTATTGGCTCCTCCTGTTAGGCTTCTGGAGCATCAGTTTCCTGCATTTCGGCAGATCTCTGCTCTGTCGCACCACCCCCCCCCCCCCCCCCCCCCCCCCCCCCCCCCCCCCCCCCCCCCGGCCAACCGAAGAGCTCCTGGACCTCTCATGGTTCCCTGTACTTCGGTAGATCCTTGCTCTATTGCCCCCTGTAGGACTTCTGAACCTCCTGCTGTTCCCTGCACTTTGGTAGCTTCCTGTTCTATCACCCCCTGTAGGGCTTCTAAACCTCTGTTGGTCCCCTACACTTCAGCAGATTCCTGCTGGCTTTCTCCAGACATTTCAGCCTCTCTGGACTATCCTTGATTTTTCAGGAGTATTATTCTCCAGCCTGCCCTGGCTGCCTCAACCTCCCTATGTTGTTCATGTAGTCGTATCTTCCTTCTTCACTGTCTTCTTCAGAAAGCCTCCTCTTTCGCCATTATCTTTCTTCTATCTGTCTTTCCAATGTTATGAGTTATAACTCTATTTGCCTCTGTTGTAACTGTATTTCCACTAAAGTTTTTTTTATCTAGTGAGGATTGGAAAATAATCCTGAGATCATCCGCTATTTCCTCCCTGGCTTCCTTTAACAACCTGGGATACATTCATACGGCCCTGGTGACTTATCCACCTTCAAGGGTGTCAGTCACTCCAGTACTTGCTCTCTCACTATGCTTATTGTATCTAATGTTTCACACTCCTCCTCATTGACTAGAAAGTCTGCATCATCCTTCTCCTTAGTGAAGACAGAGACAAAGTACTCATTGAGAACCCTGCCCTCATCTTCAGCATCAACACACAAGGTACCATGTACATCTCTGATAGGCCCTACCCTTTCCTTAGTTATTCTGTTGCTGTTAAAGTCCTGGTGAAACATCTTTGGGCTTTCTTTGATTTTACCTGCCAATATTTTTCATATTCTCTCTTTCCTTTACTAATTTCCATTTTTATTTCACCTCTGTACTTTCTATACTCCTCCAGGCGTTCTACAGTATTGAGTCTTTTATGACTGTCATAAACTTTCTTTTTCTGCTTTATCTTAGCCTATATGCTTCTGGATAACCAGGGGACTCTAGATTTGGCAGTACTACTCTTTATTTTGTGGGGACATGTCTACACTTTGCCTGTAGAATTCACTTGCTAGTACAATCCGCAAATGCTGGTGAGATTTTCATTTGCAAGCAACCAAATTTGTCTTTACAATCTTTCACCAGCCCACTCCCTGTTGTCTGAATCAATCAATCTGCTACTGAATTTTGTTTGCCCAATTCCTCTTCTCCTGAAGGCAGTGACTGGTGATATTGGTGTACAGTTCCACAGATGCTGGCAGGTTTCCTGCATTCTTTATGTATTAAACCAAGAGGCGAGTGTCAAACAGACTACATGACTGGGTAGTGGAAGGATCATGTTGCAGATTAGTCTGATTATTTTGTTACGTGAGATGGTTGTTTGTACTCCACACTCTTTCAAGCAGAATTCATCACAGAATGACTAAAAATATGAGTCTTGGCTGATTGTCAGCACTCCAGCAATTTTGAAGCTGAGGTCAGTTAATTCATCTCTGATCAGGGATCAGGGATTGAGCATAGTAATTTTCTGCTCTCTCTGACTTGTATCTTCACATATTGTTCTTTAACCTACAGAGTCAGTGGTGAAACTCTCAGATCACTGTTATCAATGAATATTGGCAGCTGTGCCTTTACCCCTAACCTGTTGAATTCCCTCCCCAATTCCCCTGCCTCTGACTCCCCTTAAACCTACCTCTTTGATTGAATTATCTTGCGTAATGTCTTCTCTTTTGACTTGGTGCCAATTGTTGTCTGAAAACATTTCTGTGAAGCCTTTGGGATGTTTATGATAATTTTGTCATCCGCATCCTTCCATCAACATAAGAGGATGAACGTGCAGCAAATCTGTTGAGGATAGGTTGTTTCATATGGTGCACTTTTGCTGATGGCTGATGAGACCAATCTGTGAGATGCAGGTTCTGCCACAAATGCCGTCAATGGGGTGGTTATCAGCTGCTGTTGTGGGTTGTTGTTTTCAGTGATGGTGCCTGTTGTTAAGCCGCTGTTGCCACCGATACTTTTATGAGAATGGCACTATATAGATCCAAGGGCAGGATTTTTCAGTCGGCGTATGGGGGCGGGCCTGACATGCCGACACATAAAATGATGCGGGAGGACGTCGGGCATGTGTCCCAACGTCATCGCGATGTTTCGTTTGGCGGGCGTGCGCCAGAGTCGGCTGCACGTGCGCCAATATTTAAACAGCCTATTAAGGCCATTAAAGAAGTGATTAAGGTAATTGTTAACACTGCCTGCCCAACCTTAAGATTGGAGTGCAGGCAAAAGGCCAAGCGGCCTTCGCATTTTTTAGGAAACCTCATCCATGAACGGGATGAGGTTTCCTAAAGCTTTTATTAATTTAATAAAAAACTTCTCCTACATATAAAAGCATGCCCCTTCTCATGTGACACAGACACATGAGGGGACATGTTTAAATAAAATTTTAATCCATATATTTAATATTTTCAGTAATGATTCAATTTCCCTGAGGCAGCTAATTGGCCCAGCCATGTAAAATAGCAGCATCGAGCCAATGACTGGCAGCGATTGGCTGCGCAACCGTCCCCCCCAAGCCCGCCTGCCACCTGAAAAATTCAGGCCCAAGTTGTTGATGAATCATTATTCCGATGGACACAAGTACAAAAGCAAAATTCTTATAAATGGTAGAAAATAAACCTTTAAATATATTCAAATTTATACCTTGAGAGAAATCTTATACTTCCGCCATAATTTCATACCCGACAGTAGGTAGACTCAAACAGTCTGATTTCTCAATATCCTTGTGTGTTATGTCTGCTGTAGAGTTGCAACAAATTTAGGCTTTTCTCTTTTTACTTGACTGATGCAACACAGTGGGTTATCCATGTGTTAATACTGGTACCTAAATGTCCGCTACCATGAAGAACACTTATATCAATGGTATTCATTAACTCTTGGCGAATTATGCAACACTAACCCATTCAAGGGTCCAGATGGCATCAACATTTGCCAGAGTGAAATTCAAGTGCTTTAATGTTCAATATCAGTGCTCATCAGTGGAACTGCCTTCAGTTCAGTGCGTCTTGGTTACATGTAAAATGGTGGCTCAGGAAGCCAATTTTGTATTGGATCTCACTAAAACCTTCCTCCATGTTAGGCATTGCAGCTACTGTAGTTTGCTGATGAGTTAGAGGAATGTGGTCCGCAAGACTGATGACCGGCCAGTTTCAAAGGGCCTGAGCTTCCTTGGATGGCAGTCAGCGTCGGATTGCCACTTTGATCCCAGTTACTTATCCACCCTGTTTCACCTGACCTTCTGACTCAGGCCGGGCAAGATCCAGGTGGTGCGGCACGTGCGCGGGGTCCAGTGTCAAGTGCAGCTCAGTCGAATGGAAGAAAGCCATGCCCCTTTTTTTACAGCACTAGCTGCCATAAAGTAGGTAGGTTTAAAGGCCCAGTAGTTTAAAGGTCTATGACAGGCCAGGGAGAAGGTAAATGTGTAGGATTTCAGGTGGGGGAGAATCAGGCTTTGGGGGGAGGGGTGGAAGGATCGAGCCTTCTTGGGGAGGTGGTGGTTGGGGGGTTCGGACCACAAGGTGGGTGGGGGTTTGGGGATCAGGCCTCGGTGGGGGTTGGGGTGGGTGGATGGGGGGAGGGGTCGGGCCTCGACGGTTAGGGGATGGGGAAGTCTGGCCCCAGGAGCAGGTAAGGGTGGGGTTGGGTGGTTGGGGCTCCAGGAGTTCGGGAGGCATCAGGCCTTTGGGGGAGTGGGGATGTCAGGTCAGGTTGAGCCTGGCGGTGGGATGGTTGGGTCAGGTTGGGTAGGGTCAGGCCTTGGGGGTGAGGAGGTATGGGGGTCGGGTTGGGCCTCAGGGGCTGGGGGGCTTAGGGTGAGAGTTGGGCCTGGTGGGATGGGTGAAAGAGTCCCGTGTGGTGGCGGGGGGGAGACCCATGTTGGTGGTCAGGAGGGGCAGAGGGAGACCCCTGGGGTATCCTGGCGGTGTGTGGCAGTCCCGTGGGGGGGATGTGGGAGTGGGTTGAGCCTTGTGAGGGGGTTGGTGTGGGTCTGTGTGATAGTTACCCAGAAGAAGTTTCAATTCTTCTAACTTTCTCTGGGTAACTATTGGGATAACCCTTTTGGAACCATTTCAAGTTTGCAATTTAAATCGCACTTTCAGATTGTTACCAATGCAGGACAATTGCCAATGTCGTGCATTGGCTGAGTGAGCAATCTCCTTAAGCTGAATGACTCTCCAATTATTTGAGAAAGCTCAATGGGAAACTTCTGTATTTGGAGAAAGTCTTCTTCTGAAATCAAATTCAGAAATCAGTACATGAAATCTGGGGCTCATTTACTACTAGCTGATTATGTAAGCAAAATGTTCAAAATTGTAAAAAAAAAATTGTCAGTCTTCTCTTATCCTCATCTAGCCTTCCCTATGTGTCTTTCTGCTGCCACCAACTCCAGTATCATGACAATATTTATCTTACATTCTTTTGAGAAATTGGATGTGAAGTAGGTGAAATGGGGTCTAAGCTCGGGTTACATTCTCCTGCGCCCAGTTTACCCTGAAAGTGTGCCTGGTATGAATTGCATTGAATCACATGACATGTAGTCACTGAGGGTTCAGTTCTGATGAAGTCACTTTCGACTTGAAGCGTCAATTCTATTTTTCTCTCCATAGATGTTGCCAGACCTGCTGAGTATTTCCAGCACTTTTTTTTATTTCAGATTTCTAGCACCCTCTGTATTTTGCTTTTATTTTAGTCACTGGGGCTGCCTGCCTGAAACTGTCTGGAATAACAAATATTTAATTTTTGAAGAGCTCACAGATTCAGTGAATGTTGCTAGCGTTGTAGTGTAATGTTATTTTAGGTGCGACAGTGGGCTAGGCTGATAAATCTGCTTCAGATATTTTTGTATGGCCTCCTGCACTCCCTCTCCATTTCCCCATAAATTTCGGGGCCAAAGTGTTTTGTGACTGGTTCCTGGGTAATAAGTAGGCTGTTTTTAAAATAAGAAATAAATATCAGATGACATCAGGTAACTCAACACAGACCAGAAATCAAAGCTGGAATGTTCCCACTTGAATAACAATACAGTAATGTGTCAGGCTATTTACGTTGAGTCATCAGGGAGCTCTGCTACACAGATACAATTTTACTTCAGTTGTTGAGGCTCACCTTTCATTTGGATTTAGTTGAAATTCCACAGAAAGACCTAAGTTCAGTTCTGATTAATTCATTTACTTTAGCTGGTGCTTCAAATCTAACTGAATTTGCACTTGGCAGAAAAGTACATGTTTCCATTTGGACAAGGGCCAAATTATATAGCATTAGCATGCTTTAGTTGCAATTAAATTTTAATTGGGGCTATAATCCATTGCAGGAGAAAAGTGTAAAGCTAATCGGAAATTGGGATCATTTTCCATGTTTGTAATTAGAGTAACGAAGACTACAAACAAGGTCAACTACTGAGTGGGGTATTGGGTAGTTGAGTGTTTGATTAACACCGTAATACATTGTCTCCAATGCGTATCCATTAAATTCAACAAGCAGAGATTCTGGAGGCATCTCCATCTCATTCTACAATCCTTCTATGTGCATGTCAGATTGCTTGCCCAATATCAGTACTGGATGAGCAGAAATTTCCACCAATTCAATAATGGGAAGACAGAAGCCAATGCCCTTGGCCTCCACTACAAACTGCATTCACTAGCTACTGACTCCATCCCTCTCTCTGGCAACCGTTTGAGGCTGAACCACACACTTGGGGCTGAATTTTTTGCCTGTTGGGCGGGTCGGCCCGACCCAATCTCCGGCAGGGGAAGAGCTAATCCCTGCTGGAGAAGTGGGCCCCGCCGCCATTTTAAGTGGGCGGGCCAATTAAGGCCTGCCTAGTGTGACATCCGCTGGGAAGGATTGTGTGCTTCCTGTGTGGGTGGGTGGGGGGGAGGTGGAATTCCCCAAATGTGAGAGTGCGCTCTTTTGCGCATGCGCATGAAAGAGCACACATCTCCCTGAGGCTAAGTGCTGCCTCAGGGAGATCACTGAAAAGTTTTCCAACTTTAAAAATAGAAAAATAAAAAAATAATTAACATGTCCCTCTCATGTGACAATGTCACATTAGTTGGGACATGTTAATAAAGTGCACAAAAACTTTAATAAACTTTTTAAAAACCGACATGAAACCACATCCCTCCAGTGGATGGGGTTTCATGTTTTTTCAGAAGCCCACCGGGGCTCCTGGCCTGTCCCCCAGCCTTAAGGTTGGATAGGCAGTTAATTGTTTTAATTATCCAGTCAATGGCCTCAATTGGCCAATGACAGGTTGGCGGGCAGACAGCTGATCGCGCTGTTTCCTCGCCTTCCTGAAGATTTAAATGGGGCGGGATGACTCCGGGGGCATCCCCCGATGTCATCCTGCGTCATTTTTGCGTCGGCGAGCAGGCCCTGCCCCTTCTTGCCGACGGAAAAATTCGGCCCTTGGTGACATTGACCATAGGATGAACTTCTGACTGCATTTTCACTTCATCATTAAGACCACGTATTCCCACTTTGGAAACATTGCCTGACTGCACCCTGACTCAGCTCATCTGCTGCTGAAAACCTTACCCATGCCTTTGTTCCCTCCAGATTTGACTATTTTAATACATTCTTGGCAAGCCTCCCACATTATACCCTTTGTAAATTTGAGGTCATCCAAAACTCTACTGCCTGTGTCTTTACTTGTGCCAAGTTCCATTCATCCATCACCCCTGTGTTCACTGACCTACGTTAGCTCCTGATCAAGTAACATCTTGATTTTAAAATTCTCATCCTTTTTTCAAGTCCCTTCATGGCCCTGCCCTTCTCTATCTGTGTAACCTCTCCCAGCCCCACAAACCTTTGACATATCTGGGCTCCTCTAATTCTGTCCTCTTGGGTATTCCTGATTTTAATTGCGCCATCATTGGTGGTTGTTCGCTCAACTACCTAGGTCCTAAGCGCCTCTGTCTCGCTCGATCTCTTTTTCCCTCATTTAAGATGCTCTTTAAAATTTACCTTTGATCAAGCTTATGGCCATCTGCTGTAATATCCCATTATGTGGCTTGGTGTCAAATTTTTGTTTAAAATGCTCCCGTGAAGCACCTTAAGAAATTTTATTTTGTTAAAGGTGCCATATAAATACAAATAGTTGTTGCTGCTGCTGCACTAGCATATAAGCATGTGTCTTAAAAAGAAATCAATAGGTCTGTTTTTCCATCCCTTCTTCCATTCTCCCCTTCCACCTCCTCCCATTTCCCTCTACTTTTCTCTTCCTCTCCTACTTTCATTTCCCATCTCCCTCCTTCATCCCTCCTCCCCAGCTCTTCTTCTTTACATATGTTGTGACTGTCATTGAGCTATCTTACAATCAAATGCACCACAATCAAGTTCAACTTTGTGATCTGCAGAAGTCATGTGGACTCGAAACATTATCTCTGTCTCTCTCTCCACAGATGCTGTCAGACCTGCTGAGTTTTTCCAGCAGTTTTTGTTTTCGTTTCAGATTTCCAGCATCCACAGTATTTTGCCTCAATTTTGTCTTTACTTGACTTTCATCACCCACATTTCCCTGAGGTGAGATGGAGGGAGGAGTTACAGTCACCAAAGGATTATCAGGAATGCAAGTGCTAGCAGATCTGAGAACCTCTCTTCCTCTCCCAAATCCCAACCTTCTCAGCCCCAGAATGCTGAGGTCAATTATAAGGCCACCCTGGCTGAGATTAGCTAACTTGACATTACACCTTTCAGAGATATGAAGCTTATTTGAATAAAATCTCCAAAATTACTCTAGTTTCTCCAAAGGTGAGAGAATAGCACTAAGTGAATTGTTTATTCAGAAAGCTAGTGCAGACATGATGGGCTAAAAGGCCTCCTTCTATACTGTAACAATTCTGTGTCTCTGTGTAGCTACCTTTAAAACAAAAATAAATTACAATATTTATTGAAACATAACATTTGTGCCACACAAAGTACCAGGCAATGACCAACTCCAACAAGAGAGAATCTAACCATTACCCCTTGACATTCAATGGCATTACCATTGTTGAATCTCCCACTATCAACATCCTGGGGGTTACCATTGACCAGAAACTGAACTGGACTAGCCATATAAATACTGTGGCTACAAAAGCAGGTTAGAGGCTAGGAATCCTGTGGCGAGTAACTCACCTCTTGACTTCCCAAAGCCTGTCCACCATCTGCAAGGCACAAGTCAGGAGTATGATGGAATATTCTCCACTTGCCTGGATGAGTTCAGCTCCAACGACACTCAAGAAACTTGACACCATCCAGGACAAAGCAGCCCACTTGATTGGCACTGATACCACCAACATTCACCACCAATGAACAGTGACAGCTGTGTGTACCATCTACAAGGTGCACTGCAGAAACTCATCAAGGCTGCTTAGACAGCACCTTCCCAACCCATGACCACTACTATCTAGAAGGACAAAGGCAGCAGATATGTGGGAACTCCACCACTGGAAGTTTCCCTC
The DNA here is from genome assembly GCF_017639515.1 of Carcharodon carcharias. Taxonomy (NCBI): domain Eukaryota; kingdom Metazoa; phylum Chordata; class Chondrichthyes; order Lamniformes; family Lamnidae; genus Carcharodon; species Carcharodon carcharias. The sequence continues at coordinate 11,809,014 of NC_054485.1, forward strand.
CAAGCCACTCACCATCCTGACTTGGAAATATATCGCTGTTCCTTCGCTGTCCCTGTTGCTGGGTCAAAATCCTGGACCTCCCTCCCTGACAGCACCAGAGGGGCTGCAGTGGCTCAAGAAGGCAGCTCACCAGTACCTTCTCGAGGGCAATTAGCAATGAACAATAGATGCTGGCCTAGCAGCGACGCTTACATCCCGTCAATGAATTTTTAAAAATTCAGCCACATTCAATTCCACGACTGTTCCTTTCAGCAGTCTTTCAATTTCGTTTAGTTAGGAGGGCAGCAGAAAATCAGAGCTCTCACACAAGCCTCTTTATCCTGGTTTGCTGAATTGTTTTATTTTTGAACAGTGATTTTGATGCCCTTCACTCGATTCTCATTAAGCAAGTTCACAAAAACAGGGAAGAAAAGTTCCACTCCATTTGCAGTGGAAACTTCACTCCTATTATCTACTGTCTCGAATTATTTTTCAGGATAATTCCTTGCCTGAGATGTTACCTTATTTAGTAGCCTCCTTTGTTATTTGTACTGTAACTGTCCTGATTCCTATTCTGTGTTGCTATACAATGCGCACCTGTCCAAAAATTTGGGGATATTCAAATTATCCTACAATTTCCACAACCTGCCAAGGAAGTTACTTCCAAAATGACATAGAATGCAATCTCAATTATGTCAGCAATCCAAGTTTGGAGTGGTGCCAACTGATTTTTAGATTAGATGTATATATTATGTCTCATAAGTAATGCGTAAAGACAACAGGTGAGATTTGTTTCCAAATTCCTTTGCCACACCTTTGGTGACTGCTTTCAGCTATCTAGGCCATAAGCTCTGAAATTTCCACCCTAAACTTCTCCATCTTTCTTTCTTGCTTTCAAGATACTGCTTAAAACTTCTTTAGTCTAGTGTTTGATCACCTGTCCTAAAAAAAAAGTCATTCTAATGCCTCCTTCTTTAGCTTGGTGTAAATTTTTATCTGATTTAAGCTTTTTAAAAATTCTTTCATGGGATGTGGACGTCACTGGCAAGGCCAGCATTTGTTGCCCACCCCTAATTTCCCTTTAAATGAGTTGCCTACTAAGGCATCTCAGAGGGCAGTTAAGAGCCAATCACATTGCTGTGGGTCTGGAGACACATGTAGGCCAGACCAGGTAAGGATGGCAAGTTTTCTTCTCTAAAGGACATTAGTGAACAAGATTGATTTTTAATGACAATCAGTGATAGTTTCATGGTCACCATTACTGAGACTAGCCTTATATTCCAGATTTTAATATTTGATTTTAAATTCCACCAGCTGCCATTTGAACTCATATCCCCAGAGCATTAGCCCAGGCCTCTGGAATACTAGACTCGAAACGTCAACTCTTTTCTTCTCCGCCGATGCTGCCAGACCTGCTGAGTTTTTCCAGGTAATTCTGTTTTTGCTCTGGAATACTAGTCCAGTGACATTAGCACTATGCCACCATCTGCCCTCAAATAATCTGTGTAGCACCTTGGGACTTTTTACTATGTTAGAGATGCTATGTTAATGCAAGTTTTTGTAGAACCATAGAAAAGTTACAGCACAGAAAGAGGCCATTCAGCCCATCATATCTTCTCCAGCCAAAAGAGAAAAAAAAAAGTAGCTGCCCATTTTAATCCCACCTTCCAGCACCTGGTCCGTAGCCTTGTAGGTTACAGCACTTTAGGTGCAGATCCAGGTGCCTTTTAAATGAGCTGAAGGTTTCTGTCTCCATCACCAAACCAGGCAATGAATTCCAAACACCCGCCATCCTCTGGGTGAAGAGGTTTTTCCTCACGCCCCCTCTAATCCTTCTGCCAAACACCTTAAATCTGTCTGACTTTGCCTGCTATGTGAATTTGTTGCTTGGAAACTGCTGAATTCCTATGTCCAAATTGGCACTGAGATTGATGAAAATCCATCTATATAGTATGCAGCCATACTGACCTCAGAGCTGAACCGGTTATCTTGTTGGTGTAAATCAGAGCTGGGCCCATCATTATGCTACTTGATATTTGAGTATTCCTTTGGCTGGCAATTTTTGTGTCTTTTATGCTTGCTCTAATCCCAAACCTTCCTACCTACACTTGCTCTCATAGCCACTGTCCCTCTTATACGACATGAAAATTGGGTGCTACCTACTACTTGCTGTAACCTACAAGGCTACGGACCAGGTGCTGGAAGGTGGGATTAAAATGGGCAGCTACTACCACTATGGTGCTAACAGTCCTTGTACAGGGCCATTGTGTGTTGTCTGGAATGTTAGCATTCTGCATTGCCCACAACTGTTTTGTTCTTAAAATGTTGGCGTATAATGTGGGAAACTGGGAAATCGTCCATTTTGACAGGAAGAATAAAAGAGAAGCATATTATCTAAATGGTGAAAGACTGCAGAGCTCTGAGATGCAGAGGGATCTGGGTGTCTTCATGCATGAATGCAGGTACAGGAAGTAATTAGGCTAGAATGCAGATACAGGAAGTAATTAGGAAAGCTAATGGAATGTTATCATTTATTGTGAGGGGATTTGAATACAAAAGTAGGGAGTTGTCAGGAAGGTATAATATTTCTCATAATGTTATTGGAATTTATTGTAAAAAAGAGTGATAGAGTATTTGTGTCTGTGTGAGACTTAATTGAATTAGTCTGGGTGCTTTGATGTAAGAAGAGAAGTTAGGTTTGAAAGGTTAATTAGGTAAACTGGGGAAGTTTAAAAGCATAGGTGTCAAGGGAACATATGCATTTTTTAATAAATCAGACTAGATTATTTTCAAAAGAGGGAGTGAAATGTGCCACCTAGCCAGGTGAAGTTTAGAAAGGGTGTGTTTATTTTTCCCAAAGATTACTGGTAAAATTTAGTGCTATGAGAGGTTTTTGCTATCAGGAAGATTAAGTCCAAAGATATAGTGAAACAATGGATATTTGCATTCAATGGGGAAAATATGTGTAAAGGAGTGAAGGTTGAGTGAGATGGTAGGCATTTTAAGATCTTACAAATGTGAAAAAGCCTTCAGCATCTATCCCTCAACCTTCTGTCTTCAAAGGACTGGAGTTAAGAAAACTCACCCTGAGCAAGTTGAATTCAAGGTATCATGTTTCTTTGACTGGGTCTTTTAAAATCTATATGTCTTATTGTTGCTTTAACAAAAGTGTAACAGTGAGTTAGATTGATTAGGGGATTTAGAAGTTATCATAGTAATTCGTAGATCTATGAATGTATTTAAAATAATTTCTCTTATTAATAAATGTTTAATCTAGTTTTGTAAAAACCTGTAAGACTTGGTGGTCTTAATACTGCTGAATTCAAGGCATGCATCTCGAAATTTATACAAATTGAAAATTAGTTGTGACATTTGTTTCAAGTTTCCCTTTGGGATTTGAACAGCTCAGCATTTACCATCTGCACTGTCATAACAGGAGATTATGCTTCAGTTATACAGAGCACTAGTGAGACCACATGTGGAGTACTATGTACGGTATTGGTCACCTTATTTAAGGAAGGATGTAAATGTGTTGGAAGCAGTTCAGAGAAAGTTTACCAGATTAATGCCTGGAATGGACGGGTTGGCTTATGAGGAAAGGTTGGACAGACTAGGCTTCTATCCACTGGAGTTTAGAAGAGTAAGAGGCAACTTGATTGAAACATATAAGATCCTGAGGGGTCTTGACAGCGTGGATATGGAGAGGATGTTTCCTCTAGTGGGAAAATCTAGAACTAGGGTCACTGTTTCAAAATAAGCGGTTGCCCATTTAAAATGGAGATGAGGCGAAATTTTTTCCCTGAGGGTTGTAAGTCTTTGGAATTCTTCCTGAAGATGCGGTGGAAGCGAAGTCTGAATATTTTTAAGGCAAAGGTGGATAGATTCTTAGTAAGCAAGGGGGTGATAGGTTACTGGCAATAGGCGGAATGCAGATTTGAATTTACCATCAGATCAGCCGTGATCTTGTTGAATAATGACCGAATGGTCTACTCTTGCTCCTTGTTCGTATGTTGCATTTTCCTATACTTGCTAGGAAATCTGAAAGTATGCTATTAGATAAGACTTTGAGTAACCACAGATAGTGCTGGAAGTCTGATGGTAAATTTACTGACAATGCTGTCAGAGAAGTCTGGCGCATATATCAAATAGTTTTGGTATGTCACTGTGTGACTTTGAGCAGGCTGGAATTAATGGATCACAATACCAAACCTAAGAGTAATTTCGTGACCTATGGGCAGGATCTTCTGGTCGGCGAGCGTGGGATGATGTCAGGTGGAACTCCCGACACCTCGCGTCATTTCCATTTTCAGGTCGATGGGGGTGCAGCCGAGTCAACTGTGTGCCTGCCAACCTGTCAATGGCCTATTGAGGCCATTGAAAAACTAATTAAGGTCATTAAGGTTGGAGGGCAGGCCAGGAGCCCTGGCGGGCTTCGGAAAATGCTTGAAACCTCATCCACGGGCAGGATGAGGCTTCATGAGGGTATTTAAATTTTTATCAAATCTTTCAATAAAAGTTATGGACATGTCCCAACTCATGTGACAGTATCACATGAGGGGACATGCCAGGGAAATTTTTTTATCATTTGTATTAATTCCGAGCCGATCTCCCTGAGGCAGCACTTAGCCTCAGGGAGATCTGTGCGCTCTTTTGCGCGCATGCGTGAAAGAGCACACACCTGATTGAGGGAATCCCCCACCCCGCCAGCACAGGGAACACATAGCGCTTCTGAGCGAACATCATGCTGGGCGGGCCTTAATTGGCCTGCCCACATAAAATGGCAGCGCGCCCCCAATCGGGGGCACCGATTGGAGGCGCATCCGCCCGCGCCCACTCCCGCACTTCCCCCCCCCAACGGGGGGAAAGTTTTTCCCTATGAATTTCTTTAGCTGTGGAAATGAAAGCCCAAGCAGAGGTGCTCACAGTCAAGTGACTGTGCAGATTATTTGAGGTATTGTAGGCTTAGGGATCTCTGTTGTATTCAGTTTCTTCTTGGAGTTTAAGTTGCTTTTATACTAGTGGATTTAGTGGAGACTGCAACACTGGCAGTCACTATACATGCGTTGCCAGTAACTGCAAAGAAAAGTCGCCAAATTCACTTCAAATTGACTATCTGCAAGGTCTAGTTTTTAGAAAATGTAAGCCATCAGCCTTAGCCAATCTGGAAAGTTCATTTTGGGATTGCTGCCAACTAACTGCAAAAGACTTGAGTACATGGGAGCTTGAAAAGGCTACAGGCGGACATTGCAGCTAATAGTACAGTACAAATGTTCCTCTCTGTGAAAGCTTCATTTCTCCCCTTCAATATATGTCTGACCTCTGGAGGCAGCCTCAACTTCAGTGGGGGGTACTATAATTGAGGGAGGGTTAATGCCTTAAGGCAGCACAGAGATTCACCTCGTGCAGGAGTTATCCCACAAACTGCCAGGAACAGTGGAAACACCAGTAGCAAAATACATTTCTGACCACATTCACAGCAGGGGGAGGCTGTGACCTTGAGATGAAAATGCAGGTAGTTTATGTGTGCAGTTGAGACTTCAGGGTGTAAACTAGCCAGGATACTGTGGGTGGGTGGTGGTCATACACCTTATTACATAGAAAATGGCCATTCAGCCCAACAGGTCTATGCTGATTTTTATGCTCCACACGAGCCTCCTTCCATCTTACTTCATCTTGCGCTATCAGCATAATATTCTATTCCTTTCTCCCTTGTGTGTTTATCTAGTTCCCCCTTAAACAGATCTATGCTGTTCACCTCAGCTACTCCTTGTGGTAGCAAAATTCCACATTCTAGCCACTCTCTGTGGATAAAGATGTTTGTTTGTCCTGAATTCCCAGTTGGATTTATTAGTGATGATCTTAGATTTATGTTTCCTAGTTCTGGTCCCCCCTGCAAGTAGGATCACCTTCAACAAATCTAGCCAATCAAATCCTTTCATAATATTAAAGGCCTCTCTCTAATGAAAAACATTTCAAATGGACCATACCACATGATGAATATGAAATATCACCACATATTCTCTTAATTGTTTATCTACTTGTGAAACAAATGCACAGAAATGAGATTCAACAACAGACCTCCAAAGACTCCTTTGTAGTTGGATCCTTTAAAGGGTTCCATTCTGTGCTTTCTGTTTTACCCAGCCCTGGGAACCAGGAAGCATAAGGATTTATTTGTTGAAAGTAATTTCCTTCAGTCTGCATTGTTTTTAAGAAGTCCCTTCATAGATTCGGACATGCAGTTTGGTTGGAGATTTGAGTCTTAGGCTCCCTTTAGCTTTAGTTAAATTAAAATTGTGCCTTTGTGGTGTGTTTAAACATCTGCGTGGTACAGCAAATCAAAAGTTGCATTGCAGGCTGATGACCACCCATTCCAACATCGTAGCTGGCAGTTGATTGCCAATAGCTTCAGTAGATTAGGGGTAGGATTGCCAACTTTCGACTGTGGAGTGGTCATCACAAGGCACCTACCTCCTACTCCCTTGCCAAATAATCTCTTCAGCAGCAAAATGTTCAAAACTGAAGCTATAGATGAAATTTTTAAGGATCACAGGCACTGCTGGCTCAGTGGGGCCGCATATTTACTTAAGATAACTATAATTTGATTTTTGATGTAAGAGCAGGAGACATTCTAATAGTTCAGAGGTCATGGCAGTGTGAAAATCAAGTTGGGTGATTGTGTTTGGATGGGATAGTCTGTTAGTGACTGACCGTCAGAGTCCCTCAAAATCTGGGGAACTGCTCTCCACCTGCAGGAGAAAAGCAGTGAAAGGGAAAAAGAACACCCTTTCACAAGCTAACAATAGAAACTTTACAGTAATTTTAAATTTGAATCCTCTGCTTCCTCTCACCTACCTTTGCATTTAGGCAAGAAAAATATCAGATGTTATCTGATTCCAGCAAGTGAATTGAGCTATCTAAACAATGTTTTTGAAGAGGCAATTTAAGTTAATTGGCTGCTATTTGCTGACAACTGGCTGTCACATTTGAGCTCTACGGAAGATAAATTTAAAAATGGTCTGACATATGTAAACAGAACCATCAATTACATATCATAACTTTGGCACTACATTTCTACCAGCTTTTTTAAAAATTGAGGGCTATAGTTAGGTGAAGTCTCATTACAATAACTCTAAGTCTGTCAGCATTCCTGGCCCCACTAACTATCTCTAGCCACATTGGAACCATTATCTATGACATCTTTGGTTATCTGGCCTTCCATGCAGCTCTACCTGTTCCCCACCCCTTTAAACCAGCTTATATTTCACCTCTTTTCTGTTTTTCCTTAGTTCTGTTGAAGAATCATACGGACTCGAAACGTTAACTGTGTTCCTCTCCGCAGATGCTGTCAGACCTGCTGAGTTTTTCCAGGTATTTTTGTTTTTGTTCTGGAACCATTGTCTCTCCTTCATCAGTAAAACTTCCCCAAGAAGCTTGGCTTTCTCATTTTTACAAGACATGGTTCCTCTCAACAACTCAAATATTTGAGTACTCATCAGCCTGTAACTCTATACAAGGCCTAAGCCTTGGAATGCTGGTATCCTAAGTGGAGATGTTACAATTTCATTATTTGTGGGATCTTGCTGTGCAAATTGGCTGCTGTGTTCCCTACATTACAATAGTTATTACACTTCAGAAGCACTTAATTGATTTGTAGAATACTTTAGGATGTCCTGTGGTCATGAAAGGTGCCATGTAAATGCTAATCTTTCCTTCTTCAGCACCTCTCCCATAATCTTGGACAAGATAAGCTAAATAAAAGTAATGAGAAAAATAATGCAGGATCAGATGGTTTCCATCCTAGGGTTTTAAAGGAAATAGGTAAGAATACAAGTCAAGTATCCTTTATCTGAAACCCTGGGTGCCGATTGTGTTTCGGATGTCTGATCATTTTGGTTTTCGGATGCATCATGTGAACTTACATTACAGTAGCCTAAGTCTAGGTTAGCTATAGTCTAAACTAAACAAAATGGCCAGAAAAGTAAGATTATTACTAAATAATAAATACAGGGTACCTGTAATAGGTTTCTTTTTGACATGTTCACCAAAAAAATCGCAAGGTAAACAGTGTTGACAAACAACTAGACTTCCCGCACGAAAGGTCGATGAGGTTCGAAATAAGCGTGGATTTTGGATATGTTCAGTTTTCAGATTTACGGATAAAGGATACTCAACCTGTGTTGCATATGTCTTAATATAATCTTGCAAAGTTCTCTTGATTTGGAAAGTGTTTCTTTTAGTTTGGAAAATTTTGCATTTTACTTGGCTGTTTAAGAAAGGTGAAAGAGTGGAACCAACGAATTATAGACCAGTTAGCCTAACATCTATTGTCAGGAAATTACTGGAGTCAGTAATTAAGGATGCAGCAACTGAATGGCTTGAAAATTTTCAGGTGCTCAGAGAGCTCCAGTATGGATTTGTAGAAGGTGGATCATGCTTGACAAACCAGATGAATTGTTTTGAGGAGGTGAGTAAATTTCTGGAAAGGGGAAATGCCTGTTGATGGACTTCCAGAAGACATTTGATAAATTTCTAACAATTTGGGGATAAAAAGCCACATATCTAAGTTTTCTGATGACAGAAAAATAGGCAGCATTGTAAGCAGTGTGAATGATAAGTATAAAATTACCAAGGGATATTAATAGATTAAGCAAATGGGTAAAACTGGCAAATAGATTTCAATGAAACAAATGTGAGATCATCCACTTTGGATCTAAAAAAGACAGAACAGAGTACTTTCTAAGTGGTAAAAAGCTAAGAAACAGGGCAGATCCAAAGAAACTGAGGGGACCCCTGTACATTAAAATGCCCTGGACAGATACAGAAAATAATCAGAAAAACAAATGAAATGCTGGCCTTTATATCCAAAGCACTAGGAAACAAGGGGGCAGAAGCTTCAGCTGTACTTAAGCTGTATAAAGCTCCATTTAGACCACAGCTGGACTACTGCAGGCTGTCTGGGCACCATACCTTAGGTATGACCCTGCAGGGAGTGCAGCGTAGATTGACCAGAATGATTCCTGAACTCCAAGCTTTAAATTGTGAGATTTCATACACCTGGGTTGTATTCCCTAGAATTTAGAAGGTTAAAGGGTGATTTGGTTGAACTTTCAAGATATTAAGGAACTGAAAGGGTAGATTAGGAAAAATTACTTCTGCTATTTGGGGACTCCAGGGGCAAGTGCATAGTTAAAAATTAGAGCCAGATTTTTCAGATGTAAAGTCAGGAAAAACTTAACAAATAAGGTGGTTGATATTTGGAACGTTCTTCTGCAAAGGGAAATTAATGCTAGATCAATTGTTAGTTGTTGAATGCATTCAGAAAAAGCATAAAAACCATCAGATGCAGGACAAATTGGTTCTTGAACTTGTTTGTACCCTTCTGTATGAGAACTTTTAACAGAAATTTGATGAACGGAAGATGATATGCACTCAAGGTGGGACTTACTGCATTGGAATAGTTTTTAATACATTTAATACATGGACTGAAGCAATCCATGTCCGAATGCAGCTGAAAAAGCCTGGACAATATCCAGGTTTGGGCTGACAAGTGGCAAATAACATTCATGCCACACGAGTGCCGGACAATGACCTTCTCCAACAAGAGAGATTCTAAACATTGCCCCTTGACATTCAATGGCATTACCATCGCTGAATTCCCCACAATCAACATCCTAGCGTTACCATTGACCAGAAACTGAATTGGACTAGCCATATAAATACTGTGCCTACAAGAGCAGGTCAGAGGCTAGGAATCCTGCGTTGAGTAACTCACCTCTTGACTCCCCAAAGCCTGTCCAGCATCTACAAGGCACAAGTCAGGAGTGTGATGGAATACTCTCCACTTGCCTGGATGAGTGCAGCACCAACAACACTCCAGAAGCTTGACACGATGCAGGACAAAGCAGCCCACTTGATTGGCATGCCATCCACAAACATTCACTCCCTCTACCACCAACACACAGTGGCAGCAGTGTGTACCATTTACAAGGTGCACTGCAAGAACTCACCAAGGCTTTTTAGACAGCACCTTCCAAACCAACTGCCGTAACCATCTGTAAGGATAAGAGCAATAGATACATGGGAACACCACCTGGAAGTTCCCTTCCAAGCCACACACTATCCTGACTTGTCATTCATTATATCACCATTCCCTCACTGTTGCTGGATCAAAGTCCTGGAGCTCCCTTCCTAACAGCACTGTGGGTGTTCCTTTACCACATGGACTGCAGTGGTTCAAGAAGGCAGCTCACCACCGCCTTCTCAAGGGCATTTAGGAATGGGCAATAAATGCTGGCCTATCCAGCATCCCATGAATGAATATAAAAAAATTAAGTTTGACCTCTGTGATAGGGTAATTTTCTTTCTTTTATTGTTATTATTTATATGTAATTTTTTAATGAACAAGAAATATACCCAAAATGAATTCTTATACGTGGAATTGAATTTTATTTTAAATTGTTAATTTGATAAACTTAGTTAACTGAAGTTATTAAGGAACATGGGCAAATAAGAGTTTATAAAGTTAGGCTGTAGATCAGCCATGATCCCACTGAATGGCAGACAAGGCTCAAGGGGCTAAATGGCCTCCTCCTGTTCCTACTTTCCTTTATTAGATGGGTGATTTCTCTCCCACTTGTGGCTTTCAACCTTTCTCTCCGTCACAGTCTTATATATCCTTCTGTGTATTAGTGCTCCTGTGAGCATTCACCTTCTGAAAATACCGTTCTACACTTTATCCCCCCACTGACTTACTAGAGACTCATTCTGTAACATCTTATGTTGCATTTCATTGAAGCCCTGGATGATATGGATTAACTCAATGCAATATTTTTAAATATTAGGAGGAAATGGGACAGAACTCTCACCTAAGTGACTTGTCTCCTTAAAAAGAAAACAGATATATACCCTCAGAATATCAAGTGTGAAATATAGTGCAAACTGTTAGAGCTTGGTCTGAGTTATGTGGGCCGTCTGAATCTGCTAATATCACTCTCCTGAATCTAAGCTATCATTATGTTTGCACAAATTAGATTCTATTTAATAGATTCTGCAAGTTTCTAATGGCTCAAAGGGTTATCTTGTGCTGCGGACTTTAAATTATTCACAGACTAATTTGTCCGGTCTTGTACTTTGTTAAGTAATTAAATGTAATTTGTACTCATTAATGGGCCTAAGGTCGCTGCTGAATGTATACTCCTGGCCTCCTCCCCCTTCTAGCCCCCCCCCTTCCTCCTCAGAGAAGGTGCCTCCAGTGGAGAGTTCAACTCCCATTCCCAGGCTAGGGGAAGGCTTCCTGAAACCTGCAGGCCCAAAAACGATTCTTCACTGCAGAGTGCTGACCTGAAGGTTGTGAGTCCAGTCCAAGCAGCTGGTACGTGTTTTGAAGTATTGCAGCTCACACAGGCAAGCATCAGTAACTTTGCAAATTAAATATTTGACAGAGCATACTCGTGACCCCACTGAGCCCTCTTCTCCCGCCCGTGGATGAGCGTTATACAAATGTCTCCTACCCGCCTACCCACTGGGCCCATGCGACAACCTGAAGATCGCACGGGCGCCAAAAAATCGCTGTCAATTTGCGCCTCTAGGGCCTTAAGTGGCCTGTTAGTTAATGGTGGGAGGCGCACATTGGATATCATCGTGCGCCTGCCCAACGAAATATTGTGATGGCATGCAGTGACATCGGGATGCTCGCCCGACATCACCGCGTGCCATTTTACGTGTCACCAACGGGAAAATTCTGCCCTATGTGTTAGGGAGGAAATGCAGCTTGCTATCTAAGAATTGAAATTTGTCCAGTCCGTTCCATTTAGAGATGGCAAAAGAAATCTTAATGGAGAAGAAAAGGTGAAAGGAATTTCCAAAATGTATCAGTTTGGATTGGCTTTGAATGTATTATTGAGCATGCTGTACAGAGACTCATTATTGATGGAAGTATGTTACAAAGGAGATGAGGTGAAGGACATGGTGAATGGTCGATGCCGCTGGAACCTGGGGGCTGAACTGACATTAATCAGTCACTTGCCCTGTTTATCTAATGTCCAAATGGTTTGCTTTTCTAATTACCTGAATTTTGTTAAGTGAAGGACATGTGTGGCACAAGATTGCATTCATTTGTATGTAATATTAATAGCAAAAAACTAAAGCAATGCAAATTCCCAGTGAATGTCTGTGTCCGGCAGTTCCCCATGGGCTAGGTAAAGGGTGGTGGGGGGAAATTAAAAAATCTTCCAGTTTTCCTGCTGTGCACGACTGTATGGTGTTCCCTTTTGGAATGTGGATGTTGGGTTAAGTTGTATGGTATGATCATCCATAAGGGTGATGGTCTCCATGGTTGAATTGCCTCACTGGCCCAGCTTTTTTTTTATTCATTCGGTGGGTGTTGCTGGCTCAGCCAGCATCTATTGCCCATCCCTAATTGCTCTTGAGAAAGTGGTGGTGAGCTGCCTTCTCGAACCGCTGCAGTCCATGTGGTGTAGGTACACCCACAGTGCAGTTGGGGAGGATGGTCCAGGATTTTGACGCAGCAACAGTGAAGGAATGACGATATATTTCCAAGTCAGGATGGTGTGTGGCTTGGAGGGGAACTTCCAGGTGGTGGTGTTCCCATGTGTCTGCTGCCCTTGTCTTTCTAAATGGTAGTGGTCGTGAGTTTGGAAGGTGCTGTTGAAGGAACCTTGGTGAGTTGCTGCATTGCATCTTGTAGATGGCACACACTGCTGCCACTGTGCCTCAGTGGTGGAGGGAGTGAATGTTTGTGGATGGGGTGCCAATCAAGCGGGCAGCTTTAACCTGGATAGTGTCAAGCTTCTTGAGTATTGTTGGACCTGCACTCATCCAGGCAAGTGGAGAGTATTCCATTATACTCCTGACTTGTGCCTTGTAGATGGTGGACAGGCTTTGGGGTGTCAGGTGTGTTACTCGCCACAGGATTCCTAGCCTCTGACCTGCTCTTGTAGCCACAGTATTTATATGGCTACTAAAGTTCAGTTTCTGGTCAATGGTAACCCCCAGGATGTTTACAGCTTGTTTGTAACAAAAAATAAATGGGCTGTCAGATGAATTGGATACTGGATGGCTCTCAGTACCTGTGAGTGTGAGTACCTGTAAGAGAGCTCTTGAGATCAGGTGTGAGTAGAATTGGATTTAAATATGATGCCTTCCATATCCCAGTATCTTGCTGACATTCATCATTTCGGGTCACTGGTGAAGAATCTCTATTTTGCTAAAATGTCAGTTCAGCGTTCTGAATCCATATTAAGTACAAAAAGAAAATACTGCAGATGCTGGAAATCTGAAACAAAAATAAATGCTGGAAATATTCAGCAGATCAGGCAGTGTCAGTAGAAAGAAACAGAGTCAAAGTTTCAAGTCGAGATAACTTTTCATCTCTCCTCAAATGCTTCCTAAACTGCTGAGTAGTTCCAGCATTTTTTACTCTTGTTCCAGATTAAGTACACTCCAGCCACAACCATTATCTTAGCTTTTTTTTAAAGAAAAAGCTACATTGTAAATGTGGAACATGCATCATAGGACCATATGACAGCCTGACAAGAATGTGTTTAGGAATGTGAGAAGTTGGGGTTGAGGTGTGTTTAGCAGCTAGTATCCTTTTGACTCTGAGTGCTTTTAAATTTATCAACAAATTCCTCAGTTGTTAAGCCAAAGAACAAAAAAAAAATTCAATAACTACCTACCATCCATTTCATCATTGTGTGAGCTTACAAAAAAATCTCCAAAAGGATTTCCTGCATAAAATGGAATAATGCAGTGAAAAGGTCAGCAATCTTTGTTGCCTGCAGGCTCCACTCCCTCTTCCACCCATTTACCAGTGGGACATGACATGACACAAGCTGGATTGAAATCACTCCAGGTTTTAAACGGGCTAAGTGCTGGAATCAAAAATTTGCTTTTGTTTTCCAGTTTCAATACCATTTCAAACAAAAAGGATTTGACACATGCAGTCATTTCAGCACACAACTTCCGGCTGGAGCAATGCTGAACAGTAACAATTAGAGATGTTTGATGAATACCAGCGCAAGTCAACACATGTGAGGCTTGAGAGGTTTGTTTTTTTCTTGGCCAACACCTGCTTCAACTCTGTTTTCTTTTAGACTTCAAAAAGATCTTGTTGGTGTTTATTATGAATGAAAGTCTTTAAATTACAGAATTGTAATTGTGGTGAATAACAGTTACACTCCATGAATTTGACCTCTGATGCCTGTATCCCTAATTCGCAGTCAGTCCTGTCCACACATCACCCCTGTGCTGAGACCTACATTTGCTCTTAGTAGGGCAATGCCTCAATTTTAAAATTCTCATCCTTGCTTTCAGATCCCTCCACAGTTTCACCATTCTCTATTGCCATATCATTCCCCAACTCTAGAATCCTCCGAGTTATCTGTGCTGCTTCAATTCTGAATTCCTGTGCTAACCTATTTCAATTACTCCACCATTGGCAGCTGTGTTTTCAACTGCCTGAGTCCTAGCTCTGGAAATCCCTCCCTAATTCTCTCTAAGTCTCATCCTTTAAAACCCACATAACACTGACCAAGCTTTTGGTTGTCTGATGTCTCCTTATGTGGTTCAATGTCAAATTTTGTTTGATAATGCTCCTGTGAAGTGCCTTAGGGTGTTTTACCACATTAAAGGTGCTCTAAAAATGCAGGTTGTTGTTGTTGCAATCACTCTTCATTAGCATCGTTAGAGATTTTACAACCCAACATAAATTACCTGGTTCTGGGATGGCTTAATGTTGTGCATGTTTGGAAAGTTTCTGTTCTATATGGACTTGAGTGACCTCAACTGTGTGGTTACCAACCTTCCAGGATTGTCCTGGAGTTTCCAGGAGTTAAACATTCATCTCCTCAACACCCCTGTGAACAAGCCGAGGAAAAATCAAAGGAAGCATTAAAAACATTGTATGTTATTTTGATTCTATTTGAACACTTCGAAGAGTGTACCTGAAAGGAAGATTTACACATAAATAAAAACAGAAAATGCTGGAAATGCTCAGCAGGTCTGACAGTATCTGTGGAGAGGGAAAGAAAGTTAATGGCCAGGATTTTTACCTTGCCGGGTGGGTGCGGTGGACGGGCCCGGGAGTAGTCGCGAAGACGACCGCTGCCCTGCAATCGGACCATGACATCGATTTCACGCTGGCTGGCCAATTAATGGCCAACTAGTGTGAAACACACGCTGCATTGCTCAGTGCTGCCAGGGCGAGGGCGGGAGGAGCACAAGCACTGAAGTGTGTGCTTACACAGTGAGCACAGAGTTGCCTCAGGGAGCGGAAGATTTTTAATAATAAAAATAAAGAATTAAAAAATAAGGAAAACATGTCCCCTCATGTGACATGAGCAGGGACATGTTAGGAATGAGTTTTAAAAGTTTTTTTAACCACTGGTTGAAACCTCATCCACGGGTGGGATTAGGTTTTGCCAAAAATGCAAAGGTCGCTTGGCCCATTTGCCTGCCCACCAGCTGAACGGTTGGATGGGCAGCGAAAAATTAGAATTGCTTAATTGATTAAGGGCTTTACTAGGCCTCTTAATTGTCAATGGGCATGCTGCCACCTCTTGCACGCGCCCGCCAAGCGAAATATCGCAAGAGTGTGCGATAACATTGGCACGCTTGCCCGATGTCATCACACACTATTTTACTCTCGTTCAGGTCGGGCACACGCCCACCTGACGAGGGAAAAATTCAGCCCAATGTGATCTTATTGAATGGTGGAGCTCAAGGGGCTGGATGGCCTATTTCTCCTTTTTCTTATCTTATGATCTTATGCTCCAGGTCGATAACCTGATCAACCTGCAACATTAACTCTGCTTCCCTCTTCACAGATGGTGGACCTGCTGAGTATTTTCAGGATTAATTGTTTTAATTTTAGATTTTCAGCATCTACAGTATTTTGCTTTTGTATTTGTGAAGGAAGACTACCTCACTGTCTCAGGGAAGGATGTAGCAAATTGGAGAGAGTGAAAAATACTTTAAAATGTGTCTCATAGATTTTCAGACATTAATCAGCAGTGGAAAAATATACAAACTGAAAAATCTATGCTTGCTTTGGGTATTTCAGAACAATTGCTTTTGTGATGTTCCCACAGGATGCAGAAAATTCTAATAGATTTTCTTCCTGATTAGAAGTAATCTCAGACCACCAGTGAATTAATATGGTCTACTGCCAACTGCCAAGTCCAACCTACTACCCAAGTGGCTCATCTGATGCATTCAAGGTTTAGAACTTATAATGTAACCCCTTTATCTCATCTTCCTGAACTAACCATCTCCTCCGCTTTACAGTCGTTCTGAATAGGCAATGAAAACATTATAAATGTGGAACACCGTAATGTTTAGTGTTAAAGAGCAGTACATGGACTTGGCTTCTTCTAATGATGTAACATTCACTGACACCTAATGACAGATAGGCCTGTTAAACAGTGCTAGATATCCCATTCTCTTTCAAGGGGCATTATTGCTTAATGGAGCCCTAGAGGAAATGCTCATGAAACACACTGATAACTTGCAGACTATTCTATACTATTCCACATAACGCTGTAGATCAATGTGAAATAGTCAATAAGGCAAAATTCGATGCTTGTTCACTCTCTTTTCAGGGTGATTTAATTGAGGAGTTTAAGATGGTTAAAGCAGCTGAGGAAATAGGGTGATAGAGAGAAACTATCATGTTGGGGAGTGCAGAGGAAGGGATCATTGCCTGAAAATTAATGTGAATCACCTTGGAATAAATTATATAAGAGCCTTATCAAGCAAAATTTGACACTGAGTCATATAATGTAATATTAGGATGGATGACCAAAGCTTGGTCAAAGAGATAGGCATTAAGGAGCATCTTAAAGGAGGAGATAGAGATGGAGAGGCTGAGAGTTTAGGGAGGGGATTCCAGTGTGTAGGGCCTCGGTAGCTGAAAGCATGGCTGCCATTAATAGTGGAGCGATTAAAATTGGGGATGCGTAAAAGGCCAGAATTAGAGAAGCACAAATATCTCAGAGGATTGCTGGGGGGTGGGGTAGCTCCCCAGAAGGAGCCAACACCACCATCAGAGGAGATGCTGCAAAGAAATCAAAAATAAAAATGAAAACCTGTAAGAAAGAATAGCAAAAAGGAAATGTTACAATGCTCCTTTTAGAATAATTTGTACTTTGTTCTTGTAAATCCCTTTAATGTGTATATGTGTCTGTAGATGTACAGTGAATTTGTATAAATTAAATTCCTGCAGATTCCTTGGTACAGTTGGCTGTGCCTGTGTTTAAGTAATCTAATTAGCTTTGAACCAGCAGGTCCCATTGAATGAGATCAACAAAAGAAGATTGAGCTGTCATCCATCGGCCAAATTGACTATACGGCATTTAATTGGAACTAGTTAGCAATTTTTGTTTGGTTGTCTTTCAGGCTAAGAGACTGCTTTTTCCTAGATGACCTTGAAAGCCCAGGGCAAGTCTAGGTAGTAGATCTATAAGAGATTAGTCGCAGTTCTCTAGACTTCAGCATATTTCTATCATAAATCATTAAGGTCTCTGTAATATCTTGTTGGATGTCATTAAAAGAGGAAAAATCCAGTGCTCAGTTATGGTGATTACCTTAAACAAAAACAAAAATACCTGGAAAAACTCAGCAGGTCTGACAGCATCTGTGGAGAGGAATACAGTTGACGTTTCGAATCTTTATGACCTTCATCTGAACTAAGGAAATAGAGAAATGAGGTGAAATATAAGCTGGTTAGGGGGTGTGGGACAGGTAGAGCTCGATAGGGGGCCAGTGATAGGTGGAGGCAAAGAAGAGATGGCCAAAGATGTCATAGACAAATGGACAAAGGGGTGTTGACGGCGATGATATTAGCTAAGGAATGTGCTAATGGGGACATTAAGGGTAGAAAGCAGGACAAGCAAGTGACAGTATATCTCTAAGAGTTTTCAATGATGTTGTAGAAATGAAAGGATTAAATAGCTCTAATTTATTGAATCAAGAAGTTCTGAAACTCAAGTAGAAATTTGTGCAGAGTTAGCTCTTTTAGAAGAATTGATTGAGGCAAATCTGTCCGCTAATTTTGTCCTTTAAGCAGATAAATTATTCACTACGATTGTTTTGGGATCCCAAAGCACTTTGAATTGTCGTCTTCACTATTTTAGTGGAGTTTCATGACATTATTCCTGGATTCTTTGGAATATCAATGAAAATAACATCAATAAGTTACAATTCCAGATAATTTTTTTTTAGTTTGACAAATGGTTTCAAAGCACAAACCCAAGGCTTCCTGATGGTTCATGACGTTTCTGCCTATGAGTGGCTGAGTTTTATAGACCATGAGTGCCTAAGATTCAGTTCTTGGTCTATATTGAATTTGCTTAGGTCAACTTGGGCACCAGCAGGAGAATGATAATTGGTCTCAGTCCCTCTAAGTTAGGGAGGGAAATCTTTTAGAGTCCCTGCTGTGCCTATAATAGGGTTACCAACCCTCCAATGTTCTCCTGGAATTAAAGCTTTAATCTCCAGAAAACTTTTGTCAGCAACCCGGTGGGGTGGCTGAGGGGTGGGGGTGGGGGAATAAAGGGAGGGAGGCACGGGTGGGTGGGTTTGGAGGTGTTCTGGGGAGGGGGTGAATCATAGAGCATTATAATAATTGTTAATCTTCTTTTAATAGTTTTATTTACCGTTATAAAATAGCAAACTTAGGAAAAAGGCATTGGGAAGAATTTTCTGCATGTCACGCGGGTCGGGCGGCCCGGTCGGGAGCGGGCGCAGAGCTGATCACCACCCGCGGTTGGCTCTGCACTGCCATTTTACGCGAGCAGGCCAATTAAGGCCCGCCCAGCGTGAATCACAGCTCCCGAGGACAGCGGGAGGGGGTGAGCAGTGGCAGGACTCCAATGACCGCCAGGTCCAATGGCGACCCGGCAGCCTGTTTAAGGACTATGCAGGCAGCCTTCCAAAGGCTGGCAATGATGGCGACCAGAAGGCTTCCCGAGACCACTGTTGGAGAGCAGGCCAGGCAATAGGGCAAGTCGGTGGGGCACTCTGCCCCTCGATTCTCGGTTGAGTGCCTTGCTGCCCTCCTTGAGGAAGCGGCAGCACCATGTGAAATCATCGTGCTGAGGGACAGGAGGAGGAACCCCCCACCCCCCATGACGAAACATGCCTGGGAGGAGGTGGCAGAAAGGGTCAGCGCACATGATGTGATGCGACACACCTGGGTTCAGTGCCTCAAGCGCTTCAACGACCTGTTGCAATTGGGAAGGGTGAGTACCGTGCTGGCATGAGTCACTTAGTATAGCAGTTAGGTTGGTCCCCCTGGCCACCGCCACCCCCACCCCCCAAACTCTGAATGTAGTTACTGCATTGAATCATTCACGGTGTGTGGTCTTCGATGGGTGGGCCAGCATTTATTGCCCATGCCTAGTTGACCCTGAGAGGGTGGCTCTGAGCTGGCTTCAAAAGCCACTGCATATGGTACACTTACAGTCACAGTACTGTTTTGGGGGCGAACTCAAGGAGCTGTGCCTAGGCGCAGTGCATTTCAAAGTCAGGATGCTGACTGACTGGGAGGGGAACTTCCAGGTGGCGGGGCACCCATCCATCTGCTGCCCTTGGTGTTCTACGTGATAGTGCTTCCTTGCTTTGAAAGGTGATACAGTGTGGATGGCAAATGTGATGGAGGCAGAATCTGGGCAAAGGGATCAGCCCTGGTTGCTTGGAGTGAGTGTACGGTGGCTCCAGGGTCATGATTCACATGAGCTCAGGGTGATTCCTTACTTCTGCAGGTGTACGGGAAGCCATGATGTTATGAGTGACTTGTTTGTCATTCAGCTTTATTGACAAGGCACATTGTTAATGTTCCTAACCAGGCAGATGTTGCTCTCAGGTATCGAGTATGGAGCCTGCAGCCCTGGCACATGATGGGGTGGTGAGCTAGCTGAAGGTTCGTTGGATTAATGTCTCCTGGGTGTCCCTTCCTCTCTGGAGGCTGACTGGGTCAGCCTCTATCCCCTCAGCGTCTCTTGAGTGTGCTTGTCCTTGGACTCACTATTGGACTCATCGTGTGCAGCCAGAGCATCTGCGATCCATCTTCTTCCTCCACTGCATCCCACCTTTTCAACACCAGATTGCTGGCGCAGCATGCAACCACTATCAGTGACACATGATCTGGGGGTATTGCAGTGTGCCCCCTGAATGGTCCAGGCCGTGGAAGCGCATCTTGAGAAGACCGATGGTTCTCTTTTCCTCAGCCCTTGTGGAGGCATGGCTCCTATTGTACCGCTGCTCAGCTTCTGTTCTTGGATGGTGGAGAGGTGTCATGAGCCACCTTTTGAGGGGATAGCCTTTGTCAACCAGCAGCCATCCATCCAGCCAGGCTGGAGCACTGAAGAGCCTCAGCACCTGGGAGTGTCTGAGGATGTATGATCATGGGAACTGCCTGGGTACCTTGCACAGACTTGCAGAATCTGCATCCTATGGTCACACATTATCTGCATCTTCATGGAGTGGAAACCCTTCCTGTTGACAAAGGCACCCGGCTCGCTGCTGGTGCTTTGAAGGCCACATTTGTGCAGCAGATTGCACCCTGGACATGGGGAAAGCCAGCAATCGCTGCAAAGCTTCTGGGTCACCAGGCTGGCCTCATCCCAGCGGTAGTGAATGAAAGTCAATGCACACCTGAACAGAGCGTCTATCAGCTGCTTGACACAACTGTGGACAGTTGACTGGGAGAATCCGCAAAGA
Organism: Carcharodon carcharias; assembly: GCF_017639515.1. Taxonomy (NCBI): domain Eukaryota; kingdom Metazoa; phylum Chordata; class Chondrichthyes; order Lamniformes; family Lamnidae; genus Carcharodon; species Carcharodon carcharias. The sequence continues at coordinate 11,829,735 of NC_054485.1, forward strand.
TCATCCACCGACCCCTAGACAGAGCCAGAGGCACAGAAGTTGAGGGCAGCCGTGACCTTCAACACCACTGGCATGGAGTGCCCACCCACACAGTTGGCGCTGATCTCAGGACCTATCATCTGACAAATGGAGGTCACTGTCTCTCTTGAGAGACGGAGCATCCTTTGGCACTGCACCTCAGACATATTGAGGTAGCTGCTTCGCTGCCAGTAAATACTGGTAGCAGGATAGTGCTGCCTTCTGCAGCCCTTTCTGCCTTGCATTTCCTGTTGGCCCTGTGACCCTTGTGCCTGTGCCTGTCCTCCCAAAGGTGGCTCCCCTGGAGGCTGAATATGGACTCCTGGCCTCCTCCCCCTTCTGGCCCTCTCTTCCTCCTCAGAGGAGGTGCCTCCAGTGGACAGCACAGCTCCCATTCCCTGGGTAAGGGAAGACTGCCTGAAGCCAGCAAAGCCCCAAGAATGATGTTTACTCCAGAGTCCTGACATGAAGCCTATTATTCCTTTACAAGCAACTCTGAAGAGATTTGAAGTTCACCTGTTCACATAAGCAAGTAGCAGTAAGTTTAAAAAGTTAATGTCTAATGAATACCACTTCCAAGCCCACTCACCCCTCTTCCCCTGCCCGTGGATGAGATTTTAAAAATGTGGCCCTACCCACCTACCTGTTGCGCCCGTGTGATGCTCTGAAGATCGCACGGGCTCTGAAAAATCTCAGTCTATTAATGTCTCACGGGCCTTAAGTGGCCCTTTAATTAATGGTAGGCATGCATCGGAGCTCATAGAGCGCCCGCCTATTGAAATATCACAATAGCGTGCAGTGATGTCAGGATGCACGCCCGACGTGACCGCACATTATTTTACACGTCAGCGTGTCAGGCCTGTCCCCGCATGCCAATATCAAAATTCTGGCCACTAAGAATTACTCAATCAATAACATATGAGTCTTGCTGAAAAAAGAGACATGTCAAAGCCTCAGTGTGCTAAGAATGACGTTAACAACCAATTTAAGATTGTCAGTCAAGCTCACAGTCTGGCACATTTCTGTGTACTGGAAGCAACATATATTAATATGCAGGACCCTGTTCTTTGCAGACAAAAGGAACATGTACACACATTGCACCTGTTTCAGCTAAACAAAGTAGGTGACAGCCATTCACTGACTCATTCCTCAGGGCAATGTCTTGACCAATCAGGGTCAAGCTGCCTGGTTTAAATTTCAAACAATTCTAGCAGTTAACTGTCAGTCACCATCAACTGGTGTATTCTCCATGGCAACGCCTCTACCAATCAGAGTCCACTTGCCAACCAATCGGCACATTCTTCTCATGCAGCGTAAATTGTTGTCTTCCCCTTATATTGATATTCTTGCGAAGTGTCCTGATGAGTTCAAGACAAAAAGCTTTGACATGTCTCTTTTTACAGCAAGTTACGTACAACCAAATGACTTCATATGAGCCTGTTTATTTACTAATTGGCTTGGACAGGTTGAGTTTCATGAGGTTGGAAGTGTTGGTGACCAGTGATGACAGTGTGGAGGCAGTTAGGGCTGGGAGGTCATATGACAAAACTTCTAATAGGCAAGCGGCATATTATTGAAATGGAGAGAGATTGCAGAACCCTGAGATACAGAGGGATCTGGGTGTCCTGGTATATGAATTGCAAAAAGTTAGTATGTAGGTACAGCAGGTAATTAGGAAGGCAAATGGTATGTTGTCATTTTTGCAAGGGGAATAGAATGTAAAAGTAGGGATGTTTTGCTACAATTGTATAGGGCATTGGTGAGACCCCATCAATTCCATCAGGTAGCCCAATGACCTTCATGCACCCAGTTGGCTTTTCTTGAGACCATTGGTTTCCAAGAGATCTACTTCTTTTCCTACATCCCTAGGATAGGAGACAATGCCATCATTTTTGATGTCAATGCAGTAAGAATAATAGCTTGCAAGGTAGTGGACTGGCCGTTTACAAGGGAAGTATAGTTCAGTGGAGCACAAGTCAGAGTGGGGCTTTCATGAGGATCAGTGATGTGGAAAAAGCATCTTATACAGAGGAGAGATTTAATCATATCACAAAATATTTCTGCTATGACATTTCTGGTTCCATTGAACACTCTGATTTAAGCTGTGGTCCATTTTCTTGAACAGCTGATTTTTTCTTCCATCATCGTTACATAGTGGTAGAGGTAGCAAATGGATCAGATTAATGATTTGCAGAGACTACATCAGCCTTCACACATAATTAACCAAAAGGGAAGGAGACTTGTTTAGGCCATTTGTTGAAACAGCTATATAAGCTTATATGTAACTTGGTGCTACACATGAAGCTCTTGTCTTTACCTGAACATCACCTGAGCAGAGATGAGCTAATTTTGCCTAGAAAGAGGCAAGGAACAAAGCCAAAAGTGAATGTCAACTCTGGACCACTTAACACCAATTAGACAGTTGCATTATAAACCTGAAATTAGTCTTTCTACCCCACTTAGCTGGTGACCAATTTTCAGCACAAGGAGAATGACAATGAAGCAATGTTCCTGGTATGGGGTTGGGCAGCGGGGAGGTGGGGAGAAGTGAAATGTGTCATCTGCCAAATTGATGTAAGTAGCTGTTGGTGGTAGGGAATAAAAGCTATTTTAAATGAAAGAGCAAGGTGAATCATTCTACACTGTTAGAGTCTATTGTTACATCGATATACATAAATCTGAATTCCATAAATACAGGATAGACCTGTCTTACTAATTCTCTCCCCATCTGTTGTAATGTAGGGGATCTACATTACATCACTTTTTCAAAAAGCACTTCAAGTACTTTGGGATGTACTTTTACACTTTTATGGAATATGAGCATCACTGGCAAGGCCAACATTTGTTGCCCATCCCTAATTGCCTTTGAACTGAGTGGTTTGTTAGCTCATTTCAGAGGGTAGTTAAGAGTCAACCATGTGGCTGTGAGTCTGGAGTCACATGTAGCCAGACCAGGTAAGGATGTCCTCCTTTACTAAAGGACACTCAATTTTTAGGCTGGCGAGTGGATGATAGATCTGGGGGGGGGTGGTGAAACCTGAAATTGAACAAAGTTCGATCTTGGGTGGGAAGGTGGGGGTGCACCTCCATCAGAAGCCCCGTGAGAGCCCGGTGACCTCCGGACCTCCTTCCCTCCCAACCAACCCCCTGAGACCCCGATCACCCCCCTACCTTTCGACCCCCCTCCAGGCCTTCCCTAACCCCGCCCGGACCTCTGCCACTTACCTCTCCTCCGGTTCCTGGCATCTGGTTCCAGCAGCCTGCTGCAATGCCTCTTCCGGCCACTGCAGTGCTCTTCCTGGAATTACTGGAGCGCTGCTGGCCAATCTGATTGGCCAGTGGTTCTCCAAGGTGGGACTTCCTCTCAATGATGGGCAAACTCCCACCTTCTGCCAATCAACTCTTGTTAAAGCATGAAAAGTCATCAGGGCTGCTGGAGTCGGCGGAGATGTGGTCCCCACCAACTCTTCCCCACCATCCTGAAAATTCTGGCCCAGGTGTTGCTGCTGAGACCTCCTGTGGGGAAACCCTGAAGTCATTGATTTGATTCTTTCACAGCCACATATTCTAGAGTAGATTATTTTATGGTGCACAGGCATGGAGAGAAGTGCCTATAAAAAGTATTCCAGTTGCAAAATTAAATTTAAGGCATAAGAAGATGGGAAGTGTACAGCTGACTATAGTTTTTAATATCGACATCATGGCCACACAGTAAATATGGATGAAAAAGGCCATTTTGCCTAACTTAGTTCATCCGCCATCATCCAAAAGCAGTACATGTCCTGATTTTTCTAGAGATCATGAGATGCCACTGTCTAAAAGTAAAAGCAGGCAACCTGGTCCCCTTGAAATAGGAATAGTGGATCTCTGGTTTTTCACCATCTACAAAGCACAAGTCAGGAGTGTGATGGAATACTCTCCATTTGCCTGGATGAGTGGAGCTCCCACAACACTCAAGAACCTTGACATCAAGCAGGACAAAGCAGCCCGTTTGATCAGCCAGCGGCACTCACATCCCAGGAACAAATTAAAAAAGCAGGTCTTTACTAGGAGAAGCAGTCCTGTAAAATAAACAGGTACACAGGAGTCGTTGGTTTCTGTTTGAGCGCCACACCCTGAGATCCTTTAGTAATTGCTTTCTGTTTCCCCTCCTTTCTGCTCCACTTTTCTTCTTCAAGGAATGTAGTAGGCCCATCAGTTCCTCGCACCTGCTCCATCATTCAATTGCCTGAAATGTCTGAACTCTATTTTACCTCCATCTATCTGCCTTGATCTTGTTTCCCTTAATATCCTTGCTTAACAAAGTATCTATCAATTTCAAATTGTGCTGAGCTATCATTTGCTGTGTGAGAAACACAATAGAAAGGTAAGGTAAGATAATTAGCCATAGTTTATGAGGGACCATAGGCATCAGCTAAGTGGTATTATAGCTTGAGGAGCACCACTCCACATCAAGCATAGGACAAAGCAAGGAGGCTGACCTCCATGATCCACCACAGCCAGTATGGGGATTGAACCTGTGTCATTGGTGTCATTCTGCACCACAATATTACCAGAATTGAGCGTGATGTTGGGTGACCTGCCTGCCAGTGGACTATTTGTGGGCCTTGTAGGAAATTAATTCTCACTTAAGGGATTTGGCCGGCAGCAGGACAGGCCCATGCCAGGTACCCAGCCTGGCAGTTTTCACCATGCGGGCTGATGACAGAGGGCACCTTCCTTCATGGCCCCACCCCCAGGTGTTACCACAGCCCCAGTTTCCCTTCCCTACATGGCCTCCGAAACCCCAGCCACCAACTTCAGTGTCTGTCTGCATTTCACATGCAGATTGAGAGGGCATAGTTTCACGCTGTCTTTCATAGGCCCCAGTCCCTCACTGGGGCCTGCCAGCTTGGCACCTAGTGAAATACCCAAACACTTAACCAAATCCTGATCCAATGACGTACACTTTTGTCCCAAAGTATTGGAGAACTGCCAGCCTCTGATTGGTCAGCGCTCTCTGGGGTGGGACTTTCTAATCCAGAAGGGAGGAAATCCCGCCTGCAGCATATTAACACCCAATCAGCCGTTAAGTGGCTGCGGGATAGCCAGTGTTCCACCTTTCAGCCAGGTTGTGCTGGGGAATCTGGCACCTTGTATTATTCAGTCCCTATTTCTATCAAATTCCTTAATAATTTAATAATCTCACCAATAAGGATTGAATCACACAGATTAGAAGGCCCCAGCTCCAATTCCTGGTCTGTACAGAATTAACTGATTTCCACCGGGGAGCAATAAACTTCCCCTTGGCTACTGAGAAGGGAAAATCATTTCAGTTGGCAGTTATTTAGTGGCTCCTATGTGAAAAATTAATGAAAATTTGTAGACAAGGTATAGATTGTACAGAGAAAAACATTCTAGGGGTAAAGAATGATACAGCTGTGCAGGAATAATCTGACATGTGATGTGCATTGTAGTGAATGTGTGTAGAGAATAAGAGTGAGCATACTTGGAAAGCTTGGTCTAAGTCTGATTTACCATGTGGAAATCAATCCCTATGATCAGCGATAAATCATTAAGAATGCCTCAGAGCTGTAATAGATTAATGGTTCTAAATAATTTTCAGAGCTTAAATCTTGATAAAAACCAAATCCATTTTTCCACAGGCTGCTTTGACCTTCAAATTTGGGGAAATTTATTCTGTTTGAATCTTTATTGGTGATTTTTAGCAGCCTGTTTTAGTGAATACAATTGTTTGGGGAAAGTTGGCCATTAAGATACAGGCATAACATAAATTACCAATTGTACTTGCTAACTGTGTGCTACCCATAGAGCTACGTACAATATGTAGATCAGGGTGTACAATGAGAACTGTGCTGTTATCTCAGCAAGACATTCTCAATAAAATTGGCAAATGCAATAGTCTTTCAAGCGCCATGTACTGCTCTATTGCACTGTATAGATTTGAGTTTCCCTGTGTCATAACTGGGGCAGATTCCTGAGAGCACAGACTAAGTGAAAGTATGCCCCATCAATCTGCATGTGAACACAGACACTGTGAAGCAGAAAGAATAATTAGTTTAGGTGGAATCGAGAGAGTTGAAAATAAAACAAATCCAGTAAATATTAAGTCATGATTTAATTTATGCTTGTAAAATGAATGAAACAAAAAGTAACTGCTTAGTAGCATCTTGAATAATTATGTAAAGGATTGACTGGTACCCATCCAAGTGATGATTTGACTGGTCAGGAAACCAAGCTCAGATTTTCCTAAGCCTGAAAAATCTCTGGCAGCATTATATGTGGATTTAAAGAAATAGTATCCTCCAGTGGGCAACCGAAAGGGAGATTCATCAAATTGGAGTTTACATGGACCCAAAGGCCCATTAAGAACAGATGAATGTATGGAAATGGTGGGAAGGAAAAGACTGCTTGAGCATCTTGACAAGAGACTTCTACCTTCAGCAGCCATGTCATCTCCTGGGAGAAACAAAGGGCAGAATTTTCCCCCCAATTGGGAGCGTGCCGCTATTTTACATGGGCGGCCAGTTAAGGCCCAACCAGCATGATGTCTGCACGGAAGCGCTTCTGCTCCCTGTGTGGGCGGTGGGGGATTCCCAAAACCGAAAGTGCGCTCTTTCGTGCACGCTCACGAAAGAGCGCACTCATCTCCCTGAAGCTAGGTGCTGCCTCAGGGAGATCAGCTCTACAGTAAAAAATATTAAAAATAGAGAAAAAAAATCCCTGACATGTCCCCTCATGTGACACTGTCTTTTACATGTGCTTTAATTACATTTTTTAAAACCTACATGAAACCTCATCCCACCCATGGATGAGGTTTCATGCTTTTTCAAATGCCCGCCAGGGCTCCTGGCCTGCCCGCCAGCCTTAAGGTTGGATGGGCAGGTCCATTAATTACTTTAATGACTCTGTCATTGGCCTCAATTGGCCATTGACAGGTCGGCGGGAGCACAGCTGATTCTGCTGAGCCCCCGCCTACCTGAAAATTTAAATGGGGTGCGGTGATGTCGGGAGTTCCGCCTGACGTCACCGTGCATCATTTTACGTGTTGGCGAGCGGGCCCCGCCCCTCACTTTGCTGACCTGGAAATCCTGGCCAAAAAAATATTTAAAAGAGCCCAGAGTTAAAAGACAGAGAATTCCTCTCCAACCTTCCACCCTAGCAATTCAAACCATTTCAGGAGATCATGTTGACAGCTGTGTTAACTGTTTGTGATCTTTGCCCAACCAAAAACTGGTCCAGCACCCTTTCAAAGGGGGTGAACAGAAAGACAAGGTGTATCTTGAGTAATGCATAGGAGCTATTTTAAAGTGTGACTCTTTTCTCTGTAATTTAATAATTAAAGAATTCAAATTTCTTGCACTCCAAGAAACCATCTCATCAATCATTTCAGTCAGATTCTCCACAGTATGGACTGCTGCTGCACCACTCAAAAGCTTGCTGAAATCTGCGTTTTTTTGTTTTGGTTTAGCAGATCACATCTGGGGTATTGACTACAATTAGTATAAAGATCGATGAGATTGTGGAAACCTGCTGCCACAAGGAGCAATTGAGGCAAAAAGCACAGAGATCTTTAAGGGGAAGCTAGATAAGTAGACAAGGGAGAAGGATTAGAAAAATATGCTGATGAGGTGAGATAGAGCATTTTTTTTCTGTTTATTCATTCATGGGATGTGGACATTGCTGGCAAGGCTAGCATTTGTTGCCCATCCCTAATTGCCCTTGAACTGAGTGGCTTGCCAGACCATTTCATGGGGCAGTTAAGAGTGAACCATATGGCTGTGGATCTGGAGTCACATGTAGACCAGATAAGGATGGTAGATTTCCTTCCCTAAAGGACATTAGTGAACAGATGGATTTTTATGACATCAATGAAGGCTTCATGGTCATGAGACGAGCATCTCAATTCCAGATTATTACTTGAATTCAAATTCCACCAGCTGCCATGGTGGGATTTGAACCCGTGTCCCTAAAACATTAGCCTGGGCCTCTGGATTACTAGTCCAATGACATTACCACTATGCCATTGTCTTCCCACAAATCATAAATACTGGCTTGGACCAGTTGGGCTGAATGGCTTGTTTCTGTCCTGTAAATTTTATGTAATCATTCTCTTGGTTGTTGCCCAGTGAAACTTAGGAAGGGGCCCAGTGAGACTTAGGAAGTGAACCAGTGTGCACAGTGTTGTGGCTGGGATCATATTAGGTATGATCCTGGTGAAATATATGATCAATGGAGGGGGTACTGTACTCTCTTCAGAAGGGGATTTGGTTTGAAAAAAATGCCTACTTTTTAATACTTCAGCACAAAGTAAGTTGTCTTGCCTATATATGCACTGGTGAGATATTAATGGTATATTTAGCATCTGTCTCTTATAACCTTCACATGATTTTTGTTCTGCGAAAGCTTTATTAGTGTTTCATAGTTTGCTAAATCATAACATGTACCCATCGCAGCAAATCATATTTACAGTATACATCTTGTTGCTGCCAACTTTGCTGGAATAAGTTATTAGCAAGACCAACCAGACAGAAAGAATGGGGCCGGGGGCTGAGGGGTGGGCGGTAGAATAGCACATTCTTGGCATTACTGTGTATGCTGTTGGATTATTGTTGTTAATTCAGTGACTCAGTTTCTCAATTCCCTGTTTACATTTGTTTCTGTTTTTGCTTGAATGCTACAAGCTATTATTTTGCCTGAAATCAGGGCTCATGGAATTCTGCATATGCTCCATACTTTCAGATTGTCAAGTTGCTTCTCACCTGCTTTTGTTTATTTTTGTTTTGTTCTGGTTGCCTATTTTCCCCTCTGCATAAAAGAAATCAAATTGGTGGTTGAGATGGGGGGAAGTACTGTATCCCACTGCAAGTAAAACAAGTTTTGGCAACAAGGAGATGACACAAGTGTTATGTTGAGCTGCCAATTAATTTTTTAGTGCTCTGCTTTTATTATTTGTATTTTGCATTAGTTTATCTATAAATTAATCAGAATAGTTGAGAGCCTGCCACTTCAAGGGAGCCAGCAGGATTAAATGGTTGCAAATAAGCAACTGATAGCAGTAGAGAGAAGTAGAATTTCTCTATTGACCAAGTTGGCCTACTGCTAAAGGACATAGCTGCTAGACTGGGTCTGTGGCAGGCGGTGAGGGAACCAACATGAGGGAAAATCCGACTTGAACTTGTCCTCACCAAGCTACCTGTCACAGATGCATCTGTCTATGACAGCATCAGAAGGAGTGACCACTGCACAGTCCTTGTGGAGACAAAATTCCGCCTTCACATTGAGCGTACTCTCCATTGTATTGGGTGGCACTACCACCGTGCTAAACGGGATGGATTTCAAACAGCAGTGGCCCGGATTATCCCCCATTCCACCGTTACTGTCAAGCCCTGGATCAACCCTGGTTCAATGAAGAGTGCAAAAGGGCATGCCAGGAGCAGTACCAGGCATACCTAAAAAATAAGGTGTCAATCTGGTGACGCGACAACACAGGACAACTTGCATGCCAAACAGTGGAACAGCATGCAATAGACAGAGCTAAGTAATCCGACAACCAATGGATCAGATCTAAGCTCTACAGTCCTTCCACACCCAGTGGTGAATAATGGTGGACAATTAAACAACTAACAGGAGGACGAGGCTCCACAAATATCACCACCCTCAGTGATGGGGGAGCCCAGCACATCTGTGCAAAAGAGAAGGCTGATGCATTTGCAACCATCTTCAGCAAGAAGTGCCAAGTGAATGATCCATCCCGGCCTCCACCGGAGGTCCCTAGCATCACAGATGCCAGTCTACAGCCAATTCAATTCCGTCTATGTGATAACAGGAAATGGCTGAAGGTACCGGATACTGCAAAGGCTATAGGCCATGACAACATTTCGGCAATAGTGCTGAAGACTTGTGCTCCTGAACTAGCTGCTCCCCTAACCGAGCTGTTTCAGTACAGCTACAACACTGACACCTACCCGGCAATGTGGAAAATTGCCCAGACATGCTGTACACAAAAAGCAGGATAAATACAACCCAGCCAATTATCACCGCATCTGTCGACTCTCGATCATCAGTAAAGTGACGGAATGTGTTGTCAGCTGTGCAATCAAGTGGCACTGACTCAGCTCACAGAAGCTCAGTTTTGGTCCCACCAGGGCCACTGAACTCCACTGAGCTAATTAGAACCTTGGTCCAAACATGGACAAAAGAGTTGAACTCTAGAAGTGAAGTGAGGCGAGAGTGATTGTCCTTGACATCATGGTAGCATTTGACTGAGTGTGGTATCAAAGACCCCTTGAAAAACTAGAATTAATGGGAATCAGGGAGAAAACTCTCCACTGGTTGGAATCATACATAGCACAAAGGAAGATGCTTGTGGTTGTTAGCGGTCAATCATCTCAACTCCGGGACATTAGTGCAGGAGTGTCTCAGGTCCAGCCATCTACAGCTGCCTCATCAATGACCTTCTCTCCAAAATAAAGCCAGAAGTGCAGATGTTCGCAAATGATTACACAATGTTCAGCATCATTCGCAACTTCTCAGATACTGAAGCAATGCTCTCATGCAGCAAGATCTGAACTTGGGCTGATAAGTGGCAAGAAACATTTGTGCCACACAAGTGCCAGACAATGACCATCTCCAATAATAGACAACTTAACCATCTCCCCTTGACAATCAATGGCATTATCATCACTGCATCCCCCACTATCAACAACCTGGGGGTTACCATGGACCGGAAACTGAACTGGACCAGCCATATAAATATTGTGGCTATGACAGCAGATCAGAGGCTATGAGTAACTAACCTCCTGATTCTCCAAAGCCTGTCCACCATCTACAAGGCACAAGTCAGGAGCGTAATGGAATATTCTCCATTTGCCTGGATGAGTACAGCTCCAATAACCCTCAAGTAGCTTTACATCATCCAGGACAAAGCAGCCCACTTGATTGGCACCCCATCCACCATCTTAAACATTTGGTTCCTCCACCACTGGCGCAAAATGGCAGCAGTGTGTTCCATCAATAAGATGCACTGCAGCAATTCACGAAGGCTCCTTCAACTGCACCTTTCAAACCCACGGCCTGTACCACCTAGAAGGACAAGGGCAGCATATGCATAAGAAGCCACTACCTTCAACTCCCCCTCCAATCCACACACCATCCTGACTTGGAACTATATCGCCACTCCTTTACTGTTGCTGGGTCAGAATTGTGGAATTCCCTTCCGAACGGCATTGTGGATGTACCTACACCACATGGGCTGCAGCAGTTTTTCAAGGACAATTAAGGATTGGCAATAAACCTAGTCAGTGACACCCACATCTTGTGAAAGAATTTAAAAAAACAAATATCTGAGATGAGTTTGAAATGACATTGGCTAGAGTGGCTCTGCCATGGCTTTATGAGTAGATGTACTCTGGTGAACCACTTAAAGGAGGGGAGAGAAGTGGAGAGATTTAGGGAGGGTGTTTCAGAGTTTAGGCCTTAAAAAGCTGAAGGCAATGGTGGGGGTGAGGGAAATTGGGGGTGGACAAGAGGCCTAAATTGGAGGAATGCAGTTTGTCAGTGTGGGTGTTTGTAGGGCTGGAGGAGGTCATAGAGATTGGGAATTAGCCAAGTCCTCTTTCCCTAGAGAAAGGCCAACTCAGACAGTTCCCAGTGAGCACTCCTGGGAAGCATTATGAAGAAAAGACTTGCACTTATATAGTACCTTTCACGGCCTCAGGTTGTCCCAAAACAGTGTACTGCCACTGTCCAAACCCGTAACCTCTGCCATCTTGAAGGACAGCAGACATACGAGGATACCACCATCTGCAAGTTCTCCTCCAAATCACACACCATGCTGAATTAGAAGCCTATCGCCATTTGTTCATTGTTGTTAGGTCAAAAACCTGTAAATCCCTTCCTAACAGCGCTATGGGTATACCTATAGAATCATAGAATGGTATAGCACTGAAGGAGGCCATTCAGCCTCACTCTTTTGAAGAACAATCCAGTAGGTCCCTCTCTCAGGCTCTTTTCCCATATCCCTCCAATTATTTCTCCTTCAAGCATTTACAAAATTCCCTTTTGAAAGCTACTGTTGAATCTTACCCTATCAGGCAGCGAATTTCAAATCCTAACCACTCTTTGTATAAAAATGGTTTTCCTCATGTCACCTCTGCTTCTTTTGTTAATCAGCTTAAATCTGTGTCCTCTGGTTATCGGACCTCAAGCCACTATGAGTAGTTGCAAACACCACATGGACTGTAGCAGTTCAAGGAAGCAGCTAACCACCAACCTCGCAAGGACAATTACGGATGGGCAATAAATGCCAGCAATGCTCACATCCCAAGAATGAATACTTAAAAAAGTTACTGCTGTAGTATAGGCAGCAGCTAATTTACACACAGCAAGCTCCCACAAACAAAATGTGACAATGACCAGATACTCAGTTTTAGTGATGCTGATGGGGGGATAATTATGGACATGAATACTGGATTGGAATTCGGCTGTGGCAATGAAATAACCTGACAATACTCTTTATCTGAACTTGTGTTTGAAGACCAGACTCTTGGACAAACCACTAAAAGTGGTGCAGGAGTTAAAAAAAGGCACAAGAGACAGGAACTCTTTGTATTACTGTGTTTGCTGCCAGCGGAGAAAGGGGAAGCAAAAGGGTGGTGTCTGCATTCCCAAATGCTCCCATTTTCTTTTCATTCCACTCCTACTTTGATGTCCTGGAGACTAGTACATCTATTTCTCAGGTGCAAGTAAATCTTCCATGTCAGTTTTGTTTGTAGTAAAATTGACACACAGCTTGAAGGCCTATGACAAAAACAAAAAACTGTGGATGCTGGAAATCCAAAACAAAAACAGAATTACCTGGAAAAACTCAGATCTGCTGAGTTTTTCCAGGTAATTCTGCTTTTGTTTTGAAAGCCTAGGATTTCAGCTTAGTTGTGCAACATTGAGAATGGTTAACTTAGACCATAAGACATAGGAGCAGAAATTAGGCCATTCAGTCCATCGAGTCTGCTCCGCCATTCAATCATGGCTGATAAGTTTCTCAACCGCATTCTCGCATCTTCTCCCATAACCTTTGATCCCCTTACCAATCAAGAATCTATCTCGGTCTTAAAAACACTCAATGACCTGGCCTCCACAGCCTTCTGTGGCAATGAATTCCATAGATTCACCACTCTCTGGCTAAAGAAGTTTCTCCTCATCTCTGTTCTAAAAGGTCTTCCCTTTACTCTGAGGCCGTGCCCTCGGGTCCTAGCCTCTCCTACTAATGGAAACATCTTCCCCACGTCCACTCTATCCAGGCCTTTCAGTATTCTGTAAGTTTCATTCAGATCCCCCTCATCCTTCTAAACTCCATCGAGTATAAACCCAGAGTCCTCAAACGTTCCTCATGTGTTAAGCCTTCCATTCCTGGGATCGTTCTCTTGAACCTCCTCTGGACCCTCTCCAGGGCCAGCACATCCTTCCTGAGATACGGGGCCCAAAATTGCTCACAATATTCTAAATGTGGTCTGACCAGAGCCTTATAAAGCCTCAGCAGCACATCCCTGCTTTTATATTCTAGTCCTCTTGAAATAAATGCCAACATTGCATTTGCCTTCCTAACTACTGACTCAACCTGCAAGTTAACCTTAAGAGAATCCTGGACTAGGACTCCCAAGTCCCTTTGCACTCCAGATTTCTGAATTCTCTCCCCATTTAGAAAATAGTCTATGCCTTTATTCTTCCTACCAAAGTGCATGAACTCACACTTCCCCACGTTGTATTCCATCTGCCACTTCTTTGCCCATTCTCCTAACCTGTCCAAATCCTTCTGCAGCCTCCCCGCCTCCTCAATACTACCTGTCCCTCCACCTAGCTTTGTATCATCTACAAACTTAGCCTGGATGCCCTCAGTTTCTTCATCTAGATCATTAATGTATAAAGTGAAAAGTTGTGGTCCCAACACTGACCCCTGCAGAACTCCATGAGTCACCAGCCACCATCCTGAGAAGGACCCCCTTATCCCCACTCTCTGCCTCCTGCCAGACAGCCAATCTTCTGTCCATGCTTGTACCTTGCCTCTAATGCCATGGGCTCTTATCTTACTGAGCAGCCTCCTGTGTGGCACCTTGTCAAAGGCCTTCTGGAAGTCCAAGTAGATAACATTCATTGGCTCTCTTTTGTCTAACCTATTCATTACCTCCTCAAAGAACTCTAACAGATTTGTCAGACATGACCTCCCCTTGATGAAACCATGCTGACTCTGCCCTATTTTACCATACACTTCCAAGTATTATGAAATATCATCCTTAATAATGGACTCTAAAATCTTACCAACGACTGAGGTCAGGCTAATCGGCCTGTAATTTCCTGTCTTTTGCCTCACTCCCTTAAACAGGGGGGTTACATTAGTGATTTTCCAGTCCTCTGTGACCCTCCCTGACTCAAAAGGTTCTTTCTTTTTAGCTGAAATCCAGAATTCAATTTAAAGATATAATTGGGAGATAATGCAATGTCCTGCTTTTCCTGTTGTTATCATGTTATCACAGAATGTTCCAGATATCTATCATTTTTGTATGTGTGTGTTTAAACAGCATTGAAAGCAAAATAAGACCTGGAACAACTCCAAGGGCCTCAGACCTGATCTTTGCAAGGAATTTTTAGGTCACATGTAAGCTGCATACCCAATAAAATTCTAGATCTCAGATTCTCCCAAGTTGGGTAACAAAACCTAAAGAAAGGAACACAAAGAATGAGCAAAGGGCAAGAGCATGCTAAGTGACTGTGTGATGTTTCTTTGTATTAAGAAATGTGCCTAATTGGTTTAGGCTTATGGTGCAGGGCATCAGCCAGGCAGAAAAGAGTGAGACAGAGGAGGGTAATCAGGAAATCATGATTGGGTGACATCAAGATCTGGTTTTATAAGCCTGTAGGCTATGGAAGAAGGGGAAACTGGATAAATAGGAGTTCCGAGATACAGTGTAAGGGGCGTTGGGTGACTCAATTTCTCGTGAGGAGAGGGAGCCTGTAGGATGGCATAACTTGAAAAAATCCCCTGTAGCCCTGACCACAACATGCCCATTGAAATTCCTGCCACACTATTGTACACACTAGAATCTCCTGTCCGAGGAAATTTGTTATTTTTAATTTCCTTCTATTGTTGTTTGTCTAAAAAAGGTGAGAATGAATGGGACTGGAAACCTTTTACATTTTGAAATCAATGTTGCTGGTATGAAGTAAAAAGAAAGAGAAACGTACATTTACATGGCACCTTTCACAACCTCAGGATGTCCCAAAGGGTTTTTATGTTGAGTGAAGTACTTTGTGAAGTTTTAACACTGTTGTAGGGTGTATTCTGGTGCAGTGGTCGCATCCCTACCTCTGGGCCAGAAGCTCCAGGTTCAAGTCCCACTCTGGGACTTGATGGCCACAGATGGTGTGTTCATAATGTGACCAAACAGGTTGGCTATCAACCTACAAATCCTTCCAATACGCCTATGTTAGGTGTTAAGAGCGATGGAGTCTCTGGGTCAGCCAAAACCTGCAAAGCAGCAAACCACTGCAGTACCTTGCCAAGCATAACCATGGACTAACACATGGATTTCCATGGTCACCAACACACTCTTAGGGCCTGGTAACTGATTAGAGTGAGAATCACTGTTGTAATGCAGAATTATATCTATATGCACATTTCCGAACACTGGAAAGCAGTTGAGAGATAGGAACAATAGCTAATATTCCATTTGGCCTAATATTTATAATGCCACAGAGTGGCTGTCACCTCCTGGAATGGGGAATAAAATGAAAGTGATGGCATCCTAGGGATTGGCTGTAGGCCAGAGCATTTTAGTATTTTTTTTTCTTGCAGATTCTAAAACTGTGAACCCTTTAACAAAAAGTAAGTAAAGGACAGATTTATCCCATGAGTTGCTAAATATGGCTTCCCAGTAGTGTTACTTGACTATTAGTCATGCATGATGTTTGCTTGTGGCATCTCAGGTCAGCCAATTCCTGGGATTTGATGTACTTCCCACTGCACATTATAAATGATCATTTGTGATTTGGAGATGTGGCAACTGTTTAACAAACCATTCAGTTACAAAGTGACCAAGGCTGGTGATCATATACCACACATGCAGAGTCACAAAAACCTAGGGCTCCATTCCTAGGCTGTGGGTAACACTGGCAAGGTTGCAACTATTGTTTACGCTTAGTTGCCCTGATGATGTGGTGATAGACCATCTCCTTGAACTGTTAGAGTCCTTGCGGTGATGGTGCTGTCACAGTTGTGTCATGTAGTGAATTCAGGATATTAACTGAGCAACAATGAAAGAACAGGTTGGTGTGTGACTCGAAGGGGATGTTTGTACAACATTGCATTAGTTCTTCTCTATGTTTGAGGTTATGAGAAGTAGTTGTATATTCGGGACAACCCACTGGTTCACAAACATTTTTTGAAGTACCGTCACTGTTATTTGCAAACCAGTTTGCACACAGCAAACAATGAATGTAATGAAAAACCAATTAATTTGTTTAGAAGGCAATCATTGATGGAAGAATATTGCCAACACCCTAACCAAACTCCCTTTGCCTCTTTCAATTATGCCATGAAAATACTTACATCCACCTGAAAAGGCAGATGGCGCTTTCATTTAATTTCACTCATCAGATGACATATTTGCCAATATGGTAATTAGCTCTGAAATGTTAATACCCAGCAAAACTAACCAGGCATTGTCATCCTTTCCAACTACAGCACAACAGGGAAGAAACAAACATTTCTTTTATTGGATAGTTAGCATATCTTATATCCTGTGTGTGTAAACTGTCACCACTTTCATTTCTCAACTTATGTACAACAAAAGTATTTCATATTTAAGTCTCTGATTTTATCTAAAAATGTATAGTCCTCTGCTCCTGTCAACCTGCTAATGAATATAAATGTCTACATGAATGTAATAATATTAGAGCAGTAGAGCACATGGGGAGAGAGAGTGAGAGGAGAGAGTTTAAAAACAGCACAGGAACTCCAGCAACACCAGAGCAGTAAAGCACATCGGGAGAGGAGAGTTTAAAAACAACTTAGAACGTCTCCAACAGCAGAGCCCACATTCGGGAAGAAAATTCACAGTATGATATCACAGGGAAGCAGTTAAGTGGTTGGTTAGTGAGTATTTTCTCTTCAGTAAGTAGAACATTAATTGAAATAATAAGAATACAAGCACAAGCAGGAGTAAAGGTATTAATTAAAATTTAATTGAGATAATTAATTAGTTAATTAAAACACCAGGGACGACAGGGCAAGTGATGTGTTACAGCTGCTATTGCATGTGGGAGCTGTTGGACGCCAGTGTGATTCATAAAAACCACATCTGCAGTAAGTGCCTGTGGCTTGAAAAACTTCAGCTCAGAATTGATGAGTTGAAGGCAGACATTGCGATGCATCAGGGAGGGGCTAGTTACTTGGACAATTTATTCCAGGAGGCAGTAACACCCCTTAGGCTAGGTACTTCTGATTTGGTCCATGGTCAGGGACAGAAGAGTGTGATTGCAAGTGCAGTATGGGGATTGAGAAGATAGAGGTTTAGGAGCCTCAGCCCTTGCAATTGTCCAAGGTTCAAGATTCTTGAAGCTTGTATGGAAGAGAGCGGGGGCTGCAGGGTGGATGAGCGAACTGACCATGGTACAATGGTGATAGACCATCTCCTTGAACTGTTAGAGTCCTTGTGGTGATGGTGCTGTCACAGTTGTGTCATGTAGTGAATTCAGGATATTAACTGAGCAACAATGAAAGAACAGGGAGTAAATAGTGGTAGTAGGAGACAGTATAATCAGGGGGATAAACACAGTTCTCTGCAGCTGAGAATGTGAGTCCAGAAGGCTGTGTTGCCTGGTTGATGCCAAGGTTCGTGATAGCTGCTCAGGACTGGAGAAGAACTTGCAGTGGGAGGGGGAAGATCCAGTTGTCATGATCCATGTGGGTACCAACGACACAAATAGGACTAGGAAAGCAGTTCTGTTTAGACATTATGACCAGCTAGTGACTAAATTAAAAAGCAGAACTAAAAGGTAATAATCTCTGAATTATTATTTGAGCCATGAACGAATTGGCATAGGAAAACTTGATTATTGAATGTGTGACTCAAAGATTGATGTGGGAGAAATGAGTTTTGATCCATGGGATACTGGCACCAGCACTGGGGAAAGGGGAGCTGTACTGT
This sequence comes from Carcharodon carcharias, assembly GCF_017639515.1. Lineage (NCBI taxonomy): Eukaryota > Metazoa > Chordata > Chondrichthyes > Lamniformes > Lamnidae > Carcharodon > Carcharodon carcharias. Next base: position 11,847,956 of record NC_054485.1, read on the forward strand.
TGGAATGGGCTTCATCTGAACTGTGCTGGGGCGAGAGGTATAGTTAGGGCAGTAAAGAGGATTTTAAACTAAGTAGTGGGGCAGGAATCATGTGAGAGGAGTTGTAGAAAATTAAAGAGAAAGGACAAGGGAAAGGAGCAGGATAGAGATAAGGGGAATGATATCCAGAGTGTGGCAGGAAGGGGCAGAGCATACAAACTTAAGAGTGCACCAACAGATAAGGCCAGAGTTTGCATGAATGGTTAAAAAAAGACATTATTAAAGACCCTATACCTGAATGTGTACAGCTTTCATAACAAAATGGACGAATTGATAGACAAATAGAAATAAATATGTATTACCTGATAGCCATTTCAGAGATGTAGTTGCAAAATGACCAAAGCTGAGGCCTAAATATTCAAGCATCTTTGATAATTTGGAAAGACAGGAAGCTAGGCAGTGGGGTAGCCCTGTTATTAGGGATGACATTAGGACAGTAGTGGGAGATTACTTTATTTCAGAAGATCAAGATGTAGAATCAGTTTGGGTAAAGATAAGAAATAGCAAAGATAAGAAAACACCTGTGTGAGTAATTTATAGGTCCCCTTATAGTAACTTTTAAAAAATTCTTTCATGGGATGTGGTTGTTGATGGCTAGGCTAGCATTTATTGCTCATCCCTAATTGCCCGAGAGAAAATGATGCTGAGCTGCCTCCTTGAATTGCTGCAGGCCATACGGTGAAGTTACACTCAGTGCTGTTTGGAAGGGAGTTCCACGATCTTGAACCAGCAGCAGTGAAGGAATGATGATAGAGTTTCAAGTCAGGATAGTGAGTGGTTTGGAGGGGAACTTGCAGGTCCCAGTGTTCCCATGCATCTGCCACCCTTGTCCTTCTAGGTGGCAGAAGTCATGGTTTTGGAAGATGCTGTTGAAAGATCCATTGTCCGTTGCTGCAGTGCATCTTGTAGATGGTAAAAACTGCTGCCACTATGCCTTGGTGGTGGAGGAAGTGAATGTTTAAGGTGGTGCATGGGGTGCCAATTAAGGGGACTGCTTTGTCCTGGATGGTGTCAAGCTCCTTGAGTGTTGGAACTGCATTCATCCAGGTAAGTGGAGAGTATTCCATTACATTTCTAACTTGCACCTTGCACAAGGTGGACAGGCTTTGGGGAGTCAGGAGGTGAGTTACTTATCACAGAATTCACAGCCGCTGACCTGCTTTTGTAGCCACAGTATTTATATGGCTGATCCAGTTGAGTGTCTGGTCAATGGTAACCCCCAGGATGTTGATGGAGGGGCTACGGCGACATGAGGAGATGGTTAGATACTCCCTTGCTGGAGATGATTATTGCTTGGCAGTTGTGTGACATGAATGTTACTTGCCACTTATAAGTCCAAGCCTGAATATTGCCCAGGTCTTGCTGCATGTGGACACAGACTGCTTCAGTATCTGAGGAATTGCAAATGTTGCTGAATGTGGTGCAATCATCAGTGAATATCTCCACTTCTGACTTTATAATGGAGGGAAGGTCATTGATTAAGCAACTGAAGATGGTTGGGCTGAGGACACTATCCTGAGGAACTCCTGCAGTGATCCCCTGGGACTAAGATAATTGACCTCCAGCAAACACAACTATCTTCCTTTGTGTTAGATATGACCTGTAGGGCTAACTACGCTGTAAGATAAAATAACCAGGAAGAAATAATGGAGGTTTGTAAGAAAGATACTGCAATAATCATGAATGATTTTAATATTCATATAGATTGGATGAATCAGATTGGCAAACGTAGCCTGGAAGATGAGTTCATAGAGTGTATTTGGGACAATTTCTTGGAGCAGTACGTTCTCGTGCCAACCAGGGAGCAGGCTATTTTAGGCCTGGTCATGTGCAATGAGAAGATTAGTTAATGACTTCATAGTAAATGAGCCTCAAGGCAACACTGATCATAACATGATAGAATTTTGCATTCAGTTTGAGGGTGAGGAGTATGGGTTTAAGACTAGTCTCTTAAACTTAAATAAAGACAATTACATGGGTATGAAGGCAGAGCCAGCTAGAGTGAACTATGAAAATAGGTTAAAAGGTAGGATGGTAGAGGAGCACTGGCAGGCATTTAAGGAGATATTTCATAACCCTCAGCAAAGATATATTCCATTAAGAAAGAAAGACTCTATGAGAATGATGGTTAAGTAAGAAAGTTAAGTATAGTATCAAATTGAATGAAAAAGTGTACAATACTGTGAAGATTATGACAAGTCAGAAGATTAGACAGATTTTAGAAACCAGCAAAGAATAAAAAAGAAAGAGGGAGAAGTTAGAGTATGAGAGAAAGCTAGCTAGAAATATATCTTAATAACCATATAATAAGAGTTTCTACAGGCATTTGGTAAGAAAAAGAGTCGCTAAACTGAGCGTTGGACCTTTAGAGGGTGAGAATGGGGAATTAATAATGGGAAACAAGGAAATTGCGGAAGTATTGAACAGATATTTTGAGCAGAATTTTCCATTTGGCATGCGGGGGTGGGCCCAACATGCCGGAATGTAAAATGACATGCAATGATGTCAGGCGTGCATCCTGACATCACTGCGCTGTCTCATGATATTTCGTTCGGCGAGCAGGAACGCAGCAGAGTCGGCTTTGCACCCCCTGATAATTGATAAGCCTATTAAGGTCATTAAATAGGTAATTAACATGAATGTCCAGCCTGGCGGGCAGGTAAAAAGGCCAAGCGGCGGCCTTTACATTTTTTAGGAAACCTTATCCACGAGCAGAATGAGGTTTCTTAAAGCTTATAATGATTATATAAAAACTTTTCCTGAAAAATAAATCATGCCGCATCTCATGTGACTGTGTCACATGAGGGGACGTGATTCATTAAATTTTTATTGTTTTTATTTATTTTTTTCAAAAGCACTTCCATCCACCTGAGGATCTCCATGCCTTAGGGAGATTGAAGCGCTCTTTCGCGCGCATGAGCGTGAAAGGGCATTGGACCGACTCTCCCCCCACCCGCACAGCGCTACTGCTCACGTATTACGCTGGGCTGGCCTTAATTGGCCCGCTTGCGTAAAATGGAGATGCAGAGCCAATTGTGGGCGGCGGTTGGATTCCCGCCAAGCCCACCCGACCAATGAAAAATTCTGGCCTTTGTTTTTGTACTCACTGTAGATGACACAAAAAATCCTCCCAGGAATATGTAAAAATCAAGAGGTAAAAGGGAGGGAGAACCTTGAGACAACCACAATCACTAGAGAAAGGGTACTAGTAAAACTCTTAGAATTAAAGACTGTAAGTCCCCTGAACCTATTGATCTCCTTGGATAAAAAAATGGCAGATGGACTATAATGTGGGAAATTGTCTACTTGTCCACCATGGCAGAAAATATAGAAAAGCAGTTTATTATTTAAATGGAGAGAGAATGCAGTTTTCTAGTCTACAGGGGGATTTGGATATCCTGTTACATGGATTACAAGTTATTATGTAGGTACGGCAGGATTAGGAAGGCAAAGAGAATGTTGTCATTTATTACAAAGGTAATTGAATATAAAAGTAAGGAACGTTCCTACAGTTGTACAGGGCCTTAGATAGACCACCTCTGGAGTACTGTATACAGCTTTGGTCTCCTTTCTTAAGAAAGGATATAATTGTATTCAAAGCTGTTCAGAGAAGGGTCACGCAACTGATCCTTGGGATGAAGGGGTTATCTTATGAGCAGGTTGGGCCTATACTCACTTGTGTTTAGAAGAATGAGAGGTGATCTTATTGAAACATAAGAGATCCTGAGGGGACTTGACAGGGTGAATGCTGAGAGGATTTTTTCCCTTTTTAAAAATGTATTCACGGGATGTGGGCTTCACTGGCTAGGCCAGCATTTATTGCTTATCCCTAATTGCCCTTGAGAAGGCAGTAGTGAGCTGCCTTCTTGAACTGCTGCAGTCCATGTGGTGTAGTTACACACACAATGCTATTAGGGAGGGAGTTCCAGGATTTTGACCCAGCGACAGTGAAGGAACGGCAATATCTTTCCAAGTCAGGATGGTGAGTGACTTGGAGGAGAGCTTCCAGGTGTGGTGTTCCCATCTATCTGCTGCCCTTGTCCTTCTAGATGGTTGTGGGTTTGGAAGCTGCTGTCTAAGGAGCCTTGGTGAATTTCTGCAGTGCATCTTGTAGATGGAACACACTGCTGCTACTGTGCGTCGGTGGTGGAGGGAGTGAATATTTGTGGATGTGGTGCCAATCAAGTGAGCTGCTTTGTCCTGGATGGTGTCAAGCTTCTTGAGTGTTGTGGGAGCTGTATTCATCCAGGAAAGTTTATGTTTTGAATTCCACATTCCCATCTACCACTGAAAACCTTTGATTCTCTTTCTTAGCAAGTATCTATCTACCTCCATCTTAAAAATATTCAATGACCCCACCTCCGCTCCTTCTGAGGCAGAGAGTTCCAAAACCACAAAACCCTCTGAGAGAAAAAAATTCTCCTTATCCCTGTCCTAAAAAGGCTACTCCTAATTTTAAAACAGTGCCTTCTTGTTCTGGTCTCATTCACAAGAGAAAGATCCAATCTACGTCCACCTTGTCAAGACTGTTAAGGATTTTATATACTTCAATCAAGTCACCCCTCATTCTTCTAAACTCCAGTGGAAACATGTCCAGTATGTCCAACCTATCCTGCTCATTCCAGGTATCGATCTAGTAAACCTCCTCTGAACTGCCTCCAACACATTTACAACCTTTCTTAAATAAGGAGACTAAAACTGCACACAGTATTTGAAATGTGGTCTCACCAATGCCCTGTATAACTGAAGTATAACACCCTTCTGTTTATATTCAATTCCTCTCTTAATAAAGAATAGCATCCATTAGCTTTCCTAATTACTTGCTGTACCTGCATACTAACTTCTTGTGATTCTTGCACTAGAACACCTAAATCCCTCTGCACCTTGGCATTCTGCAGTCATTCTCCGTTTAAGTAATACTCTGCTTTTTTATTCTTCCTGCCAAAGTAAATAACCTCACATTTTCCTACATTATACACCATCTGCCATATTCTTTGCCACTCAACCTATCTATATCCATCCACAAACATCTTGTGTCATCTTCACAATGTACTTGCCTACCTATCTTTGTATTGTCTGCAAATTTTGCTACCATGCCTTCACTCTCCTCATCTAAGTCATTGATGTAAATTGTAAAAAGTTGAGGACCCACCACAGACCCCTGCGGGACTCCACTCATCACATCCTGTCAATCAAAGACCCATTTAGCATTCTCTCTGTTCTCTGCCAGCAATCCAATGCTAATATGTTGCCCTTTACACCGTGAGCTTTTATTTTCTGCTGAAATCTTTGATGTGGCAACTTATCAAATGCCTTCTGGAAATCCAAGTACAGTACGTCTCCAAGTTCTCCTTTACCCAAGCACAGGTTACTTCTTCAAAGTACTCTAATAAGTTGGTTAAACATGATTTCCCTTTCACAAAACCATGCTGACTCTTTCTGACTACTTTGAATTTTTCTAAGTGCCAGCAAAAGTCTCTTTAACGATCGATTCGAACACCTTCCCCACAACAGACATCAAGCTAACTGGCTTATAGTTTCCTGTTTTCTGTCTCCCTCCCTTCTTGAATAGAGGGGTTATATTTGCTACTTTCCAGTCTGATGGAACCTTTCCAGAATCTAGCGAATTTTGGAACATTAATACCAATGCATCTACTATCTCATTAGCCACCTCCTGGATGAAGTCCATCAGGACCCAGAGACTTGTCAGCCTGCAGCTCCATCAGTTTGCTTAGTACTGCTTCCCGAGTGATTGTAATTTCACCAAGTTCCTCTCTTCCTTTCACCTCCTGATTTACAGCTTTTACTGGAATGTTTTTTGTATCCTCAATAGTGAAGACAGAAGTTAAATATTTGTTCATTTCATATGCCAGTTCCTTATTATCTGCTAGTAACTCCCCATTCTCACTATCAAGGGGACCAACACTCACTTTACTTACTCTTTTCCTTTTGAAGTATCTGTAGAAACTCTTGCTATCCATTTTTACATTTCTAGCTAGCTTCTCATTCTCTAATTTCTTTCTCCTTATTAATCTTTTAGTCATTCTCTGCAGTTCCTTATATTCTGACCAACCATCTGACCTGCCATTCATCTTTGCACAGTTATGTGCATTTTCCTTAAGTTTGATGCTTTCCTTAACATCTTTAGTTAACCTCAGATGGTGGGTCCTCCCTTCAGAATTTTTCTTTACGGTAGGAATATACTTACTCTGAGTATTCTGAAACATCTTAATTGTGTGCCACTGCTTATCTGTTGGTCTATCCTCTTGCCAGGTATCCCAGTTCACTTCAGCTAGCTCAGCTTTCATGCCCACATAGATGCCCTTATTTAAGTTTAAAATACTTCAACCCACTCTTCTCCCTTTCCAACTGGATATAAAATTCAATCATATTGTAGTCGCTGCTCCCAAGGGGTGCCTTTACTCTGAGGTCAGTAATTAATCCTGTCACATTGCTCAATACCAAGCCTAATATAACCTGTTCTCTGGTTGATTCCAGAACATGCTGCTCTAAGAAACTATCTCAAAAGCTTTCTATGAACTCCTCATCCAGGGTACTACTGCGAATCTGATTTTTCCTGTTTATTTTTCCAGTAGATTAAAGTCACACATGATTATTGCCATCCCTTTATCACAAGCACCCAATATTTCTTCTTGTATACTTTGTCCTATATTGTGGTCACTGCTAGGGGACCTGTACACCATTCCCACTGGTGACTTCTTTCCCCTACTGTTCCTCATCTTCATCCATCCCGACTCTACATCCTGATCTCCTGAACCAAGGTCATGTCTAACTATTGCACTAATGCCATCCTTGATTAACAGTGCTACGCCTCCACATTTACCTAGCTTCCTATTCTTCTTGAATGTCATGCACCCCTCAATATTCAGGACCCATTCCTTGTCATCCTGCAGCCACGTCTCTGTAGTGACTATCAGAACATACTTATTTATTTCAATGTGCGCTATCAATTTGTTTATTATGAATGCTATGCGCCTTCAGATACAGAGCCTTTATTTTTGTCTTTTTGTTATCTTTGTAACATCCAGTCTTGACTCTTTTTGTGTATTCTTAGGTTTTTTCTCTCTGTCCCTTCGTGCCATTCTCTGACCCTCATTTCCCAAATTACTATCTTGCTCTTTTGCCTTGACTCTACCCCTTGGTTTGCTACATCTACCTAAGCTTGATCCTCACCCCATCCCCATTTTTAGCTTTAAGCCCCCTCTACTTTCCCAGTTATGCGATTTGCATGAACACTTTTCCCAGCAGGGTTCAGGTGTAGACCATTCCAACTGTACAGCTCCCACTTTCCCCAGTATTGGTGCCAGTGCCCCACGAACCAGAACCCATTTCTCCCACACCAGTCTTTGAGTCATGCATTCATCTCTCTAATCTTATTTTCCCTATATCAATTTGCACACGGCTCATGCAATAATCCAGAGATTATTACCTTTGAAGTCCTGCTTCTTAATTTAGTACCTAGCTCCTCATACTGACTACGCAAAACCTCTTTCCTTGTCCTGCCTATGTCATTGGTATCCACATGGACCACAATAACTGGATCCCTCCCCACCTCTCCAGCCTTGAGCGGATGTCCTGAACCTGGCAGGCAAGGCAGCCTTCTGGTCTCTCGCTCTTTGCTGCAGAGAACAGTGTCAATCCCCCTCATTATACTGTCCGGTACAATACATTCCTGTTTACTGCCCCCGCTTGAAAGCTTTCTATACCATGGTGCCATGACCAGCCTACTCATCCACCCTGCAGATCTCGCTTTCATCCACACAGGTTGTGAGCATCTCAAACCAATCTCAGACAATTGCAAAGTCTGAGGCTCCTCTGCTACTGTATCTAATGCACACTAGAAGCAGATTGCATGGTTTATTTTTAAAAATTTTGTGGTAGTGAAACACGTTTATTTTTTATGTAGCTGGTACATCAGGAGGAAAAATGAGCATTGCTGGACAATGCTTCAGAGATTCAATAGTTTATTAATTTGATAAGTTTTGCTCATTTATAGAGTTTTTGCAATATTTATATATTTTTTAAAAATTTTAGTTGTGACAATTTATCCTTATGAGGTTTAACCTTGTGCTTTAAATGTGGAGTTTGCAGAGGAGGAGGAACTTCGGCTGCCTGTTTTCATTTAATCCTCAAAATGGTTGCCCCAGCCTTATCAGCAGAGAAACAAATTTGTACATTTGTTAAACAAATAGACAAAACTGATTATTAAATCATATTTTATAATCTCTATTCTGCCCAGTGCTGCTATTAACAAGTATGGAGGTGTACTAACTTTCCATTTTTGGGAGAGAACAAATTTTCAGTGATATACTAAAAGTATGTCTGACCCGTGGTCAAGTGGCTTTAGTAGGTACTCTTCTCTACTTCACTTCGGTTAGCCATTGTGGACTGGATTTGCAGAAGTTACACATGAAAGTGGTAAACTGTAACAATGTATACACATATGGGTTCATGTGCTACCCCAGAGACATGAACACAAAGTCACAAAGCCCAAGCTGATACTCCAGTACAGAACTGAGGGAGTGTTGCACTGGCAAAAGTACTGTCATTTGGATGAGATAAATGAGCAAAAGATAACCAAATTAATAAACTAGTGACTCTCTGAGGCATTTCCCACCAATAAACATATCAATCTGTCTTCTCGGGTCGATGTAAAAGATGCCACTATTTCGAAGAAGCGCAGGGGAGTTATACTCTGTGTGCTGGCCAATGTCTATTCTTCAATCAATATTTCAATCAACATCATAGATCATCTGGTCATTATCACGTTGCTGTTTGTGGGATCTTTCTATGCACAAATTGGCTGTCATGTTTCCTACGTTACAACAGCAACTACACTTTCAAAAGTATTTCCTTAGCTGTAAAGGAATTTAGAATGACCTAAAGTCATGAATAGAGGTAAATGGAAGTAATTTTCTCTCAGCCTTTGGACTTCACATGTGAGCATTTAAAATCATCAGATAGCCCCAAGATTGCGTGAGATGATGCGTATTCTAAGTCACCATTGAGGAAGTGTTGGATGGGTAGCGGAGAAACACCCCCTTTTAGCACGCTGTCAGATTTATTTTAAAAACATTTGGGACTGAATCTTCTGGTCAGTGTGCAGGGGCGGGCCCTGATTGCCAACATGTAAAATGACACAGGATGACGTTGGGCATGTGTCCCGACGTTACCGCACATCATTCCGACCTTCAGTTCGGCGGGATGAGGTTTCATGAAATTTTATAAATTACATAAAATTTAATACATAAAATACATAAACATGGGCCAGCTCATGTGAGGGGACATGTCTGAGTAATTTTTTTTTCTCTTTTTTTCAATGTTTGATTCTTAAATTAATTTCCCTGAGGCAGCTCTGTGCCTCAGGGAGATTCCCGCGCTCTTTCATGCGCATGTGCAAAAGAGCACAGGCCCCGACTCTCCCTCCTCCCCCTTCCCACACAGGTAGCGCTTCCGGGTGCGCTTCACATTGGGCGGGCCTTAATTGGCCCTCCCACACAAAATGGCGGTGCGCAGCCGATTGGCACCGCATCCGCCCATGCCCGCCCTTGGACCACCTGACCGACAGGGAGAAAATTCTCTCCCTGGTAATAGATGGTTTAATCTTGCTCTCAAAAAGTGTGTGTCAAAACCCAATTTTTCTTCCAAATGATTTTACTGTTGTGTTACAGAAGAATTCATACACATTCTCAGCATAAATGCTGCATAAATCAGCCCACGCTTTAGTATTTTAGCTGCGAAGGATGTAAGTGTACTGTGATTCTTTTCAGAAAGCAAGCAAACACGTACAGACTTAAGATAGACACTTAGTCCTCATTTACAGCATTCCCAAGTATAGACTGGAATACCTACTGTTAACAGAACTGTCAACATCAGAGTAATGCTACAGGTGAGATTTATGAACCCTATTTAAACATGTGCAGTGGGATTTCCTTCTCCATGAGATATTTAAATTGGTTACATCTTTTAATCAAAATGAACTGCTTATAGCTGTTCCATGCAGTCCCAAGTCCCCTTTATGCCAATTATACAAGCCCACTTCATTCACAAATTAATATGAATTAATGAATGGTAGGGAGTAAAATTGGCCCAAAACTGCTAAATTTATTACAATCCCATTTTCTGCTTTCTGGCTTTTCTTTTCAAATGGCTTATGTTGAAGTGCAGAATTCTTCTATTAGATATCACACTCTCCACTTGTTTCCATCTTATCTGATGTTACAAAATTAGATTTCATTTTGCGGTTCAGTTGAGTCAAAATGAATTCCATCCAGTTCCTCAGTTTATCTCTATCACTTGTTGCGAGCAAGACAGAAGGCACATTTTTCAATTTTGCAATATTTTAAAAATTGATTTCCACTTTTGCTGCTACCATGACTGACTGTTAAATATGGTTTCGGTAATGGAGGGGCCCTCTTATGTGGGACAGACAGCGCAGCATAAAGCCATCATATGCACATCATAATATTTCTGTTCATCAGTTGCTGAAGTCCCTAATGATAGCAAAGGGACACAGTGCAAAGCTGCAAATTGCAATGGATAGTGGTGATGTTCTGAAAATGACTCACTGTCTTATCTCCCTTTTCAAATCATGCATGTTAGCAGAGCTGTCCTTATGGTTCAGTGGGTAATTAGAAGTTACTGAGCCCATAAAGCCCCAGGCTCAATCTTTGATCCATGCAAAGTTAGCTAATATCAACTGGGATTGGATGTGTCCTTGGAAAAACTCAGCAGGTCTGGCAGCATCGGCGGAAAAGAAAAGAGTTGACGTTTCGAGTCTTCATGACCCTTCGACAGAACTTGTTCAGATCAAGTTCTGTCGAAGGGTCATGAAGACTCGAAACGTCAACTCTTCTCCGCCGATGCTGCCAGACCTGCTGAGTTTTTCCAGGTAATTCTGTTTTTGTTTTGGATTTCCAGCATCCGCAGTTTTTTTGTTTTTATATTTGGATGTGTCCTTGTCTGGGTGAGCTTGGAGATGGATCAGATGGACTTCCAGTAATGCTGGAAAATGTATATTGGTGGATGGTTAGTGAGACCAGAGGATCTGGCTTTACAGTGATATGCCTTCTGTTGGTGAATAGCTTGCTGTCTAAGCTCACACACAAAGAATGCTCACTTAGTCATGACAATGGAGAGATGGAACTCTGATCACTTGAGTTGCCACCTTCCAGAAAGAGAAAATAAATTTATGTTGCATGGAAACTTCTCAAAATTGTTTCACAGAATGATTTATTTTCTAAATTCAGTGAAGAAACTGAGTAGCAACACATCACACCATCAGTTACTTCACAAAGAATGAGATCATTTGGGATTTTTAAAATCTTAATTCGGAGATGAATGTTAGCCATGGAGCTGGAAGAACTCCTTGCTCCTCTTGGAACAGTGCCACGGGATCTTTAATCTCCTCTTGATTCACTACTGAAAAGGGAGAGGAAGTAGTGTAATTTCATTGTGAAAGGCAGCACTTCTTACACTGCAGCAGTTACGTAGTTAAATCTTGGCTTAAATTGTGTCTATTTTTGATATGGAGAATGAATCCACCAACTCCTAATCATTACCAACTGAGCGACACTGAAATTGAAGGAAAGTCCTGGTGAAGATAACATAGGAATATAAACACAAGAAAAGAAAACTTGCATCAGATATCTTAAAGTGCTTTACAGCCAATTCAGTACTTGAAATGTAGTCAATGTTGTAATGTTGGAAATGTGACAGCCAATTGGCGCATAGCAATCTTTTACAAACAGCAATGTGGTAAAGGCCAGATAATTTGTTTTTGTGATGTTTGGGGATGGATATTGTCCAGGTCATGAGGGATAACTCCCTTTCTCTTCTTCAAAATAATGTCATGGGGTCTTTTACATCCAGCTAAGGAAGCTGATGGGTCCTCAGTTTAACTTCTCAAATGAAAGGTGGCACCTCCAACAGTGCAGTATTCACTGAGTACTGCACTGGAGCGTCAGCCTTGATTTTTGTGCTCAAACCCTGGAGACTTGGACTTAGAATGTTGAACATAAGAAATAAGAGAATGAGTAGGCCATTCAACCCTTTAAGCCTGCTCTGCCATTCAATATGATCATGGCTGATCTAACTCTATTCTTCCTTCCCACAGTATCTCCATATCCCTTAATTCTCTTAGTCTCCAAAAATCTATTGATCTCTGTGTTGAATATGTTGAACGATGGAGCATCTACAACTCTCAGGAGTAGAGAATTCCAAAGTTCCACAGCCAGTTCTAAATGAATCCTTCTCAGCGATCTGGTACAATATATTGATAGAGAAAACATGAGCTCTCCGTGAACTGTCAGAGTAGAGTGACCAAGTTCTAACTTGGTCCACCTTGGACTTGATATATGAACACACTACTTTTCTTCTCTTACAGTTACTGAAGAACACATTTACCATAAGTAAATTTGGTCAGATGGAAATGTGATATCCTTACTAGGATCTGTTGTAGAATGCAACAATAGTAATTTATCATTCAGGGCATAAGATCTATCTCTTATCTGGTCTTTGGTCAATGCTTATCAACCTTGTTGCATCACGGGCAAATACTGGGGCTCTGTAGGTTGAGTGTCCAGATGAACTCTCAGCTTAGGTAAACTGCAATCTGGTTAACTGTAATTAGACCTGTTCCAAAGAAGAGTCATATTTGTTCATAGGATCCAGCTGATTAATGAAGCTGAAACCAAGAAAAAGAGTTTTTCTTTCTTGAAAGGGTTTATTGACTTGTTGAGTCTCACAGCTCTCCTCCCTCAACACCCAGTGCCCCAGTTATCCTCTATTTTTAGACTCCTTTTAGAAATAAAATCAATGAAATAAACTAAAAAATCAATAAGTCAGAGGGGTGACAGCCCCTGGTGGCTAAAGCAAAAATGTGAAAGGAAACCTACAAGATCAAATCAAAATGTCACTTCCGAGGATGATGATGCACCCCAGCCTCCCCAGTACCCACCGCTCACAGAAGGTCTCTAGCTTATTGGTGACACTGCTAGTACCCTCTCCAGGGCCACCCAGCTGTGAACATAGCCATGATAGAGGGAATCCCCTATTTATACTCTTCTTAAGGAAAACAATAATCAATAAATTAAACGGGGTGGGGGCGGTGTGTGTGGTGGGGGGTGACAGGACCTGGTTGGGCACTGTAATTGAAACAAAAAATGTGAAACGAAAGTTACAAAACCAAATCAAAATATCATTTCCAGGGGTGATGATAAACCCCAGTGTACCAGTGAACACTGCGTGCTCCCTCTCCAGGGCTACCCGGCTGTAAACATAGCCGCGATGGAGTGATCCCCTATTTATATATGCTCAAAGACAATTAATGCCCATCACCTGTTTCTCTTAACAATGTAATTGACATCACATTAATAAACTTTAACGATGTAATTGACAAGACATTAACAGATTTCCCTTGTTTCTTTAAATTAAAACTTTTGAAAATACAAGGACAATATTAAAAAAAAACTAACACAGAAGAAACAAAACTATTTTTTTCATCTTCTATGTTTCACATTATAGTACAACCAACCATTAATGGATCCCATATTCCTCTTTCTTTAAACAAAGCTTTTTAAAAGCATGATTAAATAATACAAAGCAATCAAAGAAAATACTGGTTTTCCACACTCTCATTATAACACAGCGTGTTCCTCTTTCAGGACATCTAATAATTTCTTGGAGCAAGCACTTCTTTTTGTAAAACAGTCTGACAGCTGGTGACTGGCATTCACCCATTTTATTTTGGAAATCTCTCTTTCTGACATTTCCTTTCTGCTGGCAAAGTCAATCCTCAATGTTTTTTCAGTGACACCCTATGTCGAATGAACATTGTCCCAAAGAGATGGTTATCCACATAACATTCTATGGGCATACTTTTCTCAGATTGCCTCTCGTATAGGATTTCCTTCAGAATATTAGATAAATACACCCCCATATCTATTGCATCCAATAGCACCAGTGTTTCAGCAACTAAGATGCTTTTAACTAACCTTATTATTTTCTTGGCTTTTCATTATTCTTTCCCACTCAGGATATGATAAACCCTGCGATATCAGAATATCCATCTGGAATATTACTAACTTCATACCTTTTGGTCAACCAAGGCTAGAAATTTGAGTGTGCATTTCTCTGAATTTAATTTCTTTAATGTTTTATTTGCTCTCAGAACCTCCTCAATTGTAGCATGTTTCATCATAGTACTCATTTCCAATACATCATAAATGGCATTAAGTCTAGTCAAAGTGCACGACCAATTCAACTGTCCAATCAAACTTCTTAGTTGATCTGTTTCTTCCTTGGATGCAAGATCCTCTTTTTGTGAAGGCCTGGCTCGATTTATTGGGATGCACTTGACATTTTCTAAGTAAGATTGTTGATTCAAAGTCACTCCTGACTTATTCTGCTTAATATATAACCCACATATTTAAAGGCCCCCAAAGCTTGACTTCCAATCTTACACTCCTTCTTTATTTTATCTATCACCTATTGCTCAAATTCTGCAGAACCTCTCCACAGAAAATCATCAACATGCATCATAAAGATGTCTGCTAGTTTCTCCTTGTGATACCAGTAGAACATTGCTGGGTCTGCTTTTATCTGAATATAGCCCGCTTTCAGCAGGATGGATCCAACTGAGAAATACCACACCCTTGATGCATCATTCAACCCATAAACACAATAGTTTAATTTTCACAGTTTCCCTTCTATTGCCAGCTTCTTTGAGTGGTTTTAAAAACACTTCCCTTTGAAATTTCTCACCCTGAAAAATTGCAGTTTTTATATCAATCAATTTACATTCCAGGAATATGTTGCTAAAAGAGCTAAGAAAATCTTCAAGCTTACCTCTCCTGCAGTAGGGGAGTTCACTCTAACATCTTGATCACCAAGTCTTTCTTCGGAACCCCAAGCCGCTAGTCTGGCTTTAGCGTTATACTTGCCATAAGGAAGTAACTTTTCTGTGCATATCCACCTGCGTGATAAGGCTGATTGTCCCCTGTATACGCCAAATTTTTTCCAACTTTCCAACTCTTTTTGTTTGGCATTTTTTACCAACTTATCTTCTCGATCATAAGGGCTTCTACTTCTCGTGGCATTCCTAGCCTGTTCTATGATTCTTATTCTTGTCCAACTATGACCTCTTTGCGCCCTCCTACTCTTTCTGGACTACTGATATACTATCTCTCCCTCCTAATATCAGAGTTCCTTTCGCAAATCAGTTATCTTTTCCTAGAGACATGCAGGAGTAATGGATGATAAATATGCTAAGCTTATAGAAGAGATCAGTGAGAAATGCAATATATGTGAAAAAAAAGATGGACACCATCACAGTCCATAGCGAGTTTCCCATTAGCAAGGGACTTTAATAAATTGTAGCAATGGATTTGAGTGTATGGGATGAAGATAAAAACATTTTTCTCTTATATGTCATAGACATGGCAGCTAGATTCAGTCCGCTTCCCAGTCCATTTTCAGAACTTACATTGCGTTTTCTGGCCTTCTGCATCTTACCTCATTTTGCCAATCCATGGATCTTACCTTCTGTCCTTCATTTTGCACATTAAGCTAATGTTTGTCGGTGGCTTTTCCTGCTCTCCCTATAATGGTGGCACCCCTCCATTCATTGGCCACTTCTGGCATATATGTTATTCTAGTGCCAACTTTTGGTAGTTGTCCTTTGGGATAAATAGCCTGATCCTGCACTTCAGTATCACTTTGTCCATATTCAGTCAGCCCTTTGTCTACCATAATCTGCTCCTCATAATTGTCCAACAAATGTGTATGTGAAGTACATGGTACCTCATCACTATCTATTACTTGTTCAAATTCCATAAATGTATCATCAGTGTTAATTAAGTTCGAGAAATTTGATTTCCATGTTGTAAAATCACTGTTTTTTTCATCACTGCCTATAACCTTATCTCCTTATCTAGGCCTTTCCACTTTTTCTGCCCTTTTTTGTAATATACCATGTCCCCTGAATTAAGGCTTGCTGAATTTTCTCTGCAACATCAGCCTTGATAAATGTCCTTTACCCTGCATGCAGGGGATTCAAGTGCTCAGAAAAAATGAACTAATTGTAGACCCTTCTAACACTGAGAGATGATCCCACATCATAGAAGGTATTTTTGGATTTCCCTCATAAACCAATAGAGGGCTCTGTAGGCCCCAACCATTTGAAGTGAATTTTTCACATGGACTGCCCATACCAGGGCAGATGTCATTTAAAACTTGGTTGATCAGCTAAGACTTTGTGAAACATCTCATTAATTACGGCGTGATTTCTTTCAGAAGCCCCATTACTAAAGGGACTTTCTGCTATCATGTTCATTACTACGATGTTCATATTTTCACACAATTTTAAATTCATCATGGCAAACATCCAACCATTGTCAGTTAGGAATTTAGTCAGTGCTCTCAGTCCAGTACCTATACATTTTTCCATTATCTTGTCCACAATTACCTTTTTGTCTTTACTATATGTTACTGTTGACAGACTGAATCTAGCTGCCACGTCTATGATGTGCAAGAGGAAAATGTTTTTGTCCTCAATCCATACATTCAAATCCATTGCTACAACTTCATTAAAGTCTCTTGCTAATGGGAAACTCACCATGGACCCTGATGGTGTCCGCCTTTTTTTTTTTTACATACATTGCATTTTTTACTGATCTCTTCTATAAGCTTAGTATATTCATCATCCATTATCCCTGCATCTTTTAATAGGATTTTTAATCTATAGCAATATGGATGGGCAAACTGCCAATGTAGTTTCAAAACAATTTGCCTTTTTTCCTTTAAACTCCTACCCCTGATGCCATCAAAACTTCTTTAATATTTTAATTAGAGATGTTAGGTCTTATTAAGGGGATACAACAATTTCCTGATTATGTAAACTGTAAATCCACAGATTTCCCAAAAACAATTGCCTTATCATATTCCATATCTAATTTCATTTGAGCATTTTTCATAGATGGCTTACTCAACAGTAAAGGTATTTCACTGGGTACTACATCTGTGCTAATAAAGTGGTAAGTGGTTTACCCCAGCTATATTACATGGCATCACCACTCCTTTCCGAGACTTTAAAGTGTTATCATCCCCGAACCTGAAGCAAGTAGAGCTTTCATATTCCTTAATCTTACTTCACTCTTTACTATTTAGAGAATCCAGGTAACATTTTAACCAATCCACTCCATATATTGTGGACGTGAACCACTGTCTAACACGGCGCAATTGAATGAATTCGCAACTAGAATACTCATTATCTGGATAAAGCTTCTTATGACCAGTACAATTCCCTCTGACTGATCAGTATAATTAAATTCCCCTTCTGAACCTTCCGGGTCTTGTGTTATTTCAAAAACCCTGTTATTCCATTTCGGACAATTCATCGCATAATAATATTGAGCCCCATCTGAGACACCTGTTGACTGTTCCTCAGTTATTCCTGGGGTTCATTCTTCTGCTACACTTACCCAATTCCTGTCATCTTTAGAACTGCCAAAAGGGTCTCTATCCTCATTCCTTTTGTTTGTGGTTCTTTTTTGTATTGATGCTCGTGCCCCATATCTGAACGGTCTCAAAGTGTCACTAACATTGAATTCTTCATCTTTTGTGTTACTGCTGAAGGTCCCATTTTTACCTTGAAAGTAATTGGAAATGAATGTTTCCTTAGGGATTTTCTTTTCAAGCTTCAAATATCTATTCCAAAAGTGTATCTCTTCCTGAGAATCTAACTCCAGTTAAAAACAGGAGCCTATCCATGTTCAATATTTTAGCACAATCCAATTATTTGAAAGCAAGCACTGAATGTGGAACCTCCAAATATAATTTCTGCAATCTTGTATACAATCTGCTAAATTCCATGATATATTCTTCCATGGAATAATTGCTCATCTTTCTAAATTTATCAAAGTGCAGCCATGCCTCGTATGCATTTAACAGATCATCTTTCTTATAAATTTTGTCCATAAATTTTAAGAGATTGTCCAAACCTTTCTCAGTATCCAAATGATGAGCCTCTAGCTCCGAAAATACTTTACACCTGATCCCGCTTCTGTGGGAAGCAAAAGATCCAAGGCTGTACCTTGCTTTTTCTTTTGTAGGGAAGTAACCCATGTCCATATATCCATTTCATTTTTCCATTGGTCATAAGGTTCAGCTTCACAGGACAGTGGTGGAAAATCATACCCTTGGTTTTAGTCATTTTTCTCCAAGGCAACTCCAATTACAACCTTTTTGCCTGAAAATAAGTCTTTGTTTCCAATTGTCACCTTTAGATCAACCATTCTCTGCTACTAATGTTAATAGTATCCAAGCTGATTGAAGTTGGAGCTAAGACAAAGAGCTTTTCTTCATTGAAAGAGTTTATTGACTTGTTCAGTCTCACAACTCTCCTTCCACACAACCCAGTGTCCCAGCTATCCCTTATTTATATGTGTTGAAAGACAATTATTGCCCATAGCCTGTTTCTCTTAACCTTAACGCTGTAATTGACATGGTATTAACAAACCTTAACAATGTAACTGACAAGACATTAACAATACTGGACTTGAAATGTTAATTTTTCTCTCCACAGATGCTGCCAGACCTGTTGGGTTTTTCTATCGCTTTCTGTTTTTTTCCCCAGATCTCTAGCATCCGCAGTATTTTACTTTTATTATGTAATTGGATCATTTTTGCAGACAGAGGCTGTGTTGCTAATGTAGTAGGTGCTGTCTGAAGTACATCAGGATGAATATATTCTTGGGAAGCTTAAGCATGAGCCAATTTGCAACCACGCAGTCTGCCAATCTTTCTATGGGAACAGGTGAACGGATTAGATCCTTGCTCCTCGACACTGAATGCATCATAGGCTCATTAGCCTTGTCCACAAGAACTAGGACCATTTAGAAACAATCTTTAACTGCTACGGTTGAGCGATGCATTCCATTTGTATGACAAAGCAGGTTCAGAGCCTGAATGGCAATGACATATGTTGAAACATCGTAGCCTTTTTTTTTGGTTGTCGACCTTCCACAATATCATGGAAGAGAAGTTCTGTTGGTGAACAATCTGTTGAATGAGCTTTGAAGGCCAATCTAGGCCTGCATAAATAGGCTGAGAGATCAGTTTGCCAGTGGCCATTACTAATTAACAGCTTTGTGCAGAATAAAGAAAACCTACTCCGAGAGGTGGTTCCACACATGCTCATTTATATTACAACATTACTGCTAGATTTAGGACTGATTTAGGCAGCACTTTTGTAACATGAATGTGGCAGAAGTGCAGGCTTTCTATTTTTTCTTGGATCTATATCATGTTGCACTGATATTGGTGTGTTTTTTGGTAACTGGACCTGACTGATAAACATCAAAATAGTTACAACAGTGGGGTTCTACAGGCCAAGCAACAAATGAGGGTGAAACCTGAATTGCAAGTTCTCTCTGGAGAAAAATGAAATCTGCCTCTTGAATGCCTCCTTTGGATTGTTCAGTTTCTTGTTCCTTCTAGGATAACACAAGAGCAGATGTAGCACCATGTAAACCTTACATTTTCCATGCTCTGTTACTTTGGGAAGCATCTATTTCCCTCTTCCCACCTTCCATTCCCCCTATTATAAGACATTTATTTACAGTTTAAGAACTTAACTCCCTCCTTTGTTTCGGAGGCAGGGACAAGAGCTGGGGTGATTGCAATGAAAGTTCTGTCATTTTACGAAATGATTATGTATAGTAAAAACAATTTTTCCCAAATGCTAAGTTGATGCTGAAGAGCTGAGTTAAATCAAGTGTCGAGATTGTTGGCTCTGTAGACCTCCTAGGTGCTTGATGTATATCACAGAGGTATGGGTGACTTATGAAGTTTAAATTAGTGTTCCTGTTCATTTCCACTCTTCACAAGTTGCAGATACTGACAGATCTAAGTGTTCCGATGTTGGACTTATCCACTACTGAAGGAATAGAATGAAAACTAGACCTTCCCAAATCTCCAGACCTCATTAGGTTTAATTAGAGCAAACCAAGACATAAGAGATAGAAGCATAAGTAAAATGGAGCCAATTGGTTGCTAGGCTGAAGGGTCACTTATAGCCATATGATATGTTTGGAAATCTAAAATTAGACATTCAGTGATATTTTAGTAGTTTCATCAGTACTTAAGACGGCCACTACCGTGGTTCTAGAGCAGGTGATCTATTTGTTAAATAGGCTTACAGAATTATAGAATACAGAAGGAGGCCAGTTGGCCCTTCGCGTTTTCGGTGGCTCTATGAAGCTATCCAATTAGTCATAAGAAACATAAGAATTAGGAACAGGAGTAGGCTTTCGACCCCTAGAGCCTGCTCTCTGTCATTCAATAAGATCTGCTTGTGTTTCGAATTCCATGTTCCCATCTACCCCCCAATAACCTTTGATTCCCTTGCCTAATAAGAATCTATTTACCTCTGCCTTAAAAATATTCATTGACTCTGCCTCCACCGCCTTCTGAGGCAGAGAGTTCCAAAGTCGCACAACCCTCTGAGAGAGAAACTTTCTCTTCATCTCTTGCCCTAAAAGGGCAACCCCTAATTTTAAAACAGTGTACCGTAGTTCTGGACTCACCCACAAGAGGATACATCCTTTTCACATCCACCTTGTCAAGATTGTTCAGGATCTTGTATACTTCGATCAAATCACCCGTCTCTCTTCTAAAATCCAGTGAAAACAAGCCCAGTCTGCCCAACCTTTCCTAATAAGACAACCCACTCATTCCCCTGAACCACCTCCAACGCATTTACATCCTTCCTTAAATAAGGAGACTAAAACGGCACACAGTATTCGAGATGCGGACTCACCAATGCCCTATATAACTGAAGAATAACATCCTTACTTTTATGTTCAATTCCTCTCGTAATAAAGGATAGCATTCCAATAGCCTTCTGAATTACTTGCTGTACCTGCACACTAATTTTTTTGTAACTCATGCACTAGAACATCTAGATCCCTCTGCACCTTGGAATTATGCAGTAGTTCTTCATTTAAGTAGTACTATGCTTTTTTATCCTTCCTGTCAAAGTGAATAACTTCACATTTTCCCACATTAATCTCTATTTGCCAGATCTTTGCCCACTCACTCAACTTATCTATATCCATCTGCAACCTTCTCACGTCCTCTTCACAACATACTTTCCTACCTATCTTTGTGTCATTTGCAAATTTAGCTACCATGCCATCTCTCCCCTCATCTAAGTCATTGATGTAGATTGTAAAAGGTTGAGGCCCCAGCACAGACCCCTGTGGGATTCCACTCGTCACATCCTGCCAATCTGAGAAAGGTCCTTTTACACATACTCTCTGTTTTCTGCCAGCCAGCCAATCTCCTATCTGTGCTAATATGTTACCCCAGTTTTTTTGCCATAGCACTCCAAGTGTTTCCTTTTCAAGTATTTATCCAATTTACTGTATATAGAAACTGTATAGGGAATATTTATGTATACAGGTATGATGTCCAAAATCTAGCTCTCCGAAAACCTGAATTGTCCGAAAACTGGACATTTTTGAAAATGTTCCAAAACCTTCCATTTTATTTTTAGTTTAATGTAATTCAGACTTATCTGGGACAGTTTGATTGGGCGTTGATTCTTAGTCGCGTGCTGGCTTTGCCACTTTGTTTACAGTGGTGCGCTGGTCTGGTTCTCACACTCCGAGTTGATGACTCTCGACCTGCCTGACCTGTATCATTTTCTGTGATAATAAAAAATTATAAGTTTTAATAGTGATAAAGTGCTGCCATTGCAATCATGTCAAATTGGTCAGCAGATATTCCAATGGGAACAATAAAGGGACAGAGGGATCTCGATGTAAACGTACATAAGTCATTAAAGACGGCAGGGCATGTTGAGAGAGCAGATAATATTCATATAGTATCTTAGGCTTTATTAATAGGGACATTGAGTACAAGAGTAAGGAGATCATGTTGAACTTGTATAAGACACTATTTAGGCCTCATCTGGAGTACTGTGTCCAGTTCTGGGCACCATACTTGAGGAGGGATGTGAAGACATTGGAGAGAGTACAGAGAGATTCACAAGAATGATTCCCGGGATGAAGAGCCATAGCTATGAGGATAGATTGTAGAGGTTGGGACTGTTTACCTTGGAGAAAAGAAGGCTGAGGAGACTTGATAGTGGTGTTCAAGATCCTGAGGGGTATGGATAGGACAATATTGAGAAACTGTTCCTACTCAAGAGAACATCAAGAACTAGAGGGCAAAGTTTCAAAATAATTGGCAAAGGGAGTAAATGTGATGTGAGGAAATTTTTTTTCACCCAGAGGGTGGTTGGAGTCTGGAACAAACTTCCTGAAAGGCTGGCGGAGGCAGTTTGATCAAGGTATTCAAAAGGGGATTGGATTGCTACCTGTAAAGTGGGAATGTGCAAGGTTACGGTGATAAGGCAAGGGAGTGAGATTAGGTGGAATGCTCTTTCAGAGAGCCACTGCAGACTTGTTGGGCCGAATGGCTTCCTTCACTGTAAAGATACTGTGATACCGCAAAAGGAAGCATAGTTCATTGTCTATTGCCAAGAAAGTCAATTATTGCAGAAATTAGATAGAGGTGCACCAATGCAAATGCTGATTGAGAAGTATGGGGTGAGTATCTCCACCATTTACGATTTAAAGAAGCAGAAAGAACAGATCTTTAAGTTTTATGCTGAGAATGATGTTCCGAAAGAAATTAATAAACAAAAAGCGATGCATAACTGAAAAGTGATGATTTAGCTGAGTGATGACAGAGTGTGTTCCACAGAGGAGTGAGAGGATGCCATTGACTGTGCTACTGTTGATTATGCAAGCCAAGATTTTCCATGAGTAACTCAATATTTCAACTTCATGTGACTACATTTCAGGTTGGTTAACCAAATTTGAAAGGTGTCATGGAATAAATCAATTAATCGTGTATGGAGATAAAGTCCCAGCAGTTTCTGAGGCAGCCGAAAATAATATAGACAAGTTTGCCAAGTTAACTGCTGATGAAAATTTTTCTGCTGAACAAATCTATAATGCCTTTGAAATATCCCTATTTTGGCTTTCCATACCCAGGAAAACCTTAGTGACAGCTGATGAGAGGGCACCAACAGGTGTAAAAGACACATAAGATAGACCTACTATGCTTGGTTGCGCTAATGTGGCTTGGACACAAAGTGTAAACTGATTTGTTTTGGAAAAAGCCAGCGTCCAAGATGTTTCAAAGGGGTAAGAATATTTCAAGTTCATCATTATCCATGCTCTCTTGTTCACATAACTAGGCACATTTGTTTGGACTGGTTTAAGAAGCTTTGAGTTAAGAAACTTTGTTCCTGAGGCTTGTGCTCATTGTAAGTGAGTTGGGCTTGATGAGAAGTGTAAGATATTGTTGTTGCTTGATAATTGCTCAGCGCATTCTGATGTTGAATTCTCGTGAAAGAGGATGACTGGGAGATCTTCTGGTCCCACCAGCAGCAGGCATCATCCAAATTTTACCGCCCTGCCTGCAATGATGCCATTGGCGGGACTGGAAAATCCTGCCCACATTTGGCAAATATTTACTTTTGAACGTAACATCACTGATACAGCCAATGAACCAAGGAATTTTAAGGTCCATGAAGTCTAAGTATAAAGACAAACTTATGAGGAACATGCTTATTGCTGTGAACTGAGGCCTGGGGATAGCAGGATTCCAAAAACAATTTTCAGTGAGGGATGCCATTTGGCCTGCTGCACATTGTGTGGCCTTTTCGCCTGCTCGCCAACCTTAAGGTTGGACAGGCAGCGTTAACAATTATGTCAATTACTTTCTTAATGGCCTTATTAGGCTGTTTACATATCGGCAGGCACGGGATATTGCAGCACTGTTCGATGACGTCGGGACGCACGCCCAACGTCATCATGTGTCATTTTACGCGTCAGCATGTCGGGCCTGCCCCGCACGCTGACTGAAAAATCCTGCTGATTATTTTTTTCAAATTTCACTTATATGTTGTTGTGGACAGGAGGGGAGTTAATTTAAATAGCCCTGATTTCTCCTCCCATCATCCGTCCATAAACAGGAAGGTGTTTTGATTTGCTTCCTCCTTTGCAAGTGTATTTCCGACCCCTCAGTTTTGGTGTGATCTAATTTTCAATTAATAACCCCATAGCCAACTCATGAGTGGATGAATTCAGAAGTTAGTTTATTTCCAAACACTCAAGCCCTGGGGATGAGGGGTGGGGGGAGGGGTGTCGCCATGAGGCCCCCTGTGCACTCATACAATAAAGAGGCATAGAGAAGAAAAATTTACAGGGCAATGACCACAGAGAAAATATTTATTATTTCATGTGTGTCCAGAGTCCAGAATCAAAGTCCAGTGGTGTATTCCTTCATAGAGGTTGGCAGGTTGAACTGCTGCTGGATAATTCACTTTTCCACAACAAGATAGGCATGCAGAGATGAGTCTTGTAGGCGATAGTACCGAGGTTCCAGCCGAAACAGTGTTGATGGGGGCCAGGTTATTCAAACCCAGACAGAGTTTCTTTTTGGGCTGCTGCTTGGTAGATAGAAAACGACAAACTGAGCTTTGCAGCTCCAGAAGGCAATATTACTGGTTCAGCTAACTGGGTGAGGAAATCATATCACATGACTCCCATCTCTCCACTCTGACTTTGACAAAGAGTGTGCATCCCTTTTTCTGCGTCCCTGAGATTGTTAATGTTCGAACCATTAAGTCTGAAAGGGAGGTTGCGGGGTCCTTTGTCCTAGCAGATGAATCGGTTCTGGTTGGCCAGGCCTGGCTTATAAAATGTGGATGGCTTCTAAATAGTTCCCTTTGAATCTGGCCTCTGCAGCCCACAGGGGTTCGATAGGATCTCTTCGGAGATAACTAGGTGTCAGTTCCTGCGAAACTGCCATATTAGCTCTTATTATTTGAGTGTCATAGACAGACATAGCTTTAGCCATTTTACAAAGGTCCTTTGACCAGTTTTTAAAATTCTAGAAATTAGCCCCTCCCCCCGATAATGTTCTTTTTTATTTTTTAAAAAACTTATTTACTTTATTTCGTGTCTATCTTATTCATTGCATTTGGCCCAGGATAGGCTTCCAAGTTTATAGTCCGAAATCCAAAATCTGGGAAAACCCAAAATCTGGTGTGCTCTTGGTCCCAAGAGGCTGGATTTTGGACATCATACTGTATTTACGTATTTTCTGAATAGAGAAATGAAAAGCTCAGCTAGCCGAGAAGAGGGCCCAGAAAAAGCAGAGGCCAGTGGTTGTGCACCTTCTCAGCCCACTGTCTTATCTGCAGCAAATATGGCAAAGGCTGTCATGCCAATATGAGGTTCCTGAGTTGTACCAGGCAATGCTTAACACATCACCACAACATAAACCATTGTCTTATGAGATGGAAGGCTGCCACCACCACTGTGTATAGACTATTTTGGGTTGTTGAGAAAATTTCTAAACTGGATAACAAGAGATTGATGTGATTCCATCTCTCCCTTGCCCCCTCATCACCACCCTACCCCAGACACTTATTTCTATGAAGTTACAGCATCTGTAATCCTGATATCATTTTCTGTTGCAGATGATAAAGTTCTTCTGACATACTGTATTTGAGTAACCTGAGGTTGATTGCCGCAGTTTTGAAATCCGTGGACTTTGCTCAATTTTGTATATTTCCCAATGGTCTCTTTGAAGTATGTTATTTCTTTTTAAAAAATACTCTGAAGGTAGGCAATCTGTCAATGTTCAGGTTTTTGATTTAGATGTGAGGTGGTAATAATAGAGGGCAAGAAGGGCCAGCAACTGTCGAGTCTTTGATTGCACTCAGCCTTTGATCTTCACAAAAGAGTGTAATTGGTATTGATGTTGCCAAGAACTGAGGTGAAATAAATTGATGAATTTTAAAAACATGTGCACTGAGGATTGATTTACAGATTTTGTTTTAAACTTGGAGAATGAAAAATCTCCTGATAAGAATTTCTGCAGGTTTAATAAATAAAGTTGGTGGCAATCTTAGGGTCACTTGCTCTCATTGGAGCAACCAGCCTGGTCAGGCATTAGCTTGATTATTTAAATTGATTGCTGCCTTTCCCTACATTAGAACAGTGACTGCATTTGAAAAATAATTAATTGGCTGTAAAGCACTTTGAGACATCCTGAGGTCATGAATGATGCTATATAAATGCAAGTTTTATCTTTTCACCACAGGCCCTCCAATGCCAAATGGAGGCATTGACTCTACTGACCCCCCCCACCCCCCCACCCCGTGCAAATAGAGCCCTGAGGACATAATCAAAACTCCTAGCAACTTCCTAGCTTTTGTCAGTAAACTATACAATAATCCCATAGACCTGTATAGGTCTTAGACGCATAGGATGGTATCTGACTGTTTTACTGAAGGTGTATTTGAGGAAAAAATAGCATTGCACTGCAGTTGATCCCTGGCCGTCTTTGCGTAGGAGGCTGTTAATCATATCTACTTCTATTAGCATTCATGAAGGTGACTGTTCCAGGGATAAGGGCTGCTAGGGCACTAATGCAGGACACTAGTCTGCAATTATTATTGTTTAAAATAACTTTGCAATATCCAGATGCCCTCTTAGGTAGGCCAACAAAGAGCCCATGCAATACTTAAAAGGACTGAAGTGTTCTCCTCAGTGGCCTGATTTATCCCTCAGCCAACGCTGTTGAAGTAGATTATCTGGCCAATATAACATTGCTGATTGTGGGAGCTTGCCGTTCCAAATTGATTGCTGCCTTTCCCTACATTAGAACAGTGACTGCATTTGAAAAATACTTAATTGGCTGTAAAGCACTTTGAGACATCCTGAGGTCATGAATGATGCCATACAACTTGCATTTATATTTTTTCACCACAGGCCCTCCATTGCCAAATGGAGTGAACATAACCTAGTACAGCTCCCATCCCTCCATTGTTAAGGTCTGGAACGCGCTACTTGTGAGTGTAACTCTTTCGAGTACAAACACATTTCTATTTGTTATCAGATTAAGTTACATTGTTTCATAGCTTGCCATTGTGAGATTTGAACTCTTGATCTTAGGGTTACAAACCCAGTACCATAACCACTTGGCTATTTAGGCCAAGCTCTACCTGTGAGTGTAGTTGAGGCGGGTTCAATTGAAGCATTCAAAAGGGAATTAGATTGTTACCGAAGAAGGAAGAACGTGCAGAGTTACAGAGAGTAGGTGGGAGAATGGCACTAAGTAAGTTGTTCATTGGAAAGCCGATGCAGAGGCAATGGGCCAAATGGCCTCCTTTAGTGCTATAACAATTCTGTGATTGTTGTAAACTGTGTATACCTGTAATCCTGATGGAATGGACAAGAAGCTTGGAGTCACTCATGAGATTCCCCAGCATTTGCAAAAGAAACGTACAAAGTCAGTTCAGCTCTGTATCAGCATAACCCATAAATCATATTAAAATCATGTAAAACCTTAAAGTTTTGATTGCTGGTAATAGCGCTGTGATTAAAATAAGTGTAAAGCCAAGGTGACTGTGCAGTTGGGTAGGAAGAACACAATGCGTTGGACATTACCATCTGCACAATTAGTGAAGAGAATGCAAATTGACCAAATGTGAATCCACGGGTCTGAGTGCGCTGCAGGTCGGACAATAAATTGCGAATTCATATGTGTATAAGTAATAGATCTCTGCTGGCCGACATTAGGCGCGTTCTTAATACTGGCATATAATTCTCTCTTGACCTGGAGGCAGCCAACTTAAAAATTCATACCAATAAGCTAGCCGTGCATAGTTTCCAGCGTGTTTGCATAAATCACTGGGTTTTTGAAAAGCAAAATCTCTTCATTGTTCTCCCCTTCTTTGTGAAGAGGCTATTCAACACGTGCACCGAGCGACAGTCTCCGCTAAATGATCAGAGCTGGTGGGCGTGTTTCTCAATTCTGATTAAAATGCTTACACAATGAACTGAAAAACTCGTCAACAAATACATTGGTTCCCTGCCAAAAAGGTCCGCCCTGCGCTTTAAATGTGGTGCCTCTTGTGTCGAAATTGATTTTAAGTTACCCTTCCTCCGGTCTTTTTCTGTCTTGGATGCAAGAGGAGGGTGGAAGGTGAAAGTGGAGCGAGTTTCCGGTTAAGACACCATCCAACATCGGGTCTTCATTCAATTCGCTGCCAGGCACATTTTATACCAGCTGATGAGAGAGAAGGTATCTGTAATAAAATAGATTTCTGCCTGAAATAGGTGCTGGAAATCAGCTTTTTATCGGCTTTTCGTTCATATGCATTGATTGTGGTGCAAAATTTTAAAAACCTTTTATTTTAATGCACCGATCTTCCAGACGCTTCCCTGACTGTAAAACAAAAACAATTATCTGAAAAAACTCAGCAGGTCTGGCAGCATCGGCGGAGAAGAAAAGAGTTGACGTTTCGAGTCCTCATGACCCTTCCATTCTCCGCCGATGCTGCCAGACTTGCTGAGTTTTTTCAGATAATTCTGTTTTTGTTTTGGATTTCCAGCATCCGCAGTTTTTTGTTTTTATCCCTGACTATATTATTGTCATTGTGTCGTTGTTTAGGTTTGCATGTTTATGTGTATATTTGATATCTGTCCACAGAAGGTTGTGTTTTTCCCCAGAAGGGTGACTCCCTGCTGAGTAACTGAGCCTTACAGTCCTCTTCCGAATGACCATTATCAGTTCTGATGAAAGGTCATCAACTCTCTCCAAAGGCCTGCTTGACCTGCTGAGTATTTCCAGCATTTTTGTTTTTTTTTTATTTCTGCAGTATTTTGCTTTCGTGTTGCTAGCACTCACCTCTGAGTCAGGATGCTGTGGATTCAAGTCCCATTCCAGAGAAAGTTTAAGCTCAAAATCCAGGCTGGCTAGAGTGCACCATCGGTGATTCACGGACGTAATGTTAAACTGAAACCCTGTCTGTTCTCTTGGGTGGACATAAAATCTCCCGTGACTCTGTTATGGAGAACAGCAGCAAAGTTCCCCCCAATGTCCTGGTCAACATTTACTTCTCGACCAACACCTAAAAATAGAATATCTAGTACTTATCACATTGCTATTTGTGGGAAATTGCTGTTGTTTCCTCCATTATAACAATTGCAACACTTCTTTGGTTGTCAAGTGCTTTGGGATGCCTGGAGGTCATGGAAGACACTATGTTATGAAAGCTTGTTCTCTCCTTATATGAGCCTAGACTGATTCTTAGCAGTTGGATTGGATATTTCCGTTAGCTGTGTGTACGTTTAGGGGTACACAAGCATTGCCAATCTTTCCAGCCAGAATCACTAGAATGATGAACAGGTCAATGAAAGGTTTATTGCTCCTCTCTTGGGCTGAGGATCCAAGTTCAATTGTGCCAGTCCAGGTTAGATTAGTTAACAGACAGGATTGAACCAGGGATCTGTGTGGTTTAAGTATCATGTCAAAGAAGAGAGCCCCCCACAAAACTGGGGTGGGGTGGGGCTGTGGGGAGAGACATTGAGATCTGCTGAGGGGCATGAGAAAATCTTGGTTTTGTCCCTCAATTTTCAAGACTACTGGCGCACAGTACCAAAGCATTATTGGCAAAGGTGCCAAGATCACGTCAGTGGCCCCTAGCTGCCACATATTTCCACAATGGATGCAAATGTAATGTTTGGTATTTGAAAATAGATTTTTTTTAAAAGCTGAAGATATTGAGCAAAGGAAAGTGACAAGCAAGCCAGGCAAAATTGAAATAGGAAATAGAATCCTTCCAATTTGTACCTGAGTACCATATTTACTGATTCAACATCTCAAATGTATTTCTTTCTTACAATGAGCTTGAGCAGAAGGCGTGTAGGATATCAATCGCACAAGGGGGATGTGGCAAAATTTGTTTGTTAACCTCTACATTAAAATGTCTTTGATATGATGTGTGTTATGGACAGGAGGGGGCTTAATTTAAAACAGCTATCTGTAAACAGAAAGGAGCCTTTGACTTTTGATTTCCCCCTTTATATGTGGTGGCATATTTCTCCCAACCTATCAGTTTTTGGGGTGATGTGATCCTGTATTAATAACCCCACAGCAAACTCAAGATAAGGTTAAAAGCAAAGAACTGCGGATGCTGGAAATCCAAAACAAAAACAAAAACACCTGGAAAAACTCAGCAGGTCTGGCAGCATCAGTGGAGAAGAGCACAGTTGACGTTTCGAGTCCTCTTGACCCTTCAACAGAACTAAGTAAAAATAGGAAAGGGGTGAAATATAAGCTGGTTTGGGGCGGGGGGGTTGGGATAGGAAGAGCTAGGTAAAGGGCCAGCGATAGGTGGAGATAACCAAAAGATGTCACAGACAAAGGAGGTGTTGAAGGTGGTGATATTATCTAAAGGAATGTGCTAATTAAGGTTAGAAAGCAGGACAAACAAGGTGCAGATAGCCCTAGTGGGGGTGGGGTGGGGTGAAGGAATTTAAAAAGGTTAAAAGTTAGAGATAAAACAATGGATGGAAATACATTTAAAAATATTGGAAATAGGTGGGAAAAGAAAAATCTATATAAATTATTGGAAAAAAACAAAAAGGAGGGGGAAAAAACGGAAAGAGGGTGGGGATGGAGGAGAGAGTTCATGATCTAAAATTGTTGAACTCAATATTCAGTCTGGAACGTTGGAAAGTGCCTGGTCGGAAGATGAGGTGCTGTTTCTCCAGTTTGTGTCGAGCTTCACTGGAACAATGCAGCAAGCCAAGGACGGACATGTGGGCATGAGAGCAGGGTGGAGTGTTGAAATGGCAAGCGACAGGGAGGTCTGGGTAATGCTTGCGGACAGACTGAATGCTCTGCTAATGTGACTTGAATTATTGTTTGCACCTTGGGTCATTTTAATAGATTGTAGTTGCTATGTGCAGGTTGTTGTGGAGAGAACATTTTCCCTTATGCTGACATTCTGTAAGAAGAGTGTGTATTAGTGCTTTTGCTGGCTGGTATGAGAAAGGATTGGTCTGTTCCTGCAGAAGAAACCTAGATTGGTTGTCATCACATGTATCTGATAGCTAGAAGAAATTTTGTTGGCTGCTGTCTCGTGCATTTGCCAAAGCTTTTAATGTGTTGCCATGGGAGAAATGGAAACGTAGTAAGTGAAAACATCAATGTTTCATTGCAGAAATGAATGGGCACAAGTTCTGGGAAGCCAGGCGACCTTTACTGAATAGTACCTGTGCCAATCTCAAAACTCTGCTCTTGCCCAAAGTGTTTTTGGTTTCTTAACTTTCCTTACACACTCAATTATGAATAGCTTAATGAGGGCCTAATATGCAGCCTACAAACTGAGAGCTTATTGTACATTTGTAACGTCAATATAAAGCTGTCCCTTGCACTCTTGTCAACCCGTTTACAGAACACACTTGTGGAATTATACGCATGAGGTTGAACTAAGCAGTGCAGCTGGGGAAAAGGGGATATGAGGTCAGATTCTTCAAGGATTGTGCACCTTTGGGCATCTTTAGTACTTTGTAATTGTCTGTAATGTTCTGCATAATCTTAACTGTGACTAAAACTGGCCTAAAAAGTAAGATGCCAAGAAATGAGCAAAGGTAATTCGCCAGCTGAGGTAAAATGCAAATATCTACACTAGCATTTTGTTTATGCAAGCCCTGATTGCATTAGCCTGAGGGTGATAACCCATTTGTGATGTGATATTTTGAACAGCTTTGCGGCTTTATTCATCATAAGCCCTAGCCTCGAAGAATCTGACCCTTTTCCCCTTATGTATATACAAAATACTTATGATGAGAAATATATCTGGTTGCTCCAGTGCTAAATCCTGTGCCAAATGTGGTTCCGAGTAAAATAAGCCAGAAGGCCCCATGTTTGCACTCTGATCTTAACCAAGGCGGCAGTGTTGCAGTTGGTCCTATTTCCTGGAATATTGGTCAGGATGCTTGCTCCTGCTCCTGGACTCCATTTTGTGACATGCTGTAAGTCTGTGTATGGACATGAGGTCAGGGTAGAATTGGGCTCAAGTGTAATGTACTGCTGTCCACCCACCACCACCACTGTCAAATAGCTCACCAACACTCGGGGCAGAATTTTTCAGTCGGCATGCAGGGACGGATCCGGCGCGTAAAATGACGAGATGATGTCGGGTGTGCGTCCCGACATCGTCGTAATAGCTGTGATTTTTCATTCGGCGGGCGTGCACCAGAGTCTGCTGCGCACCCGCCGATATGTTAACAGCCTATTAAAGCCATTAAGAAATTAATTGGAGTACTTGTTAATGCTGCCCGTCCAACCTTACGGTTGGCGGGCAGGTGAAAAGGCCAAGCGGCCTTTGCGTTGTTTGGGAAAACTCATCCACTAGTGGGATGAGGTTTCCTAAAGCTTTTTATTTAATAAATAAAATTTTTTTCACACATATAAAAACATGTCCCATCTCATGTGACACATGAGGGGACAAGTTGAAATGAATTTTTGACCCATTTATTTAATTTTTTCCATATCAATTCGATCTTCCTTAGGCAGCTCCGTATGCATGCATGAAAGAATGCTGGCCCTGACTCTCCCTCCTTCCCCAGCCTGCACAGTTAGCCCTGAGTGCTACTGGCCGTGTCTTACGCTGGGCGGGCCTTAATTGGCCTGCCTGCTTAAAATGGCAGTGTGGAGCTGATCGCAGGCAGTGATCGGCTCCGCCCTGTCCCTGCCGCTCCCGCCGTGCCCGGCCACCATATGAAAAATTCTGCCCTTGCTGTCTCTACTCAGTCATAGATAATGGACTTTGGGAAAGATGGTGGAAAGCGGCTTATTGCCCTGGCAATTGAATATCAACAATGGTGTCATAGGGCTGAATCTTTGGCTTGACAAGCGGGGGCGGGGTCCCGCTCACTGAGGCGTAAAATGATGTGGGGTGACGCCGGGCGTGCATCCCAGCTGACTCGGCTGAGCGCCCGCTGAACTGTCAAAGGCCTGTAAAGGCCATTAATTAACTAATTAAGCCTATTGAGGAAGCTGCCTGTCCAACCTAAAGGTTGGCAGGCAGGCAGAAGAGCCCAGGCAGCCTTCACATTTTTCATGGAACCTCATCCACGGGCAGAATGAGGTTTCATGAAGGATTTATAAATTAAATACATTTTTTCATTAAAGTTCATTGACATGTCGCAGCTCATGTGACACTCACTTGAAGGGACTTCTTAAATTTTTTTTTCTTTATTAAAATTTTTAAACCTTAAAACTTATCTCTTTGAGGCACCTCTGTGTCTCAGGGAGATTTCTATGTTCTTTTCACACGCATGTGCGAAAAAGTGCACTCCAGACTCAGGGAACCCCCCTCTCCCGACTGCACAGGAAGTGCACAGCGTTTCCGGATGCACATCACGCTGGGCCTTAATTGGCCCGCTCACGTAAAATGGCGCCATTCCGATTGGGGGCGCCGATCGGGTCAGCGCCCACTCCTGCACAACCCCCCTAACGGGGGGAAAATTCTAGCCATTGTCTTGGTGAAAGGTGAAGAAGTTTCGTGCAAATGTAAAGGAAATGTAATTCCAAAGCACAAATGTACCAATGTATCTTCCCCTGAGATTGGACCAAGGCACAATATTGGGCAGGACATACATCTGACAACACTATAGTTGTCCTTGGGATTCTTGATGCTAACACCTGAAGGTTAAAAGATATTAAATAATCCAACATAGAAATTCCTCATTATGATAAACACAAATTATGTATTTTTATTTAAAAATTTCTCTCTGGTAGGTCAATGTCTGCCCTTTTGTAAGGACTTGAGGATTGTATCATATATCAGTGCAGTATTCTGCTGCTTACGTACAGCATTGAATTGTGTTCTTTTAAGACCTCAAGATCTATTACTGTATCTTCCTGAGATCAATTAGAAGTTAATGACTGAAGTCATTGTCATTCTATCCCACCACAAACTCCATTCCCTAGCTACTGTTTCCATCCCTGGCAATTGCCTAAGCTGAGCCAAACTGTTCACAACCTTGGTATTGTGCTTGACCCTGAAATGAACTTCTGACCACACATCTGCTCCATCATCAAGACTGCCTACTTCCACATCCATTTACATTGCCCAACTAAGATTCTGCATCAGCTCATCTGCCACTGAAACCTTCACCTATGCCTTTGCTATTGCTATTTCTATGACAATTACAGGCCTTTCTCCTGGCTGGCTCCCATCTTCTACCCTAAACTTGTACTTATCTAAAATTCTGCTGCCCATATCTTAACTTGGTTCAAGTCTTGTTCACTCATTGCTCCCATCAAAGAGGATTGCATTGAAGAATACATCAGTACGTGGCTGCCATCTTTAAATTGCAATATTTAAACTCCAGTATGCTTTAAAAAAAAGGCAAAACGAAATAAATGGACTGTTCTCTCTGAAGAATTTTCAAGACATTTGTTTGGAAGAATTGAATTCTGACAGTTATTACTTGTTGCCTACACACTGATTTATTAGCCTTTTGAAATCTCTGTCAGCACCTATGCTGCAGAAAAGAAACCTTTTTGGATGTGGAAAATGGAAGACATCTTCAATTTCGTTTTTCCTCTCCTCTCCTCTCTCTTGTAGGAATTGCCTGAAACACAGTTCTAAAGACGCCAGCTGCCTGCGTACCTGACCCCCTTCTCATGACAGTGTACTCGATCCCTTGTGTTTGCTGAGTTAGTTAGTCTCAACTGCAGTTAAAAGCTATAGGAGGTAGAAGGGTGTTGTAATTGCCTCAACATCCCTGCACTTAAGTTGGGGGAGCAGAGGAGTAGAAATCAGTCAAGGTTCCTCTTCCTGATTGTTATCCAATGACTCGTTCTGGAATGTGGATGTTGGGTGATGCACTACACAGTGCAATAGACTGTCAACACTATTTAAGCTTATTTATGAAGAATGACCAGCTGCTTGTGGTATGAGTGCACAAGGTGCCGCACCCCAGAAAAAATCAGCATGTTTAGGAAAGGGCAGGAGACAATAATAGGAACTAAATGTCTGTCGTTTAAATCAGAGTTTTAATTTCACGTGCCTCTTCTAAGGTTTACCAAAGCTGTTTACGAAAGCACCAGTGATTTTTAAAAAAACTTTTGAGTATCTGTTCCAAAATAATTTGTCCATTTCTTCATTTCTACTTCATTTACTTCAGAATCCACATTAGAAATAGGGAGCTTTTGAATGAAATAAAAGTTGTTCATGTTTTGAAATAGTTTTGGATATTTGGAGAGGTTTGGTTTTTGTTTTGTCTTGTAATCAATTTTTACTGTTAGTATGAAATTGCCCTTGAGAGAATACTTGGCTTGAATTTATGCCATTATCCTTTTTGTTATGTTGCATCTTTTCTTCACCATGTTAACATTCCTGTGACTTCAGGTGATCATTATTAAATATCTTTTAAGCAGGAGTGCAAGATTTATAAATACTAGGTTATCAACCCACACCTATCTGGCAGAGGGATGATTGCTGATGTTTCATTGTAGGTTAGTTGGTTGGTTAGTTGAGATGAATACATCATTTGGGAAGTTGGATTCCAGTCAGTTGGATTTGGACATGTCAACATGTAAAACGTCGTAGGGGGCTTCTCAGGAGTGTAATCGGATTTGACACGGAGCTGAAGAAGGAGGTGGGTGACTAAAAGCTTAGCCAAAGAGAGAGGTTTAATGAAAGCTCTAAACAGGGAGAGAGAGCGATGGAGGGA
This sequence comes from Carcharodon carcharias, assembly GCF_017639515.1. Classification (NCBI taxonomy): domain Eukaryota; kingdom Metazoa; phylum Chordata; class Chondrichthyes; order Lamniformes; family Lamnidae; genus Carcharodon; species Carcharodon carcharias. The sequence continues at coordinate 11,883,643 of NC_054485.1, forward strand.
TTTGGGACAGAATTCCAGAGCTTGGTGTTAAGACAGCTGAAGGCACAGCCACCAGTGTTGGTGTGAAGGAAGTCTGGATGCACAAAAGGCAACAATTGGAGAAATGCAGAATCCTCAGAAGATTGAATGGCTGGAGAATCCTTATTGGGCACTGATACTGCAGGAGGTCAAGCCTATCATTTGGTATATCTATTGCTGCATTGGAAGTTCTATTAATTTTTAGAATGGGGTAGTTAATTGACCTCTCTTTATCCTCACTGCACTGTTGAATAGTTCTGTCTAAGAGAGTAGCCAGGGAGGGTGATAGAATTGATAGCAAGGATGTAAATTGGTGGTTGGGGCTTCAGTTATCACAATGTTTAGTTGGAAGAAATTTCTTTCATCCAACATAGTACAGATACAGTGGGAGGGGTCCAAATTCCCCTATCAAGTGACAAATCATCCTCCCTTTACAAATTAAATAAAAAATTGTTCCAAGAAAAGAAGTGAAATCGTCCCAGATTTGCGCTAAGTGCGGTAGCGGGTGGGTTAAATGATGTCTTATCCGCTGGCTGCGATGGCAGGTTTTCACGTCATATCGTCTCAAACTCACCGCATTAGTTATGCATTCCCGGGAAACACACTGCTTCTGTGATGGGTGGGCTCTCATTCACCCGCCATGTCTTCACCTCGCCGCTTCTTCATGACAGGCGCCATATTTAAAGTCTAGCCGCACGCACACATCTCGGTGCTTCCAGGCTATGACTACTGCAGGGAAGATGTTCACAAAAGGCAAAATGATTGCAGCCCAGGTTTAATGATGCGTCACTGGAATGTCGTTTGGATGCCGTGGAGGCCAGCCGTAATGTCCTCTACCCCAACTCTGGCTGCAGGATGGGCAGCAGCATCACCAATCTAGTTTGGCAGGCAGTGGCAACGGTGGTCAGTGCCAATGCTGCACAGAAGTGGTTGGCTATCCACTAAAGAAAGAGGATGAATGATCTCATCCCTGCAGCCAGGATATGGCAACCATCTCATCGCACTAAACTCGCACACTCAAGCCCATCACACATTCACTGGCATCTCATGGGTCATCACCCATTCTCACACACATAACTTTGCATGTCCATCTGGCCTCATCTCCTCCGGAGACATCTCCTCGGCCCTCACCATCTCGAGGCCACCTGCACAGATCAACATGTGCCCCCACACGCACCCTCGGATATCCCCCTTCCCCAGTACAGCTCTCATCTTGCAGCTTCTTCCTTTGCCTGAGGCCACTTCTCCCCCTTCCCCAAGCAAGACCTTGTCCTGCAGCCATTGAAAAGCCACCCACATTTGGCTGACCTACCCGTGAGCCCCCTTAAAAGTGATATGGTGCTGTATGTGAAGCCTAGCACTAATGAGTGCAAGTGCAGGCCAAAGCATGTTAGGCAAACAAACCTTGAAGTCCCAAGCGAATTGCAGCCTACCAAGTACATGTCGCTTATGTGTTGTTGTGAAACACATCAGTGTGTTTTCCCGCCGGCGTGGGCTGATGATCCAGCAGTGGGAGGGATGATCTGGCTGGCTCTCCTTATAATGATATGCTGATGAGATTGCAGAGCTCTGAGGTGCAGAGGGACCTGGGTGTCCTAGTGCATGAATCAAAAGGATAGTATGCGAGCACAGCAAGTAATTAGGAAAACTAATAGAATGTTATCATTTATTGCGAGGGGAATTGAATACAAAAATAGGGAGGATATGCTTCAGTTGTACAGGGCATTGGTGAGGCCACATTTGGAGTACTGTGTACAGTATTGGTCACCTTATTTAAGGAAGGGTGGAAATGCATTGTAAGCAGTTCACAGAATATATACCAGACTAATACCTGGAATGGGTGGGTTGCCTTATGAGGAAAGGTTGGACAAACTAGGCTTGTATCTGCTGGAGTTTAGAAGAGCAAGAGAGAACTTGATTGAAACCTTTAGGATCCTGAGGGGTTTTGACAGGTTGGGTGTGGAGAGGATGTTTCCTCTTGTGAGAGAAGCTAGAATCAGGGGTCAATGTTTAAAAATAAGGTGTTGCCAATTTAAGACAGAGATGAGGTGAGAGGGTCGTGAGCCTTTGGAATTCTCTTCCTTAAAAGATGATGAAAGCAGAGTCTTTGAATATTTTTAAGGTAGAAGTGGATAGATTCTTGGTAAGCAAGGGGGTGTTGGGTTATCAGCGGTAGGTGGGATGCAGATTTAAGGTTACTATCAGATCAGCCATGATCTTATTAAATGGTGGAGCAGGCTCGAGGGACTGAATGGCTTACTCCTGCTCCTTATTAGTATTTTCGTATGCATTACAATGAGATTCCTGACGCCAGATGGTGGGAAATGTATCCTGCCATCGGCGGGCTGAGTCACAAACTGATTTCACACCGTCGTGAAACTGATTGCGCCATATCGTCCACTCACACCACCAAATACACCCGACGACATTTCCAACCCGTTGGAAAATCCCAACCAAAGACAAAACACTTTTTTAAGGGTTGGAATATCAAAATGTATTTGAAACAGTGCCACACAACAGACTTGTGAACAAAATTCTAGCTCATGGAATAAAAGGGTAAGTAGGCACTTGGATAAGAAATTGGCTGAGTGAGAGGAAACGGTGGTGATAAATGGTTATTTTTCAGATTGGAGGAAAATTTGTAATGGAGTTCCTCAGGGGTCAGTGTTGGGACCCTTGCTCTTCCTGATATATATTAATGACCTACACTGTGGTGTCCAGGGCATGATTTCAAAATTTGCAGGTGATACGAAGATTGGAAGCATTGTTCAACTGTGCTGAGGATAATCTTGAACTTCAAAAGGACATAGACATGTTGGTGGATTAGGCAGCTGAAATTCAATGCAGAGAAGTGTGAGGTGGTCCATTTTGGCAGGAAGAATATTGAGACAGTATAAAATAAAGGGAGAGCCTCTAAAGGAGATGCAGGAACAGAGGGAGCTCAGTGTATATGTACATAGGTCATTGAAGATGGCAGGGCATGTTGAGAGAGCAGTTAATAAAGCATATAATATCTTAGCCTTTACTAATAGGGTCATTGAGTACAAGATTAAGGAGGTCATGTTGAACTTGTGTAAGACACTATTTGGACCTCATCTGGAGTACTGTGTCCAGCTCTGGGCACCATATTTGAGGAAGGATGTGAAGACATTGGAGAAAGTACAGAGGAGATTCACAAGAATGATTCCTGGGATGAAGAACTGTAGCTATGAGGATAGATTGGAGAGGTAGGGACTGTTTTTCCTTGCAGAAAAGAAGGCTGAGAGAAGGCTTGGTGCAGGTAATTCAAGATCCTGAGAGGTATGGAAAGGGTAAATAGTGAAAAATTGTTCCCACTAAAGGGAGCATCAAGAATGAGAGGGTACAGATTCAAAATAATTGGCAAAAGGAGTAAAATGATGTGAGGAACTTTTTTTACCCAGAGGGTGGTTGAAGTCTGGAATGAACTTGAGGGTGGTGGAGGCAGGTTCGATCAAGCAAATGCTATCTGAAAAATGTGCAAGGTTACAGGGATAAGGCAGGGGAGGGAACTAGGTAGAATGCTCTTTCAGGGAGCCAATGCTGACTCGATGAGCCGAATGGCCTCCACCTGCACCATAAAGATACTGTGAGGTTGTCCTGGAGATTAATCTTTTTTAATTCCTGGAGACTCCAGAGTAACTCTGGAGAATTGGCAACTCTACCTGCAGAACTCCCTCACCTGCACCCCTACCACCCCAAATAGTTGGTTATATGACCAAAGGAAGCAAAATCAGAACAGAGAATCCATTGGTTAAAGGTTGGGAGACAATTGAATCATGTTTCGTTTGTTTTTCTTCTTCAAAGATCACCGGGAAATGAGAGTGGAGTTTCAAATGTCTCCTAAAGCTGGAGGAGTGAAGAACATCTTTATCACATTTGGGTACTTTCAAATTTCAGGGACTTGGCAAATACTGAATTGAACTAATTAGAGCCTTAGCTGTTCAATGTTTCCCAGGTCATCCTTTGAAATGAATTATTTACATACAGAAGCTTCAGCTTCGATTTTGATTTTGAGTTTTCAGGTGTCAGTTGCTGAAAAATAAATGTTTCTTCTCAAGTGATGTTTCCTGCAGACTAATTGAGAACATTATAAAACAATAGGAACATATTGAGCACCAGCATTCATTGTGGTGCTCAATGTTATCCCAGCAGTTGCACTATCCCAATAATGGCCAATGAAAGACTGTCCAGACACCTCTTTTCAGTTCTATTGAAAAGACAAATCTTACAACAAATAATTTGTTTCAACTAGTACTGTCTTTTCTGTCCGTGCTGGTTGCAACGGCCATTGGTCCTATATGGCTGGCAGCAAAAACCCTGTTGCATTGTTTAATAAGACACTAGGGGCAGGATTTTTACCTCGTCGGGTGGGCCTGGGAGGGACCGCGAAACTGACTGCCACTTACGATTGGGCCCCAACTGCGATTTCATGCTGGCTGGCCAATTAACAGCCAGCCAGAGTAAATCGCGCACTGAAGCGCTCAGTACTACTGGGTGGAGTCGCGATGAGGGCAAGTGCTGAAGTTTGCGCATGAGCGTGGGTGCATGCAGTGAATGGTTCCCGAAGGCATAGAGCTGCCTGAGGGAGCTGAAGGTTTATAACATTATAAATAAAGATTTAAAAAATAAGGTGAACATGTCCCCTCATGTAACTTTGTCACATGAGCAGGGACATGTTATAAATGAGATTTAAACATTTTTATTTTGTTTTTAATTCCTGTTGGAGCCCTCATGCCACCCGTGGATGAGGTTTCATGAAAAATCCAAAGGCTGCCTGCCAACTGTAATTTTAATTGTGACTTTAATGATCTTAATAAGTCTATTAATTGGCGGGCATGCTGCTGACTCCTGCGTGCACCTGACGACCGAAATATCGCGCATCATCTTATGCTCAAGCATGTCAGGAGCCCACCTGTACACCGAGTGAAAAATTTTGGCCTAGAGTATTGACAGTGCAGAGTTACTAATGCTTACTGATCCTGTTGGTTGTAAAAGACAGTTCTGAGCAAGCATTACTTCTTAATTATGTTTCTAAATTAAATGGTGAAATTTGACTTTTAAATTGTTCTAATTGGGTAATCTCTTGCATTGTGCAAAATTTTCTAAGTTGTAAATTCCTTTTGTGCAACTATCTGCAGTTCTTAGTTGCTAAAAGAGAGCAGCCATGCTGCTTATATGAACCTTGGGACGTTTTACAAAGGTGATATTATAAATGCAAGTCGGTTTGTAGACCGTGAATTCTTAAAAATGTATTCTCATGCTGTGGATGATGTATGTCTTAGTTGCCCTGAAAAGGTGGTGTTGGGCTTTCTTCAACTGCTAGTAGTGGTTTGATGTAACTGATTGGCTTGTTAGGCCACTTCAGAGGGCAGTCAACCTGTTGGTGTGGGCTAGAGCCACCTGCAGGGCATTAATTAACCGGTTGGCTTCCTACAACAATCTAACCACTTCATGGATACTTTTAGTGATACCAGCTTTTATAGATTCTCACATTTCCATGGTGGCGTTTGAACACACGTTCTCTTGGTTATTATCCCAGGTCTCTGGATTACTAGTCCAGTAACATATTTTTATAATTTTATACAACTGTACCCAGTCCACCAGCCCTCTGACAATAGGCCTTATACCCTTTCAAGATTAGCAAGTGGTTTTCTCATCACTGGGTAGTCCTGCCACGCCTCCCCAGCCTTTCTCCAGGAAAATGGCCCAGGAGTGGGCTGGTGCTGTAAAACTGACTTGCTATCTGGTGGTGCAAAATTCCATGCCCTCAATGCTCACCCCCATTGAGGCCTAAAAATCCAAGCCTAGCGATCAAGCCTTCTGATCTGAATTGTTCAGTGCCATGCCTGGTGGCACTATCACCCAACAGCCACTGAACTGTAAATATAGGCAAGACCTTTTAAAGGCAATGGGGCCACTAAAAGGACTTATTTTCAATGAAATAGAAGTGAGGCACCAAATATTTCAGCAAATACTGCATCTGTATTGCAGTGCACAAATATAATGTGCAGTGTTCACACTGAGTTAATGACCTCTTTCAAGAAGCATCTTAATTCTGTTTGTCTTTGTCCTCTTGAATTCTTTCAGTTTTGAATTATGGGGCTGAGTTTTATCCGCAGGTGGGAAAGCATGTGGGTGGACCCATAAATTACAGCTCGTGCCATTGGCAGTGGCGTACTTGCCCCCCACCGTGATTTTACAAGTGGCAGGGGAGGCTATGGTCCAACTGAGGCATTTAAGTGGGCAATTAATGCCCAATTCAGGGCCTCATCCCAGCACTGCTCTGATTTGATGGATGGTGGGAGAGGCTGGCACTCAATGTACAGCCCAGCAATTTAATCCCTGCAGGCTGCTGGCCAGTTAAAGGGGAGCACCCTCTTACTTCCTCTTGCATCTTCCCCTGGCGTCAATCAGAGGCCCCTGCATGCAGTTTTGCCTCCCCACGACCACACTACCATTGCCACCCCACAACCCCAACCACACCACTACTGTCCAACATGACCCATGCCCCGGCAAGATCCCGGATATACCTGAATGTCCAGGTCCATTGCTGAATGCCTTTGGCCTACCTGCAATACCAGCAGTGGCCACCGCTCGTAGTGCTATGCTGGTGGTATGCCAGTGTCATGAAGGGATATTAATGTCTGTAATTTTTTGGAAATTATTTTAAAATGGAATTGTAGTGGGGTCTGTGTCTATGGGCAGAATTTTCTGCCTACTGAGCAGGTGGGCCTGACTCAATCTCCGGAGGGTGGGGAGCCGATCCCCGCCGGAGAAGTGGGCCGCACCGCCATTTTACGTGGGTGGGGCAATTAAGGCTTGCCCAGCGTGACACCCAGCGGGAAGCGTGCGCTTCCTGTGTGAGCGGGGGGATTCCCCTAAAGCGAGAGTGCGCTCTTTCACGCATGCGCACGAAAGAGCACACATCTCCCTGCGGCTAAGTGCTGCCTCAGGGAGATTGCTGACACTTTAAAAACATTAAAAATTAAAAAAAAATTCCCTAACATGTCCCCCTCATGTGACAATGTCATATGAGATGGCACATGTTCATAATTTACACTATAACTTTACTAAACTTTTTAAAACCCTGCATGAAACCTCATCCTGCCGGTGGATGAAGTTTCATGCATTTTCTATTTGCCGCCAGGGCTCCTACCCTGCCAGCCAACCTTAAGGTTGGATGGGCAGGTCACTTAATTGTTTAAATGACCCTGTCAATGGCCCCGCAGCTGATTTTGCTGCACCCCCACCTTCCTGAAAATTTAAATGGGGCGGGATGACGTCGGGTGTTCCGCCCAACGTCATCCCGCGTCATTTTACGTATCAGCAAGCGGGCCCTGCCTCTTGCTCGCTGACAGCAAAATTCTGCCCTATGCATTTAACTGTGTGTGTCTTAATTGGATTAAAGCCAGGTCTGGGTGCTTTGATGTAAAGTAGTTTTGAAATGTTAATTAGATAATTGTAAGGAGGATAGAAGGTAAAGTGTAAATTTGTTGAATAAAGCATTCAAGATTGGGAGTAAAATCTTGCACTTGGCTGGGAGACGCTAAGCAATGTGTTTATATTACTAATAAAATCTAATAAAATTGGTGGAATGAAAGGATATTATTGTTAAGAGATATAATGTTAAAAGCCTAGGGATACAATGGAAAATTTACATTCAAAGGAAAAGCTAGGTATAAAAAGAAAGGAGTTTGTGTGTGTAAGTCAAAGGCATTTAAGATCTAACCAGCCTGTAAGTCTACAACTGTGTCTGCAAAGGAACCAAATTGCAAGGAGCCTCATTTTGAATTCATAAGGTCAAATGCGCTTTGCCTGGTGTCTGTTTTAAAGTCTATGGGTTATTATTGCCTTGATGAAGATTTATCTGAGTGTGATTAATTTGGGTATTTGTTTAAAGTTGTTATGATAATTCGTAGAAATGTGTATGTGTTTAATTTGTTGTTAGATTAAAAAATATTTAATCTGGTTTTATATTAAAAAAGTCTCGAGGCTCAGTGCTCTTATTCCTGAATTCGGAGCTGCACCTCAAACACACCAATTGAAAATATAGGTTATGACAGTTGTTCAAGTTTTCCTCTGGGATTTAAATAACTCAGCCTTCACCAACTGCTGTGTGATAACAGCCAGTCTCAAATTGACTGACAGCTCTATGAGATGAGACTTCCTCCTGGAGACGGATGGAAGTTTCACCTCATACTAACTAAAGGACTGTTGCTCGAAAAATTGAAGTGGGACGAGCCAGCTAAGTGGAAATGGGCTTGTGCCCAACACTTACGTTGGGGTATGGGGAGCCCACCCTCAAGCGTATAATCCAACCCCATGATATTCCTATTGTGAACCTTTCATTACAGAGTATACTCCAGCAAAGAATATCCCAAAGCTCAGAAAATTAATTGTGATTCCTTACTGTTTTTGACCTGTTGGAGTGTCAGAATCATCCATCCTGGAATATTTCCAGCAATTCCTTTCCAGGCGAAAGCTAGTAAAGACTCAATAGCATATGATTGTATTTTGAACTCATGTCAATTTTAAAAAAAAACAGGCAGAGCTTATTAATACTGTAATTCAAAAATACACACCATAACATGCAGTTTAATGTTACATCTGTATAGAAACTGATGATGCATTTCTGTCTCTGTAGCTTCACTATATATTTTACTTTATCAGCCAATGAATTGCATTGGAAAAAGCATTCTTATTCAGTATGGGGGACAATCTGCTGTTTACACTTCAAACCTATTAGCAATTCAAAACATCATCACCTTTATTATACATATTACGATAATGTAATGGGAAAGATGGTGTTACAAATTTGTGATATGGTGTACCTTTCTAATCTAACTCCTAAATTATGTTAGATAACATGTGCTGTCTCTGGAATTGTTCAAATTCTTTTTAGTCAATTTTGGGAATATTTCGGTCATTTTCTTTACAAAAGGGTATTGTCCCACTTTGTGGTTGATTTAACATCCTTCCATCTGCGAGAGATGATGGACATGCAGCAAACAATCCATTTGTTGGATGTCTTCATTTGGTGGACTCTTGCTGATGGCTGTGAATGTCAATCCTTGAGAGGCAGCTTCTGCCACAAGTGCCAAACATGGAAATAAGTGACATTGTGTGTTGTTTTTGGCAATAGTGCTTGTTGCTAAGCTGCTGTAGCCACTGGTTGTTGTGGTAGTGCACGCCAGCCCACAGGAGGTATTGCCATTTCCCTCTTTTGCCAACTAATGACTTCCAGATGCGATAGCTGATGTTTAAGGCCTTCATGTCATGCTCACAGGTATCCCTGAGGTGGAGTTTTGGGCACCCCACTGGCCGTTTGGCTCTGCTAACCTCACCATACAGAAGGTCCTTGGGTATGTGACTGTCTTCCATCCTGTGGACGTACCCGATCCACTGAAACCACCTCAGTTTGATTAGTACCAATAAACTTGGGAGCTCTGCCTTTGAGAGAACTATCAAATTTGTGATTTTGTCCTGCCAGGATATACCCATAATGCATTGTAGACAATGAAGGTGGAAATTGTTGAGCTTCTTTTCCTGGTAGCTGCAAGTCACCCATGTTTCACAGCTGTAGAACAAGGTGCTGAGAACAAGGCCTCATAAACCATTGGCTTGGTCCTAAGGGTCACCTTGGTGTTATCCCATGTGCTTTGTGATACTGTTACTACAAATGCATCACAACATTATTTGTGCTAAAATGTAAAACCATAGAGAGAGAATTTCTCTGATCAGTACATATAGCTACATTAGAAATACCTTTGAAGTTTTCTGGCTTGCATTTCTAGGAAAATTGTAAATATATCACCAAAAAAATCTTGTGTTCACAAATCTGCCAGAAATATTGATTAGAAATCTTCATGATTGTTCTTGCAACACAGTTTCAGGACTGATGTTGGAAAGCACTTGTTTATGCAAAGTGGGAAATCAAAACCTGAGCTGCTTTTTGCAATAGGGCAGGTAAGCTCTGTGCGGGACCAAAGGCAACTCTCTCTGTTAGAGAGAGGCAAGTGTTTATATAGCTTGAGGGACACCATGTTGCATCAAGCATGGGGCAAGGCAAAGAGGCAGGCCTCCACGAACTACCATGGTATCAGGATTGAACTTGCACTGTTGGTATCATTCTGCCCCACACTCTAGCCATCTGGACAACTGAGCTAACCAGCCCCTAGCAGTCAGGCTATGGAACCAAAAAGCTGAAATCATTCAAGATGTAGTTCAAGTCTGTAATCCAGGGACTTTCAATTCCTTTTTGGAAGGACGAGATTGAACGGCTGAATGGCCTCCCTCTCATCTGTTCTGACCTTTCACATCCTTTTCAGCTTGATGGTAATGGTAGGGTGTGGGATATGCCGGACTATGAGGTTACAGGTTTTGGTTGTATACAATTCTGCTGCTGGTGGCCCACAGCGCCTCATGGGTGTCCAATTTTGAGTTGCTAGACCTGTTCGAAATCTATCCCACTTAGCTCAGTGGTAGTGCTGCACAACATGATGAAGGATGTCCTCAATGTGAAGATGGATTTCGTCTCCACACTTGTGCGGCGGTCACTCCTACCAATACTGTCATGGACAGATGCATTTGTGACAGATTGGTGGGAACGAGGTCCTCATCTTATAACTTGAAATTCCTTCCCTATGCCTCTCTTTCCCCCTTTAAGACACTCCTTAAAAACTACCTTTTTGACCAAGCTTTTAGTCACGCACTCTTAATATCTCCTTCGGTGACTCATTGTCCATGTTTGCTTATAATGTTCCTGTGAAGTACTTTATGTGAAGTAGGTTATGATAGAGCATTATAGTATTTGATTTAAAAAGTACTAGTAAGTCCTCCTGAAGTGTAAAAAGTTAACAACTTTTGATGCTCTGTATCTTAAGGTGAATTATTACTCAAGCTAATAAGCAAAGCATTTTTGTGACTTTCCTGGTATTGGAAATGTTATCATGAAGTATGTAAATGGTATGTTGAAGAATAATGCTATAATACAATCTAGGGATTACAGTGACATCACAAAATTTATGTGGCCCTATGAATGTCATCATATCAGCAAGGTGAAATCACAGCCTTATACTCAGAATCTACAATCTCTAAAGAAGGTCCAAGCTAAAGAGTTAAAAGTACAAGGATTAAGATATGCTCAGGTGTTCTTAATACAGAATAACAGCTGCTATTCTGTGGTAGCTAAAGCAATGGATTTAACTTCGGTTTTTTTCTTTTGGAACATCCAAGAATAATGTAGGAGCTCTAAATTGCATGTTGACATTGGGCTCTAGAATCCTGTGTACTGGATTATTCCCTTTGTGAGGCTACTTCCATAGATGCAGAGACCCGGAGTGCACATGGGGAGCATTTACTTCTCAGAATCAAAGAATTATAGAATCGTACATCACAGGCAGATAGTTAGTTTATTCTGCCTGTGCCAGCTCTTTAAAGGAGCTATCAGATCATCCTACTCCCCTGCTTTATCCCCACGGTCCTGCATTTTTTTCCTTTTCAAGTATTTATTCAATTTTGAAAGTTTTTGTTGAACTTGCACTCTTTCAGGCAATGAATTCCAGATCATTATAACTCATTGTGATTTTTAAAAAAACTCTTTGAATCTCTTTTCTGGCTCTTGTGTTTAAGACACTGGTGTTAACTTGATGGAAAAATTGTTGGTTGTATTTGGGTTGGTGATGCTTCTGGCCTGTTCACCCTTGAGTATAGCTGATCGAGGATGTCTCTTTGCATCAAAATAAAAACAAATTGCTGAAAATACTCAGCAGACCTGGCAGCATCTGTGGAGAGAGAAACCGAGTTAACATTTCAAGTCGAATGTGATTTTCCTTCAGAATTGAAGGAGGGTAGATATGTGATGGGTTATATGCTGTCAAAAGGGGAGAAGGGAAGGAAGAACCAAAGGGAAGGGTCAGGATTTTCCTTGCCTGCTGACGTCGGGTGTGTTTGGTGGCGTGAGCCGACAACATGGCATGATTGGTTGAATGACGGCATGAAACCAGTTTGCAATCATCTGCTATCAGATGTTGGGAACCTCATTGTAATACATCAGGATATCATTATAAGGCCAACCTGCTGGACACATCCCCGCCACATCACCCCCCCCATTCCGGATCGTCCGCCCACCGACATGTTTCACAACAGCACGTAAGTGACGTGCACTTGGCAGACTGCACTTCACTCGGAACTTCAAAGTCTGTTTGCCTATCTTGCTTCATCAGCACTCGCAGTCATCAGTGCCAGGCTTCACAGACAGCACCACATCACTTTTAGGGGGGCTCACAGGCAAGTCTCTACCTACCGGATCGGCCACATGTGGGGTGGCTTTTCAGCGGCTGCAGGGCAAAGTCTTCCTTAGGGAAAGGGGAAAAAGTGGCTTCAGGCAAGGGAAGAGGCTGCAGGGCAAGAGCTGTACTGGGGAAGGAGAGTTTCCCATGGTGTATGTGGGACACATTTTGATCTGTGTAAGTGGCCTCAAGATAGCGAGGGCTGAGGAGACAGTCGCCAGAGGAGATGGCGCCAGATGGACATGTGAGGGTATGCGTGTGAGAATGGGTGGTGATGTCCCTTGAACTGGCAGTGAGCAAGATGTCAGTGAACGTGTGATGGGTTTGAGTGTTTGAGTTTAGAGTGACGAGCTGGTTGCCGTACCCTGGTTGCATGGATGAGATCATTCACCCTCTCTCGGCATTGGATAGCTAACCTCTTCTGTTTAGCATTGGCTCTGACTACTGCTGCCACTGCCTGCCATGCTGGATTGGTGATGCTGCTGCCCGTCCTGCGGCCAGAGCAGAGGGTGGAGGACATCATGGCGGGCCTCCACTGTGTCCAAATGGCATTCCAGTGACGCATCATTAAACCTGGGGGCTGCAATCTTTGTGCCTTTTGTGGACATCTTCCTTGAAGTAGTCATGGGCTCGAAGAACTGAGATGTGTGTGCACAGCTGGACTTGAAATATGGCGCCCGGTGTGATGAAATGGCGAGGTGATGGCGTGGCATACAAATGAGAGCCCACCTGCCATGGAAATGATGTGTTCCCCAGGAATGCTTAAGTAATGCGGCGGGTTTGGAACGATATGGTGTGAAAACCTGTCATCGCAGCTGGCCATTTTACCCAAACGCTACCGCATTTGGTGCAAATTTGGGATGATTCTGGCCAAGGTCTATGACAGGGTTGAGGGTGGGAGGGATTAAATGACAAAGTTGCCATGGAGCAAAGGTTGCAATAGTGGTTGTAATAGAAAAACAAAACATTGGTTGAGAGTGAGTGTAAACGTCTGAAAGCAAAAACATGAAAAATAAAATTCAAGTCGGCATATTGCAAAAAAAAGAGGAACCAAAATGAGGGATCATTTCATGATCTGAAATTGTTGAACTCATTGTTGAGTCCAGAAGCTTGTAAAGTGCCTAATCGGAAGATGAGGTGCTGTTCCTCGATCTTGTATTGAGCTTCATTGGAACACTGAAGCAGCTTGAGGGCAGAAATGATTGTGAGAGCAAGACGGTGAATTAAAATCGCAAGCAACTGGAAGCTCAGACTGCGGACTGAGCAGAGCCTTTCTGCAAAGCAGCCTCCCCAGTGTAGTGGGGACCACATTGTGAGCATTGAATACAGTACACTAAATTGAAAGAAGCACAAGTAAATTGCTACTTCACCTAGAAGGAGTGTTTGTGACCTTGGATGGTGAGGAGAGAGGAGGTAAAAGGGCATGTGTTACATCTCCTGTAATTGCATGGGAAGGTGCTATGGAAGGGGATGAGGTGTTGGGGGTGATTTGAGGAGTGGACCAGGGTGTCATAGAGGGAACAGCCCCTTTGGAATGCTGACAGAGGAGGGGAGGGGAAGGGAAGATGTGTTTGGTGGTGGCATTATTACTGGAGGTAGTGGAAATGGCAAGGCATGATCTTTTGAATGTGGAGGCTGGGTGGGTGGAAAGTGAGGACAAGGGGAACACTATCGCGGTACTGGGAGGGAGGGGAAGGGTGAGAACAGAAGTACTGGAAATGGGTTGGCGAAACAGTTGAGCATTTGTTTGCATCAAGTTGCAAATGTAAGTCAATTTTTGCCCTTGCCTCTTGATGTTGGGAACATACAAGGACTACTGCCTGTTGTTGGTGTCGTTTATACATAAAAAATAGAAACATTTTGGCTGTTAAATACATTTGCTCCCCTTAAGGTGGAAGTGCACAAATATGACAGCAGGGGTGCTGCTGCAGGAGAAGCCACATGGCCTTGACCTTGAGTATGAATCACTGTCAGAAGCTTATTATCTGGCATTGTTATAACCCTAAGGCAACAATTTACTACTCTATTCAAGTACAATTGCTAACTGCATAATTAGGTTTCCCAAGCATTGGGGATTGTCCAGAGCCTCCAGGAATTCAAGATCAATCTAACAAGCAAATCCTGGAGAAAAGTCGTAGAAGTATTGAGAAAGATTTGTGATATGTTTTCATTTACTTCTAATTTTCTTTCATTTGTTATAACATTGGAGTTGGTGGGGGCCAAGATGTGTTGACAGGGCAAGCAATTGTAGGTCATGTGATGCAGCCTACAGGAATATGCCCATCCAGGGTTTGCAACCCTGTGCATCTTGCTTGTAGATATAAGAATGAAGGTGGTGGACTGTGTAAATTTATTTGGTCTCTGCTGAGACAGAATTGGTCTCAATCTGTTTGGCTTCCCGTGACCTATGCTGACAGTGTTAGCTGTGTGGAGGGAGGGCAGGGCAGCAAGCTGGTCATTCCTTCTACCACTCAGTCCAGTTTTGCACATTGAGGATGGGAACTTCGGTGAGATACCAGACAGCAGCTGTAATCTGGGAACAGCTTTCTAGCATGAGTCAGCACCTACAAGGGTGGAGAGAAGGGAATTCATTTTGGGGAGGGAGGGAGGGGTGCAAACAAGACATGTAATTTGAGAATCAAAAACATTAATATTTTTCACAATGACGATTGTGAATTTTTTTTTATTATACTCTCTTTATGGAAACATTCAAATTTGAATGTTTATAACCTTCATCTTTCTGGAGAAAACATTAATCCAGGATCAGCAAAACTGAAGCTTTCTGTTGCAGACCAACAGCTTCCTCAGTTTCTTGTCATCACTACTTTTTTTTCATTCTCTTCATAAATCCTTCAACTAAATGGGATCCAGTCAAACCTCCAGATCTCAGATTCATCCAGCAGCTGTGTCTGAACTTCAAGATTGAGTACAATTACTTTTTGTGTAGAAAGTGTGGACAAAACTATTTATCATTTTTAGGATTTTCAGTTCAGTGGCTGACACAACTGTGGCAACGCTAGATATATCTGTGTGTTCCAAAGGCAGGTACTGAAACATGATTTATAATTTGCTGAGTAATAATTTGTTAAACAGCTCTCTCAAAACCCTCCTGAGCGGTCATTCATCAGCTGAGACAGCGAATATTGACAGGCTATTCCAGCATTAAGGCCAATCCTGGATTTCCACATTTTACAGTACATGCATGAGAAATTGCTGTCTGATTCTCACATATAATAGTGGTGAGTGCTAATAGCAAGTTTTGTGTTGAAACACGACAACAATGTTGTGGCTGATTACTGAATACAAACAGAGCTACAGGTGTCCCATGGGTTATTACAGTCACAAAGAATGTGGTTTGATGCAAAAGGTCCCAGCTGATTTGATTGTACCCTTTCTGAACATCAACCCATCTGTCCTTATTACAGTATCTGGTGTGTGCAGATACAATAACTATTGTCAAAACAGTGTGCCAAATGTACAATTTATTGTTTACTTCTCAATGAAACCTGCAATAATCTCCATCTTTGATCTTTGTCCCATTATAAAATATGAGTTAGAGCTCATCAAACTGTGTTGATGCAGCCCATCACTGTCAATTCAAAATCTGAATAAATCTCCAAGACTTAAACGAAACAGGGAGAAATTTCAGGCTGAAAGCTAATCACCAGGAATAACGGCTGCTGAGGCTTCCATATGATTTGACATGCTTTTACCTCCATTAATTACATTATTGCTTAGGAATAATTATTGGCTAGTGACCATTCTTCTTGTAAAACTTGGGGGTGGGGGCGCTACAGATTTTGTTCCTGATGTCCTCTTCATCCTAATTTATACTTGACATAAACTGGAGGCAATTCTCATCTTACCTGACTGTCAGGAATCTTGAAAAGACTGGGCGCAACACTGGTTCCACAGCCTGCCTGATTTTTGCTCTCTATTGAAGTCAGTGGAGAGCAATAATGGACAGAAAGTAACACTGGCAATTTCAGCCATCCCATAACTTGTCAGCCCAGTGAGTTAAAAGTACTCCCAAAGTGAATGGGTTTAGTCTAACTCTACATTTGCCATAGATTAATACAGTTGTGATACCTTCCATTATTGAATATCATGTCAGCTCTTGCCATCTCAGTTCACACATAGAGGATGGCAATTGGGTCAGAGACTGGAAGGCCACACTGAAATGAGGAAAAGCATTTTCAGGAGAGCAAAATAGGAAATAATGGGTTAGTGGGAGGTGGGAGGGGGAGAGGGAAATATAATCAGAGAATCGCAGAATTTTAATGGTACAGAAGGAGGCCATTTGGCCCATCGTGTCTGCACAAGCTCTCCAAATGAGCGTTATGACCTAGTGCCATTGACCTGCTTTTTCCCCGTACCCCTGCACACTGTTTCTATTCAAATAAATCATCTAATGCCCTCTTGAATGCTTTGATTGAGCCTGCCTCCACCACACTTCCAGGCAGTACATTCCAGACCCGTGTGTGAAAAAGTTTTTTTTCTCACATTTGCTTCTTTTGCAAATCATTTTAAATCTGAACCCTCTTGTTCTTGATCCTTTTATGAACAGGAACAGCTTCTCCCTGTCTATTCTGTCCAGCCCCCTCATGATTTTGAACATCTCTATCAAATCTCCTCTCAGCCGCCTTCTCTCCAAGAAGAACAGTCCCAACCTCTCCTATCTATTCTCATAGCTGAAGTTTCTCATCCCTGGAACCATTCTTGTAAATCTCTTCTGTACTCTCTCCAATGTATTCACATCCCTCCTATAATGTGGTGCCCAGAACTGTACACAATACTCCAGCTGAGGTCTAATGAGTGTCTTATATAAATTCAGCATAATACTCCTTGCTCTTGTACTCTAATTCCATGCCCCTATTAATAAAGCCCAGGGTACTATATGTTTTATTAGGCCAGGCTAGTATCCGCTGGAATTTAGAAGAGTAAGAGATGGCTTGATTGAACTACATAAGATTCTGAGGGGTCTTGACATGGTGGATGTGGAAAGAATGTTTCTTCTTGTGGAACAATCTAGAAATAGGGGTCATTGTTGAAAAATAAGGGGTCGCCCATTAATAATTGAGATGAGGCAAAACTTTTTCTGAAGGTCGTGAGTCTTTGGAACTTTGCTTCCACCGCCTTTTCAGGAAGAGAGTCTTTGAATATTTTTTAAGGCAGAGGTGGATAGATTCTTGGTAAGCAAGGGGGTGATAGGTTATCAGGGGTAGGTGGGATGCGGATTTGAGGTTACTATTAGATCAGCCATGATCTTATTAAATGGTGGAGCAGGCTTGAGGGGCCAAATGGCCTACTCCTGCTACTTGTTCTGATGTTATTATAACATAGCAAAATATCCCAAGCTTTAGAGCAGTGTTATCTGACGAAGTTTGCCATTGAGTCAGAAAAGGAGCTTTTAGGACAAGTGATTGAAAGTACGATCAAAGGGATATGTTTTGAGGTGCATCTTAAAGGAAGAGTGAGGCAGAAAGGTTTAAGAAGATAATTGCAGAGTTTAGGGCTTAGGCAGCTGAAGGCATGGATGCCAAGGGTGGAGTGAATCAAATTAGGAGATGTGCACAGTCCAAAATTGGAGTGCAGAGATCGTGTGGGGTTTGGGGAACAGTGCACTGTGCTATCTTGACTAAGCTTCATTCTCTTCCAGTGTAGACATATCATTACAGGGGTTCTTTGTTTTGAGGATGTGACCTGTTCATTTACATACCACTCTTAAGCAGTCAGATTGCTCATACTTGATGGTGGTAGCCAATAAGTAGAGGATATCCCATGGAGCTGAGTACTGTGGAGTGGAAAAGGCAGCATTATTTGGTAAGTACCACTGGCCTGATCAGGGGATGTAAGCAGATTGGAATAAGTTTTGTCAATACCAAGTTATAGTTGGTACAGTTTTTTTTTAAGAAAGAATTTGTCACCTTTGTGTGTGCTAATTGTTGTGCCTGTGTGTATTGTTGCCGCCCACTTCCTCTTCTTAGTTACATGTACGCTTATTGGGTATGGGATCAGTCAACGACAGAGGGGTGGAATTGTCTGGTCCCATTGGTGATGGGCAACATGACAAGCAGCGGGAGGGGCAGAAATTGGTTTCACACTGGTGTGAAAACACAGTGGGATCATTCGATGACCAGTGGGAGGCCGGCAAGAACCCTATTTGCATCCCGGTAATGGGATGCAAAGTAAGGTCCGACCAAAATCATTCCCTCCATGCCCGATTTACCGTTATGCTGGCAGGAAAATACGCTGGCCCAGAATGTGTGTGGACAAGTGTGACATGCAGAAATTGGGACTCGCTTTTAGGGCCTTGCTCAGATCGTGGACATCCAAAGAAAAGATTATGCTGGAGCCCTATAGCTACCAGACCCTGGAGGAACATGTGCATCGCATGCTGGGTAGATTTTCATGGACATGGGTCTGCCATGAAACAGCCCATGGAAGGTGGGAGGTCTCCATTGACGCTTTGGGTCTGCTTCAGAACATCACCATCTTGGTCATGGGCTACGACGGATGATCGGTGAAGTGGTGGGCACGGGGAGGAAGGCCTAGCTGTGATTGGGATAGGAAAGTGTACTGCGGCAGATGGGAGGTTGGGAAGGGTGGGGAAATGAAGGTTTGGGGGGTTGAGGATGTGAGGTTGAGGTGGAGGAACCAAGGTGTTGGGAGGAGGGTATAACGTGGGAGAATAAAGCAAGGGGGGAGGAAGGTGTGAGGGAGGGAGTTCAGTGGGGGAAGGAGTTTGCATGGAGGAGCAAGTTTGGATTGGAGGACTTGCAAAGCCTGTCATTGAATCTGAAAGACAGCATTTACACATTATTCAGTGTCAGTGAATATATTTTCAGATTATAAAGTGAGAAAATGTGTTCACCATTTGTGTTCAGAACTTCTTAACTTTTCTAGGCCTACAACTTCTTTTAGGTGCTACCCTGACATCCGCAGCATGGGTGGTGATAGCCTGTGCAATCGTTGGCCCTGTTGCCTCTGATGAGCATGGGCCCTCTGGAGAGTTGAGGCCTTGAGGGTCCTAGCTTGTTTTGGCTGTTCTCCTGTGGGCCAGCTGCTCCTTATGCGGTGACAGAGGACAGGGATGAGGGGATCACATGCAAAGGGGACTCTGAGAAAACAGAGCTTCTGAGATTCCTGAGTAGATGGCTCAGGGGCATCCAGGTGCCGCTCCTCCTCCCATCATGCATGCGAGGGACCAGGCCTGGCTCCTTGAGGTGAACAAGCACCTGGAGAGACGTCGAGGTGCCCCCGTTTCCCCCTTGTGTTGCCACTGCGGGAAGTCATTAATGACTACCTTGATGGAGTGCAGGTCTGCGCGCATTTCCATATTCTGCTGGACCAGGGTCTCCATGTCGTCTGCCATCCTTCCCATGGAAACCTGGTATGAGCGCATATGTGGGCACCACTTCATCAGAGAGCAGGGAGATGCGCTTCCCCGACTACCATTCCACTCTGTTCAGGGCTTCCAACAGCTCTGCGTGATGTTTCCCCTCCTGCTGATGAGTTGGAAAGTCAGGTGATGATCCTGAGGATAATCACCTGACTCGGACCTCACAGATGCCATTTCCCCAGCAGTCTTCCTAGTGCCAGGGAGCTCAGCTGAACCTGCCTCCTCCTGCTGCAGACATGTGTCCTTGCAGTGACCACCAGATAGTGAACCCAAGCCTGCTCTAGATCTAGATCGCACTGAGGTGTGTGTCTCTGCGCTGGTGGAGGATGTGGATGTAGATGAGTGCTATGATGGGTCTTCCAGCCTGCTTATTTCCAGCTCTTCGAATGGAGGAAGTGTCCTCTTGGTTGCGAGTGAGGGACTGGCTGGCTGAGGGTGTTGGTCGCTTGGCAAAGCTCCCTGTGAACCAAAGTAAACCACCACCACCCCCCCCCAAATGCTGGATTGATGTCTTGATGTCTCTGGTGGACCCTCTGTGACCCGATGGGGGGTGGCAAACATTGCGGTGGCCTCCCACAGCATCCAGCAGGTGCCCAAGAGAGGGGTCACTAAATTTGGGCACTGCCGTCTTCTTTGCTTTCGGGCCATCTGTCGCCTGGATCAGTCCCAATCTGTAGGCATGAAGTTGGCTGCGCCGTTCTGTTGTGCTTTAAATGTGGTACCCGGAGTGAGGAAGCACTGAGATGGCGTGGCGGGTAAATCCGGATCGTTGGTGGACTGGCTAGGAATGTTTTCCATGAATGCATCATTAATGAGGTGGGACACGCCAGGAAGGGGATGATGCGGCGCAAAAAACGGCTATTGCAGCCACTGGGTAAAATGACCTTTTCATGCCCGCTAGTGTACTTATGGGAGGCTTCTGCCCAGGTACAGCATTTTGGCATTGTTCTCCCCCAGGTTTAAACATAACTGATTTCTTTTTATGAGCTTGGCTTGTGCCTTATGTTGCTCTTTACTACTTTCTGGAATGGTTGCCTCCTACACAACTTTAACTTTAACCCACCAAGGCCTGAATATTCTGTATGGCTTTTAATATATATAAGCACTTTTTGTACTTTTCTTGATAAGTGTAGCCCACTGCGATTTTGCACCCATAAAAATGCCTTTCAGGTTCTGGGCTATATCTGGGTTTCATTCACTGCAATTATGTTTTGACCTTACATTTTGGAACTTTGCCTCAGAACAGAAAAACAACTTATGTGGACTGCTCCCAATTTTTTTGGCCAACTTCTGTAACTAAAACCCAATTAAGGCCCGCCCAGCGTGACGTCTGCCAGGAAGCGCTATGCACTCCCCGTGTGGGCCGGGGGGGAGTTCTCTCAGCCTCTCTTTTGTGCATGCGCACGAAAGAGCGCACTGATCTTCCTGAGGCTAAGTGCTGCCTCAGGGAGATCGGCTCCAAATTTAAAAATGTTAAGCAAATGATGGAAAGATTTCCCTGACATGTCCTCTCATGTGTCACTGTCTCATGAGTTGGGACATGTCCATAGCTTGTACTGAAACCTCTTTAAAATATTTAAAAACCCTCATGAAACCTCATCACGCCCATGGATGAGATTTCATACTTTTTCTTAAATCTGCCAGGGCTCCCGGTTGGACGGGCAGGTCCACTAATTTCTTCAATTGATTTTTGAATGGCCTCAATAGGCTGTTGACTAGTCGGCGGGCGCACAGCTGACTCGGCTGCGCCCCCACTGACCCGAAAATTCAAATGATGCGAGATGACGTTGGGAGTTCCGTCCGACATCATTTTTTGCGTCGGCGAGCGGGTTCCACCCCTGCTCGCCGACGAGAAAACTCTTGCCTAAGTCTACGCACCTGCAGTGACTCTAAATTCAAACCATGAAATCAAACTCCATAGCTCAACATGCAGGCCAGGGGCAATCCTCACTATCACCATTTGTTACATCTCCAGAGCATTGATGATCTTGATGTTGGTGGAGTAAAACGGTACAGAATATTCCAGATAAGTTGGAATCATAGAATTATTACAACACAGAAGACCAGTCGACCCGTTGAGTCCACGCTAGCTCTCTGCAACAACAATTTCTCACTAAATCTTACATCAAAGCAAATGTATTCCAAGTTTTACACTCATGATGCACTTCTCTTTTAGTAATGTACAATTATTTTCATCTATCAATGTCCCATCCCATGGATCTTAATCCAAAGTATGTCCTCTCGGATGGAGTATATTGAGATCTGGTTATGCTACAGCAAACACAAAGTGACATGTGACAATCTGTGGCCATTCGTGTGAACAGGGCGCAGTTTAGCATCTCTCTGCAATGAGATGGCTGAAAGCAGAAACTCCACATGTGGGCTTTTGCATCAATAAACTCATTCCCTTCTACTTCATTGGAGTTAACTGTTCCAGGCAACTCTGTTCCTATTAAGTGAATTGTGAAATGCTGAGAACTGAAGTGTTTTGTGGATGATATCAATAATTTCTAGCCTTCACACATCTGACACAAAGATTGATCTGGCAGGCAGTGAAATGATCAACTGTACCCGCATTACAAAATGAGTTATTAAATTATCACGTTAGGTAAAATATATTGTTGTAATATGAATTTTACATATTGTGGTTTAATCAAAACCAATATTGTGGCAATCTTTCCATTCCCCTGCACTTATACCTCTGTCTCCAATTTTCTCCCCTCTTCTCAGATCCTAAAGCCCTGTCTCTTGCTGGGGTATAGTCCTCACCCAAATGCCTGTTCCCTGCCTAAACCTTCCTGCCTCTCTACCCCTCTCTCCTCCTCTAAGGCGCTCCTTAAAACCAAATGGATGCATTGGTACGGAGGTTGTGGATGCATTGGTATGGAGATATTAGATACAATGGTTTTAATTTTCCAAAATTCCCTAGATTCTGAAAAGGTCTCATCAGATTAGAAAATGGTGAATGTGACTCTTCACAAGGAAGGAAGGAGACAGAAAGCAGAAAACTACAGGCCAAATATAAAAACAAAAAAACTGCGGATGCTGGAAATCCAAAACAAAAACAGAATTACCTGGAAAAACTCAGCAGGTCTGGCAGCATCGGCGGAGAAGAAAAGAGTTGACGTTTCGAGTCCTCATGACCCTTCAACCAGTTCGGTCGAAGGGTCATGAGGACTCGAAACATCAACTCTTTTCTTCTCCGCCGATGCTGCCTAAACTACAGGCCAGTTGGCTTAACATCTATTATAGGGAAATTGCTAGACTCTATTAAGTAGGTTAGAGCAGGGCACTTAGTAAATCTCAGTGCAATCAAGCAGAGTCAACATGGCTTTGTGAAAGGGAAATCATGTTTGACTAATTTATTGGAGTTCTTTTGAGGAAGTAACAAGTAACGTGGATAAAAGGGAACCTGTGAATGTGCTGTACTTAGATTTCCAGAAGGCATTTAATAAGGTACTACATCAAAGGTTACTAAGCAAGATAAGAACACATGGAAAGAGGATTGGTTAGCTAACAGGAAGCAGACAGTTGTTCTTTTCAGGTTGGCAAGGTGTGATAAGTGGTGTGCCACAGGCATCAGTGCTGGGGCCTCAACTCTTTACAATTTATATCAATGACTTGGATGATGGGACTGAATGTATGTTTGGTAAATTTGCTGATGACACAAAGGTAGGAAAGTAGCAAAACGTCCATTGACTTTTGGCGGTGTGGGACCCGAAAATCTGGCCAAGGAGTCTGCAAAGGGACATAGCTAGATTTAGTGAGTGGGCAAAAATTTGGCAGATGGAGTATAATGTGGGAAAATGTGAATTTGTCTACCTGGGCAGGAAGAATAGAAAAGCCTTGAAAAATTCTATTAGCCCCACATCTGGTCGAGAAAGATAAAGATTTGCACAGGAGCTGGTTGTGAAGCAGCCTCAAAGTTATTGTAATGGAGAGAGATTGCAGAATTGAGGTAGATAGGGAACTGGGTGTCCTGGTACATAAATCAGGAAAGGTTAGTATGCAGGTACAGCAAATGATTAGGAAGGCAAATGAAATTTTGTCAATTATTGTGAGTGGAATGAAACATAAAAGTAGGGATGTTTTGCTAGAGTTGTATGCTGGGCAATGCACAGACCACATCTAGAGTACTGTGTACAGTTTTGGTCGTCTTATTTAAGAAAGGATATGGATGCATTAGAAGCAGTTAAGAAAAGCTTCAGTTGACTGATACGTGGGACGGGGGTGGTGGAGTTATCTCATGAGAGAAGGCTGGACAGGCTGGGCCTGTATCCATTGGAGTTTAGAAGAATGAGAGGTGATCATATTGAAACATACAAGGCCTTGAGAGGACTTGACAGGGTGGATGCTGAAAGGATGTTACTCCTTGTGCGAGAGACTAGAACTACAGGACGCAGTTTAAAAATGAGGGGTCTCCCATTTAAAACTGAAATGAGAAGAATTTTTTTTCTCTGAGGGTCACGAATCTTTAGAGCTTTTCCCCAGAGAGCGATGGAGGCAAGGTCAATTAATACTTTTAAGGCAGAGGCAGGTAGATTCTTGACTAACAAGGGAGTCAAAGCTTGTCAAGTGTAGGCAGAATGTAGAGTTGAGGCCATGGTCAGACCAGCTATGATCTTATTGAATGGCGGAGCAGGCTCAAGGGCCAAATGGCCTACACCCATTCCTATTTCAGGTGTTTGTATGTTCGTGCCTCTTCACCTGTCTCCATAGACTTCGCGTCACATTTTGTTTGGTAATACTCCTGGGAAGATCCTTTGTATGTTTTACTACATTATAGGCACTTTTTAAATGTTGTATAGGCCTCATCAATGAGAGTCAGTACTATTGTACCATGGGAGCATTATACCCAAGACTGATCCCTATCCTCATCCAATGTTGACACACTACCACTTCCCAGCAGGGGTAATCAGTGCTAATTTTTCCCCCTCTATATGGAGAGCTGATGCAAAATTGCCCCCCCACTGCTGCTATGACTGAGGTCTACAAACTCCACACTGATCTAAAACTGGGACAATCTTGGGTTGTGTGGCTCATTACCATATTACATCATACCACTCAGCTCAAAGGGTTTTCCATGCTGAATACAAAAAAAAACTTTGAGGCTGCTTCACAACCAGCTCCTGTGCGAATCTTTATCTTTCTTTCTCGACCAGATGTGGGGCTAATAGAATTTTTCAAGGCTGTTGCCAGTACCACTCCATGATGGGGTGACTGGAGTAAAGCTTCTATAAATGACAGTGGCCTGGTCATCTTGCCTTCTTTTCCTTTTCCTTCATTCCCAGGGCTCTCCCTGCTCCTGAATTTCATTTGCCAATCAGAGTTGGAAACTGATGAATTTGCCTTGTCAATGACAAGACTTTTGTCACATAACTCCCGGGTCAGGAACCTTGTACAATACAAGGCTGTCCAAAAACTGGAGTTGTCCAAAAACCAGACATTTTTAGAATGTGCTTCTGCCCATGATAAGTCCCCGAATGCAATTTCTTGCTGGCTGGCCAATTAATGGCCAGCCAGTAAGAAACAAGCATTGAGAAACCCTCAGCATTGCCAAGGGGGGCGGGACGACGCAGGCGCCAACAAAAATGAGGGTGCGGGTGGGCGCTTCTAGCTTTCACATCTGTCAGAACTCTTAAGAGTTGCATCACAAAAAAGAGTCAAGCTTTCACAGCATTTTCACTCCAAACCATTTAATAATTAGCATCTTGTGAACTATTGCCTTTTGGAGTGACTTTGGACAGAAGTTTGCAACAGCTACATCTTAGAGACTCCTTCTCAGAGTGCAGGGTTTCTATTGAAGTTTGGCCAGTTAAAACCAATTAGTCGCTTGCACAGAACACTGATGAGCTCCCTGCTTCTAGCCAACCAGAGCTAACCTACTTGTTAGGGTATTTTCTTAAAGGGTTACGTGGAGTTGATTGAGAAGAATCTGAGCTTCCAATGACAGGCTTACCCTGCAGATACCATAATGTGTTGCACTGCGTGCAGTACTGTGGATCTTTCTGGCTCTGATACTGGATCTGCAAAAACTTCTTTACCTGTGTCATTTTAAAACTACCTTGTCTTACTTTCTCTTGCTTTTTCCCATGGAACTTGGTCATTTGACAGAGAGAAGAAAGAGGCAGTTAATTTATAATTTTTTTTTAAGAAGGGACAGTGATGTGTGCTTAAGACCAGTCAAAGGCTAGAATTGCCATTCAGCCCATTAAAGTTAATCTTTCCTAATTGTTCAAATCAATAAAAATCTACAGTATGTGGTAGTTTTCACAAATCAAATATCCAAAAGCACTTTACAAGAGATAAGGGAACACCAAAGCAGGAATTGGGAAAGAAATTACAGGACATGCCCAGAAGTGCTGTTGGGAAATGAGGTTTTGAGGAGACTGTTGAAGATGAGGAGAGAAATGTTCAGGCAGTAAAGTAAAGGAAAGAGTCCAGAATGTGGGGAAATGGTGGCTAAAAGTTATTACCCTAAATCTTCCATTTTAGTGTCTCAACACTTAAAAACCATAAAATCCCAGAATAGGATGGATAAAACTGCCTACGTTCCCTAGAAGATTGAACAGTTCTAGAATAAACATGGAATAAAGGGTTTTTAGGATATCAGTCATTATCAATATTTAGTAGTGAAATGCAAACTGCTATACAAAACTGTCAGTCTGTTTCTGATTTTTAATCTAGTCCAAAGTCATTATCCCTGCATTCAGCAAGGCATGTCTGACTGTCAAATCCCTAAATGTTGAAAGTAATGTTCAGATTATATTGGCTGTTTACAGGCAGTTAACCGTCATTGTGATGATGGCCGTAATGATGTGATGATAAGTGAATTTGGAAGGGTTTTTATTAACATTCAGTGAACAAAATGAAAACCGAGGAAATATCACACCAATGATATTTTCCGTTTAAAGGAAATAGCTACAAATTTTCGGGTAAGGGCAGAATCAATTAGTTACCCCCACCACTGAAGGTGGGTGTTATGTGTGATATATTGACTAGGCACATGGGAACATATTTACAAGAGTCATGAAGCTTGAAGACCCATCAGCAACAGAGTTGTGTCATATGTGTCTGCTCAAAAGCAAAACTAAAACTGGATCGCGTGACACTTTCTTTCTTTCTGGTGATGTCATGCTGCAATCCCATAAAGGCGTATTACAACATCCCCCTTTCTTTTTAAAGATATTTCACCCGTTCCAAAGAAGTACAACTATTTCAACTACATGTTCATATTTAGTTACCATTACATAAGTGTATAGGACTAGTGAATCTGAGTCTCTAAAATGTAGAAGTAATCTGCTGGTTTGCCCAGACCTTGTAATGGTAACTTTGTCTGGAGGCTTCTTTAATTGTTCACAGTGATCTGTGGGATTGTCATTCTTGGATGTTATCCCTGGTTTCATTTGGGATCTAGTCCTCGATGCAATGGAACTGCATGGTGGTTGAGGAGCTGGGATGGATCTGATTTTTCCTTGTTTACGCTTCACCATTGCACCTTTTGTGTGCAATGACTTCATAGGACCTTGGTTCCAAACAAATCCTTATCACCTCAGCTGATCGTCACGTACCTTCTGTGGGATCTTGGATGCAAACTTGTTGTCCTAACTATATTCATGGCGTTTCTCTATCACATTATCGTGCACATTGGTCATCTTCTCTTGCAGTTTTAAAAGTTGCTCTCTAGTTTCTGAGAGAGTGGAGCAGGTATGCTCTTGACATGCCTCGCACTTCTTGATGATGACTTCAATGTCATTGTTCATACCCATCCAATAGATTTTCTCTCTTGTAAGTCTTTTTGTCTGACCTGTGCCCATGTGTGAGTGATGAAGTTGTTGAAGAATGTCATGTTGCAAAGATTAGGGTACAATGACCTGCCTGCCTTTAAAAATGACTCCCCGGGAGATGCCTGGTTCGTACTTGTAAGGCCAAAATAGTCTTATGTGTTTGTGGACATGCTGAATTGAATCAGGCCATCCTTCAATGATGGTTTTCCTCAGTTGTTGTAGTGTAGAATCTTTCTCCATTTCTTTTTGTAGCTGCTGGCATTTGATTGTGCAAAATGTACCAGATCAGTTGACAGACTTGCATTCTCCTGCAAGCATAATGTTGCAGCTCCCTTGAAACTCCCAATTTTGTCAAAACATTCTGGAAATTTTGATGTTAAGTCATGAACTGAGGTGATAGGAGTAGTTTCTGAGGTCTGACTGATTCCATAGGCTGTCACAAGTGCAAAGTCACAGCATGCCGGTAGGCCTGCAGTCGCTGGGCCTTTAGTCTCCATGATGTGACACCCAGGAGGATTGATTGTAATTGCACTTTAGGACTATGGATCCTGTGCACGGAATCAGTGAGCTGTTGGATGCTGAAAGTTTTATAGTAGTAGTTTTTGCCATGGCCCTCCACTTCTGTGAATATGTGTCTTTTAGAATTCTCAGGAGTAATATGTTGGCAAAATAAAAGCAAAATACTGCGGATGCTGGAAATCTGAAACAAAAACAGAAAATACTGGACAAACTCAGCAGGTCTAGTAGCATTTGTGGAGAGAGAAACAGAGTTAATGTTTCGAGTCTGTATGACCCTTCTTTAGATGTATGTTGGCACTTGCCCCTGCGTCAATCTTGGCTAATAATGAGTAGTTACCAACTTTGCTAGGGCAGATCATTTGAATCTTGGCAAACATTTCAGACGGTGCGACAGTATCTATGTTTTCCATGAGATGGACGTTGTGAAACATGTGTTCCCCTTCGTCTCTTTGCGCACATCATCTTCATTTTCTGGTTTGTCAGTCACCTTGTGTATATGCTTCTGACGGGATACCGCATGGTCATTTTTTTTGCTACAAGGCACCTGTTGTGTACAGTCTGTTTCGATCAGCACATGGCTCTTTGTAGCTGCACCAGCCTTTGCTCTAGTGCACTACAACTGCCAATGACTTTTCTGCCACATGCCTTGCAGAATTGATTAAAAGCTGGACATTCCCTTGATAACATGCTGAAGGCCATACTTTTCACAGTCTTGCTAGGTTTGGGTGTTTTAGTAAATGCGCCAAAAATTGGGGTTGTACTTAGAACCTGTAAGCTTCATCGACCTGCGAGGATCGCTTCGTACTTACGTCCATCCTTAAATAGTTCTTTGATGTTATGTTTTGGGATTGTCTGGCGGATCTTTCTGCAGTGCTTCCATGGGAGTGGATGCGATCACCAACTCAACAATGTCTGTTAGCTCTACATTTGAAAAATCACAGTACATATCCTTTTTTCCGCATCTGCTGACAAAGGGGTAAATGGATTCTGTAGGCTGTTGTCAAAATTACATGAACTCTAGTCAATGAATGCATTAATTTAACCTGATAATGAACTGGTCTTCTGATGTAGCCCATATCTTGTGGGGATCACTTAGCTCTTCTTCTGTTAATCCTGATATGTTTAGCCTATAGACCTTCATTTCTAATTGCAAGGTGAATTTTTATGGCCTGCTTGTCTGGGTCAAGCACACCTGAATCAAGAAACCATTGCCCTGTACGCTGTTTAAACATTCTGAGTTTAGATAGTAGGTCAACTGCACCCCAATTCACACTGGGGAATTTTGTGGACATTCTGACAATGTACGTTTTGACCTTCCATCTCCTTTTGTACCTGGGATGAATGCCACTGTAGCCGCTTTTGTGTGCTTTTCCAAAGCTCCACCCATTATAATCACAAGCTTCTCTGGCCCAATTTTATGACTTTTTTTTTGGTTTGATTCCCCCTTGCTTGCTTCGATCTGGCCCACACCCTGGTCCTTGCCTTTCCTGACTGAGCTAACCTGGTGTTGGTCTTCCCGAGGCACTGTCCCATTCACTGAACTGACAGGCTGTGCACCACAAACTCTTCATGAAGGACCCGTCTGCTTAGTGGCTCTTTCGTTAAGCACTATCCCGACACTGTCTTCAAAGTCTTTCTGTGCAGTCACCATGCTGCTATTTCAACACTCTGCAATGCTGCAGCTCCATTTTAGTCTGACCAAAATGTCGAGGGTTGTCTCATGCCATGTAACATGATCTAAGACTAAAGCAAAAAGCAAAATACTGCAGATGCTGGAGATCTGAAACAAAAACAAAAATAGCTGGAAAAACCCAGCAGGTCTGACAGCATCTGCGGAGAGTAATACAGTTGGTGTTTCGAGTCCGTATGATTCTTCATCAGAACTAAGGAAATAGAGAAATGAGGTGAAATATAAGCTGGTAGATGGGGGGTGGAACAGCTAGAGCTGGATAGAGGGCCAGTGATAGGAGGGAAAGAAGAGATTGCTAAAGATGTCATAGACAAAAGGACAAAGAGGTATTGAAGATGGTGGTATTATCTAAGGAATGTGCTAATGGGGACATTAGGGTAGAAAGCAGGACAAGGAACTGGCAGATGGTCCTAGTGGGGGTGGGTGGGGGGAAGGGATTGAAATGGGCTAAAACAAAAGATGGAAATAAATTTAAAAATAGGTGGGAAAAGAAAAATACATTTTTAAAAAATTATAAATTATTGGAAAGAGGGTGATTGGAAAGGGGGTGGGGATGGAGGAGAGATTTCATGATCTGGAGTTGTTGAACTCAATATTCAGTCCGGAAGGCTGTAAAGTGCCTAGTCAGAAGATGAGTTGCTGTTCCTCCAGTTTGTGTTGCGCTTCACTGGAACATTGCAACAGGCCAAGGATAGACATGAGGGCATGAGATCTAAGACTGTTCACCATGTCATATATAATTAAATATTTTAACTTGGACTCTGTAAGTAAGAGTTTTATTATAAATAAATCTCCCATACTCCATTTCCAAAATGCAAATTCTAACTACTTGGCACAAGGTAATTTATTAGAAATGAGTCTCACATCTCCAGCATTACTTAGTTTTGTTCTGTTAGTTCCAAGTTTCTTACCTGTCAATATTTCTGTTTAAAGTGACTGCTGACGAACAAGACAGGATATTGACTTCTGTCATGGCATAGCTGATAGTAAATGCTGAGCTGTTCAAATCCCAGAGGGAAACTTGAAACGACTGTCACAACTAATTTTCAATTTGTATAAATTTCGAGATATGGTGCCTTGATGTGGTGTCTTAGACCACCAAGTCTTAGGTTTTAATAAAACTAGATTAACCATTTATTAATAAGAGAAATGATTTTAAATACATGCATCAATCTACAAATTACTAGTATGATAACTTCTAAATCCCCTAATCAAGCTAACTCCCAATTACATTTTCATTAAAACAACAGTAAGACACATAGATTTTAAAAGACCCAGGGAAAGAAATATGATACCCTGAACAAGTCGAATTCTAAGTGAGTTTTCTTAACTGCAGTCCTTTGAAGGCAGCAGGTTGAGGCATAGATACTGAAGGCTTTTTCACAGACTTGCAAGCTCTTAAAAATGTTTTCCCTTACAAACAGTCTTTTCTTTATACATATCTTCCTCTTTGAATGCAAATACCCATTGTTTCACTATGCCTTTGGACTTTATCTCCCCGATAATAAAACTCTCTCATAGCACTGTTATATAAGTAACCTTTGGGAAAAATAAACACACTGGGCAGAATTTTACACTCAGTGTGCGGGCGCGGGCCCAACACGCCGGAATGTAAAATGACAACTTATATTTCACCTCTCTTCTATTTTTAACTTAGTTCTGTTGAAGAGTCATATGGACTCGAAACGTTAACTGTGTTCCTCTCCGCAGATGCTGCCAGACCTGCTGAGTTTTTCCAGGTACTTTTATTTTTGTGTTAAATTAAGCATGTTGATTTCATGCTGGTATCCTGCTTTAATGGTTCAGCAATTGAACTTTCACTATTTCATAGCCTGTTAACCTGCATATATGAACATGATCAACAAGCAGTCCTAGCCATCAAGCAATTTTTTTACTTAAATTTTGAGGTGAAGGTATTGATGTAAACAAAGAGAGGGAATATAATCAACAAAGACATCTCCCTTTGCCTCAAGCCTGACTGTACAGCCAGTTTACATGCATGGGTCACCTTTGTCACAGAAGCTGGTTGAAGTCCTACTCTGAAGTCATATAAAATTACAATGTAAAGCTCCTGCCCCGCCCCACATATGTTTAGTTTGAAGAAAGAATTATATATGTTAGTTTACAATATCTTTAAATGCAGTCACATAAATATTCCTTGAAAGAGTGCCCAGATACTTTTGGATGCAATGAGACCTAGGGTTCTTAACACGATTGATTCAAGTACATCAATGAGAATTGCTTCACCCATAAGAGTTTTAAATTAATTGTAATTTATGACCCTTTGGGAGTGCTGTTTCACAGAATCGCAAAGAAATTGTGCTTGACCTGAAAAATACTTGTGGTATATACTTTCAAGTAGATGGTATTATGTTACCATGACAATTTTGAAGCCAATTGTTTGGCATTTATGACAATATTGAGATATGCTTCAAAAGGCTCTCGAGTGTACAATTCAATTAAAAAAAATTTGTTTTTGGAAACAAATTGTGAGGTAAACTTTTATTTGTGTGGCTAATTGGTCCCAGTTTCTATGTGGACTAATTTTAAAGTTTTAGTTTTATGTGTAGGTAGTCTTATTGTTGAAATTATATTCTCCTGACTTCCTCCCCAATCCCATGGCCAGGATTTTACAGCCTCACCGTGGCGTGTCTTCTCCCGGTGGACGTGGCTAGCCATTTAAGTCTCCATTCAGTTCAGTGGGACCATAATATCCTGCCGGGTGGGAAGAGCCATAAAGTCCTGGCCCAAGTTTTGTGTGGCTGATCAAGCCTTGATGGCATTTTTGACACAAAAGCTGTTCTTCCATTATGGACTTTGTTATGATCCCCAGCTGATGTTACTACTGGACAAGCCCGATCCCAGGGTGGAACCTGGCTTGATTGATCCTAATTTTTATTTGTTTATTTAGTTACGTGGAAAGGGGCTACTGTACAGAGTCACCGGAGTTAGTTAATGAACTTTTTTAAAAAAAGAATAAAACATTTATACATCAAGAAAAGATGAACTATATTACAATACTCCTTTATCCACTTGTATACCTTTACAGATATATACAGATTTGTAAGGTAACACAAGTTACAAAAGCTATCTTATACTCTAATGTTCACAATAAGTACGCAGTCAATGTAAACCAATAGGCACCCTGTGGTCAGACATACCACACTCTGAAACCAAGTAACACATGCCTTCTCAATTAAATACTATGGATCTCTCAGCAGCTTCCCCCAGACGCTTGTCCCACCATAAGCCAGCCAGTCTCACTGAACACCGTCTTTCACACGAGGGTTTCCAATCTCCACTCTCCAAGAACTTGCTTTGGAATCTTCTCCCAAAATGATGCTTTCTCTTAGATGCCTTCCGCAAGGGTTTGCCTCCAAGATTTCGAACTCTCCTTCCATATTTTTCTCCACTGGTGCACCACATGCGTTCAAGCTTTCTTGCACATACTCTCACTGACTGAGCTGTCAACAGTACAGCACTGCTTCACATGCCCATAGCAAAGAGTTACAGACCTTCAGTTATCTCTTTGGACCTTCTTGCCTCTTGTAAGATGTTCTCGCTTTAAATCTACTTTCTGCAGCTTTTGTCTCTTTAAACCTGAAGCTTGCAGCTTTTCTGTCTGCCCCTTGCTCTTAACTTCACTTTTCAGGACCTTTTCCAGCTTCCTCTCCTTTTGATTAGAAGGTCTTCTGGGGACTTTCTCCTGTTCCTTGGATTTTGGGGTCTTTTCTTTAGCTTAGGACTTGCTATCTGTCTCCTTCGCTCCAGTCTCTCCTTGCAGCTGTCTTCAAAACCAGCTGAACTCGAACAGCTTCCAAATCAAACTGATGTTTCTAGTTTCTTCTGTGTATCTGTGGGAGGGACCTGCCTCTCAACCCCCATTGCTAGGCAACTTCCCAGTTTCTCTATTCTGGTTTGTTTAACTTGGCTGCAACAGCTGTAAAACTCTCAGAAATGCAGGCACCTTTTTAAAGTGAAACTAAAACTCAATTTTACCTTTTCTTAACGCATAAATACAGAAATACAAATCAAACTTAAACTTTAAAGTTAAAACTTATTCCTAACACCTACAATTACCAATATAACTTAATTAAATTGGACTAGCCGTATAAATACTGTGGCTACAAGAGCAACTCAGAGGCTAGGAATAGTGTGATGAGTGACCCACCTCCTGACTCCCCAAAGCCTGTCCAGCATCTACAGGGCACAAGTCAGCAGTATGATGGAATATTCCCCACTTGCCTGGATGAGTGCAGCTCCCACAACACTCAAGAAGCTTGATACCATCCAGGACAAAGCAGCTCGCTTGTGGCACCACATTCACTCCCTCCACCACCAGCGCACAATAGCAGCAGTGTGTACCATTTACAAGATGCACTGCAGGAATTCACCAAGGCTCCTTCACCAGCACCTTCTAAACCCATGACCACTACCATCTAGAAGGACAAGGGCAGCAGATAGATGGGAATGCCACCACCTAGAAGTTCCCCTCCAAGTCACTCAACATCCTGACTTGGAAGTATATTGGAAGTATATCGCCGTTCGTTCACTGTCCCTGGGTCAAAAACCTGGAACACCCTTCTTAACAGCACCGTGGGTGTCCCCACACCACGTGGATTGCAGGGTTTCAAGAAGGCAGTTCACCACCACCACCTCAAGGGCAACGAGGGATGGGCAATAAATGCTGGCCCAGCCAGCGCAGCCCACATCCCTTGAATGAATTAAAAAAAAACTATCTCTCTTTCCTAACAAGTGAAAGAAAGAAAGAACTTCCATTTGTCTAGTGCCTTATTAGGTGCTCAACAAGCCACAAATTATCTTACAACTAGTCACTCATGTATGGGCAAATATGGCAGTGGATTTATACAGAGCTAAGTACTAGAAACACTAAATGAGATAAATGATTAGTTTGTTTCTTTTTGTGTGTGGTTATGTTGTTTGAAGAACATTGACCAGAGCACCAAGTGAATTCTCTGCTCTTTAATTTCCACCTGATCAGGCAGACCGAGCTTTAGCTTAACATCTCACTCAAAAGATAACAGTGCAAGCACTTCCTGAGTGCTGCACTGGAAATGTTTGGCAAGATTATGTTCTCACATGGTAGAGTGAGACTTGAACCTTCTGATTCAGAGACGAAAACTTTACTGTTTGATAATATCTTGGGAAATGAGATGAAATGATTTGCAGTATCCAACTGACTGCACAATAAAGCAAAATCTTCTTTCCTTCCCTGTCCATTTTTCTCCAAACCCCCAGTGATGGATATCCTGAACATTACAGGAGGAAAGTAGCAGTATTGATCTCCATGACAGTGGAGGAACTACAGTTGGCCACAGGGCAAGGCAGAGATATCATGGGCATTCCTTCTCTTCCCAGACCCCTTATTCTCACCTCCCCACCCCACATCAGCTGTCACAAGTTGGAACATGTCCATAATTTTTTTAAAAACTTTAATAAAATTTTTTAAAACCTACATGAAACCTCATCCTGTTTGTGAATGAGGTTTCATGCATTTTTCTAATTCCGGTCAGGGCTCCTAGCCTGCCTGCCAACCTTAAGGTTGGACGGGCAGATCCATTAATTATTTCAATGTCAATGGCCTCAGTTGACCATTGACAGGTCGGCGGATGCACAGCTGATTTTGATGCGCCCCGCCTACCTGAAAATTTAAATGGGGCACAGTGACATCAAGAGTTCTGCCCGATGTCACCACGTCATTTTACGCGTTGGCGAGCGGGCCCCGCCCCCTGCTCGCCAACGGGAAAATCCTGCCCTTAATGTAGTGAAACTGACTCAAACATACGAACAAGGAGCAGCAGGCCATTCAGCACCTTGAGCCTGCTCCACCATTTAATAAGATCATGGCTGATCGATAGTAACCTGAAATCTGCAGCCCATCTACCACCGATAACCTATTACCCCCTTGCTTACCAAGAATTTATCCACCTCTGCTTTAAAAAATGTTCAAAGACTCTGGCTTCCACCAAATGTTCAGGAAGAGAGTTCCTAAGACTCACAGCCCTCTGAGTGAAAAGATTTTGCCTCAACTCTGTCTTAAATGGGCGAACCTCTTTTTAAACAGTGATCCCTAGTTCTAGATTCTTCCACAAGAGGAAACATCCTCTCCACATTCACCCTGTCAAGGCTCCTCAGGATCTTAAAGGTTCCTATCAAGTCACCTCTTACTCTTCTAAACTCCAGCAGATAGTAGCCCTGTCTGTCCAACCATTCCTCATAAGACAACCCACCAATTCCAGGTGTTAGTCTGGTAAACCTTCTCTGAACTGCTTCCAATGCATTTACACCCTTCCTTAATAAAGTGACTAATACTGAACATAGTACTCCAAATGTGGTCTCATTAGTGCCCTGTACAACTGAATCATATCCTCCATACTTTTGTATTCAATCCCCCTCGTAATAAATGATGACATTCTATTAGTTTTCCTATTTACTTGCTGTACTTGCATACTAGCCTTTTGTGATTCATGCACTAGGACACCCAGATCCTTCTGCACTTCAGGGCTCTGCAGTCTCACCTTTTAGATAATATGCTTTTCTTTTATTCTTCCTGCCAAAATCAACAATTTCACATTTTCCCACATTATAGTCCGATTGCCAGATCTTTGCCCACTCACTTAACCTTTCTATATCTGTTCGTAGCCTCCTTATGTCCTCTTCACAACTTACTTTCTTACCTATCTTTGTGCCATCAGCAAATTTGGCAACCATCCCTTCAATCCTTTCATCCACTCCTTTAATCTGGGGACATAATCATTGGCTCACAGCCTTCTTAGGTCTAAATCCTGTTAGTTGTCCAAATTTAGGGACCATTATAGTATTAAGTGCAGCTGGACCAGCCACATAAATACTGTGGCTACAAGAGCAAATCAGAGGCTGGGAATTCGGTGGGGAGTAATTCACCCCCTTACTTACAAGTCAGGAGTATGATGGAATACTCTCCGCTTACCTGGATGAGTGCAGCTCCAACTTCGCTCGAGAAGCTCCACACAATCCGGGACAAAGTAGTCTGCTTGATTGGCACCTCATCCATCACCTTCAATGTCTACTCTCCACATCACTGACGCACGGTAGCAGCAGTGTGTACCATCTATAAAACATACTGCAGCAACTCACCAAGGCTCCTTCAACAGCACCTTCGAAACCCGTGACCTCTACACCTGGAAGGACAAGAGTAGCAGATGCATGGGAACACTAACACCTGCAAGTTCCCCACCAAGCCACCCAGCACCCTGTCTTGGAATTATATTGCCATTCCTTCACTGTCTCTGTGTCAAAACCATGGAACTCCCTCTCTAACAGCACTTTGGGTTTACCTACAACACATGGACCACAGCGATTCAAGAAAGCAGCTTACCACCACCTTCCTGAGGGCAATTAGGGACGGGCAATAAAATTGCTAGCCAAGCCAGTGAGGCCCACATCCCGTGAAAGGATAAAAAAAAAGCTGACGAGAGAAAGCCATGGATGAACCTACCATCAGCTGCACTCCTATAATGTAAATTCATAGAATTATACACCACAGAAAGAGGCCATGCAGCCATCATAATTCTGCCAACTCTTCAAAAGAGCTATCCATTTAAACCCACTCACTTGCTTGTTTCCACACCCTATAATCTTTTTCCACTTCAAGTATATAATCCAATTCCCATTTGAAAGTTACTTTTGAATCTGCTTGCAGTATCCTTTCAGCCAGCACAATCCAGATTCAAACATCTCACTGTGTGAAAAGATGTCTCCTTTTCTGCCCTCTGACTCTTTTTGCCAATTATCTTAAATCTGTTTCCTCTGGTTACCAACCCTCCTACCATTGGGAATGTTTTTTTCTTATCTTCCAAAATTCTTCATAATTTTGAACAGCTCTATTAAATCTCCTGTTAACCTTCACTGCATTCAGAAGAGCAATCGCAGCTTCTTTAGTCTCCTTTAAAAGTCCCTTGTATATTGATGACCCAGTGTAAGTTCTTTGAACTTAAATTCCAATTTTGTTCATTTGAGACTTTAACCATTAAGGCAACAGGAGACAGCTTAGTGAACTAACTCAGGAAACTTTAATAAGTTATAAGTTAATACTTATCACAGCAGGGCAGCGACTTTACGGGTGTACTACAGTTCTTGCTTCCCGATTCAGCTTTGGGTGCAGATCGACACTCCTCTCTCTCTCTCTCTGGAGTCTTCTGATCTTCTGCTTTCAGCTAACAAGCAGTCTTCAGTTTCAAATTCAGCACATGTTTGTCAGTGAAAGTTGCTGCTTATTAACTCTTTCCAAGCCATAACCCACAACGTGATTAATGATATTCTATTCTGATTGGCCTAACCGAGTCGAGGCTATTTTCTAATTGGCTTAAGAGGTGCGCGATCTGTTTGCGATTGGCCCCAAGCATGATGGCAGTCAATTGATGTCATTTCTCACTTTTTTCTGACTGGTTTCTTAAAATGCCAATTACCTGCAGGACCATCCTCCTCATTAAAGTTTATTTCTGTTATTTTAATAACTTCTTGCTCAGACAAAAGGGTGTTTTATGGTATCTTCCTTTGACTATTTGTTTACGGTAGGGGAGGCATGCTGTCATGTCCTCATGAATGATACCTTGAGCTCATCATCTCAGACTATTTAATTAAATCCTCATTAAATCAGAACCTTTATCAATAACTGCCTTTGCAAGTCATCTGCTCGGCGCTGTTTTTATTTCTGTGGTTGTTGGTAACTGGAAAGAGTTATTTTGCTTTTAAAACAAAAGGATGATTTGGAAGAGTTGCTTATAACTTTAAAACTATGTATGCCTAATGCAAAAGATTGCAAAGTACTAATACAAACGACTATAAAATAGGTAGTACTTAAAAGTTATACAGAGTGTGTACAAAATTTAAGTGTACAGCAGCAATCAGTGTTTAAAATTTAAGGTAGTAAAGTCTCATACATTCAATTAATACATAGGCTTGAGTGATAAAAGTCTAAAAAGATTATACAGTTACAAAACTGGTAACACACTATTGGAAAAGTTTACTCTTAATACAAAAATTACATTGATCCAAATATAATTGCTTTCTTCTAAAATATTACAAGTTAACACTAAATGTGGAACATAGCTGTTGTCACTATTTCCCTCCTCTCTATATATTAAATCCCTCCTAACTTTTCCGATAGCACCAGGTTCTGAAAAGGTTTTACGATGTGAGGGGATGTAAGCTTGCCCATTCAACCTTGAAGGCGGCAAGTCAATGTGGCTCTGTGATATGGAGATAAGTGCAACTGGGGCCGCTTCAGCAGTTGTTCTGTAATTAACTCACTAGTATGTTAAACAAAAACAGAATTACCTGGAAAAACTCAGCAGGTCTGGCAGCATCGGCGGAGAAGAAAAGAGTTGACGTTTCGAGTCCTCATGACCCTTTGACAGAACTTGAGTTCGAGTCCAAGAAAGAGTTGAAATATAAGCTGGTTTAAGGTGTGTGTGTGGGGGGCGGAGAGATAGAGAGAGAGAGAGAGAGGTGGGGGGGTGGGGTGTGGTTGTAGGGACAAACAAGCAGTGATAGAAGCAGATCATCAAAAGACGTCAATGACAATAGTACAATAGAACACGTAGGTGTTAAAGTTGGTGATATTATCTAAACGAATGTGCTAATTAAGAATGGATGGTAGGGCACTCAAGGTATAGCTCTAGTGGGGTTTTTTTTTTATATAATGGAAATAGGTGGGAAAAGGAAAATCTTTATAATTTATTGGAAAAAAAAAGGAAGGGGGAAACAGAAAGGGGGTGGGGATGGGGGAGGGAGCTCACGACCTAAAGTTGTTGAATTCAATATTGAGTCCGGAAGGCTGTAAATTCCTAGTCGGAAGATGAGGTGTTGTTCCTCCAGTTTACGTTGGGCTTCACTGGAACGTAAACTGGAGGAACAACACCTCATCTTCCGACTAGGGACTTTACAGCCTTCCGGACTGAATATTGAATTCAACAGCTTTAGGTCGTGAGCTCCCTCCCCCATCCCCACCCCCTTTCTGTTTCCCCCTTCCTTTTTTTTCCAATAAATTATATAGATTTTCCTTTTCCCACCTATTTCCATTATATAAAAAAAAACCCACTAGAGCTATACCTTGAGTGCCCTACCATCCATTCTTAATTAGCACATTCGTTTAGATAATATCACCAACTTTAACTTTAACACATATGTGTTCTATTGTACTATTGTCGTTGACATCTTTTGATGATCTGCTTCTATCACTGCTTGTTTGTCCCTACAACCACACCCCACCCCCTCCTCTCTCTCTCTCTCTATCTCTCCGCCCCCCACACACACACCTTAAACCAGCTTATATTTCAACTCTTTCTTGGACTCGAACTCAAGTTCTGTCGAAGGGTCATGAGGACTCGAAACGTCAACTCTTTTCTTCTCCGCCGATGCTGCCAAACCTGCTGAGTTTTTCCAGGTAATTCTGTTTTTGTTTTGGATTTCCAGCATCCGCAGTTTTTTTGTTTTTATCACTAGTATGTTACTTCATTGTGTCTAAAATCCCATGGTGCCTTTCTTTGTCAAATGAAGCTAAGCAGAGTCACATGATATTAAACGATGGAGTCTTCTATCAGCTCCAATTTAAGAGGATAGTATACCATAAGATTAATCGATCAATATACTCTGATTGTGTGATCTAAACTAAAATTAATCATTAAATATCATTTTCTCTACACCAGCAAGGTAGTTGGTTTATTTCAGTGAGTAGCTAAGCACAAAGACCAGGTCATCTCTAGGCTCTGTGATGGTTACCTGATTTCAAACAGGACGCTGCTTGAGGGGCTGGGTGCAGGATGTGGCAGTGATAAGGCAGGGGCTATAATTAACCTGAGTTAAGGAGAGAAAAATTAATTGGGGTTTACCTGTAATTGTTATCCATCAACGTCTGCTAAAATTGTGTGTGCCTGTGTGTGTGCATATGTGGGGTTAGTGGGTGAACACAGTGTGAAGCTTTGCAGTCAATGTCCCTGTGATAAAATACCCCTCAATGCAGTCCATCCAGAATTGTAGATGAGTAGTGATTATCTGGACAAAGTTAAGGGCAACAGGTACCTTTGGAACTTTGCCCCAGGGAGGAGTCGATGCTTTCAGGAATGGGCAAGCATAGATTTAAGAAAAAGAACCCTTTGTGTTGAAATAAAAAGAGAAATTGCTGGGAATACTTTAGTCAGGCAACGTCTGTAGAGAGAGTTAGTGTTCATGCTTTAGTGACTGGAAGCCAGTGTCCAGTGGCGTACCACAGGGATCTGTGCTGGGTCCTCTATTATTTGTCATTTATATAAACGACATAAATTACTATGTGGGGGATAGGATTAGTAAGTTTGCAGATGACACAAAGATTGGCGGGTGGGTAACAGTGAGGTTGAGTGTCTTGGGCTACAGGAAGATATAGACGGGATGGTCAGATGGGCAGATAAGTGGAAGATGGAATTTAACTCTGAAAAGTGTAAGGTGATACACTTTGGAAGGAGTAATTTGAAAAGGAAGTATTAAATGAACGGCATGACATTAGGAAGTTCTGAGGAACAAAGGGACCTTGGTGTGTGTGTTTCCATAGATCCCTGAAGGGGGAAGGGCATGTTAGTGGGTGTTGAAAAAGGCATATGGGACACATGCCTTTATCAATCAAGGCATAGACTACAAAAGTAGGGAGGTCATGTTGGAGTTGTATAGAACCTTGGTGAGGCCACAGCTGGAGTACTATGTGCAGTTCTGGTCACTACATTATAGGAAGGATGTGATTGCACTGGAGGGGGTGCAGAGGAGATTCACCAGGATGTTGCCTGGGATGAAACATTTAAGTTATGAAGAGAGGTTGGATAGACTTGGGTTGTCTTCCTTGGAGCAGAAAAGACTGAGGGGTGACCTGATTGAGGTGTACAAGATTATGAGGGGCATGGACAGGGTGAATAGGGAGCAGCTGTTCCCCTTAGTTGAAGGGTCATCACAAGGTGGCATAAGTTCAAGGTGAGGGACAGGAGGTTTAGGAAGGATGCGAGGAAAAACTTTTTTACCCAGAAGGTGGTGACGGTCTGGAATGCATTAACTGGGAGGGTGGTGGAGGCGGGTTGCCTCACACTCTTTAAAAAGTACCTGGATGAGCACTTGGCACGTCATAACATTCAAGGCTATGGGTCAAGTGCTAGTAAATGGGATTAGGTAGGTAGGTCACGTGTTTCTCACGTGTCGGTGCAGACTCGATGGGCCGAAGGACCTCTTCTGCACTGTGATTCTGTGATTCTGGTTGAAGATCTTATATTGGTTTTTGCTGGCTTGGTTCAATGAGTTGGGTAGATCTCTGAAAATTCCACAGGAAAATCATAAACTGTCTCCTTCATTGTCAACAGGAGAGTGCACGTTTGATGAAGAATCTGGTCCGTGTGAATATGTCCAAGGCTCTAATGATGACTTTGACTGGCAACTCATTGGGATTCATGATCCATCTCAACAGACGCCTGATCTCCTTCGAGGTGAGTTGCTACTATTTTATCCTCCTCTATTTCCACTCCATGGATTGTGGAAATATGTGATTGTCAGAGCCATAACATCTCCTTGGGATGGTTGGTGATGAAGGTTGTTTCCTTGTGAGGAATTTAAATAGTTATTTTACCAAGTGTAATTTGCAAGGCAGCAAATTGATGCTGTACATTTAAACAAAGGACAATTTGGAAATGATAGAATTTACTGCCAGTGATGTTATTGCAGTAGCAGTAGCACTGTCTGAACCAGTTTTTTTCTTTATTTACCCACTTAAATGGTAGAGAAGGGAATATGGTATGATTCCATTAAATGTGCATTCAATAATATCAACAGTAATTATTAAAAGTGTATGTTCAGTCAGGTTTTGCATCCCTTCCTGTGTGCATTTATAGAGAACTGATATTTCAAGGGGCATTCCTGCCATGTTGCTGGGTTTGATTATGCGGCAATAACCATGTTTATATTATGGGAGGCAGTCAATAGGAATTGTCAACAACGGAGAATACAACTGCACATTTTTGTCTTCTACCTGTCTGGTTGGTTGGGGGACATACATCAAGACCAGCAAATGACTAAAACCTATTATAAAAACAAAAAACTGCGGATGCTGGAAATCCAAAACAAAACAAAAACAGAATTACCTGGAAAAACTCAACAGGTCTGGCAGCATTGGCGGAGAAGAAAAGAGTTGACGTTTCGAGTCCTCATGACCCTTCAGCAGAACTGATTTTTCTTTACAAGGAGAGGGGTGAAATATAAAACAAAAACAGAATTACCTGGAAAAACTCAGCAGGTCTGGCAGCATCGGCGGAGAAGAAAAGAGTTGACGTTTCGAGTCCTCATGACCCTTCGACAGAACTTGAGTTCGAGTCCAAGAAAGAGTTGAAATATAAGCTGGTTTAAGGTGTGTGTGTGGGGGGCGGAGAGATAGAGAGAGAGGAGGTGGTGGGGTGTGGTTGTAGGGACAAACAAGCAGTGATAGAAGCAGATCATCAAAAGATGTCAACGACAATAGTACAATAGAACAAGTAGGTGTTAAAGTTGGTGATATTATCTAAACGAATGTGCTAATTAAGAATGGATGGTAGGGCACTCAAGGTATAGCTCTAGTGGGGGTGTTTTTTTTATTTTTTTTATTATAATGGAAATAGGTGGGAAAAGGATAATCTTTATAATTTATTGGAAAAAAAAGGAAGGGGGAAACAGAAAGGGGGTGGGGATGGGGGAGGGAGCTCACGACCTAAAGTTGTTGAATTCAATATTCAGTCCGGAAGGCTGTAAAGTGCCTAGTCGGAAGATGAGGTGTTGTTCCTCCAGTTTGCGTTGGGCTTCACTGGAACAATGCAGCAAGCCAAGGACAGACATGTGGGCAAGAGAGCAGGGTGGAGTGTTAAAATGGCAAGCGACAGGGAGGTTTGGGTCATTCTTGCGGACAGACCGCAGGTGTTCTGCAAAGCTGTCGCCCAGTTTACGTTTGGTCTCTCCAATGTAGAGGAGACCACAATGGGAGCAACGAATGCAGTAGACTAAGTTGGGGGAAATGCAAGTGAAATGCTGCTTCACTTGAAAGGAGTGTTTGGGTCCTTGGACGGTGAGGAGAGAGGAAGTGAAGGGGCAGGTGTTGCATCTTTTGCGTGGGCATGGGGTGGTGCCATAGGAGGGGGTTGAGGAGTAGGGGGTGATGGAGGAGTGGACCAGGGTGTCCCGGAGGGAGCGATCCCTACGGAATGCCGATAAGGGGGATGAAGGGAAGATGTGTTTGGTGGTGGCATCATG
Organism: Carcharodon carcharias; assembly: GCF_017639515.1. Classification (NCBI taxonomy): domain Eukaryota; kingdom Metazoa; phylum Chordata; class Chondrichthyes; order Lamniformes; family Lamnidae; genus Carcharodon; species Carcharodon carcharias. Next base: position 11,927,656 of record NC_054485.1, read on the forward strand.
CTGGAGTTGGTGTTCTATTGTACTATTGTCGTTGACATCTTTTGATGATCTGCTTCTATCACTGCTTGTTTGTCCCTACAACCACACCCCCCCTCCACCTCTCTCTCTCCCTATCTCTTCGCCCCCCACATACACACCTTAAACCAGCTTATATTTCAACTCTTTCTTGGACTCGAACTCAAGTTCGGTCGAAGCGTCATGAGGACTCGAAACGTCAACTCTTTTCTTCTCCGCCGATGCTGCCAGACCTGCTGAGTTTTTCCAGGTAATTCTGTTTTTGTTTTGGGGTGAAATATAAACTGGTTTAAGGTGGTGGTGGGGGGAGAGAAATGGAGGGGGGGATGTGGTTGTAGGGACAAGCAAGCAGTGATAGGAGCAGATCATCAAAATATGTCACAGACAAAAGAACAAAAGAACACAGAGGTGTTGAAGTTGGTGATATTATCTAAACGAATGTGCTAATTAAGAATGGATGGTAGGGCACTCAAGGTATAGCTCTAGTGTGGGTGGGGGCATAAAAGATTTAAAAATAATGGAAATAGGTGGGAAAAGAAAAATCTATATAAATTATTGGAAAAAACAAAAGGAAGGGGGAAGAAACAGAAAGGGGGAGGAGATGGAGGAGGGAGTTCAAGATCTAAAGTTGTTGAATTCAATATTCAGTCCGGAAGGCTGTGAAGTGCCTAGACGGAAGATGAGGTGCTGTTCCTCCAGTTTGCGTTGGGCTTCACTGGAACAATGCAGCAAGCCAAGGACAGACGTGGGCAAGAGAGCAGGGTGGAGTGTTAAAATGGCAAGCGACAGGGAGGTTTGGGTTATTCTTGCAGACAGACCGCAGGTGTTCTGCAAAGCTGTCGCCCAGTTTACGTTTGGTCTCTCCAATGTAGAGGAGACCGCATTGGGAGCAACGAATGCAGTAGACTAAGTTGGGGAAATGCAAGTGAAATGCTGCTTCACTTGAAAGGCGTGTTTGGGTCCTTGGACGGTGAGGAGAGAGGAAGTGAAGGGGCAGGTGTTACATCTTATGCATGGGCATGGGGTGGTGCCATAGGTGGGGTTTGAGGAGTAGGGAGTGATGGAGGAGTGGACGATGGTGTCCCGGAGGGAATGATTCCTACGGAATGCCGCCGGGGGGATGAAGGGAAGATGTGTTTGGTGGTGGCATCATGCTGGGGTTGGCGGAAATGGCGGAGGATGATCCTTTGAATGCGAAGGCTGGTGGGGTGATAAGTGAGGACAATGGGGACCCTATCATGTTTCTGGGAGGGAGGAGAAGGCGTGAGGGCGGAGATGGGCCGGACACGGTTGAGGGCCCTGTCAACGACCATGGGTGGAAAACCTCAGTTAAGGAAGAAGGAGGACATGTCAGAGGAACTGTTTTTGAAGGTAGCATTATCAGAACAGATGTGACGGAGGCAAAGGAACTGAGAGAATGGGATGGAGTCCTTACAGGAAGCGGGGTGTGAGGAGCTGTAGTCGAGGTAGCTGTGGGAGTCAGTAGGCTTGTAATGGATATTGGTGGACAGTCTTATCACCAGAGATGGAGACAGAGAGGTCAAGGAAGGGAAGGGAAGTATCAGAGATGGACCACGTGAAAATGATGGAGGGGTGGATATTGGAAGCAAAATTAATAAATTTTTCCAAGTCCCGACGAGAACATGAAGCAGCACCGAAGTAATTATCGATGTACCGGAGAAAGAGTTGTGGGAGGGGGCTGGAGTAGGACTGGAACAAGGAATGTTCCACATACCCCATAAAGAGACAGGCATAGCTGGGGCCCATGCGGGTACCCATAGCCACACCTTTTATTTGGAGGAAGTGAGAGGAGTTGAAGGAGAAATTGTTCAGTGTGAGAACAAGTTAAAACCTATTGTTGACCGACTTGGATAGGCTGGGCTGAACCATTCAAGATAGAAAGTTCATGCTGTTGGCAGTGATATTTACATTGGCAATTGGGCATTGTTGGCCCTTGTGGACAGGCTGGTTAAACCACCTCTCAGAGCATTTTATTACTGCTCTGCTGTTGACAGCACTGGTCCACGGTGGGTATATTAATAGCGTACTGTACCTTGCGTGCTGAGCTTACTCTTTTATTCAATTGCAAAGATGGCAATGTGAGGCAGTTATAGATGCATTAATTTTGAGTTCTTCACTAATTGCTTATTAGAATATGTCACTGGTGCCTCAACTATGGACCTGAACTTTACTGATTTGAGCAATTGATTATCACCATCTTATCAAAATTAAGTGTCCGTCAATGATTTATACTGTGCTCCCTGAAAGAAAGATGGTCCAACAGCAGCGTTCTATCCAGAGCCAACATGTCTAGCATTGTGGCACTAATCACTCAAAACCAGCTCCTCTGGGCAGGATATGTCATTCAGACCCCCGAAGCAACTGCTCTACTTGATGACAAAGAATGGGACCTGAATATTGAAGGGTACATGACTTTTCAGAAAAGACAGAAAGCTAAGAAAAGGTAGAGGGGTAGTTCTGTTAATTAAGGATGACATTGATGCAATAGAGTGATAAATGACCTTAGTTCTGGAGATCAAAATGTAGAACCAGTTTAGGTACAGATGAGAAATGGTAAAGGTAAGAAAGCACTTGTCAGAGTGGTTCATTAGGCCCCCTAACAATAACCGCACTGTATGGCGAGGTATACAGGAAGAATGATGGGGGCTTGTGAGAAAGGTACAGCAATAATCATGGGTGATTTTAATGAACACATAGATTGAACAGATCAAATTGGCAAAGATAGCTAGGTGATTAGTTCATGGAGTGTTTTTGGGACAGTTTCTTGGAGCAGCATATTATAGCACCAACCAGAGAGCAGACTATACTAGATCTGGTAATATACAATGAGACAGGATCAATGAATGACCTCATAATGAAGGCGTCCCAAGGGAGCAGTGATCATAATATAATTGAATTTTGCATTCAGTTTGAGGGAGAGAGGAGTGGATCTAAGACTAGTGTTTTAAACTTAAATAAAAGGAAAAATGAGGGCATGAAGATAGAGCTGGCTAAAGTGAACTCTGAAATTAGATTAAGGGATAGGTCAGTAGAGATACATTGGCAGATGTCTAAGAAAATATTTCAGAATACTCAGAAAAGATACATTCTAGTGAGAAAGAAAGACCCTAAGGAAGGATGCACCATCTGTAGCTAACTAAGGAAGTTAAAGGTAGTATCAAAGTGAAAGAAAAAGTGTATAATTCCACAAAGATGAGCAGCAGGTCAGAAGTTTGGACAGAATATAAAGAGCAACAAAGGATTTCTAAAAGCTTAATAAGGTGGGAACAATTAGATTACGAGAGAACGTTAGCTAGAAATATAAAAACAGGCAGTAGGAGTTTCTGCAGGTATTTGAAAATGAGAAGAGTAAGTAAAGTGAGCATTGGTCCTCTTAAGAGTGAGTCTGGGTAATTAGCAATGAAAATAAGGAAATGGCGGACGCATTGAATAGATCTTTTGCATCTGTCTTCACTGTAGAGGATACAAATAATGTCCCAGAAATAATTGTGAATCAGGAAGTGAAAGGGAGGGAGCAACTTAAAAAATTACAATTAGTTGGGAAAGGATACTAAGAAAGCTAGTAGAACTAAAAGCTGACAGATCCCAGGTCCTGATAGACTGGATCCGAGGGTCTTAAAAGAAGTAGCTACTGAGACAGTAGATGCATTGATTTTAAATATCCAAAATTTCTTAGATTCCATCAGATTGAAAAATGGCAAATATGACTCCTCTATTCAAGAAAGGAGGGAGACAGAAAGCAGGAAACTACAGGCCAGTTAATTTAATATCTGTCATGGGGAAATTGGTGGAATCTATAATTAAGGAGGTTATTGCAGGCACTTAGAAAATCTCAGTGCAGTCATGCAGAGTCTTCATGGTTTTGTGAAAGAGAAATCATGTTTGACTAATTTGTTAGAGTTCTTTGAGGTAGTAATAAGCAAAGTGGATAAAGGGGCACCTGTAGATGTGGTGTACTTAGGTTTCCAGAAGGGATTTGACAAGGTGCCACATCAAAGGTTAGTATGCAAAATTAGAGCTCATTGTGTGGGTGGGTAACATATTAGCATGGATAAAGAATTGGTTGGCTAAGAGGAAGCAGAGAATCTTGATAAATGGGTTGGTAAGATGTGACGGGTGGAGTGCCACCGGGATCAGTGCTCAAGCGTCAACTATTTACAATTTATATCAATGACTTGGATAAAACGACAAAATGTATGCTAAATTTGCTGATGACACAAAGATAGGGAGGAAAGTAAGTTGTGAAGAGGAAATAAGGAGTCTGCGAAGGAACATAGCTAGGTTAAGCGAGTGGGCAAAAATTCGGCAGATGAAGTATAATGTGGGGAAATGTGAATTTGTCCACTTTGGCAGAAGAATAGAAAAGCAGCATACTATTTAAATGGAAAGAGATTGCAGAACTCTGAGGTACAGAGGGATCTGGGTGTCCTGGTACATGAATCACAAAGAAGTTAGTATGCAGGTACAGCAAGTGATTAAGAAGGCAAATGGAATGTTGTCATTTATTGCAAGGGAAATGGAATATAAAATTAGGGATGTTTTGCTACAAATGTACAGGACATTGGCGAGACCTCATCTGGAGTACTGTGCACAATTTTGGTCTCCTTATTTAAGAATGGATATAAATGCATTTGAAGTAGCTCAGAGAAGGTTCATTCAACTGTTACGAGGAAAGATTGGACAAAGTTCTGTATCCATTGGCGTTTAGAAGAATGAGGGGTGATCTTATTGAAACATATAAGATCCTGAGGGGACGTGCAGGATGGATGCTGAAAGGATGTTTACCTTGTTGTAGAGATAAGAAATAGGGGATAAAACAGAAACTGCTGGAAAAACACATGTGTGGCAGCATCTGTGGAGAGAGAAACAGAGTTAATGTTTCGAGTCCATATGACTTTTGTTCAGAGAAATAGGGGACACTGTTTAAGAATAAAGGATCTCCCATTTAACATGGGGATGAGAAGAAATTTTTTCTCTGAGGCTCTTGAGTCTTTGGAACTCTCTTCCCTGGAGAATGGTAGAGGCAGGGTCATTAATTATTTTTTTGGCAAAGGGAGATAGATTCTTGACTAACAAGGGAGTCAAAGATTATCAGGGCTAAATGGAATGTGGAGTTGGGGACACAATCAAATCAGCCACAATCTTATTGAATGGCGGAGGAGGCTCAAATAGCCAAATGACCTACTCCTGCTCCTAACCTGTATGTTTGTTTGAAACTCTTATGGCAGGATACTCACTGGAAGACAGTGGAAATGCTTTAGGGATGTCCTCAGAGCATCCCTGAAGAGGTCAAACATCCCCAACAACTCATGGGAGTCTCTGGCTTGTCACTGAGCAAAATGGAGAAGGCTCATTCAGGAAGGCACCAAACACATCGAGAGACTTTATCGGGAACATGCGGAGGTGATGTCGAGGCATTAGAGTGGGTCTGCAAACCTCCCTGCAGCTTATCTACCTGATCCTCCAAGCACCACCTGCCCCACATGTGACAGAGTCTGTCCAGGATTGGACTTAGCAGCCCTCTCAAAACACATTGAACCATAATGGAAGCAAGTTATTCTCAATCCTGAGGTACTGCATAAGAAGAGATCATACACACTATAATATGGTTTCAATGTGTCAGGGGCACCCTGTCGTACTATTAACAGGCTAGCTCTTAGTTTCAGTTGGAAATGCAACAAACTGCATTGTGATCAACTGTGAATTTGCTTTCAGTGATACCGCTCAGTCTATCATGAAGAATCCTTTGGCATTTTCCTTGATGTCCTAGAATGTGAAGGGAGTGCAGATTCAGAGTTGTGAAGAGTAAATTGACCCTGGTGACTGGATATTTTTTGACAAGAGTCTCTTGTTAGTTATGCCTAAGAGTTCTTTATTTCAGTGTTCCACCCAATAGTTGTTATATGAAGATTTCAAGTAGATGTCGCACAAAGCTTCTGCCCAACATGTGCTTCCTTCTGGTGTTTTGAATTCACCCTGTGGGTGGGATTTAAAACATCAATAGCAGCTACGGAACAACAGATTTAACATTCCCAATTTAGAAATGAGTGTGTGTTAAGGCTATTTTCTTTTTTCCTAAGTTGCGATTTGACTTTGCCACCTGCGTACTTTCCGCAATAATATAGACCTGGGAGAATATAATAGAGGCCTTGGATTGCCTGGCTATGTTGAGTACAAGGGATATTTATAATTGCTGATGCTTGTCTTCCAGTGGTGGACGGTAAAACCACCTAAGGCAGAATTTTACGTTCCGCAGGCGGGCATGTGCCCAACCCGTTTCGGCATAAAATGGCATGAGATGACATCAGGCGAGCATCCCAATGTTATTGCGCACTTGCGCAATATTTTGCTCGGTGGGCATGCGTGGCAGTCGAAAGTGAGCCCGCCGACAGTTAAGTAGGCAATTAAGCCCATTAATGGCGCAATTGAACATGATTTTTCGTAGCCCATCCAACCTTATGGTGGACGGGCAAATCAGCCAGGCGGCCTTTACATTTTTCATGAAAACTCATCCAAGGGTGGGTTGAAATCTCTGTTAGGAAATAAAATAATAAGAATTATCTGGGGACAGCATTTTTATGAGGTATGCTTTCAGGTGCTTGATTATGCTGCATGGACATTTTTTGCAGCTTTTTTATGCTTCATTTTATTATTTGCAGCTTTGCAGTTCCCTGAGGCAGTTGTCTGCCTTATGGCGGCTCCCGCAAAGCACTCGCCTGCGCCCATGGTGACATTATCGCCCACCCTCTTCCCACCCCCACCCTGACAGTGCTGAGCTTTTCAGTGCACATTTTACACTGGCTGGCCATTAATTGACCAGGCAGCGTGAAATCGCGGTCAGGGGCTAATTGCAGTTGGGGGCCCATTTCCCGACCGTTCCTGGGCCTGCCAATTGCACGTACCCGACAAGGGAAAAATTCAGGCCCCTGTGTGGTGTAATGCCTCCAGAGTCATGCTTAAAACCTTTTTTATATCACTGAAGTGTTTCCCATATTGCGCTTGGTTCATGCTATACATGGAGCATGTCAAACTGTTTCAGTTTCACTGTTGAAATGTACAAGGGGCTGAATTTTCAGGGCCCCTGAAGTTGGGGACAGAGGTAAGGGAGGCTCCTAAAATGTCAAGACTAGAAGGCATGCCAAGTTCAAGGTGCCATTTCTGGTGCTGTCAATGATCAGTGCGGGAGGAGGGCAGGACAGGGGTCCTACTCTCCTTCCAGTTGAGGCCAAGGACAATAAATTGACTACTTGCCCAGAAGGAAGGTCCCTGGCAATGGGGGCACGACTGTCAAATTTTGGGCCCAGTGGCAATGAGTTGCAATACCCTCCACAGGAAGAGCAGCACTCCAGGCCTCTGGAAGGTGAGGCAGAGGAAAGAGAGTCAGGAAGGCAATAGAGGCCAAACTCTTAACACAGGATCTATCTTCAAAGACAGAATTATCTGCACTGATAGCCGCTGCTGTGGGAGGCTGCGACTCTTCAGGAAGATGGTCACAGAGATCTGTGCCCTTCTCACTGTAGATCTCGTAGCACTAGTCACCGTGTCCTACCAGTGGCCATCAAAGTCGATGTAGGCTTGAACTTGGCTTCTGGCTCCTTCTGACGATCAGTTGCAGACCTTACTGGCATCACATAAATAACTGCACACCATAGCATCTTGCTGATCACTGATAGCCTCTTTACCAGAGCTAAACAGCGCATAATATAATGATAGACAAGCCCTCACAGAGTCAGCGGGCATTGGGTTCCAATTCTATCGCTGGATTTCTTCCAGGTGCAGGGCATCATCAGTTGCATCCATGAGGCCATCAAAGCACCCAGTGACCAGCCTGTGAGATCCATCAATATGATGAACTTCCATTCCCTCAATGTCCAGTTAGCCTGCAACCACAACAAGAGCTTCCTTCATTTGTGTGCTCACTTTCCAGGTAACTGCCATGACTCCTTCATCCTGTGCCAGTCCAGGCTGCCTCAGATTTTCACTCTAATCTCCAAGTGTGTGGGTGGATCTTAGTAGGACAAGAGATGGCTACAGACCCTTCTGCAGGAGCCCTGGACAAAGGTGCAAAGGTGAAACTACCAATGCTACCAGCTTAGCAGGACAGCCATTTAGCAGGTTATTGAGTTTCTGAAGATGTGATTCTGGCACGTGGACCAGCCAGGTGTTGCCCTACAGTACCTTTCTGCAAGGGTCTTGGTCATTGTGGCGGTCTGCTGTGCTCTCCATAACATGGCTTTCTAGAGAATTGTGGATCTTGAAATCACTGAGGCCCTGGAAGGAAGAGGTGAGAGAGGAGGAGAAAAATGAGCTGAAAGGAGATGATGCTGAACAGAAAGGTGCCTTTGCTGCATGATAAAATGGCCTCCTTCTGCCACCCATCAGGAAGAGAACCACCCTTCTCTCCCTCACATTCCACTAGCATTAGATTTAGGTTGGCATCAATAAAGAAGGGCATCCCTGCCCTGAGTTCCAGGCCTCTGGCTCCCTTGAGACATCCCACTTCCCTTTGGTGAGGAGGAAAGCTTTGGCACAAACTGCAGATTGTTCACTCAGGACACCCAGCGGCCTCCGTGATGGCTGACATGGGGCATCTAGATGAATCCCACACTTCATCTAATTCACCCCCATTCCCGCCCCTACAGGCTGTAAATTGGCAGGAAACTCGTCTCCAGACCAATCAGGGACTTCCCTTCGCGAAAATCTTAACTTTAATCAGTTTGCCCCTGGAGGTGAGTTTCTGATCTGAAATTGAACCTTGCTCCTGTTTCTCGCCTCCATGATTCAACCCAGGGTGCTTTTTCAGCAAAGGTAATGTATGCAGCAACCCTGCACCTTATGAGATATAAAGCGCTTAAGATATCCTGAGAATGTAGGTTCTTCTGTAAATATGTTGGTTTACAGAAGAGAAATGGTCTGCTTGCTGGCTGGAATGAGAGTTGATCCCTCTCAGCTCAGGTTAACATGAAGACAATATTACTTGGTCTTTCTGAATGTAATTTTGAGCTGAGCTTTGTTCCTCAGCCATTGGTGCCTACCCTAAAAATGGAGCTTGCTTTGTTCATTTGAGCCTGGCACAAAGTTTCCCACCAAACATTGCTGATGGTTTGAATGTCCTAATGTAATACAGTTAGGAATGGTGCAAGCTTTCTCACTATATCAATGAGCGTGATTAAGGGTGTAATGAAATTGACTGACCTATTAACTGACAGTAATGTGACAATACCTACCCTCCAGTTTCATGGGTGACCTGTACTAGCATATAATTGCATTCAGTTAGCAACCTATTTAGTCACTCATTCTTGCCTTGCCTTGGCACTCTTGCAGATTATTTGTTGCACGTGAAGGATGGCATGAGATGATATTTAAAGAACAACTATCAATGAAGCTACTCAAATACTGAACCATATTGCCAAAGAATACAGGAGAGTTTGTGTTGAAACCCAATGGTGTTTGTATCAGAGTATCGTGTCTGGTTTTGGTCTCTGAAAACAGGGGAGACATCTGTGCCCGAAGGCAGTGAAGAGAAGTGCAAGACTGACCCTTAGTTCAGCCATTGAGTTGTTTCTGAGCAAAGATTGGAAAAGCATGTTTTTTCACCTTTCAAATGAGAGTGACTCAATGGGCTCCCCAAAGTTTAGCATGATAGTCAAAACTAGACTTATCTTTTCTCTGACCTTAGGACAGATTCAAATTCAAAGAACAATTCTCAAAGAAAAATGTCTCATCGTGCAAAGAGCCTTGGACATTTGGGCTGAGCTTCCAGATGGGGTGGTGGAACCAACAACAATGGAGGAATTTAAGATGTCCTGTTAACTTATCAAGTTTTTAGGGTGGTCTAAAGCCACATAGCCCAGATCTGGTAGGAGGGATGATTCCCTTGAGCTTTGCTGAACCAGTGCGGTTTTTATTTAGCAGGTTTGCTGTCCGCTGCTAGCACACAAATTACCTGATTTATTGAATTTAATCTCACGATTTGTCATGATATTTACATTCATGAGACTTGTCCCATGAACATGATATTGGTGTTGCAACGATTGACCTCAGTGTCCCAGGGAGGGCAAAAAGCCTGACTGCTACCCAGTGAATGCTGCAGTTGTTTGGTGATAACAGACTGGAGCTTGACTGTGATGATCTTCAGATAAGGTCCTGCCATTACCTGTTGTCTAAAGCACTTGAAGGTACCCATAGAACTGTACTCCAGCAAGGAATCCTCAGGAGAGGATGGTGATGAGAAGAGAAAAGTTGAGGAAAGAAATAAGAGAACCACAACTGAACAGCCAGAAGTGCTGGAAAAATGGGAGGCAAAACTTCTGCAAGCTTGCCAAACTATTTTAGTGTTAACAGATGGTGACTTAATTGATCAATTCCACATGTGGCTGACAGATTTGTAATGGACTCATAAACATGGTAACAATAGTTGTTTCTGTTCTATGAAATGATGATCAAACTGTTTCTTTGGATGATCTTATCAATTCAGCCTGAGTACCTTGTGCATGCTTCCACATTGTGCACCACATGTGGGCAGAGGATTGGTTAACCACTGCTTTGAAAGGATGTCAAACAAACATGTTGTAATAGTGTAACAATTCATTGGTCACTGTTGCGGGTGTTGGGTGAGCATTGGTCCTTTGTCGGTGGTGATATTTGTGATGTATTGATGCTGTTTGATGTGAACAGATGTCACGGTTGGTGTTGTATCTCAAAGGCTGATACTGTAGTCACTGCCGCTGAACTAGATAGGATTGCAATTTCAGCACTATGCAAGAGCCTCTGTAATGTGCCAGGGTGAAGGGATCAAATCTGAGTGATTTAGTCTTCCATAGTTAAGATTGAAAGCTGGACACAATGGTGTGGATCCGCCCCGCCCCGCCCCGCCCCGCCCCGGACTGCTGAATTATCAAATGCACCACTGGCTACCCAGAACTCAACTTTAACACCACACCTTATTTGAATCCAGGAAGCCAGTTAAAGGATAGAATTGGAGTCAATCTTTACATGCTTTTATAAGAATTTATTTAGAGTTACATATTACGAGCTGATATCTGCTAACCAACAACCAGTTTCAGTCTGTATATATTTATGGGGGCACAGGTGAATCCCCAGTTAATGCCCATCACCTGCATACAGCTAAACATAATTAAGAAGCCTCATTAGCATCAGAGCAACTGGCTGCAGTTAGAGTTTGAACCCCAAGGAAAGCCTGCCAGTTCTAGGCAGCTGCATTATTAGGTGAACTAGAGCAGAAATAGCCCAGGATACAAAAATATATTGGCAGGTAAAATCAAAGAAAATGCAAAAATGTTTTACCTGTACATTAAGAACAAGAAAATAACTAAGGAAAGGGTAGGGCCTATCAGAAATGTACATGGTAACTTGTGCATTAATGCTGAAGATGTGGGCAGGGTTCAAAATGAGTAGTTTGTCTCTGTCTACACTAAGGAGAGGGATGGTGCACATATTCTAGTTAAAGAGGAGCAATGTGAAATTTTAGATACAATAAGCATAGTGAGAGAGGAATTACTGGAGGGACTGTCATCTTTGAAGGTGGATAAATCACCAGGGCTGGATGGATTGTATCCCAGGCCATTAAAGGAAGCTAGGGAGGAAATAACGGATATCCTGAGGATCATTTTCCAATTCTTGCTAGATACAGGCGAAGTACCAGAAGATTCGAGGTCTGTGAACATTGTATCATTATTTAATAAGGGTACAGTGGATAGACCAAATAATTATGGGCCGGTCAGTCTGACTGCGGTGGTGGGCAAATTATTAGAATCAACTCTGAGAGGCAGGATAAACTGTCAACTTAGACAGGAAAGAATGAATCAGTGATAGCGTGATTTTGTTAGGGGAATGTTGTGTCTGACTAATTTAATCAAATTTTTTGAAGAAGCAACGAGGAGGATTGATGAGGGTAGTGTAGTGGATGTTGTCTACACGGATTTTGGTAAGGCATTTGACAAGGTCCACATGGCAGACTGGTCAGACAAGTAAAAGCCCATAGAATGCTGGAGAATGTGGAAAGCCGGATGCAAAATTGGCTCTGCGACAGGAAACAAAGAGTAATGATTGATGGATATTTTTGCGAACGGAAAACAGTTCCTTGTGGGGTTCCACAGGGCTCAGTGTTGGGTCCCTTGCTGTTTGTTGTATATATTGATGATTTGGACTTAAATATGGGTAGCTTGATTGGGAAATTTGCAGATGACACAAAACTTGGCTGTGTAATTGATAGTGAAGAGGATAGCTGTTGTCCCCAGAATTATATCAATGGTTTGGTTGAGATGGTGGAAAAAGTGGCAGATGGAATTCAATCCAGAGAAGTGTGAGGTAATGCATTTAGGGAGGGCAAACAAAGCTAGGGGATATGCAATAAATGGTAGGATATAGGGAAGGGTAGAGGAACTGAGAGACCTTGGTGTGCATATCCACAAGTCTCTGAAGGTGTCAGAACAGGTGGATAAGGTATTGAAGAAAGCATATCGAATGCTTTCCTATATTGGACAGGGTATAGAGTACAAAAGCAGGGGTGTAATGATGGAACTGTTGTGAGAAATGGGGGTTATTCTTTTTAATATTTTTGGGAAATATTGTGTTATTCTGTAAAGAAGGCTATGTGCCAACGTGTGTGTGCAAATGATTTAATTAAGCTGGGTAGAGGTTACTAGGGGACTGGTTGTCTGGGGATTAAAACGTGAAAGGACAGAGGTATTAGGTTTGAGGTACAAGTGAATAGGTTGGATCTAACATTTGCATTTTTAGATAAGTTGAGAGTTTGTTTGAATATCAAAAGGAAGTCAGAAGTGAAAAGAAACATGTTTGATCTTGCAGGAGTTCCACAGGTAAATAGAAGAGGGTATATTATATTTTGACCTGAAAGCAGAGACAAAATAGAAAACACGAAAGATTTTATATTTGGAAGGATTTAAGTTTCAAAGAGGTGTGAGAACAATGGAACCTGAGATAAAAGTGGAAAAACGGTATTTTAGAGCTACTGTGGTTGGCTGTTTGTAGTGTTGAGATGTAGCTGGGAGCTGTTAGCTATAGCTCTAGGCTGGGAGAAGATGCAGTTTGAATCAGCCATCCAGTCAAGCCAGAGAAGTTTTAGGCTGCAACAAGCAGTTTTGTTCTGAAGTGGCTCAGCAAAGTGGAAGAGAGTTAGAGGTCATGTGGTATTCCTTTATTAAAGCTACAACAGTTTGCCTTGGGTAATATTAATGGATTCTTATAGTTAAACATCTATAAGGAAGTTTTGCCTGGCAGGTGTTTACTTGTGTGTCTGACCAAGTAGGGAGTTTTTGGGGGAATGTTTTGCAAGACTAATTTTAATAGTACCACTGTAATCTTCTGCGCTTAAGTTTTCTTTTAATCTTGCTAATAAAACTTGTACTTTTAATTTTGAAAATCCAAAAAATGCTACTGGACTTCATGCTGCTGAGATTAGTACAACATCTGCTCATTTTCAGAATACAAAAGAAAGAGTATGGCCCATAAGCCAAGTTTCCCTTTGGGATTTGGTTTGCACAGCAGTTAACACTGACTGTGGTCATAACACTGTGTAACATACTAGTTAGGCCTTAGCTGGAATTTTGTGTGCAGTTCTGGTTGCCACATTTTGGAAGGACATAATTGCTCTGGAGAGAATACAGAGAAGACTTACAAGAATGTTGCCAGGCCTTGAAACTTGCAGCTATGAGGAAAGATTGGACAGGTGGGGTTGTTTTCCTTGGAACTGAGGAGACTGATGGGTGACCTGATTGAGGTACACAAGATTGAGGGGCCTAGATAGAGTAGACAGGGATGCCCTGTTTCTCCTAGTGGGGAGGTCAATTACTGAGGGGCACAGATTTAAAGTGATTGGTAGAAGGATTAGAGGGGACATAAGAAAAAGCTTCATCACCCAGAGGGTGGTGGGTCTGAATTTGATGCCTGGTTTGGTGATGGAAGCAGTAACCCTCAACTAATTTGAAAGATACCTGGATCTGCACCTAGAGTGCTGTAACCTGCAAGGCTATCGACTGGTTGCTGGAAGGTGGGATTGGAATGGATATTGTTATGACCGATGCAGTTGGTCAAGTGGAGTTATTTAAAAATCCCAGAGAGAAACTTTAAGCAACCTATAATTGTAAGTGTTATGTTTGAGATGTGACCTTAAATTCAGGAATCAGACCATCAGTTCTCGAGTTTTTATATTAAACTAAGTGAAACATTTTATTAATTTAAACAGGTTAAAATATATGTACACATGGCTACAAATTACTACTATCATAACTTTTAACAAATCCCCAAACTAATCTCCATTAAGCCAACAGCAACCCATAGACTTAACCAAACACCAGACAAAGCATTTTCACCTTACGAATTCAAAATGAGGTCATTCACTATGGAGCCAGTGGAGGTTCGCAGCTGCCATTTAATCTTACATTGCCTCTGTCTGCACACCCGAAAGCTACTGAGGTTATACCTACCACCACTAATTGAATTCAAATTCTCATTGTCTCACCAGCCTCTTTGAATTTTATATTTTAACAATGAAACTCCTTTCATAGTACCAATCTTATTAGTAATATAAACATATTTCTTAGTATCTCCTAGCTAGGTGCAAGATTTCTCCCTCAGTCTTTGAATGGTCTATTCAACAAAATGTAAATGCACACTATCTCTCTTACATATCAAAACTAGTACGTATCAAAGCGCCCAGACTAGCTGACTTTAATCCAGTTAAGACATACCCGCAGATTAAACCTGTATTTTAAAAGAAAAATATTTTCCAAAATATTATATAAATTAATAGCTTCACGACAATAGCCAGTTTTTTATTTTTTTATTTTTCGACTGGTGCAGACAAGTTGGACTGAATGGCCACAATGGTTCCATGACTCTTACACCTCCCAGCTTCAAAAATATAAAGAGGAGTTTATCTTTGGGATTTTCTTCAGCTGTGCCACCAGTTGACACTGGTAGGTGCCTGCACAGTGCACCTTCCACCTAGTTCGGTATAAGAATAGCAACAGGGTTCCATAAACGTTATAGGGAACCCTATTAGTATTTAAATTGGTTTCCAGCCTGACTCGGGGTGACTCCAGTGTTATGCCTGGACATTGCTGTGGCTACAGTAGGTAGTAGGCCATTGCTCCAGTATTTTTGGGGTGCTTTTTGATTGCAACAGGTGAAAATTCAGCCCAATGAATACAACAAGATTGATTCTTCAGTTCACTTCTGTGGTATTGGTGAGATATTAGTACCAAAGTAAATCAATGGATGCATTTAATGGAGTCATTTCTGGCTTGTAGATGAATGTGTTGATTTTATCTTTTACCAGTTGATTCTCATGCCGTTTTGGAGCAAAGGGGTGAAATTATTTCTGATGGATATTGCCTATTTTCTGCAAAAAAATTAGCATATCATCGGCAGAGCACAAATTGGTGATTAAAATATCAGTGATGTGAATTAGAATTGTTGGTTCAACCATTGCTACCATCATAATCTCCTTTCTGAATTGAGTTGAATGTTTTGGGCCTGTAACTTGTCCTTGATGAGCATTTAACATATGCACAGTTGGTTGGTTGCTTCCCAGTGTGACTGTGGTTAGTAATGTTGCTGTACAGCAATAAAAGTTCTTCCAGACTTATTGCTGGTGCACCCAAGCTAGCAACAGCCATAGGCCTCATAGTTGATAGAATCAAAGGGTTTTTAGAGATCAGAAATAGCTGCATTAAATGGTCTATTAATACGCATAGGGAAATAATTTTTGTCTTTGTTGCAATGGCATTACCTGGCAGAATGAATCACTTTCCTGTTGCCAAACCCATCAATGGAATGTCAAAAACAAAAACAGAATTACCTGGAAAAACTCAGCAGGTCTGGCAGCATCGGCGGAGAAGAAAAGAGTTGACGTTTCGAGTCCTCATGACCCTTCGACAGAACTTGAGTTCGTCAATCAGGCAGGCTCAACAATAGGTGGCAACTTACCCTGCCAGATTATTCCCAGGTAGTGAAGACAAAAATCTACCCAATAGGTTTTCTGGCAATAGACTTGACACCATATTTTTTCTACTCTTTTGAAAAATCTCCTGGCCCATGCTGACTCTCACTGGCTCAACTCTTCCTCTGCTTCCATTTGGCATCCAGTAATTTTCCCTTTGGACCATTGAGCTCCATTGAATGGAACAGACCCATAAATTGTGAATGCTTTTGTCAGCCATGATACATGAAACAATTGAAACGATTTCCTCTCTTTCCAAAGATATTTTATTCCTTGTTGTTAGTCAGTCAGAATCTGTTCTTTCTACCAAACTGCACAAAACCAAGAGAATGCATTGATCCACCATGCTTAATCATATACTGAGCTCTTCTTACTTTCAACTACCATGCAGTGAGCGGTTGAGACCTGGAATGCACTGCTTGAAAATCTGGTGGAGGCAGATTCAATCATAGCTTTCAAAAGGAAATTGAATGAGCACCTGAAGAGAAAAAAAATTGCTAAGCTGTGAGGAAAGGGAGGGGGAATGGGATGAGCTGGATTGCTCTTGCAAAGGCACTGCTAGCACAGAAATGATGGGCTAAATGACCTCTTTCTGTATTATAACTATTCTATGCTTTTATGATATTGAATCAATTACATAACTGTCTGAGTGATAATGTCTGGTGTTTGGTTGAAGATTTGTAAAGCTGTTGATGCCGTACATTCTGGTAGACCGAATCTGGGTCCGGCGTTGACTCACTTGCTGCCTAGATTATTTTGATGACTATGTTCTTAGTATTGCTGACAAAGGTGTTAGTGTGTTTAATTTTAAAGCCTTATTAACAAAGTAAAATCTGGAGATCATAGATAGGTACTGACAAAGTCTTTCAGTAATGCTAAGAACATGAGCTTAAATATAGTACAAATCTTTTTGTGATTGTACTTGCAGAAGTGCACTTACTAAGGAAACTGTCATTCCTTAATTTAAAGGAGGACAGTTTATTCATATTGCTGCTGTCAGTGTAAATCATTGCACATCCCTCCCTACATACACAAATAAAATATAAGGGTAGTTTCGTTCCTTCACTGTTGCAAGGTCAAAATCCTGAAACTCCCTTCCCAACAGCATTGTGGGCATTCCTACAACACATGTTCGGTAGTGCTTCAAAAGGCAGCTCACCACTACCTTCTCAAGGGCAATTAGGGATGGGCAATAAATGCTGGCCTAGCCAGCGATGCCTGCTTCCCAAGAACGAATGGAAAAATCATCAACAATTACTGATTGAAGTGTGTATGGAGTTGAGGGCTATGGGGGTGGGGGAAAGCATGTTAATTAAGGGCAGGATCAGGCTTGACTGTGATATCTTTGTGTCTGTTAATTTCCCAATATTTTCCCAGCATTTACGATTTAAAAAAAATGCCTTTTTGTGTGAGGTACCAAATGGTGACTGGTTCCTGTGGAATTGTTTTCCCACAGAGAATCAGGAGAGGAGGAGGAGGGAAGACAACTGGGGGGGGGGGGGGGGGGAAGAAAGGATAAAAAGTACCACAAAGATCAGGGGCTGAATTTTCGTCTGGGCTCAGGAAAAACCAACCTGTGCCCTTTTGCGATGCACCCATGTGTGACTTTACAAAGGATTTTTGATTTTTCACATGGTTCAGGTTTCCAGTGCATTTTGTGGGCCATGATAGAATGCATACGGAGTGTGGATGTGGAGGTGGGCTGGTTAAAACGTCCATCTTGGTTCTCAAACGCAGCAGCCTAGCTCCTCACATTCCATGATGCCATCTGATGCCCGCTCAGATTCCCCATGCCAACTCACATTCCCTGATGCCACACCATGCCCCCTCATATTCCCCATGGCACCTCTATGCCCCCTCACATTCCTCATGCCATCTCTGTGCCTGCCATGTATCCTCCATTGTCACTCACCTATGTACAGTTGTCAGGAGCCATGCAGTAGTAATGGGAATTGTCATTGGAAAACCATTAAACCTCCAACACTCTAAGAAAACCCTGAATTCAAATCATTGTCATTGATACTGGTTCAAAAAAACTCAAGGGGGAAATAGCTGTGACCCTTGAAGTGCCTGTAGGTTTGTAATCAAACAAGAAGCTATATCAAAGACATGATCTGTTATTATAGACTTATAAAAGTTTCAACCATTCTTGAAATAACAAGACCACCTAATAGGCTGAAACTTTTGAAACCCAACCGAGAATTCATAACAGCTGTCATAATAAAAGTTTTGGGCTCCACTGACAGAACAGATATCAATTTCCATTTTAAAACAGAATGTCTGTTAATCAGTGGAGGGGGAGCAGGTGCAGACCATTTTTTCTACCTTCCAAAGCAGGTTTTCATTTTTAAAAAGCAAGATCTGCCAGTCCAATTAAATCAGAACACAATGAAGTGACAGCAGAGGACATTTTTTACATTTTTTAATACATTATCGTAATTTATCCATTGAAAAAAGTACTGTAATGCTTGTCAAAAATTAAACAATGCTGGTCAACTTATCTTTGTAGGACAGATCCCTATGATGAATTACTGCATCTACACATCTACATTGCGACAAAACACCTAATAAGGCATCAAAACATTTTACATTCACCTTTCAGAATGTTCCCAATGCCTTAGCACGTTTCCATTTTCTTCACAAACTTTCAAACCTGGCGTGCTTTTAATGGGCTTCCAAAACCCCACACCACCAAACAAAAATGGTGTGTGGGAGGAAGTCAGATTTTTGTCCCCCATTTGAAATGGGGAACTTTAGTGGGCGCGAGTGTGCGTTTTGCACACTAGGCATTCTTGATCTGCTAAAAAGGCAGACAAAAAAAGGGTGACCGTTCTCACACCAAAGCATACCAAGATGAAAATTCAGCCGCAGTCGCTCCATTTCAATTAATCCCTTTCACTTAGTGTTTAAAGCTGGGATAGGGTTGTATTATTTCCTTTGTTTAGCAAACACAGTTGCAAACTATCTAAAATTGCCGTGGAATCTCCAGCAACTAAAATTAATCTCCTGCACATTACTGCAAACTATCCTGAAGAAAAGTGATGTGTATTTAAAAACAAATGGTGCTGTTCATTCATCAAAGACTTTATTAGTTATAAAAGTCTTGTCAATGGTGAGGAAGACTACTTAATTGGGCAGGATGTTTGGAGCCAGTGGTCTAGTGATGAAACTTCCAGGGTTACATCCAAATAGAGTTGGCAACTAGAGTTAAGAATTGCAATCAACAGCTCAGACAAATTCCTATGGCTTTGTAGGCCACAGCTCTGAGCTATTGAGAGTCACAAGTGCAAAGAAGTCAGGCTGCAGATGGGCTCAGCATGTATTAGTGTAGCACTTTCGGTTTCCATGATATTCTGCAGTTGCTACATCAGTGTGGTTGCTTCAGGTAATGGCCAATTAGCACTATGCAGAGTCAACAAACCAGCAGAAATGACACACTCTATATCTTATTCTGACCTTATTTTAATTATAAGTAGTGCATTTATTTTTGTAGATGCTAAGTAAGTGAGTGCAAAGCATTCATCATCAACCCATTACTGGAGAGAACGCAACACATTTTATCTCCATCTTCACGCTGTTTGCTTGATATTCTCATTTCATCATAAAGAAACATGAAAGTGGAAAATGGCATTTCAGAGTTGTTCATTTTAATGTTGTTTCTCACACGACCATTAATAGTGAAATAAAGTAACAGCCCGACACAGTGGAAATTCCCAGGATCACTGCAGTTTCAAGATCAGGGCAGCCAAATCAACTTGCTTTGCTATCAAACTCCTTATCACTCGGCCCTTGTTTTAATCATTCCTTTTTTTTTGTGCTCTCCTGAAGGCACTGGGTCCTGTCTGGTTTCATGGGTATCTTCCTCCATTACTTTGCTTCCCACATGCACAGTGCTTCTAAGCAGTGTTGCTGGCTAGTCCTGATCAGAAAGCAGGAACTCTTCCCTTAACCCTGGAACATTGGGGGTAAAATTGGACTTTGGTGCTCATGAATTGGCAGCCCGTTGTGCTTGATTTTCTTTACCATTCATGTTGAGGGATGCAAATTCTGGCTAGACTGATCGCTAAAGGTTTTGTGTCCAACTGTCCTGCCAGTCAAACACCCTTCACCATTTCTAACGCTTTTATAACTAATAAAAGTGCTTTAAGTATTTTTTTAATACACCTATGGTTTTTCTCCTGGGTCACACACAGCTGTGTCCAGGAGATTAACCTGCAACTCCTGGGGACTCCAGGACAATCTTGGAGGATCCAAAACAAAAACAAAAATACCTGGAAAAATTCAGCATGTCTGGCAGCGTCTGCGGAGATGAGCACAGTTAACGTTTCGAGTCCAAATGACCCTTCAACAGAACTCAGTAAAAATAGAAGAGAGGTGAAATGTAAGCTGGTTTAAGGGCGGGGACAAGTACAGCTGGATAGAGGGCCAGTGATAGGTGGAGATAACCAAAAATGTCACAGACAAAAGGACAAAGAGGTATTGAAGGTGGTGATATTTTCTAAGGAATGTGCTAATTAAGGGTAGAAAGCAGGACAAGCAGGGTACAGATAGCCCTAGTGGGGGTGGGGTGGGGGTGAAGGAATCAAAAAAGGCTAAAAGGTAGAGATAAAACAATGAATGGAAATACATTTAAAAATAATGGAAGAAGGTGGGAAAAGAAAAATCTATATAAATTATTGGAAAAAATGGGGGGGGGGGGTGGAGAAATCGGAAAGGGGGTGGGGATGGAGGAGAGAGTTCATGATCTAAAATTGTTGAACTCAATATTCAGTCCGGAAGGCTGTAAAGTGCCTAGTTGGAAGATGAGGTCCTGTTCCTTCAGTTTGCGTTGAGCTTCACTGGATCAATGCAGCAAGCCAAGGACGGAAATGTGGGCATGAGAGCAGGGTGGAGTGTTGAAATGGCAAGTAATAGGGAGGTCTGGGTAATGCTTGCGGACAGACCAAAGGTGTTCTGCAAAGCGGTCACCCAGTCTGCATTTGGTCTCTCCAATGTAGAGGAAACCACATTGGGAGCAACGAATGCAGTAGACTAAATAGAGGGAAGTGCAAGTGAAAAGCTGCTTCACTTGAAAGGAGTGTATGGGCCCTTGGACGGTGAGGAGAGGGGAAGTAAAGGGGCAGGTGTTGCACCTTCTGTGGTTGCATGGGAGGGTGCCATGGGAGGGGGTTGAGGTGTAGGTGGTGATGGAGGAGTGGACCAGGGTGTCCCGGAGGGAATGATCCCTACGGAATGCCACCGGGGGTTGAAGGGAAGATGTGTTTGGTGGTGGCATCATGCTGGAGTTGGTGGAAATGGCGGAAGTTGATCCTTTGAATGCGGAGGCTGGTGGGGTGATAAGTGAGGACAAGGGGGACCCTATCATGTTTCTGGGAGGGAGAAGAAGGTGTGAGGGCGGATGCGCGGGAGATGTGTCGGACACGGTTGAGGGCCCGGTCAACTACTGTGGGTGGAAAACCTTGATTAAGGAAGAAGGAAGACATATCAGAGGAACTGTTTTTGAAAGTGGCATCATCAGAACAGATGTGACGGAGGCAAAGGAACTGAGAGAATGGGATGGAGTCCTTACAGGAAGCGGGGTGTGAGGAGCTGTAGTTGAGGTAGCTGTGGGAGTCAGTAGGATTGTAATGGATTTTGGTGGACAGTCTATCACCAGAAATTGAAACAGAGAGGTCAAGAAGGGAAGGGAAGTGTCAGAGATGGACCATGTGAAAATGATGGAGGGGTGGAAATTGGAAGCAAAATTAATAAATTTTTCCAGGTCCAGACGAGAGCATGAAGCAGCACCGATGTACCAGAGAAAGAGTTGTGGGAGGGGGCCGGAGTAGGACTGGAACAAGGAATGTTTCACCTACGCCATAAAGAAAGAGGCTTGGAGGATTGCCAGTCCTATTTGCAACCCGTCATTGGGGTGTAGAACAGAATGCTGATTGCCAGTGCTCATGTTATGCAATAATCAGTTTCACTTCCATTGTATCCAGTTAAATCTCCAAAACACCATCGTGGCTCACATCATCTCAGTCAACGCAAGCTGGAGATCAAACCTTTGATGCTTCTGTTCTCTATGGCTCAGTTTCACACTGAAAGATGCATTTGCTTCCAGTGTCAATCTTGAGTACTAATTTAGATTTTCTCATGTCTCAAATTTAGGTAAAGAAATGTGGCAAAGGCCTCAGTAAGAACAAACACTTCCGTTGGTGTATTTTCAGCATTTAAAAAGATTTCCTACTTAATTAATACATTTGGCTTACAAGTTGGAAATTTCTGTTAATTGATCCACAAACACCATGGGATATTTTGCTACATTAAAGGTGCTATTTAAATGCAAGTTATTGTTGTTGTTCTGTATTTGATTAGTTGGTCTCAGATGGGGGAGGATGGGGGCAAACTTAGGCTCAATATCAGCCTGGATATGATCAAATGATCATACTGGTCCTGCTGGTCAGTAAATTGTGGATTCATGCACTCTGATCAATGTACTTTAAAAAAAAGCCTTGCATTTATACAGCATTTTTTATGACAGTTAGATATCCCACAGTGCTTTAGGGCCAAAGAAATACATTTGAAGTGTGGTCCCTGTAATGTAGGAAATGTTGCACAACACAAACTGCCACAAACTGCAGTATGATAGTGACCAGATAATCTGTTTTTGAGATGTTGACTGAGGGATGCATATTGGTCAGAACACCGAAGATTACACTCCTGCTCTCCTTTGAAAGAGTGCCAAGGGATCTTTTACATCCACCCCCAAGCAGGCAGCTGGGTCCTCAATTAAATATCTCTTCTCAAAGCTGGCACCTCTAATATACAGCTCTCCCTTATTCCTGCACTGGAGTGTCAGCCTTGATTTTTGTGCTCAAGCCATGGAATTAGATTTGAAGCCACAACTTTGGGGAAAATTTTCCCCTTGTCGGGTGGGAAGTGCAGGAGCGGGCATGGGCAGACGCGCCTCCAATCGGCGTCCCCGATTAGGGGCGCACCGCCATTTTACGTGGGCGGGCCAATTAAGGCACACCCAGTGTGACATCTGCCAGGAAACGCTATGCGCTCCCTGTGCGGGCAGGGGGGGATTCCCTCAGCTGAGAGTGCGCTCTTTCGTGCATGCACGCAAAAGAGCGCACTGATCTCCCTGAGGCTAAGTGCTACCTTAGGGAGATCGGCTCCAAATTTAAAAATGTTAAGCAAATGATAGCAAAATTTCCATGACATGTCCCCTCATGTGATACTGTCACATGAGTTGGGATATGTGCATCACTTTTACTGAAACCTTTATTAAATATTTTAAAACCCACATAAAACCTCATCCCATCTGTGGATGAGGTTTCATGCTTTTTCTTAAGCCCACCAGGGCTCCCGGCCTACCCGCCAACCCTAAGGTTGGATGGGCAGGTCCATTAATGAGGTTAATTATTTTTTAAATGGCCTCAATAGGCCGTTGACAGGTTGGCAGTTGCGCAGCTGACTTGGCTGAGCCCCCGTCTACCTGAAAATGGAAATGACGCGGGGTGACATCGGGAGTTCCACCCGACGTCATTTTATGCGTCACGGAGTGGGCCCCGCCCCTGCTCGCCGACCGGAAGACCCCCCTCACCCCAGCTTTGTGATTCAGAGGTGATGGTGCTATGCAGAGACATGGCTGCAGGATGACAAAGACTGGGACCTGAATATTCAAGGATACATGACATTTAGGAAGAACAAGAAGCTAGGAAAAGGTGGAGGGGTTGCTCCTTTAATTAAGGATAACATTGGTACAACAGAGAGAGATTGCCTTAATTCTGGAGATCAAGATTGGGTAGAGATGAGAAATAGTAAAGGTAAGATGTCACTTGTGGGAATGGCTTATAGGCTCCCTAACAGTAACCACACTGTAAGAAGGGGTATACAGGAAGAAATAATGGTGGTTTGTTAGAAAGGTATGCTAATAATCATGAGTGATTTTAATCTAAATATAGATTGAACGAATCAGATAGGCAAAGGTAGCTTGGATGATGAGCTCATGGAGCGTTTTTGGGACAGTTTCTTAGAACAGCACTTTCTAGAGCCAACCAAAGAGCTGGCTATACCAGCTCTGGAAATGTGCAATGAGACAGGATTAATTAATGATCTCAAAGTGAAGGTGCCCCTAGGTAGCAATGATCCTAATATGAATGAATTTCAGATTCAGTTTGAAGGAGAGAAGATCGGATCTAAGGCTAGTGTTTTAAATTAAATAAGGGCATTTATGAGGGGATGAAGACAGAGCTGGCTAAAGTGAACTTGGAAATTAGATTAAGGGATAGGTCAGTCGAGATGTAGTGGCAGACATTTAAGGAAATATTTCAGAATACTCAGCAAAGATACATTCCAGTGAGAAAGAAAGAAAGACTCTAAGGGAAGGATGCACCACCTATGGCTAACTAAGGAAGTTAAAGATAGTATCAAAGTGAAAGTAAAAGAGTATAATTCCACAAAGATGAGTGACAGGTCAGAATGCCTAGCAAAGCGAGAAAATAATTCTAGTATAATACAAAATAAAACAGAAAATGTTGGAAGGCCTGGAACTTGACCTTTTCGCCTGCCCGTCAATTGTTAGATTGAACGGGAAGTGTAAAATTCAGCACAGTTGATAACTTAATGGCCTTAATAGGCCTTTTAATTGTTGGTGGGCACGCTGCCAATTCTCGCACATGCCAGCTGACCGAAATATTGTGTGAGAGCGCGATGATGTCAGGACACTCACCCGATGCCATCGCGTGCTATTTTATGCCCGATCAGGTCGGGTTCACACCTGCCCGCGGGAACTTAAAGTCCTGCCCATTGTTCCTTAACTTCTCCTGGCGAGATGTAATATTTCACTCCCTCTTTTGAAGTCAAACCAGTCTGGTTTATTTAGAAATGTGATTGTTCCCTTTACACCTTACATTCTAAAACTTCCCCCTTGTTTATCTACTTAACATTTCAAACCTAGCTTAACTTCTGTTGCATCAGAGCCTTTGGACCAGCTGCCTTTAATTCAATTAAGTCCACACACACACACACACACACACACACACACACACACACACACACACACACACACACACACACACACACACACACACACACACACACACACATACAGACCCCACTAATAGTTTACAATATATTCCAATAACATTATGAAAATTATTATATCTTCCTGACACCACTCTCCTAATTAAAAATAAACTGAACAATTTTTAAAAAAGTCTTCATTTTCTGAACCCATCTTACATTACCTCCTATACTTATTACACAACTACATTGCTAGACGCATGCATTAACGTAATATATGTACAAATTCTTGTTATCAACAGAAATCACTCGAAGTTTCAAATGTCCAATTTTCCCTTTAATCTTCAAACTTTTGACAATGCGTTTGCGATCAGATTTTTGCATCCTGCCAAATGTATAATCTGTAGATTAAATGGTTACCGCATTAAACTCCACCTGAATTGCCTTGCATCCTGTCTCAAAATTTGTCCAGAAACTTTAAAGGATTGTGGTCTGAATAAACAATTGTTTCTGATGAATTGTTGGGAACATAAGTTTCAAAATGCTGCAATGCTAACACCAACTCCAAAGTCTCCTTTTCGATCGTTGAATATCTTCTCTGTTTATCCATTCAACCTCTGTGAAAAATACCCTCTCGACTTTTCAATTCCAGTGTCATCATCTTGTAACGATAAGTCTCCAATGCCTATATTGCTTTCATCGACGACCAACTTAAATTGCTTGGCATAATTGGTTACTGCCAAAACTGGTGTTGTAGTTAACGCAGTTTTTAAACTGTAAAATGCCTTCTGACACTCCTGCGTCCATTGAAACATCTTGTTCTTTTTTAATAATTCAGTCAATGGAGCAACCATACTGCTAAAATTTGGTACAAAATTCCGATAAAACCCACTCATGCCCAGAAATATCAAAACTTCTCGTTTTGTTGTAGGCACGGGGAAATCCATGATAGCCTTGACTTTTACATCTCTCTAAGCCACCTTATCATGTCCAATGGTATGGCCTAGATATGTAACTTGTGCTTTTGCAAATTTACTTTTAGTCAAGTTCATCACCAAATTACCTTCATGTATTTGAGTAAACAGTTCTTCCAGATGTTGTAAATGCTCCTCCCATGCCTGACTGAAAACCATCAAGTTGTCAATATACACAGCACAATTGCTCAGACCTGCAATTACTTTGTCAGTCTTTGAAATATTGGAGGTGCATTTTTCATAACAAATGGCATAACATTAAACTGATATAGTCCAGCTGACATCACAAAAGCTGATATCTCCTGTGCTCACTCCGATAAAGTTGCTTCCAATATCCTTTCAGCAAGTCAATCTGTGTGATAAATTTTGATTATCCCACTTTCTCAATACAATCTTCCAATCATGGTAAAGGACATGAATCCACTTTTGTCACTGCATTCACTTTTCAATGGCCCACGCATAGGCTTGTATACTAGCACAGTAGGCGAACTCCAGTTACTGCAACTAGACTTGATAGCATTTTGAAGCATGAATTCTTTCTCTTCTTGTGATAACTTTGCCGGATTTAATCTATAAGGTTGTTGCCTTATTGAAGATGAAATTTCTACACATATATCATGTATAGCTAAATTCATCCTTCCCAGCTTTTTCTCACAAATGTCTTTGTGTGACTGCAATAGCTGCTCCAAATCACTTTGACACTTGTCTGGAAGGTTACATTTAAATATTACAATATTACATTGAATTTACATTTTAAATTTTCAAGTACCCTCTCATTATCCAAATTAATTAGAGGAAAATCAATTTCAGAATCCTGCATTTCTACCTCTTTCTCATTATCTACCACCACTAATACCTCCTTTTGGTCTTCTTCCCTTTCAATGTACTTTTTAAGCATATTTACATGACACACCCTCTGCTTATTCTATCTGGAGTATTTATTAAATAATTTACTTCACTCCGTTTCTTTTCAGTCCTGTAAGGCCCACTAAACCTTGCCTTTAAAGAATCACCCAGTACTGGCAACAGAGATAGCACCTTCTCCCCAACAATAAAACCAGGAACTGTAGCTTTCCGGTCTGCCTTCACTTTCATCACTTGCTGTGATGTCTTTAATGTTCCCTAGCCAACTCACATGCTGTGTCCAATCTCTCTCTGAAGTTTGATACATATTCCAGGAGAGTAGATTTTGAATTTTGATCCACCAATTTCTCAAGAATCAATTTCAGTGGTCCTCTCACCTCATGACCATAAACTAGTTCAAAAGGACTAAAACCAATTGATGCATTAGAAGTGTCCCTAATTGCAGATAACAAGAATGGAATTCCCCCAGCCCAATCCTGTGGGTAATCCTGACTTTACACCCTCATCACACTTTTTAAAGTTTGATGCCATCTTTCCAAAGCCCCTGTGACTCAGGATGATAAGCTGTTGACTTAAACTGTTTTATTTCCAAAATGTTCATTACTATGAGCTATGAGCGCCGATGTGCGCCCGTCATTAATTAATTGGCCACTTAAGGCCCTTGAGGCATTAAGACTTTAGATTTTTTGGAGCCCATGTGATCCGCACAGTGTTGCACAGGTGCAACAGACGGGCAGGTAGGCCAGATTTTTAAAAATCTCATCCACGGGCGGGATAAGAGGGGTGGATGGGCTCACGAGCGCTATTTGTTAGACATGAACTTTTTAAACTTACTGCTACTTGCTTGTGTGAACAGGAGAACTTCAAATTTCCCCAGAGATGCTTGTACAGGAATAACAGGCTTCAGGTCAAGACTCTGGAGTAAATATCATTCTAGGGGCCTTGCAAGTTTCAGGCAACCTTCCCTTACCCTGGGAATGGGAGTTGTGCTCTCCTCTGGAGGCACCTCCTCTGAGGAGGAAGAGAAGGCCAGAAGGAGGAGGAGGCCAGAATTCCATATTCAGCCTCCAGGGGAGCCACCTTTGGGAGGACAGGCTCAAACACAAGGGGCATGGGGCCAACAGGAAGTGCAAGGCGGAAGGGGCCGCAAAAGAAATCATTATCCTGCTGCCCGGGTTTACAGGCGGCGAAGCAGCTTCCTCAATAAGTCTGAGGTGCAATGCCGAAGGAGGCTCCGTCTCAAGGGAGACAGTGACCTCCATTTGTCAGATGGTAGGCCCTGAGATCAACGTCAACAGTGTGGGTGAGCACCCCACGGCAGTGGCATTGAAGGTCATTGCCCTCAAATTCTGTACTTCAGGCTCTTTCCAGGGGTCGGTGGGTGATCTTTGTGGAATCCACCAGTCAGCTGTCCACAATTGTGCCAAGCAGGTGACAGACGATCTGTTCAGGTGTGCTTTGACTTTCTTTCACTAACACTGGATCGAGGCCAGCCAGACAGAGCAATCCAGAGGCTTCACAGCAATTGCTGGTTTCCCCCGCGTCCAGGGTGCTATAGACTGCACACATGTGGCCATCAAGGCACCAGCAGGTGAGCCCAGTGCCTTTGTCAACAGTAAGGGCTTCCACCCCATGAACGTGCAGATAGTGTGTGACCATAGGATGCAGATTCTGCAAGTCTGAGCACGGTACCCAGGCAGCCCCCATGACACCTACATCCTCAGACATCCCCAGGTGCTGAGGCTCTTCAGTGCTCCAGCCCGGCTGGATGGATGGCTGCTGGGTGACAAGGACTATCCCCTCAAAAGGGCTCATGACACACCTCCGCCATCCAAGAATAGAGGCTGAACAGCGGTACAATATGAGCCATGCCTCTACAAGGGCAGTGGTAGAGAGAATCATTGGTCTTCCCAAGATGCGCTTTCAATGCTTGGACTTCTCAGGGGGCGCACTGCAATACCTCACAGATGTGTGTCACTGATAGTGGTTGCATGCTGCGCTCTCCACAATCTGGTGCTGGAAAGGTGGGATGCAGTGGACGATGAAGATGTAGACGCAGATGCTCTGGCTGCACACGATGAGTCCAGTAGTGAGTCCAAGGACGAGCAAACTCAGGAGAAAGCTGAGGGGATAGATGCTGACCCAGGCAACCCCGAGGGAGCCAGGAACACCCGGGAGGCTTTAATCCAATGAACCTTCAGTTAGTCCACCACAGATGGACCTCCAACACATGCCAGGGCTGCAGGCTCCACACTCAATAGCTGAAAGCAACATCTGCCTGATTAAGAACATTAACAATGTGCCTTGTCAATAAAGCTCAATGACAAACAAGTCACTCATAACATCATGGCTTCCCATAGACCTGCAGAAGTAAGGAAACACCCTGCGCCTTGTTCAGAACTAAAGCATTTAATGTTTTCATAAAACAAAACAGAAAAGAAAGCTAATTCACAGGTGTCAAGCTGCACACTGACTAATAATCAACTAATACCGGGGCAACAGAAAACCACCAGTGAGAGGTCCATGGTGTCCCTAATGTGCCTTTCACTTACATTTTCGGGTGCTACGTCCAGATGCTCCCCCCTTGCTGGCTCTGGCATTCGAGACAGTCTGTTCACTCTGCTGTCCTGTTGACTTTGATGACCTCTGGCCCATGGAACCTGTGATGGCCCCACCTGGGAGGGAGCAGTCAGTGCCACGGCTGGCATCTCCCCAGTCGCTGCGGCCTTATTGGCTGCCACGGTCACTGGCAGAAGGGCGGAGGAACTGCTGCCCGCATCCGAAGCACCCTGAGAGGAGTCTGCAGAGACGACAGGCAGCTCGTGCGCCAACGTGAAGTCACTTCAGAGCTTCCTGCTCACCATTGATGAATGGGCACCTAGCTGGGATACTGGGTGCACATTCCATCTCCCACACTCACACTGACCAGCTAAGGTCAATGCCGCTATGACGGCTTGCAGGTCTGAGCACATCCCCAGGAAGCCCTGATTATTCTCCTGGAGGAGCGTCTCCATGGAGGAAGCATGGTGCTCGGCCGTGAGGCTCAATGCATTGCTGATGCTCCGCATGGACTCCTCCATTACAGAGACCATGGCACGCATTGCCTCATGTATCTCCGCCAAATCCTCCCTGCTGGACTTCCAGCATCTGCTGCCTCAGGGACGACTTCAGATGCACAACATCAATCACCGACTGAACATTTTTCTGGTTCCCTGCAGTCCTCTGAATGCCATGGGCACTCTCTGTCTCCGCCTGACTTCAAGCGAGTATGAAGTGCCCTCACCATTGTGCCCCGGGACGTTAGCCGATGATCCTATCCCCACCGAGGTGCTAGTATCTGCGCCAGTGCCTGCTTGGCTAAGATGTTGTGACACTGGTGCTTGTAACTTGTCAGGGCCCTCAGGTGTTAGTGGTGGGCTCTCTGCCTCCTCGTTCCTGGCGTGCTCCTGTGAGGCTGAAAGGAAGAACAAGGAATTTGATTATTTGAAGTTGTTACGCTGATTATGTGCATGCTTGGCACCTGCATCAAGATGCGCTCCTCCTTCTATAATCAATGCAAAACCCATGTTGGATGCTGAGTTCACTAAACAGTCAACAGTGGAATGGTTGCAATGACAGACATTATGACCTCAGTGCACGGCACTCTTACCTCCCACTGGCACCCAACCTCACCATTACCGGTTGACCAGTGACCTGGGCGCATGGTACCTCTCCAGCTTGAGAGCCTCCTGCTCGTATCTGGTGAGAATCACCAACTGTGCCTGCCCTCCACCAGTCCGCATCCGCTCAGAGTTATTGTGTGCGGTCTTCTCCTGAAAAGGAGAGAGGAGCATTGATGAGTCCACCCTGTACCTGGATTGCCATTGCAGCCTTGCCACCCCCACCTGAGTGAGACATTGCAGGGCTCATGTGAATCGTGAGCCTGGAGCCGCCATACACTCACTCCAAGCAGCCAGGGCTGACCCCTTTGCCCAGATGCTCCATCACATTTGCCACCCACACTGTATCACCTTCCAAAGCAAGGAAATATTACCACCTAGAATGGCAAGGGCAGCAGATGGATGAGTGCCCCATCACCTGGAAGTTCCCCTCCCAGTCAGTCAGCACCCTGACTTTGAAATGTTTCATCGTTCCAGCATTGCACCTAGGTACAGATCCTTGAGGTTGCCCCCAAAACAGTACTGTGGGTGTTAGTGTACCATATGCAGTGGATACAGAAGCCAGCTCAGCGCCACCCTCACATGGTCAGCTAGGCATGGGCAATAAATGCTGGCCCACCCAGCGAAGACCACATGCCGTGAATGATTCAATGCAGTAACTACTTTCAGAGTTTGGGGGGTGTGCGCAGGGGAGCCAACCTAACTGCTGCGCTAAGTGACCCATGCCAACACGGTACTCACCCTTCCCGATTGCAACAGGTCGTTGAAGCACTTGTGGCACTGAACCCAGGTGCGTCGCATCACATCGTGTGCGCTGACGCTTTCTGCCACCCCCCTCCCAGGCATGTTTCGTCATGTGGGGGATCCTCCTCTTCCATCCCTCGGCATGATGATTTCACACCATGCTGCCGCCTCCTCGTGGAGGGCAGCAAGGCACTCATCCGAGAATCAAGGGGCAGAGTGCCCCACCGACCTGCCCTCCTGCCTGGCCTGCTCTCTGAGAGAGGTCTTGGAAACCCTTCTGGTCGCCATTGTTGCCAGCCTTTGGAAGGCTGCCTGCGTGGTTTTTAAACATTGGACCCAGCGGACATTGGAGTCCCGCCGCCCCCTCCTGCTGCCCTTGGGAGCCACGATTCACGCTGGGGGGGGGCCTTAGTGATCAGCCCCGCGCCTGCTCTCCACTGGCCAGCCCGACATGCAGAAAATTCTCTCCATGATACGGCCATAATTTTCTCATTAAAATATAACCCTTCTGGTAATAATATTCTGGAATACATTTTGCCCCTATTTCTGAGTAAGCTGTGTGATGTAACTGTTTTATTTGTGAATCCCTTTTCTGTAACTCCACTAGCTGCTTTGAATTAAACACTTCAGCTGCATTGCCTTCCAGTCTTTCTTCTTCAGCAACCTTATCAAGTCAGGTAATTGGAATTCCACACCTTCTCTCTATCCTTGAACTTTCTGCTCTTCTTGCTTCAACCTATGAGTCTGTGATCTTGTTATCACACAATCTGGAAACATTGCAGGATGTTCCTGCTGTAGCACTTCTGTTGAAAACACTTCTACAGGCTGCTCAACTACCATAGGCATCGCAACACTTCTGGGACTCTGCTATGTTGTTACCCAAAGTAAATTGAACCCCTGCAATGGGCAATTTTTCCACTACTCCAACAATCACCCCACCTGTTTAATGTAAAAGGTTTAGCATCTCCATGAACCCCACTTATTATCACCTGTTCTGCAATACTCCCTCTGCACAACAACTGTTTCTATCCCACAACATTAGGGATTGACTAGCCCAGTGTGTCTTAGGCCTGGATTTTTCCTATGGTGAGGGGCGGGGGAGGGCCGGAACCAATCACTGCCTGCGATTGGCTGCGCGCTGCCATTTTATGCGGGCAAGCCAATTAAGGCCCGCTCAGCGTAACGCACGGCTGGTAGCGCTCAGCGCTACCTGTGCGGGTGGGGGGAGGAGGGAGAGTCAGAGCCTGCACTCTTTCGCGCAGCAATCTCCCTGAGGCACGGAGCTGCCTCAGGGAGATTGAATAGACAATTAAAAAGTTCAATAAATTATGCAAAAGTTTATTTGGATATGTTCCCTCATGTGATAATGTCACATGAGTTGGGACATGTTTGTAAAGCTGAGATAATTAATTAATTAATTTTATAGAAGCTTCAGGAAACCTCATCCCGCCCGTGGATGAGATTTCCTAAAAAACGCGAAGGCCGCTTGGGCTTCTCACCTGCCGCCAACCTTAAGGCTGGACAGGCAGCGTTCTTACGTACTTTAATTAATCCCTTATTGGCCTTAATAGGCCCTTAACATTTTGGTAGGCACACAGCCAACTCTGGTGCGTGCCTGCTGAACGACATATAGCGATGACATGCGATGATGTCGGGATGCACATCCGTTGTCATCATGCGTCATTTTACACTTCGGCGTGTTGGATCCGACTCCCAAGCACACTGACCGGAAGGTTCTACCCTTAAAAATTTTTAAATCTTTACCTACTCCGCCCTGTATATATGGAAAGACTTTCCCTTCACACATGCCTGAGTGTAAAATGACTTGCGATGACACCGGTGCATCCTGACGTCATTGCGCACTAGTGCGATGTTTCGTTTGGCGGGCGCTCGCCAGAGTCAGCAGTAATTGAACGGCATATTAAGGTCATTAACGAGCTAATTAAAAACAAACTTATACTGCCCGTCCAACCTTACAGTTGGCGGGCAGGCGAAATAGCCAAGCAGCCTTTGCATTTTTTAGGAAACCTCAACCACAAGCGGGATGAGGTTTCCTAAAGCAAATAAACATTAAATAAAAACTTTATTTTGGAATTAAAAACATGTTTTAAAAAATTTTTACTGTCTTTATTAATTTTTTTTAAAAAGCGCTTCAATCTCTCTGAGGCAGCTCCATGCCTCAGGGAGATTGAAGCGCTCTTTCGCGCGCATGCACGAACTGCGCGCCAGGCCTGCTCTCCCTCCTCCCCCTGCCTGCACAGGTAGTGCTAAGCGCTGCCACTCGCGATTCACGCAGGGCGGGCCTTAATTGGCCTGTCCGTGTGTAATTGTGGTGCGGAGCCGATCCTGGGCGGCAGTCAGCTTCCTGACCGCCCACTCCCACCGAGCCTGCCCGACAAGGGAAAAATTCTGGCCAAAATCTTTAAATATTTCTGCAACCTGCTCCTCAGAATTCTCTTGGGTAAATTGTGAACAAATTCCCACTTCTTTCCCTATCACTGATTCTTCCCGTTTTACCTGTATACAAACCACTGTTTTTTTTTCTGTGCCTGAACCTCAGAACCCACAGTACTTTTACTTCCAGAACTTTTCTGCACACCTACGATTCCAACAGATTTTCCCTGCAAGTTTTAACACGCTGAATTTGTGTGTCCAACTTTAATACAATGAAAACACCTCAAGTTTCCAATGTCACCTCTACCCTTAGCACCTTCCATTTTATTTTGAGAAAAAACTCCCTGGGAATTTCCAGCTACTCCTTCTCTTCCCTAACTACTCACCTTCCTTTCACATTCCCACTTTCTATCCTTTTCTGATTTAAGAGGGTGACAAAAACGATTTAGCTCTATGAACTAACTCATAATCATCAGCTTTCTCTGCTGCTTGTCTTACTGATTGAACCCTCTGTTCCTCCACATGAGTTCTCACTGCCGAAGGAATTGAATCTTTAAACTCTTACAAAATAATTACTTCTCTAAGAACTGCATATGTTGTCTCTATCTTTAATGCCTGTATCCACCAGTCAAAATTACTTTGTTTTACTCTCTCAAACTCAATATACGTTTGCCAGGCTGTTTTCTCATATTCTTAAATTTCTGCCTACATGCCTCAGGAACCAACTCATATGCACTCAAAATAGCCTTTTTTAACCACATCACAGTTCACCGATGTTTCTTCTGACAGTGAAGCATAAACCTCATGTGCTTTACCCATCAACCTGGATTGTAACAACACTCTCCAGTTTTCCTGTGGCCATTTCATCTGTTTAGCTATCTTCTCAAATGAAATAAAGAATGCTTCAAAATCCCTTTCCTCAAATTTCGGAAGAACTTGTACAAATTTAAAAATCTCCCCATTAGGTTTCAGGTTAAAGGTTTTTTTCATCAGAACTTTCCTCAGAATCTGAGATCTCTTTTTTAACTTCCAGCCTTTTAAGCTAGTATTCCCTTTCTCATTACCTCTCTCTTTCCCTTGCCTCTCTTTCTTTATCGTTCTCTCTTGTCTGGAATTCCAGTTCCAGCTTCCTTTCTTTCTCCTGCCTTTTTGCTTGACCCCTTTGAAATGCCCTTTCTTTTTCTGCTGCTTCTAGTTCCAATTTTTTAATTTTCCTTGCTTGTTCAAGTTCAAGCTTCTTCATTTTTAACTGAAGTCTCACTACCTCCAGCTGTGACTCACTAGTATCACTTCCAAGTTTAAATGCTGTGCTATACCTTCAATTATATCTACTTTCTTTGCCCCGGCAGGTAATCCCAATTGTAACTTATCTGCCAATTTCATTAACTTAACTTCATTTACCTTTTGTAAACCAGCCAAAGTTATAATTTCAAATTCCAGACAAGTCTTAGCAACTGCCAAAGCCATATTGCAGTGTCACCACTTAAAATCCCTCACCCCAACTCCTGAATTCAGAGAGTGCTTTTCATAGTGGTAACCTTAAGATTCAGCAGCTCTAAACTAATCAAGGAATCTCAAATATATCCCATAAAAAGCCCCAAATTTCTGTTATGGCAGGCGGATGGTAAATGCCAAACTCCTCAAATCCCAAAGGGCAACTTGAAACAACTGCTAAAACTGTTTTGCAATTTGAATATACTTTGAAACGCGTGCCTTGAATTCATTTGTAATAAGACCACCGAGTCTTATAGATTTCTTACAAAACTAAATTAAACCGTTATTAATGGAAGAAATGATTTTAAATACATATAGATCTACAAATTACTATTATGATAACTTCTAAATTCCCTAATTAATCTAAACCGCAATTAAACCTCTGTTAAGGCAACAGTGACACACATAGGGCAGAATATTGAGCTCGGCGGGCAGGTGCGCGCCCGACCCAGCTGAGCATAAAATGACGCGTGATGACATCGGGCGAGTGTCCCAACGCCATCATGCAGTCACACAATATTTTGTTTGGTAGGCGCGTTGCCGACAATTAAAAGGCCTATTAAGGCCATTAAAAAGGTAATTAAATTCAAATTTACACAGCCCGTCCAACCTTACAGTTAGCAGGCAAGTGGGAAGACCAAGTGGCCTTTGTACTTTTTAGGAAACTTCATCCATGAAGTTTCTTAAAGCAAATAAAAATCAAATAAAAAATTTACACTTGAACTAAAAACATGTCCCAGCTCATGTGACAGAGTTACATGTGGGGGCATGTTTTATGACATTTCTTACACACCCCACCCGGCACAGGCAGCGCTCAGTGCTGCTGCTCATGTATCATGCTGGGCGGGCCTCAATCAGCCTGCTAGCATGAAATCGCAGTGCGCTGTTGATCTCAGTCGGCTTCCCAACCGCTGCCCCCATCGATCCTGCATACCAGGGGCAAAATTCTGCCCCAAGATTTTAAAAAATCCAGGCAAAGTAACACACAATGCCCTGAACAGTCGAATTCAAAGTGAGTTTTCTTAACTTCAGTTCTGTGAGGACATCAGATTGAGGCTTAAATGCTGGAGGCTTTTCACACTTGTTAGATATTAGAATGCCCTCTCTTACACACAGCCTTCTAGCCTTTATACATATTTTCCCCTTTAAATGCAAATTCCCATTGTTTCACTATGCCTTTGGACTTTTAACTTCTCTAATAATAAAATCTATCATAGTACCAATTTTACCAGTAATCTTTGGAAAACATAAACACACTGGGCAGAATTTTCTGCCTGGCGGGAGCCAATCTCCGCTAGAGAAGTAGGCCCTGCTGCCATTTTATGTGGGTGGGCCAATTAAGGCCCACCCAGCGTGACGTCCGGCGGGAAGTACTATGTGTTTCCTGTGCGGGCGGGGGTGGATTCCCCAATAGCAAGAGTGTGCTCTTTCACGCATGCGCACGAAAGAGCGCACATCTCCCTGAGGCAAAGTGCCGCCTCAAGGAGCTCGCTGACACTTTTTAAAAACATTAAAAATAAAAGAAAAAATCCTTAACATGTCCCCCACATGTGACAAACATGAGATGGGACATGTTCATAAATTACACTAAAACTTTATTAAACTGTTTAAAACCCTGCATGAAACCTCATCCCGCCGGTGGATGAGGTTTCATGTTTTTTCTATTGCCCACTGGGGCTCCTGGTCTGCCCTCCAATCTTAAGGTTGGACGGGCAGGTCCTATAATTGTTTTAATGATCCTGTCAATGGCCTCAATTGACCATTGACAGGTCGGCGGGCGCACAACTGATTTTGCAGTGCCCCTGCCTCCCTGAAAATTTAAATGGAACGGGCCCCATCCCCTGCTCGCTGATGGCAAAATTCAGCCCACTGTTTCTCAACTTCATCTGGCTAGGTGTAATATTTCACTCCCTCTTTTGAATTCAAGCTAGTCTGATTTATTTAAATATGCAATTGTTCCCTTTACATCTCACATCCTAAAACTCCCCCCATGGGCAGGATCTTCTGGTTGGCGAGCGGATGTGGGGCCCGCTCGCCGACGCGTAAAATGACACGGGATGATGTCGGGTGGAATTCCTGACATCACCGAGTGTCATTTCCATTTACAGGTCAGCGGGGTAAAGCTGAGTCTGCTGTGTGCCCACCGAACTGTCAACGGCCTATTGAGGTCATTGAAAAACTAATTAAGGTAATTAATGGACCTGCCTGTCCAACCTTAAGGTTGGCGGGCAGACCGGAGGCACTGGCGGGCTTCGGTAAAAGCATGAAACCTCATCCATGGGTGGGATGAGGTTTCCTGAGGGTATTTAAATTTTTATCAAATCTTTCAATAAAAGTTATGGACATGTCCCAACTCATGCTACACTATCACATGAGGGGACATGTCGGGAAATTTGTTTACATTTGTATTAAAAATTTTAATTTCGAGCCGATCTCCCTGAGGCAGCACTTAGTCCCAGGGAGATCTGTGCACTGTTTTGTGCACATGCAAGAAAGAGCGCACTCCTGGCTGAGGGAGCGTATAGTGTGACGCTGGGAGGGCCTTAATTGGCCCGCTCACATAAAATGGCGGTGGGTGTGCCCGCCCGCTCCCACACTTCTCTCTCTCTCCACCCCCCCCCCCCCCTCCCCCCACCAAACAGGGGGATATTTTTTTCCCATGTTTACCTACTTGACATTTCAAACCTAGCTTATCTTCTGTTACATCAAAGCCTTCAGACTAGCTGCCTTTAATTCAATTAAATCTGCCCCTCTCACCACACACACACACAAACCAATAGACTCATACCCCACTATTAATCTACAATAAATTCCAATAACATTATGAAAATGATTATATCTTCCTGACAGTGGGCAGAGATTGGGTGAAGCCTGGGTGTTGCTTGACTCTGATGCTGTTTGTCATTGCTTTCTAGCATTCTCTATCTGGATTCACACTGGTTTATGGTTTTTGAGGGTCACTGTGGAACTGCATCCTAACAAATAGTTGATAAGCCAGAGAAGAGGGTATTAAATCGTTGAAGCAAAAATTGCATTAGAGTTATTTAATTAACTTCTAAAAGTTTTTTTGAAGTTGTGTTTTGAGCCCTCTCATGATAAATCTTGTTTACCATGTGTTCACAAATTCCCCTTTTGTAGTGCTTTCCTTGAGTTTCTTTCAAATACTTGAAACCATATCAAAACCCACTAAAAAGCTAAGCCTCGAGCGTGCCTGGAAATATGACAGTCGATTAAGAGAGTGCTCATTGGCTTTGAAGATTTTATGACTATATCATTCAGGGTTTCTTTGAAGATACTTTAATCGTTATTTTTGTAAAATAACTAAAACTTGAGATTTCAGAACTAACTCTTTGACAGTTGTTGAATTATCTAATATTTTTCAAAGAAGTTAATTCATCCTGTTTATGCTTTTCACTTAGATGCTAAGATACTATTTTCAGGCACTGGCAACTTTTTAGATATGTTTAAATGGAAGTGTAAACTATGGAGCCAACAGAATGTTATCACCTGGGTTGCTATGGACCATCTCTGAAAAGTATATTGTCCTAATAATTAAGAAAACAACGTCAAGGAACAAGGCCCATAGCACAAAACAGCACCATGACCAAAGATTATTGCTCCCAGAATGGAAAGCGTAGATCGTCCAGGATTCCTGCTCATGATCACTATCTAATAATTCCTGCTGGATAGTGTGAATGTATGGATCTTCAGTGAGGATATAATAATGGCTCATCAATGATAACCTTTGTTATAATGCAGCTGGCTGATGCTCTGTGTATTTCGATTCTGACATGGAGTAACTATTAGAGTGAAGTATGGGAAGGCACCCATGGAACTATTACCCCAGCAAGAGTCATCATGAGTACAAGTCAGAAGCCAAAATAAAGAGCAAATACATGCACTCTCACTTCTTTAA
Organism: Carcharodon carcharias; assembly: GCF_017639515.1. Lineage (NCBI taxonomy): Eukaryota > Metazoa > Chordata > Chondrichthyes > Lamniformes > Lamnidae > Carcharodon > Carcharodon carcharias. Next base: position 11,966,734 of record NC_054485.1, read on the forward strand.
GAATGTCAGGACAGCACAATAATGATTAGACTTCAAAAATTGTAAAGTGCCTTGAGATACCCTGAAGTCATGAAAGATGCTATATAATTGCAGGTCTTTTTTTCTTTCATTGGATTTCCACAGTTGCCAATTTTGGACAGAGCTGGACCAGCAACGAGGAAATTCCAAGCCATATCCTTATAAGAGCTTCAGCTGTCGTAGTTGTGTAGATTTTGAACTGATAGGGCTAAGATCAGGTGAATTAGTAAAGGGAAGGACATTAAGGTTGAATCCAAAGTGTTCGGTCCGGATATCTTGTACTGCACCAGGTTGTGCATTTATTCACTTAGTTATTGGGAAAATTTCATTTCGCGCTCTTTTGGGTTGATGGATATACTCAGTCCTGAGATTTTTCAGGAGATAGCGACATCATGGAGATTGCAAGATTTCAGTCTGAGTCTTTTCTTGTATTTCATCCATCCCCTTTCCCAAGGTTGGTGTCACGATGAACAATTTCTTTGAGTACAGTTGGAAATTCTTGCATTTTGAACAGCCATGATATTTTCACTTCAATACAATCTAAGTTTTATTTTTACTTGTGAAACGTTATAGGTCAGGATAAAAAAGATAACAAAGTGCAAGATGTATGAGAAAAATGTAAATAGCACACTGAGCTGACATGTAATTAAACTGAAGGAGATTTCACCCAAACATAAGGGATGCACTTGATCCAACAGTGACTCAGTGAAAATAGAGGGTATTATAATGGAAACATCTCATTTCAATAGCTAATCTAAATGGGATTTTACACTCTTGGTCATTGACAAGATAAGTATGAAAGATAAGTATGCTTCAGTTTGTTAAGAGACTGTTCTAAGACTTGGCTGATTGGCTCTGATTTGTCCTTCAAATGGCAAATTCAATGTTCTTGCAGAAGGACAGAAGAATTTTCATTTTAATACCATTGCACTAAATCCAATATTTGGGGAGACCAGAAATGGAAAATATTACTAGTGAATTACTTGGATTGGAATGAAATTGGCAGTGCAGTGTTACAATAATTACACATGAACCAACTCCTCACAAGGACAACACTAGAGACTTCACTGCTGCTCTGAAATCCTAAGTACTGGACAAAAGATTTCTTATTACTTCATAAAATAAGTCACTAAAACTTTCATCAGTTTGATCACAAACTTTCCCTCCAAACTTCTGTTAGCAGTTCTCTTTGTATTGGCTTGCTTTTCCAAAAAAAGACTACAATTGGATCCAGTTGTACTACAGGTAAAGATGCCCCCTTATCTGTACTGTTTAACATAGGAGATAGGCATCAGTATTACTTGGCTTTGACATTTCATTTACCCGAATGCCAGAGGAGCTCTGTGTGTGCTCAGGCATTTTTGCAGAGCTCTGTTCACTGGCATTCCAACATCAGCTATGTTTTAATTGTTGAGCCCATTAGGTATCTAAGGATTGGAAATAGATCTTAGATTGTACATCAGACTACAGTTATAGTGAGATATTTCTATTATAATATCCTTTATCTTCACTGAGCCACTGTTGGATCAAGTGCATCCCTTGTGGAACTGTAACAAAATATATTGTTTCTGTGATGTAATGTGAGAGCATCTATTAGTATTGAATAAAGCAATGGCTTAGATTTCATCTTCACTTGGGTGTTAATCTGGTGAGGCAAACCTTTTATAGCTGCAAATGAGGAAGTGAACAGGAGATAGGAACTTGGTGAAATTGAAATGAGTAGGGAAACAGTACTGAGCAAATTGATGGAGCTGCAGGCTGGCAAGTGTCCAGGTCCCGATGGACTACATCCTAGGGTCTTAAAAGAGGTGACTAATGAGGTATTTGATGTGCTGGTGTTAATTTTTCAAAATTTGCCAGATTCTGGAAAGGTTCCATCAGATTGGAAAGTAGCAAAAATAACCCCTCTATTCAAGAAGGGAGGAAGGCAGAAAACAGGAAACTATAGGCCAGTTAGCTTGACGTCTGTCGTGGGGAAGTTATTAGAATCAATCATTAAGGAGGTTATACCTCCTCAAGGCAATAGGGAGGAGTCAGCATGGTTTTGTGAAAAGAAAATCATGTTTAACCAATTTATTGGAGTTTTTTGAAGGAGTAACATTTGCAGTGGATAAAGGGGAGCCTGTAGATATATTGTACTTGGATTTCCAAAAGGCATTTGATAAGGTGCCACATCAAAGATCATGACAGAAAATGAAAGCACATGGTGTAGTGGTAACATATTAGCAGGGATACAAGATTGACTGGCAGAAAGCAGAGAGTATGCATAAATGGGTCTTTTTTTGATTGGCAGGATGTGACAAGTGGAGTCTGGACTGGGGCCTCGACTTTTTATTATTTACATCAATGACTTTGATGAGAGGAGTGAAGACATGGTAGCTAAATTTGCAGATGAGACAAAGATAGGTAGGAAAGTATGTTGTGAAGAGGACGTGAGGTTTCAGATGGATATAGATGAGTGAGTGGGCAAAGATCTGGAAAATGGAATTTAATGTGGGAAAATGTGAAGTTATTCATTTTGGCAGGAAGAACAAAAAAAGAGTATTACTTAAATGGAGAATGTTTGCATAAATCTGAGATGCAGAGAGATCTAGGTGTTCTAGTACATGAGTCACAAAAAGTTAGTATGCAGGTACCGCAAGTAATTAAGGCTAACGGAATGCTATCCCTTATTATGAGAGGGATTGAACATAAAAGTAAGGATGTTATGCCTCAGTAATACAGGGCATTGGTGAGACCGCACCTTGAATACTATGTGCAGTTTTGGTCTCCTTATTTAAAGAAGGATGGAGGCAGTTCAAAGGAAGCTTACTAGATTGATACCTGGAATGATTGGATTGTCTTATGAGGAAAGGTTGGACAGACTGGGCTTGTTTCCACTGGAGTTTAGAACAGTGAGGGATGATTTGATTGAAGTATACAAGATCCTGAACAGCCTTGACAAGGTGGACTTCAAAAGGATGTTTCCTCTTGTGGGTGAGTCCAGAACTAGGGGGCACTGTTTGAAAATTAGTTGCCCTTTTAGGACAGAGATGAGGAGAATTTTTTTCCCTGACGGTTGTACAACTTTGGAATTCTCTGCCACAGAAGGTGGTGGAGGCAGGGTCATTGAATATTTTTAACGCAGAGGTAGATAGATTATTGTAATGCAAATGAATCAAAGGTTATCGGGGTTAGATGGGAATGTGGAAATCGAAACACAAAAAGATCAGCCATGATGTTATTGAATGACAGAGCAAACTCGAGGGGCCTAATGGTCTCCTCCTGTCCCTATTTCTTATGTTCTTATGGCACCAACCTGATATTCATTCCACTTAATTTCACTGGACTGAAAAATCAGACAACTATAATCAGGAGTTTGTGATCTGCACTCCTCAACTTACTCCCCTGGTGGTGTGAGAAAGAACAAACCCCAATATGTTATCATGAAGCTAAAACTGCTTTGCATCAATGTAATCCTGGCTCATTATTGACCAGCACTGGCCTCAACATTTACTGTTTAGTTATTTTGGAATCAGATTTACAAATAGATTATTGCAGCAGTGCTTGGGTCTTACTATTGTGTCAATAGGGTGAGAGGAAGGAAAATGTTGGCAAATAGCTACTTTCAGACATTTCCTTGTGATTGGTTCCATCGTGGCACTGAGACTGGGACACTATGCACTTGTCTGAAATGTGTGACACATGACATTTTTAATGCTATAGGGAAACTGCTCCCCGCTTTGCTGTTGACCATGACATTGGATGAAGAACATTTGGACTTGCCACAAAATGCAGAAATGAGATAGAGGAAGCACCACCTGGGGAGTCTGTGGGTTTGGCCACTTCTGCTCAGTCATGGATTCAGCTGGAGAATTGGTAGCTGATTAGAAGCTGAGAAATTTTGGCAGGTGTGATTGAATGACCAATTAGAGAGAGATCATTGAAGGCTGTCTAATTTTCAATTAGTCAGTTGTCCAACAAAACATTTGTTCAATTAATCCATTTTGGTATTTTAACTGCTGTCATTCCAGGAAGATTGTATCTTTCAAGTGAGACAGATGGTGAATGCTTAGTGCTGATGCCTAATGTGGCTGTAAAGGGGAAGCTGCATAGAATACAGGTGCTTGTTGGCAGCAAGTAAGAATTGAGCCTTGCAGTTTTTATTATGGTATTTCCGATATTACTTATTGATTGCATTTGCTCTTAATCCACATTGAAATGAGTTACTTAGAAACTAGGAGCAGGAGTAGGCCATTTGGCCCTTTGAGCCTGCTCCGTCATTCATTATGATCATGGCAGATCACCCAACTCAATAGCCTGCTCCCGCTTTCTCCCCATATCCTTTGATCCCTTTCGCCCTCAGAGCTATGTCTAACACCTTCTTGAAAACATACAATGTTTTGGCCTCAACTACTTTCTGTGGTAATGAATTCCACAGGCTTACCTCTTTCTGGGTGAAGAAATTCTCCTCATCTCAATTCCAAATGGTCTACCTCATATCCTCAGACTGTGGCCCCTGGTTCTGGACTCCCCCACCATCGGGAACATCCTTTCTGCACCTACCCTGTTTAGTCCTGTTAGAATATTATAGGTTTCTATGAGATCCCTCCTCATTCTTCTGAACTCCAGTGAACATAATCCTAACCGACTCAATCACTCCTCATATGTCAGTCCCGCTATCCCAGGAATCAGTCGGTAAACTTTTGCTGCACTCCGTCTATAGCAAGAACATCCTTCCTCGGAAAAGGAGACCAAAACTGCACACAATATTCCAGGTATGGTCTCACCAAGGCCCTGTGCAATTGCAGTAAGACATCCCTGTTCCAGTACCTGGGCAATATGATCGGCGCAGGCTTGGAGGGCCGAAGGGCCTGTTCCTGTGCTGTACTTTTATTTGTTCTTTGTATTCAAATCCTCTGGCTATGAAGGCCAACATACCATTTGCCTTCTTTACTGCCTGCTGCACCTGCATGCTTACCTTCAGCAACTGGTGTACTAAGACACTCAGGTCTCGTTGCACATTCCCCTCTCTCAATTTATAGCCATTCAGACAATAATCTGCCTTCCTGTTTTTGCTACCAAAGTGGATAACCTCACATTTATCCACATTATACTGCATCTGCCATGCATTTGCCCACTCACTCAGCTTGTCCAAATCACATTGAAGCATCTCTGCATCCTCCTCACAGCTCACCCTCCCACCCAGCTTTGTGTCATCTGCAAATTTGGAGACATTACATTTAGTTCCCTCATTTAAACTATTAATATATATTGTGAATAACTGGGGTCCCAGCACCGATCCCTGCGGTACCCCACTAGTCATTGCCTGCATTTGGAAAAAGACCCATTTATTCCTATTCTTTGTTTTCTGCCTGCCAACCAGTTTTCTATCCATTTCATTACACTACCCCCAATCCCATGCACTTTAATTTTACATGCTAATCTTTTTTGTGGGACTTTGTCAAAAGCCTTCTAAAAGCCCAAATAAATCATATCCACTGGCTCCCCTTCATCAACTCTACTAGTTACATCCTCGAAAAATTCCAGTAGATTTGTCAAGCATCATTTCCCTTTCATAAATCCATGCTGACCCTGTTTGATTCTGCCACTGTTTTCCAAGTGCTCAGTTATTAAATCTTTTATAATGGACTCTAGAATTTTCCCCACTACTGACGTCAAGCTGACTGGTCTATAATTCCCTGTTTTTTCTTTACCTCCCTTTTTAAATAGCTACCTTCCAATCTGTAGGAACTATTCCAGAGTCTATAGAGTCTCGGAAGATGACCACCAATGCATCCACTATTTTAGGGCCACTTCCTTAAATACTCTGGGATGTAAATTATCAGACCCTGAGGATTTATCAGCCTTCAATCCATTTAATTTCCCCAACACCATTTCCCTACTAATACTGATTTCTTTCAGTTCCTCCCTCTCACTAAACCCTGTATTCCCCAACATTTCAGGTATGTTATTTGTGTCCTCCTTTGTGAAGACAGAACCAAAGTATGTATTTAGTTGGTCAGCCATTTCTTTGTTCCCCACTATAAATTGCCCTCTTTCTGACTGTAAGGGACCTACATTTGTCTTCACCAATCTTTTTCTCTTCACATACTGATAGAAACTCTTACAGTCAGTTTTTATGTTTCTATTCTAATGTATTCTATTATGCCCTTCTTAATCAATCCGTTGGTCCTCCTTTGCTGAATTCTAAATTGTTCCTAATCCTCAGGCCTGTTGCTTTTTCTGTCCAATTTGTATGCCTCTTCCTTAATACTAACTCTAATTTCCCTTGTAAACCATGGTTTGTCCACCTTTCCTGTTTTACTTTTGCACCAGACAGGAATAAAGAATTGTTGCAGTTCACCCATGCGACCTTTGAAGGTTTGCCATTGCCTATCCATTGTCATCCCTTTAAGTAACGTTTCCCAATCCATTATAGCCAATTCATGCCTCATACCATGATAGTTTCCTTTATTAAGATTCAGGAACCTAGCCTCAGATTCAACTACGTCACTCTCCATCTTGATGAAGAATTCTATCATATTATGGTTGCTCATCCCCAAGGGGCCTCGCACAACTAGATTGCCAATTATTCCTTTCTCATTACACTATACCCAGTCTAAGATGGCCTGTTCTCTAGTTGGTTCCTCAATGTATTGGTCCAGAAAAACATCCCGTATACATTCCAGGAATTCCTCCTCTACGGTATTGTTACTAATTTGGTTTGCCCAATCTATATGCATATTAAAGTCACCCATAATTACAGATGTTTTTTTATTGCATGCGTCTCCAATTCCCTGTTTAATGCCATTCTGAACATCAGCACTACAGTTTGGGGGTCTATATAGAACCCCCACTAACGTTTTTTGCCCCTTAGTGCTTCTCAGCTCTACTCACAGAGACTCCACATCGTCGGAGCTAATATGTTTCCTCACTATTGCGTCAATTTTCTCTTTAACCAGCAATGCAACTCCGCTGCCTTTTCCTTTTTGTCTGTCCTTCCTAAATACTGAATACCCCTGGATGTTCAGTTGTAAAAGGCAGACCATGCTTTTTTTTCAAATGTTAGCAGGGGCAGTTAAGAGATTGTGTTTGACAGCATTGTGGGTGTTACAATGGATTTATTCTGTTTGGGAATGGATGGATGCACAGTCAAGCCTTTCGTTCAGAGATTTCAACTTTACTATTAGCTCAATGGTTAGGTGTTGAGCTTGCTTAACTTGAAAGGAAATGAAGACACAACCCATATTATCAAGCAAAACTGAAAAGTCTTGCGTTAACTCCTTTTATTTCTGTTGGTTCGGTTCTGTTTTTCAGTGGAAAGGTAACTTATTGAATTTGGGCTATGTTGAAAGTTGAAGTTCTGATTAAATGCAGAGCCAATGAAAAGATATTATGAAGGGTGGACACAGAGTTGGGTTTTAAGAAAGATCTTAAGCAGCAAAGGATTTTAAGGAGTGAATTTCAGCGTTTGGGGCCTAGACAGCTGAAGGCTCAGTCAGTTGGCGATTGGGTAGAGAGTTCTAGGGGAGGGGTGATGGGTTGGTGTGGGAGTTGTAGTGCTGGAGGAGGTTAGAAGAGAGACAAAAGGCCATGAATATGTCGTTTTGGTTTGAAAAATGCATGTTTAATGACTCAGAATCAGGCAAGCTATGTTTTATTGGATTTACATTAATTTAACATTTAGATTTGACATGAAGATTTGAAGTAGCTGAATCTAAAAACAGTTTGCTTTGAAGTGATTTGCAATTTGATCAGTTAATTCTGTTGAATAACTCCATGTTGGCATATTTAAATATTGTCACACTTGTGTTTGCATTTAACCTGTCTCAATTTTATGAATCACTACTCAGAGCCACAATTATCATTCTCTTGTGCTTAATTGGATTTGATTAGTGTTTTCAATAATTGTTGAATTAGAATTTTTATCTTCCTTTTCTGAAAATCAGACTTACCAGATTGAGTCATGAAGAGAGTCTGATCTCGCAGGAACAGGATTGAGAGATTCAAAACAGAAATGAAGCAAAATTAAAGGTAGAACATTCATGATGTTGCATTGATCTATCTGAACAAGTAGATCTTCTAATTGTTAACGTTTCGAGTCCTCATGACCCTTCAACAGTTCTTTTGAAGGGTCATGAGGACTCGAAACGTCAACTCTTTTCTTCTCCGCCGATGCTGCCAGATCTGCTGAGTTTTTCCAGGTAGTTCTGTTTTTGTTTTGGATTTCCAGCATCCGCAGTTTTTTGTTTTTATCTTCTAATTGTTCCCTGGTCTGCACTGAGTTAAGTGGTCATTACTGCAATGGCAAAGAAAAAGTTGCATTAACTGCCCTAAGTGTACCTGGATTTGGGAAGCAAATAGTCAATCAGGATTGTTCCTCTTGTCTGCTATCCATTGTCCGCTTCTGGCAATCGTGCTTGTGCAGTTGTTTTGGAAAGACCTAGGGCAGAATTATCCCAGATTTGCATTAAGTACGGTAGTGGGTGGGTAAAATGTCATTTACCTGCCTGTTACCTGTTGGCTGCGATGGCGGGTATTCATGCCATATCATCCCAAGCCTGCCGCATTGCTTATGCATTCCCGGGAAACACGCTGTTTTCATGGCGGGTAGGCTCTCATTCGCCCAGCACACCATCACCTCGCTGCTTCAACATGCCAGACACCACATTGAAAGTACAGCCATGCTCAGTGCTTCCAGCCCAGGGCTACAGCAAAGAAAGCATAGCCCCAAAAAGCCAGAAGACTGCAGCCCTCTAGCATCTTTTGGAGGCCGTGGAGGCCCACTGTGATATCCTCTACCTCCGCTCTGGCCACAGGAGGGACAGCAACATTACCATTCCGGCTTGGTAGGTGATGGCAGTGGCGATCAGTGCTAATGCTGCACAGGAGAGGTCGGCCATCCAATGCAGATAGAGGATGAATGATCTCATCCATGCAGCCAGGGTATGGCAACCATCTCATCACTCTAAACTCTTACACTCAAGCCCATCACACATTCACTGGCATCTCCCTCACTGCCAGCTCAAGGGACATCACCACCCATTCTCATACACATACTCTCACATGTCCAATTAGCTTCATCTCATCTGGAGACTGCCTCCTCTGCTCTCACCATCTTGAGGCCACTTGCATAGATCAACATGTCCCCCCCACACACACACCCTGGGAAATTCTCCTTCCCCAGTACAGCTCTCATCCTGCAGCCTCTTCCCTTGCCCGAGGCGACTTCTCCCCTCTTCCCCAAGCAAGACCTTGCCCTGCAGCCATTGAAAAGCCACCCACATATGGCTGATCTGGTAAGTAGAGACCTACCCTTAAGCCCCCCTAAATGTGATGTGGTGCAGTCTGTGAAGCCTGGTGTTGATGACTGCGAGTTCTGATTGAAGCATGGTAGGCAAACAAACCTTCAAGTCCCGAGCGAAGTGCAGTCTGCCAGGTGCACGTCTTAATAATGATGTTGTGAAACACATTGGTGTGTTTTCCCGCCAACGTTGATTGATGATCCAGTGTGGAGGGCGAATGAGTGCACAGGCTGGCCTTGTAATGATATATTAATGTATTACCATGAGATTCTTGACATCCGATGGCGGGAAATGCAACCTGTCGTCAGCGGGTGGAACAGACAATCGCAAACTAGTTTCATGACGTCGTGAAACGGATTTTTGGCCTTTTTACCATATTGTCAGCTCACCCCACTGAACATGCCCAATGCTGGTGGGCAGTTGTTGATGAGCCCTCTCCTCCTCCAATGGGATCAGAGTCCACCAGTGGTACCCTGTTTAAAAAATATAGGGCATTTCCAGGGAGGAAAAGAAAGTTGGGAAATTCTTAACTGTTTCTTTTCATTCCCTGGATTGTCTCTGCTCAACACCACACTGACCCTCGGTCTGGGTCATATGCCGCCTTACATCACTGTGTGGGTGGTACTGTACTCAGTCCCATATGTATGTGCCAGACTCTTGTACTACATCTGCCCCCTAGTCTTTATCCCATGATTATAGAGTTGCATTTACCTTGTTGTTACTGCCTTAATGCTATTCTAATAGGATTGCCATTACTGTATTAGCATTATTACAACATTCTAACTACCCCATCTCCTGCCTTCGAGTCCTTGAAGTTAGAGGTTTAAGTGGCCTTGGAGGCCTTATAACCCTTCCACATCTTGTTCATCCTTCTGTTGGAGAAGTGGTAGGCTCTTTTAGTTCTGTTTTTGCTCTTGGCAGGGAGGTTGGACTGGCATTTGTGTATGCTTTCATTTTTTTTCCCCCTTGCTTTATGTTGAACTACACCTGCTCGGTTTGGCTGTTGTGTTGATCCATGGCTGCTGGCATTTCTTGTGGGATGGACGAACATGGTGTTCATCTCCTTGGCTCTGCTTTTTCTTTTTCCCCCGTGTGGGCCATCTTGAAGCCCTCTGAGGCTGAGGAAGACTGTTCCTGTGACGAGAAGAGGGTTTAGTGGTACACTCACCTCTGCTTCTTGTTGTCGATGGTGAGATACTATTACCAGGTTCCAGCATCCCTTATGGTTGTGGCATGCTGGCTGGAAGTGGTAGTATGTGCACTGTGGTTGTTGTGTCGACCAGCTATACCACTGTCATAGTTGGAGGTAGAGGCTTCTCAAACTGTTGATCATCTGGTACTGCTTCCACTGGTGGCGGCATGGTAATCTGGTGGGTGGCAGGTTAGTCTGACCATTGGGGACTTTCCAGGATTAGGGATGATAGTGGACAAACCTCCACAAAGAGAGAAGAGATATCGAAGGTGAAATCAGAGTCTGAATATTTTTAGTGTTTGAGTGCTCAGGACTGTGCTGTTCTGGCTGACTAATGACAGCGGTGGTCTTGACATCCTCTGCTGTTTGGAGGAGATCCAGGGTTCATAAGTGTAAGCGCAAAGATCTGTTTGCTGCCATACCTCAATGGTTCCAGGCACTTCTCATGATGTTTATTAGAGACAACTAATACTTGAAGTTAAAGTTATAATTGAAGGTCTACCTTTGTTAAATTTATTTGTACAAGTTCATCATTTAAGTGTTTCATTTCCTCTTTCAAGTGTTGTGCTTCCTGTGAGCAGCACTCCAGTGTTCTCAACAGTTCTCATTTTTCCTTAAACTCATCTTCAGTATTGCTGAAAAAAGACATTTTTGCCAAAACCTTTGGTCTTGCACTCATCAGGAGAATCGCAAGAATACCAATGACAGGGGAAGCAACAACTTTATGCAGTATGAGAATAGAGTGCCAATTGCTTGGCAAATGGACTCTGATTGGTAGAGGTGTTGCTATGAAGAAAGTACCAGTTACTGGTGACCGACAGTTAACTGCCAAACATTCTTTGAAATTTAAACCAGGCATCTTGACTCTGGTCAAGGGTTTTCCATGGCAACACTTCTACCAATTGGAGTCCATTTGCTAACCAATCAGCACTCTCTTCGAACAGTATAAAATTGTTGCTTCCCCTAACATTGGTATTCTTGCGATCATCCTGATGAGCGCAAGATGAAAAGCTTTGACAAAATGTTTTTTTTTCAGCAATACTCAAGCTCTGTACTACCAAACGACTATTTGTAAACTCATCTTTGGTACCGGAAAGTTGATTCTCTACATTGGTCAGCCTTTTCTTGGCAGAGCATAATTCCTCTGTGCTAACCTTCAAGCTTATGTTCTGTAATTGCTCTTCTGCCAATTGTTTTTGAGACCCCATGATCTTTTGTGAGAACTTCTACCTTTGTCATTCTATGTTCTTGATTTTCGTCTCTTCGTATATCTCGTTGGAAATGTAATGGTTTTCCAAGGTTTTTTCCAAATGTGCAACTGTTTCCTTCAGCGCTGCAGTCTTTTTCTTGTACCTTTTTGGCTTCCTCCCAGAATATTGAAAATTGTGTCTTCTGACAAATCAGTTTTCAGAGTTCTTTCAGAGTGATGTTAAATGTATTTTGCTTAGCTTAATGTTCCAGGGGAACAAATTCTGACCTGAGGGATATTTGAAGTGTGTGAAGGTCCCTCAACAGGTTTTCCTCTTTGTTGTGAAGCTCAAGTACTTGGTCTTGAGTTTTCTTGCAATTTACTAGAGTCTCATTGAGTTGAGTCTCATTGTTCTGCTGTTCTGCCATTCTGCAGCTCAAGGTCTTTATTCCGTCATGTTGCTGTTGGTTATGTACTATTTGATTTTTATCATGAAGGACAATTAGCTGTTCTTTCAACTGTTTATTTTCTTCTCTTCAACCACCTTCAATGTCAATTTCAGACACAGAATTGTTCAACACTTGTCCACTCATGATGCGTTGCAGTGTATTGCTTTGTCACTGCTGATAGTTCTAACACGACTTTTTCAGGAGTAGCATTCAACATCGTTTTTAACTTCTTGTGTATTTTCAGGGGCTCATATTGGCCTCTCAAAGTTTTTCAAGGTACCTTCTTCTTTGCTGTCATGCCTGGCTGTACTTCAGGTTGAGTTCTTCCTGTACTTCTGCTTTCTTCTTGTTTGTCACTACCAGTTGCTGTTACAATTCTGGAAACAATTCTGAGTCATCAATAGGGAATTCCCTTTTGGACTTCTGCCTTGAGGCTTCCCATAAAGATATAATACTGGGGCTTCCAGAATGTTCTCTGCCTTTCTAACACCCTTGTGTGGTTTGTTCGGGTGATGGCTTTTGCTCTTTTTGCCACTTTGCTGGGAGTTTCCTATGCTTTTTTTTTAAGCTCTGAACTCTCCTCAGCTTGAAGATTAAGATATTCGTCAAAGACTGTTAATAGTTCATGGAGGCTAGTTTGGATTCATCAATGCCTTGCATCAGGACAATGTAATTCGCAAGATCACCAAACCAGTTTTTAAAAAAAACAATAATCTGGTCTTCTACTGATTTTTTTTTTTGACTTGGATACATTAGGTCTCAGTAATTTGAAAAGCTGCTTCTTAAGGATGCCAAATGCCCTGTTGGATTTGGCCTTTGGGCTGGTCCAACTGGAGTTGCAAGTATGGAATGATGGTCCATGTTAAAGATGTTTAAAGTGTGGGTACAGCTTTAAGAGCTAACAGACTTCCAAGATGTTGTTGCCATTTACTGCACTACAAAAGATTTCCTGTGCTTGCCGGTTTTTAGTGGGCTCCAAAATGATGATGGCATGCTTCTGGAACAAAGATTTTTAGCAATGGCCATGTGGGTCAGCTATCTGACAACTTATTTCGTTTAGCAGTTTACTTTTGCGAGTTGCTCAGACGTTCAAATTCAACACAGGCTTGCTGTTTTACAAATTGGATGGTCACAACGTTTCCAAGCGGCTGAGTAATTTAATTAATTTATTTTTTCTTTTCAAACTGAGGCCATGTGTTGAAGCTCGGAGCTGAGGACTGGGTTTAGTGATGCATTTTGGTTAAATGGCACTTTTGACTCTTGATTAGTAAAAGGGGCTCTCAGGACTAGCTGCAGCTTGGAACTGGCTCCCCTTGCAAGCTGTGGACTCTGAGTGCTGACACTGGACTTCCAAGGGGGATCCTATGGATTCTTCTGCTGCAGTAAAATCTCTGCTTTCAACTTCCAGGCTCTTCTTTTCTCTGGAGCTTCTTATGATGAATTTTCTTAGCATCTTCAGCTTCAGTGGGAGCTTCTTTTCAGGTCAGAATTTCTGTTGAAGGTTAACTTTTCTTAATCTTTCTGTGAGGTTGAGGGTTTTTGATTCTGAGCTGGCACCATGTTGGGATGGTGTTACTTACAGAATATGTTTGTTAAAGAAGTGTTCTTAGTGTTCTGTATGGTAACAGCAAGTATTTATTAACCACTTTTAACAATACATATAGTAAAGGGTACAGTCAAGTACCTATCTCCATGCCTAGGTGTTAACAGGTCTTCTCCTCAACACCACACTGACCCTAGGTCTGGGTCATGTACCTTTTTATATCGCTGTGTGGTGGTACTGAACTCAGTCTCACATATAATTTTTTTTCCAATAAATTATAAAGATTTTCCTTTTCCCACCTATTTCCATTGTAAAAAAAAACCCCACTAGAGCTATACCTTGAGTGCCCTACCATCCATTCTTAATTAGCACATTCGTTTAGATAATATCACCAACTTTAACTTTAACACCTATGTGTTCTATTGTACTATTGTCATTGACATCTTTTGATGATCTGCTTCTATCACTGCTTGTTTGTCCCTACAACCACAACCCCCCCCTCCACCTCTCTGTCTATCTCTCCGCCCCCCCACACACACACCTTAAACCAGCTTATATTTCAACTCTTTCTTGGACTCGAACTCAAGTTCTGTCGAAGGGTCATGAGGACTCGAAACGTCAACTCTTTTCCTCTCCGCCGATGCTGCCAGACCTGCTGAGTTTTTCCAGGTAATTCTGTTTTTGTCTCACATATTAACCCTGTATGTGCAGACCCTTTATACTATAGTAGTAACTGGACATTTGATTGCTGGATGTTACTGGAGGCTTGGTTGGTGGCTGCTCAGTGTTTGAAGGGATGTAACTAATTATATTTTCCACTTGTGGGTAGAACAATAGATCTAGCAAATTGCTATATTGAAGCCTCTAAACAATTGAAAAATTAAACATTGTTGCGCTTCTCATTATTTAAGTCAAGCTATGATATTTATATTGAAAACAAAAAATTCTGGAAAAACTCAGCAGGTCTGACAGCATTTGTGAAGAGACAGACAGAGATAATGTTTCGAGTCCGTATACTCTTCAGATCTAGATGGAAGTAGAGCTGTGGTAAAATATATATTGATTAAGGCAGGGGTGGAAGCGGTGAAGCTGGATAGGAGGCCAGTGATAGATGGAGGCAACGGAGAATGGCAAAAGATGTCATAAACAAAAGGTCAAAGAATTGTTAATGGTGGTAGTGCTGGCTATATGAGGTGCTATTGGTGACATTAAGAAAGCAAAATGTGATAATGGCTGGACCGGGGTAAGCACTCTGGAAAGTGACAGATGGCCCTAGTTGGGGGTGGGTTGGGGGGAAGGGACAGTGGTGGGAAGAAAGATCGAAAATGGGCTAAAAGCTGGGGATAAAATAATGAATGGAAATAAATTTAATAGCTTTTAGCCTATTTTCGATCTTTCTTCCCATCACCGCCCCTCCCCCCACCCCACCCCCACTAGGGCCATCAGTCACTTTCCAGAGTGCTTACCCTGGTCTGGCCATTCACATTTTGCTTTCTTAGTGTCACCATTAGCACCTCATTTAGCCAATACCACCACCACTTAACAATTCTTTGACCTTTTTGTTTATGACATCTTTTGCCATCTCTCCATTGCCTCTATCTAGCACTGGCCTCCTATCCAGCTTCACCGCTTCCACACTCCTTAATCAGTATATATTTCACCACATCTCTACCTCTATTTAGATCTGAAGAAGAGTCATATGGGTTCTCTCTCTCTCTTTCCTCCCTCTCCCTATCCCTCTCTCGCAATCTCTCTCACTTCACAGATGCTGTCAGGCCTGCTGAGTTTTTCCAGCATTTTTTTGTTTTCATTTCAGATTTCTAGCATCCGCATTATTTTGCCTTTATGACATTTATATGATTCACTCCCCACTCAGTTCTTCATGATCAGCCTTTACAACTGGCACTTCTGTTGCTATTTTGTGCTTATTAATATCGTATTCAATTGATTGAGGATGCTGGAGGAAAGCAACATCAAAAAAGCTGAAGCCAGGCAATTTAATTTTGTGACTGGCAATGAAGAGAAGTCATGCTTCCACTCAGCACAAGATTTCCGTATGCGTTGACGCAGTGAGTCGTGTGACAAAGGGCCTGGACTGGATTGTAAAATAGTCTTCCATTGAGCGGTCTATCAACAATGTGGCTGTTGCACTTGAATAGCTTACAAAAGAAGTCAGTGTTGATGAGGAATTTGTTACGAGATCAGTCTGCGTACACAGGCTTTTTCTTGTTGGAGAAGGGAATGATAGAGAACTGTTGGCGGATTTGCAAAATACCAATTTCAAGGGGTTTGGAAAACATGCTTACCTTCAGTGTAGTTTTGATGCAGTCAAGTGAAGCCAAATGATCAGTTTCTATGGCAGCAGCTGGCCACGGATGGCCTCATTTAATTTTACTACCCCTGCTTGGGTGTCTGTCCAGTGAAGATAAGCTAAAGACAGTGGTATTTTTTTCAAGGTGAGTGCTGCACTTCACAAGTGATTGAGCCATGTTTCATTTAAAAACGAGCCTAAAACCTGAATGGTTCAGGGTGATAGGTGAAATGTAGCATTGTCAAAATTTTTTAAAATTCTTGTTTCATGCATTTGTTTTTGGATTTGATAAACAAATACTTCCAAGCTACAAAGCCTGAGAAGGTCTAACACGCCTCCTTCATCCATCTAGCATTTGTGGTAAACTTTCCATTCAGTCATTGGAAGGAAGCTCTTGGATTCCTAGCTGGGCAACAGAGTATGCTAGCTGCTGCTTGAAGTGAGGAACTTGTCATGGGGCTTAACTCTCAAATTAGTGCCTTACAAGGGATCTGAAAGACTGGAACAATAATATAAAAGGCATAGTGGTAATGACATTTATATAACTCAAGTCATGAAATGTCCTGTTTGAGACACAAACTGGAAGTTACTGGGACTTCAAGTGTTGTTAGTACACTGGCAAGCTGACAACTAACCAACAACAAGGATCAGTTTCAACATCTCCCTTGTCATTAGAAGCAGCGTTATTTGCCCCGAATCATGCTTTTTAATCTTCCTGTGGCACAAGTGGCTTGGTATACCCCAATGACTCTGCTTTTTCCTTTTGTAGAAAAAGTAACATGCTTAAAGATTGTTGATACACAGCACTAATATGTATTTTGTCACCAAATGTCTTTAAAGACATGACTATAATGTCAGTGCATACATGGATTGTGTAGAATGTTGCAAGACAGATGGCTACCGTTTTGTTAAGTTGTGGCAATGAGCAATACGGTGCAACTTAAAAATTTTCACACTGAATGGGCTGACCATCAGTGCAGCAAAAAAAAGCTTTAATTTCTGCTTTTGAAGTGACATTTGAAACTTGATGTATGCACACTGAAAGTAAAGAATTCCTAGAATATGAAAGTACTCACAGCCTTCCTCTATCTCTGTCTATGGTGAGCAATTAGCCTTGCTCAGAATCTCAGTAAAGCTCACAAGTAGGGGTAGGTAACTAACTACACACTGTAGCCAGGGAAGGGTGTTAGGTACATTGACTGAAATGTAGTGAAATGCAAGGTAGTCAAATAAGAGATTTGGATATAATGTCTTTCACAACCTCTGGATATACAAAAGGATTTTACATTTGAAATACCTTTGAAGCATTTTCCACAGTATTTTGCTTTCACTCCAGTGCAATACGAGGGTATGCTGCACTGTCAAAGGAGCCTTCTTTCGGGTGAGTTAAACTGAGACCCCCTCTGCTCTCTCGGGTGAATATAAGGATCTCATAGCACTATATGAAGAGGAGCAGGGGAGTGCTAGCCAATATTTATTCCTCAATCAATGGGTGAACTGCAACAATTCTTTATTCCTGTCTGGCGCAAAAGTAAAACAGGAAAGGTGGCCAAACCATGGTTTACAAGGGAAATTGGAGATTGTATTAGATCCAAGGAAGAGGCATACAAATTGGCCAGAAAAAACAACAGACCTGAGGATTGGGAGCAGTTTGGAATTCAGCAAAGGAGGACCAAGGGATTGATTAAGAAGGGGGAAAATAGAGTACGAGAGTAAGCTTGCGGGGAACATAAAAACTGACCGTGAAAGTTTCTAAAGGTATGTGAAGAGAAAGAGTTTGGTAAAGACAAAGGTAGGTCCCTTACAGTCAGAAAGAGGGCAGTTTATAATGGGGAACAAAGAAATGGCTGACCAACTAAATACATACTTTGGTTCTGTCTTCACAAAGGAGGACACAAATAACATACCAGAAATGTTGGGGAACACAGGGTTTAGTGAGAGGGAGGAACTGAAAGAAATCAGTATCAGTAGGGAAATGGTGTTGGGGAAATTAAATGGATTGAAGGCTGATAAATCCCCAGGATCTGATAATCTACATCCCAGAGTACTTAAGGAAGTGGCCCTAGAAATAGTGGATACATTGGTGGTTATCTTCTGAGATTCCATAGACACTGGAACAGTTCCTACAGATTGGAAGGTAGCTAATGTAACCCCAAGGGAGGTAGAGAAAAAACAGGGAATTATAGACCAGTCAGCCTGATGTCAGTAGTGGGGAAAATTCTAGAGTCCATCATAAAAGATTTAATAGCTGAGCACTTGGAAAACAGTGGCAGAATTGGACAGAGTCAGCATAAATTTATGAAAGGGAAATGATGCTTGACAAATCTACTGGAATTTTTCGAGGATGTAACTAGTAGAGTTGATGAAGGGGAGCCAGTGGATGTGGTTTATTTGGACTTTCAGAAGGCTTTCGACAAAGTCCCACAAAAGAGATTATCGTGTGAAATTAGAGCGCATGGGATTGGGGTTAGTGTATTGAGATGGATAGAAAACTGGTTGGCAGCCAAGAAACAAAGAAATAAACGGGTCTTTTTCAGGTGGCAGGCAGTGACTAGTGGGGCACTAGTGCTGGAACCTCAGCTATTCACAATATATATTAATGTTTTTAGATGAGGGAACTAAATGTAATATCTCCAGCTTTGCAGATAACACAAAGCTGGGTGAGAGGGTGAGCTGTGAGGAGGATGCAGAGATGCTTCAGTGTGATTTTGACAAGCTGAGTGGGAAAATGCATGGCAGATGCAGTATAATCTGGATAAATGTGAGGTTATCCACTTTGGTAGCAAAAATAGGAAGGCAGGTTATTGTCTGAATGGCTATAAATTAAGAGAAGGGAATGTGCAGCAAGACCTGGGTGTCCTTGTACACCATTCACTGAAGGTAAGCATGCAGGTGCAGCAGGCGGTAAAGAAGGCAAATGGTTTGTTGGCCTTCTTAGTGAAAGGATTAGAGTGCAGGAGCAGGGATGTCTTGCCGCAATTGTACAGGGCCTTGGTGAGGCCACACCTAGAATATTGTGTGCAGTTTTGGTCTCCTTTTCCGAGGAAGGATGTTCTTGCTAAAGAGGGAGTGCAGCGAAGGTTTACCAGACTGATTCCTAGGATGGCGGGACCGACATATGAGGAGAGATTGAGTCGGTTAGGATTATATTTGCTGGAGTTCAGAAGAATGAGGGGGGATCTCATAGAAACCTATAACATTCTAACAGGACTAGACAGGGTAGATGCAGGAAGGATGTTCCTGATGGTGGGGGAGTCCAGAACCAGGGGCCACAGTCTGTGGATAGGGGTAACCATTTAGAACTGAGATGAGGAGAAATTTCTTCACCCAGAGAGTGGTGAGCCTGTGGAATTCGCTACCACAGAAAGTAAGTTGAGGCCAAAACGTATATTTTCAAGGAGTTAGATATAGCTCTTGGGGCGAAAGGGATCAAAGGATATGGGGAGAAAGCGGAAGCAGGCTATTGAGCTGGATGATCAGTCATGATCATGATGAATGGCGGAGCAGGCTCAAAAAACTGAATGGTCTTCTCCTGCTCCTATTTTCTACATTTCTATGTTTCTATCAACATCACTAAAAGAAATTATCTGGTCAATATCACATTGATGTTTGTGGGACCTTGCTGTGCACAAGTTGCCTGTTTAGTTCTACAATTACAGGAGTGACTGTGGATGCTGGAAATCTGAAATGAATACAAAATGCATTTCTGTTTTTATTACTGCACAGGAGTGCTAACCTAGATTATGTGCCCCGGTCTCTGGAGCGGGCCAACAACCTCCTGACTCAGACACTACTGCTAATACTGACGCCATTTAACAATACCATGTAGTTCTTCCTACCTAATTCTATAGTTCAAAAATGTATTACTCTGTTATTTCCTCCATCTGTGAAATATTGAGCTGTTTGATCTTTTTCCAAATTTGGAGAAACCTACATTTCAATGGTGATGATAGTTGAGTGGTTGTAGTACCAGACTATAACAATTTTACTGGACTAGCAACTCCCAAGATTATATTTTTGTGGGGGAGATGGTGGTGTAGTGGTAATGTCACTCGAGTAACACAGAGACTTGGGCTAATGCTCTGGGGATGTTTGTTCAAATCCCACCACAGCAGCTAGTGGAATTTAAATTTAATTAATAACATCTGGAATTGAAAGCTAGTCTTAGTATTGGTGACCAGGAAACATTTATTTTGTTGTAAAAACTTATCTGGTTCACTAATCCCTTTTTAGGATGCCTTCCTAACTTGGTTGGGACTCCAGATGCACAGCAATGTGGTTGATGCTTAACTGCCCTCTGAAATGCCCTAGCAAGTCATTCAGGGCAATTAGGGATGAGCAACAAATGCTCACCTTGCCAGCAATATCCACATCCTATAAAAGAATACATTTTTTAAAAATTGGAAAAGTTCAAATGGTAAGTTATGAAACGTAAATTTGGTCATTTTTAGGTTAACATTCTTCAGGGAAGTGTGTTTGTCACTTAAGGGTGATTCCGGTTCCTCATTCTGTGAGAGAAAGTTTGACTCAAGAAGGCCCACTGACACTTACTTAAGATAACAAGGGATGGGCAAAAAATGTGACTATGCCAACATGTGTCCGAG
This sequence comes from Carcharodon carcharias, assembly GCF_017639515.1. Lineage (NCBI taxonomy): Eukaryota > Metazoa > Chordata > Chondrichthyes > Lamniformes > Lamnidae > Carcharodon > Carcharodon carcharias. The sequence continues at coordinate 11,987,327 of NC_054485.1, forward strand.
CCCAAAGATTTCTGCCAATATGGTCATGTACTACAACTGTGCAATCTATGCCAACTCTTTCACTGTTACCTCCAGATTGTCACACATCAATCCTGTGCTTCTCTGATCTGTATTAGGCCCAAGTCTAGCAATGCCTTGAATTTAAAATTCCCATCCTTGTTTTCAAATCCTTCTATGGTCTCCTGCCAAACATCCTCCTGCTCCCTCATAATCTCCTCCAGCCCTACAAATCTTCAATCTCTGCATTCCTCCAATTCTGGCCTCTTGCATATCCCTGATTTTCATCAGTCTGCTGTTGACAGTCATGGCTTTAGCTACCAAGGCCGTAAGATCTGGAATTCCCTCCCTGAATCTCTCTCGTCTCCTTTTGAGACACTTAAATCTACCGCTGTGACCAGTAACCAGCCCTAATATCTTCTTTTGTGGATGGGTGTCAAGTCTTGTTTGATGCTCCTGTTAAGGGATATTTTACTACATTAATTATGTTATATAAATGCAAATTGCTGTTCTCACTCATATTCAGTTTAATTCTACTAAGATACAGTTTGCAAAAATTCAGAGACAAAGCAAGAGTGGGGCTTGGAAAAGGTAAAGGGAAAGACGTGCATTTCTAACGCGCCTTTCACAACCACTGTACATCCCAAAGCATGTTACAGTCAAAGGAGCATATGCCCACTATTGTAATGTAAGAAATACACTAGCTAATTTGTGCACAGTAATATGATGTTGACCAGATAATCCCTTTTTTGCAATTATTGGTTGAGGGATAAATGTTGGCCAGGACACTGGGGATAACTCCCCTGTTCCTCTTCAAAATAGTGCAATGGGATCTTTTACATGCACCTGAGAGAGCAGACGAGGCCACAGTTTAACATTTGATCTGAAAGGCAGCACATCCAACATAACAGCACTCCCTCAGTCCTCACTGCGTGTCAGACTAGATTGTAGTTCTCAAGAATGAAGCTTGAAAGCCCCAACTTTATGATTCAGGTGCGAGTGCTAACTGCTGACACATAGCTCTCATGGCCAATGCATGATTAGGGCAGGTAAATATGATGGTTACAGTGTTTACAAAACAAGAAATAACAACAGACTATCTCAAATCTCAGCTATTTGCAAACTGAACTGCAAATTAGATGGCTTCCAAGCATTTTTTTGCAACATTAGACTTTTTTTTAAAGAAAAGCTTCTTGACCTTTATTAACATGCAGCATGTGTTACAGACATTTCTATCTGGTATTACAGTCGCTTTTTGAGGAGTGATACTTCTATTTGTTGTACGTGCCTCTAATTATGTGATGAGAGAACGAGCCTTCATCCATCATGGTCATTGTCCCAAACATTTTCAGTGCTGCCTGCTGGTGTTTTCTTTCAGTTCTCCTTCTGAGCTGACCTGCATCTCTGCCCACCCACTCACTGCACTCCCATGCAGCGCCTGTGCCCATCCAACACAAGGCTCTGCTCACTTTTGATTTTGACAACCATGGTCGTAGTGAAGTTTTGGATCAGCTTCCCCCCACCCGCCCCCCCCCCGCCATTCTTTCCCCTCCCCTGTTACCCATGTCCTTTCCCCCCATCACTGTGGACCCCCTGGCATTACCTTCCACCTCTCCACCGTCACCTACCACCCCAAACCTTTTCAAGATGTCCAGGTGAACATGCACATTCCCTACCTTCCTGAGAATCCCACCTACATCCACATTGACTTCCCTGACCTCTTCCCTTCCCACCCCCAGAATCCATGTCTGCCTCCAAGTCCCCACCAACCACTCTCGCCATCCCTTCTACTGTGGCACCCCTATACTCCCACCCTTTCGGCTCACTCTGCTAACTCTCATACTTGCCATTCCTTCCTACCAAGCCCACCCTTAGTTTGCTCCCCAGGAGTCAGTCATTAGCTCCTCAGGTCCCCCTCCCCCCTTGCATGTTCACTTCGACATTCGCCCCCCCCCCCACTTCCTCCTTCCCCTAGACACCTTCTCTCCTCCCCCCAAAAACACCTCCTCCTTCCCTCCCCCCAAGAACACCCTCCCTTGCTTTACATTTCCCCCTTGCCTTACATTCCCCCCCACCTTACACCTAACTCCCCACTAGTTGCTGTCTCCCTTGTTACACCCTCCTCTGCCTCCTACTTTCTCTCCCTCCCCCCCAACACCAACACCAACACCTTACCCCACCCCTTCCAACCTCAGCCTTCTGACACCTTCATCCCCCCCACCAGTACACCTTCCTCTTCCAGTCACACCTAGACCTTCCTCTTCCACTCACAGCTAGACCTTCCTTTCCATCTCTCTCACCGATCATCCGTAGCAGTCCATGGCCAAGACCATGATGTTCCAAAGCAGATCCAAGGCATTAACGGAGACATCCCACTTTCTATGAGCTGCTTTGTGGTGGAGCCATGTCCATGAAAATCCACCATCCGCCCAGCATGCGATGCACTTGTTCCTGCAGGATCCGGTAACTGTAGGGATCCAGCATCATCATCTCAGATGCCAACGATCTGAGCAAGGCCCTAAAGGTGAGTCCTGACTTCTGCACGTATCGCTTGTCCAGATGTGTTCTGGGCGAGTGTGTTTTCCTGCTGGCATAATGGTAAATTGGGCATGGAGGATGCTTCTGGTCAGGCCTATTTTGCATCCCATTACCGGGTTGCAAATCGGGTTCACGCTAGCTTCCAGCAGGATCCGTGTTCTGCCATGGCAGACACATTGGATAATCCTGCTGTGCTTTCGTGCCGGCGTGACACCGATTTCTGCCCCTCACCTCAAATTGTCCCCACCCACCTGCCATGACTCCTGCCACTAACAGGACTGGATGATTCCGCCCAATGCCTCTCACAGTGCAGTACTCCTTTTAAGACCTGATGACCCCCACACTTAGCTGAATGCCAGCAGGCAGCCAAGGATTGATCGAATTTCTTCCAGCCAGTACCTGCTTCCATTCCATTCCAGGCAAATTGACCAGTGACTTGCAATAAAATAGGGTAGTTAAAATTACTATGACTGGTTCTGCAATGGACAGGCGGGGGAGAGAATCTATCTCCACTTGGAGAGGCAACGTTTGATCAGGGATAGTCAGCATAACTTTGTCAGAGGGAGGTCATGCCTAACAAATTTGATTGAATTTTTTGAGGAGGTGACCAGGTGTGTAAATGAGGGTAGTGCAATTGATGTAGTTTATATGGATTTCAGCAAAGCCTTTGACAAGGTCCCACATGGGAGACTTATAAAGAAGGCAAATGCACATGGGATACAGGGTAAATTGATTCAAAATTGGCTTAGTTGTAGGAGACAGAGGGTGAAGACAGAAGGATGCTTTAGTGACTGGAAGCCAGTGCCCAGTGGAGTACCACAGGGATTTGTGCTCGGTCCGCGCTACAGGAAGATATAGAAGGGATGGTCAAATGTGCAGATGAGTGGCAGATGGAATTTCACCCTGAAAAGTGTGAGGTGATACACTTTTGGAAGGAGTAATTTGATAAGGAAGTATTCAATGAACAGCATGACACTAGGAAGTTCTGAGGAACAAAGGGACCTTGGCTTGTGTGTCCATAGATCTCTGAAGGCGGAGGGGCACGTTAGTGGAGTGGTGAAAACACCACATATGGGACACTTGCCTTTATCAATCGAGGCATAAATGACAAAAGTAGGGAGGTCATATTGGAGTCGTATAGAACCTTGATGAGGCTACAGCTGGAGTACTGTGTGTAGTTCTGGTCGCCACATTATAGGAAGGATGTGATTGTACTGGAGAGGATGCAGAGGAGATTCACCAGGATGTTGCCTGGGGTGAAACATTTAAGTTATGAAGAGAGGTTGGATAGACTTGGGTTGTTTTCGTTGGAGCAGAGAAGACTGAGGGGTGACCTGATCAAGGTGTACAAGATTATGAGGGGCACGGACAAGGTGGATAGGGAGCATCTGTTCCCCTTAGTTGAAAGGTTAGTCACAAGGGGACATAAGTTCAAGGTGAGAGGCAGGAGGCTTAGGGGGGATGTGAGGAAAAACTTTTTTACCCAGAGGGTGGTGACAGTCTGGAATGCACTACCTGGGAGGGTGGTAGAGGCGGGTTGCCTCACACCCTTTAAAAAGTACCTGGATGAGTGCTTGGCATGTCATAACATTCAAGGCTGTGGGCCAAGTGCTGGTAAATGGGATTAGTTAGGTAGGTCAGGTGTTTCTCATGTGTCGGTGCAGGCTCAATGGGCCGAAGGTCCTCTTCTGCACTGTGTGGTTCTGTGATCGGAGACGGTGCAGAAGAGGCTTACTGGAATCATACCAAGGATGGCGAGAATAGTTCTCTTTAGGACAGAGAAGGTTAAGGATTTAAAAGTTACATCCAAAATTATGAAACTTTTGATTGAGGAGATGGGGAAAAACTGTTTGGATTGGCAGGAGAGTCAGCATTGACACCTCTTGATGATGCAAATTAGAAGATTATTGCATTTTCAGTGATGCTCAGGATCTCAATTTTATGTTGGATGCACTGGTTAAGCAGATGACACAGATTTAGCATTATTGGTAAAAGAACCATGGGAGAGATGAGAATTATTTTTATGCAGTGAGTTACTATTGTCTGGAACTTGCAGCCTGAAAGGCGAATGGGAGCAGATTCAATGGTAACTTGCATAAGGCAGATGGAAACATTCTTGTAGAGGACTACAGGGAAAGGGCAGGGGAGTGGGACTAATTGGATAGCTCTTTCAAAGAACCTGCAAAAACACAATGGACCAAATGGCCTCCTTTGCTGTTCAATTCTATGGTTTGATAGCAGTTTCTTACATTTAAAGTCTTCCCCTCATTTCCCCAGGCCAAATATCACTGAACATGTACACTACACCATTTAATTTGTATTGTAAGATCATTTACAGGGTGGTATGTAGCGTATGCCCCTCTACGGTATGAATGCATAATATCATAATAAGTTGATACTTGTGGATTATTGTGTGCAGTTTTGGTCTCCTTACCTAAGGAAAGATATACTTGTCATAGAGGGAGTGCAACAAAGGTTCACTAAATTCATTTCTGGGATGGAGGGTTTGTCTAATGAGGAAAGATTAAATATACTGGACCTTTACTCTCTGCAGTTTAGAAGAGTGATGTCATTCAAACTTACAAAATTATCACAGGGCTCGTTAGGGTAGATGCGGAAGGATGTTGCCTTTGGTTGGGGCATCCAGGGCCAGGAGACAGGGCCCCAGAATAAGGGGTAGGCCATTTAAGATTGAGATGAGGAGGAATTTCTTCACTCAGAGGATGGTGAATCTTTAGAATTCTCTCCCTACAGGGCTGTGGAGTTCCAGTTGTTGAGTATATTCAAGACTGAAATTGATAGATTTCTACATATTAAAAACATCAAGGGATACGGGAATAGTGCAGGAGAATGGTGTTGAAATGGAAGATCAGCCATGACCTCATTGAATGGAGGAGTGGGCTCGATCCTGCTCCTATTTGTTATTTTATTATATAACGGGTTGCATTTTCCAAAGCCTCTCCTGCAGTAAAAATATCCCAGATTCTGTTGTAGATATTTACACCTATGATACAATGTCAGTGCTAGTTTCTTTAAGATATTTTCTTTTTTGCAGTTTAACTGGATTTGAATCTAAGAACTTGGTTAATGTACCATGAAGTATTCAGGACGTAGTTCTATGGTTGTGAAAGTCATCAAAATTAAATGAACTGCTTTCAGCTTAGAGTTGAAGGACGATTAATATCTACTACTTAGTTCATATATAATGTTTCATTACAGTCAAATACTATTAGTGGAAGAATGGTATTCTACTGCAGGATCCCCACAAGGCCTTGAGGTTGCAAATGGTAAAATTTTCTTTAATAGCTGTAAGTCACTTGTTAAACTTCACTGTTAGTATGCTGAAAAATCAGTTTTATTAGATTATTGATTTCTAGCCATATGACAGATGTGTAATCATTTTGTTACAGTCAACCTGAACAGTTTGTGCAGTGTGACATCAGCCAGATATGTGTATGCACCATTCAGTGTTGTTTTCTTAGCATTTCTTCCAGTCATCCGAACAGAAATTAGCTCGACACGGATAAGGAATCAAACTGAGGATTTTCCTGATTTGTTTAGGTCAGCGTGCAAGGAGATATCATTATTACTGTTTCTTCTTTTCTGCTTTTTTCCTTTTTTGCATTGTTTGAGGTCTGCAACTTTTCTTGCCCACTCTACCAAACAGCTTTTCATCAACAAGGAAAGAGCTTGAACTTATATAGCACCTTTCACGACTTCATGGCATCTTAAAGCACTTTACAGCCAAAGAAGTACTTTTGAAGTGTCATCACTGTTGCAAATGATGCAGTCAGTTTGCACACAGCAAGGCCACAAAAACAGCAGTGTGATAATGATCAGATAATATGTTTTAGGTATAAAAACAGAATACTGAAAAAAAGCTCAGCATGTTTGGCAGCATCTAGGGAGAGAAAAACTGAGTTAAAGTTTTGAAGTCTGTATGACTTCTTCAGAATTCTGAAGAAAAGGGTCATATGGACTCAAAACATAACTCTGTCTCTCTCTCTCCACAGATGCTGCCAGACCTACCGAGTTTGTCCAGCATTTAGTTTTTATTTCAGATTTCCAGCATCCACGGTATTTTGCTTTTATATTAATTTGCTTTAGGTGTTGGTTGGGGGATAAATATTGGCCAGGCCACCGGAGTTAACTTCCCTACTCTTCAAAATAGTGACATGAGATCTTTAACATCCACTTGAGAGATGGACAGGGTCTCAATTTAATGAAAGATGGCACCACTGACAATGCACGGTTTCCTCAGTACTGTACTGGAGTGTCAACCTGGATTTTGTGCTGAAGTCTCTGGACTGTGTACATGTGAGCTGGGCTCACATATCCAAACTATTTGAAAGCTCATAAAGCCAGGCCAGTCACTGGACTGCACCTCCATGTGTGTGCCTAGATATAGCTGTGTTGATATGGCCAGGAAGATACCATCTTTACTTAGGATGTAGAGCAGTCTATGTTATGCTTAGTTGCTGAATTCAATTTTTTTTAATACTCGTTCTTGAGATGTGAGCATTGCTGGCAAGGCCAGCATTTATTGTTCACCCCTAATTGGTCTTGAGAAGGTGGTCAGGAGCTGCCTTTTTGAATCACTGTCATCCATGTGGTGTAGGTAGTTCTAGGCTTTTGGTCCAGTGACAATGAAGGAATAGAAGGCGCATTTGCAAGTGGTGGCATTCCCATGTATCTGCTGTCCTTGTCCTTCTAGGTGGTGGAGGTTGCAGGTTTGGAAGGTGCTGTCATAAGCTTTGGCAAGTTGCTGCAGTGCATCTCATGGGTGGTGCACACTGCTGCCACTGTGCACTGGTAGTGGAGGGAGTGAATCCTTAAGGTGGTAGATGGGGTGCCAATCAAGCAGGGTGCTTTGCCCTGGATGGTGTCAAGCTTTGTAGCACAGATAACCTAAAACTTATTTTTCTACTTCCATCCTTTACCAACATCTTAAACTCCAGGAATGGTTTGTTATCTTTTTGTACACCAAAGAAAATTCTCTATGACTGATATTTCTGCACAAAACATAACAGGGGATTTATATGCAACCAATGAAAATTTTAAATATGGAATGATGTAAAGTGCAAGCATCTTAGTGCTGAGAAAGATAAATGACATGGAGGAATGTGATTAAGGCCAGAACCAAATGAGAAAAAACCCAACAAATATAACATCTCCTATGCTGAAGCTATTTCACAATGAGCACTGACATTGGGTTATGAAGGCTTATTTATCAAACGGTAATGTCCTTTTATGGGGTTGTATTACTGTTTGTGTTATGATATAGTGGAATGGCTGTCGATCTTGCAGCTTATGTATCAACCAACGTGGTTAAACAGTGTAAAGATCTCTTCATAAAAATGGATTTTTCAGTGCTGGTTATCTGCTGTTTTGAAACCAAACATTGGATGTAATCTTCAAAAAATAAAATGCATTTTTTTAGGTTATTTTTGTTGGAGAGTTTTCTCTGTGCTCATCAGTGATGGATGTTAGTGCAGGGGTTTGGAAACACTTTCTGTTTCACTTAGAGGTTCACCTAAACTGTCAAGTGCTCCCAGGACAGGTGTCAGGCTGATAGTTAAAGCTCCCTGGCTCATTGGGTTATCCAATGCTGCACCAATATATGCTTTCCATTTCTCATTCAAGTCATCTGTGTGGCCTGAGTGCAGCTGTTGATTTAATCCCAAACTGAGTCAGGATTGGGGCCTGCAGAGATAAAAACAAAAAAACTGCGGATGCTGGAAATCCAAAACAAAAACAGAATTACCTGGAAAAACTCAGCAGGTCTGGCAGCATCAGCGGAGAAGAAAAGAGTTAACGTTTCGAGTCCTCATGACCCATCAACAGAACTGGGTGAATCCAAGGAAGGGGTGAAATATAAGCTGGTTTAAGGTGTGTGTGTGTGGGTGGTGGGGGGGGGTTGGGTCGGGGGGGGGGGGAGTTTGGGTGGGGGGAGAGAAGTGGAGGGGGGTGGTGTGGTTGTAGGGACAAACAAGCAGTGATCGAAGCAGATCACAAAAGATGTCACAGACAACAGAACAAAAGAACACATAGGTGTTGAAGTTGATATTATCTAAACGAATGTGCTAATTAAGAATGGATGGTAGGGCACTCAAGGTATAGTTCTAGTGCGGGTGGGGGGAGCAGAAAAGATTGATGGTCTGAGGGCCCTTAGCTTCTTCCTCGAACAGAGGCCCAAACAATCCCCATCCACCACTACTCTCCTCCGTCTGGCTGAACTTGTTCTCACGCTGAACAATTTCTCCTTCAACTCTTCTCACTTCCTCCAAATAAAAGGTGTGGCTATGGATACCCGCATGGGCCCCAGCTATGCCTGTCTCTTTATGGGGTATGTGGAACATTCCTTGTTCCAGTCCTACTTCGGCCCCCTTCCACAACTCTTTCTCTGGTACATTGATGATTACTTCGGTGCCGCTTCATGCTCTCGTCAGGACTTGGAAAAATTTATTAATTTTGCTTCCAATCTCCACCCCTCCATCATTTTCACGTGGTCCATCTCTGACACTTCCCTTCCCTTCCTTGACCTCTCTGTCTCAATCTCTGGTGATAGACTGTCCACCAATATCCATTACCAACCCACCGACTCCCACAGCTACCTCGATTACAGCTCCTCACACCCCGCTTCCTGTAAGGACTCCATCCCATTCTCTCAGTTCCTTCGCCTCCGTCACATCTGTTCCGATGATGCTACCTTCAAAAACAGTTCCTCTGACATGTCCTCCTTCTTCCTTAACCGAAGTTTTCCACCCACGGTCATTGACAGGGCCCTCAACCGTGTCCGGCCCATCTCCCGTGCATTTGCCCTCACGCCTTCTCCTCCCTCCCAGAAACATGATATGGTCCTCCTTGTCCTCACTTATCACCCCACCAGCCTCCGCATTCAAAGGATCATCCTCCGCCATTTCCGCCAACTCCAGCATGATGCCACCACCAAACACATCTTCCCTTCACCCCCCCATCGGCATTCCGTAGGGATTGCTCCCTCTGGGACACCCTGCTCCACTCCTCCATCACCCCCTACTCCTCAACCCCCTCCTATGGCACCACCCCATGCCCACGCAAAAGATGCAACACCTGCCCCTTCACTTCCTCTCTCCTCACCTTCCAAGGGCCCAAACACTCCTTTGAAGTGAAGCAGCATTTCACTTGCATTTCCCCCAACTTAGTCTACTGCATTTGTTGCTCCCAATGTGGTCTCCTCTACATTGGAGAGACCAAATGTAAACTGGGCGACCGCTTTGCAGAACACCTGCGGTCTGTCCGCAAGAATGACCCAAACCTCCCTGTCGCTTGCCATTTTAACACTCCACCCAGCTCTCTTGCCCACATGTCTGTCCTTGGCTTGCTGCATTGTTCCAGTGAAGCCCAACTCAAACTGGAGGAACAACAGCTCATCTTCCGACTAGGCACTTTACAGCCTTCCGGACTGAATATTGAATTCAACACTTTAGGTCGTGAGCTCCCTCCCCCATCCCCACCCCCTTTCTGTTTCCCCCTTCCTTTTTTTTTCCAATAAATTATATAGATTTTTCTTTTCCCACCTATTTCCATTATTTTTAATATTTTTAAATCTTTTATGCTCTCCCCACCCCCACTAGAGCTATACCTTGAGTGCCCTACCATCAATTCTTAATTAGCACATTCGTTTAGATAATATCACCAACTTTAATAATGTGTTCCTTTGTTCTATTGTTGTTGACATCTTTTGATGATCTGCTTCTATCACTGCTTGTTTGTCCCTACAACCACACCCCCCTCCACTTCTCTCTCTCTCTCTCTCTCTCCGCCCCCCACACACCTTAAACCAGCTTATATTTCAACTCTTTCTTGGACTTGAACTCAAGTTCTGTCGAAGGGTCATGAGGACTCGAAACGTCAACTCTTTTCTTCTCCGCCGATGTTGCCAGACCTGCTGAGTTTTTCCAGGTAATTCTGTTTCTGTTTTGGATTTCCAGCATCCGCAGTTTTTTTGTTTTTATATTGATAACTAGCCTCTCCACTTTAAGGGTCATAAAACTCCTCAGAATGCAGGCACACAAACAAAGCCTTAGAACTGCTGTCTCCGGAAATTAGATCCCAGGTTTCACCTTTTAAGTCCACAAATACAGAAATATAAATTGAACTTAAAGATATACCTCAATACTTACACCTCCAAGTACATATATAGCTTACTTAATGCTATCTCTATTTCTTAACACATGCATCCTTGGGATTAATTTTATTCTAATCAACCTCAATTTACCACGAGAAGATTCCCAGACAGGCGTAATAGCCTCCCAGGTTGAAGGTTAGTAATATTGTTTCTCCGAAACAATCTCCTTGGAGACATCTTTTCTTGCATTAAATACATTTAGTTACCTTGCAACTGCCAATCTGAGAAGGTGCTTTTACACTTTTAAAAAGTTTGTTTGTGACTACTGTTTGGAATGTGAGCATTGCAGGGAAGGGCAGCGTTTTTTGCCCATCCATAATTGCACTTCAGAAGGTAGTGGTGAGCTTTCTTCCTAAACCGCTGCTGTCCATGTGACATAGGTATACCCAGAATGCTGTTAGGGAGGGAGCTCCAGGTTTTTGACCCAACAACAACGAAGAAGGGGGCATGAAAACCCAAAGGCCCATTCAGTTGCTTTTCATTTTGAGCCGTAGTTACAAATATATACTATACATTTCCCAGTTGTCCCTCTCCCTGAACTTCCTTGGTCTGTGATTAGTAGAGATCCATTTTCAAAAGTCTTGCTTGTTGCCACAGGATTTGCTGGCTTTGCTTACATGGCTCTTGCTGTCCACTGGTGCTGTTTGCCATTGGTGGGGGAGGCCACACTGGTGGCAGTCTCTTGAAACTGTCATCGCAATGCGAAGGTGCTGAGAATGGATCAATTACATTTGCTACCTAAGAATAGCTACCCTGGGTTAGCTATTCCATTTTAATCAATAGTGTCACCATTTTAAATGTTCAGAAAATTAGCTGTGCCTGAATAAGTCTCCTTTTTAATAGACACAAAGAAATTACACTTAATACAGCATCTTTTACCACCTTGGGATGTCCCAAAGCACTTCACAGCCAATGAAGTACTTTTTATAGTGTAATCACTGTTACGATGTAGGAAATGCAGCAACCAATTTGCTCACAGCAAGCTCTCAAGAACACCAATGTGATGATGTCCAGAAACCTTTTTGGTGATCTTGGTTGAGAGACAAATACTGGCCAAGACTTCAGGAGAGAACTCCTTTGCTCTTCAAAATAGTGCCTTAGAATGTACATTATAATTAAGTTGTATTAGATAACATTAGCTAAACAGAATATACAGCACAGAAACAGGCCATTCAGCCCAACCAGTCCATGCCAGTGTTTATGCTGCACTCAAGTCTCCTCCCATCCTTCCTCATCTTATAATGAATAGTAGAATTTGTAACTTCTTTGATCAAAGTTTTCATCCATCAAGATCGCCATGGAGATGGCAGCTTGGGTACCAGTGAGAATGGAATAAAAACAGAAAACATTGGAAAATCTCAGCAGATCTGGCAGCATCTGTGGAGAGAGAAACAGAATTAACGTTTCGAGTCTGTATTTCTCTTCTTCAGAGAATGGGTTTGCAGGTAGTCGCCTGCCGTGAAACTGTTTTTCCGTTAAGTTGTCCATTGACGCTGTGCATGTTTCTTTTTCAAAGTAAATCATAACAGGGTTTTCATACCGTCTCTCAAAGGTATGTTGTCATTAAGTTTTCAGTTGGGCCTATTAGTGAACTAGCAGTCTTCATCACTGAGTGAGCTAGCAGTTATTTTTCTCTATCTAAAGATGAAGGGTTTGTAAAATAACACTAGGACTTGCTGACAAGAGCAGATCTCTTCCAACTGGATTGCTTTGGACAGAGTGACAAGAGCCATTGAATCTTGCTTATTATTGGAAGGCTGTTTCTTTATGATGCAGAGCCTTTTGTTAATGCCCTCCTGAATGCATTTGTTACAATCTGCCATCAGTACAAACTGATTCTGTTTCTTCTGTCATTAGAGGCTGACTTGGCGTTTTCAAAGAATAGTACTCTGGATCTTGGTCTTTCTGAGATGCATTTCTAATATTTTTGTCTGTAGAACAAGAAGAAATGAAGTTTGTGTGGTGTATGTGTGAGACATCTGTTCTCTGACCCTCTCCTCGCCTCGTTTTGCAAGCCTGTTCAGTATGGAACAATCCTTTGCCAATGTCTATAAGTAGGGTTGTTATTGTCAGATATTGTTACTTGTTATGCCTACAATAGAGAGCTTACAATAAGTCTGTCACTGGACTTTTTCTCGATGTTCTCATCCTCCCTTCTCTGCCCCTCACCTTCCTTCCATCATTCTTTCTCTTCTTGCTCCACTCTTTCCTTCTGTTCTCTCTCTCTCTCTCTGTCGTTCTCTTTTTTCTCTCTCCTCTATCTCTCTTCTCTCTCTCTTTTCCTATTTCTCCTTCCTCCCTCTTCCCTCCTCTCTCTCCCTCTCCCTCTCCCTCTCTCTCTCTCCCCCTCCCTTTCTCTCTCCCCTCTCTCTCCTTTTTCTGTTCCTCTCCTCCCCCCACCCCTTCTCAGACCTGCCCCACACTCTCTCTCCCCAGGGGTCCCCAGAAATGCAGGTCTTCAGAGCCAAAGGTAGGAGGAAGATCAGATTTAGCTTTTGTATGTTTATTAGTCCCACTACTTTATATACCTTATATTGCTGGTTGCCTCTCCATACTGTTAATGAGGTATCTTTCTGGGTGATCTTTATATAACCTAGCTGCATCGAGAAGGGATGTGTTTCATTATTAAGCAGTTTGATAAATGGTGGTGATCACGCAAGAAAACTCACTCCATTACCACAGATTTGACGAGAAATAATGGAACTGATTGCATATTCTCAATTAATTGTTCTTAAGCAGTTAGGGATTGGGGGGGAAAGAACAAAAGGGAAGGTCTGTGATGGAAAGGATGACAGGAGAGATGAAATAACAAGAGTTGGTGGTTCAAGGCCAAAGGGAACAAGTAAAGAAACAAAAGATGGTCGAGAGGAGATGCAAATGGAATAATGATGAACAGCTGATGTCCAAAAGCAAAAAAAGAGAAAAATGAGAGTGAAACTTAAACCTGCAAAGAAAAAGGAACCAAACTTAGGACAAAGGTTGGGGTCTGAAATTGTTGAATGCGGTGTTGAATCTGGAAGTCTGTAAAATGGATAATCGCATGTTGAGGTCAGCACTTTCTGGCTGCCAATTTGAATTTAAGGTCTTGGTACTTGAGGCCCTAAAGTGCATCACCATGGGTGAGAGGCCTGTAATTGTGTTTCAAGTCGATTCCTCTTCAGCCAGCACTAGGCCTCGCCAAGGGGTACCCCGGAATCATGTTTTTTTTTTATTTATTCATGGGATGTGGGCTTTGCTGGCTGGGCTGCAGTCCATGTGGTGAAGGTACGCCCACAATGCTGTTAGAAAGGGAGTTCTAGGATTTTGACCCAGCGGCAGTGAAGGAACTCAGATATATTTCCAAGTCGGGATAGTCAGTGACTTGGAGGTGGTGTTCTCATCTGTCTGCTGCCCTTGTCCTTCTTGATGGTGGTGATCATGGGTTTGGAAGGTTCTATCGAGGAGCCTTGGTGAATTCTTGCAGTACATCTTGCAGATGGTACACATTGCTGCTACTGTGCATTGGTAGTGGAGGGAGTGAATGTTTGTGGATGTGGTGCCAATCAAGCGGGCTGCTTTGTCCTGGACAGTGTCAAGCTTCTTGAGCGTTGTTGGAGTTGCACTCATCCAGGCAAGTGGGGAGTATTCCATCACACTCCTGACTTAAGCTTTGTAGATGGTAGGCAGGCTTTGGGAAGTCAGGAGGTGAGTTACTCGTCACACGATTCTTAGCCTTCTAACCTGCTCTTGTAGCCACAGTATTTATATGGCTAGTCTAGTTCAGTTTCTGGTCAATGGTAACCCCTAAGATGTTGATAATGGGAGAGTCAGTGATGGTATTGCCATTGAATATCAAGGGGCAATGGTTGGATTCTCTCTCGTTGAAGATGGTCATTGCCTGACACTTCTGTGGCATGAATGTTACTTGCCACTTGTGAGCCCAAGCCTGGATATTTCCAGGTCTTGCTGCATTTGGACATGGACTGCTTCAGAATCTGAGGAGTCACAAATGGTGCTGAGCATTGTGCAATCATCATGCAAACATCCCCACTTCTGACCTTATGATTGAAGGTAGGTCATTGATGAAGTAGTTGTATGTGGCATGGGGTAGGGGTGGACAGGGAGGAGGAGGGCTGTACAAGAGCAGCTCTAACAAAAAGCTGGCACAGGCACAATGAGAAATACCTCCTCTTATACCGCATAGTTTTACGGCATGGAGGGAAATAGTAAAATCTGCCACAGCATCTTCAGGAGAGGTGTGAATAAAAGGGGAGAAAACACTCTCTGTCTACGGATGAAGGCTGTGTGGCGTGTAAAACATTGTATTCAGGTTGCATATTTGTGCCATTACACAGATTGTAAACTTAATGACTCTCATTATCACTTCAGAAATACTAAGCTTTTTATGGTTTCCCTAAGTACAGCAGTCTCATAATTTATAAACACCAAGCTCTCCAACAATCGGTATTTCTTAAAACTTTTCAGACGTGGTTGTTTGAATTGATTTTAACCACGTTCACCCTGTATTGACGTTCTTTTGCACCACCAACACCACTGATTTCAGCCTGTGGAATAATTCTTGAAATCCATGATGCGATATGGAACTTTGAATTAAAATTTGGTTCTGAAATCTGAACGTCTTTCTATGAAAAATTATCCCAGATTGATTTAGCTTTTTGTTGCTGTCTGGCAGTGGTCTTTGGTTCAAGATGTCAACTATGGCTCAGTTGGTTACACACTCACTAAGTCAGAAGGTTGTGGATTTGGAGTACTGCACTATTGGAAGTACCATCTTTTGGAAGAAACTTTTAACCAAGGCCCTGTCTGCCCCCTCAGGTGGATGTAAGAGACTCCATATCTCTTTCAAAGAAGAGCAAGGAAGTTATTCTGGTCAATCGTCACTAAACCAGATTATGGTCAATAACACTTTGCTCTTTGTGGCACCTTGTGTGCACAAATTGACTGATGTTCCAAAAGTACTTCATTAGGCTGTAAAGCACTTTGGTATTTCCTGAGGACCTGAAAGGCGCTTATATAAATGCAAGTCTTTATTTCATTGTGGAATACTGAATATTTTTGAGACCCTTTGCTGTGCACCCAACCTGAACAGCAAATTGTCACCACATTCCCTCCTTCATCATTCAGCTGACCAGGACTTCAAAATGCCTGCTTGAGTGTGGAAGGGTGAAATAACAAATTTATTAATGCAGTTTTACTTCCAGGGATTTAGAAACAGGGGATGGAATCTTGCTGAGGCAGGGGTCTCGCCTGCTCGCTGGAGAGCCAGTGAGAGACCCGTGCTGCCCCTTTTGGGGAAAGCCTGCCAAACCACAAGCCAATCAGGTAGTAGTGAGGCTATCAGCGGGCCTTCCCCTGGAATCAAGACCCTGGGGGCAGATGTCTCGCCAACCAAGACCTGCAAGCCAATCAGAGGCCAGCAGTTCTTATGTGCAACAGTGTCACAGGGGAGATGGTGGCCTCTGCTGGAATGACAGGCACTGGGGACCCAGGATTGCAGACTGACCTAGACCACAAGTAATGTTGGGGGTGGTGGTCTTGGGAAGAAGGGTGTAGTGTTAACAGCAAGGGCAGCAGCAGGGCCCCCCTTCCTGATGTCAAATCCCTCGATCAGATACTGAGTGGAGTGCTAGTCTAGCAGCATAATTGCAATGCTACTGTAATCCTTCTCATTATTGTACAACTGCTTAAGACTTGCTCATATCCAATTTCTGTGAGCTATTTTAACTGTTTAACTATTTAAACCATTTATTTTCCAGTGGTAACATCTCTAAAACAGTGGACAGAGGAGTTTGATGTGAATTGCTTGAGCAATTTCATGATAATGTCTCACACTGCAACTTGCAGCACCACATGCCCTAATCTCCCACTCTCAGTATAGCTGTACTGATTCTGTAGAGATTTTGCTGCAGGTGTTGGGACGTGCAGTCTGTCGTCGTCTTCCTGTTGTTATCTGCTTTGGTCAAGCACCGCTGATGTGAAGTATTTCAGAACATTGTCAACCTGATTTTGGACAGCAAATGGAATATTTGAAAAGAGTGCACCTAATTATTCTGAGACAAGACTACACAACAGGCCTTGAATCAGATCTTATGGGTTTTTTTTCAAGCAAATTGACATTTTCTCAGATTACTCATGTTTGCCATTTTGTGAGAGTTGAATTGTACATGTGTCTGTGAAATTCTCATCTGCTCCCTTGGAAATAGCTAATGTATTTTGGAATTCAATATCAGTTGACAGCCCTCTAATTCTCTGCCTCAGGAACCTCCTCATGTCATACCTGCATTTACTGGCATATCCCAGCAATTTTGTTGCTTTCCGTTCCTGGAAGTGAGACTATCCTATTGTTTTAATAGAGGTTTTCATTGTTGCTATGGCTGCTGGGATAGTCCTGCCTCCATAAGTATGCTCTTGCTCCCCATTATAGAGGGAGGGTGGGCATATGAGAAAAGTTAACTACCGTTGGGCTATCTTTCCCTGTTACAAGCTATTGCATTTAAGCATATTTAGTGCTTTTGTCTTCAGGTGATGGCTCTGCTGTTTGGCTTGCAACAGAACTTTCATTCCTAGGATTTCTCAACAGCTGGTGCCTAGGCCAATTGGCAATATTTGGGATAGAAAAGTTAAGCAGACGAGGCATATGGACCTACAGAATGAGATGGGAAGTTATGCAACATTCAGTGGGGTCATGAAAAGACACTGGAACCTGCTGTAGCCACCATCTTGTTTACTGGTTGTGTTACAATGAGATGGAGTCTGAACAGCTTATCTTTTGGAAAATGTTGGTGGCAGTTAATATCTTGTGGCTGGTTCCTAATTTATTATTCATGAGTTTTGAGTTATACCGGCAAACTGTCTATCCTAGCTTATTCGCAAGTCCCTGTACATCTCCAAAGCTTCATGAAATCCTGACATGACTGTGCTTTGCTTGTGTAGCTGTTCAGCCTTGAGCGGAATGTTCTTTGATGATCTGAATGAAATTGAAAGACACGGAGCTCAGATACAAACACTGCCTAACGAGATGAAATTCAATTTTGCAACCTCATTGATGCTAGTACCAAATAAGTTGGGTGTTGAGAAATAGTTTTTGCAGCTTCCTAGGGAAGTCCATTGCTTGATTCTGATCTGCTGTGCCTCAGTTAGGGAGGGGAATACTGCTGAGCTTTCTTGCTCATCCTTGTTATCCAGTAACCCCAGTTGAAAAAGGCACTTTGAATGAATGTTGGGTGGTGATAACTAACCTTCAGTCGGCTTTTCCCTCTGTTTGTCAAGGGGAAGTCCCAAGCATTATGCTCAGTTCCTCACTGGGATATCATTGCTCCCTGGGCCAGCATTTTCCTGTCGGCAAGCAGGGGGTGGGGCCTGCTTGCCGACGCGTAAAATGACGCGCAGTGATGTCAGGTGGGTGTCCCAACATCACGGCACGATATCCAGTTCAGTGCTCGCCGAACTGTCAAAAGCCTATTAAGGCCTGTTAAGAAATAATTAAAGTAATTAACTGAACTGCCCATCCAACCTTAAGGTTGGTGGGCAGGTGAAGAACCCAGGTGGCCTTCGCTTTTTTCATGAAACCTCATCCACTAGTGGGATGAGGTTTCATGAAGGTTTTATTATTTAAATAAAAGTTTTTGAAATAAATAATGGACATGTCCCAGCTCATGTGACAGTTTCACATGAGGGGACATGCCCTTAAATTTTTTCCCACCTTTATTCAAATTTACATAGCTTAATTTAAACAAATCTCCCTGAGGCACCTCTGTGGTGAACGACTCAGGGAACACCCCCTACCGCCACCCCCACCACCCTCTCCGCCCGCACAGGGCGAGCGTCACGCTGGGTGCGCCTGAATTGGCCCGCACACGTAAAATGGCAGCGCCGATCAGGTCCGTACCCGTCCCCGCACAACCCCCCTGATGGCGAAATTTCTGGCCCTGGGAAATTAAGGGGATGTGGAAGGCCACACAGACAATGGGTTCTAACTAAGTGCATACCTATTTTCTTTAAAAAAAAGCACAACTAAATAGCATCATTGGATCGCTATATGACTCTATATTGTTCTGAGAGAGATCTGAACTAATAAAAATGCCTCACCAGCCAGATGTGATCCCAAAATGAAATAACGATGTGTATTATACAAAAGGCATGTTATTACAATTTAAATATCAGTTTGTGCTGATTCACTGCCTTGATGCATGGTGCTATTCTGAAGTGAACCATGCCTTTTTGGATGACAATGGCACACATGTTGATTATCAGTTGCTCGTAAGAGAGCTTTTAATACATCCCTATGTAATCCATCAGGGCTCAGATTATAACAGTTTGCAGGCGTGTGTGCCCATAGCCGCATTTGTGCAATTTACTAATGACACCTTTCATCAGATTTTGTCAAGGATATTGTCACCATTCGACTCTTGTTTGAGCGTGTGTATGTGTTTTCTCCACTTATTTGATTTATGCACCGGTGAACTTTACCCTTTGAAAAATCTAGTTGAACCGTTTATAATATTGTAAATCAAAAGTTGTATAGGTGATGTAATTTAGTTGAAAAGTAGTGGGGGACACTGGACAGCCCAACAGGTAGACACTGAATCTGCAGTTCCCCCAGGCATAGTCTACCACAGAGCAGAGGTGGGACAGAAATTCCATTAGCCAATCTGATCTGGCTTGGACACTGTGGGATCAACTATCAGGACAACCAGGCCACCTACCCTGCGGGAATTCATTGCAATGCCTTGCTGCTTCATCAGGGGAGGGGACATAACATAAGAAATAGGAGCAGGAGTTGGCAATTTGGCCCCTTCAGCCTGCTTCGTCATTTAATAAGCTAATGGTTGATCAGATCATTGCTTCAATTCCACTTATCTGCCTGTCCTCCCCCAGACTGCATAAGCCATTATTACCTTGGAGATAAAAATCGGTCTGACTCAGTCATTTTCAATAACCCAGCCTCCATTCCCTGGAATAGAAAATTCCAAACATTAACTACACTTTGAGAGAATAAGTTCTTTCTGATCACTGTCTTATTCCAAAGCTGTGCCTCCTAGTCCTAGATTTCCTAACAAGGGGAAACATCCTGTCAGCATCCACCCTGTCAAGCCCCCTCAGAATCTTATGTTTCAAAAAGATCACCTCTCTTTCTTCTATGCAATGTGCATAGGCCCAACTTGCTCAACCTTTCCTCATAAGCCAATCCCTTCATCCCAGCAATCAGCCTTGTGAATCTTCTCTGAACTGCCTCCAATGCAAGTATATCCCTTCTTAAATAAGGAGACCAAGCTATGCACAGTACTTTAGGTGTGGTCTCACCAATGCCCTGTAAGATAGACGCAGGACTATTTTAAAATCAAGAGCTTCCCAATAGTCTGTTAAAGCATCCAGTTTTTGAAAGCTGTGGGTGTTCAGTTATTGAGTATATTCAAGACCTAGATTGATAGATGCTAAGGAATCTAGGGTTAAAGAGAAAGGGTGAGAAAGTGGAATTGAGATTGTCACGATGATGTGACTTGTGCATGAGTGATATTAACCTTTAATTTCATCAGCTGATTAAACATATAGTTAAAAATTTTCCCATCGGCGAGTGGGGGCAAGGCCCGCTTGCCGACGTGGAATGATATCGGGCGGAACTCCCGACATCATCTCACGTCATTTGCATTTTCAGGTCAGCTGTGCGCCCGCTCACCTGTCAACAGTCTATTGAGGCCATTCAAAAAGGAATTAAAGGAATTCGTGGACCCGCTCGTCTAACCTTAAGGTTGACAGGCAGGTCGGGAGGCCACCTGAAAAAGCATGGAACCTCATCCATGGGTGGGATGAGGTTTCATGAATGAATTTTAAAAGTTAAGATTAACTTTTATGTCCATGTCCCAACTCATGTGACATTGTCACAAGAGGGGACATAGATGGTAAATGAAATTTTCGGAAGAATAACTTTTTCCCTTTGGGAACAGATCTCCCTGAGGCAGCACTTAGCCTCAGGGAGATCGGAGCGCTCCTTCACACGCATGCGCGAAGGAGCGCACTTCCGCTTTTTGCACTGAACTTTAATTTGGCCAAGAAAGTAACTATCTACTGTGCAATTTGTAATTCTGTATGCTTGTGTGTGTTTGTGTTGCAAAGGTCAGACATGGCTTGGGTGGATTTTTGACATGACAAAAACTAACCCCTTTTTGTCTTAGACTCAGGAAAGCCTGCCAGATTAATTTCTTTGCATTCAGCACGTAAATGGTTAAGCACATACATTGTCAATTTAACCAGGATGAAGGTGTTTACTCAAAAAACCCTGTTATGGTCAGACTTGGAGTGTATAGTAGAGGAGTCATTTTTACTCCACTTCTATCCACAAGATAGAAAATCTCCAGTGATCTTACTGAAAGACAGAGCAGGCTCAACAGGCTGTGTGGTCTAATCCTGTTTTTTGCATGCTCTTATGTTCTTAAAACCATCAGAAATTGGAACACTTAGGGACTTGTGCAGAAAATGAACAGTAACTCCCTGACTTGGCAAGGGGGGAGGATATGTTCGTCAGAGGCTCACTTACAAGGAGAGGAAGTGTGTGATCAGTACAATGAAATCATCATCTCACCAAAATGGCCATTTGTGAGATGATGTAATGGGTGTCAACAAGCTGTTCAATCATGCAAGGCATCACAGTTGACCCTGGTCTAATCTTCATTCTCGCACTTCCCTTCAGGGTCAATGTTTTGGGACTGGGACCCTAAATTAGACTCCTCCCCCCACCATTCATTTCCTATCCCAGGCCTATGAAGCTAATTATGGCAACCTTATACCCCACCTCTTCCTTCCTCACCTGCGATTATCTAACTGAGCAGTAGATGGTGATTAAACCTGGGGTGCTCTTTGTGTGAATTGTCTTTTAAAAATAAGTACATTAAATAAAGTCATCTGCCAAACGTTGTCCTGAGGCAGCAATAGGTGAGTTATGAATATGACCATAAAGATGCTGCAATTTTGTACAGTACTGTTTTTTTTTGTTCAAATTTAGTTGGTGAATGAACGAGTTTCAAATGCAGGTTTACATCTACTGTTTCTAGGTAGCAATTTGGGACCTCAAGTGTATCATTTCCAGTTAAGTGCTGACCAGGGTTAGGCTGCATTAATATTCCATATCCTTACTTTTTCCCATTTCTTTCTCCAATCATTATCAGAATTTGCTGCAGCAATTCTGATGCAAAATAATGAAAGGTTTAGAGGCTGAATATTTACTGGAGTTTTCATGCCCATATCGGTGCCTGACAGGGACCTTGTTTACTGACAGGCAAGTACACAGCAATTAGATGCAGCTATAGTGACTGATGTTCCATCACAGTTATTTAAAGATTTTGTAACTTCATTTTTTTAAAATTCAAGTTCTTTCTTACTTCTACGCTTTTTTGACAAGGGCCCTGATCAGATATGTCACCATTTTTATTTTTTTTCTGGTATTTTGTTGACAATTAGCTTTTGTTTTTCCATTTGATACTGCTTTTTCATTTTGCTCTCGGGTTTCCTCTGCCTTCCCATTTCATTGGGATTAGAGTTTAGGAATAGGTCAAGGTCATTCAGCCCCTTGAGGCTGCTCTGCCATTCAGTTAGATCATGACAGATCTGTATCTCAATTCCATCGACCCTTCTTAGTTTCACATCACTTGATAATTTTACATAACAAAAATCTTAGTCCCCCCCAGCATCCATGACCTTTTGGGAAACAGAATTCCAGATTTCTGTTACCCTTTCTGTGAAAGGCATGCATCTTAACTTTCCTCCTAAAAGACCTAGCTCTGATTTTCAGATTATGTGCCTTCAATCTTCATACCCCTACCAGAGGAAATTGTTTCTACCTTTTTTTTTGCCCTATTAAATAATTTCACGCAGCATTCTATTGCATAGCATTTATAGCACTGACACAGGCCATACGGCCCAGCAGGTCCTTGCTAGTGTTTATGCTTCACCCAAGTCTCCTCTCTATCTAATCTTACCAGTATATTCTCCTTCTATTCCTTTCTCCCTCATGCTTATGTAGCTTCTCCTTGAATGTATTTATTCTAGTTACGAACATACGAATTTGGAGCAGGAATAAGCCATTCGGCCTCTGAAGCCTGCTCTGCTATTCAATAAGATCGTGGCTGATCTGGTTGTAACCTCAACTCCACATTCCCAACTATCTCCGAAAACCTTTCACCCTCTTGTTTATTAAGAATCTATACATCTCTGCCTTAAAAATATTCAAAGACTCTGCTTCCACCGCCTTTTGAGGAAGAGAGTTCCAAAGACTCTCAACCCTCAGAAAAAATTGGCTCAATTACCAATGGTAGTAGCGAACTCTTACATTCTATCGCTGTTGTGGGTTTTTTTTTTTAAAAAGTTTCCCCTGAATTCCTTATTGAATTTGTTAATGACTATCTTATTTATGGCCCCTAGCTCTGGTCTTTGCACAGGTGGAACCATGTTGTCTACATTTACCCTATCAAACCTTTCATAATCTTAAAGACCACAAAGCCTCACAGTCTTCTCTTTGGAGTAAAGAGCTCCAGCCTGGTCCACCTTTTTCTGACACCTTGATCAGATCACCCCGAAATTTTCTACACTGAACGGAATACAAGCCAAGTTAATACAACCTGTTCTCATAAATTAACCCTCTAAACTCCACAATGAAGGGCACATGTCCGCAGTGCTGGAGTTCATATGGTACCTCATTCTCTTCATGTCTGAACCTTGCTTATGAATGTCAGCCAATAATTAAAGCTCTGGTGGGGAGAAGGCTCACGTAGGTAAGCATTTTTCCTGTAGCGCAGTCTACTGAAGTAGAGAATACAAATATATTTGAGAAAATCGGGCTCATTTCTGAGGACAGATGAGATTGAGGTATAGTGAGAATGCGGGTGACTGGGGCTAATTAGATTTTTACTTTTTTGGTGCTGAAAGAAATTTTGTAATTATTTTCAGGATGTATTTCCAATTCTAAACCCTGACAAGCAAAATTTAGAATCACTGAGGCATCGGAATTGAATTTTTAATTTGTGTTTGACTTTACCCCTTGAGCACAGATTAACTATGTGATTAGCTCTTCTTTGGCATTGCTTGATGCTGTGGGCAGGATTTTCCCCGTCAGTGGGGGGGAATGTTGAAGTGCGAGTGCGCAAGAGGCGCGCCTCCGATTGGCACCCTTGATCGGGAGCGTGCCGCCATTTTACGTGGGTGGGCCAATTAAGGCCCGCCCAGCATGATGTCCGCACGGAAATGCTGTGCGCTCCCTGTGTGGGCGGGGGGTGGGGGGGGAAGGGGAATCCCTAAACCCGATAGTGCGCTCTTTCGCACGTGCACGAAAGAGCAACTCATCTCCCTGAGGCTAAGTGCTGCCTCAGGGAGATCGGCTCTACAATTAAAAATAGAAATAAAAAGCCCTGACATATCTGCTCATGTGACACTGTCACATGAGTTGGGACATATCCATAACCGTGGATGAGGTTTCATGCTTTTTCTGAAGCCCGCCAGGACTCCTGGCTTGCCTGCCAACCTTAAGGCCAGTGCAGACATGATGGACAGAATGGTCTCCTTCTGTGCTGTAACTCTTTCGAGTACAAACCCGTTTCCATCTGTTTCAGATGAAGTTACATTGTTTCATAGTTTGCCATTGTGAGATTTGAACTCTTGATACTCTTTTGAGTAAACCTGTTTCCATCTGTTTCAGATGAAGTTACATTGTTTCATAGTTTGCCATTGTGAGATTTGAACTCTTGATACTCTTTTGAGTAAACCTGTTTCCACCTGTTTCAGATGAAGTTACATTGTTTCATAGTTTGCCATTGTGAGATTTGAACTCTTGATACTCTTTTGAGTAAACCTGTTTCCATCTGTTTCAGATGAAGTTACATTGTTTCATAGTTTGCCATTGTGAGATTTGAACTCTTGATACTCTTTTGAGTAAACCTGTTTCCATCTGTTTCAGATGAAGTTACATTGTTTCATAGTTTGCCATTGTGAGATTTGAACTCTTGATACTCTTTTGAGTAAACCTGTTTCCATCTGTTTCAGATGAAGTTACATTGTTTCATAGTTTGCCATTGTGAGATTTGAACTCTTGATAATCTTTTAAATGAAAACCAAATCAACAAAATTGGGATAAATCAGGCACAGCCCCTAATTCAGGTCAGCTGTAAAACCAAGAACAAAGTTTTAAAGGAAACTTACAAACTTTAAATCAAAATGTGATTAAAGGGGTCAACAAAACACCCCAGTCCCCGCGGTGCCCACCGAGCATGGAAGGCCTCGAGAGTGCCAGCAGACACCGCGTGCTCCTTCTCCAGGGACATCCGGCAGCGAACGTAGCCGCGGAAGAGGGACAAACAATCGGGCGGGACTCCCCCGTCGATTGCCCGCTGCCTGGACCTGTTAATGGCCAACTTGGCCAGGCCCAGGAGCAGGTTCACGAGGAGGTCCTCCTCCTTCCCGACCCCCTTCCGCACCGGGTGCCCATAGATCAGGAGCGTGGGGCTGAAGTGCAAACAAAACATCAATAAAAGGTTTTTCAAATAACTAAAAAGGGAGTGCAGCCTACAACACCCTATGTATACATGGTCCACGGACTCCACAAGACCGCAAAAAGGGCACGTGTCCTGAGAGTCCGCGAACCAATGCATCCTCTTATTATAAGGGACTGCTGCATGCAACACCCTCCAACCCAGGTCTCCGATAGAAAGGGGGAGGACACCTCCGTAGAGGGCCTCCCATCGGGGGCTTCCGCCGCCGGACGGCAACAAGGCACGCCAGGGCGTGTCCGGTCGACGGACAAGGGCGAGAAAATGGAAGGTGTGCTGCAGCAGTCCGTACAAAAAGCTCCTCTTTGCCGTGCCAAAAGGCACAGAGGGCATGTCCCCGAGGCGGCTCATATTGCGGGGCACCAGCACCCGAGGGAGGGTTCGGGGCTTGGGGCCAATGTGGAATTCCGTCCGAACAGGGGCACGCTCAGACGGAAGACCACCGCGCACCTGGGCCGCCTCAAGACCCAAAATAACGTCGGGTCCGAGCACGACCGTTCTCAGGTCTTGGATGGCATCGGCTGCGACCTGGACACTCACAGACGCGCGTCGCGCCAACTCCTGCGGGAGCATCCAGCCCAGTCCTCCGCCACCCAGCACGTCCCCGATTCTGGTCACCCCTGCGGCCACAGCCCTCCTCTCCGCCAACCACTGAAAAGGACGGAGGGGCGGATTCCTGAGCAGCGGCTCTCTGACGATAGCCGCTACTCCTGACGGGGGAGAGCTGCGTTGCGAGGCGACCACTTTCCAGACTTTGATCAGGTCCTGGTAAAAGACGGGCAACGCCTGCAAGGAGCCACCGAGGCCCAGCTGTTCTATAAACAGGAGCTGCACGTCATAATTCAGGCCGTGCACCTGACGGAGGAAATACGTCATCAGGGCACACCATCTAGGAGGAGGCTCGACGTAGAGGTATCGCTGCAGGGTCTGAAGGCGGAAAGTCGCCACCTGTGTGCGTAGGCACACTAGCGCCTGACCACCCTCCCTAAGCGGGAGACTCAGAACCTCGGCAGCGACCCAGTGCAATCTTTTGTCCCAGAAGAAGTCGACTAACAATCTCTGGATTCTTGTGACAAAGTCCGGGGGAGGGGTCAAAGTGACCAGCCGATACCACAACATGGCGGCGATCAGCTGGTTTATGACCAGAACTCGACCCCGGTAAGATAGCACTCGGAGCAGTCCTGTCCAGCGTCGCAGGCGAGCGGTGACTTTCGTCTCCAGTTCCTGCCAGTTTGCCGGCCAGGATTCCTCAGCGGGGCAGAGATGGACCCCCAGGTAGAGGAGGCTGGTCCTGCTCCAGGTGAAAGGCCTGAGCTCCTCGGGTAGGGGATCCATCTGCCACTGACCGACCAGGAGTCCAGAACACTTACCCCAGTTGATCCTGGCAGAAGAAGCGCCAGAGTAGACCTCCTGGCACTCGCGCATCCTCCGCAGGTCAGCCGGGTCACTAAACATAAGGAGCACGTCATCGGCGTAAGCCGAAAGGACCACCCCGATGCCCGGCCCGCGCAGAACCAATCCCGACAACCTCCTCCGCAAGAGGCGCAGGAAAGGCTCCACGCAAATAGAATACAACTGGCCAGACAGGGGGCAGCCCTGACGTACCCCTCTCCCAAAGCGAAGGGGCGCCGTCAGGGACCCGTTAACCTTCACTAGACACTCCGCGGCGGTGTACAGAAGTCGGATCCGGGCGACAAAATGCGTCCCGAACCCGAAAGCTCGCAGAGTTCCGAGTCAGTATTCGTGATCCACCCTGTCGAACGCCTTCTCCTGATCGAGAGACAGGAAGGCGCTCGACAGACCAGCCCTCTGGGAATGGTGGATGATGTCCCGGACCAGATGGATGTTATCATAAATGGTTCGGTCCGGGACGGTGTAGGACTGGTCAGGGTGGATCATGTGGTCCAGCACGGTGCCGAGCCGAGAAGACATGGCTCGGGCGAAGATTTTGTAGTCCGTGCTGAGGAGGGAGACCGGGCGCCAGTTTTTAAGAAGGCGGAGATCCCCCTTCTTCGGCAGCAGGGCAATCACGGCCCTGCGCCACGAAAGGGGCATCTCCCCGGTAGCAATGCTCTCCCCCAGGACCCCCGCGAAGTCGCTCCCCAAGACGTCCCAGAACGCCCTGAAGAACTCCACGGTCAGCCCGTCTAGTCCCGGGGTTTTGCCCCTAGAAAGACCGTCGAGTGCGCCGGTCAGCTCCCCCAGACTTATAGGGGAGTCGAGCTTTCCGGCGCACTCCGGGCCGACCTGCGGCAGGTCCTCCCACAAAACTCTGCAAGCTTCCTCACTGGACGGATCTGGAGAGAACAGGGCAGTGTAGTAATCTCGGGCAATGGCCCTGATGCCCTCCGGATCCGAGACAAGGGATCCGTCGTCGGCCAGCAGCCTAAAGAGCTGCTTACGGACCCCGTGCCTTTTTTCCAGCGAGTAGAAGAAGGGGGAGCCACGGTCCATCTCCTTAAGGAAACAGATCCGCGACCTCACGAACGCGCCCCGAGACCCGACCAGTTGCAGGTCCCGCAGCGCGCCCTTCCTCTCATCGTACACCGACCGCAGGGCCGGGTCCGCGTCGGGCTGACGGAGACGTGCCTCCAGGTCGAGCACCTCCTTCTCCAACTCCTCGACCCTGGATTTGCGTCTCTTTGTCGACCCCTTCGCGTACTCTTGACAGAAAACGCGGACGTGAGTCTTGCCCACGTCCCACCATAGCCTCAAGGAGGGGAAGCCTCCCCGCTTCCTTCTCCAGCCGGCCCAGAAGCGACGGAACGAGTCCAGGAACCGCTGGTCTTCCAACAACAGGTTATTAAAATGCCAGTACGCGGACCCCGTCCGAGCGCAGAACGAAGTGAGCTCCGCCCACACCAGACGGTGGTCCGTGCACGGAACCTGCTGTATAGAAGCAGCCGGAACGCAGGACACGTACGCCTTTGAAACGTAAAGGCGGTCGAGTCTGGACGCTCCGACTCCAGGTGACACAAAGGTGAACACGCTGGAGTCAGGATGGAGATTTCGCCAGACGTCCACTAAGTCGAAGGACCTGACCAGGTCCCGCAACTTACTCACACCTCGCGTGCAGTGCGGGGTACTGTGACGGTCCCGGACCCCGAGGGTGCAATTGAAATCCCCCCCGAGGACGATGCACTCGCCAGCGTCGATGGAGCCAAGATGAGTGGACACTTCTTCAAAGAAGCTCGCTTGCTGCTGCGTGCCCAGGTGAGCGTACACATTCACAAAGTGAAGCACCGCCCCCCCCAGACGCACAGTCAGGTGCAGCAACCGGCCTGGCACCGGCTCCTTGACCCCCAAGATCTCCGGCTGAAAATGCGGGGCCAACAAGATAGCCACCCCGCCAGAATTGGAGGCTAGGTGACTCATGTAGACCCCCCCTCGCCATTCCAGGAGCCACGTGGCTTCGTCTCCCGGAACGGTATGGGTTTCTTGCAGGAAGCACAACGCATACTTCCCGTCCCTGAGGACCGAGAAGTTCTGGAACCTGCGCTGTGCGCCCCTGCTGCCGCGGATGTTGAGGCTGGCTATAGTGGTCTTCATTGTCAAAGGTACATCAAACCTTCACCTTAAGTCATTTAAAAAGAAGAAGAGGACTTTTTAGTCCTTCCTCTCCTTCAGGAGCCCAGCGAGAAACGTTTGGACCCTCCGCCGCGCGTTCCTATCCAACTCAGGAGACTTGAGAGCCTCGCGAGTGGACCAGAACACCAGCGGAAACGAATGCCACCGGTCCAAGGCCAACTGAACCCTGTCTCGGCGACCGCGGGGCCCCGACAAAAAGTCCCGGAGTTCCCTTGGGGGGATGAGGGGGGAGTCAGTAGAGGGCACCAGGGGATCCACCGCCTCGCTTGAGAGCGACTCCGCGTAATCCCCAACGCTCACCACCGACACCTCGTCCTCCTCCGGGTCGTCGCCTCCAGCTTCCGACCCCTCCCCCACATTGAGTATAGGGGCTGAGTCGGAGCTGCCAGCTGGCTCTATCTGTGCCTCGATCCCACCCCCAGGATCAAGGCCAGAGGAGTCCTCTCTGGTCTCCTCTAAACTTTTTGGGCCAGAGGGCAGCGGCAGTTCTGATGCCCGCTCTCCTCCCGGCACCGGGTCGTCCGGGGAGCTCAGGACAAGCTCCTGACCTAAACATAGGACGCCCGGTGTCAAGGTTTGGGAGGGAGCGGGAAGGCCCTCCTTTTCGCCGCCACCCAATGACGCATTTATATTTTTTAAATTTTCAAAGTTGCAGTCCCCCGACGAGCCAGAAGGTACCTCAGGGGTGTTAAGTGCACTGGAGATGGACACCACCTCAAGGGAGGTGCCCTCAGTGACCCCCGAGGGGTCCTGTTCAGGGGACTGCAGCAGACTGGTAGGGGGAACAGTGGTAGGGGTAGGAGTTTCGGGTTCCCCCAGAGGGCAGGGCGAGGTTTTACTGGGTGGAGACGCCACCACCTCTTCATCAGGGGAAGGGACACGCCCAACTTCTTCAGTTTGGGCGTCGCCCACTTCCTCCTCCGAAGCGTGACGTCTCTTCCGGGTCAGGCTGGGGGCTAGGGAGACTTCCATTTCCGAGGCCCCCTCCTCCTTGTCCAGCCCTCCTGGACACTCCACCCTCTGGGTTTTTGATGTTTGTTTCCCCGGCTCGGGGTCCCGCGTCTTTTCCCCGCCGGCCCCGGGAGCACGCGCAGGGACGACGCCGGGCCCAGCACTTGGCGCCTTAGCGCCCACGGACCCGGGAGCACACGCGGACATGACGCCGGGGCCGGATGATGTTTTTTCCCCCGAGCCGGTTTTTCCATGTGTTTGGGGGGTTTGGGGCGTTTCAGGGGCCGCCTCCAAATTTCGGGTCTTCCTCCGCGCCTTCTTACGGCGCGGGGGCTCTCCCCCCGCCTCACCGGCAGCCGAGATGGCAGCTGCTGCTGGGGTCGCTTCCCCTTGCGGGGAGGGAGATGGAGTGGTGGCGGGGGGAGGAGGGGCGGTGCCAGCCGCGGCCGCTTGGGTGGGGCTCGTGGCCTTGGAGGCGGGGCAGTTCTTTCTTACGTGCCCCACCTCCTTACAGGCATGGCACCGCACACCCTCCGCGGTCCAGAAGACCCGATAGGCGGTCCCCTCAAAATTAACTGAGAAGGCTCCCTCCAGGCACTCCTCCCGGGCCAAGCGGACGAAAACTTGGCGCCGGAAGGAGTACACGTGGCGGAGGGCCGAGTCTTTGAGGCCGAGTGGGACTGGCGCAACCCCCGACCTGACCTCCCCCAGCTTATTAAGGTGGGGGAGGAGGAGCCCACATGGTATAAAGGGCGGGACATTTGAAATAACAATCTTCTGGGCGGTGGCCTCAAGGGGATCCACCGCCAGAAAAGTCCCGCCCACAGTGAGCCCCTTCTGCAGGGCGAGCCGCACCGCCCGCTCGGACCTCAAGAAAAAGATGGCCCTCCCATACATCTTTGAGGCCGCGACAATGGCTGAGGGGCCGACAACCCCAGCCATAGCCTTAACGCAGGCCTCAATAGTCATCTCAGGGTGAGCGTAGCATTTTACCCCGAGGGCCCTGGTGAGGAGACGGAATGGCGACAGGGCAGCGGGAGCAGCAGGAGCTGCAGAAGCAACCACCCCCGCATAAGTCTTTTTTGTAGGCCCTGCCACCGGTGACAAAGCCGCCTCCACATTAGCCCTCGAGGGCCCGGCCACAGGAGATGTTGAACTGGCTTTAAGGCCAGAGCCACGCCCACCCTGGGAAGGATTGGCCATTTTTTTTTTTAAATTATATATATTTTTTAATATATATATATTTTTTTTTTATTAAATATACAATGTTCCTCCCTAGGGAGGGAGGTAGTAATAACCTCCCCCTTTTGTACAGGAGAGGAGAGGAGGGAGAGGAGTGAAGGACAGGGAGGCACAGGAGGGAAAAGGGAAGAGTCCAGGTGGGTGTCTCCAGTGAAAGGTGGATGTTGGGTGGGGTGTGATGATCTTCTTGCAGGGGGAGGCGATGTCTTCACCAGCCACCGCTGGCCTTACTGGGAAAGGGCTGGGTGGGGCGGGGGGGGTAGCAGAATGGTGGTTTTAACCACACACCCCCCTCTCTTCCTTCCCCAAACCTTCCTGCAGTCTTCTTTCCTCCCCCTACAAAACACAGTCCTTTATTGCCCCCGCCTTACACAAACAATAATGTTGGACACCCACCTAGGATGTTGTTTTCAGACACAGTCCTGGCCTCCTGGCCTCCCTCTCTCTCCTTTTGCTCCACACGGGCAGGTCCAGCAGCAGCAGCAAACACCTTCAAGTGCAGGTCCAGCAGCAGCAGCAAACACCCTCAAGTGCAGGGGCAGCAGCAGCAGCAAACACCCTCAAGTGCAGGGGCAGCAGCAGCACACAGCAGAAGCAACAACCCCAAAGGCAGCAGCAGAAACAGTTGAAACACTGAGGAGCAGCAACACCAACACCACACACCTTCTCTCCTCAGTATCAGGAAACCAACTGAATCCACAATTACCTCCACGAGATCGTTAAGAAAATGAACTCTTGATACTCTTTCGAGTACAAACCTGTTTCCATCTGTTTCAGATGAAGTCACATTGTTCCATAGTTTGCCATTGTGAGATTTGAACTCTTGATCTTGGGGTTACAAACCCAGTACCATAACCACTTGGCTATTTCGGCCAAGCTATGAACTCTTGATCTGGGGGTTACAAGCGTAGTACCATAACCACTTGGCTATTTAGGCCAAGCTTTTTCTGTGCTGTAGCAGTTCTGTGATTCTGTGGCTCTAATTGGCTATAAAGCACTTCAGGTGCAAAATCTCTCCAATCCCACATTCCAATATTTTTCCAAAGCAGGAACTGGGTTGTGAAGCACAGAGTGATGAGGCCTTAGGCTGTTAACCAATGAGTGGATAACGAATACTAGAATGTGAACCTATTGCCATAAATGCTGCTCTCTGGCTACGTAGATCCTATTCAGAAGCAATCAGTGTACCACTAATATTTTTGTCAACAGAGAAAGCAGTTAAAAGCAAATGCTTCATGTATTCAGAGAATAATACTGCCACATGTTGGAATGTGAGATTGGCGAGATTTTGCATCAAGTTTTCCCAGTACCCAGCAAGAGTACCAAGGCTGTCTTGGCATCAAGAAAACAAAATTGTCAATATTACTCAGCTATGGGTGTCAGGCTAATTGGCACCAAACAGTCTCTGGTGCCATTGTAATCACTCAACCCAGTAAGTGATTGTGCCTCGTGATGTTGCAAACTTCTGCTGAATAAGTGCTCTTGAATTTTTCAGTGTCACAGCCTGTGTCAGGTCTGGGTTGCTTGAGGGCTACAGATGAATAATGAAATAGTTGGACGTTCATTTTCAAGAGATAGCTGACCAATTGAAAAAGATATGAAGAAAGTAATACCCAAGCAATGCTCCTGGCTAGGACGTGTGAAGAAAACTGGAAACATTGGAAATTTAAAATGAAAACATGAAATGCATGACATATCAGTGAGCATTAGTAAAATGAAATGACAACTTAATAGTTCAGGAGGAACCTTTCATTAGATATGGCCTTATAAGGCTGAAGAGCCTCTTTTTTATAGAACTGCCAGGGCTTGAAAATTGCAGCTATGAGGAAAGATTGGATAGGCTAGGGTTGTTTTCCTTAGAACAGAGGAGGCTAAGGGGTAACCTGATTGAGATGTACAAAATTATGAGGGGCCTAGATAGGGTAGACAGGAAAGACTTGTTTCCCGTAGCTGAGGGGTCACTTATAAGAAGGCATAGATTTAAAGTGATTGGTAGAAGGATTAGAGGGAACATGAGAAAAATCTCTTTCACCCAGAGGGTGATGGGTGTCTGGAATTCACTGCCTAAGTTGGTGGTTGAGGTTGAAATGCTCAACTCATTTAAAAGGCACCTGGATCTGCATCTGAAGTGCTGTAACCTGCAAAGCCATGGACCAGGTGCTGGAAAGTGGGATTAAAATGAGTGGCTAATTTCTTTTTTTCTCAACTTTGGCTGTTGCAGACAAGATGGGCTGAATGGCCTCTTTCTGCACTGTAACTTTTCTATGGTTCTGTGGTTCCATAGATGACCTGAGATCATGAAAGGCGCTATATAAATCCCATTCCATTTGTTTCTAATAATACCAAATTGGGGAGCATGACAAACTGAGAATGCTGGTGACTATGGGAAAACATTGGGAAGCAAATTGTGCAGATAGGTGACAGGTGCAGTTCAGTGCAGAGAAATACGAAACAGCGTATTTTGGAAGAAGGATAGTGAAAGGAAGCATGCCCAAATTATTAGCAACTGAAAGACTGAGGGTACAGATACAGAAAATTGAAGCCCAGTTTGAAAAGGCCATAAAAACAAGTGAGATTCTGGATTTTACATCGAGATTTTAAACATTAAAGCAAGAATATCATTTTGAATTTGCACAAGATGATGCCAAGGTGAATTATTGCTTGCAGTTCTCTGCACCCTGTATAGAAAAGATTCGCTAGAATGACACTTGGAATGAAAGGTTATAGATATCCAGCAAAGCTTTAAAATTGGAGCTTTTTAACCAGACCAGAAGTGGTCAATGGGGGAACTAGTGAAGGCATTCAAAATTATAAAAGGTTTTGACAGGCTAAATGGTAGAGCATTGTTGCCACTGTTTAGCAAATCAGTAACAGGGAGTAATTGAGAACAAAAGATTGAAGAATCTCACAATGGGTGCTTTATCACAAGCTGTTCTTGAGCTAGAGACCTGTAACATCTTTTAAAATGAATGAGATAAGCATTTGACAAGAAGTATGGAAAATTTGGCTTGGAGTGCTTCAGTTGAAGTATTGGCATAGACGAGCCAAATGTGTTATCACTTCTGAGATTTGTTTCATGTACATCTGAAGTATTTTGGGAATATAAGCAAATTTAATGATGACTTTCAGAGCTTAGTGTGATGTCTTTTTAAATTTTTAATTTTCACAGTTTTTCATTCACCTTTTCTTTCTGAAAGGTGTTTCTGTACTTGCATCCATCTCCCTCAATCCAGTTGTGTGAGTCAAACTATAACTCAAAGTCCTATGTTGATGCTTCATTTCTGTCATGTGAATTCTAGGAGATAACCGCTGAATGCGCTAATATGGAAAGAGTTTCTGATACTTCATTTCCCTTACCTTTTTAAAATAAACTTTTGTTTTTCTTTTGCAGTTATCTGTCATTTTCAGTAATTAATATGATGTTGTTCCCTAAAACTGAGTTTGTATTACAGTCTGCAAAGCACACTGACTGTTGTAGAATGCATTGCAGTATAACAATGCGATGCCTGCATCCTCTTGTTACAACCTGAACTATTGAAGGAGAAATGATATTAATGCTCTACTGGATGTTCTGTGTGTGAAATTCACATCTGACTACACAATTTATTTATGTGGAAGCACCCCTCCCTCTTCAACTTAATATTAAAATTAAGAATAATGAATATGTGATTCTTGTCAAGTTTCCATTCTTCCCTTAAAGAATTGGAGTTTCTTTAAATAAAATTCAAAGCACTTTTATTTTTCAGTATATATCTTAAGGGCATATATATTTTTGTATTTACATATTTTTTCTTATTTATCGTACCAATAAAAGATATCCCCAAGTATTGTTGAAATCAAACACATCATTTTTCCTGTATTCTAAACTTTTCCAGCGCTTGCCATTTCAACACTCCACCCTGCTCTCATGCCCACGTGTCTCTCATTGGCTTGCTGCATTGTTCCAGTGAAGCTCAACGCAAACTGGAGGGACAGCACCTCATCTTCTGACTAGGTACTTTACAGCCTTCTGGACTGAATATTGAGTTCAAAAATTTTAGATCATGAACTCTCTCCTCCATCCACACCCCCTTTCCGATTTCCACACCCCCTTTTTTTCCAATAATTTAGATAGATTTTTCTTTTCCCACCTACTTCCATTATTTTTAAATGTATTTCCATCCATTGTTTTATCTCTACCTTTTAGCCTTTTTTTGATTCCTTCACCCCACCCCCACTAGGGCTATCTGTAACTCTTTCGAGTACAAACCCGTTTCCATCTGTTTCAGATGAAGTTACATTGTTTCCCATTGTGAGATTTGAACTCTTGATCTTGGAGTTACAAACCCAGTACCATAACCACTTAGCTATTTAGGCCAAGCTTAGGGCTATCTGTACCTTGCTTGTCTTGCTTTCTAACCTTAATTAGCACATTCCTTTAGATAATATCACCACCTTCAACACCTCTTTGTCCTTTTGTCTGTGACATCTTTTGGTTATCTCCACCTATTACTGGCCCTCTATCTATCCAGCTCTACTTGTCCCACCTCCCATTAAACTAACTTATATTTCACATCTCTTCTATTTTTACTTAGTTCTGTTGAAGGATCATTCAGACTCGAAATGTTAACTGTGCTCCTCTCCGCAGATGCTGCCAGACCTGCTGAGTTTTTCCAGGTATTTTTGTTTTTGTTTTGGATTTCCAGCATCTGCAGTTTTTTGCTTTTCCATCCCTGTTTCGGGAGGCTCGATTTTTACTGGGCAAGGGATCTGCAGGCAGTGGGTGGGGCTCACTGGCAGTAAGTGGGGTTGGGATGTGTTACATTGCTATATTATTCCAGAATGATGTAGGAACAACATGTTCATGCAGTGTTAGGAGTGCTACGTCACTCGCTACAGTCTGTGTATAGAACCGACAATGTGTCAGTCCGTAGCATATGGTGTATTCTGAGAAATACACTTGACGAAGCTCCAACACTTAAGTTTAAAAGTGCAATTATTTTGAACTTCTGGATATCACAAAGCATAACTGGATGATTGAGCTGTAACTTTTGTAGTCTCCCTTTTTCCAACCTGCACTCACTCCAAGCGAGGTTCCATGCCAGGAGCAGAACCATGTAAAATATCTCCTTCAAGTGTATCGGTTTGAGTAGTGTTTGCTTTTACAATTTTGTACTAAATATAAAGAGAATGAACAAAGAGAATTGACACGAAGAGTGATCACTTAGCAATGAAGTGCATTTAGGTAAAGATGACTTTCTAGCCCAATCAATGATCACATCTATCAACCATCAAAAATGAACCCAACCATCTTCCCATTACACCACCCAGTTGTTTCTTGTGAAACAATGTCCAGTGTCCTGAGGTCAACAATCTTTCCTGGCAGACCTTTTACTATGTGGAACGTCAGTGTTCCAAGCCTATGTTCCATCCAATACAGAAGATTCCTACTGCATTTGAGCAAACTCAAATTCGGACAGCAGAAAATTGTAGTAAGTTAACCATTAATTACACACCTCATCTTTTAACCTGGTTCCTGTATGCACCCTCCTGTCTTGATGCTTAGTCCAGAATCATAGAATGAGGGTTTGGGGGAAGTAGCTGGACAATGTAATCGCACAGGTAGAATCATAGAATGGTTATAGCATAAAAGGAGGCCATTCAGCCCATCGATCTCCCTGTAACTCTTTCGATTACAAACCTGTTTCCATCTGTTTCAGATGAAGTTACATTGTTTCATAGTTTACCATTGTGAGATTTGAACTCTTGATAATCTTTTAAATGAAAACCAAATCAACAAAATTGGGATAAATCAGGCACAGCCCCTAATTCAGGTCAGCTGTAAAACCAAGAACAAAGTTTAAAGGAAACTTACAAACTTTAAATCAAAATGTGGTTAAAGGGGTCAACAAAACACCCCAGTCCCCGCGGTGCCCACCGAGCACGGAAGGCCCCGAGAGTGCCAGCAGACACCGCGTGCTCCCTCTCCAGGGACATCCGGCAGCGAACGTAGCCACGGAAGAGGGACAAACAATCGGGCGGGACTCCCCCGTCGATCGCCTGCTGCCTGGACCTGTTAATGGCCAACTTGGCCAGGCCCAGGAGCAGGTTCACGAGGAGGTCCTCCTCCTTCCTGACCCCCTTCCGCACCGGGTGCTCATAGATCAGGAGCGTGGGGCTGAAGTGCAAACAATACATCAATAAAAGGTTTTTCAAATAACTAAAAAGGGAGTGCAGCCTACAACACCCTATGTATACATGGTCCACGGACTCCACGAGACCGCAAAAAGGGCACGTGTCCTGAGAGTCCGTGAACCTATGCATCCTCTTATTATAGGGGACTGCTGCATGCAACACCCTCCAACCCAGGTCCCCGATAGAAAGGGGGAGGACACCTCCGTAGAGGGCCTCCCATCGGGGGCCTCCGCCGCCGGACGGCAACAAGGCACGCCAGGGCGTGTCCGGTCGACGGACAAGGGCGAGAAAATGGAAGGTGTGCAGCAGCAGTCCGTACAAAAAGCCCCTCTTTGCTGTGCCAAAAGGCACGGAGGGCATGTCCCCGAGGCGGCTCATATTGCGGGGCACCAGCACCCGAGGGAGGGTTCGGGGCTTGGGGCCAATGTGGAATTCTGTCCGAACAGGGGAACGTTCAGACGGAAGACCAACGCGCACCTGGGCCACCTCAAGACCCAAAATAACGTCGGGTCCGAGCACGACCGTTCTCAGGTCTTGGATGGCATCGGCTGCGACCTGGACACTCATAGACGCGCGTCGCGCCAACTCCTGCGGGAGCATCCAGCCCAGTCCTCCGCCACCCAGCACGTCCCCGATCCTGGTCACCCCTGCGGCCACAGCCCTCCTCTCCGCCAACCACTGAAAAGGACGGAGGGGCGGATTCCTGAGCAGCAGCTCTCTGACGATAGCCGCTACTTCTGACGGGGGAGAGCTGCGTCGCGAGGCAACCACTTTCCAGACTTTGATCAGGTCCTGGTAAAAGACGGGCAACGTCTGCAAGGAGCCACCGAGGCCCAGCTGTTATATAAACAGGAGCTGCACGTCATAATTCAGGCCGTGCACCTGATGGAAGAAATACGTCGTCAGGGCACACCATCTAGGAGGAGGCTCGACGTAGAGGTATCGCTGCAGGGTCTGAAGGCGGAAAGTCGCCACCTGTGTGCGTAGGCACACTAGCGCCTGACCACCCTCCCTAAGCGGGAGACTCAGAACCTCAGCAGCGACCCAGTGCAATCTTTTGTCCCAGAAGAAGTCGGCTAGCATTCTCTGGATTTTTGTGACAAAGTCCGGGGGAGGGGTCAAAGTGACCAGCCGATACCACAACATGGCGGCGACCAGCTGGTTTATGACCAGAACTCGACCTCGGTAAGATAGCACTCGGACCAGTCCTGTCCAGCGCCGCAGGCGAGCAGTGACTTTCTTCTCCAGTTCCTGCCAGTTTGCCGGCCAGGATTCCTCAGCGGGGCAGAGATGGACCCCCAGGTAGAGGAGGCTGGTCCTGCTCCAGGTGAAAGGCCTGAGCTCCTCGGGTAGGGGCTCCATCTGCCACTGACCGACCAGGAGTCCAGAACATTTACCCCAGTTGATCCTGGCAGAAGAAGCGGCAGAGTAGACCTCCTGGCACTCGCGCATCCTCCGCAGGTCAGCCGGGTCACTAAACATAAGGAGCACGTCATCGGCGTAAGCCGAAAGGACCACCCCGATGCCCGGCCCGCGCAGAACCAATCCCGACAACCTCCTCCGCAAGAGGCGCAGGAAAGGCTCCACGCAAATAGAATACAACTGGCCAGACAGGGGGCAGCCCTGACGTACCCCTCTCCCAAAGCGAAGGGGCGCCGTCAGGGACCTGTTAACCTTCACTAGACACTCCACGGTGGTGTACAGAAGTCGGATCCGGGCGACAAAATGCGTCCCGAACCCGAAAGCTCGCAGAGTTCCGAATAAGTATTCGTGATCCACCCTGTCGAACGCCTTCTCCTGATCGAGAGACAGGAAGGCGCTCGACAGACCAGCCCTCTGGGAATGGTGGATGATGTCCCGGACCAGTTGGATGTTATCATAAATGGTTCGGTCCGGGACGGTGTAGGACTGGTCAGGGTGGATCATGTGGTCCAGCACGGTGCCGAGCCGAGAAGACATGGCTCGGGCGAAGATTTTGTAGTCCGTGCTGAGGAGGGAGACCAGGCGCCAGTTTTTTAGAAGGCGGAGATCCCCCTTCTTCGGCAGCAGGGCAATCACGGCCCTGCGCCACGAATGGGGCATCTCCCCGGTAGCAATGCTCTCCCCCAGGACCCCCGTGAAGTCGCTCCCCAAGACGTCCCAGAACGCCCTGAAGAACTCCACGGTCAGCCCGTCTAGTCCCGGAGTTTTGCTCCTAGAAAGACCGTTGAGTGTGCCGGTCAGCTCCCCCACACTTATAGGGGAGTCGAGCTTTCCGGCGCACTCCGGGCCGACCTGCGGCAGGTCCTCCCACAAAACTCTGCAAGCTTCCTCACCGGACGGATCCGGAACGAACAGGGCAGTGTAGTAATCTCGGGCGATGGCCCTGATGTCCTCCGGATCCGAGACAAGGGATCCGTCGTCGGCCAGCAGCGTAAAGAGCTGCTTACGGACCCCGTGCCTTTTTTCCAGCGAGTAGAAGAAGGGGGAGCCACGGTCCATCTCCTTAAGGAAACAGATCCGCGACCTCACGAACGCGCCCCGAGACCCGACCAGTTGCAGGTCCCGCAGCGCGCCCTTCTTCTCATCGTACACCGACTGCAGGGCTGGGTCCGCGTCGTGCTGACGGAGACGTGCCTCCAGGTCGAGCACCTCCTTCTCCAACTCCTCGACCCTGGATTTGCATCTCTTTGTTGACCCCTTCGCGTACTCTTGACAGAAAACTCGGACGTGAGTCTTGCCCACGTCCCACCATAGCCTCAAGGAGGGGAAGCCTCCCCGCTTCCTTCTCCAGCCAGCCCAGAAGCGACGGAACGAGTCCAGGAACCGCTGGTCTTCCAACAACAGGTTGTTAAAATGCCAGTACGCGGACCCCGTCCGAGCGCAGAACGAAGTGAGCTCCGCCCACACCAGACGGTGGTCCGTGCACGGAACCTGCTGTATAGAAGCAGTCGGAACGCAGGACACGTACGCCTTTGAAACGTAAAGGCGGTCGAGTCTGGACGCTCCGACTCCAGGTGACACAAAGGTGAACACGCTGGAGTCAGGATGGAGATTTCACCAGACGTCCACTAAGTCGAAGGACCTGACCAGGTCCCGCAACTTACTCACACCTCGCGTGCAGTGCGGGGTACCGTGACGGTCCCGGACCCCGAGGGTGCAATTGAAATCCCCCCCGAGGACGATGCACTCGCCAGCGTCGATGGAGCCGAGATGAATGGACACTTCTTCAAAGAAGCTCGCTTGCTGCTGCGTGCCCAGGGGAGCGTACACATTCACAAAGTGAAGCACCGCCCCCCCCCCCCCCACCTCTCCCCCCCAGACGCACAGTCAGGTGCAGCAACCGGCCTGGCACCGGCTCCTTGACCCCCAAGATCTCCGGCTGAAAATGCGGGGCCAACAAGATAGCCACCCCGCCCGAATTGAAGGCTAGGTGACTCATGTAGACCCCCTCCTCGCCACTCCAGGAGCCACGTGGCTTCGTCTCCCGGAACGGTATGGGTTTCTTGCAGGAAGCACAACGCATACTTCCCGTCCCTGAGGACCGAGAAGTTCTGGAACCTGCGCTGTGCGCCCCTGCTGCCGCGGATGTTGAGGCTGGCTTTAGTCGTCTTCATTGTCAAAGGTACATCAAACCTTCACCTTAAGTAATTAAAAAGAAGAAGTGGACTTTTTAGTCCTTCCTCTCCTTCAGGAGCCCAGCGAGAAACGTTTGGACCCTCCGCCGCGCGTTCCTATCCAACTCGGGAGACTTGAGAGCCTCGCGAGTGGACCAGAACACCAGCGGAAAAGAATGCCACCGGTCCAAGGCCAACTGAACCCTGTCTCGGCGACCGCGGTGCCCCGACAAAAAGTCCCGGAGTTCCCTTGGGGGGATGAGGGGGGAGTCAGTGGAGGGCACCAGGGGATCCACCGCCTCGCTTGAGAGCGACTCAGCATAATCTCCAGCGCTCACCACGGACACCCCGTCCTCCTCCAGGTCATCGCCTCCAGCTTCCGACCCCTCCCCCGCATTGAGTACGGGGGCTGATTCGGAGCTGCCAGCTGGCCCCACCTGTACCTCGATCCCACCCCCAGGATCAAGGTCAGAGGGGTCCTCTCTGGTCTCCTCTAAACGTTTTGGGTCAGAGGGCAGCGGCAGTTCTGATGCCCGCTCTCCTCCCGGCACCGGGTCATCCGGGGAGCTCAGGACAAGCTCCTGACCTAAAACTAGGACGCCCGGTGCTAAGGTTTGGGAGGGAGCGGGAAGGCCCTCCTTTGCGCCGCCACCCAATGACCCGTTAACATTTGTTAAATTTTGAAAGCTACAGTCCCCCGATGAGCCAGAAGGTACCTCGGGGGTATCGAGGGTTCCTGAGTCGGGCATCACCTCAAGGGAGGTGCCTTCAGTGACCCCCGAGGGGCCCTGTTCAGGGGACTGCAGCAGGTTGACGGGGGTAACAGTGGTAGGGGTAGGGGTTTTGAGTTCCCCCAGAGGACAGGGCGAGATTTTACTTGGTGGAGACGCCACCACCTCTTCATCGGGGGAAGGGACACACCCAACTTCTTCAGTTTGGGCATCACCCACCTCCTCCTCCGAAGCGTGACGTCTCTTCTGGGTCAGGCTGGGGGCTAGGGAGACCTCCATTTCCGAGGCCCCCTCCTCCTTGTCCAGCCCTCCCGGACACTCCACCCTCTGGGTTTTTGATGTTTGATTCCTCGGCTCGGGGTCCCGCGTCTTTTCCCCGCCGGCCCCGGGAGCACGCGCAGGGACGACGCCGGGCCCAGCACTCGGCGCCTTAGCGCCCACTGGCCCGGGAGCACACGCGGACACGACGCTGGGGCCGGATGATGTCTTTTCCCCCGAGCCGGTGCTTGCAGGTGTTTGGGGGTTTTGGGGCGTTTCAGGGGCCGCCTCCAGGTTGCGGGTCTTTCTCCGCGCCTTCTTACGGCGCGGGGGCTCTCCCCCCGCCTCACCGGCAGCCGAGACGGCAGTGGCCGCCGGCGTCGCTTCCCCTTGCGGGGAGGGAGATGGAGTGGTGGCGGGGGGAGGAGGGGCGGTGCCAGCCGTGGCCGCTTGGGTGGGTCTCGTGGCCTTGGAGGCGGGGCAGTTCTTCCTCACATGCCCCGCCTCCTTACAAGCATGGCACCGCACGCCCTCCACGGTCCAGAAGACCCGATGGGCGGTCCCCTCAAAATTGATAGTAAAGGCCCCCTCCAGGCACTCCTCCTGGGCCAAGCGGACAAATACCTGGCGCCGGAAGGAGTACACGTGGCGGAGGGCCGAGTCTTTGAGGCCGAGCGGGATTGGTGCAACCCCCGACCTGACCTCCCCCAGTTTATTAAGGTGGGGGAGGAGGAGCTCACTGGATAGAATAGGTGGGACGTTCGAAATAATAATTCTCTGGGCGGTGGCCTCAAGGGGATCCACCGCCAGAAAAGTCCCGCCCACAGTGAGTCCTTTTTGCAGGGCGAGGTGCACCGCCCGCTCGGACCTCAAGAAGAATATGGCCTTCCCATACATTTTAGAGGCCGCGACAATGGCTGAGGGGCCGACGACCCCAGCCATAGCCTTTACGCAGGCCTCTATTGTCATTTCAGGGTGAGCATAGCTCTTTACCCCAAGGGCCCTGGTGAGGAGGCGGAATGGTGACAGGGCAGCAGGAGCAGCTGGAGCTGCAGAAGCAGCCACCCCTGCATAGGTTTTCTTTTTTTGAGGCCCTGCCACCGGTGACAAAACTGCCTCCACATTAGCCCTCGAGGGCCCGGCCACAGGCGATGGTGAATTGGCCTTAGGGCCAGAGCCACGCCCACCCTGGGAAGGATTGGCCATTTTGTTTGAGGAAAGGGGGTGGGGGAGAGAGGCAGAAACAACCTCCCCTCTTTTAGGCAGGAGAGGAGAGGAGGGAGAGGAGTAAAAGACAGGGAGGCACAGGAGGGAAAGAGGTAAATGTCCAGGTGGGTGTCCTCGATGGTGGATGGACAGTGGGTGGGGGCCTGATGTTCTTCAGGCAGGGGGAGGCGATGTCTTCACCAGCTACTGCTGGCCTTACCGGGGAAAAGGGCCGGGTTGGGGGAGGGGCGGCAGAAAGATGGTTTCAGCACACACACTCACCCTCCCTCGCTTCCTTCCCCAACCCCTCTGGCAGTCTTCTTGCCTCCCCCTACAAAACACAGTCCTTTATTGCCCCCACCTTACACAAACAATAACATTGGACACCCACCTAGGATGTTGTTTTTAGACACAGTCCTGGCCTTCCTGTCCTATAACAACAGAAGCTGTTCTTCTTCTCTCCCTCTCTCTCCCTTTACTCCACACGGGCAGGTCCAGGAGCAGCAGCAGCAAACACCCTCGAGTGCAGGTCCAGCAGCAACAAACACCCTCAAGTGCAGGAGCAGCAGCAGCAGCAAACACCCTCAAGTGCAGGTCCAGCAGCAGCAAACACCCTCGAGTGCAGGTCCAGCAGCAGCAACAAACACCCTCGAGTACGGGAGCAGCAGCAGCAAACACCCTCGAGTGCAGGTCCAGCAGCAGCACACAGCAGAAGCAACAACCCCAAAGGCAGCAGCAGAAACAGTTGAAACACTGAGGAGCAGCAACACCAACACCACACACCTTCTCTCCTCAGTATCAGGAAACAAACTGAATCCACAATTACCTCCACGAGATCGTTAAGAAAATGAACTCTTGATCTTGGGATTACAAACCCAGTCCCATAACCACTTGGCTGTTTAGGCCAAGCTTAAACATGTTTCCATCTGTTTTTTTTTCAGATGAAATTATATTATTTTCATAGTTTGCCAGTGTGAGATTTGAACTCTTGAGCTTGGGGTTACAAACCCAGTACCATAACCACTTGGCTATTTAGGCCAAGCTCTGCCAGTGTGTAACTCTTTCGAGTACAAACCTGTTTCCATCTGTTTCAGATGAAGTTATATTGTTTCATAGTTTGCCATTGTGAGATTTGAACTCTTGCTCTTGGAGTTACAAACCCAGTACCATAACCA
The DNA here is from genome assembly GCF_017639515.1 of Carcharodon carcharias. Classification (NCBI taxonomy): domain Eukaryota; kingdom Metazoa; phylum Chordata; class Chondrichthyes; order Lamniformes; family Lamnidae; genus Carcharodon; species Carcharodon carcharias. Next base: position 12,031,484 of record NC_054485.1, read on the forward strand.
CTTGGGTAGCCCTGCAAATTTTTCTTCTTCAGATAATTGTCTAATTATCTTTTGAAAGCCACAATTGAATCTGCCTCCACTGCACTTTCAGGTGGTGCATTTCAGATCCTAACCTCATGTTGCTGTTAATTATTTTGCTAATCACCTTAAATCAGTGTCCTCTGGTTCTTAGAAGAAGGTTTAATATATTTTTTAAAAATTAGACGAAATCATCACAGCAAACATTTGAGAAATTGTTTGTGGATGTTTGCAAAGACATAGCACGATACAAAGCGGAATTTATATAATATATTATCACGTTGCTCAGGAGCACTTTGCATGAATTGCTTTGAAATGAAGTAACTATTGTTAAATGGATGTCCATGGAAATAGGAAGAGATTATTGCCTGATTTGTGCAGGTTGTTATTCTGTTAAGGTGTTGTGAAGAGCTGCTGCATATTATTGAAAAATTAGTGATCAATTAATATTGCCTGTGAATAGGTGCAATCTACCAGAGCAGATTTCTGTGACAGATTTCTGCTGCATGATTCAGGCTTCAACAAAACTGAAATAAAAACAGAAAATGTTGAAAATACTAAGCAGGTCTCGCAGCATTTGTGGAGAGAAATCTAACCTGAAACACTAACTCTATTTCTCTCTCCTGAGATGCTTCTAGATTTGTTCATTATTATTTATTTTTTTTAAAATTTCCAGCATCTGTAGTATTTTGCTCTTTATTTCATTTCTTTTCCAAAACATGCTATTCAGCCACTGCTCAAACTAACTTTCCTAAAAAAGGAGCTAAATGGCCCATTTATACAGGGAATTATTATGAAAATTGTAAGCATTTTAACAGTAGTATGTAAGTGGTATCAAGATGCACCATTGCATCTGTTGATGTGATGCCACTCCAACAAGAATAAAGCCACGCTTAACTCCCTTCCCCGAAAAAGATTTGTCACAATTGCCTTTTTCTCTCTAAAATATACTCTTCTTTCTTTAGGCTCCTACATGATGGTGAACTCTTCGCAGCATAATCCAGGCCAGAAAGCTCACTTCATCCTCCCGTCTTTGAGTGAAAATGATACTCACTGCATCCAATTCAGCTACTTCCTCTACAGCAGAGATGGGGGTAGCCCCGGGTCACTCCACGTCTTCATCAGGGTCAACAATGGGCCAGTTGGTGACTCAGTTTGGAATGTGTCAGGATCTCATGGGCAGCAGTGGCTCCAGGCCGAACTCGCCGTCAGTACCTTCTGGCCAAACGAGTATCAGGTATTAAGCTTAGCTCTCCCGTTGAGGGGCAAATAAAATGATAATCGCATCTGAACTGTGATCCTTGAGTATTTCTGACAAGGTAGTTCCAGTAGTTTGCAGAAATGTTCTTGCGGTTCGATGTGGCCAGGGATTTTTTAAAAAATCAGTTCATTGAAGATGGATCAACAGTACTTCTTGAAGCACTCTAGGCATGTTAAATATATGCTATGGCTTGTAAATTTCCTTTCTTTTGAGTTATGTGAACAAGTTATTTGTTATTTCTCTTCAAGGTAGTGAATGCCATTGTTCGAGAATAATGTTTTCTCTCAATGTAAATGTTAAGCACGTACCTCTGAGTGTAGCAAGCATTAGAATTGGAATGAAGCTCATTTTGCTGCCCTCAAGTAATGTGATTTCACTTGATGCTCCAAAAGCACCAGCTACTGCATCAACACCACCTTTTGGAATTTCTCCCCCTCCCCAGTTTTCTCCTTTTCAGTCCTCCTCTCATGAAGGCAGTAATTTATTACCTCCTTTACCTCAGCCAAGAGGCCATTCCCCATAGTTGGGATAACAGTGGAAGCATTGAATAATGGGATGAGACTATTATGATGGGTGTGGGGTCTAGAGGAAGAGAGCTACAGCTGTGCCTTGATCTGTCCTCACCAAGAGTCGACAAGCCTGCATTTTCCGACATGGGTTACTGACTAGCTGCCAGCAGTAGGAGTTCTGGGTGGCTTTGTTTTGCCAACGCCTTTGTTGAATCTATCCGTTGCACTCCGTGGGTCGGAGCAGGTGGGAGGCCAATGGGAAATCAACCCAAGGAATTTTACAGAAACCCCACCCACCCAGCCCACAAGCCCACAAGTGGGGAACGTACAATTCTGGCCCAAGAGTTTAGCATTGTGAGGGGTTAATGAGAAAATGTTTGCTATAGTTTGTAACCTTTGCAAGGATCAGGTATATGAGAAATTGAATGCACCTTATTTTCAAGTACAGTATGTACGTGAAATCACCTAGAATAACATGTCATTATATATAGATTATTGTCACTGGGCACATTCAACATATTGATACCAATATGCGATAGGGGAAAGCACACTTTAACATTGAGTAGATACATAGCTGACATGTTGCTCTTAATCCATCATCTCAAACTGCGCCCTACACTACCAGGACCCAAGCCATGCTGGATCTGACTCAAGATTGGCAGGATAAAAATCCGTGATTCTCGCTCTGGGTGTTTTGCACTGTTTAAATAAACTAATGCAACTCCAAAAAGGATCTCATGACCCACCAATACACTTCCCTGAAATGCTATTGTGGTGTTGGGAGTTGGAAGGCTCACAGTTGTCAGTTCACATCCCCATCATCACAAACTGGAGGTGTCCCTTGTCTTAACTTTGTGAATGCATTTGAACTATGGTCCTGGCTTGGCTCTACTGACTAAAACAAAAACAGAATTACCTGGAAAAACTCAGCAGGTCTGGCAGCATCGGCGGAGAAGAAAAGAGTTGACGTTTCGAGTCCTCATGACCCTTGGACAGAACTAAGTAGAAATAGGAATGGAGTGAAATATAAGCTGGTTTAAGGTGTGTTTGTGTGTGTGTGTGTGTGTGTGTGTGTGTGTGTGTGTGGCGGATTGGGTGGGGGGAGAGAAGTGGAGGGGGGTTGGTTGTAGGGACAAGCAAGCAGTGATAGAAGCAGATCATCAAAAGATGTCACAGACAACAGAACAAAAGAACACATAGGTGTTGAAGTTGGTGATATATATCTAAACGAATGTGCTAATTAAGAATGGATGGTAGGGCACTCATGGTATAGCTCTAGTGGGGGTGGGGAGCATAAAAGATTTAAAAATAATGGAAATAGGTGGGATAAAGAAAAATCTATATAATTTATTGGAAAAAAACAAAAGGAAGGGGGAAGAAACAGAAAGGGGGTGGGGATGGAGGAGGGGGGTCAAGACCTAAAGTTGTTGAATTCAATATTCAGTCCGGAAGGCTGTAAAGTGCCTAGTCGGAAGATGATGTGTTGTTCCTCCAGTTTGCGTTGGGCTTCACTGGAACAATGCTGCAAGCCAAGGACAGACATGTGGGCAAGAGAGCAGGGTGGAGTGTTAAAATGGCAAGCGACAGGGAGGTTTGGGTCATTCTTGCGGACAGACCGCAGGTGTTCTGCAAAGCTGTCGCCCAGTTTACGTTTGGTCTCTCCAATGTAGAGGAGACCGCATTGGGAGCAATGAATGCAGTAGACTAAGTTGGGGGAAATGCAAGTGAAATGTTGCTTCACTTGAAAGGAGTGTTTAGGCCCTTGGACGGTGAGGAGAGAGGAAATGAAGGGGCAGGTGTTACATCTTTTGCGTGGGCATGGGGTGGTGCCATAGGTGGGGGTTGATGATTAGGGGGTGATGGCGGAGTGGACCAGGGTGTCCCGGAGGGAACGATCCCTACGGAATGCCGCCGGGGGGGTGAAGGGAAGATGTGTTTGGTAGTGGCATCATGCTGAAGTTGGCAGAAATGGCGGAGGATGATCCTTTGAATGCGGAGGCTGGTGGGGTGATAAGTGAGGACAAGGGGGACCCTATCAGGTTTCTGGGAGGGAGGAGAAGGCGTGAGGGCGGATGCGCGGGAGATGGGCCGGACACGGTTGAGGGCCCTGTCAACGACCGTGGGTGGAAAACCTCGGTTAAGGAAGAAGGAGGACATGTCAGAGGAACTGTTTTTGAAGGTAGCATCATCGGAACAGATGAGACGGAGGCGAAGGAACTGAGAGAATGGGATGGAGTCCTTACAGGAAGCAGGGTGTGAGGAGCTGTAGTCGAGGTAGCTGTGGGAGTCGGTAGGCTTGTAATGGTTATTGGTGGACAGTCTATCACCAGAGATTGAGACAGAGAGGTCAAGGAAGGGAAGGGAAGTGTCAGAGATGGACCACGTGAAAATGATGGAGAGGTAGAGATTGGAAGCAAAATTAATAAATTTTTCCAAGTCCCGACGAGAGCATGATGCAGCACCGAAGTAATCATCGATGTACCGGAGAAAGAGTTGTGGAAGGGGGCCGGAGTAGGACTGGAACAAGGAATGTTCCACATACCCCATAAAGAGACAGGCATAGCTGGGGCCCATGCGGGTACCCATAGCCACACCTTTTATTTGGAGGAAGTGAGAGGAGTTGAAGGAGAAATTGTTCAGCGTGAGAACAAGTTCAGCCAGACGGAGGAGAGTAGTGGTGGATGGGGATTGTTTGGGCCTCTGTTCGAGGAAGAAGCTAAGGGCCCTCAGACCATCCTGGTGGGGGATGGAGGTGTAGAGGGATTGGACGTCCATGGTGAAGAGGAAGCGGTTGGGGCCAGGGAACTGGAAATTGTTGATGTGAGGTAAGGTGTCAGAGGAATCACGGATGTAGGTGGGAAGGGACTGGACAAGGGGAGAGAGAAGGGAGTCAAGATAACAAGAAATGAGTTCTGTGGGGCGGGAGCAAGCTGACACGATCGGTCTACCGGGACAGTTCTGTTTGTGGATTTTGGGTAGGAGGTAGGAGCGGGCCATCCGAGGTTGGGTGACTATCAGGTTGGAAGCTGTGGGAGTAAGATCTCTAGAGGAGATGAGGTCAGTGACAGTCCTGGAAACAATGGCTTGATGTTCAGTGGTGGGGTCATGGTCCAGGGAGAGGAAGGAGGAAGTGTCTGCGAGTTGACGCTCAGCCTCCGCGAGGTAGAGGTCAGTGCGCCAGACAATAACAGCACCACCCTTGTCAGCGGGTTTGATGACGATGTCAGGGTTGGACCTGAGAGAATGGAGTGCAGTAAGTTCAGAGAGAGAGAGATTAGAATGGGTGAGAGGAGCAGAGAAATTGAGACGACTAATGTCGCGCCGACAGTTCTCAATGAAAAGATCAAGAGAAGGTAAGAATCCAGAGGGAGGGGTCCAGGTGGAGGGAGAATATTGGAGGTGGGTGAAAGGATCCATTGAACGGGGAGAGGACTCCTGCCCAAAGATGTGAGCCCGGAGACGAAGACGGCGGAAGAAGAGTTCAGCATCGTGCCGAGCCCGAAATTCATTGAGGTGAGGGCATAGGGGTATGAAACTAAGTCCTTTGCTGAGCACTGAACGTTCAGCATCGGAGAGGGGAAGGTCAGGGGGTATAGTCAATACACGGCTGGGGCTGGGATTGGAAGATGGGGTGGGGACGGAGGGACAGGCAGGCGTGGAGGGTCCTAGATGGGTGTTGGTGTCGATGAGTCGTTGGAGCTTGCGTTCCTTAGCACTTGAGAGAAAGAGAAAAAGTTTCTTGTTGAGGCGTCGGATGAGGCGAAGAATAAAATGAAACTGGGGGCACGCGCAGCTTTGAAAAAGGGTACGGCGGTGCTGCTGGAGGGAGAGGTCGAGTGTGTTCATATGGCGGCGCATGGCACTGAGTCTGGATCTCAGGATGCGACGGGAACAGCAGTCCGAGAAACGTTTTATGTCCCGGACATACCTGTAATCCTGGGTGGGTTCGAAACATGAGGGGTGGAATTTCAGTTGAAATCCACGTGGGGTAATTCGGAGACGGAGACAGTCACTGAGAAAGGAGATATGGCTGTGAAAGCGGGTTTTAGTAAACACCTTGTCAAACTCAGATAATGGCGGACGGATTCTGCACTTCGAGCCTCTGCATGCCCAGACCTCCATTCCTGCTAAAGTTGGTCATTTTAATTATTATCATTTTACGCATTAAATTCATCCCAGAGAATGGGATTGTAGGAAATACAGGGGCTGATGAAGAACAAAGGCATTGGTTGGAGTCTTGTACAGAGATGATTAATCTTTTTTGAGAGGGCAGAAGTTAGTTTTGAGTTGGTAGTTGAGTCTTATTGCCTGTTCTGTTCACTGCTGTGATCAGGTAGTGGAAAATACATTGCAAATTCAGCAGACAAAAAGCTGAGGATTAGAAAGGGGCAATCTGTAAAGTCTGTCTGTGCGCACAACATTATTTGCTGATCAAAGAAACTCCAAAGCATGCAAGAAGAATTAAGAATAAATGAACAGGGTGAGTATATTGCATTGGCCGCTAAAACCCACCGAAGGGTAAGTCCATAAGAACCTTCCAAAGCAAGGAGGTTAAAATAACAGTAGTGTCTTTGAAGTTTTTTGCTTTATTCTTTCATGGGATGTGGGCACTGCAACTTTTAAATTTTAAAAGCTTCCTTCAGCTGCTAATACACAATTTATTGATGCAGTTCAACCAGCACATAGACCTGAAAGTCATTCATTACCCTTAAAGTATTACAGTAAGAAAAGGAGGAGAGGTCACTGGAAAACATATCAGCAATGGGAGCTCAGATTTTCACTCACCCCACCCCCTCTCCCTCACCACCTTGTTCAGAGTCACTGAAGATAATTGTATTGTCTGACTGCCATCTTGACAGGCCAACTCAGCACAGCTGACCGATCAAACCTACAACCTCTTTGATCTCCATGAGTTAATTCCATTCTATCTTTACTAACTGAACTATTGGAGTGCCTTCCTATGAACTGCTGATGATAAATTGGAGAATATAATTGGGTGAATGCAAAAAAACCATGAACATCCTGAGGTTTTTTTTTAAATCCCTCCTGTTAAAATTTGCTATTTAGCTTTCTCAATGGCTGAGTTGATGAACTATGCAACACTAGGACAGTTCCAGTTTTGATCCCCAGTTCTACAGTCTCACGTGCACAAGTGGCAGAGTACTAGAATTTGGCCTTAGCGACCATTGTATAGGATGGAGAAAATCAACTATTTGATCACCTTCTAGTGACAAGTACAAGTTGTACCAGCTTCCCTTCTTCAGCCCTTTATAAAATTTTGCTCATCCAAAATTCTGCTTCCTTGTATCCTAATTTGCACCAAGCCTTGTTCACGCTGTGCTCACTGACACATACCAACCCTGGCCGACTAATGCCTAGATTTTAAAATTCTCATGTTCAAATCTCTCCATGATCTCACCCCTTCCCTATCTCTGAAATCTCCTCCAGCCCTGCAGCCATCTGAGATCTCTGCAACTCTACTTCATGGTGTCAGTGTTGTTTTGTGGTGTCAGTCTGATTATATCCCTGTACAAAGTATCTTGGGATGATTTAATGTACCAAAAAAATTACAGGTTATTATTGTTATGTAGATGTGCATGAGGATAGGAGTGGACTGGTTTTGACGTCTCTCCCATTAAATAGCCTTACTTAGTGGCTCACACATGGCCCTTTTGGCAAGGTTTTAGAAGGTGCCTGACACCTATGGAATGATATCCCATTAATGAACCTACGTTTTCTGGAAAGAGGGAAACATCAGTGAGCAAAATATATTGTTAGACTTTTAATGATTTGTTTCAATGCTTGCCCAAACACTGAGTTCTCACCGTCTTCCCCTTGAAGAAAGTTGGAATAACCATATTGTAGAAATTCAAATTCAGGTTTTATTGAAAAGAAATAGAAATTTCCCAGCCCTGGTAAGCTGCATGCTTCTTTTACAAGTGAACAGGCGCTGCAAGCCTCCCTAGGTTGCCTTGCCCTTCATTCTCTGAGTTGCATTAGCTCTATGCAAACCCTTTCCAGCATCTAAAATGATAACAAAATGAGATTGTTCAAACTTTAATTTCTGTGCAGCTCTTATTTGTCATTTGATAAATCACCTAACGATGTCAGTAGCTGTGAAATAAGTTCATAGATACAAGCCTGATCCTACCTCTACACAAACAAGAACATTTATCTGCTGGTCATGTGTTCTGAAGATGATAGGAAAACATTTGTGAAAATTGTTTGCACCTTGATGGGAGGGGGCTAGCACCAGAAAATATAGATTGGCTGTGACGTGGATTACCTGCAGGAACTGGCGTGTATCCAATAATCCTGCTCGGTTCATCACTGATCAAGTCAGTTGATAGGTTTTAGAAGACATCCCTTATTTAAGTTGGTGCTGATGTTCTCCTGTAACCCTCAGTACCAGCGTGGTGCTCTGTTGCTCGCAGCACCACTGAAGCCTTGTGTGATATTGGATCGCTTGAAAATAGAAGCATGCTATTCAAAATTAAGGAATTTAGACCTGCTTAAAAGAAATAAGGAGTATGCCTAACCTGAAAATGCATTTTAATTAACAAGCAGTTTTACAAGTTCTCCCCTTAATGGGTAGTTTCAAAATCTGCATTTGGTCTTGAGTACTATGCTAGAAAACAGATACTGTTTTCAATATATACTGCAGATGCAGGGAATGTAAAATAAAAGTAGAAAATGTTGGAAACAGTTAGCAGGTCAGGTAGCATCTGTGGAGAGAGAAACCCAAGTCAGTTTTGAGGAGAGGGAGGTAGAGAGATGGAGAGGTTTAGGAAGGCAATTCCATAGCTTTCTGATAAAGGGTCGCAGATCTGAAATGTTAATTCTGTTTCTCTCCACGTAACCTGCTGAGTATTTCCAGCAGTTTCTGTTTTATTTCAGACTTTCAGCACCCAAAGTATTCTGCTTTTCCATAGCTTAGGGCCTATAGGTAGCTTAAGGCCCAGCTGCAATCAATGGTGGGGCAAAGGACATGATTTCATTGTTGGGAGCATTGACGAACTACATGATTCCTCATCCTCTAGTGACCTTAGGAGGATGATAAAATGATACACCAACATATAACAACAACTTGTATTCAAATAGTGACTTTAACATAGTAAACCACCCCACGCACTTCACAGGAGCATAATCAAACAAAATTTACTATGATACATGATAGTTGTTTTCCTCATCATCGATGCACTAAAGCAAGGCCTAGAGTAAAATCATTAAACATTTTTTTGTTTTGGCGTTTTGGGAGAAAAATATCAATGAAAAGATTAAGGATAATGATCTGAGAGTTTCTCCAAAGGCATTTTTTTGTAAAATGTTGAAGCTCTTATCAAGGAAGACAAAAATTACAATAACCTTGAAAGACGAAAGCGTCCTGTGTATTGTGTCTAGTAAAAGTATGTTAAGTCAGGGACTAAAAGGTTGCAAAAGCTTCCATTTCCATCAATGTCCATAAAAATAAGTGAAGGATTTAAATTTTGAGAGGGAGCTAAGCCTCACTATAGAAAGCTTTTCCTTTCAAGACATTATTTCCCTTATCAACCGTGAATGTTACTCTGCCAGCCTTCATTCCTCTGGGCAGAGTGCTCTTCCTTCAATTATTCAAAGCAGTAGTTGCCAAGGCATCTTTGCAAAGAACTGTGATTAGGTAGTGTCACTGCAAACCCTCTGGTTTGAAGATTGTGTATGGAAAAGAGAAGGTGAATATAATTATCCCTTGAGATTATAATTATACGAAAAAATTAGAATTGCTCTTTAAAACCTACATCTCTAACCAAGCTTTGGTCATCTGGCTTAATATCTTCTTAATTAAAAAAAAAGTGCTGGAAAAATTCTAAGATAAAAGGAAAAAACTGCGGATCCTGGAAATCCAAAACAAAAACAAAAATACCTGGAAAAACTCAGCAGGTCCGGCAGCATCTGTGGAGAGGAGCACAGTTAACATTTCAAGTCCGCATGACTCTTCAACAGAACTAAGGAAAAATAGAAAAGGGGTGAAATATAAGTTGGTTTTTGTTGGGGGGGCGGGGGGGGGTACAAGAAGAGCTGGATCGAGGTAAAACCCAGCAGGTCTGGCAGTGTCTGTGAAGAGAGATACAGAGTAAATGTTTCAAGTCCAATATGACTCCTCTTTGGAACTAAATATTTTCTTATGAGGTCTGATGTAGAAGTTTGCTTGATGACATTAGGTGCTTTATAAATGCAAGTTGCTGTTGTGGAATGTCAGCCATAGCTCAGTTGGTAGCACTCTCTTCCCTGAGTCACAAGGTTCCAGTTTCAAGTCCCATATCAAGGCTTGAGCAAAAAAATCTACACTGACACTTCCGTGCAGTACTGAGGGTATGCTGCACTGTCAGACGTGCCAACTTTTGGAAGAGACGTTAAACCAAGGCTGCTTTTTGGGTGGACGTAAAAAATCCCATGACAGTATTTAGAAGAAGAGTAGGGGAATTATTCTTGGTGTTGTGGCCATAGTTTATCCTCAATCAGCGTTATAAAAACAGAATTATATGGTCATTATCTGTTGCTGCCTCTAGGAGCTTGCCTCGTGCCAATTGGCTGCTGTGTTTCCTGCAATACAACAATGATTACAGTTCAAAAGTACTTCATTGCTGGAAAGCGATTTGAGATATTTGGTGGTCGTGGAAGGTGCTATATGAATGTAAGGTTTTTCCCCACTTTTTTGTAGTTTAATGGAACTGGTTGAAGCTTGGGTATTGTTACAAAATTGCTACCATGCATTTAAGAAGACAGTGTTATCATCCCAGCTGATGTTATTACTGGACAAGCCAGTTCCCAAAGTGATACCCGGCTTGATAAATCCTAACTTTTATTTTTTGTTTGGAAACGTGGAGGGCGGCTACTGAACAGAGTCACAGAGTCAGCTGATGAACCTTCAACATAAGAATAAAACATTTATTCAACAAGAAAAGATGAGCTATATTGCAATACTCCTTCACCTGCACAGTTATATACAGATTCATGAGGATAACACAAGTTACAAAAACTATCTTATACACTCATGTCCCCAGTAAGTACACAGTCCATGTAAACCAATAGGCGACCTGTGGTCAGGCACATCACATTCTGAAACCAAGAGACAGATGGCACCCCAAACAGATGCTATGGATCCCTTATCACCTCCCCTCAGATGCTTGATACACAGTGAGCCAACCGGTCTCATTGAACTCCTGTCTTTCACACGAGGGTTTCCAATCTCCACTCTCAGGAACTCGCTTTGGAATCTTCTCCCAAAGGACACTTTCCCTCAGGCGCCTTTCAGAAGGGTCTACCTCCAGGGTTATGAACTCTTCTTTTGATGTTCCCCTCCCCTGGATCACCACATGCGTTCAAGCTTTGCCTTCTACGCACTCTCTCTCTGAAACTCAGCTATGTCAACAGAACACTATGGCTTTACATGCCCATTGTAAAACTGTAGACCTTTGGCTCCTCCTTGGATGTTCAGGCTTCTCACAAGCATATTTTACTTGAATTCTGTGTCCTGCAGCTTTCTCCCTTTAAGCTTGGAGCCTTTCTTTGCTCCTTACTCTTAACTTCACTTAACAGGGCCTTTTCCAGATTCCTGTTCTTTCCTTTTAACTAGAAGGTCTTCCTGGGACTTTCCTCTTTTCCCTTTAGGACCTGTTCCCTCTCCTAGCTGACTCCTGACAACTCGGTATCTCCCTTGAGATCCAGAACTGATTCGATATTCACTGTTACTTTAACTTTAGAACAACTCATCTAAGATTCTTAGACTTATTTTTCTCAGCAATCTGCTAGTATGTCCAACCAGAGAGTGACTTAAACTGCTTCCCTCACCTCCAAGCATAATGACCAACTGAACTCAAACTGCTTTTCTGTTTCTCTCTGCCTCTCTTTGTGGGCCTCCTGTTGCTAGGCCCAGTTTTTCTACCTTGTGTTTGTTTTAACTTCCCTTCAAGAGTCATAAAACCTCATTAGAATGCAGGCATTTTTTAAAGTGAAACTCAAACTCAAGTTCCCCCCCCTTTCTTAACATACACTAATACAGAAACTCAAATCAAACTTAAACCTAAAACTCATTCCTAACACCCACAAATACAAATATAACTCGCTTAAACTATCCCTAGTTCCTAACAACAGGCAAAATATCTGTTGTTTTCTGATTTCAGGATCCTCCTGTGAAATAATCTGATCAGGGTAACGATTATTACACAGGGTGTCTTTGATGCGCCCTATTTCTGCACCAAGCTTGCATGGTGAGCAATTGGCTCAGGCCCTATTTATGAGATTGCTGATAAGGTCAATCTTACGGCGTGTGGAGCTGTAAGAGTCCCAATGTGTGTATTGACCAGTGAAGGTAGGCTTTCAATAGGCCATGAGCAACAGGTGAAGCTAGCTGTTTCACATTGCTATTATGCAGTAGCAACACATGTGCTATTTGCCACTAACAGGATGCTGCCGTCAAGCCGAAAAGAGATTCTGCCTCTCACACAAATGAGTAATGTGGTGTATGAATTTCTGTGCCAGCGTGATGCTAAGTATGTTGTGCGTACATCCCAAACATTGGCAAATTGCATCAAAGAGCATGTCTCTTGTGCTGTTCTCAACGGGCAAGGTACAGACCGTACCCAACCCAGCCTGTGCTTGTAAAACTCAAAACACAGTGTCAAACATTGGGTGTGATTCCGCAATTGGATAACATTTGCTAAATAATCCTCAGTGTGCTAAGAATTATGCTGACAGCCAATTTAAGATAGTCAATAGGGGAGGTGATGGCATTGTGGTATTATTGCTGGACTAGTAATCCAGAGACCCAGGGTAATGCCCTGGGGTCCCAGGTATGAATCACACCATGGCAGCTGGTGAAATCTGAATTCAATAAAAATCTGGAATTATAAGTCTAATGATGACCATAGAACCATTGTCCATTTTTTTGTAAAAACCGAAGGAAACCTGTTGTCCTTTTCTGGCCTACATGTGACTCCAGACCCACAACAATGTGGTTGATTCTGAAATGGCCTATCAAGCCACTCAGTTGTAACAAAGCGCTACAAAGTCACAAAAAAGGAATGAAACCAGACGGACCACCCGGCATTGACCTAGGCACCGGAAATGACAACGGCAAAGTCCTCCTTACTAACATCTGGGAGCTAGTGCTAAACTTGGGAGAGCTGTCTCACAGACTATTCAAGCAACAGCCTGACATAGTCATTCTCACAGAATCATATCTTACAGATAATGTCCCAGACATCACCATCAGCATCCCTGGGAATGTCCTGTCCCACCAGCAGGACAGATCTAGCAGAGGGGGCGACACAGTGGTATACAGTCAGGAGGGAGTTGCCCTCGGCGTCCTCAACATCGACTCTGGACCCATGAAGTCTCGTGGCATTAGGTCAAACATGGGCAAGGGAACCACCTGCTGATTACCATGTACTGCCCTCCCTCAGCTGATGAATCGGAGCTCCTCCATGTTGAACACCACTTGGAGGAAGCACAGAAGGTGGCGAGAGCACAGATGTACTCTGGGGGTGGGGGGACACTTCAATATCCATCACCAAGAGTGGCTCACTAGCACCACTACTGACCAAGCTGGCCAAGTCCTAAAGGACATGGCTGCTACACTGGATCTGCGGCAGGGGTGAGGGAACCAACAAGAGGGAAAAACATACTTGACCTCATCCTCACCAACCTGCCTGACACAGATGCATCTGTCCATGCCAGTATCAGTAGGAGTGACAACTGCACAGTCGTTGTGGAGACGAAGTCCCACCTTCACACTGAGGACACCCTCCATCATGTTGAGTGGCACTACCACCATGCTAAATGGGATAGATTTTAAACAAATCTAGCAACTCAAGACTGGACATCCATCAGCAACAGTAGGATTATACTCGAACGCAATCTGTAACCTCATGGCCTGGTGTATCCCCTACTCTACCATTACCATGAGTCCAGGGGATCAACACTGGTTAAGTGAAGAGTGCAGGAGGGCATGCCAGGAACAGCATCAGGCATATCTAAAAATGAAGTGTCAACCTCGTGAAGCTATAACACAAGACTATTTGAGTGCCAAACAACATAAGCAGCAAGTAATTCTCAAGGCTTAGTGATCCCACAGCCAACGGATGAGATCTAAGCTCTGCAGGCCTGCCACGTCCAGTTATGAATGGTGATGGGCAATTAAACAACTCACTGGAGGAGGAGGTTCCACAAATCTCCCCATCCTCAATGATAGAGGAGCCCATCATATCAGTGCAAAAGATAAGGCTGAAGCACGAACTACAATCTTCAGCCTGAAGTGCCAAGTGGATGATCCATCTTGGCTACCTCCGGGTCTCCAGCATCACAGATGCCAGTCTTCAGCCAATTTGATTCACTCCACATGATATCAAGAAACAGCTGATGGCACTGGATACTGCAAAGGCTACGGGTCCTGACAATATTCTGGAAGTAGTACTGAAGACTTGTGCTCCAGAACTCGCTGTGCCCTAGCCAAGCTGTCACAGTACAGCTACAACACTGGCATCTACCCGGTTATGTGGAAAATTGCCCCGGTGTGTCCTGTACACAAAAAGCAGGACAAATCCAACCCAGACAATTATCGCCCCAAAAGCCTACTCCCCATCATTGGTAAAGTAATGCAAGGGGTCATCAAGAGTGCGATCAAGCGTCACTTGCTTAGCAATAATCTGCTCACTGATGCCCAATTTGGGTTTCGCCAGGGCCACTCAGCTCCTGACCTCATTGCAGCCTTGGTTCAAACATGGTCAAGAGCTGAGCTCCCAAGGTGAGGTGAGAGTGACTGCCCTTGACATCAAGGCAGTATTTGACCAAGTGTGGCTTCAAGCAGCCCTAGCAAAACTGCTGTAAATAGGAATCAGGGAAAACTCTCCGGTAGCTGGAGTCATATCTAGCGCAAAGGAAGATGGTTGTGGATGTTGGAGGTCAGTCATCTTAGCTCTCGGACATTGGGTGCAGGAGTTCCTCAGGGTAGTGTCCTAGGTGCAACCATTTTCAGCTGCTTCATCAATGACCTTCCTTCCATCATAAGATCAGAAGTGGGGATGTTCGCTGATAATTGTGCAGTGTTCAGCACCATTCACGACTCCTCAGATACTGAAGCAGTCCATGTCCAAATGCAGCAAGACCTGGACAATATCCAGGCTTGGGCTGACAAGTGCCAAGTAACATTCGTGCCACACAAGTGCCAAGCAATGACCATCTCCAACAAGAGAGAATCCAACCATCACCCCTTGATGTTTAATGGCATTACCACCATTGAATCCCCCAACATCAATATCCTGAGGTTTATCATTGACCAGAAACTGGACCAGACTAGCGTTATAAATACTGTGGCTACAAGAGCAGGTCATAAGCTAGGAATCGTGCGATGAGTAACCCACCTCCAACACCCCAAAGCCTGTCCACCATCTACAAGGCACAAGTTAGGACTGTGATGGAATACTCACCACTTGCCTGGTTGAGTGCAGCTCCCATAGCACTCAAGAAGCTTGACACCATTCGGGACAAAGCAGCCTACTTGATTGGCACCTCATCCACAAACTTTCACTCCCTCCGCCACTGATGCACAGTAGCAGCAGTGAGTACGATCTATAAAATGTACTACAGGAATTCACCAGGGCTCCTTTGACAGAACCTTCCAAACTCACGACCACTACCATCCAGAAGGACAAGGGCAGCGGATAGATGGGAACACCATCACCTGGAAGTTCCCCTCCAAGTCACTCACCATCCTGACTTGGAAATACATCGCCATTCCATCACTGTTGCTGGGTCAAAATCCTGGAACTCCCTCCCTAACAGCACTGTGGATGTACCTATACCACATGGACTGCAGCGGTTCAAGAAGGCAGCTCACCACCACCTTCTCAAGGGCAGCTAGGAATGGGCAATAAATGCTGGCCCAGCCAGCGAAGCCCACATCCTGTGAAGGAATTTTTAAAAATGTCGGGCTCGCAGTGTGACGCATTTATGTGTACTGGAAGCTGCATACACAGGGCCCTGGTTCTTTGCAGACAGAAGGAGCGTGTACACATATTACACCTGTTTCAGCTAAACCATGCGTTGCCTGGTTTAAATTTCAAACAATGCTTAACAGTTAACTGTCAGTCACCATCACTGGTGCATTCTACATGGCAACGCCTTTACCAATCAGAGTCCATTTGACCACCAATCACCACTCTTTTCTCATACAGTATAGATATGTATTTTCCCCTGCCATTAGTATTTTCTTGCGAATTGTCCTGATAAGTGCAAGATGAAAAACTTTGACAGAAAAATATCTCTTTTTTTCAGCAACACTCAAATTCTGTACCACCAAACAACCAATTGAATTTAATTGAGATAAAAGAAGATGTAGCAAATTGTGCATTTAATTGATTAAATAACAGAATGTAGCATGATGATTGGTGTCAGTTTAAATAACTGTGACCAACACAATTTCCCAGGGCTTTCATGGAATCAGAGAAAGACACAGCATAGGACGGGCTATTGTGCCTTTGAACAAGTTATTCAATTAGTCTGACTCCCCTTTCCTTTCCTTGTAGCCCTGAAATTTTTCCTCCTTCAAGCATTTGTCTAGTTTTCTTTTGAAAGTTATTATTGAACCTGCTTCCACCACCACTGTTTCAGGCAATGAATTCCAGATCATCGTAACTCACTGCGTAAATCTTTTCCACCTTTTTTGTCATTTACCATGAATCTGTGGCCAACTGATCCTGCTGCTGCTTTAAGCATTTTCTCCTTATTTACCCTTTCAAAACCTTTATTTTGACCACCTAGAAACATTACAAAATAGGAGCAGAAGTTGGCCATTCGGCCCCTTGAATCTGCTCTGCCATTCAATAAGATCATGGTTGACCTGTTTGTGTTTTGAATTCCACGTCCCCATCTACCTCCAATAAGCCTTGATTCTCTTGCCTAACAAGAATCTATCTACCTCTGCCTTAAAAATATTCAATGACACCACCTCCATGGGCAGAAAATTCCAAGGTCGCACAACCCTCAGAGAAAAAATTTCTCCTCATCTCTACCCTAAAAGGGCAACCCCTAATTTTAAAACTGTGCCCCCTAGTTCTGGACTCACCCAGAAGAGGAAACATCCACCTTGTCAATACCATTCAGGGTCTTGTATAATTCAATCAAGTCACCCCTCATGCTTCTAAACTTCAGTGGAAATAAGCCCAATCTGTCTAGCCTTTCCTCATAAGGCAATCTGCTCATTCCAGGTATCAGTCTAGTGAGCCTCCTCTGAACTGCCTCCAATGCATTTACGTCCTTCCTTAAATAAGGGGACAAAAACTGCACACAGTATTCAATATGCAGTCTCGCCAATGCCCTGTATAACTGAAGCATTAAATCATTACTTTCATATTCAATTCCTCTTGTAATAATGGATAGCATTCCATGAGCCTTCTTAATTACTTGCTGAGACCTGTATACTAACTTTTTGTGACTCATGCACCGGAACACCTAGATCGCTCTGCACCTTGGTTTCTGCAGCTGTTCTTTGTTTAAGTAATACTCTGCTTTTTTATTTTTCCTGTCAAAGGGAACTACTTCACATTTCCTACATTAAACTCCTTTTGCCAGATTTTTGCCCTTTCATTGAACCTATCTATGTCCACCTGAAACCTCCTTATGACCTCTTCACAACATACTTTCCTTCCTATCTTTGTGTCATCTATAAATTTAGCTACCATACCTTAACTCACCTCATCTAAGTCATTGATATAAATTGTAAAAAGTTGAGGCCCCAGCACAGATCCCTGCAGGACTCTACTTGTCATATCCTGCCAATCAAAAAAAGTCCCATTTATAAAATCTCTGCTTTCTGCCAGCCAGCCAATCTTCTATCCGTGCTAATATGTTAGCCTCTACACCCTGGGCAGAATTTTACATTCCACGGGCGGGCATGCGCTCAACCCGATGGGGCGTAAAATTGCATGAGATGACGTATGGTGAGCATCCCAATGTCATCCTGCACGCGAGCAATCTTCAGGACGGCGGGCATGCACAGGTGTTGGAGCCTCATCTGCCATCAATTAAAAAGCTACTAAGGCCATGAAAAAGGCAATTGTTCATGATTTTACATTGCCCGTGTGATTTCGTGCTCATCACATGGGCAGCCTACTTGTGACAAAACCTCATCCAAGAACGGGATAAAAATGTTCAGCAGCTTTGCCATTTTGAGCAGTGAGGTGTTTGGGAGATAAGTTTGCTGCTGGTTGCTTATTTGAGCTTGACAGCTTCATCTCTGTTCTGAGCTTCTTTCTTAGCATTTCCAGGCTTCATTTCAGGACTCATTGGTGTCCCCAAGTCCCCTGGAAAATTTTGACCGTGTGGATCCTTCCAGGTATCAGACAACGTTTTGTAACCCTGACAATGGGAATTGTGCTCTCTGCTGGTGGTACCTCCTCTGAGGAGGAAGAGCGGGGCAGAAGGGAGAGGAGGCTAGGTGTCCTAATGCAGCCTCCAGAGGAGTAACCTGTGGGAGGAGAGGTGCTGGCACTAGGGGTGCAGGGCCAGCAGGTAGTCCAAGGCGTAAGGGGCTGCAGAAGATGCCATTATCCTGCTGCCAGGGTTTACAGGCAGTGGTGCAGATACCTCAATATGTCCAATGTGCTATGCTAAAGGAGGCTCCGCCTCTCCAGGGAGACTGTGACCTCCATTTGTCAGATGATTGGGCCTGAGATCACCTCCAACTGTGTGGGTCGACACCCCATGCCAGTGGCTCTGAAGGTCACAGTGGCTCTCAACCTTTATGCCTTTGGCTCTTTCCAGGGGTCAGTGGGGGACCTATGTGGAGTGTCCCAATCAGCTGTTCACAGCTGGTGACAGAAGCTTTGTTCAGGTAGGTAATGACAGTTATTCATTTCTCTATGGATGAGGCCAGCCAGGCTGAGCAAGCCAGAGGCTTTGCAGCAATTGCTGGGTTCCCCTGCATCCAAGGTGTAATCGACTGCCATCAAGGCGCCAGCAGGTCAGCTGGGTACCTTTGTCAACAGGAAGGGATTCCATTCGATGAACATCCAAACCCACGACCATTACCACCTAGAAGGACAAGGGCAGCAGATAGATGGGAACACCACCACCTAGAAATTCCCCTCCAAGTCACTCACCATCCTGACTTGGAAATAAATCGCTGTTCCTTCACTGCCACTGGGTCAAAATCCTGGAACTCCCTTCCTAACAGCACCTGTGGGTGACCCTACACCACATGGACTGCAGTGGTTCAAGAAGGCAACTCACCATCACCTCCTCAAGGGCAACTGAGGATGGGCAATAAATGCTGGCCCAGCCAGTTAGCCCACATCCCATGAATGAATTAAAAAAAGCAGTTTGTGACCACAAGATGCAGATTCTGCAAGTCTGTGCATGGTACCTTGGCAGCTCCCGTTATGCTTGTATACTCAGACACTCCCAGGTGCCAAGGCTATTCAGTGCTTCAGCCCGACTGGATGGATGGCTGCGAGGTGACAAGAGCTATCCGTTGAAAAGATGGCTTATGACTCCTTTCTGCCACCCAAGAACAGAGGCAGAGCAGCGTTATAATAGGAGTTATTCCTCCACAAGGGCAGTGATAGAGAGGATCATAGGTCTTTTGAAGATGCACTTCCGATGCCTGGACTATTTAGGGGGAGCACTATAATACCCACCCCCAGAGTGACTGTCACTGATAGTTGTTGCATGCTGTGATCTCCACAATCTGGATCTGGCAAGGGGGGACCCACTGGAGGAAGAGGACCTTGAGGCAGCTCCACAGGTCACAGAGGATGAATCCAATAGTGAGTTAGAAGAGGAACATGGTGAGGAGAATGCTGAGGGTGTGGAGACAGACCTCTTTATCCTACAGGGAGGCAAGGACTCCAGAGATGCCTTGATCCAACTCTCTTTCAGCTAGGCTACCAAAAATCTTCTTGCACCTCATGCCAGGGCTGCCGCCTCCATCCCAGATGTCTGAAATGACCCTTTCATTTGGACCCAAAGTCCACTCAGAGCCTGTACAATAAGGTTTAGAGCCACTTACATCTAGAATTGGACACTGGTGTGCCCTGCACCAAAAAAAAAGTTGAAGCATACTCGGGCCATTAAGACAAAAGCAAAATTTATATAATTTTGACACTCACAACGAATTAACATTACGATATCTGGTGTTAATGCTCACACCAGTAAACATATAAACAAAACATGGCAGAACAGAAGACCACTCGTGACCAGTCCCGCTTGTGCTCATGGTGCCTTAAACTTAACGTTTATGAGTGCTGCGTCTTGGTGCCCCCTCCCCTCGCTGGCAGCAGTCTTGGAGGCACTATACTGTCTTGTTGGCCTTAATGACCTTGGCAGTCGTCCTCTGGCTAGTGGACCCTATGCTGGTTCTGTCTGGGAGGGAGCCCAGTCATCCCCAGTCATTGCAGCCTCATCAGATGCCAAGGTCACTGGCAGAGGGGCGGAGGAGCTGCTGTCATCATCCAGAGCGCCCCAAGAGGAGTCCACAGAGATGATGAGCAGGTCGTGCGCCAAAGTGAGGTTGCTCTGGACCTGCCTGCTCGCCATTGAAGGACGAGCACCTAGCTGGGATATTGGATGTCTGATCCACCTTACGCATTAGCATTGACCACCTGAGGTCATTGCCTGTGTGAGGGCTTTCAGATTTGAGCACAACCCCAGGAACCTCCTGATTCTGCCCCAGGAGCTGCTTCGCCATGAGAGTCACCACTCTCTCAATGAAGGAGGCAGTGCGCTCGGCAATGCAGTGCTCATGCTCTGCATGGACTCCTCCATAACAGAGACCATTGCACACACACCTTCATGGATCTCTGCCAGATCCTCCTGCACATCCCACTGGACATCCAACATCTGCTGCCCAATGGACGATTCTAGAGGCTCATTATGTGCTTTCGACCAAGCATTGTCATTGTCTCCAGCAGTCCACCGACTGCTGGCGCCGTGGGCACTCTTTGCCTTGGCCTGCTCCTCAAGTGAGTGTGAAGTTCCCTTACTGCTGTGCACTGACAATCTAACGCCTACCAAGGTGCTGGTATGCTGGTTTCTGCGCTGGTGCCTGGTTCAGAGTGGGTGTGATGCAGGTGCATCTGCAGCCTGGCGGTTCTCTGGCGTCAAAGGTGGCTCTTCGGGGTCCTGTATAGGAGTGTGGGCTGGCGAATCTAAGGGAGAACGATGACATGTCATTAGTTTAAGTCATCACATTGTAAATGTGCATGCCAGGTGCCCTGGTGAGACAATGGAAATCTACATCATGGTGCCATCGTCTTTCAATGATCAATAGGGTCTCCAGTTTTGAGGCTCCCATTAATGATGAGACTACACAAGAATGTTTGCACAATCTGAAACTTTCGCCTCTGTGCACTGCACTCTTACCTTCGTCAGAGACCCCTGCATCTCCACAACTGGCTGACCGAGGTGGGTAGTGGCTGTCCAGCTCCAAAGCGTTCATTTCAAACCTTGTCATGATTAGGAGGCTTGAGGTACTCCAGCTGTCCTTGATCTCTCTATGTTATTATGGCTCCTCTTCTCCTGAAAGGACAGAGGAGCATTAATTAGTCCACTCTCTAACTTCAGCGTCATTGCAGCCTGACCAACCCACCAGAGCAACACCTTGCAGAGTACATCCAAGTCATGGCCCTCAAGCCACAAGGCACTCAGTCCAAGCAGCCAGGGCTCACCCCCTTTGTCAGCTCCAGCGTCATTGACAGTTGGCACTCAGGCTGTAATGCTCCTGAGCTCCACAGGGGGATGCCAGCCCTTAACACTTCACCACACTGATCCATGCCAACATGATACTCATCCTTGCTGACTGTAGCAGGTCATTGAACCTTTTGCGGCACTGCACCCATGTGCGCCTCACGAAGCCATGCCTGCTGACCTTGGCTGCCGCCTCCTCCCAAGCTTTTTTGGTCTGATGTGGTGGCTTTCTCCTGCCATCCCTGGGAAGGGTTTCCCGCCTGTCACCCAGCCCTTCCACGAGGCACTCGCCCAAGAAACAGAGGGCCGAGTGCCCACCTGACCTACCTGCCCACCTGACGTCTCCAGCAGTTGGTGAGGCCGTTGCTCCAGTTTCCAGACTGTAAAAAGATTCTCCCCTGGCAGCCTTCAGGGAGCTGCCTCTGCCCGTTTTAAACCACCCGGTCGGGTCGCCATTGGACCCGGTGGCTGACAGGCCTGAACCCCTGCCCGGGCCTTCCTGACCATTCAGAAGACGCGTTTCGTGCTGGGTGGGCCATAATTGGCCAGCCAGTGTGAAATTGCAGCCATGGTCGCGTTCGGGGCCTGTTTCCTGACTGGTCCCGGGCCCGCTGATTGCGCATGCCCGATGAAGGAAAAATTCAGGCCCATGAGCTTTTATTTTCCGCAATAACCTTTGGTGTAGCACTTTATCAAATGCCTTTGAGAAATCCAAGTGCAGTATATCTACAGGCTCCCCTTTATCCACAGCGAATGTTGATCTTTCAAAAGTCTCCAATAAATTGGTTAAACATGATTTCCCTTTCAAAAAAAAATGCTGTTTTTTTCCCAGTTACGTTGAGCTGTTCTAAGTGCTCAGCTATAACCTTCGTAATGATTGACTCTAACACCTTCCCCACAACAGACCTCAAGCTTACTGGCCTATAGTTTTCTGTTTTCTGCCTCTCTCCCTTCTTGAATAGAGGGGCTATATTTGCTACTTCCCAGTCTGATGGGATCTTTCCAGAATCTAACAAACTTTGGAAAATTAACACCAACGCACCTACTACTTCATTAGCCATCTCTTTTAAGATGCTAGGATGAAGCCCATCAGAACCCAGAGACTTGTCAGCCCGCAGCTCCAATCAGTTTAGTCAGTACCACTTCCCTAGTGATTGTAATTTCACCAAGTTCCCCTCTCCCTTGCACCTCCTGATTTACAGCTATTACTGGAATGTTTTTGTATCCTCTATAATGAAGACAAAAGCAAAATATTTGTTCATTTCATCCACCATTCCTTATTATCTACCATTAACTCCCTACTGTCACTCTCTAGAGGACCAACACTTATTTTACTTACTCTTTTTCTTTTTAGGTAACTGTAGAAACTCTTGCTATCTGTTTTTACATTTCCAGCTAGCCTCCTCTCATACTCTAATTTGTTTCTCCTGATTAACCTTTTCATCGTTCTCTGCTGCTCTTTATATTCAGGCCAATCATCTGACCTGCCACCCACCTTTGCGCAGTTACATGCTTTTTCCTTAAGTTTGATGCTTTCCTTAACTTCTTTAGTTAACCACGGATGATGGGTCATCCCTTCAGAATTTTTCTTTATAGTAAGAATATACTTATCTGAGAATTCTGAAATATCCCCTTAAATGTCTGTCACTGCTTCTCTATTAATCTATCCCCTAGCCTAGTATCCCAATTCACTTCAGCTAGTTCAGCTTTCATGCCTACATAATTGCCCTTCTTTAAGTTTAAAATGCTTGTCTTAAATCCACTCCTCCCTTTCAAACTAGATGTGAAATTCAATCATATTGTGGTCGCTGCTACCTTGGGTTGCCTTCACTCTGAGGTCACTAATTAATCCTGTCACATTACACAATACGAAGTCTATCGTAACCCACTCTCTGGTTGGTTCCAGAACGTGCTGCTCTAACAAAGTACCTCAAAAGCATTCTACGAGTGCCTCATCCAGGCTACTACTGCCAATCTGATTTTACCAGTTTATATTAGATTAAAATTACCCATGATTATTGCCGTACCTTTATCACAGTACCCAATATTTCTTCTTGTATATTTTGTCCTACATTGTGGTTGCTGTTAGGAGGCCTGCAGACCACTCCCACTAGTGACTTCTTTCCCATACTATTCCTCATCTCCACCCAAATGGATTATGCATCCTGATCTCCTGAACCCTAATCTCCTGGCAAAAATGCCATCCTTAATTATTATGCTACCTCTCCATCTTTACCTGGCTTCCTATTCTTCTTGAATATCAAATACCCCTCCTTATTCAAGACCCAATCCTCATCATCCTGCAGCCACGTCTCTGTAATGCCTATCGGATCATATTTATTTACTTCAATGTGGGCTGCCAATTCATTTATTTTGTTATGTATTCTATGCGCATTCAGATACAGAGCCTTTAGTTTTTGTCTTTTTGTTATCTTTCTAACATCTAGTCTTGACTATTGGTATATTCTTAGGTTTTATCTCTCTGTCCCTTCCTGCTATTCTATGACCCTCATTTCCCATATGACTGTTATGGTCTTCTGCCTTGAATCTACTCCTTGATTTGCCACAGCTACCCAAGCTTGATCCCTCGAGCCCCCCCCTTGTTTAGTTCAAAATGCTCTCTACTTCCCTAGGTGTGTGATTTGCAAGAACACATGTCCCAGCACGGTTCAGGTGCAGACCGTCCCAACAGTACAGCCCTACTTTCTCCAATACTGGTGCCAGTACCCCATGAACTGGAACCCACTTCTCCCATACCAGTCTTTGAGCCACGCATTCATTTCTCTAATCTTATTTGCCCTATGCCAATTTGCACACGGCTCAGGTAATACTCCAGAGACGTTTTTATTATTTATTCATGGCTTCGCTGGCTGAACCTTTTGAAGTTCTGCTTCTTAATTTGGTACCTAGCTTCTCATACTGACTATGCAAAACCTCCTTCCTTGTCCTGCCTATGTGTTGGTACTTACATGGACCATGGCGATTGGATCCTTCCCCCCCTACAGCAAGTTCCCCTTCAGCCCTGAGCAGATGTCCCGAACCCTGGCGCCGGGCAGGCAACGCAGCCTTCTGGACTCTCCATCTTTGCTACAGAGACCAGTGTCAATCCCCTTAAGTATACTGTCGCCTGCTACCACTACATTCCTGTTTGTTGCCCTCGCATGAATGGCTTCCTGTACCATGATGCCATGCCCAGCCTGCTCATCCACCTTGCATACCTTGCTTTTGTCCACACAGGTTGTGAGCACTTCAAACCTGTTCGACAATTGCAAAGCCTGAGGCTCCTCCACAAGTGTCTGCTCTGTCCCATTACCTGCCTCACTCATGGTCACAACCTCCTGTCTTTCACTGCTGACCAAAACAGACGACCCTATTCTAAGAGGCGTGACTGTCATCTGGAACAAAGGCTGGAATCGTCCACCCCCATTGGCAGCGGGAGTGATGCCATTAGTGAGCAGACATAATGGCAAGAAGGCCAAACATCGGTTTCACGCCGGCCTGAAATTGATCATCTGATGGTGTCCACCATGGCGGAACACAAATTCTGCTGGGGGCCGGTGTGAAGCCGATCTGCATCCCGCTAATGGGATGCAAAGTAAGGCCTGACTGATCTGATTGTATTTCTTTAGGTAAACCATATTTTATAAAAAACGTAATTAATTCCTCCACAATCTTCTTAGTTGTAATATTTCTTAAAGGTATTGCTTCAGGAAACATAGTAGACACATCCATTATTGTTAATAAATACTGATTTCCGCTTTTAGTCTTAGGGAGGGGTCCTACACAGTCAGTCATGACCCTGGTAAAAGGTTCTTCAAATGCTGGTATTGGAATTAAAAGTGCAGGCTTAATCACTGCTTGTGCTTTTCCTGTTACTTGACATATATGACAGGTTCTACAGAATTTTGACTACATCCCTACGTAATCCTAGCAAAAAAAAAATACCTCTGTATCTTTTCCTGTGTTTTCCTAATTCCTAAATGTCCCCCCATTGGAATTTCATGATCAATTCTCAGAATCTCATTTCTATAACCTAACGGGATAACAATCTGATGCACCTCCCTCCTGCTTTCATTTGCTGAGATGTAATCCGATCGCCATTTTCTCATTAATATATTCCTTTGAAGATAACAACATACTGGAATACATTTTGCTTCGGTTTCTGAAAAAGCTCTCATATGACTGTTTTAATTGCAAATCATTTTTCTATAGCTCCACTAACCTCTTTGAGTTAAACATTTCAACTGAACTGAACTGCATTCCTTCCTCCTGAATGATATTATCAAATACAGTGCCAGCTAATTGGATTTCGACATTGCCTTCTTGCCTTTGAACTACCTGCTTATCTTGTTTATTTTGTTCTTCCCCATGGGCCTTTGATCTTGTTATAGCACAATCGGGAAACAATCCAGGATGTTCCTTCTGTAGCCCTTCCGTAGAAAACTTCTACAGGCTGCTCAACCACCACAGGCATCACCCACATTTGCGATCCAGCTATATCATTATCCAGAATAAATTGAACCCCTGCAATGGGTAATTTTTCCACCACTCCAACTATAACTTCACCATTCTTCCATTTGCTCTTTAAATTTACCTTCCACAATGGAATAGATTTAGCATCTCCATGAACCTCACTTATTATTACCTTCTCCTGCAACATTCCCTCTGAACAACAAGTATCACTAACCCAAAACATTAAAGATTGACTGGCCCTTGTGTCTCTTAACATTTTAACATCTTTACCTACTCCACCCTGTACACATGGAAAGACTTCTCCTTCACACATAAAGTCTTTGAAAGTTTCTGCAACCTGCTCCCCAGAATTACCTTGAGTAAACTATGAACACATTCCCACTTCTTTACCTTTCACTGATTCTCCCTGTTTCACCTACACACAAACCATTGGTTTCTCCTGTGCCTGAACCTCAGAACCCACAGTACTTTTACTTCCAGAGGTTTTCTGTACCACAATAATTCCTACAGATTTTCCCCGTAACCTCCAACACACTGACTTCATGTGCCCCACTTTATTACAATGAAAACACCTCAATTTTTGAATGTCACTTCTACCTTCAACACCTTCCTTTTTGTTCTGAGAAATAACTTCCTGGGAACTTCCAGCTACTCCTGCTCTTCCCTAACTACTCGCCTTTCTTTCACCTTCCCACTTTTTATCTTTTCCAATTTGAAGAAGTGATGGAAAAAAGGTTTAGCTCTACGAAATAACTCATAATCATCAGCTATCTCTGCTGCTATCTTACAGAATCAACCCTCCGTTCCTCTACATGAGTTCTCACTACCGAGGGGATTGAATCTTTAAATTCTTCCAAAAGAAGGATATGATTGCACTGGAGAGAGTGCAGAGGAGATCTACCAGTATTTTTCCTGGGCTGGAGGGTCTGGGCTCTGAGGAAAGATTGGATAGGCTGGGGCTGTTTTCCTTGGAGGAGTGAAGGTTGAAAGGAGACCTGATGGATTATGAGGGACATAGATAGGGTGGATAGGAAGACACTTTTTCCATTAGTAGAGGGGTCAATAACCAGGGGGCATAGATTGAAGGTAACAAATGGAAGGCTAAGGGGGCAGTTGAGGAGAAATCTTTTCACCCAGAGAGTGATGGGAGTCTGGAACTCACTGCCTGAAAGGGTGGTTGAGTCAGAAAGTCTCGTAACATTTAAAAAGTATTTAGATATTCACTTGTGTTGCCATAGCCTCCAGCGCTATGGGCCAAGCGCCAGAAAATGGGGTTAGTGTAGTCAGATCTTTGTTGACGGGCATGGACACGATGGGCTGTATGGCCTCCTTCTGTGCTGTAAATGTCTGAGGCTATGAGTCATTTCTGGCCCTTAACCAATTTTGTATCCACTCAATGTCCCATTTATCCCATTGGCCTTCAAGTCTATTTGTGGTACCTTATCAAATGCCTTTCAAAAGTCCATATGCACAACATCAACCACAAAACCCTCATTAATCCTGTCTGTTACTTCCCCAAATGACTCAGCAAGGTTAGTCAAGCACGATTTACCTTTAACAAATTCAAAGCCATGCTGGCTTTCAGTCATTTAAGGAGGGAACTTCTGGCAAGATTATTTCATCAACAACAGCATCTTCAACATAGTAAAAATGCCCCAGTGTACATCACAAGAATGTAACCAGACAAACTTTGACACCGAGCAGCAAAGAATGACTAAAAAGATGGTCAAAGATGGTAGGTTTTAAGGAGCAGCTGAAAAGTGGAGAGAATAGTACAGGGGCAGAGAGGCTTAGGTCGGAAATTCCAGAGCTTGGGACCTATAGGCAGCTGAAGACATGGCCACAGTTTGTGGAGCAAAGAAAACTTGGGATGACCAACAGGCCAGAATTGAAAGAGTGCAGAGATCTTGGAGGGCTGTTGGGCTAGAGAATGTTACTTTGATGGGGAGCGGCAAGGGCATGGAGGGATTTGAACACAAGGATGAGAATTTTAAAAGTGTGGGACTTGGGCCAGAATTTTATATCCTGTGAGCCGACGTGCACTCGACCTGTCCAGCCGTGAAATAGTGTGAGATGAGGCCAGATGAGTGTCCCAACATTATCATGCACTCACATAGTATCTCGCTCGGTGGGCGAGCATGACAGTTGGAAACGCGCCTGCCAACAATTAAGCGGACAATTAAGCCTATTAAGGAGGCAATTGAAAGCAATTTTTCGTGGCCTGTCCACTTTTACAATTGGCGGATGGGCCATTCGACCAGACCGCCATTATATTTTTACTCAAACCTTGATCCAGGGTGGGATAAAATCTCCGTTAGGAAATAAAATAAAAATAGATAAATGGGGACTTTTTTTTATGTAGTGTGCTTTCAGGTGCTTGATTGTGCTGCGCAAATATATTTTGCAGCATTTTTGTTGTTTTTATTCTACAGCTGCAAGTGATGATAATCTTTTGATACAAATCCTTTAGTGTCACCCCTCCTTATCTGGTCTTTATTATACTGATGTTTGTGGGACCTTTGCTGTGCATCTTGGCTGCAAAATTTCTCACATTGCAGTTGTGACTGCACATAAAAAGTACTTCATTAGATGTAAAGCTCTTTGGAATGTCCGGAGGTCATGAAAGCGCTATAGGAATACAAGTTTTCTTTATTTTACAAGTAATTGGAGACGTTCGGCCATGTATGAAATGTATGTATAGTATACTAGTGAGAGATTACCTTAACTTGCAAAAAACAAGATGTAGAATCAGTTTGGGTAGAGATAAGAAATAGGAAAGGTAAGAGGTCACTTGTAAGAGGTTTATTTGGCCCCTAACCATAGTTACACTGTAGGACAGAGTATATAGGAAGAAAAAATGGAACGTGTAAGAAAGATAGAGCAATAATCATGAGTGACTTTAATCTGCAAGTAGACTGGGTGAATCAGGTTGACAAAGATAGTCTGGAAAATAAACTCATAAGAATGTACTCGAAACAATTTCTCAGAACAGTATAAAAACAAAAAAACTGCGGATGCTGGAAATCCAAAACAAAAACAGAATTACCTGGAAAAACTCAGCAGGTCCGGCAGCATCGGCGGAGAAGAAAAGAGTTGAC
The DNA here is from genome assembly GCF_017639515.1 of Carcharodon carcharias. NCBI lineage: Eukaryota > Metazoa > Chordata > Chondrichthyes > Lamniformes > Lamnidae > Carcharodon > Carcharodon carcharias. The sequence continues at coordinate 12,060,562 of NC_054485.1, forward strand.
GTTTCGAGTCCTCATGACCCTCCGACAGAACTTGAGTTCGAGTCCAAGAAAGAGTTGAAATATAAGCTGGTTTAAGGTGTGTGTGTGGGGGGCGGAGAGATAGAGAGACAGAGAGGTGGAGGGGGGCGGGGTGTGGTTGTAGGGACAAACAAGCAGTGATAGAAGCAGATCATCAAAAGATGTCAATGACAATAGTACAATAGAACACATAGGTGTTAAAGTTAAAGTTGGTGATATTATCTAAACGAATGTGCTAATTAAGAATGGATGGTAGGGCACTCAAGGTATAGCTCTAGTGGGGTTTTTTTTTTAATTTTTTTTTTATAATGGAAATAGGTGGGAAAAGGAAAATCTTTATAATTTATTGGAAAAAAAAGGGAAGGGGGAAACAGAAAGGGGGTGGGGATGGGGGAGGGAGCTCATGACCTAAAGTTGTTGAATTCAATATTCAGTCCGGAAGGCTGTAAATTCCCTAGTCGGAAGATGAGGTGTTGTTCCTCCAGTTTGCGTTGGGCTTCACTGGAACAATGCAGCAAGCCAAGGACAGACATGTGGGCAAGAGAGCAGGGTGGAGTGTTAAAATGGCAAGCGACAGGGAGGTTTGGGTCATTCTTGCGGACAGACCGCAGGTGTTCTGCAAAGCGGTCGCCCAGTTTACGTTTGGTCTCTCCAATGTAGAGGAGACCACATTGGGAGCAACGAATGCAGTAGACTAAGTTGGGGGAAATGCAAGTGAAATGCTGCTTCACTTCAAAGGAGTGTTTGGGTCCTTGGACGGTGAGGAGAGAGGAAGTGAAGGGGTAGGTGTTGCATCTTTTGTGTGGGCATGGGGTGGTGCCATAGGAGGGGGTTGAGGAGTAGGGGGTGATGGAGGAGTGGACCAGGGTGTCCCGGAGGGAGCGATCCCTACGGAATGCCGATAAGGGGGGTGAAGGGAAGATGTGTTTGGTGGTGGCATCATGCTGGAGGTGGCGGAAATGGCAGAGGATGATCCTTTGAATGCGGAGGCTAGTGGGGTGATAAGTGAGGACAAGGGGGACCCTATCATGTTTCTGGGAGGGAGGAGAAGGCGTGAGGGCGGATGCGCGGGAGATGGGCCGGACACGGTTGAGGGCCCTGTCAACGACCGTGGGTGGAAAACCTCGGTTAAGGAAGAAGGAGGACATGTCAGAGGAACTGTTTTTGAATGTAGCATCATCGGAACAGATGCGACGGAGGCGAAGGAACTGAGAGAATGGGATGGAGTCCTTACAGGAAGCGGGGTGTGAGGAGCTGTAGTCGAGATAGCTGTGGGAGTCGGTGGGTTTGTAATGGATATTGGTGGACAGTCTATCACCAGAGATTGAGACAGAGAGGTCAAGGAAGGGAAGGGAAGTGTCAGAGATGGACCACGTGAAAATGATGGAGGGGTGGAGATTGGAAGCAAAATTAATAAATTTTTCCAAGTCCCGACGAGAGCACGAAGCAGCACCGAAGTAATCATCGATGTACCAGAGAAAGAGTTGTGGAAGGGGGCCAGAGTAGGACTGCAACAAGGAATGTTCCACATACCCCATAAAGAGACAGGCATAGCTGGGGCCCATGCGGGTACCCATAGCCACACCTTTTACTTGGAGGAAGTAAGAGGAGTTGAAGGAGAAATTGTTCAGCGTGAGAACAAGTTCAGCCAGACGGAGGAGAGTAGTGGTGGATGGGGATTGTTCGGGCCTCTGTTCGAGGAAGAAGCTAAGGGCCCTCAGACCATCCTGGTGGGGGATGGAGGTGTAGAGGGATTGGATGTCCATGGTGAAGAGGAAGCGGTTGGGGCCAGGGAACTGGAAATTGTTGATGTGGCATAAGGTGTCAGAGGAATCACGGATGTAGGTGGGAAGGGACTGGACAAGGGGAGAGAGAAGGGAGTCAAGATAACGAGAAATGAGTTCTGTGGGGCAGGAGCAAGCTGAGACGATCGGTCTACCGGGGCAGTGCTGTTTGTGGATTTTGGGTAGGAGATAGAAGCGGGCCGTCCAAGGTTGGGCGACTATCAGGTTGGAAGCTGTGGGAGGGAGATCCCCAGAGGAGATGAGGTCAGTGACAGTCCTGGAAACAATGGCTTGATGTTCAGTGGTGGGGTCATGGTCCAGGGAGAGGTAGGAGGAAGTGTCTGCGTGTTGACGCTCAGCCTCCGCGAGGTAGAGATCAGTGCGCCAGACAACAACAGCACCACCCTTGTCAGCGGGATTGATGACAATGTCAGGGTTGGACCTGAGAGAATGGAGTGCAGTAAGTTATTAATTTTGCTTCCAATCTCCACCCCTCCATCATTTTCACGTGGTCCATCTCTGACACTTCCCTTCCCTTCCTTGACCTCTCTGTCTCAATCTCTGGTGATAGACTGTCTACCAATATCCATTACAAACCCCCCGACTCCCACAGCTATCTCGACTACAGCTCCTCACACCCCGCTTCCTGTAAGGACTCCATCCCATTCTCTCAGTTCCTTCGCCTCCGTCGCATCTGTTCCGATGATGCTACATTCAAAAACAGTTCCTCTGACATGTCCTCCTTCTTCCTTAACCGAGGTTTTCCACCCACGGTCGTTGACAGGGCCCTCAACCGTGTCCGGCCCATCTCCCGCGCATCCGCCCTCACGCTTTCTCCTCCCTCCCAGAAACATGATAGGGTCCCCCCTGTCCTCACTTATCACCCCACCAGCCTCCGCATTCAAAGGATCATCCTCCGCCATTTCCGCCAACTCCAGCATGATGCCACCACCAAACACATCTTCCCTTCACCCCCCTTATCGGCATTCCGTAGGGATCGCTCCCTCCGGGACACCCTGGTCCACTCCTCCATCACCCCCTACTCCTCAACCCCCTCCTATGGCACCACCCCATGCCCACGCAAAAGATGCAACACCTACCCCTTCACTTCCTCTCTCCTCACCGTCCAAGGACCCAAACACTCCTTTGAAGTGAAGCAGCATTTCACTTGCATTTCCCCCAACTTAGTCTACTGCATTCGTTGCTCCCAATGTGGTCTCCTCTACATTGGAGAGACCAAACGTAAACTGGGCGACCGCTTTGCAGAACACCTGCGGTCTGTCTGCAAGGATGACCCAAACCTCCCTGTCGCTTGCCAGTTTAACACTCCACCCTGCTCTCTTGCCCACATGTCTGTCCTTGGCTTGCTGCATTGTTCCAGTGAAGCCCAACGCAAACTGGAGGTACAACACCTCATCTTCCGACTAGGGACTTTACAGCCTTCTGGACTGAATATTGAATTCAACAACTTTAGGTCATGAGCTCCCTCCCCCATCCCCACCCCCTTTCTGTTTCCCCCTTCCTTTTTTTTCCAATAAATTATATAGATTTTCCTTTTCCCACCTATTTCCATTATATAAAAAAAATTTAAAAAAAAACCCCCACTAGAGCTATACCTTGAGTGCCCTACCATCCATTCTTAATTAGCACATTCGTTTAGATAATATCACCAACTTTAACTTTAACACCTATGTGTTCTATTGTACTATTGTCGTTGACATCTTTTGATGATCTGCTTCTATCACTGCTTGTTTGTCCCTACAACCACACCCACCCCCTCCACCTCTTTGTCTCTCTATCTCTCCGTCCCCCACACACACACACACCTTAAACCAGCTTATATTTCAACTCTTTCTTGGACTCGAACTCAAGTTCTGTCGAAGGGTCATGAGGACTCGAAACGTCAACTCTTCTCTTCTCAGAACAGTATGTTCTATAGCCAACCAGGGAAAAGGCTATTCTAGAGCTGGTAATGTGCAATGAGGCAGGATTAATCAAAAATCTCATGGTAAATGAGCCTCTAGGTGACAATGATCATAACGTGCTAGAATTTCACATTCAGTTTGAAGGGGTGAAGTGTGGGTCAAAGAATAGTGTTTTAAACCTGAATAAGGGTGTGAAGGCAGAGCTGGCTAAAGTGAACTGGGAAACTAGGTTAAAAGGTAAGACAGTAGAGATGCAGTGGCAGACTTTGAAGGAGGTATTTAATAACTCTCAGCAAAGATTTATCCCAGTGAGAAAAGAAAACTCTTTGAGAATGGTGCATCATCCATGGCTACATAAGGAAGTTAAGGATAGTATCAAAGAAACACTGAAAGAAACACTCTACAAATCTGCAAAGCTTAGTGGTAGGTCAGAAGACTAGTCAGATTTTAAGAATCAGCAAAGAATGACTAAAAAAAAATTGACGGAGAAAGTTGAGTACAAGTGAAAGCCAGCTAGTAATATAAAACTAATAGTAAGAGTTTCTGCAAGTATTTGAATAGGAAAAGATTAACTAAAGCTAGTGTTGGCTCTCTAAAGAGTGAGTCTGGGGAATTGTTAATGGAAAACAAGGAAATGGTGGTGGTGTTGAACAGATATTTCCTGATCTGTTTTTACTGTAGAAGACTTAGAAAACTTACCAAAGATATTTGAAAATCAGAGGATGAAAGGGAGGGAGGAGCTTAAAACAATCACCATCGCCAGGGAAAAGGAGCTGGGAAAACTATTAGGCCTAAAGGCTGACAAGCCCCTGGGATCAGATGATCTTCTTCCTAGGATCTTAAAAGAAGTGGCTGCAGAGAAAGTAAAAGCATTGGTTATAATCTTCCAAAATTACTTAGATTCTGGAAGGGTCCCAATGGATTGGAAAACAGCAAGTGTAACACCTTTTATTTAAGAAAGGAAGGAGACTAAGAGCAGGAAACTATAGGCCTGTTGGTCTAACATCTGTCATAGGAAAGTTGTTAGAATCCAATAATAAGGAGACTGTAGCTGGATACTTAGAAAATTGTCATGTGATCAGGCAGAACCAACATTGTTTTGTGAAAGGGAAATCGTGTTTAACTAATTTATTAGAGTTTTTTTGAAGAGGTAACAAGCAAGTTGGATAAAGGGGATCCTGTAGATGTGGAGTGCTTGGATTTCCAAAAGGCATTTGATAAGGTGCCACATCAAAGGTTACACCACAAGATAAGAGAACAATGTGTTGGGGTTAACATTTCAGTATGGTTAAACAAATGGAATGGAATATAGAAGTAGGGAGGTTTTGCTACGCTTGTGCAGGGCTTTGTTGAGACCACATCTGGAAAACTGGGCTGTAACCTCTGACTAGTGTCAGAAAGTGCTGGCCCTCAGGAATTGGAAGAATAAATACCTACTTACCTGTAGGGGTGTCAGAGGTTGGAGGGAGTGGGGGGTGTTGGAGGTTGAGGGGGTAAGGGGTTTCGGAGGTCATGGGGGGTGTCGGAGGTTGGAGGGCTGGGGTGTCATGTGTCGGGGGTCCGGGGAGTCCTGTGGGGCGGGGGCGGGGTGCGGAGGGGGGGCGTCAGGGTTCAGGGGTGTGGGAGTTCTGTGGGGTCGGTCTGAGTCTTTGCAATAATTACTCAGAAGTTAAAAGAGGTTTTAATTCTTCTAATCTTTTCTGATGTGGGGGAAATGATGGCGTAGTGGTATTGTTGCTGGACTAGTAATCCAGGGTAATGCCTTGGGGACCTGGGTTCGAATCTCGCCACAGTAGCTGGTGGAATTTGAATTCAGTAAAAATCTGGAATTGAAAGTCTAATGATGACCATAATGTCGATTGTTGTAAAAACCCATCTGGTTCACTAATATCCCTTAGGGAAGGAAATCTGTTGTCCTTACCAGGTCTGGCCTACATGTGACTCCAGCCCCACAGCAATGTGGTTGACTCTGAAATGTCCTACCATGCAGTTGTATCATACCGCTACAAAGCCCCCAAAAAAAGGAATGAAATCAGACAGACAGCCAACTTGGTATTGACCTAGCCGCTGGAAACGACAACGGCAAACCTAGCCCTGTCGACCCTGCAAAGACCTCCCTAGTGCCAAAATTGGAAGAGCTGTCCCACTGACTAGTCAAGCAACAGCCTGACATAGTCATCTTCACAGAATCATATCTTACAGATAATGTCCCAGACACCACCATCACCATCCCTGGGTTTGTCCTGTCTCACAGACAGAAGAGACCCAGCAGAAGTAGTGGCACAGTGGTATACAGTCGGGAGGGAGTTGCCCTGGGAGTCCTCAACGCCGACTCCGGACCCCGTGAAGCCTCATCGATTCAGGTCAAACATGGAAACCTCCGGCTGATTACCACATACCGCCCTTCCTCAGCTGATGAATCAGTGCTCCTCCATATTGAGCACCACTTAGAGGAAGCACAGAGGGTGGCAAGGGCATGGAATGTACTCAGGGTAGGGGAATTCAATGTCTATCACTATGAATGGCTCAGTAGCACCACTACTGACCGAGCTGGCCAAGTCCTAAGGGACATCCTCACCATCCTGCCTGCCGTAGATGCATTTGTCCAGGACAGTATCGGTAGGAGTGACCACCGCACAGTCGTTGTGGAGATGAAGTCCTGGCTTCATGTTGAGGATACCCTCTATTGTGTTAGGTTGCACTACCACCATGCCAAATGGGATAGATTTCAAACAGATCTAGCAACTCAAGACTGGGCATTCATGAGGCACTATGCACCATTGGCAGCAGCAGAATTGTACTCGAACACAGTCGGTAACCTCATGGCCAAGCATATCCCCCCTTCTACCGTTACCATCAAGCCAGGAGATCAACCCTGGTTCAATGAAGAGTGCAGGAGGGCATGCCAGGAGCAGCACCAGGCATACCTAAAAATGAAGTGTCAACCTAGTGAAGCTATAACACAGGACTACTTTCATGCCAAACAACATAAGCAGCAAGTGATAGACCAAGCTAAGTGATCCCCCAAACAATGGATCAGATCTAAGCTCTGCAGCCCTGCCACATCCAGTCGTGACTGGTGGTGGACAGTTAAACAACTCACTGGAGGAGGAGGCTCCACAAATATCCCCATCTTCAATGATGTGCGAACCCAGCACATAAGTGCAAAAGAAAAGGCTGAAACATTTGCTACAATCTTCAGCCAGAAGTGCCAAATGGATGACCCATCTTGGCCTCCTCCGAGGGTGCCCAGCAACACAGATGCCAGTCTTCAGCAATTCAATTCACTCCATGTGATATCAAGAAGCGCTGAAGGCACTGGATAGTGCAAAGGCTATGGGCCCTGAAAATATTCCAGCAATAATACTGAAGACGTGTGCTCCAGAGGATCTTGTCGTGCCCCTAGCCAAGCTATTCCAACATAGCTACAACACTGGCATATACCTGGCTATGTGGAAAATTGCCCAGGTATGTCCTGCACACAAAAAGCAGGACAAACCCAACGCAGCCAATTACCGCCCCATCAGTCTATTCCCAATCATCAGTAAAGTAATGGAAGCGGTCATCAACAGTGCTATCAAGAGGCACTTGCTTAGCCATAACCTGCTTACTGGTGCCCAGTTTGGGTTCTGCCAGGGCCACTCAGCTCCTGACCTCATTACAGCCTTCGTTCAAACATGGGCAAAAGAGCTGAACTGCTGAGGTGAGGTGAGAGTGACTCCCCTTGACATCAAGGCAGCATTTGACCAAGTGTGGCATCAAGAGGCCCAAGCAAAACTGGAGTCATTGGCAATCAGGGGGAAAGCTCTTTGCTGGTTGGAGTCATACCTTGCACAAAGAAAGATGGTTGTGGTTGTTGGAGGTCAGTCATCTCAGCTGCAGGACATCACTGCAGGAATTCCTCGAAGTAGTGTCCTAGGCCCAACCATCTTCAGCTGCTTCATGAATGACCTTCCTTCCATCATAAGATCAGAAGTGGGGATGTTCGCTGATGATTACACAATGTTCAGCACCATGTGCGACTCCTCAGATACTGAAGCAGCCCATGTCCAAATGCAGCAAGACCTGGACAATGTCAGCCCAAGCCTGGATAAGTGGCAAGTAACAATCGTGCCACACAAGTGCTAGGCAATGACCATCTCCAACAAGAGAGAATCTAACCATCGCCCCTTGATTACCATCACTGAATCTCCCATTATCAATATCCTGGGGCTTACCATTGACCAGAAACTGAACTGGACTAGCCAGAAAATATTGTGGCTACAAGAGCAGGTCAGAGGCTAGGAATCCTATGACAAGTACAACTCCTGATTACGCAAAGCCTTTCCACAATCTACACGGCACAAGTCAGGAGTGTGATGGAATACTCCCCATTTGCCTGGATGAATACAGCTTCCACAATACTCAAGAAGCTTGACACCATCCAGGCCAAAGCAGCCCGTTTGATTGGCACTACATCCACAAACATTCATTCCCTCCACCACCGACGCAGAGTAGCAGCTGTATGCACCAGCTACAAGATGCACTGCAAGAATTCACCAAGGCTCTTTAGACAGCACCTTCCAAATCCACAACCATTACCAAATAGAAGGACAAGGGCAGCAGATAGATGGGAACACCACCACCTGGAAGCTCTCCTCCAAGTCACTCACCATCATGACTTGGAAATATATTGCTGTTCCTTCACTGTTGCTGGGTCAAAATCCTGTGACTCCCTCCCTAACAGTGCTGTGGGTGTACCTACACCACAGGGACTGCAGCGGTTCAAGAAGGCAGCTCACCACCACCTTCTCAAGGGCAACTAGGGATGGGCAATAAATCCTGGCCCAGCCAGCAAAATCCACATCCCATGAATGAATAGAGAAAGAAACCCTGGTGGAACCATCCGAAGTTTGTGATTTAAACCATGTTTTCTGATGGTTCTCAGTGCAAAACAATTGTCCAGAGGAATTGTGCACTTCTGGGCAATTGCTGTGCAAACCCTTTCCTGGCAACTTCCCAGACGGATTCTGCTGCACATCTTTGGAGTACCTCCCAAGGCGGAGCTTGGAAGTTATGGGCCAATGTGTACAGTTTTGGTCTCCTTATTTGTGGAAGGATATAATTGCATTAGAAGCAGTTTAGAGAAGGTTCCATTCCTGGGATGAAGTGTGTATCTTATGAAGCAAAGCTGAACAGGTTGGGCCTAAACCTATTGGAGTTTAGAAGAATGAAAGGCAATCTTATTGAAACGTATAAAATCCTGAGGGGACTTGACAGGGTCAAGGAGGACGTTTCCTCTTGTCAGGGAGACTTGAACTAGGGGACACAGTTTAAGAATAAGAGGTCTTCCTTTTAAGATGGAGAAACCTTTTCTCTCAGAGGATCTTTAGTATGGAATTCTCTTCCCCAGAAAGTAGTAGAGGCTGGGTCATTGAATTTATTCAAGGCTCAGTTAGGTAGCTTTTTGATAGACAGGGGAGTCAAAGGTGATTGGGGGGCAGACAGGAAAGGAAAGTAGAGTTGAGACCATAACCAGATCAGCCACAATCTTATCAAATGGTGGGACAGGGTCGAAGGACTAAATGGCCTATTTCTGCTCCTAAGTCCTTTGTTCCTGTGAAGCATGGAGCTTTTGTTGCTGATGTTCTGTAGTATAATGATTAACAACCAAATGTGAAAGAAAGCTATGCTTGCCTTTATATATCATCTTATCATGCTCCTCCGAAACATTTCAATTTGTTCTCTCTCTCACTTGCGTTCTCATGCTCCCTCTTTCTCTGGCACTCCCTATTTTTCTAGCACACTTGCTCACTCTTTCTCTTGTCCACTCACTCGCTCGCTTGCTCTTGCACTCTTTGGAATACTCTGCTTTTTGTAATTGCGGATGAAAGGATTAAGAAATTAAAGAATTGGGCCAATTATTAGCAGTAGATTTTCATTATTAGCAATCGTATCACTACATGGTTGACACAAAACTGCTAATCTCAGATAGCCTTTAGGCTCATCAACTGTTATTTACTAATTTTCCATATCTGTCCATTTGTCTGTCACCATGAGAATGATGTGACTTTAAGGACGTGTTTTGATTCTCATTAATACCAGGTCATGTTTGAAGCAGTGGTCTCGACAGAACAAAGAGGCTACATCGGAATCGATGATGTCCTGATCTTAAATTACCCCTGCGGTAAGTATACAATATCTTGTGTATTTATACTGTTGTGAATAAAAGCCCAAGGAGAGAGATGAGGAGAGACTTTTTTGCTTTGAGAGTTAGAATGATCTGGAATGCACTGCCTGAAAGCACAGTGGAACAGATTTAATAGCCATGAATAGATGGAAAGAAAAAAATTGTAAGGCTATGGATCCTTATGGGACAGGGGAGTGAAAGTAATTGCATAGCTCTTTCAAAGAGCTGGCACAGGCATAATGGGCCTAATTACCCCCTTCAGTGATCTATCGTTTTATGTCTATCCAAAGCCCATGGTAAAATGTTGATGGAACTATTTTCCACTCATAAGTGGCACAAGAGTTCATACTTGTATCTAAACAATTGCTTTTAACTGTTCAGATACTTTCACAGATTATTGGTAGAGACTGGTGGGCCTTCCTTTTTCCTTATTGATAGTTTGGGCTTGACAAACTGCCAGATTAAGGATTAATTCAGCAGTTTAAAAAAATCAAACCTGTGGGTCAAATTTGCACTTGTATTCTGGCAATTTTCTTTTGCAAGTAATCCTTTTGCCCTGGGGAAATATTGTGTTTTCAAAACCAAACTGAAGGCTCAAAGCATGCACAGCAGAAGGCCCCAAAGGTTAAAAAGAGTGGGAAGGAAGACTAGAAGAACCACAAAATGGTGGTTGTTTGATGCCTAATTTAGGTTTCCTTTCTAAAGGACATTGATATGACTGCAAATAATGATTTCCATCCTCAGCCTTAAGATCTTGGAGGTAAAAACTGCACAGACATGATGGGCTGAATGGCCTCCTCCTATGCTGCAATTGTTCCATAAAATCATAAAATGGTTACAGCACTGTAGGAGGCCATGTGACTCTCGTGTCTGTGCCAGTTCTCTAAGAGAAACTCAACTAGTCCCATTCTCCCGTCTTTTCCCTATTGCAGGTTTCCCTGTTGCCAATTCCGAAGAAGTGTCATATTGAACTCGAAATGTTATCTGTGTTTCTCTGTCTCACAGATGCTGCCAGACCTGCTGAATTCTTCCAGCACTTTCTGCTTTGTCTTGGATCTCCAGCATCCGCAGTATTTTGCTTTTATTACAGTATCAAAACCTCCAGTCTCCATTAAGCCTCCTACTAGCTTGAGAGGTTGGGGTTTGGGGCGGTGGGCGGGGAAATGAGTTCTCCGCTCTAAGGTTGCTGAGTGTTGTCAGTAAGGTACACGTTTAATTTTAATTATCAGTAAACAATGGATAGTGTATGCCCAGAATGCCCATAAATGGGAGCTTCCATTGGGAGATGCTCCTGGACAATGAAGGAGATTACTATGGCTGCTCCCATCCTGAGCCCTCGCGGGCAGATAACAGGACCGCAGGATTTTACTGGCAGTGGCCAATTGAGAGGCCACAGCTGGGACCATTAAGAATGGCAGCCTTCCTCTCTGAGCTGGCAGCCCAACCATAGAACCTGCAGTCTTGTGTGCACAACCGATAGAGATGCTACTGCTAAAGAGGGTGGCTGAGCCGCCACGGTTCCCACCTTTGATATAATCCGATGGTGGTTGAAATTCATCAGGCTTCGCTACTGGTGTCTTTGGCCACCAATTTTCCGCCCTCCACGCCTTTCAGCCTGTCTCCATTGGGCTGCTAAGATTCAGCCCTATATGCCTGGGATATCAGATGAGAACAGGGTTGGGCTTGGTATGACTTCTTCCATGGTGAATAGTTGGACAACACTTACTGTCCAGGCACACCATGGACAGTGTCCACAGGAGCCCCAATAACCAATGCTTGCTCTTTGAAGAAGTATCATCTGGCATAGAATGTGTAACAGTAGTTGATCATTGCATATCAGGAAACAATTAATTTGATAAACCAACTTATCTATCTACGTGTTCTGCGGAATTCTAATTTTGGTTGGAGGTGGGGATGGATCTGACAGTTGTAATTCAAATTCCATCTTTTGTTTCTATTGATCCACAAACTCTCAACAACACAAACCCTTTCCACAAAGGGCATACCACATGTTAATAGGCTGAGCTATTGATCGTTCCTTTTGCTTCCAAATCTGTCACTGTGAAAGATGCGAGAGCTATTGATTTCCTGTAAATAGGGGCACTAAACACTAAAGAGTGAACTCTTCAACCATCAGTTGGCGAGTGACTAAAGAAGAGTTAATTTCCACACTCAAGGTGGGAAGGTAACTTTATACTAATGTTTTTCTTTACTGGATTCCTCTTATGACATTGTAAATTACACCTTGCGATGCAATGCAAAAATTACTGATGCTTCATAATTTATCCCTGCGGTCAATGCCTTTTGATTTTCAATCATTTTGTAAATTAGCGGCCGATCCTGCAAAAACCACACTGCTCCCGACCTCAGGAAGTTAATTGTCTTTCCCAACGTTTTCCTTACTTTGAGCCTGCTAATAATAATTTTTCAATTGGCTTGGGTTGACCTTGACCACAAGTAAAGCTATATTATTGACAAAAACTTTCATTAACAAGGAAAAACTAATTATTCTCGGTGACAAGAAAAATGGCCAGCTTGCTGCAGCTCTAATGAGTGAAGAAAGGGTCAAAGCACATTTGGTCAGAGCCGAAAACTTTCTAACTTTCTGTGCCCTGTGTGAAACTGATATTCGTGTCAATTAACAGTGGAGAGGGAAACCTGAACATGCTTGATGAGAGATTAGAGTTTATTTCGAGCCATTCACTGCAATTATGTTTACATTGAATAAAATTTCACACAATGGTGAAACTCTCTCTGAAAACAGACTTGGCATACAGGTGTACTTCAATAAAGATTACTGCTATGAAATAAGGGAAGCCTGTTTCAGAGAGAATGTTACACATGCCAGAATGGGATGATGTACCATGACCTTATTGGCAAACATATCACTAATGGGCAAAGACTGATGAGAGAAGTTACAACGTGGGAGGAATTTTAACCCTCAGGGCAGGCAGTATAAAAGGGTAGGTTAAACATTCTAAACTGGGAAACCCAACCCCAACCTGCTTCCAACACACCCAATTCTGATCTTAATGGAGTTAGTTTGGACAGGGCTGATGGTGAGGGAGGAATGGGAGGGCGGTTGGGCTGGTGGGTGGTGACTACCTGCTCTCCAGTGGCAGCTCCCTAATTTAAATATTCTAAAGAGGCCGCATGGCCTCAAATTCTAGTTTTGTTTAAATTTAACAGCTATGGACCAGGTTTCCGAGGACTTAAGAAGTCCAGCAGCTGAAGGGAGGCAGGAACTGCCAAATTCAATAGGTAAGTGCCTTCCAGCACTGCATGAGAGTCAGCAAGAGCAGAGCTGCTTCTCCCAGTCCCCCAACAGCATCTGCTTCCCTTCCTGTGATCTGTCAACCTACGCTTACAACTGGAGCTACCTGATCTCCACATCACTCCTCCTGGTCTCTCACCCAAAAGGCAAATGGGACTTGAAGCCTGATGAGATATGAGCAACCACATTTTGCACAGTTGACATTTGTGCAAGGTGATGGATGAGAGGCCAACTTGGAGAGCTTGGGGATAATTCATTGTGGAGGTTACTAAAGCTTGTATGAGGTTTTCAGTGACAGAGAGGCTGAGGTACGACATGGAGGTGGGAGAGGGCGTGATTGATATTATAGAGGTAGAAGTTGCCACTGTTTGTGATGAGGAGGATATGGGGTCTGAACATCAGTGCTGAATTGAATATCAAGGATTCAAACAGTTTGGTTTAACCTGAGACAGTTGTCAGGGAGGGAAATAGAATTGATAGCAAGGGAGCAAAAGTAAAGCTGGGGCTAATAATGGTGACTTTAGTCTTTCAAATATTGAGCTGGTGGAAGCTGAGATCATTCAGGATTGAATGTTGAACAGCAATCTGATAATGTTCAGGTAGATGAGGGGTTAAGAGAGATGGCGGAAAGGTAGAGCAGGAAATCATCAGCATCAACAGGAAAGCTAACACCATGGCTTTGGATGATGATTCCAAGGGGCAGTAGGTAGATGAGGAAGAGGAGGGCGCCAAGATTATATCATTGGTAGACTCCAGAGATGACAGTATTGGAGTGGGAAGAAATTCTGTTGTTAGGGGATGCTATGGTTATGTTCATATGGTAAATGTTGAACCACCAATGGTCGAAAGTTGGTATATTTGCCTCCCATACATAATTTTAAATGCCTGTTCAGTAAACTTTGCTCTGATTATTGATGTGAATTGAGGCAAACAAGGTGTTTATGGATTGAATAGTTTATTTATTTCCTGAATTTTTTTAAGGGAACATAAGGACAGTGCTTGTGGAACTCGTTCTGCTACTAGCAACCTCATATTGCAGTCACAGCTGGGGATTGCCATGGGTCTTTACCTGCACTATATTATAACGGCTGTGTCTACATCACTGGGTTTAACAACTGTTATTTTGGACATGCATCCAATTTTCAAGTGGAGCATTAGCAATTTCCGAAAATGTAAATTGAACACCTGAGGAATGATTTCCCTAACTCACCCATCTGCACTTGCACTTCTGACCCCAGTAAAACGTGACAACCCCACTAGTAGCACAGACTATAGAAAAGGAAAGTTATTGGTCCCTAATGGCTCAGTGGATAAAAGTCCCACTTGCTTGAGCCATCCAGAGCAGGTTTGATCCTCACCTCACGTACAATTCCATAGCCTTGTTCTATCTCATCTCTTTAAAAGCTTCAAGCCTCGTGTACAGCTGCTTTTTACTGTGCACTTCCCCTTCTACTGCCCCTCACCTCACTCATCAACAGTGGCAGAGTCAATATCTTCTGTTACTGTCTTCATGAAATGCCTCAGCAAACTTTGCCATTTCAGAGACTGGATAGGCTAGGGTTGTTTTCCTTAGCGCAGAGAAGGCTGAGGGGGGACCTGTTAGAGGTATATAAAATTATGAGTGGCGTAGATAGGGTAGATAGGAAGAAATTTTTCCCCCTAGCGGAGGTGTCAATAACCAGGGGGCATAGACTTAAGTAAGGGGCGGGAAGTTTAGAGGGGATTTGAGGAAAAATGTTTTCACCCAAAGGGTGGCTGGAATCTGGAACACACTGCCTGAGGGGGTGGTAGAGGCAGGAACCCTCACAACATTTAAGAAATATTTAGATGAGCACTTGAAATCCCACAGCATACAGGTCAAGTGTTGGAAAATGGGATTAGAACAGATAGGTGCTTGATGGCCAGCACAGACACGATGCGCCAAAGGGCCTGTTTCTGTGCTGTATAACTCTATGACTCTATATCAAAAAACTGCACAAGCACTAGATATCAATAAATAATCTTGGGTTGACATATTTTTGTTAGGTAAGGGTGATAGGGGTTATGGAACTAAAGCAGGTAGATGGAGTTGGGATACAGATAAGTATCAGTGATCTGCCTGAGGGCAGGTCCTCTCCTCATTTATCTATACCCCGTGGTCTTGCTCTTTTCTCATCAGTTGCTCATAGAAGCCTCCCGCTTTCAACCTCAATGACCAATTTGATTAGAGAGAAGAATACATGAGGTGTAAAGGAAACACAGGTACTCTTCCTGAATGATCCTCCACCTGAAAGCAGCTGTCGTCCCTCATGATTCTAACTCTTTCGCCTTCACCACTGGAAATTTGCTGATCTACTTGAATGGTGGAACAGACTCAAGGGGATAAATAACCTACTCCTGTTCCTATGTTTGAGTTGACTTAAACTATCTTTATTCATAGCATGTCACCTCTTGCTGATGAATTACAGCAAAAACAGAATGGAATGCAAATTCACCCCTGCTGACTGTTGTAAAATTAAGACACCTGTCAAGCTGTCCACTATCTTCAGAAGAATTATGCCGAAGATTAGTACAAATGTGTGACTTGAGGTACTGTTGTAAAAACACTGTCAGCATTCTTGAATCTGTTTAGCTTCATTTGGCTTTACTGTGAAACAAAATGTAGACAGGATGTCTACGAATGACTGGAGTTAAATCGGTCGAAAGCAGGCTTGGCGCTCTTTCAGGGTGTGCACTTTTCAGCTTTTGCATTGATTGACACAGCTTTGTTTTGATGTCTGTAATAATGATCTATTATGCAGTGTTTTTGAAGAAATCCCTATTTTTCATACACTTGAGAACTTCCATTTCCTGCCATCAACACATGTGCATTGTTTGAGAAAGGAGGAGAGGTGTAGTTTTGATGCATGTTTTGTTGTGATGGTGACAACTCATCCAATTTTAAACTGGACAATCAAGGGCAGTAAGTTTAGGAAGTGAGGACCAGACAGAAATATTTCAGATTTGTTTTAACAAGGTCAGTGATTGGACCTGTTTTATGCAACATTCTTGTCAGGGTAAGAAACGATCAGTGTTATACTTTACTGGAGAGCATGCAGCTAACTATCTAAGGAATGCTGGGAGGTTCTACTTTGAATTGGTGTTTGCCTCAGTCACATGTAGAGATCAAAATTCAAAGTTTGCCTTTGCTAGGAGGAGGCAGTGTTGACTTGAGGGTATTTTCACAGATGCATCTATTGGCAATTGTATTTTTGAGACCAAAGCATTCAACCTCCAGTGAAGGTCATGCTTCAACAAGGCTATCCCCATTTCGCCAGGGCCAACTCTGGTTGAAAGCATCCTTTTTTAAATTTATTCTTTCATGGGATGTGGGCATCGCTGGCAAGGCCAGCATTTGTTGCCCATTCCTATTTGCCCTTGAATTGAGTGGCTTGCTGGGCCATTTCAGAGGATAGTTAAGAGTCAACCACATTGCTGTGGGTCTGGAGTCACATGTAGGCCATACCAGGTAAAGATGGTAGATTTTCTTCCCTAATGGGCACTAGTGGACTAGGTAGGTCTTTACAACAATCGTTGATAATTACATGGTCACCATTACTGAGACTAATTTTCCATTCCAGATTTTATTAATTGAATTTAAATTCCACCAGCTGCCATGGTAGAATTTGAACCCGTGTCCCCAGAGCATTAGCCTTGGCTTCTGGATTATTAGTTCAGTGACATTACTACTATGCCACCATCTCCCCAATGATAAAACATCCTAGAGGTTTCATCACATGACATCCTATCTCCTATACCAGCTCCCAATAATAGCATACACTTATATAGTGCCTTTAATATAGTAAAACCATAAGACCATGAGATGTAGGAGCAGAAGTAAGCCATTCGGCCCATGGCATCTACTCCACCATTCCGTGAGATCATGGCTGATCTGATAATCCTCAGCTCCACTTTCCTGCCTTTTCCCCATAACCTTTGATTCCCTTACTGATTAAAAATCTGTCTAGCTTAACTTAACTTAGTGACCCAGCCTCTACAGCCCTCTGCGGTAAAGAATTCCACAGATTGACTACCCCCGAGAGAAGAAATTCCTCCTCATCTCTGTTTTAAATGGGCACCCCCTTACTCTGAGATTGTGCCCTATGGTCCTAGACTCTCTCGCAGGGGGCAACAACCTCTCAGCATCTACCCTGTCAAGCCCCCTAAGAATCTTATATGTTTCAATAAGGTTGCCTCTCATTCTTCTAAACTCCAATGTGTACATGCCCAACTACTCAACCTCTCCTCATAAGAAAATCCCTCCATTCCTGGGATCAGCCTAGTGAACCTTCTCTGGACTGCCTCCAATGCCAGTATATTTTTCCTTAAATAAGGGGACCAAAACTGTTCACAGTATTCTAGGTTTGGCCTAACTAGTGCCTTGTTTTAGCAAAACGTCCCTATTTTTATACTCCATTCCTTTTGAAATAAAGGCCAACATTCCATTTGCCTTCCCTATTACCTGTTGAACTTGTATGCCAGCTTTTTGGTATTCATGCACGAAGACCCCCAAATCCCTCTGTGCTGCAGTTTTCTTCAATCTTTCTCCACTTAAGTAATCAGCTCCTCTATTATTCCTGCCAAAGTGCATAACCTCACATTTTCCCACATTATATTCCATCTGCCAAGTTTTTGCCCACTTACTTAACCTGCCTCTATCCCCCGAAGACTCTTTGTGTCGTCCTCACCATTTGCCTCCCCACCTAATTTTGTGTCATCCGCAAACTGGCCGATAGCACATTCATTTCCCTCATTCAAATCATTAATATATATTGTGAATAACTGTGGCCCCAGCACTGATCCCTGTAGCACTCCACTAGTTACAGGTTGCCATCCTGAAAATGCCCCCCATATCTCAACTCTGTCTTCTATTAGTTAGCCAGCCCTCTATCCATGCTAATATAATATCCCCAACAACATGGGCTCTTATCCCATTAGTAGCCTTATGTGTGGTACCTTATCAAACACCTTTTGGAAATCCAAATATATTGCTTCTACTGGTTCCCATTTATCTATCCTGCCTGTTGCCTCCTCAAAGAATTCTAATGAATTTGTCAGGCATGATTTCCCCTTCATGAAGCCATGCTGACTCTGTTTGATTATATTACGCCCATCCCAAGGCACTTAACAGGAGCATTATCAAACAAAACTTGGCACTGAGTGACATAAGGAAATAATTTTGTCAAAGTATATAAGAGGTATGACTTAGAAGAGGAGAGAGTAGTTGAGAGGTATTGAAGCTTAGTGGGGGAATTCCAAAGTTTAGGGCTGAGATAGCTGAAGGCATGGCTGCCAGTGCTGGAGTGATTATAAAATCGGATGTGCAAGAGATCAGAATTGGAGAACAGACCTCTGAGGGTTATAAGGGTGGAAGAGGCTACAGGGATAGAAAGAGGAGAGCCATGGAGGAATTTGAAAGCCAGGCTGAGAATTTAAAAATTGAGGCATTGACAAACCAGGAGCCAATGTAGGTCAAATAACTATTGTCTGGCTGAGATTCCTCTGTGATGGAACCTGTTCTAATCATAAATCAATGAGAAAAATCAAACCATAGGCTCCACAAGTTCTTGCTGTTGTCCGGGTAATTGCCCAATGAATTCACAGTGGTTATTTAGCAGAATAAAGTGCCTTGAGGTCACACAATTCATAATATTAGTCTTAGCTTTAAAGCCCAGAAATTGGAATACACCCCTTTAATCCAGGAGCAATAAAGTAATCTTTCAAAAGTGAACTAAAAGCCACCATCTGGATTATGTAGGATTTGAGGTGCATAATATTGGGGAAGAGTTGAAGTGCAGAACATAAAGACCTAACTGTAATTGGGGAATAAGTGATGATAAAAGATTATTAATACTCACCAGGAAAAATGACATCAGCAGTTTTATTGTGAAAGACATTTTATACAATATATATGGAAGAACTAGAAGAGGAAGCCAATTAGTTTATCTTCCTAACCTATCAGACCATTTGCTCCTCATGATTGTTGAGAGTTAGCTCAGTTGGTTAGAGTGTGGGGCTTGATAATGCCGATGGCATAGGTTCAATCCCTATACCAGCTGAGGTAGTTCTTGGGGTCTGCCTCTTTTCTACTTGTCCCATTGTGATATTATAACATCATTGAGCCACGATTAGCTCCTCGGACAATGAGGTTGATACATGAAGTGAGAAAGAGAGAATTGTTGTGTGCCACACAACATTGTTATTTGTTTCTTCTACAAAAATAATGATGCATTTTATTTTGTCCCTGTATTTCCATTTTCTATGTATACAGAATACACATTTGTGTATTTGTTTCTTTCTTTAACTCTATTCTTTGTCTATTACTATCTCTCTACTTACTGGCTGGGATTTTCCAGTTCTGTCGCAGGCGGGACCCGCCACGGGCGAGGTGACACCCCAGCCGGAAATCTATCGCCCTGCAGCGGGACTGAAGTTAGCAGCAGCGAGCAGGTGCAGAAAATCCCGTCAACCATCTTCAATTTTCTTTCCTTCTATTATATTCTCTAAGTCCTTTGTATCATTATTTCCCTGTTTCTTTTTCTCTCTATTGATTCATAACTAATTATCTCCATCTCTTCATTTATCTTTATCTTTTTATTTATTTCTTAGTCAATATTTTTGATCCTCTTTTACATGCTTTTATGAACTGAGTTGAAGACTGAAACCCAGAACTTATTTTGATGATTCAAGCAGATCAAACATTTAGAAAAATTCAAGTTTTGCTTTGTGTACTTTTAAAAAAAAATCAAAGAACAATTTCAGTTCATCCTTATGGCAATGTGATGAAAGAGGATTTGGACAGTAGAGGAGGTTCCTTTTTATAAAAAGGGTGAGCTAGCCTGGTATTGAACTCCTGAATAGAGTAGTGGAGGCAAAACTACTAGAATCATTTGAGGAACAATTAAATTATACAATGGGGTAAGGGAGGAAGTCTTTATCCCCAATTTTAATCACTCCACCATTGGTGGTCATGCCTTCAGCTGCTGAGGCCCAAAACTCCCTGAAATTCTGTCCCTAAATCTCTCTGTCTTGCATGTATAGAGTGAGGGAAGGGAGGGTTTGAACAGGGAGTGTTGCATCTCCTGTGTTTCCATGGGAAGCTCTGTGGGAAGAGGAGCAGGTGTTGGAAGTGTGGACCTGGATGTCATAGAGAAAACGGCTCCTTTAGGATGCCTTTGGCACAATCTCTTTTAAGATACTTATCGGACAGAATGTATGTGTCCCTTTACAGGCCATGATCAGTTTTTTTTGTAATGAAAACGATGTCTGTTTTCTTACCCTCAGAGTGTGTATCCCAATTAAGTAATTCCAGCAGCAAGCTTTTGGTGAGTTTTAAAATAAATTTATTTGAGTATTGCTGAAAAAAGACATTTTGTCAAAGCTTGCGTTGATTAGGGCAATCGCAAGAATACCAATGTCAGGGGAAGCAACAACTTTATATAGTATGAGAAGAGAGTGCTGATTGGTTAGCAGGTGGATTCTGATTGAGATAGGCGTTGCCATGGGGTGTGTACCAGTTAATGGTGACTGACAGTTAACTGCTAAGCGTTGTTTGAAATTTTAAACCAGGCAGCTCGACTCTGAGGAATGAACCAGCAAATGGCTATCACTTATTTTGTTTAGCTGAAACCATCACAATGTATGTACATGTTCTTTCTCTCTACAAAGAACAGGACCCTGTGTATTAATGCGCCACACTGCAAGCCCAACTGACAATCTTAAATTGGTTGTCGGCATAATTTTTAGCGCACTGAGGATTATTTAGTAAATGTTGTCCGACCATAGAATTACATCTAATATTGAACTCTGTTTTTTGAGTTTTGCAAGCATGGTCTGGGGTGGGTTCAACAGTCTTTGGAACATACGCCTTGCACACCTAGCATCACACTGACACTGAAATTCATATACCATATTACTTTTGTGCATTCTCCATGACAACACCTCTACCAATCAGAGTCTACTTGCCAACCAATCAGCACCCTCTTCTTAGACAATATAAAGTTGTTGCTTCCTCTGATATTGGTATTCTTGCAATTGCTGTGATGAGTGCAAGACAATAAAACCCAAGTTCTGTACTACCAAATGATTATAAATTTATTTATTCTCTCAGACCTACCCTGAATCAAATGCGATGTCTCATGCGCACATGCGTGCACACACATGTCAACACTCAGGGAGATCACTGAAAGGTTTTGCAACTTTAAAATTAGAAAAATAAAAAAGTCACTAACATGCCCCCCTCATGTGACAATGTCACATGAGATGGGATATGTTAATAAATTGCACAAAAACTTTAATAAACTTTTTAAAAACCGACATGAAACCTCATCCTGCCGCTGGATGAGGTTTCATGTTTTTTTCTATTGCCCGCCGGGGCTCCTGGCCTGCCCGCCAACCTTAAGGTTGGACGGGCAGGTCCTTTAATTGTTTTAATTATCCTGTCAATGGCCTCAATTGGCCATTGACAGGTCGGCGGGCACACAGCTGTGCCCCCGTCTTCCTGAAGATTTAAATGGGGCGGGATGACGTCGTGGTTTCCTCCCGACGTCATCCTGCGTCATTTTTGCGTCGGCGAGTGGGTCCTGCCCCCTGCTCGCCAAAGGGAAAAATTCAGCCCAGTGAGTGTTTGAGACCATCTCATTCTCTGTTTTTTTGAATGACCCATTGAATTTGATGATGCTCTTCTGGATTGGTTTCAGGAAAGGGTATAGGTACACATTAGTCTGGAATGTTCCTTTTGTTCCCTCTTGAGACAGGGAGTGGTTTCTATCTACCAAAGGAGTCAGGTGATCCTTGGGTAGCCATCTTTTTAGCCTTTTGTGTCCAGCTTTAAAAATAAAAATTAGATTGAAGTTCAGAATATGACATGACAATACTGGAAATGACATGTTCCTTAAAACCTGTCTCATCAGCTAAACTTCTGGTCATTTGCCCTTATATCACCTTATTTTGTTTGATAGCATTCTTGTGAAACGTCCACCTTGGGATGTTTCACTAAGTTAAAGATGCTATGTAAATGCAAGATGTTGTTTCTATATAGATGAGCTGAATAGCCTACCTCATCTTTAATCGCCTTGTGAGCTCAAAATTAAGCTTCACGAATAGCATGGTATCAAAAGTAGCATGGTATCAATTTTTTTCTTCATTCATTCATGGTGTGTGGGCTTTGCTGGCTGGGCCAGCATTTATTGCCCATCACTAGTTGCCCTTGAGAAGATGGTGGTAAGCTGCCTTCTTGAACTACTGCAGTCCATGTGGTATAGGTACACCCACAGTGCAGTTAGGAAGGGAGTTCCAGGGTTTTGAGCCAGCGACGGTGAAGGAATGGTGATATATTTCCAAATCAGGATGGTGAGTGACTTGGAGGAGAACTTCTAGGTGGTGGTGTTCCCATCTATCTGCTGCCCTTGTCCTTCTAGTTGGTAGTTGTTGTGGGTTTGGAAGGTGCTGCCTAAGGAGCCTTGGTGAATTCCTGCAGTGCATCTTGTAGATGGTACACACTGCTATTGTACGTCAGTGGTGGAGGGAGTGAATGTTTGTTGACATGGTGCCAATCAAGCAGGCTGCTTTGTCCTGAATGCTATCAAGCTCCTCGAGTACTGTTAGAGCTGCACTCATCCAGGTAAGTGGAGAGTATTCCATCACACTCCTGACTTAAGCCGAGTAGGTGCTGGACAGGCTTTGAGGAGTCAGGAGGTGAGTTGATCATTGCACAATTCTAGTGTCTGACTTGCTTTTGTAGGCATAGTATTTATTTGGCTAGTCCAGTTCAGTTTCTGGTCAATGGTAACCCCCCAGGATGTTGGTATTGGGGGATACAGTAATGGTAATGCCATTGAACATCAAGGGGAAATGGTTGGATTCTCTCTTGTTGGAGATGGTCATTGCCTGACACTTGTGTGACGTGACTATTACTTGCCACTTGTCACCCCAAGCCTGGATATTGTCCAGGTGTTGCTGTATATGGGCATGGGCTGCTTCAGTATCTGAGGAATTGCAAATGGTGCTGAACATTGTGCAATCATCAGCAAACATCCCCACTTCTGACCTTATGATAGAAGGAAGGTCATTGCGCCTAGGACAGTACCCTGAGAAACTCCTGCACTGATGACTGACCTCCAACAACCACAACCACCTTCCTTTGTGCCAGGTGTGACTAGCCAGTGGACAGTTTTCCCCCTGATTCCCATTGACTCCAGTTTTGCTCGGGCTCCTTGATGCCACACTTGGTCAGATGCTGCCTTGATGTCAAGGGCAGTCACTCTCACCTCAGGAGTTCAGCTCTTTTGTCCATGGTTGAACCAAGGCTGTAATAAGGTCAGGAGCTGAGTGGCCCTGGCGGAACCCAAACTGGGCGTCAGTGAGCAGGCTATTGCTAAGCAAGTGCTGCTTGATAGAATTGTTGATGACCCCTTCCATTACTTTACTGATGATGGAGAGTAGACTGATGGGGGACAATAATTGGCTGGGTTGGACTTGTCCTGCTTTTTGTGTACAGGACATACCTGGGCGTTTTTCCACATAGCTGGATAGATGCCAGTGTTGCAGCTGTACTGGGACAGCTTGGCTCGGGGCACAGCAAGTTCTGGAGCACAAATCTTCAGTACTATTGCTGGAATATTGTCAGGGCCCATAGCTTTTGCAGCATCCAGTGCCTTCAGCCGTTTCTTGATATCATGTGAAGTGAATCGAATTGGCTGAAGACTGGCATCTGTGATGTTGTGATGCCACTATCAACATTCTTGGGGTTACCATTGACCAGAAACTGAACTTAACTAGCCACATAAATACTGTGCCTACAAGGGCAAGTCAGAGGTTAGGAATCGTGCAACGAGTAACTCACCTCCTTACTCCCCAAAGCATGTCCACCATCGGCAAGGCACAAGTCATGTGTGTGATGGAATACTCCCCACTTACCTGGATGAGTCCAGCTCCAACAACACTCAAGAAGCTCTGGAGTGGATCATCCACTCGGCACTTCTGGCTGAAGATTGTAGCAAATGCATCAGCCTTATCTTTTGCACTGATGTGATGGGCTCCTTCATCATTGAGGATGGGGATATTTATGGAGCCTCCTCCTCCAGTGAATTGTTTAATTGTGCACCACCATTCATGACTGGATGTGGCAGGACCGCAGACCTTAGATCTGAACTTTGGTTTTGGGATTGCTTAGCCCTGTCTATCACTTGCTGCTTGTGCTGTTAGGCATGCAAGTAATCCTGTGTTATAGTTGACACCTCATTTTTAGGTATGCCTGGTGCTGCTCCTGGCATGCCCTCCTTCATTGAATCAGGGTTGATCCCCTGGCATGATGGTAATAGTAGAGTGGGGGATATGCTGGACCATGAGATTTCAGATTGTCTTCGAGTATAGTGCTGCTGCTGATGGCCCACAACGCCTTATGAATGCCCAGTCTTGATTGCCAGATCTGTTCGAAATCTATCCCATTTGGCATGGTGGTAGTGCCACCTAACACAATGGCGGGTATCCTCAATGTGAAGGCGGCACTTCGTCTCCACAATGACAGTGTGGTGGTCACTCCTACTGATACTGTCATGGATAGATGCACCTGCGGTAGGCAGGTTGGTGAGGATGAGGCGAAGTATGTTTTTCCCTCTTGGTTCCCTCACCACTTGCCACAGACCCAGTCTAGCAGCTATGTCGTTTAGGATTTGGCTAGCTTGGTCAGTAATGGTGTTCCTGAGCCATTCTTGATGATGGACATTGAAGTTCCCCCCTAGAGCACATTCTGCATCCTTGCCACCCTCTGCGCTTCCTCTAAGTGGTGCTCAACATGGAGGAGCACTGATTCATCAGCTGAGGGAGGGCGGTACGTGGTAGTCAGCGGGAGGTTTCCTTGCCCATGTTTGACCTGAATTGTGGAGATTTCATGGGGTCCAGAGTGAATGTTGAGGACCCCCAGGGCAACTCCCTCCCGACTGTGTGCCACTGTGCTACCATTTCTGCTGGGCCTGTCCTGCCAGTGGGACAGGACATACCCAGTGAAGCTGATGGTGGTGTCTGGGATATTATCTGTAAGATATGATTCTGTGAGGATGACTATTCCAGGCTGTTGCTTGACTAGTCTGTGAGACAACTCTCCCAATTTTGGCACTACCCCCCAGATGTTAGTAGGGAGGACTTTGCAGGGTCAACAGGGCTGAGTTTGCCATTGTTGTTTCCAGTGCCTAGGCCGATGCCAGGTGGTCTGTCATTCCTTTTTTTTAGGCTTTGTAGCAGCTTGATACAACTGAATGGCTTGTTAGGCCATTTCAGAGGGCATTTAAGAGTCAACCACATTGCTGTGGGTCTGGCGTCACATGTAGGCCAGAATTGGTAAGGATGAGCTTTCCTTCCCTAAAGGACATTAGTGAACCAAATGGGTTTTTACAACAATTGACATTGTTTCTATGGTGATCATTAGACTTTTAATTCCAGATTTTTATTGAATTCAAATTCCACCATCTGCCGGATTTGAATCCCAATCCCTAGGGCATTACCCTGGGTCCCTGGATTACTAGTCCAGTGACAATACCACTACGCCATCACCTCCCTTAAAATGATCATGCTCACCTCTTTTCGATAACACTTTTATTAGGAGATATAAACAGAAAATTCTGGAAATACACTGCAGGTCAGGTAGCATCTGTGGAGAGCAAAATACAGTTAATGTTTCAGTTCTGCAACCTTTCAAGTATAGGGTCTGGGGAAGGGCAACAGCAAAGGGAAGATGTGAATAGGCAGGTGTTGCTTCTCTTGTGTTTCCATGGGTAGGTTTCTGTGGGAAGAGGAGCAGGTGTTGTAAGTGCGGACCTGGATGTCATTAGAAAAAATAGCCTGTTTAGAATCTAGTAGGGGAGTGGAAGATGAATTTGGTGGTGGACATGGAGACAATTGTGGAGGAGGATCCATTGAATGTGGAGGCTGAAGGAGTGGAATGTGAGGACAAAGAAAATCAATTGTGATTCTGGGAGGCAGGGAAAAGGGTATGAGCAGAAGCGCGGGAAATAGAACTGAAAAGGTTGAGGGTCCTGTCAAGTACAGTGGAGGGGAATCCTCACTGAGGTAAGAGGAGGACATAACGGAATCATTGGTCAGGACACGTGACAGAGACCGAGCTACTACGAGAATGGAATATAGAATCCTCCGCGGTAGCAAGGTGGAAAGTAGTGTAATCCAGATAGCTGTGGGAGTAGCTGGGCGTGCAGTAGATATTGGTTGGCAGCTTATCCCTAGAAATGGTGACAGAGAAGTCGAAGGAGGGAAGAGAATAGTTGGATGTGGACCATGTGAAGGTAGAAGTGGAAATTGAAGAAAAGCCAATGAAGTTTTCCAGTTCTTGGAAAGAGGGACTGGCACTGATGCAGTAATTAATGTATTGGAAAAAGAGGCAAGGGAGAGAACCCAAGTAGGACTGGAACAAGAAATATTCCATATATCCCATGAAAAGGCAGGCATAACCAGGACCTGTCCAGATTTGTATAGCAAAACCTTTTATTTGGAGGGGTTGAAGGTGAACCTGTTCGATGTAAGAACATGTTCAGCCAGGTGGTGGGTAGGGACTGGTTGAGTCTTTGTTCAAGGATGCAGGCTGTCCTGGTGAAGGTTGGAGGTGTAGAGAGATTGGACGTTTATGGTGAAAAGGAGACAGATAGGACTAGGAATCTTTTCACTGTCCTCAGATTAAGAATATGCTTTAGGATCTATATTTAATGCTGATAGCAGATTTTCATCTGCTTTTCTCGTTTCACTCTGTTGTAGGCTAGAAATTTCTCTGTGTTATTTTTAATAAATTGGTTAAAAGGTTCTGGTTCTGGTAGCAGATTTTCATCTGCTTTTCTCGTTTCACTCTGTTGTAGGCTAGAAATTTCTCTGTGTTATTTTTAATAAATTGGTTAAAAGGTTCTGAACAAGGTTCATTTCTGTCAAATGCTGCAAAGACTCTCAACTCTCAGGAAGGCAGACTTTCTGGTATCTTCTGATCATTTCCGCTGTGGTGAGGACCTGTAGAAAGGACCTTTCTCTTTGCAGTTTCTTTTAATATATTGCTATGGGGTTTTAGCAGAGATATCAATGGATGTGAGGCGGAGGTGGCAGTGGAGATGATAAGGGAAGGAGGGCATAGCAACAGTGAACAGAGAGAGCAATGATATGTCAGCTGTACTCAGGATTTCCATTAATTGGAAGGAAACCCCTCAAATATAAATCATCCCCAGTAATTGGCTTACAATCTTTCAAAGGTCTCTGAGCAGTCCTGATACTTAATTTATTTACTGAACCATGGAAATAGTCTGCTTGATTGATTTAATAAAAATTAATGAAGTCCTCAAGAAAGGATGACAGTTGCTCCTTGAGACCCGGGCCCTCATACATTTGGCTCAATGAGAAAGTTTGACAGCCTACAGAAGTAAATGTACCTTAGAATCTCTGATCTTCTGGGGTGAGTGGGAAGTTATGAAATTATATTTCTATGATATCCTCTACTGAATGAAAAATTGGAAATGAGTCAGTCTTGGATTTTAAAGGCATCAAGGAGGAGTGAAATGGATGGTTAGCATGACCTGGAGATTTAATGGTATTACTATCACAGAATAAAACTGTGATACTCCTTTGAATAGGAAGCGGGTTATAAGGCTTTACAAATATATCTCCATTTTGTTATTACTTGGCAGTTGAAAGATATGCCTATGTGCTCACTCTTTCCAGCAATATGGCTTTAGAACATTTAAAGCTCTGGCTGCACTCAACACAAAATGGTCCAATTTAACTGAGAATGGTAATTCCCTCCTACTCAAAAATACAAGCAGCAGCTTACTAAACATTCCCAAAGGGTTTGAAAATCTGCTCTGAAGGCAAAGGTTTAAAAGCAATGCACAGATTCTTTGACTAGAGATACCTATTTCTGATAGAATGGACCCTAGATAGATATCTGTCAAGTGCATTCTGCCTGTGGTGGTCACATGCTTCACTGGTACACCATCATCACTGCAAGAGAAAATAGATTCCCTGACGTTGAAGAAATTAGCCACTGTGCCAGTGTTTAAGTGGTATTTTCCTAGTTCTTTTCATTCTTCTTACAACACCATTATTTCAACCTACCAAAGTATCCCCCACAGTCTTTTTTTGATAAATTTAATTATTTGTAGTTAACTGAACATTGAGCAGTTTTTAGAGCCTGGACCATTGTGATGGGATACCATTTTGAATAAATTAAGGGGATAGATCGATTAGAATAGGTGAAGATTGGAGCTGAATTAGAGAAAGCCAACAGAGACAAGATAGCTGAACTAACTTTTAAAGAATATTGGATGGAAGATTGGAATGAAGCAATTAACAATTTTTGGAATAATAAATTTAATGTTAAAATTTAATGTTAATGGCAAAAGCCTTGGTCTAATTCGGATTCTTCATGATAGAAAGAACTGAAGTACAGTTTAAAATTTAATGTAAACTATTGTTCTTTACAGATGTACACTTCTATAAATTTAGCAGTGAAGGCTGGTCTCAATGCTGCTGTTATAATCAGGCTGAAATATCTAACCCCTGTCTTTGATTATAATAACCAGGTTGGTCCTTCGTTATATGTTTCTTCTTTTGCAAATTAAGCACTTACAGTATTATAGGGTTTGCTGCAATGAACATGATGATAGCTGTTGACTTGGTTTTTGTGACTAATTTACATGGTCAAATTTCAGCATGTTCACAAATGCAAATTTCTCGTGACAAATTACATCCACACCTTCAAATTTCCTAATAGCCCCAAAAGCTTAAACTAATCATGGATAATTTTAATCTTTCTTGGTTCCCCAGTATTGTTTTTATTTCTTGATTTATGCCGGTGCTTTTCATCTGCTGTTTATTATTCTGTTATGCAATGATAATTCTAAAGGAAAAGCTGCTGTTCCATCGACAACTGGCCTCTAATTAGCACAGTAGTATTTGTCTGCAGACGCCTGAAATGGTCAGAAGAAAAGTTATAGCATGTAATTGGTTGGTAGCAAGAGAGGGTAACAGGTGCAGTGTCTGAGATAGACTTCACAATATACTGAACATTCTGATCGACCCTTTGGACCAAGAGAGGTCATTGGCATATTTTGATGATGATGTGCCGATTTCTTCTATAAGTTCTCTGGGGTAGGGGGTTATTAGTTGGGCTCTTGTGTGCTGTCTGCTTTTACATAGAAAGTAGAGAAATAATCTATCTAGATGCTACACCATTACATTGTGTTTCAAACCTTTGCATTCTACATTAAAAGATCATTTTACAAAGCTCCGCTGCAGAGATTCACTGCAGCTGGATACATGTTGGTGAGAAGGTTATACATGAAATAGCTTTGATGTTACTAAGGGTCCATGCCAGCAGAGGAACATTGTGAAACTAGTCATTACTTGCCCCTGCCATTGTCCCGTCATCTGCTAAATATGCCTACTCATGTGGGCAGCCTTCTTGTACTTTGCCTGAGGAAGGTGGCCCATCATTTGTGAGGTTTTCTTTGTGAAGCTAGTTGGAGAGTCAGTGTTTTTTTTTGACTGTGCTTAACATTGCTTAATTTTGCTCCCTAGCCGAACATAGCTAACTTGCTCAACACAGATCAAGGATTGGTCATGTAATCTTTCTGACCACTGTATGACCCAGTGAAATGCCATAGAAGGCAATTATTCTCTGACCCATAGAATCATGATCATAGAATTTTCCAGCACGGGGAGAGGTCATTTGCCAATGTTTCTATGCCAACACTTTGGAAGTGCGTGCACTTATTCCCAAATCCTTCCTTTTTTTCTATATCATTTTAAAATTTTTATTCCTCAAGTACCAACCAATTTGTCTTTCAAATGCTGTTGTAAGTTCTGCTTCCATCCCAGGTTTTCTTAAGTTAGACTATTTCTCAACAACTCTCTGGTCATTGTGTTATTGTAGTTCATGCTCCTGGAAATACATTGCTTTCAATTGGAATTAACCTCACTAAAAACTTTGCTGTTTGTGTACATGGACCCTAGTGAAAATGGGCCAAATCTGTGCCAAATATCATGTTCAGAAATCAAAATGCGTCAAAACTTTGCCCGTGGAATGCTGTGATGTGCTCTTAACAGCTGGCTGAGTGATAAGTTGATTGATCAATTATTTAAATTCTTGTCAAAATACATGATCTGTTATAAATGAATAATCAGCACAACCCTACTGTCAAAGACTTCACAATATTAGTCACTCCTAGTGCTTATGTAATTTATTTAACAGTATCATGTCTGTGTTCAAGCCAATTATGTTCAATATTGTTTGTTGCTGTGCTTCTTTGATAGCCAAGCTCTGAATTTAGGTGGTGAACGTTACATGACTATAACAAGCATTTTTTTATAGATATTATTTTCCCCCTGCTCTTCCCAAACTTTTCTGTCTTTAATCTTGGGATGCCATCTTTTGCCAAGTACAAAACCTGACATTCAGCAAAATAATATGGGGCAAGGAGAGGTTGGAGATCAAGGCTTGATGTGATGTTGGCTTCATTGGTGATATAAGTATCCTGATAAGTGACATTTACACATCACAATTAATGCACAGCAATGGGAAAATTCAGACTTTATTCTGTTAATATATTTGGATATCTGATTTCCATTACAGAAAATTCTGGATAGCCCACTGTCTGTCTTGTGATAGGTAGGTGTTAGGTTTACTACACTGAATAATTAGGAGGATCTCCAGAGTGGTCCAGGGTGAACCTGTTTTATTTTTCTTGCTCCATCTCACTGGTGAAGTGGCTGGTATTACTTGTATTCTGAAATAGTTGAGGGATCAGGAAGTTGCCTTCTGGATCATGGGCATGGGCACTCATGGGTATTGTAAAGGAATTCATGACAGCAAGTTTAAGAACAAACTGGTGAGACACAGGCAAAAAAAAAGGACTGAATGACATGGATTATATTTCAAGGAATGAGTTTTGGAGGGTGTTTTTGTTTTAGCGAGCCCGGATACCTACCAATGAGTTGAGCTAAATATCCTCCTCCTCTGCTGTAAAATTCTGAGAGAAACCGAATAAACCATTGTGTTTTTCAAACTTTGAGACCATCCTTGGTGCCCTTTTCCATGTTTGTATGTTCCAGTGTAACCCACAACCTACTGTCCCTGTCATAGGCACTAATCCACTGTGCCATCAGCTCATCCTCATTTCTAAATGTTTCAATTATTTCAAATATTGTTAATCTTTTTTTGTTTAGTTTAGCTGGTGCCTCGATTTCCATTTTAATTTAGCAAACAAATAGAGAAGAGAAGATAGAGTGAGGCCTGCAAGGATGTTGTCAGTAAGTGTTATGGTTAGGTCACAGGTTCTAAGGATATGGTTCTGAGTTCCAAATGTTATCTTGGTCACCAGGGAGATGCTAAGCAAAACCAAGGTTTCTTTCCCAAAAGGAGGTAAATTAAAGACTAAATTGACGGAGGCTTTTTTCTATAAATCTCTCATTGACTTTTTTACGTACTGCATCTGCAACGAATCGTGCGAGAACCACGTGTTGGCACATAGCATTGGGGATTGGCTTACTACATTTACCAACTTTAAAACTGGACACGAGGGAGGGATTATTGCTTGAATTTTAATATTTGCTTTGCTTTTGATTAGAATTTAATTGAAAACCTTCACAGCCTTCATAATGAACCTCTCATGTGTACAGTGTACAGAAGAAAGAATGAAAAGCTACATTATGTCATTTACTTTACATTTAACAAATTTCTCGGCATCTCAGTCCAGAAGTGGCTTATCCAATTCTCAAATTGGACATGCTTTTTGGTCACTGTCCTAATTGTAAATGAAGAGTTTTCAATGAAAGCATGAACATCCAGTCCCTATTCATGTTTGCAGATAAAACTCCGCACTTTCTGCGGCTTGGAGATGTGGAGACGAATTCTGGGCAGAATGCAACATTCCAGTGTGTGGCAGCTGGGCGAATGGCCGACACGCAGAGACTCTTGCTGCAGGTAAGAAAGTCAATTTTTCGGTCATCAAAACTTTCACGATCAAATGTGAAATATAAATTTTGCATTGGCCTTGCCTTGTCCCTTCAATCTCCACGCATTTTGTGGATCACAGAAAAAGGTGGAAGTATAAAATATGTCAAAGAGACATCAATGGTTAACATCTCCAGTGGTTAACTACACTTACTGTAAATTTCTGTTTTACTAACATTTAGTTGCTGTGAAATGAGAAAGATATTTCATTACCTGTTAATGTTGCAGGAGGGAAGAAAGGGATCTCTTTCCTTCTGAACAAAACAGTCATGGTTTTAACATTTAAGATTCACTTTTAAAGGAACATCCATTGCAACCTCTCCTAAAATGAAATAGAAATTGCAGCATGTTCTCCATTCACCAACCCCTGTGAAAGACCTTGAATTAATGCAATCATTTGTTTCAGTTGTGTTAGACTTAGTTAAAAGCAAGTCAGCAGAATCGAGCTTTGTGTGCAATGTTGCTGTTGGAGTTTAGCCAAGTAAAACCACACAACTTACAATGGTTGGTCACTGATAAGCTTTATAAAGTCAGGGTAGTTATGACATGAAATAAGGCCATTTGGCACACGGAGTCCATGCCGGTTAATGTAGAGCAATACAGTCAGCTTTGCGCTGCTTGTACAACTAGGACCACATAACCCATTAAGTCATTGTCCTGCAAGGCTATCTAGAGTTGGAGGGAAGAGCCCCAGCCTCCAGTGACAGGTATATGCCTCCTGATTCCAATAATGAACAAAACTGGTTGGTTTTTATCCACTGTGCTCTAATATACTACAGATCCCTTTAACTTGGGCATCAGATTACTAAATCTGCCTTGGATAATTGACTTGGTTCCAAGCTTCCATTCTTCAGACAGTTGTTCTTTAATTCTGCCTATCTCTCACAATTAAATAGTGATCAGATGATTGTCAAACAAGTAAATAGCACAGCTTTGAGCCCTGGCTAGGTGGGCAATAGTTATGCAGAACTCCTCACAAATGTATGGTGAACAGCACAACTCACCATGAAAAGTTGAGTGCATTGCACCATCCTGTTGATCATCGCATGGATACACACCCTACTCCTTTGAGCACGGTGTAACATTTCAGCAGTAGTTGTTCACGTCTTTGCAATGAGACCATGGTAGGCAAACTCTGGATATATGAGCCAATGTTCTCATACCCAGGTAATAGATTTCAGTATCTGTCGTCACAAATCTTAGTTTCTTCATTAGCTAGACAACAGACACTTTCAGTACGCTGTTGTGCCAGCCATCTTGATCATTTTTAGTTTTGTATTCAAAGATGTGGCATACAAAAGTAAGAAAGTAATATCGAACATGTACAAGACGTCAGGCCATAGTTGTGTTTTGGCTTCCTATGTTACAACAATAATTACACTGCAAATGTGCTTATTTGACTGTATAACACTTTGGGATGTCATGAGGGGGATGAAAGACTTGATATAAATACAAGTTCTTTTTTTCCTTTGGATTTGGTTATTGCAGGAAATACATAAAAGCAATGGAAAAGGTACAACATAGGTTCATTAGGCTATTACCAAGGATAAGTGATTATAGTTACAAAAGGAGACAAGAGTTGTGAAGGTTAAAGGATAATCTGATAGAGGTCTTCAGGATTATGAAGGATCATGATAAGGACAATTGTGGTGGATTGTTCATTGTTGAGAAGTTAATTTAGGACAACTCAAAAAAAATAAAAGGGGAGGTTTTTGGATGTTAAATTTTTCACCACATACTCGTTAAAGCTGAGACTTTGTAAAGGGAATTAGATAGCTGCTTGAAAAAGAAAAAATATTAAATAATATGATGAATAAGCAGGAGTTAGAAAAACCACCAACATATACTTCATTAGAAAGACTTGTACAAAGCAGCTTCACCCGATCTTTGCACAGACCTGGAATTTATGAATTTGCTGTCTGTCCTGCTTTCTCAGAGCTCACAGTGATGCAAGCCCAGCTAACTCTGTCCGCTGCTGTAAGGCTGGCTTTCTCCAAACACACAGTGCTGCTGGCTGTGCTGTTTCCTTGATCCCTGTTAATATTGCTCGCTGTAGCCTCATTCTGCCTTTAACTCTGCTCTGACAACCAGGTTTCAGTCAGCCCTTTCCCAAACATGTTATTCTTGCCCTCTGGCCCCACATTTATGTTAAAACCTGCTCAGTCTCTAACCCCAGGTTGATGTTAGCCCTGCTTTCTCTGACCTCAGCTTGACAATAGCTCTAATTTCTCCAACCCTGTTCTGTAGCATGGTTAAAATCCATTTTCTGGGCCTTTAATGAACTTGGGAGAAATATGTGATTAAGAAAGATTACGCTGTTGCTTAGCTTGCTAAGTTGATTTAGTCTAAATGATTACCATTTGTGAGTCTGTTGATTTAAACTCACACTGACTAAATGAAGCATGTAACAGCTGTTCGAGTATAAATAATAAAGCAATTAATAATGTTTTCTTGTCAGTGAACAGCTGTAACAATATAAGAAAATGGTGAGTTAGATTGTTCTTGGTAAAAGC
The DNA here is from genome assembly GCF_017639515.1 of Carcharodon carcharias. Lineage (NCBI taxonomy): Eukaryota > Metazoa > Chordata > Chondrichthyes > Lamniformes > Lamnidae > Carcharodon > Carcharodon carcharias. Next base: position 12,095,260 of record NC_054485.1, read on the forward strand.
TTTAGGGAGTTCTTGTACCTGTTTCAACCTGACACCTGCTAGAGCTGGTTAATCAATGATGTGAACCCAACAGAGAGCTGTGCCTGTTAATACAATTATTGAACCTCTGGGATAGACAGCTCCCTGCTCACATTAAAAAATTGTTCAAGGAAGAAAGAGACAAATGAAAAAAAAGACTTCCATTGCTATAGCACCTTTAAAGATCTTGATGTCCCAAAGTACTTTACAGCCAATGAAGTACTTTTGAAGTGTAGTCACTCTTGTGGTGTAGGAAATGCAACAGCCAGTTTGTGCATAGCAAGGTTCTGCAATCAGCAGTGTGACGATGACCAAATCATCTGTTTTAGTGTTGTTGTAGGAGGATAACATTTGCCAGAACACAATGTAGAACTCCCTCGTGCTTCTTCAAAGTAGTGCAATGGGACCTTTAACCTATACCTTGGTTTACCATCTAGTGAGGAAGATGAAATGTAAATCTGGATTTTGTCTCAAATCTCTGGATTGGAGCTTGAACCCACAATGTTCTGACTCCAGCTAGAGTGCAAATGACTTGAGCCATGGTTGACATTTATAAGGCTGCATCTGTGCAGCCTGTAACAAATCAGTTTTTACTTCCTCATTCTGAAGTGGTATTCTGATATCACAAAATTACAAGGCTGAAGACCACATTGGCGATGTGGCCGGGGATTTTCTTTGGGGCAGGGGGAGGTTTTGTTTTCAGTTTCCAGTGCAATGGGAGTCAAATTATTTCTGCTTCTACTCCAATACTAGCATCTTCCCATCCACACTGACAGTAGCGTATCTACTCCCTTAAAAAGTTCCCAGACTGCCAAATGGATGCCTCTCCATAATATCGGAAACGGGGTGAAATGGCCTTCTTTGGTGCTTAAAGATTCTATGATTGGACCAGCACGAAGCTTACGCCTCTTGCCTAATTGCACTTTTTGTGACATTACATCCAAAATATACCGTTCAATTTACGTCAGTGCAAAACCACTTTGCATTGAGTCAAAATGTATGGTTTGAGCGGCCTCCTGATTAAACTAACTTTTTGCAATTTTTCTTCTCAAAGCCGCCGTTATGTTTGAACATGATCGCATTAATTTTGTTCACAGAGGCAGCACAGAGGTACCATCCCAGTAGCCCTGCTAAAATGCACCAGCCCCAAGCGTATCCTGGCAACATTTCAGCTACATGAGGTGACGAAGAAAGACCAGGATCTGTATCGATGTGTGAGTCGATCTGTGAAAGGATCCGGAGTATCTAACTTTGCTGAGCTGATCATCAAAGGTAACATTGCTGTTCGAGGTTCTCCTGCACAACACACTGGTGTCAGATTGACACATAACTGTTAACATCCAATTCCTTTCCAATCAGTTCTTGTCCCAGTTCCATGACTCCTCCTCTGCAGTTGAACTGAGCACAGAGCCTTTTACCCTGTGTCAGGGAATGTCACTCGTCAGCTTATCAGGGCAGGTCCCTTACCAACCTTTGGTCTGCAGATATTTCAGCTCTTATTCCTTCCTATTGGCATATTTGCACCAGGCCCAAACCTCACTCCCCTGACCTGCTGTTGTCTTCAGCATTAAAACTGAGCAGTATTTTATTAAATTTGTATTTATTTTCTGCTGTCTAAATAGCAATCATTGTTCACCAAACATAATGGATTGCCTTATAACATTTCAGGAGCACAATAAAGCACTTTGTAAGTATATAAATATTTAATGTTCGTTTATTACAACCGATTTCATTTAAGTGGGCAAAAGTCAGTCAGTGCCTTTTGTTGCATTTAACTGATCCATTGGCCTGGATTTTCATCCTTGGGGAGTTGGTAAAATTACTGGCTCGGCCTGCCAGCCTTAGGAGAAAGTGCCCGCCAAGGCAGAATCTTCATTGTTGGGGGCAGGGTGTAGGCTGGATTTGGGCCAGGAGGAAGTGCAGAGGCAGCCACAGGGACTGCCAAATGCAGGGCTGGCTGTGTAAAAGGGTTGCCTTGGTGGAGTGGGACTTGTCTCAGTGGAAAAAAAACACAAAGGCCCTCCAGTCCTCATCCCTGACACCCCCTTCACCCTCCAAACACTCCCCATGCCCCATTCATGCCACCTCAAGCCTCCCCCCACCTACTCCCTATGCCCTTTCATGCCCTCTATGTCAGGCTGTGCCCTTCCACCCACCCCCTTTTAATTTATTCACGTGATGTGGGCGTCGCTGGCTAGGCCAGCATTTATTGCCCATGCCTAATTGCCCTTGAGAAGGTGGTGGTGTGATGCCTTCTTGAACTGCTTCAGTCCATGTGTTGCAGGAACGTCCACAGTACTGTTAGGAAGGGAGTTCCAGGATTTCAATCCAGTGAAAGAATGGCGATGTAGCTCCAAGTCAGGATGGTGTGTGACTTGGAGGGGAACTTGCAGGTCATGGTATTCCCATTCATCTGCTATCCTTGTCCTTCTAGGTGGTAGAGTCGTGGATTTGGAAGGGACTGCTGACAGAGCCTTAGTGAGCTGTTGCACTGTATCTTATAGATGGTACACATTGCTGCTACTATGCGTTGGTAGTGGAGGGGATGAATGGTGAAGGTGGTTGATGGGGTGCCAAACAAGCAGGCTGCTTTGTCCTGGACAGTGTCAAATTTCTTGAGTATTGTTGGAATTGCACTCATCCAGACAACTGGAGAGTATTCCATCACACTCCTGACTTGTGCCTTGTAGATGGCAGATAGGCTTTGGGGAGTCAGGAGGTGAGTTACTCTCTGCAGACATCCCAGCTTCTGACATGCCTTTGTGGTCACAGTATTTCTGTGGCTGGTACAGTTCAGTTTCTGGTCATTGGTAACCCCCAGTGGTGGCAATGTTATTGAATGTCAAGGGGAAATGGTTAGATTCTCTCTTATTGGAGATGGTAATTACCTGCCACTTAACAGCCCATGCCTGAATGTTGTCCTGTTCTTGCTGCTTACGGACACAGACTGCTTCAGTATCTGAGGAGTCGCGAATGGTGCTAAACATTGTGCAGTCATCGGCGAACATCCTCATTTCTGACTTTATAATGGAGGGAAGGTCATTGATAAAAGAGCTGAAAATGGTTGGGCCTAGGACACTACCTTGAGGAACTCCTGTAGCGATGTCCTGGGACTGAGATGATTGACCTCCAACAACCATAACCGTCTTCCTTTGTGCCAGATATGACTCTAACAAATGGAGAGTTTTCTCCCTGATTCCCATGGACTTCAATTTTGCTAGGGCTCCTTGATGCCACACTCAGTCAAGTGTTTCCTTGATCTCAAGGCCAGTCACTCTAACCTTACCTCTTGAGTTAAATTCTTTTGTCCATGTTACACCAAGGCTGTAATGAGGTTAGGAGCTGAGAGGCTCTGGTGGAATCCAAACTGAGCATGTCCCCTAATGCCCTCATGCCATGATCTGGTACTTTCGTGACTGTTGACCCACTGTAAACTTTCTAGAACCAATGAACATCATAGTGTAAAGTGGGATGTGTAAAAAAAACTGTGAAAAATATATTTCATAAATTTCCCCTATGGAAAAACAGCTCTGGACTGAAAGCTAATAAAGTGTCAGTCATCCAGGCCCTTTGAAGCTTCATAAACCACAAACACTTGAATCTACTTAACTGAAATTTTCTTCAGCGATCAGAGAGCATGAGTTGTCATTCAAGCAATGTTTCCACTGGAGATCAGGTGTTCATTTATTCAAACAGATGCCTGGCTCCTAGCCAAGCATACATGCCTGGACTCCACTTGCCTGGATGAGGCAGCTCCAAGAAAACTCAAGAAGCTCAAACCATCCAGGACAAATCAGCTTGCTTGGTTGGCACCTCATCCACTATTTTCAACATTCACTCCCTCCACCACCGACGTACAGTGGTAGTAGTTGTACCATCTACAAGATGCACTGCAGCAACTCACCAAGGCTCCTTCAACAGCACCTTCCAAACCCATGTCCTCTGCCACCTAGAAAGACAAGGACAACAGATGCAGGGGAACATCACTTGTACATTCCCCTTCAAGTCACACACACTATATCGCCATTCCCTCACTGTCGCTGGGTTAAGATCCTGAAACTTCCTTCCCAACAGTACTGTGGGTGTACTGACACCACACGGACTACAGCAGTTCAAGAAGATAGCTCACCACTACCTTCTCAAGGACAATTAGAGACGGGCAAAAATAAAACCATCCATTCTCTAACTTTGTACCTAGCAAAATTGGAGGGGCCTTGTTGTTTCTGGTCTGCATTGTTTCTTCTTTGCTTTGTAAGGGGGTGAAACCTCTGACTGCCTCTTACAAGGTGAATGATAGTCAAAGGGTGGAGCAAGGGGTGAGGACTCTTTAACCTCGGAGTTAGCACTCCTGAGCTGGCAATGATCACATTGTAGTGGTGCTGCCACATGTACACAGGCATTAGTGATAGGGTCTCTACCAAGGCTAAGGGCCAAGATCCCCCGACACAACCGCCACCCCCAACTGAGAACCTGGCTGGCCTACGGAGCCTGAGAAATGCAACGACGTAGGTGCCAGAGTTACCAGCGTGCATGATAAGCATCTGAGAAGTGCCTGAAGTAGTGCTCGCACCCACCACCAGGGTCAGCTCTGGAAGGGACCATTGTGAACAACCCAAGTATAGCCACTGGGATTAGCACCAGAGGAAATTCAGGCTCATAGATCTCAATCCTGTCTTTACCATTGTATATGTCACAAAAAACTGTTTAAGATTCTGTGACTGTTACCTTATAGGGCACCATGAAAAATTGGCTTCATATTGAATAAAATGTCTTTCTTTAAAATATCACTGAATGGGAACTACATTGGCCTCCGTTACTTTGGATTAGGAGGTCAAATATAATCCTGAGTTCCAAATCCTGAACACTACCTAGTGACTGGTGGGTACTGCTAATATCAGGTGGAGACAGGATCACACTTGCTTTCTATAGTCAAATATTCCATTCACAGTCACCACTGGTGCTTACGCATGAAGAATAGTCACTTGGCTGAGGTACTAAAGGATTTACTGCTGTTGATGAAATCCTATCTCGGCAAGTGTCATTGTGGTCTAGTCACCCAGACACTAGAGGGGAAACTAGGAATTTCCTAAGTGAATAAATACCAAGCAGTGATTGTATCACTTTAACAACCAAGGACTTTTCCTGAAAATCAATAATCACTGTTTATAAGGACAAGTGTTATGACACAGCAGCTGGTAAAGGCTGAGTTGTTTAAATCCCAGAGGGAAACTTGAACAACTGAGCTATATTTTCAGTTGGTATGCTTGAGATGCAGCTCTGAATTCAGTAATAAAACCGCCTCAAGGTTTTTTACATAAAACTAAATTAAACGTTTATTAATATAACAACAAATTTAAACACATACACATGTCTACAAATTACTACCATAATAACTTCTAAACAAATCATCAGATTAATCACTCCCAGGTAAATCTTTACCAAGGCAACAATAATCCATAGACTTTAAACAGACACCAAGCAAAGTACATTTGACCTTACGAATTCAAAATGAGGTCCCTTGCAATTTGGTTCCTTTGCACACAGTTGTAGGCTTACAGGCTAGTTAGATGTTACATGCCTCTGACTTGCACACACAAACTCCTCTACCTTTCCCTTTGAATGTATATTTCCATTGTATTACTAGGTTTTTAATCTTATCTCTCTTAACAATAATCCTTTCATTCCACCAAATTTACTAGTAATATAATCATGTTGCTTGGTGTTTCCTAGCTAGGTGCAAGATTTTACCCGTTCTCTTGAAAGGCTAATTCAACAAATGCAAATGTCCTCTTTACCTTCTAACTTGCATTTATCTAATTAATATCTCAAGATACTATACATCAAAGCACCCAGACTAGCTGGTTTTAATCCAATTAAACTACACACAGACATACACACAGACCCTACTACAATTCCAATTTTAAAATAATTTCCAATAACATTATAGACATTAATATCTCCATGACACAAGCATGACATTTTTGTGGTGACAATGTCTTGTGAGATGTTATGAATAATGTCGAGGAGCTGTGAGGATGATTAACTGCTGTAGGTTATATCTGCATTATTTAGCTAAAGTCAGTATTATGTCCGGATGAATCAATAATCATAGATCCAACAAATTTCATATATCGAAATCCATTTAAGTAACAATTCAATTATACTAGTAATAGGGCCTCAAGGTTGTTTCATTGTATCCACATGTGACCTTTCGAACAAGCCTACTTTAGTTCCTTCAAGGTGAGAGAAATAAATGAAATGGTTCTGTTGTCCCATGATAAGTTTTGCTATCACTGGTACGATGTAAGGTGGAACTTTGTTTTTGCATTATTGGATAGAACGTTTACAAATTCAACATGCTGTCTGATGTTGAACATAATGCAAATATAAGATAAGGTAAAGAAAGCCCGAAGTGATCATTCCACTTCCAAGCAAAGTGCATCATATGAATTAAACATATTTCTGTATGCTGAATAGCATAAGAATGAATCTGTCATATCCACGTTAATAAGCAGCAAAATGGAATTTTGCCAATGCAGATTATGAAATCCGTTGGATTAAAGAAGACGATTTGTCTCAAAATTTGTGCCACCAATCCCTGAAGAAATAATTTACTTTCTATGATGTTTTAGAACTGTCAAGAGCACTTGATCTGACTGATTGCTGTGCTGAATGTGGAAACTAAGCAACAAGTTCCTATCAACAGCATAACTGTTCAAAGCAAATCACATCATCTCAAAGATAAATCCACCATCAAGCCAGGACGCCACCAGTCATGTGTGTACTATAACTATCATGGAAATGATCCCATGATGCTAATATTCTAACAGAAGACAAAGTATGTCCTGAATGTTGGAAAGAAAATGACCCCTTTCAGTGTTATCAGTCATTCCACCATAGACCTCCCACAGAAACATTGGATGAGCCATGGTAACCCAGGTGCCTATCGGTGAACATATAGCTGGTAAAAACCATGCAGCATGTATCAAGTTATTGAATCAGAACCTACTGTCTACACCTCTACAAATGATGTATATTCATTCACTAGATGAGAACAGAACACCGTCAAGTAAGTAATCAGTAACAAGCCAATAATAGTACACTTTCAAGGTGCACAGATTAGAGTTATCATTGACTTCAGGTGTTCCCTAAATATGATCAATCAAGCTACTAGTCTATTGTTTGCTTGTTCTGATGCTCAACAGAAGCTACACCATGTGCAGATCCAGTTTCTTCCATTTGTAAAGGTAGCAAACATAGCAAGTAGACAATCTCAGTGGATGTGTGCAATGTGGATGGAAAGCCTGGTTGTCTGCTTGGTCTACATACAACTCAAGCATTGCAACACTTTCTTCTTCTTTGTGTTACAATCTTGGTAGAGGCCACTAACTTTAAAAAAAAAAATCCAAAATCCCTGTTGTTTACTGACAGAACGAAGGCACAAGTTTCCATGGTTTAAAACAAAAGAATTTTTACAAGAGTCAAACAAAGCATAACTGAATACTATCTTAGGTACCTTCCTATTCTCTAAAACTCCAAGTCAACATAAGTTAAACATGAATTATAAGGCAACTTGCAGTCGATTATAAACAATAAATTACACATTAAATGGCGAAAACAACTAAAACAGAACTGGCTTGGCTGTTCTCTAAGCATGTATGTCATTATGTATAGGAAGAAAACTAAGTCAAAGTTAAAAGTTGGAGGACAGTGGTATAACTGAAGATGCAGATAGTCTTGTAATATGTCTTGCCTCAATTAATTGTCTTCCATCCCAGGAATCCTAATGAGTATTGTAACATGTACATTGCAAACAAAGCAATTCAATGAAAACATGATATGCCAACCCAGGAAAGATTCTCAGGGGTAAATGGATCTTTTTTTTTCCAAAGCTAAACCTGATATTTGGATATCACTTGCTAGAGCTTGATAATGGAGCCATTATATTGCAACATAATGATCTGAAGTGATACAAATGGAAATCAATGCATCTTCAGCAGCAAAAGCATTTCTAATGTGAAGATAGATATAATCACAACCTTTTGCAAACCAAGCAATGGGCAATTGCCATCTTGTGATATATTTATTTGATATCAGTAGACCAATGCAGATCTATGTTGATAGCAGTGCAGTTGGTTTAGGAGCCATTCGTATGCAAACAGATGATGTTGATGCAACTAGACCAATGATCTATGCCAGTTGATGATTTAATTCCACAGTGGGTCACTACACCAAGAATGGGTGTGAAGAATTGGCAGTTAAGTGACTGAGCAACCATTTCACCTATACATCTCTGGCCAACAACATGTGGTGACAAGCTTTTGATCCTCGTATTCCCTGATCCACAGATTGAACATTCTTCCAGGACCTAGAGCTGTTTGCTGAAGTGTCCAGTTTTGTTATGTGACTGTTAACCGTCCCCTGGATCTGAAACATGCTACAAAGCCCAAATCCAAATGTAGAAACAAGTTATTATCTAGAGAGAGAGAGCTGAGGACATCACTAATTTTGTAGCTCAACATGCTATGCCCAAGCCACTCACTGTAACTAATACCAAGCAAGATGCAGAGAAGGAGCGTACATTATATACACAAATTGTTGCCACAAGTTGAAAGCAGACTACTAGCAGTTATGGCTGTCTCTCCATTTATCACCAACAATGATATTCTCCTAAATGTCAGGTGTTTGGTCATCCTAACAAGACCAAAGCCATTTTCAGAACATACATCCAGTTCCTAGGCCTAGATAGTAAACTAGAAGCGGCTATAAAAGACGCCAGTGAACAGAAGGCAGCATCTGTACTTACATAGCGCTTAAATACATTCAAATTCCCGAAGGACTTCACAGAGGCATTATAAAACAAAATATAACACCAAGCCACATAAGGAAATATTAGGACAGGTGACCAAAATCTTGGTCAAAGAGGTAAAGGAGAAAAGCAAGGTGGAGTGACAGAGAGATTAGTGCCCAGGCAACCGAAGGCACAGTCACCAATGGTGGCGATTAAAATAAAGGATGCTTAAGAGGCCAGAATTAGATTAGTGCTGAAATATTGGAGGGTTGTGGGACTGGAGGAGATTACAGATGAGGCCATGGAGGGATCCATGAAGGATCGGAATTTTAAAATCACCATTAAATATTTATGGGAAACAGTTGATGTTGAAATAACCATAATCATCATCTACTGAACTATGTCCTTTTTTTTAATTCGTTCATGGGATGTGGGCATCACTGGCTAGGCCAGCATTTATTGCCCATCCCAAATTACCCCTGTTCACATTTCTGTGGGTCTGGAGTCACATGTAGGCCAGACCAGGTAAGACGCAGATTTCCTTCCTTAAAGTGAACCACATTGATGAACCAGATGGGTTTTTACAACGATTGACAATGGTTTCATGGTCATCATCAGACTTTTAATTCCAGATTTTTATTGAATTCAAATTTCACCATCTGCCATGGTGGGATTCAAACCCAGGTCCCAGAGCATTACCTTGGATCTCTGGAATACTACTAATCCACTACAATATGCCGCCACTTTCCCCAGGACTGGTTGAAATAACCAAAATTTAGAGCATTTAGTGTTAGTATTCAATATCCTTTCAAGATGTATGCAGAACTAAATTCCAGAAGGAGTAAAGTCAGATAGCAGAGGCCATCATCCAACACCCTCACAGAACACCTTGGATTTTGCCACTGTCAAATCACGTCAAATTCTCAGGCTGTCAGAACATTGAAAGCTAGCAAGAATTGTGTCCAGCTGTGGGACAACAACAACAACTTTGGTCATTCCTATGTAAGTACCGAGCTATGCCTCATTCCAGTTCAGGTGAAGCATCTGCAGAAATGTTGAGCACTGCAGTGCGTCACTCTATCACTTCTAAATAACATGATGAGCTATAAAGAAAGGTTGGAGAATCAAGGTCGATGCTCAATATTCAAGGGTATTCGATGTTCCGGAAAAATAGGCAACAAGGAAAAGGAGGTGGGGTAGCTTTGTTAATAAAGGAAGGGATCAACGTGGTGGTGATTAGTGATATAGGTGCAAAAGACCGTGATGTGGAGTCAGTGTGGGTGGAAATAAGGAATAGCAGGAGGAAGAAGCAATGGGTGGGAGTTTCTATAGGCCCCCAAAGAGCTGCCTCACTGTAGGACAAAGTATAAATCAGGAAATAATGGAGGCATGTAAAAAGGGCACTACAATTGTCATGGGTGATTCGAATCTGCACATTGACTGGACAAATCAGATTGGCAGGGGTAACATGGAAGATGAATTTGTAGAGTGCATCAGGGATTGTTGCTTAGCGCAATATGTTGCAGAACCTACCCGGCAACAGGCTATTTTCAATCTAGTACTGTGTAATAAGGTGGGATTAATAAGTGATATCGTAGTTAATGATTATCTAGGGGAAAGCGATCACAACATCGTAGAATTTTGAATTCAGTTTGAGGGCGAGCAACTCGGGTCTCAAACTAGTGTCCTCAACTTAAATAAGGGCAATTACAGAGGTATGAAGAAAGAGTTCTCTAAAGTGGGTTGGGAAAATAGACCAAGGGGAATGTCAGTGGATGACCAGTGGCAGACATTTAAGCAGACATTTCATAATGCTCAGCAAAAATTTAGCCCGGTCAAAAAGAAGGACTCGATGAGAAGGATGAACCACCCATGGTTAACATAGGTGGTCAAGGAGAGTATCCAATCAAAAACGAAGGCATACAAAGCAGTGAAAACTAGTGATAGGCCAGAGGATTGGGATTTTTTTAGGAACCAGCAGCGGATGACTAAAAAGCTAATAAAGAAGGAGAAAATTGATTATGAAAATAAATTGGCAAGAAATATAAAAACAAACAGCAAGAGCTTCGGTGGTTATATAAAAAGAAAGAGAGTGGCTAAAGTGAGCAATGACCCTTGGAGGATGCGACCGAAGAATTTATAACAGGGAACTGGGAAATGGCAGGTAATTTAAACCAATATTTTGCATCGGTCTTCACAGTGGAGGACACTATAAACATCCCAAAGATATCAGATAAGCAAGGAGCTAATGGGAAGAAATATCTTGTAACAGTCTCTATCACAAGGGACAAAGTATTTGATAAACTAATGGGACTAAAGGCAGACAAGTCACCAAGACCTGGTGGCTTGCATCCAAGGATTTTAAAGGAAGTGGCTGCAGAGATAGTGGAAGCATTGGTCGAAATATTCCAGAACTCACTGGATTCCGGGAGGGTCCCAGCGGATTGGAAAACCACTAATGTGACACCCCTGTTCAAGGAGGGAGGGAGACAAAAAGCAGGAAACTATAGGCCAGTCAGCCTAACATCTGTAGTTGGGAAAATGCTAGAGTCCATTATTAAGAAAGAAATAGCAGGACATTTAGAAAAGCTTAACACAGTCAAACAGCGTCGACATGGTTTTGTGAAAGAGAGATCACGTTTAACAAATTTGCTCAAGTTCTTTGAGGATATAACAAACAGAGTTGATAAAGGGGAACCAGTAGATGTAGTGTATTTTGGATTTCCAGAAGGCATTCAATAAGGTGCCACATAAAAGGTTATTGAACAAGATAAGAGCTCACGGTATTGGGGATAATGTATTAGCATGGATTGAGGATTGTGAACATGCAGAAGACAGAGTTGGGATTAATGGGTCTTTTTCAGGTTAAAAAGCCGTAACTAGTGGAGTGCCACAAGGATTAGTCCTAAGGCCTCAATTATTTGCTATCTATATGAATGACTTGGAGGAGAGGCAGAATGTAATTTATCCAGATTTGCTGACGATACAAAAATAGGTGGGAAGGCATGTTGTGATGAGGACATAAGGAATCTGCATGAGGATATAGATAGGTTGAGTGAGTGGGCAATAACTTGGCAGATGGAGTTTAATATAGGAAAGTATGAGGTCATACACTTTGGTAGGAAGGATCAAAAGGCAGACTATTATTTAAGTAGAGAGAGACTCCAAAAAAGTGCAGCACAGCAGGATCTGGGCGTTCTTGTACATGAAACACAAAGTTAGCACGCAGGTGCAGCAAGTAATTAAGAAGGCAAATGGAATTTTGACCTGTATTGCTAGGGGATTGGAGTTGAAAAATAAGGAAGTCTTGTTACAACTGTACAGTTGAGGTCGCATCTGTAGTAGTGTGTACAGTTTTGGTCCCCGTATTTAAGAAAGGACATACCGGTATTGAAGGCAGTTCAGAAGATGTTCACTAGGCTGATTCCCGGGATTAAGGGGTTGAGTTATCAAGAATGGCTAAACAGGTTAGGCCTTTATTCATTAAAGTTTAGAAGAATGAGGGGTGATCTTATTGAAACGTACAAGATTCTGAGGGGACTTGACATGGCGGATGTTGAGAAGATGTTTCTCATAGTGGGGGAATCTCAAACTAGGGGACATAGTTACAGAATAAGAGGACACTCAATTAAAATTGAGATGCGAGGGAATTTCTTCTCTCAGAAGGTAACGAACGTCTGGAATTCCCTACCCCAAAGAGTTGTGGAGGCTAGATCATTGAAAGTATTTAAAGAGGAGGTAGATAAATTTTGAAATATCAGGGAGTTGAGGGCTATGAGGAGCTGGCATGAAAGAGGAGTTCAGGCCTGGGACCGATCAACCATGATCTTATTGAATGGCGGGGCAGGCTTGAGGGGCCGAAAGGCCTACTCCTCCTATTTCTTATATTCTGATGAAAGTGCATGCTGATCAAAACCATCAAACCTAGTGATATCAAAGCTGCTGACTAGTGAGAAATAATAAGCAAGGGAACATAACTCCAAACAAAAACAAAAATAGCTGCAGAAACTCAGCGTGCTGATGTCAATGCGCACTCTTGCAATATTTCAGTAGGCTGGCGCGCGATGAAGATGGAGGTGCACCCGCCATTAATTAAATGGCCAGTTAAGGCCCTTGAGACACCAATGGTCTCGGACTTTACGTAGCCCGCGCGATTTTCAGGATGTCACATGGGCTGAACAGGCAGGCAGGCTACAATTTCAAAAGCCTCATCCATGGGTGGGATAAGAGGGGTCAGTGGGCTTGTAAATGTGAGTAGTTTGTAGTTTAGGATATAACTTGCTGCTGGTTGCTTGTGTGGACAGGACATCTTCATTTCGCTTCAGAGCTGCTTTGACAGAAGTAAGAGGCTACAGTTCAGGACTCAGTGTTGTTTTCCAGGCTGCCAGAGGATTCATACCTCTTTGGGCCTTGCAGGTATCAGACAACCTTCCCTTACCCTGGTAATGGGGATTGTGGTCTCTGCTGAAGGCACCTTCTCTGAGGAGGAAGAGAGGGCCAGAAGGGGAAGGAGGCCAGGTGTCCCTATTCAGCCTCCAGGGGAGCAACCTGTGGGAGGAGAGGCGCAGGCACAAGGGGTACAGGGCCAACAGGGAAGTCCAAGGCAGAAGATGCCATTATCCTGCTGCCAGCGTTTACAGGCGGCGATACAACTACCTCAATATGTCTGAGGTGCAATGCCAAAGGAGGCACCACCTCTCAAGGGAGGCCATGACCTCCATCTGTCAGAGGATTGGTCCTGAGATCAGCTCCAACCTTGTGGGTGGACACCCTGTGCCAGTGATCTGAAGGTCACAGTGGCCCTCAACTTCTATGCCTCCAGCTCTTTCCAGGGCTCAGTGGGGATCTGTTTGGAGTTTCCCAATCAGTTGTCCACAGTTGTGTCGAACTGGTGACAGACACTCTGTTCAGGTGTGCATTGATTTTCATTCACTACTGTACGGATGAGGCCAGCCAGGCAGAGCCAGTCAGAGGCTTTGCAGCGATTGCTGGGTTCCCCCATGTTCAGGGTGCAAACGACATGTGGCCATCAAGGCGCCAGCAGGTGAGCCAATGCCTTTGTCAACAGGAAGAGATTCCACTGCATGAAAGTGCAGATAGGTACCCTGGCAGCTTCCATGACACCTATATCCTGAGACACTTCCAGGTGCCAAGGGTCTTCAGTGCTCCAGCCCAACTTGATGGACGACAAGGGCTGTCCCTCCAAAAGGTGGCTCATGACGCCTCTCTGCCACCCAAGAACAGAGGCCAAACAACACGCCTCCACAAGGGCATAGAGGGAACCATCAGTCTTCTCAAGATGCGCTTCTGATGCCTAACCGTTTAGGGGATGTACTGCAATACCCCCCCAGATCGTGTGTCATTGATAGTGGTTGCATGCTGCGCTTTCCACTGGCACTGGAAAGGGGGGATGCAGAGGAGGAAGAATATCTTGACCCATCTGCACAGGCAACTGATGATGAGTCCAGTAACGAGTCCGAGAACGAGCATGGTCAGGAGAACGCTGAGGGCATAGACATTGACCTGGGAAACCTCCAGGGAGGCAGGGACACCTGGGACGCTTTGATCCAATGCTCCTTCAGCTAGCCTGCCAAATGAGAACCAGCACCACATGCCAGGGCTGCAGGCTGCATACTCGATCCCTGACAGGACCAGTTCCTTGGTCAACAACATACACTATGTGCCATTTCGATAAAGTTTAAGGAGAAACACGTCCATCATACCCATCATGGCTTACCCTGCACCTGCAGAACTAATGAAGCATCCAGAGGCCAGTTGCACAAAAACATATTTAATTAACTGGAGCCTGGCAAACATTCTACAAATTAACATTGACAGATGTTTTCCATCACACCAATAAACACTGAATGGAAAAATGGGGGAAATAAATATCACCCGTGATCAGGCCATGTTGTGATTAAGGTGCTTTAATTTTTCACTTGTGGGTGCTACATCCCCCCTCACTGGCACCGCCATTGGAGACACCCTGCTCACTCTGCTGTCCTGTTGGCCTTGATGACTTTGGCAGGCATCCTCTGGCCAGTGGAGCCGGTGCTGGCCCTGGCTGGTAGGGAATCTCCCCAGTCGCCACAGCCTCATCAAATGCCACAGTCATTGGCAGAGGGGTGGAGGAGCTGCTGCCCTCATCCAGGGCGCCCTGCGAGGAGCCCGCAAAGCCAATAGGCAGCTAGTGTGCCAAGGTGAGGTTGCTCTGGACCTCCCTGCTCACCATTGATGGCTGGGCACCTAGCTGGGATACTGGGTGCCCAAACCCAGCTGAGGTCATTCTGTGAGGGCTTGCAGGTCCAAGCCCATCCCAAGGAACCCCTGATGCAGTTCCTGGAGGAGCCTCTCCATGAGAGTCGCCACCCTCTCCATGGAGGAGGCATTGCACTCAGCCATGAGGGTCAACGCATTGCCCACGCTCCGCAAGGACTCTTCTACAATGGAGACCATCGCGCGCATTACCTCATGTATCTCCGCCAGATCCTCCCGCACTCGCTGCTGGACGCTCAGCATCTGCTGCCTCATGGTGACTCCAGAGGTACATCATCAGCCATCGACTGAGCATAGTCCTGGTCCCCAGCTGTCCTCCGATTGCCGCGCCCTGGGCACTCTCTGCCTCCGCCTGCACCTCAAGCAAGTGTGAAGTGTCCTCACCAATGTACGCCGAGATAGCTGGCGATCTAATGCCCACCAAGGTGCTGGTATCTGCGCTGGTGCCTGCTTGAGAGAGCAGGTGTGACAAAGGTGTGTTCTGATTAGTGTGGTCCTTGGGTCAGGAGTGGGCATTTAGGCTCCTCATCCTGGTGAGCCTAAAAGGAAGAACAAGGACATGTCATTAGTTGAAGTCGTCACACTGTTACTGTGCATGCCTGGCAGCCTCATTAGACAGAGATATGCATCAGGGTGCCCTTGTCTTTCCATTATCAATGGGGATTCCAGGTTCAAGGCTCACATCAATATAGAGACAATAGTGGAATTGTTTCAATTACCGACATTCTCACCTCAGTGCACTGTACTCTTACCTCCGTGTGGCATCCCATCCTCACCGTGGCCGCTTGACCTAGATGCATGGCGCCTCTCCAGCTCCAGGTCCTCCTGCTCATTACAAGTGAGGAATAGTGGATGGGGCAGTCCCCAGCAAGTCCGCAACCTCTCTGCATTGTTATGGGATATTTTCTCATGAAAGGGCAGAGGAGCATTGATTAGTCCACTCTCTACTGGCAGTGCCATTGCAGCCTGGCCAACGCAATCTGAAGAAGACCTTGGAGGGCAGAGCCGATTTGTAACTCTGGAGCCACAAGGCACTCAGTCCAAGCAGCCAGGGCTCACCCCCTTGCCCAGTTACTGCCTCATTGACAAATTTGTCATTCAGACGCTAACACCTCAGAGGTCCATGGGGGCGGGGGGGTGGTGGGCAGTTCTTAACTGTTCTGCAAAGTGACCCATGCCAATGCAGTACTCACTCTTCCTGATTGCAGGAGATCAGTGAACCGCTTCTGGCGCTGCACCCATGTGTGCCTCAGCACTTCGTGGCTGCTGACCCAGGATGCCACCCCCTCCCAGGCCTTTGTTGGTGAGGTGGGGTGCCTCCTCCTCCCATCCTTGGGGAGAATGGTCTCTCCATGCTGCCACCTCCTTCAGGAGGGCAGCGAGGCACTCGTTGGAGAAACGCTGGGCTGAATACCCCACTGAGCTACCCTCCCTCCTGCTGTGTCTACCTGCAATGCTCTCCACAAGACTTCCATGTCCTTTGGTGGCAGCCTTTCAAGGGTTCCCGAAGCCACATTTGAATCGGCTGCTGGGTTGCCATCAGACCCGGCGGACATTGAGCACCCGTACCTGCCCGCCACTTCCATGTTCATTCCACAGCCATGTCTTACATTGTGCGGGCATTAATTGGCCGCCCGCGTAAAATCACGGTGCGATGCCGATCGCGGGTGGCAGTCGGCTTCCACCCAACCCTGCTGATCCTGCACACCATGGGCAAAATTCTGTCCCAACATTTTAAAGCTGCTGTTTATCGGAAATGTGGGGTTTTCCTGCCACTGGCTGCTACTAATAAAACCTACCACCTTCCCTTACGTGGCTGTAGATGTCAGCTGTTTTTGGTGGTCTTAGATGCCAGTTTTGTCAGTTCTACTTAAATTGAGAGATAACAATGCAGAGAAGAGCATCACTGGGAAAGCTGCTATAGTGCGCGAATAACAATGATGCCCTCTGGACATCGCATCGGGTTTTCCAAAGCAGGAACTGGGTTGTGAAGCACAGAGTGATGAGGCCTTAGGCTGTTAACCAATGCTGAGTAGATAAGGAATACTAGAATGTGAACCTATTGCCATAAATGCTCCTCTCTGGCTACGTAGATCCTATTCAGAAACAATCAGTGTACCACTAATACTTTTGTCAACAGAGAAAGTAGTTAAAAGCAAATGCTTCATGTATTCAGAGAATAATACTGCCACATGTTGGAATGTGAGATTGGCGATATTTTGCACCAAATTTTCCCAGTACCCAGCAAGAGTACCAAGGCTGTCTTGGCATCAAGAAAGCAAAATTGTAAATATTACTCAGCTATAGGTGTCAGACTAATTGGCATCAAACAGCCTCTGGTGCCATTGTAATCACTCAACCCAGTAAGTGATGGTGCCTCATGATGTTGCAAACTTCTGCTGAATAAGTGCTTTTGAACTTTTCAGTGTTGCAACATGTGTGTCTGGTCTGGGTTGCTTGAGGGCAACAAATGAATCATGAAATAGTTGGAAGTTCATTTTCAAGAGATATATGACCAATTGAAAAAGATATGGAAAAGTAATACTCAAGCAATACTCCTGGTAGGATGTGTAAAGAAAACTGGAAACATTGGAAATTTGGAATGGAAACAGGAAATGTATGACAAATCAGTAAAATGAAATGACGGGTTAGTAGTTCAGGAGTTCATTAGATATGGCTTTATAAGACTGAAGAGCATCATTTTTATAGAACTGCCAGGGCTTGAAAATTGCAGCTATGAGGAAAGATTGGATGGGCTAGGATTGTTGTCCTTAGAACAGAGGAGGCTAAGGGGTGACCTAATTGAGATGTATAAAATTTTGAGGAGCCTAGATAGGGTAGACTTGTTTCCCCTTGCTGAGGGGTCAATTACAAGGGGGCATAGATTTAAGGTGATTGGTAGAAGGATTAAGGGGAACATGAGGAACGGCATTTTCACCCAGAGGTTGGTGGGCGCCTGAAATTCACTGCCTAAGTTGGTGGTTGAGGCTGAGACACTCAACTCGTTTAAAAGATACCTGGATCTGCATCTGAAGTGTTGTAACCTGAAAGGCCACGGACCAGGTGCTGGAAAGCAGGATTAAAATGAGCGGCTAGTTTCTTTTTTATCTTTTTGGCCAGCACAGACAAGATGGGTTAATTGGCCTCTTTCTGCACCATAACATTTCTATGGTTCTTCCACTTCTTGCATTTGGTTTGTCCTTGTTATTTTCTCTCTCTTTTTGTGGGTAACTTGTATTTTTGATTGGCAGACAATTTTAAAATGTCCTAACTTTCTACAGTTGTGGTACTCTGCTTCCCCTGGTGGGCATTCTTCCTACCTGTGCAGGGTTTTCCCGACCCACCAACAGCTAGTTTTTTTTTCTCTTTTTGGCTGGCACAGACACGATGGGCTGAATGGCCTCTTTCTGTACTATAACTTTTCTATGGTTCTAACTGACAGGGATACAGCCAAGAAAACAGAGGGTAGGAAAGAGCAACAGATTGAATTACAGACACATCTGTTGTATTTTCATGTGATTTCCATCATTTAAATCTGTTTTGTAAACAGATAGAGAAGCTATGCCAATAACGTTTTCTTAGAGTGAAGCGCTGCAGTCAATGGGTCTTGATGGTTTTGCTCTGAGGTTCCACTCTCAGAATATTAACTTGCTGTGTGAGGAGCATTTGATGAGTCTACTTTATTATGCTTATTTTTAATTATCTTTGCCAGTGTTCCTGATCCAAAATGAAGACCTTACTGCTGTGCTTAGAGATCTCTACCTGCCATTTTGCAACTAGGGATTTTTTTTTTTATTATTCAGTCACGGGATGTGGGCTTCGCTGGCTGGGCCGGTATTTATTGCCCATCCCTAGTTGCCCTTGAGAAGGTGGTGGTGAGCTGCCTTCTTGAACCGCTGCAGTCTAAGTGGCACACAGGGCTGTTAGGAAGGGAGTTCCAGGATCTTCACCCAGCGACAGTGAAGGAATGGCGATAAGTTTCCAAGTCAAGATGGTGAGTGACTTGGAGGGAAACTTCTAGGTGACCATCTGCAAAAAGTACTTGCATTTCTGTAGCACCATTCAGGTCATCATGACATCCCAAAGTGCTTTACAATTTTTTTTTGGAAAAATATACTTTATTCATAAAATATCTGAAAGAACATTACAAAACATTTCAAAACAGCCATCACAAAAAGTGCAATCATATTCAACTTTTCCACATAGATCATGAGGTGCTTCAGTACAATCAGTGAACATTATAGATATCTCAACATGGTCATTACAGTCAGTGCAATGGTATTCAAGTTATCGACATAGATCATGTTGTACTTTGAGGTGCTTCAGTACAATTATGATACATTTAGTATTCACTGCATACATTCATTGTGAATCATACAGCCCGAGGGGCCTATACAATTCACAGCCCCTTGGTGCACTATGGCAGAAAGGTCTTAGATAGCAACCTTTCCCCACTGCGCCTTTGCGGTAGCTGCCCCAAGCTTTAGTGCATCCCTCAGCACGTAGTCCTGGACCTTGGAATGTGCCAGTCTGCGATACTCTTTCGGGGACAACTGTTTGCACTGGAAGACCAACAAGTTTCGGGCAGTCCAAAGAGCATCTTTCACTGAGTTGATGATCCTCCAGCTACAGGTGACGTTTGTCTCGGTGTGTGTCCCTGGGAACAGCCCATAGAGTACAGAGTCTTGTGTCACGGAACTGCTCAGGATGAACCTCAACAAAAACTACTGCATCTCTCTCCAAACCTTCTTTGCAAAGGCACAAGGAAGTGAACAATAATCTCTTCCCCACCACAGCCACCTTGAGGGCAATGTGCAGAAGGGGTGAGACTCCTGGCATGTAAGAAGGATCTGACAGGGAGGGCCTTTCACACCACCAGCCAAGCTACATCTTGGTGCTTGTTGGAAAGTTCTGGCGCTGAGGCATTCTGTCAAATGATTTTGACAGTCTACTCGGGGAACCATCCGACAGAATCGACTATCTCCTTTTCCGGCAGGGCCCCTAAGACATTACATGCCAACCACTGCCTGATGGACTTGTGGTCAAAGGCGTTTCTCTGCATAAATTTTTCCACAACAGACAGGTGGAACGGCACAGTCCAACTACTTGGAGCATTCCGCGGCAGCGTGACCAGACCCATCCTTCGCAACACTGGGGACAGGTAGAACCTCAGCACGTAGTGACACTTGGTGTTTGCGTACCAAGGGTCTACGCACAGCTTGATGCAGCCGCACACAAAGGGGCCATCAGGATGAGGGCAACGTTGGGCACGTTTTTTTTTTCCCCCTTTATCTAGAGGCTTGTACATCATGTCCCTGTGAACACAGATCCATTTTCGACCTCCAGATAAAGCAAAAGATGACTGGGTGATCTCCACCATGCAAGAGTGAGGAATGGGCCAGACCTGCGCCATGTTCAGCAACACTGAGAGTGCCTCACACCTAATGATCGGGTTCTTATTCACAATGGAGAGGGAGCGTCACTACGACATGCCCAGTTTTCTTTTCACCATAGTCACTTGCTCCTTCCAGTTTCTAACGCGTGCCCTGGTCCCTCCAAACAATATCCCCAGCACCTTCAGGCCGCTTGACCTGACGGTGAAGGGGACAAAAGATCAGTCAGCCCAGTTCCCAAAGAACATGGCCTCGCTCTTGCCATGATTTACCTTGGCTCTTGAGGCCAGTTTGATCTGGTCACAGGTGTTGATCAGCCTGCGCATTGACAGCGGATCCGAACAGAAGACGGTGACATCATCCATGTACAGGGAGGCTTTGACCCGAGTGCCTCCACTGCCTGGGATTGTTACTCCTCTTATACCCGGATCGTGGGACAGAGGGCAGCCCTGCCTGACTCCAGATTTAATTTGGAAAGCTTTCTGATTCCCACCCATTGATTGAAACTGCACTACTGATGTTAATGTAGAGCAGTTGGATCCTGTTGCGGATTCCCCCCCCCCAAACCGCACCATGTAGGCGTGCAATGCTCTGTCAAAGGCCTTCTCCTGGTCCAGGCTGATGAGGCAGGTGTCCACGTCCCTGTCCCGTACACAGGTAATTATAACCCTGAGTAGCACAAAGCTGTTAGAGATAATCCTGCCAGGTACAGTGCAGGTCTGGTCAGGGTGGATCACCAACTCCAGAGCAGACTTGACCTGATTGGCGATGAGCTTGGACAGAATCTTATAGCCCACGGTCAACTGTGAAATGGGTCACCAATTTCTAATTTCCTCCCTTTCCCCTTCCGCTTGTAGATGAGGGTGATGATGCCTTTCCTCATGGATTCTGACATGCTGCCGGCCAACATACTCTCCTACGCTTCTAGCAGGTCTAGGCCAATCCAGTCCCACAGAGCCGAATACAACTCAGCTGATAAGCTGTCGCTTCCGGGAGTTTTACCCTTCTTGAAGGACTCAAGGGCCTTAGTCAGTTCATCAGAACTTAGCAGTTTGTCCGGACTCTCCCATGTGCTATCATCTAAGACCTCCGTGATTGAGGACAGGAAGAACTGGGAGGCTGTAATGTCTGTGGGCTTCACGTCTTACAGTCTAGCATAAAAGGATTTGCTCATCCTCAAAATGTTGGCTAAGTACTTTTTAACTTCAGTACTTATATATAATGTAGCATTTACTTCTTGTAATTTTGCCTCACTTTGATATTTCCCTCTTATGTTACAGCTCACATGAATTACTGTCTGGTTTGGAAACTTTTTTTATTATTCCATGGGACATGGGCGTCGCTGGTAAGGCCCATCCCTAATTGCTCTTGAACTGAGTGGTTTGTTGGGCCATTTCAGAGGCCAATTAAGAGCATTGTGGGTCTGGAGTCACATGTAGACCAGACCACATAAGGACGGCAGATTTCCTTCCCTAATGGGCATTTTACAACAATCAGTGATAGCCATGGTTAGCATTACTGATGATCAGCAATTAATTCCAGATTTTAATAATTGATTTTAAATTCCACCAGCTGCTATGGTGGGATTTGAACTCATGTTCTCAGAGCATTATGGATTACTAGTCTAGTGACGTTGCCACTATGCCACCATCTCCCCCTAATTTGGGGTACAAACTCATGGCTTTATATAGTTCATGGTGCATTGCATTTATGCTTAAGCTTGTTTAAAATGTGCATACTCTGGTTTGCTATGCTGCACAGCATGCAACTGAGCCATAGGGATCAGACAGTTTGTAAGTTTGATCTGCAATCTGTATTCAATACACTGCTCTCAGCAGAGGCAGCAAGCAGGGGTGATACAATTGGCCACGAGGCTCCTGGGCTTGGGAGTGATTAGGGGGGGAAGGATGGAAATAATTCAAGAGTTCTTGCTCTGGTTTACTAATTGCTGAAAAGTGCAAGTGTACAAATGTCGGGTGAGCATGGATATGATGCCTCCTCCTGCTATTGATTAACCTGGCAAGACTTGCTGTAACACATGAAGAATAGCATGAGATTCTGATGGGCTGCCTGTACCCACAAAGCAAGTGTCAGCAAGAATAAGCATCTTCAGGCAATGAGGAAAGAAACTTTGAGGGGGAAATAAATATTCCATGCACACCATTAAGGAATAGGTGCATAAACTTTGAAAGACTCCCCCCACCAAACCCCCACTCTCGCTGCCTTTGGCACCCTCCACTTTAAGTTGCAAGCCACAATGTTACTGATAGGTGGAGGAGCCTCTGGCCCATCCCTCTTATCTCTTGTGTTCTTACATTTATTTATTCAGCTCTGGTCCCTTTCGCACCTGCCAAGCACAAACTAAGGTGAATTTCTCCAGCTGTGCCATGCATGTAATACATAATTCAACAATCTGCTGTAAATTACTTTTGTATTGAATTGTTACCTGTAATCGCTCTTGGCTTTCAAGTGGGAATTGCTCATCAAATTCTGAAAAGATTTTAATTGGACCAGGACAACTCGGTACCATTTAATTTTATTTTTTGAATTTTGACGAAAGCTGCAAGTTTTGTTCTCTTCCCTAGCATGTTTCTTCTGCTGAATCCATAAGCACCCAGCTTGCAATGCAGCCATGAACACGAAAGCACACATTGTCCCTGATGAACTTGGACTCTGTGTTTGAACTCTACATAGGGATGTTGTTGGCTAGCTTGGTACTATCACTGTCAGGTCTGGAATTACTTAGTGACATTAAGCTAAATGACTATTGTTGACTCCAACTTGCAATAACCTATGTCTATTATGTGGCCTTTACTTCTTCTCGGAACACATATTTCTTTTTAATTCTAAGTTTGTTTCCATTAATGCCTCTGTCTGGTTGAACCTTCCTCTCCTGATTAGTGTTAGGTATGTGGATTTTAAATCAATTTGGAAGCAAAGAGTGCAATATTTACTGTAATAACTAGATTAGTGGTACAGTTTACAGTGTTGTTTGCCATGATACAGCTGTCATGAAGCTATGGATATATATAATATTATTGAAAAATATTTTTCTTTTAAAATAGAGGTTTAGTCTGTGCGTGTTTCTTAATTGGATTAAAGCCAGCTAGTGCTTTGATGTGTACTAGTTTTGAGATGTAAGAGAGCTAGAGTGCATTTGTATTTTTTTAATAGAGCATTCAAGAAGGTGAGTGAAATTTGGCACCTAGCTAGCAGAGACCAAGCAATATGTTTATAATACTAATAAACTTGGTACTGTCAAAGCGGTTTTATTGTTAGAGAGGTAGAATTCAAAGAGGCTGGTGGTACAATGAGAATTTACATTCAATGAGCTGTGTTAGGTATGTCAGATAGCAGTTTTGTATGTGGGAGCAGAGGCAATGTAGGATCAAAGTAGCTGTAGGCCTACAACTGTCTCCACAGGAACCAAAGTGAGAGGAACCTCATTTTGAATTCGTAAGGTGAAAATGCTTTGCCTGGTTTCTGGTTAACTCTATGGGTTACTGTTGCCTTAATTGAGATTAGTTTGGGAATCTGTTATAAGTTATGATAGTAGTAATTTGTAGCCGTGTGTACATATTTAACTTATGTAAATTAATAAACTAAATGAAACATCTTAATATAAAACCTCTCGAGAACTGATGGTCTGATTCTTGAATTTAGAACTGCATCTCAAACACACCACTTAAATTATAGGTTATGACAGTTGTTTAAAGTTTTCCTCTAGGATTTTTAAATAACAAGAGTTCAAATCTCACAGTGGCAAACTATGAAACAATGTAACTTCATCTGAAACAGATGGAAACGTGTTTGTACTCGAAAGAGTTACAGCATACACAGGAATGAAGGACTGAATGGCCTCCTTTTGTGCTGTGAGATTGTATGAACAGCGCAATAGCAAATCAGTTTATGTGTGAACAGGATGTCATCATTAACTTGGACTAATTGGTCAATAAACCTGCAGCAAATCTGAGAAAAATGCAATGAAACATGTCCCCTCATGTGACTGAAATGAAACTTTTTATTGTGACAGAATGATATGTTCTTTGTCTAGTTTTGATTTAGTGGCTGTTCCTGCATTATACAAGCAATTTAAAAGGGAATGGTAGTTCATTTCTCTGTACCAAGCTTTTGAGACATCATTGCAAGCTTTCATCAGTTACAGGCTGGAGAGAACATAGGAACATTGGAGCAGGAGTAGGCCTTCAGCCCTTAGAGCCTGTTCCGCCATTCAGTAAAATCAAGGCTGATCTGCTTTTGGTCTCACCTTCACTTTGCTTGTCTGTCCCCACCATAACCCTTAACTCCCTTGTCTATTAAAAATCTGTCTAACTTTGCCTTGGATAAGCTCAATGACCCAGCCTCCACTGCTTTCTGTGGAAGAGAATTCCACAGATTAACAACCCTTTTAGAGAAACATTTCTCCCCACCTCCATCTTAACAGTAGATCTCTTATTCTTAAATTATGTTCCCTAGTTCTAGTCTCCCCCACAAGAGGAAACATCCTCCTGGTATTGACCCTATGAAATCACCTCAGGTTCTTATATGCTTCAATAAGATCACCTTTCGTTCATCTAAAGTCCAATGGGTGTAGGCCCAGCTTGTTCAACCTTTCTTCAGAAGATAAGCTTCTCATCCCAGGAATGAGTCGAGTGAACCTTCTTTGAACTGTTTCTAATGCAATTATATATTTTTCCAAATAAGGAGACCAAAACCGTACATAGGATTCCGGATGTAGTCTCACCAATGCATTGTACAGCTGCAGTAAACCTTCCCTACTTTTCCATTCCCCTTGCAATAAGCACCAGCATTTCAATAGCCTTCCTAATCACATGCTGTACCTACTGCATACTACCTTTTTGTGATTCATGCAGCAGGACACCCAGATTCCCCCAGTACCACCGAGTTCTGCAATCTCTCTCCAATTAAATAGTATACTGATTTTCTGTTCTTACTGCCAAAGTGGACAAGTTCACGTTTTGCCACATAATACTCCATCTGCCAAATTTTTGCCCACTCACTTAATCTGTCTACATCTCTTTGCAGCCTCTCTATCTCTTCTTGACAGTTTACTTTCCTAACAATCTTGGTGTCATCGGCAAATTTAGCTACCATATGTTTGGTCCCTTCATCCAAATCATTGATGTAGATTGTAAATAGCTGAGGCCCCAGCACTTAACTTTGTGGCACTCCACTTGTCACAGCTTGCCAACACAAAAACGACCGATTTATCCCTTGTCTCTTCTTCCTGTTAGTTAACCAATCCTTTATCCATGCTAATATGTTACCCCCTACACCATTTAATCTTATCTTGTGTGATAACCTTTGATTTGGTACCTTATAAAATGCCTTTTGGAAATCCAATCCATCCATCTACAGGTTTCCCTTTATATACCTTGCTTGTTACTTCCTCGAAAAACTCTAATAAATTAGTTAAACATGTGTATGCCAAAAGAAGCAAAGGTGACCTGAGGAAAAACGGTTTATGCAGCAAGTCAGTATTAGGATCTGGAATGCATTGCCTGAGAGTGTGGTGGAGGCAGATTAAGTAGTGGCTTTCAAAATGAAAATGGATAATTATCTGAATTTTTAAAAATGCAGAGCTACAGGGAAAGGACAGGGGTGTGGGACTAGCTGAGTTGCTCTTGCAGAGAGCTGGCACTGACACGATGGGCTGAATGGCCTTCGGTGCTTAACAATTCTATTCATTCCAAACTGTTGAAGCAAGCTTTTGTAGTTTTGAGCTTGGTACAAATCTACAGGTCTTGCCCTTGGGACAAGGCAGATTATTTTTATCAGGAAATGTGAAGGAATTCAGCAGGAATGACTTGCCTTCCTTCTCTTCACATGATTTGTATTCCAGGCATTGACTGAGTGTTGAAGTGGACAACAACAACTTGTTTATTTTTTAAATAATAGGAATTTTTACTGAAGACACAAATTGTGTGGGTGTGGGAATGCAGTTTTTTTCTAAGTTTGCCCTGTTTATATTTATTCATCCACAGGATGTGGGCTTCACTGGCTGGGCCAGTATTTATTGCCCCTCCCTAGTTGCCCTTGAGAAGGTGGTGGTGAGCTGCCTTCTTGAACTGCTGCAGTCCATGTGGTGTAGGTACACCCACAGTGCTGTTAGGAAGGGAGTTCCAGGATTTTGACCCAACAACGTAATTGTCAAAATATTATCCACTGGATACAAGCCTAGTCTGTCCAACCTTTCCTCATAATACATCTATTCCAGGTCTGATAAACCTCCAAACTGCTTTCAACGCATTAACATCCTTCCTTAAATAAGGTGACCAATACTGTACACTGTACTCTAAATGTGGTCTCACCAATGCCCTGTACAACTGAAGCATAACTTCCCTACTTTTGTATCCAATTCCCCTCGCAATAAATAATAACATTCTATTAGCTTTCCTAATTACTTGCAGTCTAGCCTTTTGTGATTCATGCACTAGGACACCCAGATCCCTCTGCACCTCAAAGCAATCTCTCACCATTTATATAATATGCTTCTCATTTATTCTTCCTGCCAAAATGGACGATTTCACATTTTCCTGCATTAAACTCCACCTGCCAGATCTTTGTCCACTCACTGAACCTATCTATATCTGTTTGTAATCTCTTTATGTCCTCTTCACAACTTATTTTCCTACCTATCTTTGTGTCATTAGCAAATTTGGCAACTAATCCCTTCAGTCTTTTCATCCAAGTCATTTATATAAATTGTAAACAGTTGAGGTCCCAGCACTGATCCCTGTGGCACACCACTCGTTACATCTTGCCAACCTGAAAAAAATCATTTATGCCTACTCTCTGCTTCCTGTTAGCCAGTCAATCCTCTATCCATGCCAAAATGTTACCCCTATACCATGAGCTTTTATTTTCCACAATAACCTTTGATGCTGTACTTTTGAGATCATTTGCTGTTTTTGGAGCTTGTGTGCTGAATGTATTAAATGCATACCACAATTGAATTATGATACTCATTAAGAATGCAAAGTGGCTCTTTGCTCTGAGATTACCTCATTCTATGCGATAACTTGTATATAAAATCCAGGGCAGTCGTTTTTTTTTTTACAAATTTTCAAACATTTTTGAGGCTCATTTTCTATTGTAAACAAAGGTGACATCTCAATAACTTTGGAAATTGAAGTAGTCATTACAGTGGGCTACAGAAAGGGTTAGTCTACTTTGTGGTAGTGATAACATCTTTCAAACAGCAAAAGGAGCATCGAGGCATTCAGTTTAGATTCCCACAGCTGCTGGGGAAGTTTTGCATTGGAACACAGGAACAGAAGGAGGCCATTCAGCCCTTTAAGCCTGTTCTGCATTCCAGTTCTGTTGAAGGGTCATGAGGACTCGAAACGTCAACTCTTTTCTTCTCCGCCGATGCTGCCAGACCTGCTGAGTTTTTCCAGGTAATTCTGTTTTTGTTCAAGAAGATTATGGCTGATCTGTATATCATCTCCATTTACTTGACTTGGTTCCATAACCCTTAATACCATTGGGTAACAAAAATGAAAAGCTTTGTGGGGAAGAGTGTTGCATATTTCCACTATCCTTTTTGTGACGAGGTTCTTTCTGTCATCATCCAAGAATATTCCAGCACTAATTTTAAAATTATGCCTTTTGATTCTGGACTTCCCTGCCAAAGGATATAGATTCGCTCTACCTTCCTCATGAAATCCTCTAGTCATCTTAAACAACTCAATTATATCATCCCTTAATCTTCTGTACTGAAGGGGATAAAAGTCTAGTCTTGTGCAAACTGTCTTCATTATTTAACCATTTTAGTCCTTGTACCATTCTGGTGAAGTTGCGCTGCACCCACTCAAAGACCAATATATCCTTTCTGAGGTATGGTGTCCAGAACTGAACACAGTTACTCCAAATTCAGCCTAACCAGAGCTTTATATAACTGTAGCTTTACTTACGTCCATTGGTATTCCAGCTCCCTTGAGATGAAGATTCCATTAGCCAGCCTTTTAAATTATTTTTTGTACCTGCCTACTAGTTTTTAGTGATTTATCTATCTGGACCCTGATTCGTCTTGAGTTCAGGGTCTATATGGGATTCTTTGAATATGTCAGGTTTTTTTTCCACCCCTGCAGTTTTTTCCCATACTGTATCTGGAATTCACCAAGCAACCACGATTGGCTAGCAATTTGCTGCCATATGATAGGAACATTTCAGCTATTGTGTACTAAGGGATTATGAAGCAAAAAGAGATCAGTGATAGAATCACATTTCTTGTTTTTGTTGCCAGCTTTTTGCTTGGCACAAGAGATGCAATGCAACAAATTATTTTTATAACAGGTTTGCTTTTACTTTAAATTGATTTGTGTAACAACATCAATTGGAACCTTGGTACCTCACTGCCAAAGATGTGCTATGAGACAACCTGAGTTTGTGAAAGGCACGATATGAATGCAGATTCTTTATTCATCTTTATTGTAGGCAATTCCATGAGCCAGTGCTTCCAGTGAAGAGTAGTGACACTTGCAGCAAGCATGATTCACTTTTGTGCAGTCCGTTTTTTCTGCCCATTAAAAATGAATGAATGGAAAATTGTAGGTTGCCGCCCTGCAATGTACACAATATGCATCCCAGATGAGCACCACTGCTCACCGCAAGTGATGAATAGAAGAATAACCCCCTTTATTGCTCTCATACGCTTTTATGTTGTTGGCATCCAATACTTATATGGAACAGCAGTGAGACAACTGTGATTGACCCTGGTAGTGTTTGTTGGGTGGCTGTGCCATCCTGCTGTAAGCTGCCTGTTCCTTTGTCATATTCCTGTGACACTTTGCTCCACCTGCCTTATTCTTGAGCACCTTTCCACTGTAGTGTTTGTAATAAAAAGGGAATGTGTTCTTGGACCTATGCTAATTTGCATTTTCATGAGAATCTGCTGTTAATTCCGTGTGTTATTGACAGATTACCATAGTTAAGTTATCTGGTGGTAGAAGAAATAAGAAAAGCAAATTAAACAGTGTATCAACTTCAGTAAATGTCATCATACCCCCAGAAGCTAGAATGTGTTGAAAGGATGATTCAGGACCCTGCTTTGGATTGGTGCACAATTTTCAATAGAACCAGCAAGATCTTTCTAACTTGATTGTCTTGTCCAACACCACTGGTTTTTCTATCATGTTGTTCATTGGTAGAAAGCTCTTATTAAGATTGCAAGGCATGCATGTTATATTAGTATTTAACGACAGATTGTCTTCTGGTAAATTTAGTGTAATCGCAACACAAATTTAATCTTTCAATGTTGAAGCAATCTGAATGGGCATTGCTGTCTTACAAAGCCCAGTCTAAAATAATACAGTATAACAAAGCAAAACTTCAAAGAACTTCAGAATACTCGTGGAATGATAACTGAGCAGGTGTATCATTTTGTGGGCTTTGCAAAATGATTATAAATCACTTCAACTACACTCTAATGGCTTGTGTTGTCAACACTTCAAAGTAATTTATGCATTAACACAAGGTACTGTACAAATGTAAGTATCTGAGTTTAATGTATAACTTAAAAAAGGTATTTCACACAGTATGCAATTGTATGCCTCCTTAGTATTATCTTCATGCATGCATTTCCTAGCAGATAGATTTATATTATGCACAGGAGATGTTGTTTCCATGTAACATAGCTTGGCATAAAGTGTCATAGTAGGTTAAATCTTGTGCTACAACAATAATGTTCAAAAAACAAAACCAAAAATACTTGGAAAAACTCAGCAGGTCTGGCAGCATCTGTGGAGAGGAGCATAGTTAACGTTTCGAGTCCGAATGACCCTTCAACAGAGCTAAGAAAAAATAGAAGAGAGGTGAAATATAAGCTAGTTTTGGGGGGGCGGGGCGGGCGGGACAAGTAGAGCTGGACAGAGGGCCAGTGATAGGTGGAGATAACCAGCATCTGCAGTTTTTTGCTTTTATAATAATGTTCACATCTTTATTTAATCATATAACTCTTTTCTGTTGTTCTTTGACATCCACTACTGGCAAAAGAACAAAATTTTAGGGCAGAATCTTCCAGTCAGCGTGCGGGGGCGGGCCCAATACTCCGACGGGTAAAATGACACGTGATGATGTCGGGCGTGCGCCCCAACGTCATTGCGCGCTGTCACGATATTTTGCTCAGCAGACGTGCCGGAGTCGGCTATGCGCCTGCCGAAATGTAAATGGCTATTAAGGCCATTAATTAATCAATTGAGTCACATGAGAACACTGCTCATCCAACCTTAAGGATGGGGGCAGGTGGAAAGCCCAAACGGTCTTCACGTATTTCAGGAAGCTTCATCCACGAGCGGGATGAGGTTTCCTGAAGCTTTCATTAAATAAATAAATTCTTTTTCAGAAATATAAAAACGTGTCCCCAATCATGTGAAACAGCCACATGAGGGTACATATTTAAATAAATTTTAAAATCAATTCTTTTATGATTTTAATATCCATTCAGTCTCCCTGAGGCAGCTGAGCCCTACTGCCCGCGTAAGGTGGCAGCGCGGAGCCTATCACGGGTGACGATCGGCTCTGCGCGTGCCCCGCCTAGCCTACCTGCCATAGGAAAAATCCTGGCCTTAGAGAAGGGGGAATGTAACAGATTCCACAGAGTCCAACTGTGTGGAAATGTGGTTGTTTCAAGGATGTAACTGCTTATCTGAGGTTCAAACAATAATTGATCAAACATTGAAGCTTCACTCTCACAGTTTGCAGGGTGATCTGACCCTCTTGAATGGTGATATATTTCCAAGTCAGGATGGTGAGCGGCTTGGAGGAGAACTTCCAGGTGGTGGTATTTCCATGTATCTGCCCTTGTCCTTCTAGAAGGTAGCAGTTGTGAGTTTGGAAGGTGCTGCCGAAAGAGGCATGCTGAGTTTCTGCAGTGCATCTTGTAGATGGTACACACTGCTGCTATTGTGCATCGGTGGTGGAGGGAGTGAATGTTTGTGGAAGGGATGTCAATCAAGTGGGCTGCTTTGTCCTGGATGGTGTCAAGTTTCTTGAGTGTTGGAGCTGCACTCATCCAGGACAACATTCACACTGCTGTTCCCTCATATGCTGAGAATGTTGTATTACTTTAAAATTTGTGAAAATTATTGTTTTACACACAAAGCGGTGAGTTGGAGTAAATCATCAAGCTTTGTGTTCAACGAAAAGCTTGGAATTAATATCTTAATGTGTCCACAGTGAAGCCTAGGCCGAATTCTAGCACTTCTCTTATCCCATTGCAGTGTAAGGGCCTTGTGCCAATTCTTTTTCTCTCTGAATTTCTCTGTGTGTAAATGTTGTTAGTTTGCTTACACCAGCAGAGAGTGCAGCTTGAATACAATGGAAGGAAATGTCCCAGATTTGCACTAAGTGCAGTAGCGGGCGGGAAAAAGGACAATTTTACCCACTGGGCGCAATGGTGGTTTTTTGTCCCAATCCCGTCTCATTAATCATGCATTCCTGGGAAACGCACTGTTTTGCTGGCGGGAGGCCTCCAATTCATCCAGCATGCCGTCACCTCGCTGCTTCCTCACACCGGGCACCATATTTAAAGTGCAGCCCTGCGCACACCTCTCAGTGCTTCCAGCCCAGGGCTGCTGCACAGAAAACATGGCCCTGAAAGGCATGCCTTTTGGACACCGTTGCAGTCCTCTACCCCCCACTCTGGCCGCAGGAGGCCCATCAGTGTTACCACCCTGCCTTTGGAGGCGGTGGCAGTGATGGTCATTGCCAACGCTGTACAGAAGAGATTCACCATCCAGTGCAGAAAGAGGATGAATGATCTCATTGTGCTGCCAGGGTAAGGCAACCATCATATCATTCTAAACTCTCACACTCACAAGTCCATCACACATTCACTGGCGTCTCTCTCACTGCCAGCTCAAGGGACATCACCACTCTTTCTCTCAAACACATTCACGCTTCCATTTGGCCTGATCTCCTCCAGACACTGCCTCCTCAGCCCTCACCCTCTTGAGGCCACTTGCACAGATCAACATGTCTCCCCACACATACCCTGGGATACTGCACTTCCCCAGTAATGCCTTAGCCCTGCTACCGTTGAAAAGCCACCCCCTCCTTGCGGCTGGTGTTGTAAATGGAGACCTGTCTGTGATGCCCCCTGAAAGTGATGTGATGCTGCCTGCGAAGCCTGGTGCTGATGACTGTGAGTGTCGCCTGAAGGAAGGTAGGCAAACAAGCCTCAAAGCCCTGAGTGAAGTGCAACTCACCAGGTGCGCCTTGCTTAAGTCTAGTTGTGAAACATGTCGGCGTGCAATCAGATGTATTAAAATGAAGTTCCAGACGTCCGATGGTGGGAATGGTGGCCCACCATTGATGTGCTGAGCAGACGATCGCAAACTGGTTTCACGATGGTGTGAAACAGATTTTTGGCCTTCCTGCCACGTTGTCCGTTCACACCCGCCATAACACCCAAAGTCTGCCCAATGACTCCTGGATGATTTGTTTTTGGTTGGGCCCCAGCTGGAGTATTATGGTTAATTCCTGGCACCGCACTCCAGGAAGGATGTCTAGGCCTTAGAGTGGATACAGGGGAGACTTTTCAAAAATGTATTTATTCGTTCAAGGAATGCGGTCATTGCTGGCTAGGCCAACATTTATTGCCCATCTCTAATTGCCCTTGAGAAGGTGATGGTGAGCCGCCTTATTGATTTACTAGAACAGTAGCACTGGTGAAAGACTTCAGTTATGTGATAGGACTGAAGAAACTAGGTTAGTTCTCCTTAGAGCAGGAAAGGTTAAGGGAAGATCTGATAGAGGTATAGATAGAATTTCATGTTCAGTTTGAAGGGCTGAGACTAGTGTTTTAAACCTGAATAAAGGTAATTATAAGGGTATGAAAGCAGAGCTAGCTAAAGTGAACTGGGAAACTAGGTTAAAAAGTAGGACAGTAGAGATACAGTGGCAAACTTGTAAGGTGATATTTAATAACTCTCAGCAAAGATTTATCCTAGTAAGGGAAGAAAGACTCTTTGAGAAGGATGTATCCTTAAAGAAGTTAAGGATTGTATCGGACTGAAAGAAACACTGTACAAATCTGCAAATATTAGTGGAAGGTTAAAAGATTGGTCAGATTTTAAGAACCAGCACCGAATGATTTAAAAAAAAAAGAGGAAAGTAGGAATATGAGAGAAAGATAGCTAGTAATATAGCAACAGATAGAAAGAGTTTCTACAAGCATTTAAATAGATGCACACATTGGTTCTCTAGAGAGTGAATCTAGAGAGTAATAGAAAACAAGGAAATGGCGGAGGCATTGAACGGGTATTTTGTGCCTGTCTTCACTGTCTTGGAAAATTTCTCAAAGGTACTTGAAAATCAAAATAGGGAGGAAATTAAAACATTCACTATCACTAGGGAAAAGTTGCTGGGAAAACTATTAGACGTAAAGATTGACAAGTCCCCAGGACCAGATGGCCTGCATCATAAGGGAAAGTATTTTGCCTTTGTTGGGCGGGTGGACCCGGGAGCAGCTGGGAAACCGACCACCGCCGGTGGGTGGAGGCGGGAAGAGGGCGAGCGCGGAAGTTGGCGCATGCGCGCGGTTGCGCTGAGTAAAAGCTTCCTGGGGCACAGAGCTGCTTCGGGGAGCTGAAG
Source organism: Carcharodon carcharias (assembly GCF_017639515.1). Classification (NCBI taxonomy): domain Eukaryota; kingdom Metazoa; phylum Chordata; class Chondrichthyes; order Lamniformes; family Lamnidae; genus Carcharodon; species Carcharodon carcharias. The sequence continues at coordinate 12,129,355 of NC_054485.1, forward strand.
AGTTTTATCAGTAAAAATAAAGATTTTTTAAATAGTGAAAACATGTCATGTTAAATATGACTGTAAAAAGTTTTAATTTTTTTGTCTCTGATTGAAACCTCATCCCACCCGTGGATGAGGTTTCACCAAAAATGCAAAGGCCACTTGGCCTTTTCGCCCGCCCACCAACCGAACGGTTGGACGGGCAGCTAAAAATTCCAATCAGTTAGTTGATTAAGGGCCTTAATAATCTTTTTAATTGTTGGCAGGTGTACTGCCGACTCCGGTGCATGCCGCTGACCAAAAAATCACGTGAGTGCGTGATGACATCGGGACCCTTGCCCGACGTCATTGCGCACCATTTTACACTCGAATATGTTGGGAACACATCCAGTGAAAAATTTTGGCCAAGGTCTTAAAAGAAGTGGCTGCAGAGATAGTCAATGCATTGAATATAATATTCCAAAATTCCTCAGATTCTGGAAGAGTCCCAGTGGATTCGAAAATAGCTAATGGAACACCTTTATTCAAGAAAGGAGGGAGACAGAAAGCAGCAAACTAGGCCAGGTGGCCTAATATGTGCCATAGGGAAATTTTTAGAATCCATTACTAAGGAGGTTAAAGCCGAACACTTAGAAAATCATAATGTGATCAGGCAGAGTCAACATGGCATTTTGTGGATAAAGGGGATTTTTCCTATGGCGGCGGGCTGGGCTGGAGTGGGCGTGGAGCCGATTGTCGCCCGCATTTGGCTCCATGCCGCCATTTTATGTGGGCAGGCCAGTTAAGGCCCGCCCAGCATAATATGCAGCCGGTAGCGCTCAGCACTACCTGTACGGGTGGGAGGAGGAGGGAGAGTCAGGGCCAGCGTTCTTTCGCGCATGCATGCGAAAGAGCACAGCAATCTCCCTGAGGCATGGAGCTGCCTCAGGGAGATTGAATGGGTATTAAAATAATTAAAGAATTGTTTTAAAAATTTATTTAAACGTGTCCCCTCATGTGACTGTGTCATGTTTTTATATTTATGAAAATTATTTTATTCGTTTAATAAAAACTTCAGGAAACCTCATCCCACTCGTGGATGAGGTTTCCTGAAAAATGCGAAGGCCGCTTGGGCTTTCTGCCTGCCCACCAACCTTAAGGTTGGATGGGCAGCGTTCTCAAGCGGCTCAATTTATTTCTTAATGGCCTTAATAGGTTGTTTCCATTTTGGCAGGCGCGCAGCCGACTCTGGCATGCGCCCACCACATGAAATATCGTGATGATGTCGGGATGCACCCCCAACTTCATTGCGTGTCATTTTATGCATCGGCGTGTCGGGCCCGCTCCTTCACGCCGACCAGAAAATTCTGCCTGTGGTGTACTTAGATATCCAAAAGGCATTTGATAAGGTACCACATACAAAGTTACTACACAACATAAAGGAATATGATCCTGGGATTAGCATATTATCATGGATAAAGGATTGGTTAGCTAACAGAAAGCAGAGAGTAGGGATAAATAAGTCTTTCTTGGGTTGGCAAGCTGTAACTAGTGGGGCGCCACAGGGATCAGTGCTGGGGCCTCAACTATTTACAATCTACATCAATGATTTGGATTAAGGGATCAGATGTATGATAGCTAAATTTGCCCATGACACCAAGATAGGTAGGAAAGTCAGTTGTCCAGAGCAGGCAGAGAGCCTAGAAAAGAATATAGACAGGTTAAATGACAGGGCAAAATTTGGCTGATGGAGTACAATGTGGGAAGATGTGAACTTATCCACATTGGCAGGAAAAGCAGTGCACTAGTTAAATGGAAAGAGATTGCAGAACTCGATGGTACAGGGGGCTCTGGGTGTCCTGGTACATGAATCACAAGAAGTTAGTATGCAGGCACGGCAAGTGATTGGGAAGACAAATGGAATGTTGGTGTTTATTGCAAGGGGAATGAAATATAAAAGTGGGGAAGTTTTACTGCAGCTGTACAATGCATTGGTGAGACCACATTTGGAATCCTACGTACAGTTTTGGTCTCCGTATTTGGGAGAAAAAAAAGATATAATTACATTAGAAGCAGTATGGAGAAGGTTCACTGGACTCATTCCTGGGATGAAGGGGTTGTCTTATGAAGAAAGGTTGAACAGGTTGGGCCTATACCCATTGGAGTTTAGAAGAATGAGAGGTGGTCTTATTGAAACATATAAGATCCTGAGGGAACTTGATAGGATAGATCCTGGGAGGATGTTTCCTCTTAAGGGGGGAGACTAGAATTAGGTGACACAGTTTAAGAATAAGAGGTCTCCCTTCTAAGACTGAGGTGAGGAGAATTGTTTTCTCTGGGTGTCATTGGTATGTGGAATTCTTTTCCTCAGAGAACAGTAGATGCTGAGTCATTGAACTTATTCACGGCAGAGTTAGATTTTTGATAGACAAAGGAGTCGAGGGTTATGGGGGGTGGTCAGGAAAGTGGAATTGTTACCACAAACAGATCAGTCGTGATCTTATTGAATAGTGGAGCAAGCTTGAAGTGCTGAATGACCAAAGTTCTATGATCCAGCATTCCTAGGTATTCAAGATCATGGAGGGTTTTGATAGAATAAGGAGTAACTGTTTTCAGTGGCAAAAGGGTCAGTAACCAGAGGAAACAGATTTAAGGTAATTGGCAAAAGAAGCAGAGGCGACATGAGGAAAATATTGGTTTGCAAAGTGAGCTATTATGATCTGGAATGCACTGCCTGATAGGGTGTTGGATGCAGATTCAGTAGTATCTTTCAAAAAAGAATTGGCTAACTACTTAAATGGGAATGATTGGCAAAGCTATAGGGAATAATCAGGGGACTGGAACTAATTGTATAGCTCTTTCAAAAACACTGAGCTGAATGGCCTCTTTGTGTGCTCTATCATTCCTTAATTATTTGTGAGTGAAACTGGCAAGGCCACATTATCAGCCATCCCTAATTGCCCTAAGACTATGGTTGGCTTTTTTCTTGAACCACTGCAGTTCTTGTGGTGACAGTGCCCCCACGATGGTGTTAAAAAGCGATAAGCATGCAGAGCAAACCAAATTAAATCAGAAGTTTCCGTACTTGATTCTTTCCCCTTTCTCCTCCGTTCAATTTTCTTCCCACTTCTAAAAGCACAAACTTGCATTTGTGGAATGGTTCCATCAATGCCTGGCATTCCTAATTACCATGCACATGTGGCGTTCTTCAGGCGTCAGCTAAAGCAATGAGTGTTAACAGACTATTCAACTCTAGAAGCATCACAACTGCTTCTGTTCCTGAACTTACCCAATATCTGCACACTTATTTATTCCTGCTGTTTGGTGACTGGGAGTCCTTAAGAACTTAGCCTTCGGACTGTCAAAAATGTTAATTATATATAAGCAAAAATGTTCCTCTATAAGTAATGAATATTTGAAGAGATTAGAAAAGTTGCAGATTGGCGAACTGAGTTGGCATTCCCAAACCAAACCACAGATTTATCTGAGTTGGATCAAGTTAGATTCTAACAATGCAGGTCTGGCAGCATCTGTGGAGAGAGAAACAGAGTTAACATTTCAAGCCCATGTGACTCTTCTTCAGCTTTGGAAAAGAGTCATACATATTTGTAAAGTTAACTCTTGTTTCTCTCTCTACAAATGCTGCTAGACCTGCTGAGTTTTTCCAGCATTTTCTATTTTTATTTCAGATTTCTAGTATCCACAGTATTTTGCCTTTATGTAAACAATCCAGTGTTGTCTAACACAAGCTGCACAGTAACCTGAAAAAAAATCAATAAATTATTTTGTGCTTAAGATGAAGGATACTATATTGTTGCACTATAACAACAACTACATTTTGTACCCAGACTACAAATTCCATTAGGTCTGTTTGCATTGAAATTTGATTTGTTCAGATAACCGAAAAGCAATGTCCTTTGCCTTTACAGTGCTAAAAACTGCTCCCTTACTCTGGTACCTGAATTTTGGTGTGTGCATTGCCACTGTGAGAACGGGGCTAGTTTTAATGCTGTGAACATGGTACATGTTATGTTTTAACTATGGGTTGCTTTGCTTGTGAACCAGTTACACACATATCTGTTGGCAGGCGAGTGGATTAAAACATACAGCAGACGCAGAGACCAATATGAAATGAAACACATACCATTTATTTACACAAACAACAGAGCATTAACATCATGTGTGCTTCCCCAACCAGACCATACTCTAGACTAACATTTACATGGTAGCCCGCACTGCACGTGTCTTACAGTCACGTGGTCAATCTGCTCTGTCTCTTAAAGATATATTACACCTTAGATTACCACATCCCTCCCCCTTTACTTGAAAGTACATTTTACAATATATTAACTATTTACAAAAATGGACTATTTACAAATTTAGTCTCTCGGGGGCTTTTTCAAACATGTCGACCATTATAATTCTGCAACTTCAGATGGTTTAACTGAGGCCTCCCTCTCAGGAATTATCTGACTACCAGGCTCCCCAGTAGGAATCTGTAAGTTTGCCTCTTCGACTCTCTGAGGCTCAACTGGTCCTACAGGTACTTCCAAAGCAAGAGGAGTTCCTTCTACCCGTGGTGTATACTTCAATGGGAATGTTTTCAGACTCTTTCAGGCCTCATCGCATGCACTCATGCTGCCCTTTCCCTCCTAATTCAGCAATATGAAAGGCAACTGTCAGGCAGGTTCTGAGAATTAGGATGTTGGGCAAGACTAAATGCAACAGAAAATGACCAGCCTCCTGTTGTATAAAATAAAATTTCAGGGCCTTATTAGTAATTTTGCTTTCTCTTCCTACGTGTCGTCTTTTGATGGGTTTTCTTCTTGTCAGCGCTGACTTTCATCTCAGCTGCCTCTTCAATTTCCCTGTTGGCCAGACTAGGCTCAGATATGAGCTCAACTTGAGTGAACTCGGTGGTTGAGTCTTCCAGCATCTGTTAGCTCCTTTGAAAACTCAGAATTCTCTATTTTTAAGGCTTCTTGGCTTCTGCGTAGCTAGTTCTTCCATCTCTTTTTCATATTTGCTAGTCGTTTCCTGGACAATTAAGTATTGTTGTGCTTTCTCAGCTAATTGATTCTTCATCTCGGCCAGAGACATGCGGAATTCTTTCTGTTCTTCCTCATACCTTTTTAGTGTTACAAATTGGGATCTGAGGGAATCTTGCAATATGCAAAAGTCCTTCAGCAGGTTTTCGTTTTCTTTTTGGAGGTTACTGACTTCAACTCGAACTCTGTCCTGAAGCATCAGCTCTATGAGTTCCTTTTGTTGAGTCTGTACATTTTCCTTTCTCTAAACAGCAGCATTTCCTGCTTTTGATTGAGATCTCAGTAATCTCTCAAGATTGATCTCTCTTAACCAGTTTCTTCTGAGTAGACTCCACTACCTGCTATGATCATGATGGGCAGATTTGCAGACTGGCTTTCTAATTGTAATGGAACCTTGCATATACCTTTCACTGGTACGTTTCCGCCAGTACATTTCTTTAGTCTGGCATCTGAGTTTTCCAGCTTCAGTGAGTGGCCTCCTCCATTCAGATACTTAAACGTGTACTCTCCTATGACTGTCATGGATGTGCCTGTATCCACCTCCATTCGGAGGGATTTTCTGTTGACTTCGCTGTCACATAGATTGGCTTTATTTTACCCATTTTTAAATTTTGCAGGGAGTAAATATCTGACTCTGTTTATTCTGACTCCTCCATTATATAAATTTCATGACTTCTGCCTTTCTGTTTGAACTTTGGCCTCAATCTTTCTTTACAATATCGCATAATGTGTCCATTGCGATGACTGTAGAAGCACTCGGATATTCATAGATGTTTACAGCACAGAGGGAGGCCATTCGGCCTATCGTGTCCACGCTGGTCAACAAAGATCTGACTACACTAATCCCATTTTCCAGTGCTTGGCCCATAGCCCTGGAGGCTATGGCAATGTAAGTAAATATCTAAATACTTCTTTAATGTTAGGAGAGTTCCTGACTCAACCACCCTTTCAAGCAGTGAGTTCCAGACTCCCACCATCCTCTGGGTGAAAAAGTTTCTACTCAACTCCCCTCTTAGCCATCTACCTCTTACATTAAGTCTATGACCCCTGGCTATTGACCCCTCTACTAATGGAAAATGTGCCCTCTGATGCACCCTATCTATGCCCTTCATAATCTTATACACCTCTATCAGGTCCCCTCTCAACCTTCGCTGCTCCAAGAAAAACAACCTCCAGTCTATCCAATCTTTCCTCATAGTTCAGACCCTCTAGCCCAGGCAGCATCCTCGTAAATCTCCTTTGCACTCTCTCCAGTGCAATCACATCCTTCCTATAATGTGTTGACCAGAACTGCACGCAATACTCCAGTTGTGGCCTAACCAGCATTTTATACAGTTCCAGCATAACCTCCTGCTCTTGTATTCTATGCCTCAGTTAATAAAAACAGGTATCCTATATGTCTTCTTAACCACCTTATCTACCTGCCCTGCTACCTTCAGGGATCTGTGGATATGCACACCAAAGTCTTTCTGATCTTCAGTACTTTCCAGGGTCCTACCATTCATGGTGTAATCCCTTACCTTGTTAGCCCTCCCCAAGTGCATTACCTCACACTTTTCCAGGTTGAATTCCATTTGCCACTGCTCTGCCCACCTGACCAGTCCATTGATATCCTCCTTGCAGTTTACGGCTATCCTCCTCACTATTTACCACCCTACCAATTTTTGCATCATCCATGAACTTCTTGATCATGCCCCCTACATTTAAGTTCAAACAATTTATGTACACCACAAACAGCAAGGGCCCCACCACTGAGCCCTGCAGAATCCTACTGGAAACAGACTTCCAGTCACAAAACATCTCTCTACCATCACCCTCTGCTTCCTGCCTCTCAGCCAATTTTGGATCCAATGTGCCACTTTGCCTTAGATCCCATGGGCTCTTACTTTCTTGACCAGTCTGCCATGAGGAGGGACCTTATCAAAAGCCGTGTTCAAGCCCATGAAGGCCACATCAAATGCATTACCCTCATCAACCCTCCTGGTTACTTCCTCAAAAAATTTGATCAAATTTGTCAAACACAACCTTCCCTAAACAAATCCTTTTAAATTGGCATTCGTTTGTCTGGTTCCAATTCTGTCATTATGAATGTGGTTTTTATCCATTAAGTCATTGCTTTTTGCTGGTCTGTTAATGGTGGCTGTTTCCTGCCTTTCCACGGATCCCTGCACTTCTGCGCTATTTCTAGCCAGTGCCTCCCTCCCGACGTGAAGAATGGTGTCATTTTGTGCTCCCTTGATTTCTTCTGAGTCCCTGACCGCACTTTCCATTGTGAGCGCCAACTCCAGGGCTTTGCTGAAATCCAAATTTGTCTCAGACAGTAACCTTTTTTGAATGGTGCCTTTGTTAATTCCACACACTAATCAGTCCCTTAACATGTCATTATTTGACGTCCCGAAGTCACGGTGCTCTGTCAATTGTTTTAAGGCTGCCACATAGCAAGCAACTGTTTCTCCAGAGGTGCGACACCTCGAATTGAATTTAAAACGCTGCATTGTTACCGAGGGTTTCGGTTTGAAATGGCCTTTCACTAGATTCACCAACTCATCAAAGCTTTTGGAACCTGGGGGGTTGGTGCCGATGGACTAAAAATTAGGCTGTTAATTTTACTGCCATATGTCGACAAGAGGATCGCCCACTTCTCTTCCCCCTATATGTCATTGGCCAAAAACAAAAACACGAGGCATTCAACATAATGTGACCAGTCATCGGTGGACTGATTAAATTGTTCGATGTAGCCAAATTGTGGCATATTGGAGGGTGATGGCTTCGATGACTACTGTGAGGGTTTACAATTATAATCTACTTACATTCGGCCTGCAGGCACTGTTACTTCAGTACAGTTGAGTTTTTGCAGCTTTCCTTGGCGTCGTGGACTGGTGGTGTTTTGTCTTGTCGCCAGTTGTTATGTTTTAACTACGGGTCACTTTGCTCACTAACCAGTTGCACGCTTATCTGTCAGCAGGCAAGTCGATTAACATATACGGCAGATGCAGAGACCAATATGAAATGAAGCACCTACTATTTACTTACACAAACAACAGAGCATTAACATGATGTGTGTTTCCCCAGCCAGACTTTACTCTAACTAATATTTACATGGTAGCCCATGCTACACTCCTATTGGGTCTTACAGTAATGTGGGCAATCTGCTCACAATCTCTTAAAGGTGTATTATACCTCAGATTACCACAGCGCACAAACAAGGTTTTAACTGATTAAACAAGCACCAAATGGGACAGCACTTCTTGCTCATTTCCTATGCTTCCCTATGTAGACAGAGGCTCAGTGCCTAAATAAACACTTGAGGAGGGCAAAGCAGAAAAATGGATATATGCACTTCTTCACCTCAGCCTGTAAAGAAGATCACACTATTCCAAACTGTTAAGTGGGAGATTCTGGAAAATATGAAACAAAGGGGTAGTAAAAAATATATTATGGAGATTGAAACTGTAACACAGTGTAGGATTTAGAACTGTCAGGACATCGACAAGTGAGTCAGCTGTGACACAGTGAGGAATAAATTATGACCAAAATCACACCAAGTAGTGCACACAGAAACTATCTCACAAACCCAGTTAAGTATTTCTTGTGTGGCTCTGACAGCACATTCTGAGGGTTAGGGATTCAGAAACATTTTACCTTCCTTCAGTTCTGTTTGTCATTCATTATAATGAAGTAGAGTGAATTATATATTCTTTGATTGGGACTTTATCAGGAAGTAGGAATGACCTTGAATGGTGAAAAGTGAAAGCTAATTGTGGTGTTATCAAGCAATTGCCCAGCATATCATCATAGTGTAAAATCTTCTACCCTTAAAAGCCATTCTCACTTCTTTTTGTTGGGATTGGAGTAAATAAGCAAGAAGGATGTCTCCTGTAGAAAGCTAATGTTAAATACACCTCACCTGCATTTTATCAGTTACTTGACAAAAATAGTAACTGGAATTATCCCTGGATTGTTAAATACGATAGATAAATAAATCATTGCTAGAAGAGGGCAGGAAGGAAGGATGGTTGTCAAAATGGTTCAGAACATGCAAAGGTCTTTTGTGATGTTATCTCCCTTCTTGTTTCAAAAATATTTTTGGTGCAAGTCCATGTGATTGCAATCCTAGGAAAAAGAGGGCCCAATACAATATATGGCAACATTCATTGTCTGCAAATCTTAATACTGAGTCCCCAGTCCTGGTGCTATAGTGTGGGAAATCTCATTTTCACTGATGATGCTTGGTTGGGACAGGAAGCTGTTGGGTGGAGTGGAAATGAGAGACCAGGAATTTGAAGTGCTATCTCATTATGCCAGGATTCTGCCCCTTTTCTTTAACTCCTTAAATTCAAGATAAGCATGCACTTTGATGCTTGTGAGGTTCACCCATTAGGATCAGCTATTCACTCCACTTGCAAATCCATAAAACACAAAGTGATGAAAAGACAATGGCAATAAATCGAAGGTTGTTTGACTCAGTTTTGTGTCGAAGTTGGCTGCCATGCTTCTACATTACGTGAGTGACTACACTTTAGAAAGAACTTCATTGACTATGAAGTGTTTTGGGATGTCCTGAGGTTGTGAAAAGAGCTATATAAATGTCATTCCTTCTGTATGTATGTTATGTGGCTTCAGGGACTTGCATATTGGAAAGACGTCAAACTTTGTTTTTCAATGATACCTAAAAATTAATCTTTAATGATGAACTGTATTTGGGCATCAGCTGAAGTGGTCATTGTAGTGCAAAATTAATATCTCATCTTCCTATTTCTGTTATATATATTATATATTGTGAGAAATGAGTTTAGGGACAGATAACAAGAAGTTTAGGACAAAGTCCTCTCTGATGTGATGGGATATGCTTGGGATGGAAGAAGGACCCACCATACCCATGCACAATAGTCAGTACTTGGTTTGGAACCTGGAGTATTCATGTTCCACGCCATTTCCTTGAGGCTGCAGTGCACTGCTCCCTGACTAATTCCCAGCTGGGATGTGCTGGTGCCCCAATGGCAATTCAGGGCCTGTGTCTTTGTATGGAGAGCGACTAACACAGGAACAGGCTGCAAAGATGTGTGTTTGAAGACAGCACACTGGAGCTCATTGAGAAGCAACTAGAAGTGGAAAGATGATCAGATTAATATTGGCGATCAAATGGGCTAAAAGGCCCTCTTCTTTAAACTTACCATATACGGTTAAAGCTTAGACAGTTCGTATTCTTACTATTTTGAACTATTGGAGACAAAAATTACGTGCTTACATTAAATAAAGAATTTTTTTTTATCAAACTGATTCACTCGATTACTGATGAATGATCTAAACAATAGCTGTAGGAATTATACACTGAACTCTGTCCACCAGCTTTAATATGGTTTGCTTCCCCTCTCTATCTATAAATAATCTTAATTTGAAGCCAATGAAATTTGTGATTTTTTTTAGTATGTAATGATTGTACCAAACAGTTATCTCTCTGCTGGCTGATTGGTTAATGCGCTGCCCAGTGCAGGATAGTTACATATTGACTATATTTGCATCCTCAGTTTGCACTGAGTTAATTAATCTTAGCTGTGGAAGCATTTGACTTATGACAATTTAATTCACTCCTTTGTTTAGTGAGAGAGAGTGAGAACCAGGCTCCTATTTGCTGACTCCTGCTCAAATATACACATCAGTAAGGGTGGAATTAGTCAGGTTCAACATTATGATCTTTCTTGGTCAACAGCCCATTGATACCCACTGTCTAAACTCACAGATGATGAATGGCCACTCGTGCATGGTAATTGTGACTGCTGTCACCTGTGAAACAAAGCACTTTCAGAACAGGAGGAGGAGAGAACAGTGAAGGGAAAGTAGCACTGTAGAGCATTAAATATCATCACACTTATCTGCACTCTGATTTAAAAAAAATTTTGTTGAACCATTTGCAAGCTGCTGGCATCATCAAAGCAATAGCTTGGAAGGGTATTTATGAATATCTAATTTTATGACTCATATATTTTAGGAGTATAACTTTTAGTTTGGGAATTGAAATTTTTAAGTGTAGGATAAATCAAAACACCTGGTTTGAGAATCTGATAAACGAGCCTGAAGTAATTGCAAATCAAAGGTGGCCTTTGTTTGCTTTAGAAGGTCATATTGGGAAGTATAGGAGACTAGGCAATGAACTACTCTGAATCTCTCTTAGCAGAGATAGGACATCCACTATTGTCTCCATAAGGAGTTTAAGTTATTCATATGGTTTCCTAGACCAAAGGAGAAGTTTGGAAATTGCAGATGATTAAGTCTTTATCTGGGACATCCCAAGTGTACCATGTTGCCGTGGGGATAGATTACAGGGAAGTTTTGTTTTGGCTTTAGGTTTTATCCATGTGATTTCTCACAGAAAAGGGCAGTCAGCATGGGAGCAGTCTGTGAGAAGGCAGTTTTGCATCTGCCAGCAGCCAAAACAAGGAGCATAGAGGCCATTAGGAATCAAGGGTGTTCCATATCTGGGGTCACTAAGCAGGAATTGCGAGTGGGGCTTATGCTCAGAATGAAAAGTCCAAATTTAAGAGGAATTAAAAATGATCAGATCTGCCTGGTAAAGCTAGTGAAAGAGATTAGCAGTGGAATCCTCACAGAGAGAGAGATCTGAAAGTCTAAGCGTCAAACTGAGAAACTAAGGAGAGTCAAAAGTGACTTCCTCAGAGTTGTGGCACGCTTTGGATTAATCCCAGGAGCAGTGAAAAAAACCCTCCAGATTTTGTGAAGTATAGAGGGATCTCTTTGGTGGAAATAAAAGTAATGCGGGTTTAAATTATAAGACTTTACATTTGATTGCGATGTTAGGGTAGATAGTATGTGATTACAAAATAGTATTAAGTTAGTAGTGCTTGTTTTGTACAACTCTTGTACAGTAAAAGTTTTTGTTTAAAATGTGAAATTTTGGCATTTAGTTGAAACCTAAGAGTTTGAATTTCTTAAGTTATTAGCTGAGATTGCAACATAGTGAAGTGGTTTGTGGGAGGGTGTTAAATTACTATTTGAAGTTGGAACACATATTGATGAAGTGATATTGCAGAGAAAGAAAGATGGGGAAATTGTGGGTGCAACACACTATAGTTCAGCATAATCCTTTTAACTGTCTTTATTAGTTACAAGATATTGGCATATAAATTGTATGTTTTTCATTTACCCTAAGTGCATTCCATTGAGTTGACCCTCTAAGTGTTTGGTTTATAGTGGGTGCAGTAATGAGGATTTATATGGTGTCAAGCGATCAGAATTGGAAATACAACAGCTTTATCCTATGTTACCTGTGAATCAGGCACATTGGAATTTCTATTTGTGTTTCCCCCTCTCTTTACCATTGATGAACAGCCAGACACCTGTCACTGATGGGGAGTGGCCCTGCCTGTCACTGATGAGGGGATAACTGGCCTATCTGTCAATGGTGGAGGGAATAGCTGCCCACCTGTCACTGATGGAGGGAGTGGGGGACAGCTACCCACCTGTCACTGGATGGATAATTACACACCTGTTATTGATGGCACTCTGTTGAAGAAATGTGCGTTTACCCTTTGGCCTGTGTTGTATCAAACTTGGCCACATTTGATAAAGGCAAAATATTGCAGATGCTGGAAATCTAAAACAAAAACGGATTCTAAACATTAATTCTGTTTCTTTCTCCACCGCTGCTGCTAGATCTGCTGAGATTTTTCCAGCATTTTCTGTTTTTGTTAGCCACATTTGATACTGACTCCCCTTCCACCCCACATCACTGATGGCCTTAACCTAGATGACAATGACAACTCACCACAGAATAAAATAAACATGACTACATTCATGTTATTCTGCACTAAAGTCTTATTGAAACAGAATAAAAGTGTTTTTACATTGTTGTATGCAGGATAGCTGCGCTTTTCCAGGCTCCTTCACTGCTCCCTCTTCACTTACCTTTCGTTCCCTGTAAGCAGGATCAGCAAATATTGCAAAAAAGAACAAGCCATTTTATAGCACCCCTTAGGACATCCAAAAGTGTTTTTCAGCCAAATAAATACTTTATGAAGTGTAGTTATTGTTGTAATGCAGGGAATGTGGTACAGATCAGCCAGGATCTTATTGAATGGCAGAGCAGGCTCAAAGGGCCAAATTGCCTACTCCTCCTCTTTCTTATGTAAAGTCAGCAGCCAGTTTGCACACGGCAAGATCCCACAAACAGCAATGAGATAAGTATTCAAGCTGTTTTTCTAATGTTAATTGAGGGATAAACATCGGTGAGGGCAAAAGCCATGGAATAACAATTTTGTGTGCAAATTACATCAAGTTTATATTTTGAAGTGCAGCAGGTAGTGGCAGCCTTGTGCCATTGGCTGCAGTTTTATTACTTAAGACCATCATAATTGTTTTACTAGTTGCTTTAATGGTTGCATAAGGCTTTTAACTGTTATCAAATCCACATTAAAGAGTAATGATAGTTCTCAGTGCCTCAGCTAATTGAAAAATTGGCAATTAATGGCTATTTTTTGTTTTGGCTTGCTAATATTAACTGATTACAAGACATGATGAAGTTCTTAGTTACACATTGATTGGGTTGAAATGATTGTAATTTCAATAGCTAAACTTAAATGATAGTTTAAACAACATTGCCTGCACAAATTCCCTTCTCTCCCTCACAAAAAGCTACTTCGATCAGTGTCAAGTACAAAAGCAAACAATATTTTTAGCAAACTGCAGGACACATGGTTGGAATTTTTGCAGGAGTGGGCCTCCTAATCTCCCACTGTAACTTCTTCAACAAAAAAAAAATGACCATTGATGCTGCTTCTCCAGAGTTAACGCTGATCTTCCACTTAGGGTTTCCAACTCGAGATGGATGTATTCTTGGCAGTTTTATCACATGGCCTTTCCTCCAACAACCTCGTAGTTCAGCAATAAGACCAATGAGAAAAAGAGATTTTTAAATTTGGGGAAGAATAATGGAGACTGTATTTTCTTTGCTTACGAATTGAGATCCTTTAGAACTTTATGCAGTCAGAACGGTGAGAGTGCTTTATGCGTGAAAGAGCATTGACCAAGCTGCTTGAATGGGACAGGGTGGTTGCATTAGGAATGAAGAAACTTGATTCAAATCCATTTGTTATATTGTGCTTTCAATGTTCCATGATATATAAAAGCACCAAATGAAGGTACATTCAAACTAGAAAATAGAATACAACTTATTGTTGGTAAGTTTCTTTTGGTGGAAGAGAGATGGCAGTTAGGTGTAAGAGCAGTGCACCTATAGTCTTCAAGTGGGGTGTGCTGGTTCTCCAATGAGCCTATGACTTATACCAATTTTTCTACTTATTTTTCTCTCCATTGTGTATGCATTTTGGCTACCATACTTCCCCCTCATTCATATTTCAAATAAGATGTTGACCCATGGCCTTATCTGCTGTCTCAAGCAGAAATCCAGAGATCCCATAACACTAATTTGGAATTCTCCACAAAGTTCTGGCCAATATTTATCCCTCAGCCAATACCATGAGGACACGTGATTTTGTTATCATATTGTTGTTTGTGGGAACTTCCCGTGTGCAAAGTGACCACTGTGTTTCCTATATTATGACAATGACAATGACACTTCAAAAGTATTTCATTGGCTATAAAGCACTTTGGGACATCCTGAGGTTTTGTGGGTGACCATCCACCAAGTTCTCCATAGGCTGAGTGAATAACACTTAGAAAAGAGAATGCAATATCTCCAGTAGCAGAACTGATAAATGTAGTCAGTGCACAGTGTCTCAGTTGGAATCAGGAAGGCATCTGGTTCAACCACTGGTCTGTGCCCTATCACTGTGGTCTAGAATTTAGGCTGCATCCTGGATAAAGAGGAGTTCAACATTGCAGCTTGACTCTGTCCCAGTTGGCAATCATTGGATTTTGCTGAAATGTTGGCAATGGGACAGACTCAAGCTGCAATGTTCTTCATGGTAAAGTGGCTAGGAAAAGCCACTGCCTAGGCTCACAGCCACTTGGCCAACATTTTGGGGCAATAACTGGTGCACATTGGGTTCATCCCAAGCATGTCAATGCTTTCAGGTGAGGAAGGATGCATGTAATTCTGATCAGGAATTGAGTGCATGACTGTGAAAATAAGGGCCCATCCCAGACATCTTAGAGATTCAACCAGAGTTTGATTCTTGTTCTTAAGATTGGATTAATAGAGAATATGTAAATAAGGTGAATTAATTACACTTTCTCCTTTCCTGTTTAGAACCTCCCATCCCAGCTGCCCCACCCCAGTTGATCCGCGCTGGCTCGACATACCTGATGGTGCACCTAAATACCAACTCCATATTTGGGGATGGCCCCGTTATTCGGAAAGAGATTGAATACAAGGTGACCTTAGGATCCTGGTCAGAAGTACAGGCTGTCAACAGCCTGAACTATAAGCTGTGGCACCTAGACCCAGACACTGAGTACCAGATCAGTGTCTTACTGACCCGGCCTGGTGAGGGAGGGACAGGGATACCAGGACCCCGACTCATCAGCAAGACTAAATGTGCAGGTAGGTTCGTTTCTACTTTGTTCAGTAAATGCGTCACAAAAGATGTATTTAGTATTTCTTCACTAACATCATTGAATCTTTAGTATTTCATAATTTGTTTCCATTGTCTCTTTCATTGGATGTCCTATAATTGAGGCTGATTATTTGTAATTGAAGATTAATTGATCAATTTTTTTGTTAGGCAAGGATGCTAAAGATTAAGGAACCAAGATAGTAGATGGAGTTAAAATTCAGATCAGCCACAATTAACATACCCTCTAATTTTAGTTTGTAGTGCCCGGGTGATTTGTTTAAGTGCATGGAACCTTTAACTTCTTTTTGAGCAACCATTCAAGTGCAGTAACTTGAATTTTTGGTGGATTTTAATTTAGGTGGTGACCAATGCTCACAGGATTACAGGACCCTGGCCAAATATGGGTCCTTCTTAAAGGGTTGCAAAACAGTGCAGCATTGCAAGTGGTGAGGAAGAGGTGGCAGGTGTAGGCAAGTGGTTAAATTGTTTTGAGGTAGGTAGCACACATTGAGTGTGCTAGTAGAAATGGAAGGAACTGTAAAAGTTGCCTGTTGTGATTGGAAGAAAGGCATGTGAAGCAGTTGCTAGGGCTGAGGCCTGGTGTTGCAGAGTTTGTAAGAGAGCTGTTCTGGTGAGGTCATTAAATTTCTTAACAAAGACTGATGCACATCTGTGCCACAAGTGAAAATTGATCCCACAGATTTAATCCTTACCTATAGCAAAAGCTTCAGAAAGGGTTTTCAGTCATCAGAACCATACCTGGCAAATAGGTACCAAATTTGACTTCACAATCGTCAGAAGGTATGCCATGAGAATATATATACTTCCTCATAGTAGCACACTCTCTGGGGTTCCAGCTAAGAATCTAAGTAAGCAAATTCAGTCGTAGCTTTCAAACGGAGTAGTTACTTGAAATGGAAAAATTTACAGAGGTACAAGGAAAGTATGGGGGATTCAAACAAATTGGGTAACTCTTTCAAAGAGCCAGCACAGGCACAATGGGTTAAATGTCCACCTCATGTGCTAATGTTCTGAGAGGTTGCTGGAGAGGGAGACAGTTCACTGAGCTAGATATGTGTCTGTCTGTGGTGAGGGTGGAAATGTAGCATCATTGGGACTCTGTAGTTTTAGAGTGCTGTATTAGCACAATGTCTGTCCTTCAGCTTTGCATTGTGGTTTATTTCTGTTTTGCAACTCTGCAAAATAATTTATGCTTTTTGTGCGGTTGGAAATGCAGGTGTGCAATCATTAGAAGTGCACAGGGAGAATAGTACTGGTCTTTGGGATAAGTGAATTTCTTCAATTTAATGTGGCCTCTCTCAGAGAGCAGCCCTTTGAAATCTTGCTTTGATCCTGTTTCCTTTACTTTCTGTGTAGCACTGTTGAAAACCAAGAGACAAGGGGAAAGCACTGCACTTCATAAAAACAGTGTTATTTAAAAGATGAACATGCTAGGTTCAATAGACACTTCAAAGGATTTGTGTATCTCTTGAAAGAGAACTCGAACAAATGTATTTGTTTATTATGCTCAGAAATTGTGAACATTTCTTATTATTTTAGGATTAGAGTGGGGTTGGTTTTCTTTTAGTTCAAATCAACTGCAATTATAAACTTCATTTTCCAATGCTCTCCTCCCCCACACCTCTGATCCCTGGTCAGCTGGCCATTCCTCACGGAGCTTGGAAAGTGAGTTTCAGCACACATTTCAATTGTGGAGGGCATCACAGTCACACAATTGCACATGACATGCACATGCACATCCCAACACCAACGGAATATGCACATATTGATCGTGTGTGCACACCCATACTGACCTGCATACATTGACACCAACCTGCACAAATACATTTTCTAGCGGAATCACTGGATAATGATCAGGATCAGCATCGGAGTTTCCTCAGAGTTTTCCCAGATCATTTGCCAGAACTTTGGCAGAAGCCTTGATAAATTACATTGATAAATTAAATTGATTGATAAACGATCTTCATTTTCTAGCCCAGGACAGCTTCTTAATTCCATCATGTTTATGCAGATGAAATCATAGAATTAGTACAGCACAGGAGGAAGCCATTTGGCCTATTAGTCCTGTGCTGGGTCTTTGAAAGAACTATCCAGTTAGTTCCACTCTCCTGCTCTTTCCCTATAGCCCTGTAAATCTTTCATTATTAATGATATATCTAATTCCTAGATAACTAAAATGAGCTAATTCTCTGTACCTGCTGGAATCATACCTGATGCTTCCTGGCTTAAGTGGCTCATTGTCCCATTGGGGACACCTTTATCCACTGAGTCTTTTAGGGGAGCCATCTTCATGTCTGTAGCATCATTTTCTTGCAAAGAATTAAAGGTAAAGAACTGTATCTGTTCATGTCACTGGTGGTATTTCTAACATAAGAACACTTCAGAAATAAGGTAAAATGGCTGCAAAATGCTTTGTGATTCAGATGTTGTGAATGGCTCTATATAAATGTTATTTTAACAGGATAATGATTTAATGGGGCAGCTTCTCACAGGCACACAAACCCTCTGTTAACAACACTTATCTAATGTTTTAAGCAAGAGAAGTATGTGATGAGAATGATGGTGACTTGAATAAGTGACTGTAGTACATTCTGAGAAGAAGAATGATAAACAGTTGCCCTAATTAAATGGAGAGATCAGTGAAGTAATATAACAGGAGGAATGGCTTTCATCACATTCAAGAGATGACATTTGCTCATTTGAGATTGGATGTGTTGATATAGGCAGTGTGTGTGGGCCTAGGATTTGTGCCAAATGAGTCTTTCCTGCCAAGAATCAAGAGTGACGGTAAATGTTCAGTGTGTGTTATCATTTTAAATAAATTTGTTTTGCTTCTATTTGATCTGCTACTCTCCTACCACCGCCACCCACCCCACCCCACCCACCCCCATCCCCACCCATGCTCTTCACTATCCCTTTTGGTTGGAATATCTAGATGGTTCAACCTGGATATTTCAGTGGTTGCACTGGGTGTCATTCTTTGGCTACCTTCCAGAATCCATGCTTGAATGGTGTGAGAATAGGGAGTTCTTTATTGAGATCCCCGTCCTTCCTACAGTCATCCAATTGAGATAGTATCCATCAGCACCCAGAGACCTTGAAGTGTTGAATGTTTGTTCAGCTCTGAGTTTGATTCTGAGCCTCTGTTGAAACAAATACTGTGTGGTTTTTCTTTCTCAGTCTTTCAAGTGATTACACCATTTGGGCAGTGCATTACCAAAATAATGTTTCAGTTCTTGCATTGTAATATTGTATTGTCCAAATTTAAAAAGTAAATCCCAAAACAATCCTTCAAAAAATGAATTAAAAATTGTAACAGAATAATAATTAACATTAACTGGTATTTATAAAGCACTTTTAATGTAATAAAATGTCCCAAGATGCTTAACAGGAGCATTACAAAATAAAATTTGACAATGAGCCACATAAAGAGATGTTAAGTCTATTAGCCTGGTCAAAGAGGGAGGTTTTAAAGAACATCTTAAAGGAGGAAAGAGATGTGGAAAGGTTAGAGAGGGAATTCCAGAGTTTAGGGCCAAAACAGCAGAAGGCAGCCAGCCACTTGTGGTGGAACAATTAAAATCGGAGATACATACGAGACTAGAATCAAATGATTGCTGGTATCTTGGAGGATTATGAGCTGGTGATGATTACAGAGATAGGGAGAGGTGAGGCTATGGAGAGATTTGAAAACAAGGAAATCTGAGGCATTGCTTGTCTGGGAACCAATGTAGGTCAGCACAGACAGAGGCAATGGGTGAATGGGACTTAGTGCAAGTAAAGACAAGGAAAACAGACTTTTGGATAAAAACAAAAAACTGCGGATGCTGGAAATCCGAAACAAAAACAGAATTATTTGGAAAAACTCAGCAGGTCTGGCAGCATTGGCAGAGAAGAAAAGAGTTGATGTTTCGAGTCCTCATGACCCTTCAGCAGAACTGATCTTTCTTTACAAGGAGAGGGAAATATAATCTGGTTTAAGGTAGAGGGGAGAGAAGTGGAGGGGGGTTGGTGTTAGGATAGGAGCAGATCATCAAAAGATGTCACAGACAAAAGAACAAAAGACCACAGAGGTGTTGAAGTTAGTGATATTATCTAAACAAATGTGCTAATTAAGAATGGATGGTACAGCACTCAAGGTATAGCTCTAGTGGGGGTGGGGGAGCATAAAAGATTTTAAAATAATGGAAATAGGTGGGAAAAGAAAAATCTATATGAATTATTGGAGGCAAAAAAAAGGAAGGGGGAAAAAACAGAAAGGGGGTGGGGATGGAGGAGGGAGCTCAAGACCTAAAGTTGTTGAATTCAATATTCAGTCCGGAAGGCTGTAAAGTGCCTAGTCGGAAGATGAGGTGCTGTTCCTCCAGTTTGCGTTGGGCTTCACTGGAACAATGCAGCAGGCCAAGGACAGACATGTGGGCAAGAGAGCAGGGTGGAGTGTTAAAATGGCAAGCGACAGGGAGGTTTGGGTTATTCTTGCAGACAGACCGCAGGTGTTCTGCAAAGCGGTTGCCCAGTTTAGGTTTGGTCTCTCCAATGTAGAGGAGACCGTATTGGGAGCAACGAATACAGTAGACTAAGTTGGGGGAAATGCAAGTGAAATGCTGCTTCACTTGAAAGGGGACATGTCTTAATTTATTTTTCTTTATTGAAATTTTTGGAACTTAAACTAATCTCCTTGAGGCAGCTCTGTGTGTCAGGGAGATTTCTGTGCTTTTTTGCACGTATGCATGAAAAAGCGCAGGCCCTGACTCAGGGAACCCCACCCTCCCGCCCGCTCAGGGAGTGCTCAGCGCTTCCAGGCACACGTAATGCTGGGCGGGCCTTAATTGGCCAGCCCACGTAATGTGGCAACGCGGACCCAATCAGGGGCACCAATCGGGTCCGCGCCCACCCCTGCACAATCCCCTCGATGGGGGGATAATTCTACCCTAAGGAAGGGAGTTTGCAATGTGGAGCAAAGACAATGGGCAAAATTTTGCCTTGATGGGTGGGTAGGCCCCACCGGCTCTGCGGCGGGTGGGCAGCACTATGTGCTTCCTGTGCAGGGGGGAGGGATTCCTCAACTGTCAGAGTGCGCTCTTTCGCACATGCGCATGAAAGAGCGCACATCTCCCTAAGACTAAGTGCTGCCTCAGGGAGATCACTGACAGTGTTTCAAACTTCAAAAATAGAATAATAAAAAAATTATTAACATGTCCCCCTCATGTAATAATACAAATACTTTATTAAACTTTTTAAAAATAGATATGAAACCTCATCCTGCCAGTTGATGAGATTTCATGTCTTTTTCAGAAGCCCGCTGGGGCTCCTGACCTGCCCAGCAGCCTTAAGGTTGGACGGGCAGGGCCTTTAATTGGCTTAATGATCCTATCAATGGCTGATTGCACTGTCCGCCCGCCTTCCTGAATATTTAAATGTAGCGGGATGACATCATTTTCACGTCAGCGAGCGGGCCCCGCCCCCAGCTCACCAACGGAAAAATTCTGCCCAATGGCTTCAATCTTTCCGGTATTTAATTGGATGAAATTTCTAATTAGCAGTACTGCATGTCGGACAAGCATTCTGATAATTCAGCAACAGTTGAGTCAAGAAAGGTGATACTGAGACACAGCTGGGTGTTATTCATTTGGAGAAGCTGTGGCTGCAACAATATGAGCAGAAAAACGTTGGCAATGTTGTTTAGTGTTGGCTATTAATTTTTCAATAATAATTGGTTACGAAAAATTTGAATCCAATTGCTATTAATTTTCAAAATTGACAAAATCACTGCAGATTCTTACCCTTTTTTAATTTTAGCTTCTAATACATGTTTTAGAAATAGTTTATTAACAGTATATAAATTTTGTCTTAAAACAAGCTGTATGCTGACAATAACAATGCATTGGGCACCCAAAAGGCTGAGTTTCATTTTTGCAATGATGCAAAGACACAGTGACATCAATGAACCCACAGAACACGTTCTTATAATTTAATTTTCTTTGGTTTGGAATAATCTAAATAAGAATCCTAGATAATTCAGCATGAAGAGAGAAACTTTTTGCAATGGAACCAAAATTAATAACACTACATAATGTCTGACAGTAATTATTGCAAATTAATAAATCATGTTACATAATCTTATCAAACATTTATAAGCCTCCAATTTGCTGTGCTTTACGCTAATTATTTATTGTACTGATATTGCAGCTCTTTTATGTTGAAGATGTCTTCACTATTTATAAGTCTGCCATTAGTGTTAAATGCCCTTTTTTAAATACTTCAACGAATGCAGACTAGTTAAATGTTAAGGGTTCGCTTCCAGTAGGCACTTAAAGTAAAGTGTTATCAATATAATTGCTGGATGGATCAAAAGATTGGAATTCGTTAGGGATAAATGAAATGCTAGTACTTGATTCAGTTCTTTGAAGAAGGCCAGGCATTTTTTTCAATGGAGTAGGATGTTGGTCTCATAAAAATGAGAGCAGTTTGCAACAGAATCTTTCTTTTAATCTCATTAGAGTAACTTGCTTGAAAGTTGGTGGAATTCTCCCAGGCTACAAAATAAAACTAATAGTGGCTCTGGCTGCATAGGAATCCCTTTTGAGACACTGTGGGTTGTATTTTATGTGCCCCCGCTGGACATATTTCTCACAGGGGGCATGTAAAATAGGGCAGGTGCCCATCCCACCATCTTCCCACCCACACCCAAAGTCATCCCCATAACAGAGTGGGGAAAAAAGCAATGCATCCAATCTCAAATGAGGAAAAGTAATTTGTGCCATTTGAATTTAAGTAGGCAAGTGCCGAAATCAGCCACCCTGGTAATATGCTGCCTATATCGTAAAGCATTCGGCATGGGAAGCTGGGCAGGAGAGGGCAGCTTGATTTTTTTTTTAAAAAGCGAACCTTCAAAGGATGGGAAGGAAGGTTCAGTCATCGGGGGCTGCCCATTGTGGATCTGGGGGTGGCCCCACCTAAGATTGAACCACCCTCCCCCTTCCTTATACCCAACCCAACCAGCTGAAATCTTCCCAGGCCAAGACCCCGAACTTACCGGCTTTGGGGAGCCCTAGGCCTTCTTCATCTTGTTAGTGGCCAGGACGGCAAGAACGTGTCCTTGCTAAACCCACCCACAGTGCTTATGTTGCAGGGTGGGCCAGCATGGAGTGGGTCGGCTCCACACTGACTTGACTTCCAGGGAATGAGCCATCCACCTGCCCCCCCGCCACCTCCGGTTTTATTCAGCCCTGTGTGTGTTTTTTATGTGTGCTCCTGATCATTGTTTTGATGAGAATCTTTATTAAATTGCTGCAACCTTTTAAGAAGATTTCTGCGGTCACAGGCTATGTAGGGGACATTCACTGATGATTGCACAATGTTCAGCACCATTTGCGACGACTATGACACTGAAGCAGTCCATGTCCAAATGCAGCGAGACCTGGACAATATCCAGGCTTGGATTGACAAGTGGCAGGTAACATTCGCACTACACAAGTGCCAGGCAATAACCATCTCCAACAAGAGAGAATCTAACCATCACCCTGTTATGGCACTGGATGGTAAATGCTAAGCTGCTCAAATCCCAGAGGGAAACTTGAAACAGCTGCCACAACTGTTTTTCAATTTGTATTTTTATTTTGAGATGCATGCTTTGAATTCAGTATTAACAAGTCCACTGAGACTTAGAGGTTTTTTTTTTACAAAACTAAAGTAAACGTTTATTAATAAAATAAATGATTTTAAGCACATGCATAGGTTTACAGATTATTACTATGATAACTCCTAGCCCCCCTATTTAATCTGACTCCCAGTTACACCTCCCTTAAGTCAATAGTAAAACAAAGTAGATTTCAACAGATGCAGGCAAAACACACAATAACCTGGACAATGATATTCAAAATTAGTTTTCTTAGCTTAGGTTCCTATGGACAGCAAATTGACACAGAGGCTGGAGGCTTTTCACACTTGTGTTAGATCTTAGAATTCCTTCTCCTTACACATAACCTCAACTCCTTTATACATGTTTCTCCCTTTTCAATGCAAATTCCATCGTTCCAACATGTCTTTGCAACTTTACCTTTTTCATAATATAAATCTTTCATAGTACCCATATTTCATAGTACCTTTGGGGGAAAAAAACACACTGTTTGGCTCAGCCTCTTATGGCTGGTGTAACACCTTATCATCTTTTTGAAATTCAGTACTCAGGTTTATCGAAAATGCAAATTTTCCTCACACCTCAGATTCTAAAAGTTCAAACATGTTTACATATTTAACATTTCAAACCTAGCTTCCCCTTTGATAACTCAAAAGCTCTAGACCAGCTGTCTTCAATTCAATTAAATCCCCCACACACGCACATACACAGAGAAACTAATTCAAACCCCACTATTAACCTACCTTTACAATAAATCACAATATTATGGCATTACCATCGCTAAATCCCCCACTGTCAACATCCTGGGGCTACCATTGACCAGAAACTGAATTGGATTAGTCATATAAATACTGTGGCTACAAGAGCAAGTCAAAGGCTAGGAATCCTGTGGTGAGTAGCCCACCTCCTGACTCCCCAAACAAAGCCTGCCCACCATATACAAGGGACAAATCAAGAGTGTGATGAACTGCTGTCCACTTGCCTGGATTCGTGCAACTCCAATAACACTCAAGAAGCTTGACACCGTCCAGGACAAAGCAGTCTTCTTGATTGGCACCCCACCCACGAACATTCACTCCCCCCCACCACTGATGCACAGTGGCAGCAATATGTACCATCTACAAGATGCACTGCAGGAACTCACCAAACCTCCTTAGACAGCACCCTCCAACCCCATGACCACTACCACCTAGAAGGACAAGGGCAGCAAGCACGTGGGAACACCACCACCTGGAAGTTCCCCTCCAAGCTGCTCACCATCCTGGCTTGGAAATATATTGTCATTCTTTCACTGTTAGTTGGGTTAAATCCTGGAACTCCCTCCCTAACAGCACTGTGGGTATACCTATGCTACATGGACTGCAGCAGTTCAAGGAGGCAGCTCACCACCACTTTCTTGAGGGTAATTAGGGATGGGCAATAAATGCTGGCCTAGCCAGCGATGCCCACATCCCATAAATTAATTTTAAAAAGGCTTGTTTCCTGTTTTACAATCAGATCAGTGGTCAATAGTCAAAGCTGAAAATCTCTTTCTCGTTCTCCTGATGGTGGATAAAGCCACCATCCCACTCAATTGTAAATCATGTTGATGAGAGAATCCCGGGTTTGATTTCTGACCTCCATTGACTCGTTCTCAATCATGGCAGCACTCGACTGCTACGTTTGGCCTTCCTAGCCTTTGAAGAGGAAAATTGGCCAAGATTTATGCTGCAGATTATCCTACAACCTTCTGGCTCAGGTGAGAGTACAACCACCAAGCTACGGTTAACACACGCCTTACATAAAGAATCACCCCATGTCCTCCCCTGTCTTTGTTATCCTTCCTATCTGTGTGCTGATGTCATTCCATTCATCAATCACGTTTAATATAACCCTTATAACATCATAATTTCCTGTAGCTATTTATATCTTGGAATCAAACACCTTATTTCTAATATGAAACCAAAATACTGCAGATGCTGGAAATCTGAAATAAGAACAGAAAAAGCTGGAATTATTAAGCCAGCCTGGCAGCATTTGTGGAACGTGGAACAGAGTTAGGTGGGTGACCTATTGTCTGAACTGGAAACAATTTAGAGATGTGACAAATTTAAACCCACCACAGAGATGGGGAAAAATCCCCCTGCCCTCTTTCCCTGGCTCTGTATTTGCTTTAAGCATGTCACATCTTTAACTTTTTCCAGTTCTCACAAAAAGTTATCCATCTGAAAGGTTAGCTCTGTTCCTCTCTCCAAAGATGCTGCCATACCTGTTGATCACTCCTAGATCTTCGGTTTTTACATTTTATCTCTAATACTTGTCACATTCACCAAATTAGTGCCTGCTTTTTCTTCCTGTATTCTATACCATTTTTAAAATCTTGACTGCATTTGGTTTCAGCTTTAAGTTGTTCTCCCCCCACAGTTGCCACCGCCCCCCCCAATATTCCTCAAACAACTATGACCACCCTACATATTTATTTTGATATTTTTTAGACAGTTGTTCCACACCTCCAAGAAACTCTGAGCTTTTGGGATATGCATGACATATCGCGCAGGGTGAGAAAAAGCCAGGATCCTGGCTTCTAGCAGTAAGCAGAAACCTGTTTTATGCTATGTTTCTCTGAATGGATTGAACACCTTTTATTTATAGTGGCTACTGATTCAAATTAGATAAAGCTGGCTTAGAGCAAAGAGATGCATAGGCCTGGTTGTGTGGAAAAACCAGGGAAGGGAAGCATCTACAAATCGATTGTGCAAAAGATGCCATCAGGGAAATGTCACCTTGACTCTTTTAAGAGTCAAAATCATATTTCTAGTGAAACTAGGGATACTATGACCTTGAGTATTGCTGGAAAAAGACATTTTGTCAAAGCTTTTTGGTTTTGCACTCATCAGGACAATTGCAAGGGGCGGGGCAGGTGGTGGCATAGTGGTATTGTCACTGGACAAGTATTCCAGAGACCAAGATTAATGCTCTGGGGACCCGGGTTCAAATCCCACCATGGCAGATGGTGACATTTGAATTCAGTAAAAATCTGAAATTTAAAAAAAAATTGATGATGACCACAAAACCATTGCTGTATGTCCCATCTGGTGGGCTTTGATTGATAGAGGCATTGCCATGGACAATACACCAGTTAATAGTGGCTGACAGTTAACTGCCAAGTATTGTGTAAAATTTTAAACCATATAGCTTGACTTTGGCCATGGCATTGCCCTGAGGAATGAATAGCTATCACTTACTTTGTTTAGTTGAAACAGGTGCATTGCATGTACCAGTTCTTCCTGTCTGCAAAGAACAGGGCCTGTGTATTAATATATGCAGCTTCCAGTACACGCAAATGTGCCACACTGTGAGCCCAACTGACAATCTTAAATTGGTTGTCAGCGTAACTTTTAGCACACAGGATTACTTAGCAAATGTTGTCCAATCGCGGATTCACATCTAATGTTGGACACTGTTTTGAGTTTTGCAAGCACGGGCTGGTTGGGTATTGTCTGTACCTTGTCCATTGTGAGCAGCAGAAGGGACATGCTGTTTGATATGATCCGTCAGTGTTTGGGATTTATGGCCTACATACCTAAAATCACACCGGCAGTGAAATTCATATATCACATTACTCATTTGTGTGATAGACTGAACATCTTTTTGGCTTGATGGCAGCATTCTGTTATTCGCGAATACCCACTTGTGTTGCTACTGCATAGTAGCACTGTGAAACAGCTAGCTTCACCTGTTCCTCAAATTTTTGAGATACCTTGCCCTTGCAGGGTAATCTGAGGTAGACTGGGCACTTTTTAGGCCTGAAAGTGACAGCCTTAGGACCATTCATGAGCTTGCGCGATGTACACCATGAGATGATCTGATCAGGATATCTCTGATGCGCATCAAGCTTGCATGGTGAGCAAATGGCTTGGGCCCTATTTACAGGATTGGCTATAAGATTGGCCTTGTTGGCAACCTCGTAAATAGGGCCACGTGAGTGCTGTCGATGGCACCCTGCAACTATGGGAAAGCTGAGACCTGGGCAAAGCCCAGTGCTCTTGCTTCCTGGCTTTCCTGATCCTGAAATGCACAAAGTTGTGTGCCTTCGCGAAGATGGTGTTCGTGACCTCTTGGATGCATTTGTGTGTGGATGCTTGTGATATCCCACAGCGGTCACCTGTGGAGCCTTGAAAGAAACCACTGGCATAAAAATTGAGCGCCGCAGTCACAGCCATTGGCAGTGGATGCCCTGCATGTCCCTGTGGTGCCAAATCATGCAGCAGGTGGCAGATGTGGCTGACCAGTTCCCTTGATATTCTCAGTCTTCGGCGACACTGCTTCTTGGTCATTTGCAGGAATGACAAGCACCATCTGTGGACGCTGGGTATCAATTGGCATCAGCCAGTGACGGCTCACTGTGGCTCTTCAGTGTGCGCTGGAGTCCCAGCTGCCCCTTCTTCCTGAAGATGCTGCTCCTCCCTCTCCCCAGCCTGGCGCTTCCGTTGCTCTCTTCTCCTTCATCTCTGCTCTCTGTAAGCCGTGAGGCATACTGCTAGGTCACTAGGCTCCATGCTCCTGATGTACTACTGCTACAGGATGAAAGAGAGAGATTTGTTGGGGTTAGCACAGTGTACTAATAACTTCCCTTGGTTAAGTCTGAAGGCCCCTTAATGCATCCCAAAAAATGCTGGCTGCCACTTGTGCACTTCATGGCTGCCCTGAACCCCACCCACCTCCGGCCCACTCTACCTGACTGACAGCAGCTTCGCCCACTGGACTGCGTGCTGTGCTCTCATCTTCAGGTGCAGGCATTCTCTTAATCCCCATTGCAAGGTTGCACTGTTAACTTGAAGTGTGGGGAAGATTGGTCCAAACCTGATGACATTGCAAGGGACCATGAGTGCCTCCACCAGTGACTGCCCCACAGCCAGCTTTCGAAAGGAGATTGTACAACATGCCCCGTCATCCAGTTGTCCTGCGGTCCACTAAAATGCCCATTAGTCTGTAGATTGTGCCCGAGGGGTGAAAAGCTCTGGAGCATTTGCTGGCACTTCAGGCCTCTGCATTGCTTGAGTGGGCAGACAAGCTAGAGACCCGACTCCAAGCATGTCAATGTGACTGTGCCTGAACTGTCTCAGCTGCAGAGGAATGGTTGCTTTATACAAGGTTTCCCTAATCTGTGGTCGCTTCCCTTGCACCCCTTCCCCCCCCCCCCCCCCCACCACCTCAGCACAAGCTTGTGCACTACTATACTACCATCAAGCACAGTGCAGCCCTTGCACACCACCCCCCCCCAAACTCACCCAAGCCACAGGGCAGCCCTTGCCCTAGCACCCTGGCACCACACTGTCAGCCAGCTGGGAAAAAGCGACTTGGCTGTGCCCTTGCCTGAATGCGCATGCGCAGCACTTCAATCTTGAAGTCTAAATGATAACCCTCCCAAGTGCTGCGCAATGTTACTGTGCAGTCTCCTCCAAGTTCCCCTTAAAGTGCAGTTTGCCAGGTGCCCGTCCTAAAAATGCTGCTGTGAAACACATCGGCATGCCTGGATAACCCAGCATGGGGGAATGATTCCGGCGAGCAGGGCTTATAATGATAGGCAGATATATTACAATGAAGCTCCCAGTGTGCGGCAGTGGGAAACGCAGCCCGCCATTGACTGCATGAAATGATTTTTGGCCTTCCTGCCATATTACCTATTCATGTCTGCCATGACGCCCCATGCCAATGGACACAGAAAGTTCTGACAACAGTGTCCAACATTAGATGTGATTTCATGATTAGACAGCATTTGCTCAAACCTCAGTGCAGTAAGAATACGCTGACAACCAATTTAAACTTGTCAGTCACGCTCACAGTGTGGCACATTTGCGTGTACTGGAAGCTACATATATTAATACAGATTAATAATTTCTTTGCAAAAAGAAAGAACATGTACACACATTGCCATTCCCTGGTTCATTCCTCAGGGCAATGCCTTGACCAATCAGAGTCAAGCGGCCTGGTTTAAAATTTCCAACAATGTTTGGCAGTTAACTGTCAGTCACCATTAACTGGTGCATTCTCCATGCTAACACCTCTGCCAATCAGAGTCCACTTGCCAACAAATCAGCACTGTCTTCTCACACAGTATAAAGTTGTTGCTTCTCCTGAGATTGGTATTCTTGCGATTGTCCTGAGGAGTGCAAGATGAAATGCTTCAACAAAATGTCTTTTTTCAGCAATACTCAAGTTCTGTACCAACAAATAACTATTTGGATACTATGATCATTTTCTGTCTTAAAATTTAATGTTTGTTTCTCTCGATCTTTCCTGTAATTACCTGGTCATTGTAGATAAAGGCATGTAAATGGCCCACTGTAACTCACTGTCCAGCTATACATCCAACAACAACTTGCCTTTATGCATCTTAAATATGGTAAAACGTCACAAGGCACTTAGAGACATTAGCTAAATTTAACACTGAGTTGCGTTAGGAGATATTGGGCCAGGTGAACAAAAGCTTGGCTAATAGGTAGATTTTAAGAAGCATCTTAGAGGAGGAGAGCAAACTGGAGAGGTGCAAAGGTTTAGGGTGGGAATTCCAGAGCTTGGGTGCCCAGTGATTAAAATTAGGGATGCACAACAGGCCAGAATTGAAGTAATGGAAAGACCTTGGGATTGTAGGGCTGGAATAACCACCTTGGTGAGGTGACAGAGGGCTGCTGTGGTACCACAACCCAGCATGAGTCCTTTGGAGCTGGATGAAAAAGAATTGATTTAAAGAGGCCTGCTAGAATCCATGGGCCAACATCCTAACATTGTATCATCTCCTTGAGAGATGGTGGATGTAAACAAAAAAAAAAATGATGAAATACATATTCTATATGAGGTGGTTTGATATATGCAAAGAATTATAATAAATGCTGTAGACAGTATTGGGCAATATTGTTTTGTGTACAAAAT
The DNA here is from genome assembly GCF_017639515.1 of Carcharodon carcharias. Taxonomy (NCBI): domain Eukaryota; kingdom Metazoa; phylum Chordata; class Chondrichthyes; order Lamniformes; family Lamnidae; genus Carcharodon; species Carcharodon carcharias. The sequence goes on from NC_054485.1 coordinate 12,159,468, forward strand.
TTGGAAAGATGTTAGCACCCATTTGGATCTCCATTCCAGAATTACTTGTCCCACCAAACTTCTCAGCTTGGTTTTGTTGTGAAAATTGTACAAGGTGGAGAGATAATTATTGGACAAAGAAAGCAGAAACATCACTCCACTACTTGTTGGTAATTGCTTTGGCCAAATATGTGGTCCTAAATCCATCCTATCAGCTGCTTTTGACCACTGTCTTTAATTGGCTCCCACTGTGCCTGAAGGTTATATGGGATAGCAAACTTATCTGATGGAAAGAAGGCTATAGGTGCACATTGTATGGCAGAGAACAGTCAATGCTATTGAACATATTCAGAAGTACACACTAAGAAAATTATACATAAATAAGGCTATTTAAGCATCAGAATAGCAGTAATGCTCCCTATGGCTTGTCATTTTGCTCTGTCATTGTATGGCCTGTTTACAATTGCAGATACATACAATAGATATGTTTGGAAAACTCAGAGTATCTCATATATTAGCAATTTTGGAGTAAGCTTTTCAAACAGATAACTCATAATATGATGATAAATTTCCTTTGTTTAGATAAGTGTTTATTTCAGCATAATAGCCCTGGATTATATGTTAAAGATTATATTAAAGAGTGAAAGTACAAAAGACGTATTCAGCAACAAATCTGTAAAAGAAGCATTACAATTGAATTGGAGCAAATATACTGGAGCAAATTGGAGCATATCACCAATACCAGTTGCACCAGAAAAATGCACTGGCTGTGCAATCAGCCTCCAGTTGTACCTAGCAACGGGGCCAGATATTTTATCTGCTTCAATTATTTGTTTCCCGGTTGCTAGGCAATCAATAAATTTCAGCTGCTTTTTATTTAGCATTTCTATTCAGTTTTCAAGAACTGCCATGTCTTTGAATTAAATTTTTTAAAAATGTAATCTGCAATAAACAAAAAGCACTCGCTTTTGGATAGGTTATAGATGTAGCAGAGCCAAGACATAACAAGTTATGGTATTATAAACTCTTGGAGCAATTGGTGTGAATTTTCACTTTACCACTGGGAAGGAAACAGTTGGGGAGGGGAGTGGTGGGGGTTTGGTGGCAGGATTGTCCACCCGCCTTAAACACTGCCTGATTTTTGTGTCCATTGAAAATTTAAGTGAGCACTTACTCCAGTATTTCTATGGCAGATTCTGTAAGACCAACAGAACAATTTGATCCTTTCTAAAGATTAAATGTGACGAACCCCCATTTTTGTTGCCGAATTTCAATTCCCAATCTGAAGTGCTGCTACCCTGCCCTCAGTGGAGCAGTTTTGACTTGTTGGAATTTGCTTCAGTGTATTGACTGTAAACATTTGTAGCCTGAGAAAAACCTGTTCAGTAACATATGGTTCTGTTAAAGAAACAAGAGATGCAAGACAGCAGAGATTGAAGGTTATACAGGAGAGATGGGTAATGCTGGATTACCATAAGGCTTCTTGTATTGTAATTTAGCAATTAAAATCCTATATAAATGCGAGTTATTGTTGTTGATGGCAGTGCCTTAAACTAAAGTTGGTTGAAATAGATGGTCAGTACTACATGAATCTGTTTGAATTTAGTGTTTCAATAATGCAAGGAACTAATTTTCACAGACTTTTTTACTTCACCAATGTTCTAATTCCCAGGGACTCTGAAGTGTAATAGAGTAAGGAATTAACATATCAGGTTGAAAAAGCCTAGCAACAGTTACTAACGATCACACTAAGAGAAACCTCATTTAATGCCGAGAGTGTCTCTAATGTGTAATTAAATATATAATCGGGGGTCACATTAAACTGACAGATCAATTGTGTTTGACAGGTAAAATTGAACATGGAGCAGGGGGAAGGAAAACAATCAAAGCCACACACTTCTCACAGCATCTCATTCTCAGATGACATTTACCCTTTCGATTAGAAAGCTATCTGTTAACGAAACTGCCTTTGTTTGGTGTGAATCAATAAATGAAATGTTAAGCCTAAACAGCAAAGGAATTGAAGAGGTGTAGACCTTGCTTGCTGGAACAACTTCTTTCCTGAGGATTCAGGGCTGACGGGTCTTGAATATGATCTTGAATTCTGTCTTTCAATGTATCTAATTATGATTTTACCAGTCAATTGATAATTGTACAGATTGGCTTCATATAGAAGCTGTTCATCCTGGAAATCAGTAGGACTCAGGAAACAATGCCACACCCCCCTCTCTGTCCACCCACCCTCTCCTACACAGCAAGTGAGATAACACAGCATGCCACCACAAGCTACCAAGGACTTTTTTCTGCACAATTTGATTCCCAAAGCAATACTTGGGCAACAATCCAACCCTGGTAAAGCCTGAATCCTTAAAATTCTAGTAAACCTAAGAGTTGGCGTCAAATCATCGTTACCGGACCCACCCGCCAATCCCCAAACTTTCCGCTATTTTCAGTCTTCTTGATAATTCTAATGTGTCTATGTATTGTGTATATACTGTGTGCCAAAACTGTCACTCAACAAAATACATGTATATTCTTTTCTCTGAATGAGATTTCAAGTGCTTCAAAGTTTAGAGCAGACTTCACAGTCTCAGCAGACACAAAGTGCAGCCATGTGCATGCAAGCCTGTGTTGCTCAATTATGTGAAACATTTGCAATCAAGATTTTCATTTCTGGTCTCTGGATCAGGATGGAGAAACCCCGTGAAAGCCACTTCACTAGCCTGATGCTGGGGACTGCAAACACTACCTTTCTTGGCTCTAAGCTGAGCCTCATTATTGTGGAATTTGCAAGGTGTACACTGAGATGGACCAAAGCTGAAATGGAAACCCAGCATTTCCTCGGCAAGGAGAGTTGCTTTCGAGTTAAGAATTCAATATTTTATTTTCAATTACACATGGTGGCTTAATGTTTTGGACCAAATATAATGAATATTTGGGATTAGGGTAATTCATTTATACACAGGCAATTTAGCCACTTAATTACGTTGTGTGATCTACAATTATACAGACAATTCATCCAATTGCTTTAGAAGAAATACCAGTATCTGTGGGATCGAGTTATGCAGCATCATGATACACCTTGTAATTGTGTACACCTTGCAAATTCCACAGTAATGAGGCTCAGCTTAGAGCCAAGAAAAGAAGTGTTTTCAGCCCCTCCTCGACAAGGAGAGTTGCTTTCGAGATTTGCAGTCCGAGTTTGTACAATTGCCCTAATCCCAAATATTCATTAACGTTTGGTCCAAAACATTAATCCACCATGTGTAATTGATAATATACATATTGAATTCAATAAAGGAGCAGAGGCATTTTTGGGAGATCAGAGAAATTGTGTTTCATGAATCTGCTGTATAAACTTCCAAAATTCACAGCGATAGTATTGCATGCATTGTGGTCTGGTGACAATACTTGGTGATGTGTGATATATCAGTGGCTCCTTTGCTCCTATCCTCCCTGTTTAGATTATCAGCAGTAAATAGTTGCTTGGTGGTACAGAACTTGAATATTAAAATAAAACTGAAAAAAAGACACGTCGAAGCTTTTCGTTGTGCACTCATCAGGACACTACACAAGAATACCAATATAAGGGAAAAACAACTATTTATACTGCATGAGAGGAGAGTGCTGATTGATTGGCAAGCTGAATCTGATTGGTAGAGGTGTTTCCCAAGAGGATGCACGAATTGATGGTGACTGATAGTTAACTGCCAAGCATTGTCTGAAATTTAAACTGAAATTGTCAAGCTGTCTGGTTGTAACTCTTTCGAGTTCAAATCCGTTTCCATCTGCTTCAGATGAAGTTACATTGTTTCATAGTTTGCCATTGTGAGATTTGAACTCTTGATCTTGGGGTTACAAACCCAGTACCATAACCACTTGGCTATTTAGGTTGTAGGTTGACAACTTTATAACTGCTAAAATTAGATATTGGATCAACACAACTTTCTTTGTTACTTGCTTGTTAGTTTGATAAGTGAGCCACATTTGGAGTGTGACATGAGCTGTTACTGCAGTTTTAGGTAATATAGTGCCCTCTCTCAATGCATTGGAGGTGCCAGGAGTCTAACACACATAATCTCAGTCATTGCACCAGTACGTTGTAACGTGATGTATATTGTCATTGATCTGTGAGGGATGGAGCCACAATGTTCTAGCTCCTTCCTCAAAGGCACAGACTTGAATCTCCATTTCTCCTCACAAAAAATAAACCCAATTTAGCAGTTTTAGAGGCAGGAGATGCATAACAAGAAGAGGGGAGCAGATTAAAGATTGAGCTGCATAGTTCGACAAAAAGAATGATTAATCAGCAAGTCCCCAAGCATGTACAAGAGAGAAGTGTAGAATTATAATGAAAAATAATATGTCACAATAGTTGATACTATCTGAAAAAAGTCTATGTAATAAATCTAGAGGGAGGCAAAGCGGAACTTTATTGGAGGGCGTGTTGGGCATGGCAAATATAACATCAGGGTTTGATACTCATCACCTGAATAAAGCCTGAAACTATATAGAGGGCAATGGTCCTAAAAATAGCGATGGCTATGGAGAGAAACCATATACTATTCAAATAGCCATTACCAAATTACTCCAATAGCTTAATTTCACATGTAACGGATCATAAAAATTAAACATATGTGTATCGCTCAAAGATTAAAAACAGCTAAAGGCTTTAGCCACAGAGATTAACCAGATGAAGACTCCAAGCCATGTTCGCTTAAAAATAGATTTTGCTTGTTTGAACACACACCCAACAAAATGATCTGAAACTGATCACTGAAAAAGATTAAACAGAAATGAAATTCCCCAAGGAATTAGCAGTTCTGGGGTTAACAAGCGAAAGGGAGCTGGAGGAGTTGAACACAAAAGCTAGAAAATGTAATCATATTGGCCAGAATTTTCCAGCTGATGGGCGGATGGCTTGGCCTGCATGTCAGCGCATAAAATGATGCACGAGCGTGCCGACGTCAGCACGCACCATCGCGATATTTCGGTGGGCGGGCACGATCAGTTCGCCAGCCATTAATTGAAGGGCTCATTAAGCCCCTTAACTTGTTTTTGTCTAAAGTGAAAGCATTCTGCAGACAGCATTCTTTTTTGGCCTTGCAGCTTTCCGGAGGCCTCCATTTAGCCTGGGACTATGGGTTCTGACCTCTCCAGTGGAGGCAGATTCCCTGAGGAGGAAGGGAGGGATAGAATCAGGAGGAGGCCAGGACTGGACAATCAGCCTCTAGGGGAGCCACCTTTGGGAGGCCAGGCGTAGGCACAAGGGACACAGGGCCAAGAGGTTGTCCACGGTGCAAGGGGCCGCAGAAGATGCCACTATCCTGCTGCCAGGGTATACAGGTGGCGAAGCAGCTACTTCACTATGATTGAGGTGCAGTGCCAAAGGAGGCTCCAACTCTCAAGGGAGACAGTCAACTATATCTGTCAGATGATTGGCCCTGAGGTCTCTCCTAACTGTGTGGGTGGACACCCCATGCCAGCGACTCTGAAGCACACAGTTGCCCTCCACTTCTGTGCCTCTAGCTCCTTCCAGGGCTCCGTGGGTGATCTTTGCGATGTCTCCCAATCAGCTGACCACATTTGTGTCAAGCAGGTTACAGACGCTCTGTTCAGCCTTCATCCACTTCCGCTGCAACCAGACAAGCCAGACACAATGAGCCAGAGGCTTCGTGGCCGCTGCTGGCTTCCCCCGTGTCCAGGGTGCTATAGACTGTACACATGTGGCCATCAAGACACCAGCAGGTGAGCCCAGTGCCTTCGTCAACAGGAAGGGCTTCCACTCCATGAACGTGCAGATAATGTGTGATCACAGGATGCAGATTTTACAAGTCTGTACAAGGTACCCAGGCAGCTCCCACGACGCCTACATCCTCAGACACTCCCAGGTGCCGGGGCCCTTCAGTGCTCCGGCTTGGCTGGATGGTTGGCTGCTGGGTGACAAGGGCTATCCCCTCAGAAGGTGGCTCATGATGCCACTACGCCATCCAAGAACAGAAGCTGAGCATCGATACAATAGGAGCCAGGGCACCACAAGGGTTGTGGTGGAGAGAGCAGGGCTTTGAGTTGAAAAATTGGTCATCGTGCTTTGCGTTTTGAGCCCACAGTGTAGTTCACTACAGTTCTTCAGTTATCTTCAGCCTGGGTTTTTCTTTCTCGAAGTTCCATGTTACCTCCATGAAACAGACTCCACACACACGGGTGTACCAGAATCGTTATACGTTGGTTAATTTAAAAGAATTAAAGAAACAATTACATAGTTAAAAAGTGATTGTACATTAAAAAGGTAATTAATATATTGGCTTACAGCATCCACGCTTTAAGTGTATAATTTTAATTTTTAAGAACATTAATACACTTACATAATCTATTCTTGTTCAGCCCGTAAGCTTTTAGCCCATTGTTTCAGCCCTCTAACCTCTATCCTGGTGGCATAAATCATGCAATAGGTATGAGACAATAAGCAACTGTATAATAACTATTACATGAGAAATGATTCATAACCAAGGATGGACTTCAATGTTACTTCTCCATGACCTACCCCACCAAGACTATTGCTCAATAGCCTTGATTTCCTTCACAATCTCATGATTTGTCTGTTATAACTGATAATATATTTTCTGGGATTTACCAATCTCTTCTTGCAGCTCAATGTTCTGTGGTAGTGGGGCAATATCATAACCAAATCTTTCCACGTACTTCTGCAATTCTCCTTCATTCATGTTTCAGGCTTTAATTTCAGTGCTGTTTTACTCTATATATTCACCAATTTTTTCCCCCCCAACCCTCGCAGGTCTCTCAGGAGCAAAACAAAATGTATTAGAATTACTGGGCATTTCAAATTCTACTCATACTGATACCATTTCCTGTCTGTGGTAACACAATACTCTCCCCCGCCTACATAGGCTTCCTGAATAGGCTTACAGATTGCCTTCACTATCTCCATGGTACAATTTACTTCCATGATGTTAAACCCACAGGTCAACTGACCATACTTTTCCATCCTTGTGGACACACCACTTTAACCTTTCCAGTGGTACCACCCTCCAGACAGGTTGCCATCATATAATCACCCAGATCCACTGCATACGGTAAGATATCATGATACTGTATATGATTATTCCCTTCTATAACCCCGATATTCTCCACCCCATATATCAGAAGTGGTGTCACTCCATGCGGTATTACCGGAAAGTAAAGTACAAATCCCATCACCTTAACAGTTTCCCTTTTACAATCAATCTGTAAGGAGATACCTCTACCAAACTGCAGAGTTGACACACAGTAATGTTGTTCTTAAATGTAATCAGTATTTCCAAGTCGCTGTTGGTAATCCTAAGGACTGATACAGTTGGCAAAACGGAGCTATTTAAAAATCCCAGAGGGAAACTTTAAACAACTGTTATAACCTATAATTTTTTGTTGTGTTTGAGATGCGACTCTAAGTTCAGGAATCAGGCCACCAGTTCTCGAGACTTTACATTAAACTAAATTAAACATTTTATTAATTTTACACAGGGGTTATATACATGGCTCCAAATTACTACTATCATAACTTTTAACAAATTCCCAAACTAATTTCCATTAAGGCAACAGCAACACATAGACTTAACCAGACATCAGGCAAAGCATTTTCACCTTTACAAATTCAAAACCTGTGGAGCCAGTTGGAGGCTTGCAGCTGCCTTTTGATCTCACATTGCCACTGCTCTGCACACCCAAAACTGCTGAAGTTATACCTATCAACACTGATTGAATTCAAATTCTCATTGTCTCACCAGCCTCTTTGAACTTAACCTTTTAACAATGAAACCCCTTTCATGGTACCGATTTTATTAGTAATATAAACATATTGCTTGGTAGCTGCTAGAAAAGTGTCAGTTTTCACTACACTTCTTGAATACTCTATTCAAAAAATGCAAATGCACACTATCTCTCTTACATATCAAAGCTAGTACCCATCAAGGCACCCAGACTAGCTGGCACCCGCAGACTAAACCTCTATTTTAAAAGAAAAATATTTTCCAAAATATTATATACATTAATAGCTTCATGACAGTAATCCACGTGGGCACTTCTCCTTCATAAATTTGTCTCATGTTATCACTGGCTTGCTCCACCAACCTAGAGCCATGAATAACTCATCCATCATGCCACGTGTTTCACACGCCAACGTGTTTCCCAACTGAATATAAGCAATGTGCACCTGGCAAGCTGCACTTTGCTTGGGACTTTGAGGCTCGTTTGCCTACCTTGCCTCGCTTTCATTCATTACTGTCATCAGCACCAGGCTTCGCAGGCAGCACCACATCACTTTTGGGGGGGCTCGCAGGCAGGTCTCTACTTAGGAGACCAGCCATCAGGTGGAGGTGGCTTTTCAATGCTGCAGGGCTATGGCTTGCTTGGGAAACAGGGAGAAGTGGCCTGAGGCAAGGGAAGAGGCTGCAGGGCTAGGGCATTAATGGGGAAGGGGGGTATCTCAGGGTGTGTGGGAACACATGCTGATCTGCACGTGGGCTTAATATGATGAAGGCTGAGGAGACAATCTCCAGAGGAGATGAGGCCAGATGGAGGTGTGAGGGTGCATGTGAGAGAGTGAGTGGTGATGTCCCTTGAGAGCGAGTGAGATGCCAGTGAATGTGTGATGGGCTTGTGAGTGTGTGAGGTTAGAGTGATGAGATGGTTGCCTTACCCTGGTGGCAAATGCATCCATGAGATCACTGATGCCCCCTTCATGAGGGCACACAATTTTGTGCATTTCACCCGGGATTAGGACAGCCAGGGTGCAAGAGCGATTGGATTTGCCCAGATTTCAGGTTTCCCACAAGTTCAGGCTGCCATCGACTGCACCCAAGTGGCTCTCAGATCTCCATCGCAACACGCGATCGACTATGCCAACCACAAGGGATTCCATTCACTGAATGTGCAATTGGCGTGCAACCACCACGAATGCATCCCGCAGGTCTGTGCATGGTTTCCAGGGAGTGTGCATGACTCCTACATTCTCAGTCAGTCACGGATCCCTGATGTCTACCACGGTCGACAGAGGCTTCAGGGTTGGCTCCTAGGGAACAAGGGCTACCCATAGAGCTTGTGGCTGATGGCACCCGTGCAGTGGCCGCAGACTTCAGCAGAGTGAAGTTAGGATGAGGCTCATGCTGCAACTCGCAACTTGGTGAAGAAAACCATCTGGATGCTGAAAATGAGGCTCTGGTTCCTGGACCTGTCTGGTGGAGCCCTGCAATATAGTCCACAGTGGTATCACGCATCCTCATCACCTACTGTGCCCTTTACAATCTGGCACTGCAACGTGGAGAGGAGCTGGCTGAGGAGGAGATGAAGGAGCTGGAGGTCTCCTGCGATAAGGATGATGTCAAAGTGATTAGGGTCAGGAGGTCCTAGAAGTGCTGATAAAAGCACTGAGGCCCTCGCACTGGCCAGACAAGGTAGGCGCACTCAGCAGGCTGTCATACTGCAAGATTTGTGGAAGATGATGATGACATGCAGTGAGGAGACACTATAAAATCCTCACATTGCATCTATGAATGTTTGATTCTGGTCTGGCTTATCGCAGCACACATGTCCTCTATGTTAATGCTCCTGTCATGGAGACGCAGTGGAGGCCCTAATAGTTGCATGATTGCAGGAGGATGATGACGACATGCAGTGAGGACACTCCATAGATCTTCACATAGCCCCTGAGAACTTCCTGAAAATTTCTGACTCCTGTCTGCCTGAGGGCAGCTCGCTTGCGCTCTGTGACCAGGATCATATCATAAGAGATGTGGCCACGAAACTTTAAAAGCATCTGATCCTTTGTCTGCCTTCAGCACTTGACCCCTTCAGGAGCACAGCATCACTGGTCACATTTTCTGAAGAAACCCTCCGCACCTTTAAAGGTGCTGGGAGCACACAAAGAGAATGATGGAACTCTGTGCCACCTGCCTACAACATTCTGGCAGCAATGACAAGCACCGTCGAGGCGCAGGCATCAGTAATGTGTCCAGGGAGTGTGACGCTGGACCATCACTTTGGTCTGAAGGCTGCACAAAGCACAGTGAAGTGGCCCTGGACTGAGACACCTGCCTTTACCTACTGCAGAAAGGTTTCACATCTGAGTGACATGAACACTGCTTATCAGAACAAAGAGCTGTAAGCAGGGAGACATTCTTGGGAGTTTCTTGATAATAGTGAACATCATGTACAAGCGATTAACAACGTGCCCAGGCTATGCAACTACTTCTTCATTTTCCTAACCCTGCCACTATGTTTTGGCTCTCCCTGGACATCCACAGCGGAGGTGGAGCTTGCTAGCGCTTGAGGGACGCATCATTGAACCTGAGGGCTTCAGTCTTCTTGTCTTTCAGGGCCATGTCTTCTTTGTAGTAGTTGTGGGCTGGAAGCACTGAGGGATTTATGTGTGGCTGCACTTTAAATGTAGCGACCAGTGTAATGAAGCAGCGCGATGATGGTGTGTGGGCGAATGAGAGCCCGCCCGCCATTGATACGGCGTGTTTCTTGAGAATACATAATTAATGCAGTGGGTTTGGGACGATACGGCATGAAAAGTTGCCATTGTGGCCGGCAGGTAAAATGTCATTTACCCACCTGCTATCGCACTTAGTGCAAATCTGGAACGATTCTGCCCATTTAATCAAGGCTTAAGCTGATTGGAAGCAGAACAGGAGAGTTTCCTCGTGTCCTGGCCAATATTTAACTCTTGACCAACATCTAAAACAGATTTTTGGTCATTGTTTAATTGCTGTTTGTGGGACCTTGCTGTGTGCAAATTGGCTGTCACCTTTCCAACATTACAACAGTACTTTGTTGGCTCTAAAATGCTTTGGGACATCCTTAAATCATGAAAAGTGTTAAATAAATGTTTGATCATTCGCATTATTTCCAATAGGCTTTAATGTCATGCTGAGGGCATGAAAATAATTGCAAGACCTATTTTTATTGGAAGCTCCTTGACATTTCAAGTTTCAAAGACTGAATTACTTTCCTAGTTAATTTAAGAAAAACGAACAAGCTGCCACCTAATGAACTTCATAAAACAGTAGTTGTGTTCCTTGATTCCTGTTGCTTCCTTCATGTTAACTGACTGAGAAATGAATTTTTTGCATCCAGGTCTCTAGGAACCCTAACCATGTGCAAAGTCACAACAATAGTGAATAATAATTATTTATTGCCTCATAAAAGAGTCAAGCAATGCCTTGGCCAAGCCAGCTAAATGACAGCCTGCTGTCAGAAGCAGTGTTATTAATCTTGCTTATTTTTCCCTCTCCTTAATGACAGCGCAGTCTGTGTAAAACTAAATGTCTCCAGGCTTCATGAAGTGTAAAAGATGCTGCTATCAGCAGCCACACTATAAGACACACTTGAAGTACGGGATGTTAGGAGTAATAAATGTCTTACTATCAATTTTAATGAACATTGATACTTCCATATATCACTGTTTGTTCAATCCCAATACAGACATTGCTGCCTGCAAAACCTGTTTCACTTCACATTGCAGTAGACAATTCTTTTTCAGTGTCCAGCCCCACAAACCAGAGTGTCCACCTCCAATACCAGAGTGGCCACACCACCCTTCCCTCCCCACCCTATCACACACAGAGTGTCCAGTTGAAGAGCTGTGTGGGTGGCCACATATTTTGATACAATTTATCAGCTGTGTTAGAAACCAGAATCACAGCAGCACCCTTTTATGAAGTAGTGGTGAGCAATATTCCAGATGCTAACTAGTATTACCACTGTATTTAGGAGACTGGGAGCTGAATAGAGTACTCTTTTAATGAGCTTGAGGTCCCAGTTGTCCTAGCATAAAACTTGCTAGAATATTCATTCCATCCATTAGAAGATGACAATTATTTTATAAATGTGGCCCTGGAGCATGTGTTAACACATCAGCCAGCATGATTGCCTAGTATCTGCACTCAGTGTTAAAGTAGCTCTCCAGATTGTTGCAAAAGTCACTAAGTAGGTAGAAATGTCCAATGCCATGGATAATGGTCACATTTAAATCATTTGTATAGCCAGAGGTAACTCTTTCCCCTCTTGTCATCATTCTGCATTATATGTCCTTTGGCTATAGTTTGTCAACCACATCCATTTGTTGAGTTCTTTGATGGCTTCAGATTTCACAAGTAATTTAAGAAACTAATGATTTGGAGACAGTTTTGCAAATCGCAATCCCACATTGCAAACACCTCCAGTTTGGCAAAAGAGTTTTTTTGTACAACTTTATACACAGGTGAAAGGAAGAATCCCTACATATCTAAGAAAGATTGCTCCTCAAATGATCAGCCGAGAGTGAAAAATAATGAGAAGCAATGGTAAATAGACAACAGGTCTTTCGGCATTTGTAAAGTGAAAAGGGTGTATAACCTTCTGGTGCAGGCCTTCTGTAAAGGGTTCTGATAAGGGTTTTGCACCTGAAATTGTGTGGATGATGCTGCATGTCTCAAGAGTTTTCTGTTTTTATTTCAGTTTCCAGCCTTTGCTGGTTTTGTCTTGATACCTCAAACTGTTGTGCTTGAACATTACATCCAGAACATTTGCTCCCAGTCTGCCTTTGTTCACTTGTGAATATGTAAGATCAGTCACAGTTGGACAGTACTAACAGCAACAATGCAGTCTTTAAGTGAATTATACCCGTGCTACTGTCAGTGTTCCATGCTCAACGCATAGCTGGTGGGCCTGTCAGTAAAGCTGTTTGTGCCTGGTTTCCAATGCTTTCCTGGTCGGCAGCTACTTTGCCCCCTCCATAAGCTTGAGCTCATACAAACACTTCTGACCATATCTTAATTCAATTCATCACATCTCATTCACCCATCACTCCTGTGCTCACACATTGGCTCTCGGTCCATCACGCCTCCGTTTTAAAATTCTCATTGTTCTTTTTAAAATCTCTCTGTGGATTTGCTCCTCTCTATCTCTATAGCCTCCTCCAGCCCTACAATCCTGTTAGATCTGTAAGCTCCTCCAATTCTGACCACTCTGAAATTGTCAACTTTAATCACTCTACCATTAGCAGTAGTGCCTTCAGCTAGCTATTCCCTAAGCTCTGGAATTTATTCCTTAAACATCTCTACCTCTCTCCCTCCTTTATATGATGCTCCTTAAAACCTATCTTTTTAATTAACATCTCCTTTTGTGACTCATTGTCAATTTTTTTCTATGCGCCTTAGGACATCATACTATATAAAAGGTACTACATAAATGCAAGTTATTGGATTCAGCTGTTTACATGACCAGCAGTCCAAAGTAAACCAGGTTTTCAGCTGTGCTCGGAGTTGCATCAGGACATGAGAGGTTTTTATTAAAACTTTGGCTCAGTTGGATCTCTTCTAATTTGCACAGCCTCCATGTGCTGAATCTGAATGAAATCTGAGGTAAAAGGTGCTGATGAGAGCCCTGTATCCTGCCATCAGTGTTACATTACCATATGATATATTCCCCAACCAGTTTTCCCTAAACTGAGCAGTGTTCAATGAGGCGATATCAGATTTATCATGTGGACACAATTGTTTTATATTCACTGAGGGCAATATTAGGTGAGAATTAGAAGAAACAATTATGGGAATTAGTGCGTAATCCATATGACAGTCAGGACATATCCCTTGTGCACTTTACTGCTCGTTCCAGTCAAGTAAAAACGAATCAAATCATTATACCTGGGAATGATGGTTTGTTTTGTCTGTCTGTGTATGACATTTGTAATCCTGTGTACAGTAATGGAGCACGGGAATTCACGTGGATATTTGTGTGGTCCCTTGGATTGCCAACTCCGGCTGGATATATTCCTGAAGGTTTCATCACATGACCTCCTGCCTCTAACTGCCTCACCGCCCCACCCAACTGTCAGACCTGCTGAGTTTTTCCAGCATTTTTTTCGGGTGCCTATTTAAAAGGTTGACTTGTAGGTAAACCTTTATGCATTACCCCTTAATGTGGCTTTTACAGCCTTGCTATTTGAAGATGGAACTGGAGTGCTGATGTGACCGTCAGATTTTGCCAGTTTGTAGACATGACTTTTACACCAATGGGACTACTGAACCTTTAGATAATTAATGTTCATTGAGTAACCACCACTATGCCAGATGACAAAGCCAGTGTTAGCAAATGCCCAGTGAATGCTTAATAAAGCCCAAAATGTACTACAGATTTGGTCTTCCTGGTTCAACACCAAACCCAGATCAAAACATCAGCTGCTAATCAGCTGGTTAAGTGGAATGAGTGATTTTTGTAAGGAAAAAGACATAGGAAATAGGAATAGGAGTGGACTATATGACCACTTGAGCTGCTTTTCAATAAGATCATGGCTGCTCTTCTACCTCAACTTCACTTTCCTGCTGTAAACCCATATGCTTGCATTTCATGAGTGTCCAAAAATCTATCAGTCTCAGTCTTGAATATACTCAGTGACTGATCATCCACAGCCCTCTGTGATAAAGAACCCCCTAAGTGAAGAAACTTGTCCTCATCTCAGTCTGCAATGGCTGATCTCTTATTCTGAAACTATAACCCCTGGTTCTAGATTCTCCAGCCAGGGGAAATGGCTTAGCTTGCTTGTTCACTTAAGATCTGTAGCCAGTTGGAAGGAGAAACAGTCTCATTTGTTTCCAACATCTGAGTCTATGGGCTGCATTTTACAGGCGGGGGTGGACCACACTGGAAAAAAGCTACCCTGTAGACATAACACACTGGGGTGAGCTAAACTAGCTGAGAGTGGGACTTCTGCTCCTCAGTGGGAGGAATTCCTGTACTTGAGAGCTGCTGGCCAATCTAATTGGACCTTTAGGGCAGAGTGGGATCCGAGAGCCCAGGAAGTGAGGAGAGGGGAGTGGGGGACCGGATTTTGGAGGTGGTGAGGAAGGAAGGCAGGGGATGACATTTTGGGGGGCTTGCCCCTGACAGACACAGGGTGTCCCACCCCACTTTCCTTCCTGCCATTTTTCATCTAGGCCACAAAAAATGGCCTGCCCACTCCTGTCTGCCTGCCCATGCCAACTGTATTATGGATTGGACAGCGTATTATCCCAGTCAGTAGTCTTGCTAACATGCCTAATTGACCTTCAATTATTCGTCTAAATATGGTGGGCAGGCTGCCGATTTCGGCACTCAGCTTATCAGCTCATGGGTGAGCTAGCTGCACGACATATTTTAGGTACTCCACCCCCCTCCCACAACCCTTACCCTGCCTGCTGAAAACATGGCTGGCGGGAGCAATGAGGGGGGGAAAAATTCCCAAGCCTGATCACAATCTAGAGGCCCCTGGTAGAAGAGCCAAGACAAGACAAAGAGGAATGCCTAAAGTTATCATAATCTGGCAATGTTCAATGACGAAGCAAACGTGGTTGCAGAAATATCTTCATTCTGGCATGAGTAGCTGCACTTCAGAATGGAGCAGAGAAGGTAACAGGAAATAGAGGGGAAGGAAAGAGATAAATTTCTGATTTAACCCAGAACATGATGTGGGTCAATCTCACGAGAGGAAGATAACTTGCTGCATTTATTTCTTACAAATTGCTCTGTATTTCAAGGATAGATTTCTGTTATCAAGTATTAAATAATAATTAGTTCGGTCACTATTTTTTGATATTTCAAGGTCATAGCTTTAATTTGAGTGCTTACATCCCAACCATTAGTTCACCTAATGCCTAACCCAAGGCCTGTGCCCTCCTGCTCTCTTCTCTCTCCTCACTTTTCCCCACTTCCCCACCAACCCCCACCTTCCTCCTCACCTGAACAGTTCACTGAATTTTTTTCTTTAGACAATAGCTACCCAAGCAGTCATTCTTCATGAGGAGTAACATATACGTAATCTGTTAGGTTGTCAGAATCAAGCTCAATCCTCTCCTGCCTGATGACATTGACACTTTTTAGCAAGCCATGTTTGTGTGTCAGCCATGACTCAGTTCATAGCACTCTTGCCCTTGAGAAGAAAATTGTGGTTTCAAGTCCCACTCCGGGACTTTGGAGCACAGAAATCACAGTTGATACTCCAGTGGAGTACTGTGGGCCTGCTACACTGTTGGAGGTACCATTTTCAGATCAGAAGTTAAACTAAGGCCTTATTTGCCCTTTCAGGTGGAATTAAAAGATCCCAGGACACTACTTCAAATAGAAGCTGGGGAGTTATCCCCAGGGTCCTGGCCAATATTTATCACTCAAGCAGAAGTACCAAAACAGATTATCTGGTCATGATCATACTGCTGTTTGTGGGAGTATTCAGTCCGCAAATTGGCTACCATGTTTCCTACATTACAGTGGCAACTACACTTCAAAAGTACTTAATTTGTTATAAAGTGCTTTGGGATGTCCTGTGATCATAAAAAGCACTAGATAAATGCAAGTCGTTCTTTCTAAGTCTCACTGAGCAGCTATTGAGAGTGAGAACCACATCTGATATTTGCTGTCCCTAACTGTATAAGTGAAGGCTAGCATTAGTGGTCTCATTGCTACCCTGCTTAAGATCAGCTAACTTGACAGATCAGGAAGCAAACCTTCCTGGCCCATTATGACCCAGTACCATATTAGTCAATGCTTTCAACTTTTGTGCTCGCCATCTGGGGCTTTTTTCCATAGCAGCACATGGTAATGTGGTCAGTGGCAGGGACTTACTATGGCATGTCTTCAAGCACAGGCAGGCAGCTGTATTAAGAAATCCACAACAGAACAAGCAATTATTATGAACCAAAAAAAAAGAAAGTTAATTAATGAAATAAATAGCTTCTATGAGAGCTGGTCACCTTTTTGAGTGTTACTATAAAGGAAGCATTCACAAGATGATTCACTGTGTGAGAAGGTTAATCATTTTTACAGTACTGCATGATATAAGTACACCACATATGCACTGCAATGGATTGCAAATGTAGTTAGCGACTGAAATGATTTTGCCTTTTGTTTTGAAAAAAAAGTGAGGTGCCACTTAGAAGCTCCTGATAACACTACAACTGTTAATATGAAATCATAAATCTTCAAGGAATTGAGACTTATTTTGTATGACATAATTTAATCTTGTGGGATGACCATAAGACATTTCACAGTGATTGCATTTTTAGTGCAAAAAGATTTGCTTCTTATCGCCCACTTCAGGGAGAAATAATTCTACATTTCTCATTAAGCCAAGCTTTTGTTTCTAAAAGTTAATGAATCAATTTAAATTTGTAATTTAGCCTATCTTTTTAGTGGATTAAAGGATTGCATTATTGCCAAGGTCAATCATACATTATAATGTAATTGTTCAGTAGATTTAATACTTGAATATTAATTTGACAATATTTTAATTTGAAATAGTGTTTCTCTGTAAAGTAATTAACTTGGCCACTTACTGTGCTATATTTTCATTTCAGCTCTCAAAGGTCAGTATAAATTGTTATTTTTTTGCCTTCATTTTCTTTTTCTGATTGGTTTAATCAAGATCAGAAAAAGAAAATGATACGAAATAGGAGCAGAAGTAGGCCATTCAGATCTTTGAGCCTGCTCCGCCATTCAATAAGATCATGGCCAATCTGTTTGTTTCAAATTCCATATTCCCATCTACCTCTGATAACCATAGATTCTTGTTAGGCAGGGGAATTAATCTGCCTTTGCCTTAAAAATATTCAATGACTCCGGCTCCACTGCCTTTGCAGGCATTGTGTTCCAAAGTCGCACAACCCTCTGAGAGAAAAAAATTTCTCCTCATCTCTGTCCTAAAAGGATAACCCCTACTTTTAAAACAGTACCCCCTAGTTCTGGACTTACCCACAAAAGGAAACATCCTTTCCACGTCTACCTTGTCAATACAGTTTAGGATCTTATATACTTCAATCAAGTCACCCCTCACTCTTATAAACTCCAGTGGAAACAAGACCAGTCTGTCTAACCTTTCCTCATAAGACAACTCGCTCATTCCAGGTATCAATCTGGTAAACCTCCCCTGAATTGCCTCCAATGCATTTACATTCTTCCCTAAATAAGGAGACCAAAACTGCACACTCTATTTGAGATGTGGCCTCACCAATGCTATGTTTGATTTTTTTTAAACCAAGAACTCTGTGTTATACCTTCATGGCACCTTGTGATAGCTGGACAGTGCTGTAGACTCAGTTCCAGAGAACATAGCAGAAACCTGTGAGGGAGCTTTGCTGCCAGCAAAAGTTTTCTTTCGTTGCCTTTTTTCACTTCCACTACCTCAGTCTCAGTCAGTTGCCAGAAGCAGATGGGGGTGATTTTAAACCAACTTATTCATTGGAAACTAGGCATCTGGGCAGTTAAAATCGCCCAGGTTGTTTATCTGCCCTAGAGCCACCAGGAATGAACAGTTGCAATTTTTACCTGATCGACTGACCTTAATGGCACTGAGCAAAACAAAACTCAGAGCCAGTAATTTAGGCACAATCTGTTATAATCAGTTCAAACTTTGGCTTCCAATTGTCTTGTTTAAGCATTGTGGTAAAAATGAGTCAGCAATTTGAGTTTCATTTGTGGCGAGAATTTTTGATGGATGTTTTTTCAAAAAGAAGTCTGCTCTCTGCTTTGATGATTTTCCAGGATCAGTTTCGTTATGGTAATCTTAGGAGACTCGTGGCAGACTTAAGCCTACTGTGGAGAGCCTGCCTTGAGAGGGAAGGAAAGTAGCTTCTGCGGGACCTACGATCTTTTATATTTTAAATCCCTACAGCGACACTGAGCATCAGTAACATACTGGTATTTGCAGTGTCCCACATTTCTGTGGTGGAAATGAGAGCTTATGTGGCATTTGATTTTAATCCATTATGTGCAAACATTTGGATATGCCTGCTCATTGCTGGTTGGTGAAATTGAATGGCTACCATGCCTCCAGTGGAAATTTCTAGAAATAGCAGTGATCAGTGGGGTCCCACTGACACAAGGACCCTTTCTAGCTGGGATCCCTCTGAAATCAGGTTGAAAGGAAATGGAATATTCCACTGTTGCTACCCTTTGTTACATTCTATCAGCTAGAACAGGGGACAGTCTCATTTGAGAATTTCCCCTTTCCCATATTTCACTCACACCATTACTAGTCCAAGGAAGAGACTGCCTTGAATAGGTACGATGGGTCTTAATAACTATTTTCTCCTATTTCTCACTGTCAATATATGTGCATCACTGCACACAATACCAGGGAGATAACTTGACTTTGCTGATAGAGGGAAATTGATTTTGGATGTCAGTAGAACTTGAATTCCTAGCCTCTGAATGCAAGTTCAATCTTTGAAAGCTATGAAAGAGCTGGGCTACCCACTGCAATCCATCTATTTGTTTTTTGAAAATGAATTGAGGGAATGTAACTCATGAAGTGATACATTAGGAATAATTCAACAATTACTTCCATTAAATAGATGAAAAATATCTTTGAGAAAATCTAATAACCCTACCCAGTGGTATGTTTAAATAGTGAGATATTTTCACGAAAAATTGTAGTTTTATGCAGAATCTATTTAAAAGGAAGCAAAGAAAATTGCTCTCAGTGCTCTTCAGTAACCCATTTTGCTTTGTTAGGTTCAACAACTCTTGCATGCAAGGCCTGTTGATGCTGTCATCAACATTCTATTTTTTAAAAATTGAATGTCTTTTGTCATGATCCTCGGGTGAGGTTATCACTGGACAAGCCTGATCCGAAGGTGGAACCCAGCTTGATTGATCCTTACTTTTATTTGTTTGTTTAGATACGTGGAGAGGGGCTACTGAACAGAGTCACTGGAGTCAGCTAATGAACTTTTAACAAAAGCATAAAATATTTATTACAATACTCCTTCACCCACAGATTTGTAATTATAACACAGGTTGCAAAAGCTGTCTTAAACTCTAACGTTCACAGAAAGTACACAGTTCATCTAAACCAATAGGCACCTTGTGGTCAGACACACCATATTCTGAAACCAAGTGACACATGCCACCCCAGATAGATGCTATGGATCTCTCCTCAATTTCCCCCAACACTCATTCCACCATGAGCCAACCAGTCTCACTGAACTCTGTCTTTCACATGAAGATTTCCAATCTCCATTTTCCAAGAACTCGCTTTGGAATCTACTCCCAAACCGACCCTTTCTCTCAGACGCCTTCTGCAAGGGTTTCGAACTCTCCTTCTGAAGTTCTTCTTCCCTGGGTCACTACATGCATTCAAGCTGTCTTCCATGTACTGTCTCTCACCGACTCAGCTATCAACAGTACACCACTGCATCACGTGCCCATAACAAAGAGTTACAGACCTTCAGTTGTCTTCTTGGATTTACTTGCTTCTTGCAAGCTGTTCTCACTTTAAATCTGCTTTTTGTAGCTTTTATCTCTTTAAATCTGAAGCTTGGAGGCTTTCTCTCTACCCCTCGCTCTTAACTTCACTTAACAGGACCTTTTCCAAGTTGTCCGTCCTTTGATGAGATGGTCTACTTGGGACTTTCTCCTGTTCCACTCCCCTGGATTTTGGGGTCTTTTCTTTAGCTAAGGACTTGCTATCTGTCTCTTTTGCTCAAGTTTCTCTCTGGCAGCTACTTTCAACCTAATTTTGCTTGGAACTGACTTTCTGCCCCTTCTAGGCTGCTTCTGCTTGGCAGCTGTCTTCAAAATTGAACTCAAAACTGCTTTTTTAGTTCTTCCTGTGTGTCTGAGGGAGGGACCTGTCTTGCTGGACAACAGTACTGATTTTATTATTTCTGCTCAGTTGCGACAATCATAAAACTCTCATTAGAAATGCAAGCACCTTTTTAAAGTGAAACTAAAACTCAATTTGACCTTTCTTAACACACATATAAAAGTACAAATCAAACTTAAACATCAAAGCTAAAACTCATTCCTAACGCCCACAAATACCAATATAACTTACTTAAACTATCTCTATTTCCTAACACTTTTTTATTACACTTTGAAAAGGAAACAGGAAAAATGTTTAAAGCAAATGGCAAGTGACATAGTTAAAGAAAACCACTTAGAAAGTTAAAATGCCCATGTGCCAAACTGTTCTCATTAAGCAATATTGAGAAAGCAATATTGAATATGCAAATGGTGCATATATCTCCTTTGAAGGACTGGCTCCTTCAATATCCACGTCCTTATGACTGATGCCAGATAGATGAGATTATAATGGGGATCTGGAAGAATTCTTGTTTTAGGAAATTGCCATGGAAACTTGTGAATGTGGGCATATGCAACAAAATTCTCCTTTCACATTTAAGAAAAATTGAAATACAGTAAAATACCAATGAGTTGAATCCCAGGATATCCACCCACAAATTTGAGTTAAGCGAAGCTTCATGATAGCTAAGGAGGCCCCATTCACTCATGAATGTATCTCTGTGTAACCCGATATGCCTGCAAATGCAGCAGATTCAAATGCCAAATGAAAACACAATAAAGCAGTAAATGTGTGAAAGAGTCTTTGTTCAATTTGTTCACACCTTACGATGGCCTAGCCTTGTTAAAGGCTGGAGCTTTGCATTGAAAAATGTTGGGGGTGAGCTCCAAAAAATCTCTGTAATCTTTGTCTGCTTAGTATGCTGTCTTCGGATGTGTGCAACATAGTCCACCATGTCGTCAATGCAGCTGAACATGTTTTAATTAGTTCTGAGAAAGGGCCATACGGTCGCGAAACATTAACTCGGTTTCTCTCTCCACAGATGCTGTCAGACCTCCTGAGTTTTTCCTGTATTTTCTGTGTTTGCTTCAGATTGTCAGCATCCGGAATATTTTGCTTTTATCTTATGTTTTCAATGTTTTCATGCTGCAATGTGAAATCTTGGAGTATCTCTATGGCCTTTATGAAATTGGCTAGGGAAAAAGGCAGGTGTGCGGGCAGGCATTAACCGGACTCTTCAGGTTT
Organism: Carcharodon carcharias; assembly: GCF_017639515.1. Classification (NCBI taxonomy): domain Eukaryota; kingdom Metazoa; phylum Chordata; class Chondrichthyes; order Lamniformes; family Lamnidae; genus Carcharodon; species Carcharodon carcharias. Next base: position 12,181,282 of record NC_054485.1, read on the forward strand.
ATCGGGCTCCTCAGTTGAAGAATGTACTGCATCTACGATTGCATGTTCTGTCAGTTCCATCGTGCAGCGTTCGGCATCATACACTTCCACTTAAGTTTCCGTAGTTGTGTCTGCTGTAATTTCCATGCCAGACTCCCACAGCCAAGCAAAAAGTGCCTCGTCATCGAGTTCGTTGGCCTCACTCTGTCCTCCTAATTTTTGAAGCCTTATGCAGTGGCAACCTGTTTGGACCCAGCGTGGTAGGAAGCAGTTGGCAATTGTGGCTTCCGTCACCATCTTCCATGTCTTCTTCATCATGAACGTGGCCTCTAGAGCCATTAGATTGTACTCCTGATTCTTATCAATGGCTTTGATAACCTGCGAGATCAGCTGCTGTCGGTACTGGGTTTGTAAATTTCGAATTGCCCTCTGATCTGTTGGCTGGAGCTTTGCTGTGGTGTTGGGAGGCAAGAACATCAGCGTGATGTTCTTGAGGCCAGCGATGTCAGAACGTAAGAAAGGAGCAGGAGTAGACCACACTGCCCCATCAAGCCTGCTTCGCCATTCAGTATAATCATGGCTGGATTTTGGGCTTCAACTCCATTTTCCCGCCTGCTCACCTTATCCCTCAATTCCCTGCAAGACCAAAAATCTGTCCACCCCAGCCTTAAATGCATTCAACGTGGGACCATCCACAACCCTCTGAAGTAGAAAATTCCAAAGGTTCACAATCCTTGAGTGAAGTAATTTCTCCTCATCTCAGTCCTAAATGATTGGCCTCTTATCCTGAGACTGTGCCCCCTGTGTTTTTAATTCTCCAACCAATGGAAACAATCTCTCAGCATCTGCCCTATCGAGCCCCTTCAGAACTTTGTAATTTTCAATGAGATTGCCTCTCATTCTTCTAAACTTCAGGAAATGTAAGCCCAGTTTACTCAGCCTCTCATCATAGGACAACCCCCTCATCCCATGTACAATTTAGTGAACCTTCACTGTAGCACCTCCAATGCAAGTATATCTTAGATGTGGAGACTAAAACTGCACACTGTACTTCAGATGCAATATCACCAAAACCCTGTACAACTCTAGCAAGAATTACTTATTCTTGTATTCCAATCCCCTTGCAGTAAAGGCCAACATGTCATTTGCCTTCCTAATTGTTTGCTGCACCTGCATGCTAACTTTCTGTGTTCTTTGTACAAGCACACTCAGGTCTCTTTGAACATCAACACTTACAAGTTTCTCATCTTTTTAAAAAAAGTTCTGATTTTTTATTTTTATGACCAAAGTGAATAACTTCACACTTCCCTGTATTATACTCCATGTGCCATCTTGTTGCCCACTTTCCTAACTTGTCTATCTTTTTGCAGCCTCTCTGTGTCCTCACTACAGCTTACCTTTCCACCTATCTTGGCATCATCGGCAAACTTTGATACATTACTCTCTGTCTCTTCACCTGTCATTAATATAGATTGTAAATAGCTGAGGCCCCAGCATTGATCCTTGCAGCATTCCACTATTCACTGCCTGCCAACTTGAAAAAGCCCCGTTTATGCACACTCTCTGTTTTCTAACCATTAACCAGTCCTCTATCCATGCTAATATTTTCCCCCAACTCCATGAACCCTGATCTTGCCTATTATCCATCATTTGTGCGACACTTTATCGAAGCCTTTATTGAAATCCAGGTATACTATATCTACTGGTTCCCCTCTACCTACCCTACTAGTTACATCTTCAAAAAAACTCAAATAAATTTGTCAAACAGGATTTCCCTTCAGCAAAACCATGTTGACTAGTTCTAATCATACTACGCTTTTCTAAGTGCATTGTTAAGACTTCTTTAATAATAGATTCCTGCAGGAGTGTGTGGGAAAGCCATCTGTAACGATGACCATCTTCCTTTTCTTTCGCTGATACGTTTGTCCACTTTCCTGATCGGTGCCTCAAGAATGCTAGAGATCATCCAGGCAGTTTTGCTAGCCTCAAACTGCATGGGCAGTGTCTTGGCATCCGTGAAGCAATGGGATGTCTTGAACTTTCCTATCACAAGTGGCAACTTTTCGACACCACACATGTTGGTGCGGACCATAGCAGTAACACCTTGCTCCGCTTTCCGCTATTACATGTTTCACCTTTGAACATCAAAGAGCAGCCTGGCAAAAGATGGTAAAACAGTCTGTGTTCATTCATGTTAAAAATGCCTTGTAGTGTGTACTCATTCAAGACGTGGGTGAGATCATTTTGGAGCCAATCATCTGTCTTTGCTGCTTTAACCGCTGTACCCTCACCGCTTACTATGTGTAACACAATGCTGTGCCTCGTCTTGAACCGGTCCAACATTTCATTGCTGCAGGTGAACTCCATGTGACCCAGCCTCATTGCCAGGGCAACTCCTCTTTCCTGGAGAATTGGACCGGAGATGAGAACGTTCTCTGCTTGGGCTGCCTTGAACGAAGTTAGCTGAGCTACTTCAAAGTCGGGGTGGGGAGCTGTTCTCACCGTCTTCTTTTCTGGAGAGAACGCCTGCTAGTCAAACTGTTCCAAGACGTTTGCCTTGTGTTTCATAATGGTGGATAAACTCAATGGTGGAATCTCCCACTTCTTCGTGATATCCACCTTCTGCCACAGTTTTCAACATGCTATCTCAATTTCACCTTCTGTCTGAGCAACAGCACTTTTAAATTTTCTCACAGGTTTAGCCATACTCGCAGGTTTTGCACATCCTTTCACAGGGAGATCTTGATTTCAAAAAATGGATATCTCAGTGCTCTATAATTTCATGCTGTTGTGTGGTTTAATTCTGCTCTGATCGGTTGGCATCGTCATATTAGACAAGTTCAGTTAACCTGGAGTTAGCAGTTCAGAATTTCAGTTTATCATGGGCATCGTTGTGTGGAAATGCTATTCTGCCAGGCTGGCAGGAGGAATAGTTGACGACTTCAACATAACCGGAATTTCATGAAATCTGAGTTTGACTCATCGCAATTTCACTGTAATGGGAAGAAATAAAAAGGAAGAAATAAATGGGGTGCATAAGGAAGGTACCGTAGTAATCATGAGTGACTTTAATCTGCATGTAGGTTGGATAAATCAGATTGCTGATCAGAATGTGGCAGGAAAGGACAGAATGTACAAACTGAGGAGTGCACTAGAAGATAAGCCAGAGATTGCAAAAATGGTAAAAAGACAGAGTTAAAGCTCTGTATCTGAATATTGTGCAGCATTCATAACAAAATGGATGAATTGTTAGCAGAGATAGAAATAAATATGTAAGGCCTGAAAGCCATTACAGAGACATGGAGAGGAATTCTCCCATACCCCCGCGGCAGGTTTAATCGTGGGTGGGGGATCCAAAAGCCAGTTTCACACTGGCGTAAACTGACAGTGAGATCTTCCACACCTGGCTGCCATGGCAGGTCGCAATTCCCACCAGAGGCCAGTTTGAAACCAATGTGCATCCTGCAGATGAAGGCTTGACTGGAATTGTTGCGCCCAATCGTCTGCGCCGCCAGCGGGAAATCATGCTGGTCTGCAACATGTCTGGACCAACATGGTGTGTACATATTGAAACTTACCTGAAGTTGCCTCTGGAGTTCAGGATGGAGACTTCCAGCAACCATGGACTGTGGAAGACGCAGCAATGGGTGGGGGAAGCATCTATCAGGTGGATCTACCAGCTTCAGTGTCTTTGAAGAGGTCCATCTCCCAGCTTCAGGGTTTCTGCAGGCCTATCTTTTTTCTTCAGGAAGTCCATCTTCTTTCTTCAATGGTGGGTCAGTGATGTCTGGATGCCTTTTAAAAATTGCATCTGGATATGATAGCAGGACGCAAGCCATCCAGCCCAGCTGCACAAAATGTTGGGAAATCCCTGACTGCATAATTAATGAAGTTGTGGTCGTGCAATGGAGCATGACTTCCCGGCAGCCTCTGCGGTAGGAAACGCTCCCTGTCCCTGCCCATGGTTGCAAGGTGACCAAGGCTGGACTCTGAATATTGAAGGATATTTGACATTTCAAAAAAGACAGGAAACTAGGAAAATTTCATCAAGGATGTCATTAGTACAATAGTGAAAGATGGCCTTAGCTTGAATGAGTAAGATGTAAAATCATTTTGGGTAGAGATAGAAAGCAGGAAAGGTAAGAAGTCACTTTTGGAAGTAGCTTACACACCTCACAACAGTAGTTACACTATAGGACAGAGTATAGAAGGACAGAAATAAATAAATGGGCCTGTAAGAAAGGGTTCTCAATAATCATGGGTGACTTTAATCTACATGTAGATTGGATGAATCAGTTTGGCAAAGGTAGCCTGGAAAATAAGTTGATGAAGTGTATTTGGACAATTTCTTAGAGCAGTACATTCTACAGCCACCAGGGAGCAGTCTATTCAGGACCTGGTAATGAACATTGAGGCAGGATTTATCAATAACCTCATGGTAAAGCAGCCTCTAAGTGACAGCAATCATAACATAACATGATAGCTTCCTTTCAAACTGAATGTAAAATTCTACGTGGGCGTGTAAAACTGGTGTTTTAAAGCTAAATAAGATAATTTTAAGGGTATAAAGGCAGACCTAACTAAAGTGAAATAGGAAACTGGGTTAAAAGAGATGCAGTGACAGACTTTGAAAAAGATATTTAATAATTCTCAACAAAGATTTATCCCAATGAGAAAGACTCTTTGAGAAGCTTGCATCATCCATGTCTAAGTAAGGAAGTTAACGATAGTATCAAATTGAAAGAAATAGTGTACAAGTCTGAAATATTAATGGTAGGTCAGGAGGTTGCTCAAATTTTAAGAACCATCAAAGACTAAAAATAAGGTAAAGAGGGAGAAAGTAGCATATGAGAGAAAGCTAGCTAGTAATATAAAAACAGATAGTAAGAGTTTCTACAAGTATTTAAATAGGAAAGAGTAATAAAAGCGCATGTTGGTTCTCTGTAGAGAGTGGGCCCGGGGAATTGATCATGGAAAACAAGGAAATGGCGGAGGTGTTGAACAGGTATTTTGCTTCACTGTAAAAGCCCTAGAAAACTTCCCAAAGGTACTTGAAAATCAAGAGGTGAAAGGGAGAGAGGAACTTAAAAAATCACCATCACTTGAGAAAAGATGCTGGGAAAACTATTAAACCTAAAGGCTGATGAGCCTACATCCTGAGATCTTAAAAGAAGTGACTGCAAAGAAATTAGAGGCATTGGTTATAATCTTCCAAAATTTCTTAGATTCTTGAAGGGTCCCAGCGGATTGTAAAATAGCTATTGCAATGCCTTTATTCAAGACAAGGAGGGAGTTAGAGAGCAGAAAACTACAGGCCAGTTAGCCTAATATCTGTCATAGGGAGATTGCTAGAATCCATTATTAAGGAGGTTATAGCAGGATACTTGGAAGATCATGATGGCAGAATCAACATGGTTTTGTGAAAGGGAAATTTTGTTTAACTAATTTATTAAAGTTTTCTTGAGGAAGTAACAAGCAAGGCAGATAAAGGGGAACCTGTGATTGTGGAGTACTTGGATTACAAAAGGTATTTAATAAGGTGCCACATCAAAGGTTACGACACAAGGTAAGAGCACACAGTGTAGGAGGTAACATATTAGCATGGATAAAGGATTGGTTAGTTGACTGGAAGCAGCTAACTGGAAGGGATAAATGGGCCAGGTTGGCAAGCTGGAGCTAGTGGAATGCCTTAGGGATCAGTGTTGCGGCCTCAGCTATTTACAATCTATAGCAATGATTGAATGAAGGGACATAATATTTGGCAGCTAAATTTGCCGACACTAAGATAGGTAGGAAAGTAAGTTGTCAAGAGGAGGAAAGGAGCCTACAAAGGGATGGAGATAGGTTATGTGAGTGGGAAAACATTTGGCAGATGGAGTACTATGTAGAAAAATGTGAACTTATCCATTTGGCAGGAAGAATAGAAAAGCAGTATACTATTTAAATGGAGAGAGATTGCAGAACTTGGTAGTACAGAAGGATCCTCATGAATCATAAAAAGTTAGTATGCAGGTACAGCAAGTGATTAGGAAGGCAAATGGAATACGAACAAGGAGCTGGAGTAGGCCATTCAACCTCTCAAGTCTGCTCTGTCATTTAATAAGATCATGGCTGATCTGACAGTAACCTGAAATCTGCATTCCACCTACTGCTGATAACCTATCACCCCTTTGCTTACCAAGAATCTATCCACCTGTGCCTTAAAAAAATATTCAAAGACTCTGCTTCCACCACCTTTTCAGGGAGTGAGTTCCAAAGCCTCACGATCCTCTGAGTGAAAAAATGTTGGTGTTTATTGCAAGGCGAATGGAATTTAAAAGTAGGGAAGTTTTACTGCTTAAGGCCTTGGTGAGACCTCATCTGGAGTACTGTATACAGTTTTGGTCTCCTTTTTTGAAAAAAGATATAATTGCATCAAAAACAGTTCAGAATAGATTCACTCAACTCATTCCTGGGTGAAAGGCTTATCTAATGAAGAAAGGTTGAACAGGTTGGAACTATGCACATTGGAGTTTAGAAAAATGAGAGATGATCTTATTGAAACACATAGGATCCTGAAGGGACTTGATAGGGTGGATACCAGGAGGATGTTTCCTCTTGTTGGGGAGACTAGAACTAGGGGACAAAGTTTAAGAATATGAGACCTCCCTTTAAAGTTGGAGTGAGGCATTTTTTTTTCTCTCAGGGGATTGTTAGTATGAGGAATTCTTTTCTCCAGAAAGCAGTGGAAGTTGGGTCATTAAATATTTTCAAGGCAGAGTTAGATACATTTTTGATAGACAAGGGAATCTAGGGTTATGGGGAGCAGACAGGAAAGTGAAGTTGAGACCATAATCAGTTCAGTCATGATCTTATTGAATGGTGGAGACAGCTCAAAGGTTCAAATGGCCTACTCCTACTCCTGTGTTAATAACTTTGTCATTGTTGAGTGATTTTTACAAGAAGTTACATTCACATCCATATTTTTTAAAGCCAGTATTCATTTTGATTGTGTAATGTCTTTACCAAGGAGGTGGATGCTACCCAGACCATGGTGACAGATGAGGAAACCCTGTCACTAAAAGGGTTCAAAATTGATTAGGAGGAAGTGTTGAATAGACTGTTGGTACTCAAGGCACTGGGACCGGATGCGATGCATCCAAGGATATTGAAGGAAGTGAGAGTAGAAATTGCAGGGGCACTGGCTATAATCTTTCAGTCTTCCCTAGCACCACGCCAGAGCACTGGAGAATTGCAAACATTATGCCCTTGTTCAAAAAAGGTTGTAAGGATAAACCCAGCAATTACACACCAGTCAATTTAACTTCAGTGGTGGGTAAGATATTGTGTACACAATAATTTGGGATAGAATTAGTAGTTTCATGGAAAAATATGGGTTGATCAGAAAGAGCCAGCACGGATTTCTAAAGGGGAAATCGTGTTTAATAACTTGCTGGAGTTTTTTGAAGAGGTATAAGAAAAAGTCGATGAGGGTAATGCTGTTGATGTGGTGTACATGGACTTTGAAAAGTCATTTGACACAATGCCACACAACTGACTTGTGAGAAACGTTGCTGCTCATGGAATAAAAAGGACAGTAACAATGTGGATGCAAAATTGGCTGAAAAATAGGAAGCAGAGAGTAATGGTAATAGGTATTTTTCGGGCTGGAGGAAGATTTGTGGTGGAGTTCCCCAGGGGTCGGTTTTGGGACGCTTGCTTTTCCTGATATATATTAATGATCTAGGTCTTGGTGTGCAGGGGGCAATTTCAGTTTGCGGATGATACGAAGCTTGGGAGTGTTGTGAACTGCCAGGAGGATGGCGTGGAACTTCAAGAGGATATAGACAAGTTGTGGAGTGGGCAGATAGGTGGCAGATGAAGTTCAATGCGGAGAAGTGTGACATGATGCGTTTTGGTAGGAAGAACATGGACAGACAATATAAAATAAGGACTGAAATTTTGAAGGGGGTGCCAGAGCAGAAAGACTTGGGTGTATATGTGCATATATCTTTGAAGGTGGCAGGACAGGTGGAGAGAGCAGTTAATAAAGCGTATAGTATCCTGGGCTTTATTAATAGGGGCATAGAGTACAAGAGCAGGGAGGTTATGCTGAGTTTATATAAGATAACCCGTTAGACCTCAGCTGGAATATTGTGTACAGTTCTGGGCACCATACTATAGAAGGGATGTAAACACGTTGGAGAGAGTTGAGAAGAGCTTTACAAGAATGGTTCCAGGGATGAGAAACTTCAGCTATAAGGATAGATTGGAGAGGTTAGGACTGTTCTTGGAGCAAAGGCTAAGAGGAGATTTGATAGAGATGTTCAAAATCATGAGGGGGCTGGACAGAGTAGATAGGGAGAAGCTATTCCCATCTGTTAAAGGATCAAGAAAGAGAGGACACAGATGTCAAGAGGACATTGTTTCTATTCAAATAACCATCTAATGTAATAACCATCTAATGTGCAAGGGTATGGGGAACAGGCAGGGCAATGGCACTGGGTCATAATGTTCTATTGGAGAGCCGATGCAGACTTGATGGGCCGAACTGCCTCCTTATGTACTGTTAAGATTCTGTGATTCTAAGAGGGCACGTGATTATAGTATGGTTTCTCGGCGTCATGCGTGCATTGGGAAAAGTGCTTATTTTAGGGATTGAAGCTGTTTGTTTGTTCTTGGTTTCAGGAGTTCAGATGCTTGGGGAGATGAGCAGACTTTGCCTGAAAGTGGCTCTTTTGGATTTGGGGTTGCTGTACTCACCTGCCTAATAGCAGCTTTAATTGCAGTTGTACTTTACATTGCTATTCACCTGGGAAGGAACCCCTTGAGTGGTGAACACATGGTATTCAAATTACTCACCCAAAGTCTAAGTGAAAAGTTGATGCAAATTGAAAAATTTGCTGCATGGTGAGGTTCTGCCATTTTGTGTTTCCTTTCTGCTCAAAGCACTGCTGTGATAAGGAGGAACTCCTATCCTGCTGCAGCTCCATTAAATTTAAATGGAGTCTGTAATTTCATGTCAGTCTGTGAGCTCACCTGGAGTCATCTAATCCTGAGTCTGCACTCTTATCAGTTGAGAAAGAGATGAATGGAAAACAAATGTAAACAACAGAAGCCTGGAATAAAAGCCAAACATTTTGTAAATATACAGTGTGCCCATCAACATCAGGACAGGCTAAATGTTTTGGGTGTTGACTCTTCATCAGAACTGGCACAGGGATTGAACACAGAGATGAAAATAAAAAACTGCAGATGCTGGAAATCCAAAACAAAAACAGAATTACCTGGAAAAACCCAGCAGGTCTGGCAGTATCGGCGGAGAAGAAAAGAGTTGACGTTTCGAGTCCTCATGACCCTTCAACAGAACTAGGTGAATCCAAGGAGAGGGGTAAAATATAAGCTGGTTTAAGGTGGGGGTGGGGGGAGAGAAGTGGAGGGGTGTGGTGTGGTTGTAGGGACAAGCAAGCAGTGATAGGAGCAGATCATCAAAAGATGTCACAGACAAAAGAACACAGAGGTGTTGAAGTTGGTGATATTTTTAAATCTTTTATGCTCCCCCCACCCCCACTAGAGCTATACTTTGAGTGCCCTACCATCCATTCTTAATTAGCACATTCGTTTAGATAATATCACCAACTTCAACACCTCTGTATTCTTTTATTCTTTTGTCTGTGACATCTTTTGATGATCTGCTCCTATCACTGCTTGCTTGTCCCTACAACCACACCCCCCCCCCTCCACTTCTCTCTCCCCCCCCCCCCCCCCCCCCCCCCATCCCACCCCACCTTAAACCAGCTTATATTTCACCCCTCTCCTTGGATCCACCTAGTTCTGTTGAAGGTTCATGGGGACTCGAAACGTTAACTCTTTTCTTCTCCGCCGATGCTGCCAGACCTGCTGAGTTTTTCCAGGTAATTCTGTTTTTGTTTTTGACAGGGATTGAACAGGCTATTTAAAACCTACCTTTCAACTGGATAGTTGACTAGTTTAACCTGCTCTCCCAAGTAGGCAGCAAGGATTCCTGACTAAAGCCAACAGGAGGATCCATCTTTATAAAAACAAAAAAACTGCGGATGCTGGAAATCCAAAACAAAAACAGAATTACCTGGAAAAACTCAGCAGGTCTGGCAGCATCGGCGGAGAAGAAAAGAGTTGACGTTTCAAGTCCTCATGACCCTTCGACAGCAAAACCTGGGCACCTCAGGCCCAAAATCAGCCTGAGAAGCTGAGAAAGTTCAATATTTCGTGAAGAAAAGTGTTTTTATTTTCTAATAAGGGGTAACCCTCACCTTTCTATTCCCAATTCCCAAACACCACGCCTGACAGGATACGCCCAAAACCAAATCCCACCACCTAGCCTCCGGGTGATCCAGATTTCCTCCGCTTTCCACTCAGCAGGATTCAAATAATGTCCAGAATTTAAAATTGCATGGCCCTCATTGATGCAGCAGGGGGGCATATTTTTAACCTGCCTTGCCAGCCTAACCAACTCTATCACCCCCAACCACACACACATACACACACACACACACACACACACACACCCTTCCCAGCATCAAAATCTATGTCAGGCAGATCTGTATCTGAAACAAAATAGATCTTTGCTTTTTACAGATGCTGATGGAGTTGCTGGCTTCATCAATGAATCCTAATTTGTATGTCAGTTTAGCTTTCAAAAGCAATACTAATGTTTTCTCATTTACTGTGTTAAGTTCAGCAGATCTTTCCTATCAACTAGACTAGGTTTTATAGCTCCTTTGCTAATGAAGGACCATTATGAACACAAACATCCTTATCAAGGAACAATCTACTGCATCCTAGTTACACCAGAGATTAATTACATTCACTCTGCATGAATACATAGGAAATTGAATCCTACTAATCATTGTATAATAGTGGTTTGCATTCATTTCAGCCTGTGGTGCTGCATCTTGAGGGTGTGCTGATGGAACCAAATGTACATGATCGTGGTCACTTCATAATCTGCTGAGGCTGCTTAAATGAGCGTCTCTTCTCAATGTGGTCAGCTCCTGCTCATATGGGTGGGAATTGCTACAATGATTTTGCAATATCAGTACTTCTGGCCACAAGCAGTGGGTAGGGGTCAGGGGTCATAGTCGGGGTAGTGGAAAGGTGAATACCAATGGAACTGAGAAGGCAGAAGTGGTTGAGTGTGCCTCCAAAAAGACTGTTGAAAGGTGCATACATATGAACTATGGACTTAGACACAAAATGCAGGGTGTATAGACTTCTCCTGTCTATTTCACAAATTAAGGAGACCTGCCTTTTGTAACATATTGTAATTATTTGTATGTGGAAATGATCATAATTGTGCAATCCTTTTTTATAATTTTTTATTGTAATGATTGCCCCTAATGATATCAAGAATTATGATTATTCGTTTTATTTGAATTGTCATCATAATTCAGCACTTGCTGCCATGAAGGTTTTTCAATAAACCAATTATCTCTACCTATACAATAAGAAATTTGCATTTATATAGCACCCTTATCATAGTAAAATTTCCTAGGAAGCTTCACAGGTGTGTAATCAGACAAAAATTGACATTGAACCAATGAAGGAACCATTATTACATGGTCACCAAAAGCATGCTCAAAGAGGTAGGTTTTAAGGAGCACCTTAAAGAAGGAGGGATTGGGAGAGAAGTTTGGGAGTTAATTGCAGATCTCAGGGCCTAGGTGACTGAATCATGGCCATCAATGATGAAGCAAAAGAACTGGGGATGCTCCAGAAGCCACAGCTAGAGGAACACAGATTTGGGCAGAGGGTTATCGTGCTATGATCCCTGTTAGAGACCAGCAACTTTCTGTTTAAAGTAGACGAAATTTGAAATCCCAGGTTACTTACAAAGAGACGAAGGCTGCACAATTCCACGGTTTTAAACAAACAGAAGAATTTTTACTATAAAAGAACTAACAAAGCAGGCAATATTAGCTATCTTATACTCTAACATGCAGAATTAACATGAGGTAAACATGAATTTACAGGAAAACCATGGTCAACACCACAAACTGCACATTAAATGGCAGACACAACCAGGACAGATCATACAAATTTCTCAACAACCCACCCTGATGTCAGCAATCACTGTCTGTCACAAAAATCCCATGGTCAGGTCTTTGGCCACACACCATCTGCCCATGGTCTCATGGCTGAATTTTCAGTAAAAAAATACTTTCCGCCATCTTTTAAGCATGCCCCTGTCTCTCTCTGCTCTCGCTCCAATGACGGCCTTCATCTCCATGGCAATGTGCCATGGAAGCACCGCCAACAGGTGCTATTCCTGCTGTTGGTTTTCATTCTGAGAGTGCAATCTGACCTGGATACACTCTTGCGTGTATCTCAGGTGTTTCCTGAAACACTTGCCTCTGGGACACCTCTGCCGGGTAATGGCCACAGACCCCAACAATGCTGGTGCAGGAAAAGATCAACACACTAGAAACCCGAGCACGCCAGGAGTTTTAGCGCTAGGCCCCGAAAACGCAGAGCATGAACCTAAAAATACGGATTTCCTCACAATAGGGCTTGAGGATGTTAGAGATTTGAACATGAGGATGTATTTTAAAATTGATCAGGAACCAATGTAGATTAGCAAGTGCAGGAGTGGTGGATGAATGAGGCTTAGTGCAAGTTAGGTCATGGGCAAGAGAGTTTGGTGAGAGGATGAGAGGCCAGCCAGAAACGCATTGAAATAGTCAAGTCTGGAACTATTGGTGCTTAAGTGAGGATTTCAGCAGCAGATGGCATAAACTGATAGGGAGGTGTCCCAGTGTGAATGAAGAACGGTACCAGGATAAATTGAGTGACTATTACACACATTATTTTGGAGATCAAAGTGAGCATGAACTGCTTTGGGACAATGCCAGCTCTGTTTGAAATCGTGACAGTTTCTGCTACTTTCCATGGCTTATGTATCTACCTCTGGTCCCAATTGCTGTTCATATCTGCCCAGTGCTGTAAATGGAATTCTCAGTGCGAGGATGTATCGGTATAGTGCCATTGGAAACTTTTACATCCACCTAGGAGGGCAAATGGGGCCTCAGTTTAATGTCTCATGCAAAAGACAGCATCGCTGACAGTGCAGCACTTCCTCAGTACTGCATTGGGAAAATCGGCCTAGATTTTTGTGCTAAAATCTCTGGAGTGGGATTTGAACCCACGACCTTCTGATTCGGGTGACGCCTTTCAAATCTGCGATTTCTGCCATCTGGAAGAACAAGGGCACAAAACACATGGGAATACAACCACCTGCAAGTTCCCCTCTAAGTCACACACCATCCTGACTTGGAGCTATATTGCTGTTCCCTCATTGTCACTGGGTCAAAATTTTGGAACTCCCTTCCTAACAGCACTGTGGTGCACCTATGCCACATCAATTGCAGCAGCCCACCTTGACCTTTTCAATGGAAATTAGGGATGGGCAATAAATGCTGTACTTTCCAGCTGCTAATATCCCATGAACAAATAATAAACATTTTTTAAAAACTGTTACAGGTGAACCAGTGTGACATGTTTATTCAGATAATTTGCAACAGGAACTTTCCCTTGGAATTTTGTTGGGAATCTTGGCAGCATACAGAAGGACAAGGGTGGGATAAAGCAGCATTTGGAAAAAGTGTCTCCAGTTCTAAATTAGCTGCCTACGCTACAGAAGGACATGAGGGGGGCATAAACATTGGTGTTTACATTAGTGCGACTCATCAGTTTGCTTCACAGCTGCTGTAAGACCAGCATCATGAGCTGCGAAACATCTGAATAAACAAATTAGCAATATGTACAGCAAACATGCTGATTCAGAGCATTTGTTACATCCAGGATGAGCCAATGTGTGAACAAAACATCAATTTTCTGTCTATATTTCTTTGCCTGCCCCCACCCACTGCCTTCAGTATTCTCCTGTAGGCGATGGCTCCTCCTGTGATGTGACCACCATTATTGTCACCCCCAATACTTTGCCCAAGAGGCAATTCTTCATAGAGATAAAAACAAAAAAAACTGCGGATGCTGGAAATCCAAAACAAAAACAGAATTATCTGGAAAAACTCAGCAGGTCTGGCAGCATCGGCGGAGAAGAAAAGAGTTGACGTTTCGAGTCCTCATGACCCTTCGACAGAACTTGAGTGAATCCAAGAAAGGGGTGAAATATAAGCTGGTTTAAGGTGTGTGGGGGGGTGGGGTTTGGGTGGGGGGAGAGAGAGAGAAGTGGAGGGGGTTGGTGTGGTTGTAGGGACAAACAAGCAGTGATTTCCAGCATCCGCAGTTTTTTTGTTTTTACCTCTGTGTTTAATTGACTGCCACTGCTCTTCAAAAAATGCCTACCTCCTTGAAGAAGTTCTGTTTGTCTCTGCGACAAGATTTCCGTATCTCTCTTTTGCCTTGCTCACCTTCATTGCTTTCCATTTCTCTCCTGGTGTTTGACAAGGTGTTTACTAAAACCCGCTTTCACAGCCATATCTCCTTTCTCAGTGACTGTCTCCGTCTCTGACTTACCCCACGTGGATTTCAACTGAAATTCCACCCCTCATGTTTCAAACCCACCCAGGATTACAGGTATCTCTGGGACATGAAACGTTTCTCGGACTGCTGTTCCCGTCACATTCTGAAATCCATACTCAGTGCAATGCGCCGCCATATGAACACTCAACCTCTCCCTCCAGCAGCACCGCTGTACCCTTTTTCAAAGCTGCGCGTGCCCCCAGTTTCATTTTATTCTTCGTCTCATCCAACGCCTCAACAAGAAACTTTTTCTCTTTCTCTCAAGTGCTAAGGAACGCAAGCTCCAACAACTCATCGACACCAACACCCATCTAGGACCCTCCACCCCTGCCTGTCCCTCCGTCCCCACCCCATCTTCCAATCCCAGCCCCAGCCGTGTATTCACTATACGCCCTGACCTCCCCCTCTCCGATGCTGAATGTTCAGTGCTCAGCAAAGGATTTAGTTTCATACCCTTACGCCCTCACCTCAATGAATTTCGGGCTCGGCATGATGCTGAACTCTTCTTCCGCCATCTTCACCTCCGGGCTCACTTCTTTGGGCAGGAGTACTCTCCCCGTTCAACGGATCCTTTCACCCACATCCAATATTCTCCCTCCACCTGAACCCCTCCCTCTGGATTCTTACCTTCTCTTGATCTTTTCATTGAGAACTGTCGGCGCGACATTAGTCGTCTCAATTTCTCTGCTCCTCTCACCCATTCTAATCTCTCTCTCTCTGAACTTACTGCACTCCATTCTCTCAGGTCCAACCCTGACATTGTCATCAAACCCGCTGACAAGGGTGGTGCTGTTGTTGTTTGGAGGGAGCACTGACCTCTCCCTCGCGGAGGCTGAGCGTCAACTCGCAGACACTTCCTCCTACCTCTCCCTGGACCATGACCCCACCACTGAACATCAAGCCATTGTTTCCAGGACTGTCACTGACCTCATCTCCTCTGGGGATCTTCCTCCCACAGCTTCCAACCTGATAGTCGCCCAACCTCGGACTCGCTTCTATCTCCTACCCAAAATCCACAAACAGAACTGCCCCGATAGACCGATCATCTCAGCTTGCTCCTGCCCCACAGAACTCATTTCTCGTTACCTTGACTCCCTTATCTCTCCCCTTGTCCAGTCCCTTCCCACCTACATCCGTAATTCCTCTGACACCTTACGTCACATCAACAATTTCCAGTTCCCTGGCCCCAACCGCTTCCTCTTCACTATGGACATCCAATCCCTCTACACCTCCATCCCCACCAGGATGGTCTGAGGGCCCTTAGCTTCTTCCTCGAACAGAGGCCCGAACAATCCCCATCCACCACTACTCTCCTCCGTCTGGCTGAACTTGTTCTCACACTGAACAATTTCTCCTTCAACTCCTCTCACTTCCTCCAAATAAAATGTGTGGCTATGGGTACCAGCATGGGCCCCAGCTATGCCTGTCTCTTTATGGGGTACGTGGAACATTCCTTGTTGCAGTCCTACTCCGGCCCCCTTCCACAACTCTTTCTCCGGTACATCGATGATGACTTCGGTGCTGCTTCATGCTCTCGTCGGGACTTAGAAAAATTTATTAATTTGGCTTCCAATCTCCACCCCTCCATCATTTTCACATGGTCCATCTCTGACACTTCCCTTCCCTTCCTTAACCTCTCTGTCTCAATCTCTGGTGATAGACTGTCCACCAATATCCATTACAAACCTACCGACTCCCACAGCTACCTCGACTGCAGCTCCTCACACCCCGCTTCCTATAAGGACTCCATCCCATTCTCTCAGTTCCTTCGCCTCCGTCGCATCTGTTCCGATGATGCTACCTTCAAAAACAGTTCCTCTGACATGTCCTCCTTCTCCCTTAACCGAGGTTTTCCACCCACGGTTGTTGACAGGGCCCTCAACCGTGTCCAGCCCATCTCCCGTGCATCCACCCTCACGCCTTCTCCTCCCTGCCAGAAACATGGTAGGGTCCCCCTTGTCCTCACTTATCACCCCACCAGCCTCCGCATTCAAAGGATCATCCTCCGCCATTTCCGCCAACTCCAGCATGATGCCACCACCAAACACATCTTCCCTTCACCCCCCCTATCGGCATTCCGTAGGGATCGCTCCCTCCGGGACACCCTGGTCCACTCCTCCATTACCCCCTACTCCTCAACCCCCTCCTATGGCACCACCCCATGCCCACGCAAAAGATGCAACACCTGCCCCTTCACTTGGTCCAAGGGCCCAAACTCTCCTTTCAAGTGAAGCAGCATTTCACTTGCATTTCCCCCAACTTAGCCTATTGCATTCGTTGCTCCCAATGTGGTCTCCTTTACATTGGAGAGACCAAACGTAAACTGGGCGACCGCTTTGCAGAACACCTGCGGTCTGCCCGCAAGAATGACCCAAACCTCCCTGTCGCTTGCCATTTTAACACTCCACCCTGCTCTCTTGCCCACATGTCTGTCCTTGGCTTGCTGCATTGTTCCAGTGAAGCCCAACGCAAACTGGAGGAACAACACCTCATCTTCCGACTAAGCACTTTACAGCCTTCCGGACTGAATATTGAATTCAACGACTTTAGGTCTTGAGCTCCCTCCTCCATCCCCACCCCCTTTCTGTTTCCCCTCTCCTTTTGTTTTTTCCAATAAATTATATAGATTTTTCTTTTCCCACCCATTTCCATTATTTTAAAATATTTTTAAATCTTTTATGCTCCCCCCGCCCCCACTAGAGCTATACCATGAGTGCCCTACCATCCATTCTTAATTAGCACATTCGTTTAGATATATATCACCAACTTCAACACCTATGTGTTCTTTTGTTCTGTTGTTTGTGACATCTTTTGATGATCTGCTTCTATCACTGCTTGTTTGTCCCTACAACCACACCAACCCCCTCCACTTCTCTCTCTCTCCCCCCACCCAAACCCCGCCCCCCCCCCCAAAAACACACACACACACACACACACACACACACACACACACACACCTTAAACCAGCTTATATTTCACCCCTTTCTTGGATTCACTCAAGTTCTGTCGAAGGGTCATGAGGACTCGAAACGTCAACTCTTTTCTTCTTCGCCGATGCTGCCAGACCTTCTGAGTTTTTCCAGGTAATTCTGTTTTTGTTTAGGCAATTCTTCATGTCTGACTCTAGCCACTCAAAGGGAAATTTTCCTCGGTTTGTGTCCAGAGAAGCTCTATTGATAGTACTCCACATGCATTGGAAAATCTGGCAGGCTGGAAGGTGCACCTATAAAAGTACTCTCACAATAACCTCCATTTAAATTAACATTCTATCGCCTTCCCAATCACCCCTGAGCTCACCGCCAGAATACGAGTGTGGGGATGGGCAGGCTCCAAAATTACCTGGTTTATATTATCTGCGTTTATTTTGCTTACACGTTTCCAGAATTTGTAGTTTTATTTTATGGTGGTATAAACCACCATATTCCAATAAGTAATCAAGGGTCAATTAGGTTTGTGATTGATCCAGTTGACGCTGATACCACACTACCCACGCCATAAGACATTTGGCTTGAGCAGTCAGGCAGGAGCGGGCAGCCTGAATTTTTTTAGTAAGTTCTTCAAAGGAGGAAGAAAGGGGGGAGGGTTCGCCTTTTGGGAGCTGCCCTTTGCTGATCGCGGGGTGGCCTCCCCTAACATGGAAACTCCCTTCCCTTTTACCCCAAATTGCCTTAAACCCAAACCCTCCCTACCCAAGACCCCGGACTTATCTGCTCCAGGGATCCATGGGCCTTCTTCCTTCTTCTCCCACAGTCCCAGCAGCGGCCACTGACACACTTTTAATAGAGCAGCCGAGGGCGGGACCTCCTCCCCAGTGAGGGGCAGAAGTCCACTGGCCCTTATTTAGTTACTATGCTTTAAGGCTGCAGGACGGGTCAGCTTGGAACACGTTGGCTTTACACCAACTTTGCTTCCGGGGGTGGGTGAGAGTGAGCCATTCTTTCCTCGCGCCCCCCCCCCCCCCCCCCCCCCCCCCCCCCCCCCCCCCCCCCCCCACCCCCAGGCATTACTCAGCTGCAGGTGTTGCTGTGTTCCTGTAATCTCAACAAATCAGGAAATACATTTCTGTGGTGATAAAACTGGAGATTGAGCCAACATGTTGTATGGCATCTTTGAAAATTAGATTTATTTATAAGTGGAGAATTGGAGAAGAAAATTGTTGGATTGTTGCAGCAAACAGGTAAAAGGCGGCTTTAATTCTATGTGAGTTTCTAGTAAACTGCACACAAATGCCAAATGGCCAGTAACAAGAAATCAGCAGGAAAAGTCCCGGACATTATTAAAAAGATTACTGTGCAATCGCAGAGATTGTGTGTTGTATTTGTGTTGTTTGTGTTTGGTGTTTATTTTTATCCTTACATGGGATGTACCATGGGCTTTACCAGCATGTACTACCCATCCCTAATTGTTGTAGAGAAAGTGGTGGTGAGCCACATTTTTGAACCGCTGCAGTCCTTGTGCTGTAGGTACACCCACAGTGCTGTTAGGGAAGGAATTCCGGATTATGACCCAACGACAGTGAAGGAATTCCCGAATTATGACCCAGCGACAATGAAGGAATGGCAATATAATTCCAAGTCAGGATGGTATGTGGCTTGGAGGGAAACTTGCAGGTGGTGATGTTCCTATGCATTTTCTGCCCTTATCCTTCTAGGTGGTGGAGGTTGTGGGGTTGAAAGGTGCTGTTGAAAGAGCCTTGATGAGTTGCTGCAGTGCATCTTGTAAATGATATAATCTGCCGCCACTGTGTGTCAGTAGTGGAGGGACTGAATGTTTGAGGTATTGGATAAGTGCCAGTCAAGCAGGCTGGATCGTGTCAAGCTACTTGAGTGTTGTTGGAGCTGCACGCATCCAAGTATTCCATCACACTCCTGATTTGTGCCTTGTAGGTGATGGGGAGTCATGAGGTGAGGTGAGTTACTCGCTGCAAAATTCCCAGCCTCTGACCTGCTCTTGTATTCATACTGTTTACGTGCCTGGTCCAGTTCAGTTTCTGGTCAATGGTCACCCCCAGGATGTTGATAGTGAGGGATTCAGTGATGGTGATGCCATTGAATGTCAAGGGGAGATGATTAGATTCTCTCTTGTTGGAGATGGTCATTGCCTGGAACTTGTGTGGAGCAACTGTTACTTTTGTGTGTGTATTATGTCTATACATCTTGTGAGTGTGCTGTTCGGGTGAACAGTATTGGACTCTCTGATGATATCGTTCAGGCTACTGAAGTTCAATTGCTGTATAGGCTGATTCATCAGGATTGAGTAAATGGACAAGATACCACAAGGTGGTTGCTACATGTGGAGCACCATCCAGCAGGCACAGCATTTCAAGAAGAGAAATGGAGAAAACTGGAACAGGGAGCATGGTATCTGACAACTGTTCAGCAATATTATGTTATTGTGTTCGCTTTTGAGAAGAATGTAAGTTTCCTACACTAACTAAAATCACTAGGCTTATTTTTATAGCATGTTTCTCATTTCATTACTAATGTATATTAATGTTTTTGCAGAGCTTGGTTGATCTTCACTTCATGACAAGCATACTTAATTGGAGTTAGCTTACTTGCTTATGCAAGCTGTGGGCATCTGTTCTTGAATGAAGTCCTAGCAGCTGTCTTGTTGCAAATGTTTAAATCTGGGACTGGAGAAACATAAATGTGTGTGGGTGGCATTTCAGTGATGAATCTCTGTAAGTCCAGTTCCAGTTTGAAGTGATATACAAGTGTGATGCAGTTTCATGAGGTATAAATGTTTGGTAACTGGTTCTGTAAGGGTAATAGCAGTCTAGCACAGCAGTTCTCAAACAGTTGTCTGCAAGCTCCTAAGGACTGTAAAGACATTCCAGGGGGTCTACAAAATATGAATGTTTATCAAGCAGGGGTAACCAGCCAGGGCACCAAGGTCAAGAGTAAGTGAATGAGTGGCAATTGGAGGCAGGGTTGGTGTGAGCCAGAAGGCAGAAGCAGAGTGCGCCAGCACTTGGGAAGTGCTGAGTGGACTGGCAGCCTCACCTTGGCGGGGAGTGCTGAGAGTGGTATGAAGGTTACCAGGTAGATCCACTGTTACCAAGTCTGATAGCGGGCAGGTGAGTTCAGCCTTGATTAAGAAATTACACCAAAGTACAAGGTCATGTCCTGTCTGGAAGAAGAGAATGATTTACATGTGTCGTTGCCGAAGATCACACCAAGTGTAGACAGACTCTGCAGTGAGAAGCAGACCCATCCAGCTCACTGATATCTGTGAATAAATTCCATTTTCTTGTAAGCATTATTTAAAAAAACTCTTCGCATGGACCACTTTCATCTTGTGAGTATTTTATAATTTTTATAGTTTAGATGGCGGTATTTGATTACTAATTCATTTAAAATGTGGTCCTCCAACCAAAAAGTTTGCAAACCACTGATCTAACACAATCTGATATGTATTTCCACGAGGTGCTCAATGAATTAAGATTTTCAAAAAGGTTGTTGTTTGTGAAGAATGGGGCATCATTTAAACATATGGCAGTTTGATTTCATCTCAGTTATTTCCTTATCATGCAGGCGGTGTGAAAGATGAGGAAAAGAGAAAATTTTGGACTTAATTATTGGACAGTAGGAAATAACAACAGCAGCTGTGCTTGAGTCACGCTCATTTGGGAACTAGTCAGATTGAACATTCTTCACCTTAGTCATTTGAGATAGCAAAGAGAAATTGGGGACTTGCATTGTCTTAAAGGCTCAGTAATTAAATACATGGCCTGGTCTGGTACTGAGCATACAAAACTTTACCAGAATATGCCTGTGTGTGAACATCAGCTGAGGGCATGATGACGTTTGGCTGTGATATCTTTTATTGTCTGAACAACACCTGGAGAACCAATACCTGTATGAGAGAACAGATGATTGATAGCATCTATGGAAGCATATTGAGGCATGACTTACTGCAGAACAAGAGGGGACAATGTTGGGTGGAGTTGGCACAGTTGGCAGATAAAGGGAAAAAATCACATAATAAAAAGCAGACTATGGTAAGAGAGCTGAACTCTCGCAAAACATCAAGGATTTCATTATCTGAAAGAATATTTCATCTGATAAAGATGCTGAATGCTCAATCATAAGCACAGCCTCCAGAAATACAGAAATATGTACTCAATAGTTTATAAATTGGCAAACTGCTGTCAGAAAGAGAAAAAGCAGCCTTTTAATACTTCAGCATGTGACCTTTGATTCTATAGTCCTTCAGATTCGCTGCCAGTTTTAATACCCCTCCTCCTATCTTACGCTATCTTGTCACTGAACTAAAGAAATATTAAAGAACACATAGGATTATTGCCATGTGCATTACTCAGTAGCTGTGTCACTAATGTTTGATGACATTCATTCTTATGCTCTCTGTAAATTTAAATATATGTGCACAAATAAAAAAAAATTAAATTTTACCACCCAGCCTCCCAAATGCCCAGATGCACATCACAAACCATTTCTCTGACAATGGGGTGGGCTGCTGGGACCAATCAGTGGGGCTCAGAGGTGCAATAATCATCCTTCTTGTGCATGTACATGTCCATGTGTTTGTAAGGAGAAAAACTGAGTTTGATCAGAAGTAATGAAAGGTCATTGACCTGAAATGTTAACTCTATTTCATTCTCCACAGATGCTGCCAGACTTGCTAAGTATTTCCAGCATTTTTGGTTTTTATTTCAGATTTCCAGCATCTGCATTATTTTGTTTATATATGAAGGAATAAAAAGAAATGTTAGTAGAGTTGGATGAAACGATTTGGAGGAGGCTCATGTGGACCGTAAATACTGGAATGGACTAGTTGGGTTGAATGGCCTGTCTCTTTCCTGTAAATTCTATGTAAATACCAACTCTTGATTGGCAGCTTACTTTAACCACACGAAAGACAATTAGAAAATTGAAATTTTCTTTTTTCTTTGCTGTGGGACACCTTTTTAATTTCATACCATTTTGTATGTTCTCATTCAAATCCGTCTAAGTAATGTTTAAATCTATTTCAAACACACATTAGGATTCAAAATTGTTCTTTGTGTTTATTCAAGAAATTGGTTAAGGTGTTTTCACTAAATTGTAAATTTCTCTCAAAATAAACGGAAATAAGATCCTGTTCATGCAGGAAATAGATCCGAACAAATTTAACAAGGATGTCAAACATTTCAAGCTTCTAGTGTGTCTTCAATGTTTTCACTTGTGATGTTGTGAAATCAGACACTACTCCCATCAATGTAAACATTACTGTTTACAGCCTCAGTGTTCTACAGGAATGAAACATGAAGGTAGTTTAAAAGTACAGTACATATATTACCATAAATTGACAAGCATGGTTTTCCTTTGCATCATTACCATATAATTTAGAAAAGAATTGAGTTATATCATACAACATTTTATGCTTTTGCTTTGCAATGTCCTAACTAGGTTAGTGAGTATACTGTTGGATATGCTAAGCCCACTTGAACACAATGGTAGATTTTTTTCCCTTTCCAACCTTAGGCTTTGTTTGAAGAGAGTGTCCTGTGCCCTCTATCTCAGTAACCTTAATCTGTTCTACAGTCTTCCAAGAATTCTACATTCCTCCAACTCTGACATCTTGTGCATCCCTACTTCCTTTACCTTACCATTGGTGACTGTGCCTTCAGCCGTCTAGGTCCTAAGCTCTGAAATTCCCTCCCAAACTCCTTTCCCTCTTTATTCTTAAAAGAGTCTCCTCTTTTAGATCAGTGCTACTCGTCTGGCTCTAATTACGGTCCTGTAATGCAACTCTGGACGTTTTACTATGTTAAAGATGCTATATAAATTCAAAAGTTGTTGTATAACACTAGGATGAAGGACCAATGGCTATGGTTAGTTACTGATGGCAAAAGTGTGCGAGTAATTTGAAATTAAGAATCTAAAGATTCATACAAGTATACTGTCAAGGTTAAAACATTGGAACAAAAGTGCCTAACAAGCCTGGTGATAACACTTCTTTTATAGAATCATAGTATAGATACAGCACAGATGAAGGCCATTCAGCTCGTCATGCCTGTTATGTGAACACCAGCTCCAGGAGCTCCTGGCATTTCATTTCCTAAGTCAATGTCATGCTTCTCTTGAATCTAGTCTTGCACCTTTGTCACCACATCAAGTGCAAAGTGTAGGTCCTGCATGCTCTCAACTGGCTTGAATATCCTTTATACAGACAGGGATCCTGATGAACAATAAATACATCGAAAATAAAGTCTTGGGGGGGAAAAAGGTTAGTTATTTTCTGAAGTGTTACCTGACTTTGGATAACTGGGCCATTCACTGAGGTGGTAGCCAGGGATTTACAAGTACTCACCAATCTACAGCTAGATTTCCTTGAACAACAGTATTTAATCTCCCATTGACTTCAGTGCGTGCCTAGTTATATCAATTAGGTTTTTTGGCATTAAAGGGGTTAAGTGACATCAGACTCAGATCCATCTTAGATGTAGATGCTTTCCTGATGCATGGCTATTACACCTATTAGAACTATCAAGACATTACCAGATGAGTGTTTTATGATGCATTGCACAATAGACCATTTCTTCCATTATAAACCAGCATATGCTCCAATTTACTGGGAGCAGTGTCACAAGATTTTAGAGATGAATGGCTGGATAATTATTTTGCTCAATCCTAGAAGCTGGGAAAGGCAACCTCATTTAAAATAAGACATCCAAAATGGCACTTGACATTTTGAATTCTTGGGGGTTTTTTTTGGTTATAATGAGAGCCACATTTGAGTACTTAACTAGAGTTTACAGAAGAGAGAAAGGAATAGGAGAGAAAAGAAAACAAAATACAAACCAAAAATAAACAATTCAATAACCTACACATCTAAACAAATTGCTGTGCAATGCATAAAGATCTTCAGTGTGCAGAGAAGATTGCTTCCATATAGCAGGAAAACAAGGGGTTATTAACTTTTACACATTTGTCATCTTTGCTCAAAAATTTTTATTTTTTTAAAGATTGCAATGAGCTTTTATTTTTATGAGGGAGTAACACGAGGGAACACTACACCTAGAAGTTCCCCTCCAAGTCACTCAATATCCTGACTTGGAAATATATTGCCATTCCTTCACTGTCACTGGGTCAAAATCCTAGAACTCCCTTCCCAGCAGCACTGTGGGTATACCTACACCACATGGACTGCAGTGGTTCAAGAAGGCAGCTCACCACCACCTTCTCAAGGGCAACTAAGGATGGGCAATAAATGCTGGCCCAGCTAGTGAAACCCACATCCCGTGAATAAATTTTTTAAAAATCCTGTCACATGTTGCTACTGAAAATGAGTATTCCCTCCAGTCAGTCATTAGTAAATTAATTTGTTCTCTACACCATGCTGGAGCTGGGGGAGAAATGGGTGAGAATGTAGTTCAGAAAAAGCGTGTTGAGTCTGCTGTCAGAAATAATATTGAATTATAACCCCAAGAGAAACATTTGGTGCTGACAGGAATGTGTCAATTACAAAGCAGCACATGCTTGACGCTGACCAGACCCTCCCTCCCTCTCTCCTCTCCACCTTGAAGTGATGTTTTATATTGCAACCATGAGTTTTATTTCAGCCGAGGTCTAGTTAGTAGCACGCTAGACTGTGAGTCAGAAGATTAAAGGTTAATGTCCCGCTCCGAAGACTCAAGCGCAGAATCTAGGCTGACATCCTTGCAATGCAGTGTCTTTCAGATGAGATATTAAACTGAGGCCCTGTCTGCCCTGTCTGCCCTGTCAATTGGCTGTAAAAGATACCATGGCACTATTTTGAAGAAGAGCAGGAGAGTTATCTGCAGTGCCCTGGCCAATGTTTATCCCTCAATTGACATCACTAAAACAGATTACCTGGTCATTTCTGTTTGTGGGAGTATGCTGTGTGTATAAATTAACTGCTATATTTCCTACATTACAGCAGTGACTGACTACACTTTGAAAGTACTTCATTGGATTTAAAGTGCTTTGGGACATCCTGAGGTCAAGAAAGTTATTGAAATGCAAATCTTTCTTTCCTTCTATCAGCCTTTCTTACCTAGTCTCCTCCCTCTCTTACATGTGAAGACACCAGCAATGTTTCCCAGTTGGAACGTTGAATGTTTAGTCAGCATTTGGAGCAGCAGTAGTATGAGCATTGGAGCAAAGTGAAGCAGGAAGCAGCACTTTCTATGCAGCATGTTAGTGCGATGAGGCATAATGTCACAACAGGGAAGTTCAATGCCCCAGGTTGCCCGATAACAGTGGCGGGTGGATTGCCCTAGTTTTTCTCCCATTTTTTGACTCCAAAGAACTTTGACATTGGCCGGAGTACAGTTTTGCACGCTCCAGTCTTTCGTCCAACTTGACATTCTACAATTGTGAGGATGGGCAGGGCAGATCAGCAGGCTGTTTGGCAATGGAGGACATCACACCTGAGTTTGAACTCATGCTCACCAGCATCAGCTGCGTTTCTAGCAAGGTAGAGTGGGGGTATTAATGAACTTTGATCAAGAGTGGTCAACACTGTCTGATTTTTTTTTTTATACTTTCAAGCTAGGAAGAAGACTGAGCAGCATCTTGACTGAGATCAGCAACTCAACACAGTCCAGACAGACTGAGAATCTCTGCTCTGTATAGCTCAGTGTAGCAGTGCTGTTAAATTTGAATTCAGCTTTGAGGATAAGGGAGCCTTAGGTACACTTTACAGTGCAGATGAAGATGTGACAATAGAAAGTGGTGCAGAAAATTTCCATTCCCAGGTCATGGGTGACTTTAATCTACATCGAGGTTGAGCAAATCAGGTTAGCAAAGGTAGCCTCGAAAATGCGTTCATAGAGTGTGTTTGTGACAATTTCTTAGAGCAGTACATTCTAGAGCTGACCAGGGAACAGACTATTCTGGATCTGGTATTGAGCAATGAGACAGGATGAATCAACAACCTCATGCTAAAGGAGCCTCTGGGTGACAACAATCATAACATGATAGAATTTAATGTTCAGTTTGAAGGGGAGAAGTGTGGGTCTACAACTAGTGTTTTACACCTGAATAAAGATAATTATTAGGGTGTGAAGGCAGAGCTTGCTCAAGTGAACTAGGAAACCCGGTTGAAAGGTAGGGCAGTAGAGATGAGGTGGCAGACTTTATTAATAACTTACAGCAAAAATTTATACCAGTGAGAAAGAAAGACTCTTTGAAAAGGATGCATCCATAGCTGAATAAGGAAGGTAAGGTTAGCATCAAATTGAAACACTGTCCAAATCTGCAAAGAATAGTGGTGGGTCAGAAGATTGGTCAGATTTTAAGAACCAGCGAAGAATAACTAAAACAAAAGAAAGAGGGAGAAAAAAGAGTCTGAGAGAAAGCTGGCTCGTAATATGAAAGCAGATAATAGTTTCTACAAGTATTTAGATAGAAAAAGAGTAACAGAAGTGTATGTTGATTCTCTACAGAGTGAGTCAGGAGAATTGACAATGGAAAACAGGGAAATGGCAGAGGCATTGAACAGGTATTTTGGGTCTGGCTTCACTGTAGGAAACTTCCCAAAGATACTTGAAAATCAGGTGAAAACCAAGAGAGGAGGGAGGAACTTAAAACAATTATCATCACTTAGGAAAAGGTGCTGGGAAAACTATTAGACCTAAAGGCTGACAAGCCCCAGGGACAAGATGGCCTACATCCTGGGATCTTAAAAGAAGTAACTGCAAAGAAAATAGAGGCATTGGTTATAATCTTCCAAAATTTCTTAGATTCTTGAAGAGTCCCAGCGGATCGGGAAATAGCTAATGTAACACCTTTATTCAAAGAAAGGGGGCAGGTAGTGAGCTGGAAACTACAGACCAGTTAGCCTAACATCTATCATAGGGAAATTGCTAGAATCCATTATTAAGGAGGTTATAGCAGGATATTTGGAAAATCATAATGGGATCAGGCAGAGACAACATGGTTTTGTGAAAGGGAAATCGTGTCTAACTAATTTACCAGAGTTTTTTGAGGAAGTAATAAGCAAGGTGGATAAAGGGGAACTTGTAGATGTGGAGTACTTGGATTTCCAAAAGACATTTGACAAGGTGTCACATCAAAGGTTACGGCACAAGATAAGAGAGCATGATACTGGGGTTAACATTTCAGCGTGGATAAAGGATTGGTTAGCTAAGATTGGTTAGCTAACAGGGAGCAGAGAGTAGGAATAAATGGTTCATTTTCAGGTTGGCAAGCTGTAAAATATGGAGTACCTCGGGGATCAGTGTTGGGGCTTCAGCTGTTTACGAGCTACATCACTGACTTGGATGAAAGGACTGAACGTTTGGTAGCTAAATTTGCTACCAAGATAGGTAGGAAAGTAAGTGGTCAAGATAAGATAGAGAATCTGCAAAAGGATATATAAAAAAAATGGCAGATGGAGTATAATGTGGGAAAATGTGAACTTGTCCACTTTAGCAGGAAGAATAGAAAAGCAGTATGTTATTTAAATTAAGAGAGATTGCAAAAATCGGTGGTACAAAGGGTTCTGAGTGTTATGGTACATGACTATTGAAAAGTTAGTATGTAGGTACAGCAAGTAATGAGGATGCAAATGGAATGTTGATGTTTATTGCAAGGGGAATGAAATATAAAAGCAGGAAAGTTTTACTGCCGCGGTACAAGGTCTTGGAAGACTATATCTAGAATACTGTTTGCAGTTTTGGTCTCCTTATTTAAAAAAATATATTGCTTCGTTAGAAGCAGCTCAGAGAAGGTTCACTTGACACATTCTTGGGATGAGGGGCTTATCTTATGTAGAAAGGTTGAACAGGTTGGGCCTATACTCATTGCAGTTTAGAAGAATGAGAGGTGATGTTATTGAAATCTATAAGATGCGGACAGGGACTTGATAGGTTAGATAACGGAAGGATGTTTCCAGTTGTGGGGGAGCCTAGGACTAGGGGTGATGGTTAAGAATATAGAGGTCTATCTTTTAAGATAGAAATGAGGGTTTTTTCTCACAGAGGGTTGTAAGTGTGTGGAATTCTCTCCCCCAGATATTAATGGAAGCTGGATCATCAATCTATTTAAGGCAGAATTAGACAGATTTTTGATAGACAAGGAAGTCAAAGGTTTTGGGGAGCAAACAGGCAAGTAGAGTTGAGACCATTACCAGATAATTTATGATCTTATTGAATGACGGAGCAGGCTCAAAGGGCTGAATGACCTACTCCTGCTTCTATGTTCCTATGTCATTCGCAGTGGCAGCTTTAAAGCATAGGCTGTGTTGATAAGAGACAGCTGTGAGATGGTCAAGTGTGCAGATATTGTTTGGCAATAAGTTTTAGGGAATAAATCTTTAAAAATTGCTTCTTTTAATTATGTCCTCCACTCAAAAGATCATTACCTTTTACAATATAAATTATATTTGGATGATACACTATGCAGCACCAACATCCTTCATCCCTGAGGCTTGGGAGATGGAGGGTGTTATAGCCAGTGGGACCAACAACTTGTATTCATTTATCTCCTTTAAAGTAGTAAAACATCTGTTAAAAACACCCTAGTTCATGGTTCATAGTAATATTTTAGAGGTAATTTTTAGTTCTGGGAAGATTAAAGTTTAACTGTAGAAAATAGGATAAATGCAACCAAAGCACTTGAAGTCTAGTACACTTAAATGGGTAGGGCCATGTTGACTTAAGGGCTTAACAGCTAGAAAGGCATGATCATAAAACAACAGGTGGACTTAGCTGGAGAATTGGAGATGATGATGAGGTAATGAGGTGTCTACGCTGCTTATAGAGAAATGTAGCCCAGAGAGGAGTTTTGTTTTGGGAGTTTGAGCTACAATTAATTTAAAAGCATTCAGTGAGCCCTGGAAGGCTACATCAGCATTGAGATAGGTGAAGCTTAAGAAAGCTCTAGGGCTTCGATGTATCTGTGTGTTTGCTGGGGAAGCAAGTGTTCTGCAGCAGGGGTTTTGAGCAACAAGGTAGAACATATATTAACTTTACTATTCAAGCAGTGGGGCAAATGACTGCTTCAAAATCTCTAAGTTATGGCACACTTCAGCTGCAAGTGAAATCATTAATGCAAGAGAAGTTGCATCTCTATACAAAAAAGCATTGAAAGGAATTGGTACACCTGATGTTTATTTTTTTATTCATTCACAGGATGTGAGCATCGCTGGCTAGGCCAGCACTTATTGCCAATCCTCAACTGCGCTTGAGAAGGTGGTATTGAGATGCCTTCTTGAACTGCTGCATCCATGTGGTGCAGGTGCACCCACAGTGCTGTTAAGAAGGGAGTTCCAGGATTTTAGCCCAGAGACAGTGAAGGAACGGAGATATATTTCCAAGTCAGGTTGGTGAGTGGCTTGGTGGTAACTTCCAGGTGGTGGTGTTCCCATGTGCCTGCTGCCCTTGCCCTTCTAGATGGCAGCGGTTGTGGGTTTGGAAGGTGCTATCTAAAGAGCCTTGATGAGTTGCTGCAGTGCATCGTGCAGATGGTACACACTGCTGCCATTGTGTGTTGGTGGTGGAGGGAGTGAATGTTGGTGGGGTACCAATCAACTGGGCTGCTTTGACCTGGATGATGTCGAGTTTCTTGAGTGTTGTTGGAGCTGCACTCATCCAGTCAAGCAGAGAGCATTCCATCACACTCCTGGCTTGTGCCTTGTAGATGGTGGACAGACCTTGGGAAGTCAGGAGGTCAGTTACTTGCCACAGGATTCCTAGCCTCTGACCTGCTCTTGTAGCTACCGTATTTAAATGGCTAGTCCAGTTCAGTTTCTGGTCAATGGTAAACCCCAGGATGTTGATAGTGGGGTATTCAGCAATGGTAATGCCATTGAATGTCATGGGACAATGGTTAGACTATCGCTTGCCTGGCACTTTTGTGGCACAAATGTTACTTGCCACTTGTCAGCCCAAGCCTGGATATTGTCCAGGTCCTGCTGCATTTGGACGTGGACTGTGTCAGTTTCTGAGGAGTCACGAATGGTGCTGAACGTTGTGCAATCATCAGCGAACATCCCCACTTCTGACCATATGGTGGAAGGAAGGTCATTGATGAAGCATAAAAATACAAGAGAAATAGAAGCAGGAGTTGGTTATTCGGCCCTTCGAGCCTACTTCACCATTCAATATGATCATGGCCGATCCTCTGTCTCAACGCCACACTCCCACTCTCTCTCCATACCCCTTGATGCTTTTAGAGTCTAGAAATCTATCTATTTCCTCCTTAAATATACTAAGTGACTTGGCCTCCACAGTGCTCTGTGGTAGAGAATTCCACAGGTTCACCACCCTCTGAGTGAAGAAGTTTCTCAGTCTCAGGCCTACACCATCACCTGAGATTGTGACCCTTTGTTCTAGATCCCCCAGCCAGAGGAAACATGATCCCTGCATCCAGTCTGTCCAGCCCTGTCTGAATTTTATACATTTCAATGAGATCCCCCCTCGTTCTTCTAAACTCCAGTGAATACAAGCCCTAGTTGGCCCAATTTCTCCTCATTTGACAACCTAACCATCCCATGAATCAGTGTGATCCTTTGCTGCACTCCCTTCTATGGCAAGTATATCCTTTCTTAGGTAAGGAGACCAAAACTGCACACAACACTCCAGGTGTGGCCTCACCAAGACCCTGCATAGCTGCAGTAAGGCATCCTTGCTCCTGTCCTCTTGAAATGAAGGCCAGCTGAAGATGGTTGGGCCTAGGACACTACTCTGAGGAGCTCCTGCAGTGATATCCTGGAAGTGAGATGATTGACCTCCAACAACTGCACCATCTTCCTTTGTGCTAGATATGACTCCAACCAACGGAGAGATTTTACCTTAATTCCTGTTGACTCCAGTTTAGCTAGGGCTCCTTGATGCCAACTTAGTCAACTGCTGCCTTGATGTCAAGGGCAGTCACTCTCACATCACCTCTTGTTCAGCTCTTTTGTCCATATTTGAACCAAGGCTGTAATGAGGTCAGGAGTTGAGTGGCCCTGGCAGAACCCAAACTGGGCGTTAGCGAGCAGGTTATTGCTAAGCAAGTGCCGCTTGATAGCATTGTTGGTGATCCCTTCTATCACTTTACTGATGATGGAGAGTAGGCTAATGGGGCAATATTTGGCCAGGTTGGACTTGTCCTGCTTTTTGTGTATAGGACATGCCCTTTGTCAGGTAGCTGCCAGTGTTGTAGCTGTGCTGGAACAGCTTGGCTAGGGGCACGACAAGTTCTGGAGCACAAGTCTTCAGTACTATTGCCGGATTATTGTCAGGACTAATAGCCTTTGCAGTTTCCAGTGTCTTCAGTTGTGTCTTGATATCGCATGGAGTGATTCGAATTGGCCAAAGACTGGCAACAGTGATGCTGGAGACCTCCGGAAGAGGCGGTGATGGATCATCCACTTGGTACTTTTGGCTGAAGATTGTTGCAAGTGCTTCAACTTTATCTTTTGCTGGGCTCCCCCATCATTGAGTTGGGGATGTTTGCGGAGCCTCCTCTTCCTCTGAGTTGTTTAATTGTCCACCACCATTCACAACTGGATGTGGCTGGACTGCAGGACTTGGATCTAATCCACTAGTTGTGGAATTGCTTAGCTGTATCACTTCCTGCTCATGCTGTTAGGCACACAAGTAGTCCTGTGTGCCACTTCACCAGATTGACACCTCAATGTTAGGTATGCCTGGTGCTGCTCCTGGCATGCCCTCCTGCACTCTTTATTGAGCCAAGGTTGATCTCCTGGCTTGGTACTAATGGTAGAGTGAGGGATATGCTGGGCCATAAGGTTAAAGATTGTGGTTGAGTACAATTTAGCTGCTGCTGAGAGCTGACAGTGCCTCATGCTTGTCCAATTTTGAGTTGCTAGATCTGTTCAAAATCTAAAACAAAAACAGAATTACCTGGAAAAACTCAGCAGGTCTGGCAGCATCGGCGGAGAAGAAAAGAGTTGACGTTTCGAGTCCTCATGACCCTTCGACAGAACTATCCCATTTAGCACAGTGGTAGTGCCACACAACATGATGGAGGGCATCCTCAACGTGAAGACGTGCTTTTGTCTCCACAAGGGCTGTGTGGTGGTCTCTTACTGATACTGTCATGGACAGATGCATCTTCGTCAGGCAGGTTGGGGAGGATGAGGTCAAGTATGTTTTTCCCTCTTGTTGGTTCCCTCACCACAGGCTGCTGACCCATGTAGCAGCTATGTCCTTTATGTCCTCAGCCAGCTCGGTCTATAGTGGTGCTATTGAGCTCTATTGGTGATGGACATCGCGGTCGCCCACCCAGAGTACTTTCTGCGCCCTTGCCACCCTCATTGCTTCCTCCAAGTGGTGTTCAGCATGGAGAAGTACTGACTCCTCAGCTGAGGGGAGGGGGCAGTATGTGGTAATTAGCAGGAGGTTTCCTTGCTCATGTTTGACCTGATGCCATGAGACTTCATGGGGTCCGGAGTCAATGCTTAGGACTCCCAAGGCAACTCCCTCCCGATTGCATACCACTGCACCTCCACCTCACCCAGGGATGGTGATGGTGGTGCCTGGAACATTGTCTGTAAAGTATGTTTCTGTGAGTATGACTGTGTTAGGCTGTTGCTTGACTAGTCTGTGAGCCAGCTCTCCAAATTTTGGCACTAACCTCCAAATGTTAGTAAGGAGGACTTTACAAGGTCGAGAGGGCTGAATTTGCCATTGTCATTTTCTCTTCCCAAGTCGATGCCGGGTGGTCGATCTGCTTCCATTCCTTTTTGGCTTTTTAGCGGTTTTGATACAACTGACTGGCTTGCTAGGCCATTTCAGAGGGCATTTAAGATCACATTGCTGTGGGTCTGGGGTCACATGTAGGCCAGACCAGATAATGACGGCATTTGTGAACCAGATGGATTTTTATGACAATTGACAATGATCATCATTAGACTTTTAATTCCAGATATTTATTGAATTCAAATTTTACCACTTGCTGTGGTGGAATTTGAACCTGGGTCCCCAGAGCATTATCCTAGGTTCCTGTGTCTCTGGATTACTAGTACAGTGACAATACCATTGCGCCACCGCATATTGTAAAATAAACCTGGGGAGATTATTTTTAAAGGCCAATTCTGAACTGATTCTGTTTTAACTGACTGCTCAGTAGACAGATTAGTAATTCAGCCTCTGCATACAAACCTAACAGCTGCTACGTAAACAGGGAATAAGTTTCCTTCAGAGAGTCATCTAACCTTCAGGATGGCCAGATCATGCAACTGCCTATTTGCCTTGTTATGTGTAAAGGTGATGTATGGATCCCACTTAACATCTTTTGAAACAAATTACTCCCCATCAATTACACTGAGTCGATGTTTAATGGCAATGCCACCAATTACTAATCTATCAGTGTCCAGCTGCTTTTGTTTTTAATGATCTCAAGTTTCCTTGTATTTAATGGGGTTGACATCTCCTGTCATTTCAGCTGGACTGCTCAATAATTCAGGGAACATGTAATTGCCTCCTAATGGATGTTGTGTGAATACATCAGCCTGCAGCAGTTAAATTTTATTGATAGTTGGATAACCTGATCCAAGAAGGCCTGTGGCCTGAATTTGATTCTCTGTGGAGTGCACCAATTATAAAATCAAGAATTTTATGAGACGTTGCTTTTACTGAGCTGTAGGTGCCATGAAGGCATGTCCATATTGGAGAGAGGCGTCAGAGTTAGTGAGTGGTTCAAGGGTCAGAGGACATAAGTTAATAATGAGGGTGTTAATATTTAAAAGAGAAGCCTAATAGAAATTTTCACCAGACAATAATATCATGTACATTATATCTAAAACAGCGGGGCACAGTTTCAAGACCAGGGGCCAATCATTTAGGACTGAAATAATATCAGTTACTGGGGATGAGCATTGAAGTGAGTGGTTTTTGGATGGGCTCGAGAGACGATTTGAATTCTGTTGATCCGGGAAATTGAGAAATTTGCAAAGAAAGTGTGTGGATCCCTTTCTAAAAAAGGATTGATGGGTATGATAAGCCTAATAGCCTACTACTTCTGTTTATTAATAAAGAAACGCAGTGAGGTAACAGCATCAAAAGCCTTTCTTACCGTAGAGACTTAATTCTAAAGTAAATCAACCTAAATAGTCTTCAGTATAAGCACTTGAAGAAATATTATTCAATGCTGGAACCAACAAGAACAATAATTTGCATTTATATAGCACCTTTAGTATAGGAAAACGTCCCCAGTTGCTTCACGGGAGTGTTAACGAACTCTTTGAGTGAAGTAATTTCTCTGCATTTCAGTCCTAAATGATTGGCCCCTGGTCCTGAGACTGTGCTCCTCTGTTTTAGATTCCCTGACCAATGGAAACAATCTCTCAATGTCCACCCTATCAAGTCCTCTCAGAATTTTGAATATAGCACATTTTCAAAGGGAGCACAGTGGGAAAAATGAACGTTAACTATGTTTAGTGTGTTAAATATTATATTAAAATAGTCCCTGGATGGTTCATGGAGTTCATCTAATGAATAACTGAAACATTCAGAGCTGGAAGGTCCCAGGTTTAACCCTTGGCCTATGCTGAGCTAGCTAATTGCAGATGGGTCAGTGACAGGGAGTTCGACAATTGATTTCTGTGTCAGGCATTTAAGCAAGGATAAATCAGCTTGCATTTCCTCTCTTGATGGCTACTCCGTGATTTCGCAGTTAAATTACAAGATTATAAAGGCTATGATGTCATTCCAGTGCCAGATAGCATCATTATCAAAATTTACACCTTAAAAAAAAGGCAGGAGGCGGTGACATTGTCACTGGACTAGTACTCCAGAGACCCAGGGTAATGCTCTGGGGAAATTTTAATTCAATAAAAAAATTTGGAATTAAAGGTCTAATGATGACCATGAAGCCATTGTCAATTGTTGCAAAAACCCATCTGGAAGGAAATTTGCTGTCCTTGCCTACATGTGGCTCCAGACCCACAGCAATGTGGTTGACTCTTAAGTGCCCCCTGGATTGGCCTAGCAAGCCACTCAGTTCTCAAGGGCAATTAGGGATGGGCAATAAATGCTGGCCCAGGCAGCAACACCCACATCCCATGAATGAATTTAAAAAAAAATAATGGTCATTAAGGATTCCGCCTATGTCCTGTGGAACTGCACCTTCATAAAGCACTATTGCTTTATATGCAGCAAAGTTC
This sequence comes from Carcharodon carcharias, assembly GCF_017639515.1. Classification (NCBI taxonomy): domain Eukaryota; kingdom Metazoa; phylum Chordata; class Chondrichthyes; order Lamniformes; family Lamnidae; genus Carcharodon; species Carcharodon carcharias. The sequence goes on from NC_054485.1 coordinate 12,216,847, forward strand.
TCCCTAGTGTCCAGGGCAACATCACTAAAAATACAGATTATCTGATCATCATATTGCTTTTGTGGGAGCTTAAAATGCACAAAATGGCTGCTGAACTTCTTACATTACAACAATGACTGTAGTTTAAAAGTACTTCATCGGCTGTCAAGTGTTTTCAAAGTCCCGACGTTGTGAAAGGTGCAATAGAAGTCTTTTAAGAGAGGAAATAATTGACAGGATAGCAAGGCATAATGAGACAACCCTAGAAACCACCCTAATTTCACAGTAAATCAGACAGCATCTGAACAGTAAGTTTTTCTTAGCTACACGTCCGAATCTAACCTTTCCAGATATTATTCAATCTATTGTGCATTTCCAGCATGTTTCATGTTTCCACTACACCTCCACCACTGTCACTTTAGATTGTGAATCTGACCACACACTTCACTAAGAAAATTTTAACACTGAGAGTCTGAGATGAGTATTTGCAGTTTAGGTTTGAACCTGGCAGAACCCTATTCACATTGCCTGGCTGGAACACTCTTTCCCAAGAGAAAGCAATGCCCAAATCTTAATCCATTGAAAATGTTGCTGAGTTGTAGTTGGATGCAACGTTCTCAAGAAAGCAGGATCACGGTGCAGATGCAGAAGGAGTAAAATATTTCTTTGCACATCCTACCTGCTGGTCAATTGTGATGATGGTGACATTCTGAGCTGAGTTTGCCTCCCACTCATGGAAACAAGGCCACAGTGCCTTAAATTTGGTGGGAAATCAGCTATCTACTGACCCAGTGCTGCCACTGCTTCGGCCATGACAATGTTGTCTTGGGCCTACAACTAAGTAGCCTCCTGAGTCTGGCAGGTGACTCATTTAAAATGCTAATCCTGACCCTATGACATAGTTGGGAGACCCTGATTGCTGTTCTTGGACTGAACTAGCTGGATGGTCTGCTGTGCAGATCCTGACTAGTGTCAGCTGCCAGCCCAGCTGAAGGGGATCCCAAAGGTAAGTTTATTTTTTTTGTGGGGCTGGGAGGTGTATGAGTGTCCCTTGAGGCTTCATAAAACCACCCTTAGCTACCGCTACATTTTGGCTACACCTCACCCACCCCCCAACCCAACTTTGCCACCAGAAAGCCATCCGGGCTCCCCAAGTATTGTGACAGCCAGAGCCCTTGGGCTGCTATCTTCCCCATGGCATTGAGAACCAGCCTTTAAAATGGTCTGAGCCTAATCACAAACCAGGCAATTTGGTCTGCCAGCCAGCTATCGAAGCCCACTCGGGTAGGGTGTGAAATCAAACCCCGCAGTGTGCTGGACCAAGCTTTGTGCATAGTCTGTTTTGTTTTATTTTTAACTGCTGGATAATGTACATTTAATTAGCACTAGATCATGCAAGAATAAATTGATGGTTTTCAAAGAAATAAACATTGCTAAACAAACAAGGTCACAGGATTGAAATCTAGGCAGGCATAGGACAGTGAAGGGAGCTCGGCCCAATCTACAAAGAAAATGAGTTCGCATCAAAATCATATACAAAAATGGGGAAGATCATTTACCTTTCACTTCCATTTGCATTTTCTCCTTGATTTTGCCTCTGTGCTTCCTAAGATAGAACCTAAAGGAAGTGCTTCCAAGTAGTTTCTAAATTTGATTAATATTGTGCTTCCTGTCAACAGAGATCCTCCAAATTTATAAATCAGCATCTTTCCAATATCTTGTCGTTCTTCAGAACCTTGTCAGTTTGAATCTTATCTGATTCCACGTGCTGTCAGAGCCCACCATTGGGAATGTGTTTGCAGAGTTTTGAATATATTTGTTGAACTCCAAAATATATAGAAGGTTACATCTCAGAAGCTGGCCATTCAACTCATCAAGACCACACTGATATTTTTCTCCCTTTACCTAATCTTATTGGACTGAAATTACATTTATAAACTGGTCTAAGTATGAAGAAATTGGCATTTTGAATATGTTGATTCCAGAAGGGAATTTTAGATTCAGATTTGCATTTAAACTCATGCAACAAGGTTCAGAAATATTTTTCCCACAATGCACAGTGCCATCAATAGAGCAAAAGATTTGTCAGAACTCAAGGATTTGATTTGGGAGTGTATCCTTTCCTCATCGTGTACCAGCTGTGGTTATGAAGGTGAGTGGGCAGCTCTCAGACATTTGCTCTGACTGGGCCAACAGGTAGTGGGTTGGGATGACTTATGAAGACCTTTCATTCCCAACCCAAAGAGATGAGTTTGCCTTGCAATGACCTGAGCAAGTGAGGAAATCGAGCTGGGGCCTACCACGCTATTAAAATGGATGAACCCTCCAATGTGATGCCGTTTTACCACTGCTTCTTTGAATGGATGTGGAAATGTATTAAGCTATTTGTTATATTAAGTGTTTATTATCAATGAAAGTACAGCTAGCTTACTCAATGCTCTCCAGCTCCCTACAATATGGTATTATATGCATTAGTCAGACAATTAGTATTCCATGCTCTGTAAAGAAGAAAGAAAGATTACATTTATATACAAAAGCAAAATACTGCAAATGCTGGGAATCTAAAATAATAACAAAAAAAGCTGGAAAAACTCACTTGTTTCAGGTCTCATGTTTCATTGGGTGTTCTGATGAATGATCATCGACCTGAAACGTGAACTCTGTTTCTCTCCACAGCTGCTGCCTGACCTGCTGAGATTTTCCAGCTTTTTTTGCATTTATATAGCTCCTTTCACAACCTCAAGATATCCCAAAATACTTCTGAAATGTTGCCATTGATGTATTAGAGGAAACATAGTAGCCAATATACGCACGTCAAGGGTCCCACAAACAGCAATTTGATAATGACCAGATAATTTGTTTTCAGTAATTAACGTTGATTGAGGGATAAATATTGGTCAGGACACTGGGGTGAACTCCCCTGCTCTTCGAATAGTGTCATGGGATCTTTCATGTCCACCTGAGAGGGCAGGCAGGGCGCAAGACTTTGGACAGAGCTATGATATGACCAGTTCCCCAGCTCAGCAGCTCTCTGCCCCAACAGAGAATTTTTTTTGATATTCTTGGAAACAAATAATCAAACTATCCATTTTGTAGTTGATAGTCTGTAGGAGAACAGTGTTGTGCTGAGGAGTGTGGGATACTCACCAATTCATTGAGTTCTTGGCTTTGGTTGTTCTACCGATGGAAAATTTCCATTGGAAGCCAAGGGGATATTAGATGGTGAACTTTATAAAGCTACCATCCGTGTACCTTCTGATGGGGAGCAGGCAGCCCTCAAATGCAGTCCATCTGAAATGGTCAATGAAGGGTGATAGTGAGTCATGATGAGAAACAAATGAAAGTGCAGGATGGCATAAAAAAAAAATATTTTTATACTTGGCTTCCATTCTATAACCATAGTTCTCATGGGTTTTCTGGGTTCATTGGCTGCCAGTACATTCAAATCAGACACCATTAAAACTTTAACACTTGTACTCCCAGAGGATCCATGGAATTAGTTAATTGTGCTTACTAAAAGAAAAATTGCAAATTTGCGGAACAGAAGGCTTCATTTGCATTTCTTAATTCGTCTAACAGATACGTGGCAAATAAATCACAGATGCAAATGAGTACCATTCATACCTGTGACTTCCAGCCATTTTTTGTGCTGCTGTTATGTCCCTGGGCTTCAGACAGCTGTATTTACTCCAAATGCATTCCATTAATTTCCCATTAATGTAATTCAATTTCTTTTGGAATAGTGGCTAGTTCTGGTGTTTATTTCCCAGGCTCTTAGAATCAAAAAATAGTACAACACAGAGGGAGGTCATTTGGCCTATTGCCTATGTTCCAGCTCTTTTGGAGAGAAGTTCAGCTTGTCCCACTCACCTGCTCTTTGCCCATCCCCATGCAATTATTTTCCTTTTAAGTATTTACCTAATTCCTTTTGAAGGATACTAACTTCTTCAAGTTTCTTTCTGGTTTTCTCACGTCAAGAGGAATAGAATTCAAAAGCAGAGAGAGAGGTTATGTTAAACTGGACAGTCACTGTTCACAGTTCTGATCTCCATATTGCAAAAAGGATAGTGGAAACTTTGGGAAACTGCAAAGAAGATTTACAAGGATGAGACCAGAATTGGGCGGTTCTAACTATCAGGAAAGACTGAAGAGGTTAGGGCTCTTTTCTGCAGTAAAGAGAAGACTGTGAAGTAACCTGACAGAGGTGTTTTGAAGCCATGCTTTATGACTATGAATTTGCTGGCTGGCAATGACTAATTGAATTTTTTTAAAAACTAAAGCCACATTCCAATGACTTGAAATCACAGTTAAGGATGGTCGAACATTTGCATCACTGTACCTTCTATATTCCAAAGCCATTGAAATTGAGCCAACCTGTGTGTGAAGCCTCACCATGAACAATTGCCCCAGAGGAGTATGAATGGGGACCATCTCCTAGCCTATTATCAAAGCATCCAGAGAATCATCTGGGTACTCAAGTAGATGGAGGAAACCCATTATACTAATCAGTTGGACAGTGGGACTCTGGCAATGAAAGAAATTTGCCCAGATTTAATCTAATCAGGAATCCATTAGCCATGAACGTATTTGGGTCATTGGGCAGTTGGAGAGGGAGGGCCATGTCACAAGCCAGTTTGTGAGTTTAAGCACCTGTTTTGTCTGCAGACCAGTGTACAAGCTGATGAGATGCTGAAGAAGCTATATCCTGAATGGGTTCCCTCTTTCTCTCTCGCTCTCTTTCCATTCAACATGCAGGATTTGAAGCTGTCTGCTGTGTTTTAGCTCTCCCATGTGCTGCAGACAGAGATTTTAAAAAGAACTCGATCCCACAGCTGTTTCCTTTGGAAGAACAGATAAATCATTCATCTACATCTTTAAATCACCTCGACTCCAAACCCAGAAGGACCACCGAGCTCAGCCTAAAGCCATCCAAGTCACTGTCCTTCAACAGCCTTTAACTTTACTGGACTTTATTTTTTTATTCATTTATGGGATGGCTAGCCCAACCCAAATTGACCTTGCTCAGAGGGCATTTAAAAGTCAACCACATTGCTGTGGGCCTGGAGTCATATGTAGGCCAGACCAGGTAAGGATGGCAGATTTCCTACCCTAAAGGAAATTAGTGAACCAGATGGATTTTTATGACAATTGATGATAGTTTCATGGTCACCATTACTGCTTCCTTCACAGAGAAAAATACTGAAAACCTCCCAAAAGTAATGGAGAACCAAGGATGGATTTAAACAAGGAACTGCAAGACATTAATATTAGTTTTTAAAAATGTATTAGAGAAAATAATGGCACATGTAAACTTATACATAGTTTACAGCAAAAATACATTCCTTTAATGCACAAAAACTCAGCAAGGAAAGTATTCCAACCATGGCTAATGAAATAAATCAAGAATTGCATTAGATCAAAGGAAGAGGCGTATAAATTTGCCAAAAAAAATGGCAAGCCAGAGAATTGGGAGCATGATCTGACATCATCTCATGCTATTTCGCAGCCAGACAGGTCGGGCATGCGCCCTCCCGCAGGACATAAAATTTTGGCCACAGTGCATTTCTCAAATAGTGAGAGGCTGGGAAGTTTTGAACTTCAAAGGGACTTGGTTTTCCTTGTTCATGAGTCAATGAAAGCTAACATGCAGGTAGATACAGCAAGCAATTAAGAAGACAAATGGTATGTTAGCCTTTATTACAAGAGGATTTGAGTATAGGAGTAAAAATATCTTACTGCTTTGGTGAGACCACAACTGGAATATTGTGTAGTGTTTTGGTCTCCTTACCTCAGGAAAGATATACTTGCCATTGAGGGTGTGCAACAAAGGGTCACTAAATTAATTCCTGGGATAGAGGGGATTGTCCTTTGAGGAAAGATTAAATAGACTGGACCTTTATTCCCTGGAATTTAGAAAAATGAGAGGTGATGTAATTCAAACATACAAAACTCTTATAGAGCTTGACAGGGTAGATGCATGAAGGATGTTTCCTTTGGCTAGAGATCTAGAACCAGGGGACACAATCTCGAAGTAAGGGGTGGGTCCTTTAGGACTGAGATGAAGAGGAATTTCTTCACTCAGAGGGTGGTGAATCTTTGGAATTCTCTGCCTAGAGGGCTGTGGAGGCTCAGTCATTGAGTAACTTGATAGATTTCTACATATTAAAAACATCAAGGGATGCAGGGATAATGCAGGAAAATGGTGTTGAAATAGAAGATCAGCCATGATCATTGAATGGCAGAGTGGGCTCAAAGGGCTGAATGGCCGATTTCTCCTCCTATTTCTTATATTCTCAAAAGAAAGTTTGCATGGCTATAGAGAAAGAGCAGGGGAATGGGAGTAATTGGATAGGTCTTTCAAATTTCTGGCACAAGCACAATGAATGAATGGCCTCTTTCTGTGCAATATGGTTCAAAGATGTCTCTGATTCTATTTAACACTTATAATTGTTTATGCTTTTACAAATTAATAAATCTCAATGAGTACATTTGATACTGATGAGATGGCAAAGAGTTGTAACAGCCATATACACAGCTGTTACAAATATATTTTCCAAGTGCAAAAGACAGAGTTTGCATTTATATAATCCCCAAAGCATTTTACAGCCAATGAATTATTTTGAAGTAGTCACTGCTGTTAAGTAGGCCAACATGGCAGCCATTTTGCACACAGCAAATTCCCACAGACAGAAAACATATGACCTAGTGCTTCTGGCAGTGATGATTGAAAGTTGGTCAAGATAGTTGTTTCTCCTCAAATAATCCAATGGGATCTTTTTTCCTATAAACAGACAGTAACTTGGCTTAAGATAAAAGCAAAATACTGCGGATGCTGGAAATCTGACTTGGCTTAACGTCTTTTCATTTAGTCCTGGCTCCTGGTCCTTCATTGCCTATCTAATTCTGAGCTGTACCAGTAAGTTGCTAAATAGTAAGATGTAAAAATGTACTTATTTAACTACTAGAATCCATTACTTCTGATCTTTAGGTTGTTAGATGCTGTCAGTGTTTGTACGTGCAGGGTTCAATTGTAGACTGGATTTTAATTATGGTGCTTTGCATCTATTTTGCTCTTGAAATGTATTTTCATGTTTTACAGTATTTTATCTATTACTTTGCTTTTTCTGTGGGTCACTACATTTTGCCAATTTGGTGGATTAAAGAACATGCAAATAGAAACTTAAAATAACCCAACCCAATAATTATAAAATGACACAATTTAAATTGGGCCAAAATGTCTAATTTGAACACCAAAAAATTAAGTCCCAAAAATGAAAGGCTTCTTTTAAGCACTGAAATCACAATGTGAGCAACTGAATGATTAGAGTTAATGGGATAAGTATACTTAACTTGTGACAACAGTACCTGTATTTATGAAGAGTAGAATGTGTTCCCACTCTGTTTAGCATTCCAAAGAGACATTGGGTTTCCTTTCTTAATTGCAAATTTTTGGTAAACTAATAACCAAAAACAGTTAACCAGCCTGTTCAGAAATTAATTAAGTGCTAACAGGATAGGAACAAGAGGAGGCTATTCAGCGTTTGTGTTTGTTCCACCATTCAGTTAGATCATGAGTGGATTTTCCATGCCTGCATATTTGGGCGTATTTGGCGACATGAGCAGACAAATGGCAAGAAGGCCAAAAATCAGTTTCACAACATCGTGAAACCAGCTTGCAATCGTCTGATCTGCCTGTCAATGGTGGGCTGCGTCAGATCTTGGGAACCTCATTGTAATACATCTGCAAATCATTATAAGCCCAGCCTGCCGGAATCATCCCCCCACTCTGGATTATCCAAGCATGTTGATGTGTTTCACAACAGCATATGTAAGATGTCACTTTTTCTCGGTTGGCTGACAGCACGGTGCTGAGGCAAGGGCGGCACTGCGGTTGAGGCAAGTTGGTGGGGTGGCGGTGCGGGTGCCAAGGGCTGCACTGTGGGTGATGGTAGTGCACAAGCACGTGCGGAGTGGAGTGGAGGGAAGTGGCCACGCTTTTGGGAAATCTTGTATAAAGTGACCATTCTTCTGCAGCTAAGACAGTTCAGGTGCAGCCACATTGACATGCTTGGAGTCAGACTTTCAAATTATCTGCCTATTCAAGCAATGCAGAGGCATGAAATTGCCACCAAGTGCTTCAGAGCTTTTCACCTCTCGGGCACAGACAACAAACTAATGAATGATTTAGTGGACTACAAAACAGTTGTATAACATACGTTGTCTTTGAATCTCCTTGCAAAAGCTGGCCATGGAACAGTCACTGGTGGAGGTGTTCACAGCCACTTACAATGTCATCATTCCAGTTTGGAACAGCCACCCCATGGTTCAAGCTAACAGTGCAGCCTTGCAATGCGGGTTATGAGAATTCCTGCGCCTAAGCTGAGAGCACTGCATGCAGTCCAGTGGACGAAGCTGCTGCCAATCGGTCAGGTGGAGTGGGGTGGAGGTGTGAGGTCTCGGGTAGCCATGCAGCACACTGAACTCTTTCAGCACTCTCTGTGATGTGTTAAGAGAGATTCTTAAAACACCCAAGCTAACCCATGTGTCTCTCTTCATCCAGTAGGAGGACTACATCAGGAGCATGGAGCCTGGTGACTTGGCTGTATGCCTCGTGGCGTACAGAGAGCAGAGATGATGGAGAGAGTGACAGAGGCACCTGGTTGTGCAGAGGAAGGAGCAGCACCCTGAGGAAGAAGGGGCGGCTGGTGCTTCCGCATGTGCTGCTGAAGAGCCACAGAGAGTCATTGCTGGTTGGCGCTTAGCTAGACCCAGGGTCTATAGACGACGCCTTTTGTTCCTGCAGATGCCCAAGAACGAGTGTCGCCAAAGACTGTGCATGTCTAGAGAACTGGTCAGCCACATCTGCCATCTGCTACAGGATTTGGCACCATGGGGACGTGGAGTGCATCCACTGACTGTGAAAGTGACCGTGGTATTCAATTTGTACATCAGTGGCTCCTTTCAGGACTCCACAGGAATCCTCTGGGATATCGCAAACCTCCAGCCACAAAGGCATCCATGAGGTCACAGATGCCATCTTCGCGAGGGCACAAAACTTGGTGCATTTCGCCCAGGACCAGGAAAGCCAGGATGGAAGAGCGAATGGATTTTCCCAGATCTCGGGTTACCCACAGGTACAGGGTGCCATCGAATATACTCATGTGGCACTCAGATTTCGGTTGCAACATGCAGTCAACTATGTCAACTGCAAGAGCTTCCATTTGCTGAGTGTTTAGCTGGTGTGAGACCACCGCAAATGCATCCTGCAGGTCTGCGCACAGTTCCCAGGGAGTGTGCACGACTCCTCCATTCTCAGTCGGTCACAGATCCCTGACATCTTCCAGGGTCCACAGAGGCTGCAGGGATGAATGCTCGGGGGCAAAGGCTACTTGCAGAGGATGTGGCTGATGACACCCGTGCGGTGGCCTCAGACTGCAGCAGGGTGCAGATAAAACGAGGCTCATGCTGAAACTTGCACCTTGGTGGAACAAACTATCGGGATGCTGAAAATGAGATTCAGGTGCCTGGACCAGTCTGATGGAGCCTTCCAATATAGTCCACAGAGGGTGTCGTGCATCCTTGTCGCCTGCTGCACACTTTACAACCCGGCACTGCATTGGGGAGAGGGGCTGGCTGAGGAGTTGGGGGAGGATGTCGACGGGGATGAGGGTGAGGAGGTCCTCGAAGGCGATGGCGATGAGGCCATCGCACTGGTCAGATGAGGCAGGCATGCTCAGAAGGCTTTCCTAGCTGCTAGATTTGTGGAGACGATGACAACATGCAGTGAGGAGTATCATAGATCCCCACATTACATCTATGAATGTTTGACTCCAGTCTGGCTTATGGCAGCACACATACCCCCTGTGATAATGCTCGATTCCAGGAGGATGGTGATGACATGCAGTGAAGACACTTCTAGATCTTCATATGGCCTCTATGAATATCTGATTCCTATCTGGCCAAGGGCAGCTTGCTTGCACTCTGTGACCAGGGTCCTATCGTGGAGGTCCAGTCTTGAAACTTTAAATGCACCTGACCCTTTGTCAGCCTTCAGCACCTGACCCCTTCAGGAGCACAGCATCACTCACTGGTGACAAATGCTGACGAGATGGGGGCCAGCCCCACCTTAAAGGTGCTGAGAGCCCACAGAGAAAATGATGGTAATCTGTGACACCTGCCCACAACATTCTTGCAGCAATGACAAGCACCATCATGGTGCAGGCAACAGTAATGTGTCCAGTGAGTGTGAGGCCGGACCATCACTTTGGTCTGAAGGTTGCACAAAGCACAGGGAAGAGGCCCTGGACTGAGACACCTGACTTTATCTTGTGCAGGAACCAAGGTTCCTGAGTGACGAACACTGCTCACCAGAACAAGGAGGCGTAGACATAGAGACATTCTTGGGAGTTTATTTACAGTAGTAAACATTATGTACAAGTGATCAACACCCGTGCCCAGGCTGTGCACCTACATCTTCTTAACCATCCTAACCCTGCTGCAATGCCTTGATACACCCCCAACATCCACAGTGGAGATAGAGGCAGGCTGCTGACCACAACATCCTGTCTCTGATGACCTTGGCAGGCGCCCTCTGGAGGGCCGAGACCTGGAGGGCCCCGGCCTGTTTTCGGGGTCCTGCTGTGTGGCAGTGGCACCCTCCTCAGCCTGTGGAGCTGTAGCAGCTGGGGTCACAGGAAGAGGAGATTCGGATGGGCCAGACACCTCTGAAGACACATGGGTGGATGGCCCCACGGTGTGTACCTGCTGATCCTCCTCCCTATGGGTGTCCGATGGCCCCTCGCTGACTCCTAGAGGAGAAGGGGTAGCTGGAGTGAGATCCGGCTGCCCTGCACCCCTGTGGCATGCACACTGTTGGAGGGCAGCTATAGCATCAGTGATGGAGTTCAGCCCATGCAGCAGTGTAAGGTCTTCATGGTGGCCGTCATCCTATCAAGGTGGACCTCAGTGCATTGGCATGCTGGTGCTATCACCTCAGCCTGAAGGCAGACGGACTCTTCCATTGTGCCTTGCAATCTGCGGATTGCAGCAGACATCCCTTCCCAATGTTCCTGAGCTTGTCTTTGTAGCTCCTGCAACTGAAACATGACCGAGTCCAGAGGCTCATCATCTGACTTGGACTTAGCAAATCCCTGGCCTCCAGCGGTTCTCCGAGTGCTGAAAACCTGGGAAGTCCCTGCCGCTGCCTGCTGTGGATCAGACAGTGCCATGAGCTTGCATACTGTGATCCCAAGGCTACTCCAAAGCTAGGTCTCACTGAGGTGTGCGTCTCCGTGCCGGTGAAGGTTGTGGGTGAGCACTGTGATGGGCCTTCAATGAAGGTGCCTTCAGATTCCTCTTCAGAGGTTTCTTCAGGGCTCGATTGGAGGCCTTGGATCGTGGACTCATTCGGCTGTTTTACAGATGTGCCTCCGAAAGCAGGGAGAGATAATTAGTGCCAGGCAGTGGCCTGTGAAACAGGACACGTCACTCACCGCATGGTTGTCTGATGGATGTTGCACTGCTGGATCCTCACTTGGTAGAGCACCACTCTCGTCACCATCAGCACAGGAATGGTCCAGATCCTCGCCAGCCACCCGGCTGGCTCTATTTTCAAAGCCTGTGAGGACCTTGATTTCAGGCATTCCTCCACCAATTTGTGACCCCTCCCTCTTGTGTGCCAGCTTGTCCTGCATGATTAGAGATGAAGAGAGTGTAAGCTGATGCCTGCCAGGCCAGATAAGTATGCCTGGCATGTGTGGGTGGCGAGTGGTCCCACAGACAGGATGAGGACAATGAAGGTGTTTATGAGAGAGTGAATGTGGTGTCTGTTGAACCCGCAGTGAGTGAGATCCCTATGGATATGTGATGGGTTTGTGAGTGTGAGAGTTAAGAGTGATGAGAAGACTGACTTACTCTGGCAGAACAGAGGAGATCATTCATCCTTTTTCGGCACTGGGTGGCTGTCCTCTTTTGCAGGGCGTTGGCACTGACCACCGCTGCCAACACCTCCCATGCTCAATTAGTGATGTTGCTGCCCCTCCTGCGCCCAGAGCGGGGGTAGAGGTAATCATGGAGGGCCTCCACTGCGTCCAAAATGCGCTTGAGGGACGCATCATTAAACCAGGGGGCTTCAGTCTTCTTGCCTTTCAGGGCATGTCTTCCATACAGCAGTCCTAGGCCGGAAGCACTGAGAGGTGTTCACGCAGCTGCACTTTAAATGTGGCAGCCGGCTTGATGAAGCAACGACGTGATGGCGTGGTGGACAAATAAGAGCCCACTCGCTATTGAAATTGTGTGTTTCCCGAGAATGCATTATTAATGAGGCGGGATTGGGATGATACGGTGTGAAAAGCCACCATTGTGGCCAGCGGATAAAACATTCTTTTTCCCGCCCACTATCACCCCATAGCTGATCTGTGCTCCACCTACCCAGTTGGTCTTGGAAACCTTAATATCTTTGCCTAACAAAATTTTATCAATTTCAAGCAAAAATCTTTCATTCTCAGAAAAGCTACTCTAAAAGGTTTGAAGATTCCACTCTGGAATCCCACATGCCATTGCCCATTCCTTCCATCAAATAGCTACATCATTTTTCAACGCAATATATAATCCCCCAAATGATCCTTCTGCTGTGTGGAATTATTTATTTTAAATATATGTAAATATGTATGAAAATATTTGTAAATATCTTCATATCATGTCTGGATCTATTATAAATTAATTGATAAAGATCAGTTGCAATGATTAGTCAACACCTCAATTATGATTCTATCATATCGTTCTACAAGCCTGATATAGAAGGCAATCAAGATGGACCTTAGGATTTGCTCAATGATAAAAGCCTATGTACAAGTGACAGATAGCATTAATGGGGGGTTTAGCTGATGGGTACTGAGCGAGGTGAAAAACTATATTGGGCCTGGGTTTTGTCTTCAGTATTCAAAGATAGACTTGCATTAAAATAGTGCCTTTTATGACTACTGGATGCCTCAAAGAGCTTTAAAGCCAATGAAATACTGAAGTCACCGTTGTAATATAGGAAATGTTAAGACAAGGCTGAAGCATTTACAGCCATCCTCAGCCAGGGGTAATGAGTGGATGATCCATCTCAGCCTCCTCTTTAGGTCCCCAGCATCACAGATGCCAATCTTTAGCCAATTCAATTCACACTATGTGATATCAAGAATTGGCTGAAGGCACTGGATACTACAAAGGCTATGGGCCCTGACAACATTCTGGCAATAGTACTGAAGACTTGTGCACCAGTTAGCCACAACCCTAGCCAAGCTGTTCCTGTATAGCTACAACACTGGCATCTACCTGGTAATGTGAAAAATTGCCCAGGTATGTCCTGTCCACAAAAAGCAGGACAAATCCAACCCAGCCAATTACCCATCAGTCTACTCTTGATCATCAGCAAAGTGTTGGAAAGTGTCATCGAGGATACTGTCAAGCGGCACTTACCTAGCAATAACCTGCTCATTGACACTCAGTTTGGGTTCTACCATGGCCACTCAGCTCCTGACCTCACGACAGCCCTGGTCCAAACATGGACAAAAGAGTTGAATTCAAGAGGTGAGGCAAGAGTGACTGCTCTTGACATCAAGGAAACATTTGACTGAATGTGGCATCAAGGAGCGCTAGCAAAACTGGGGTCAGTGGGAATCAGGGGGAAATCTCCCCACTGTTTGGAGTCATACCTAGCCCAAAGGAAGATGGTTGTGGTTGTTGGAAGTCGATCTTCTCAATCCTTGGACAACGCTGCAAGATTTCCTCAGGGTGGTGTCCTAGTCCCAATCAACTTCAGCTATTTCACCAATAACTTTCTCTTCCTCATAAGATCAGCAGTGGGGACATTCACAGATGATTGTACAATGTTCAGCACCATTCGTGACTCCTCCTGCAGTCCGTGTCCAAATGCAGCAAGACCTGGACAGTATTCAGGCTTGGGCTGATAATGGCAGGTAATATTCATGCCACAAGTGCCAGGCAAGGACCATCTCCAACAAGACAGAATCTAACTATCTCCCCTTGACATTCAATGGCATTACCATTGCTGAATCCCCCGCTATCAACATCCCGGGGGTTACCATTGACCAGAAACTGAACTGGACCAGCCATAAATACTGTGGCTACAAGAGCAGTTCAGAGGCTAGGAATCCTGTAGCGAGTAACTCGCCTCCTGACTCCCCAAAGCCTGTCCACCATCTACAAGGCACAAGGCAGGAGTGTGATGGAATACTGTCCACTTGCCTGGATGAGTGCAGCTCCAGCAACACTCAAGAAGCTTGACATCATCTAGAACAAAGCAGCCCGCTTGATTGGGACCCCATCCTCCAGCTTCAACATTTACTCCCTTCAGCACTAAAGCACAATGGCAGCAGTGTGTACCATCAACAAGAATCACTGCAGCAAAAGAAACTCACCAAGGCTTTTTTGACAGCACCTTCCAAACCTGCGACTCTACCACCTAGAAGGACAATGGCAGCAGATGCATGGAACGCCATCACCTGATCCAAATCACACAACATCCTGACCTGGAAATATATCCCCTTTCCTTCACTGTCGCCAGATCAAAATCCTGGAACTCCCTTCTCAACAGCACTGTGGGCATTCCTACAATACATGGACCGCAGCGGTTCAAGAAGGCAGCATACCACCTTCTCAAGGGCAATTAGGGATGGGCAATAAATGCTGACCCAGCCAGTGGCACCCATGTCCCATGGATGAATATTAAAAAAAATGCAGCAATTAATTGGCACACAGCAATCAGCAATATGATGATAAACAGATAACCTCTTTTTGTGATGTTGGTTGAGGGATAAAGATTAGCTAGAATACCAGGGATAACTCCCCTGCTCTTCTTTGAAATAGTACCCTGGTATCTTTTACATCTACCTGTGAAGGCAGATGCGGCTTTGGTTTAATGTCCCATCTGAAAGATGGCACCTCTGACCGTGCAGTCAGTGTACAGTGCAGCTCAGACAGTTTTGTACTGGAGTGTCAGCCTTGATTTTATTTCTCAAGTCCTGGAGTGAGACTTGACCCGATAATCATATCATTCAGAGGTGAGAGTGCTACGAACTGAGCCACAGCTGACATTCAGGTATTAAAGGGGTCACCTGCTGCAAGCACTTATTGGAAATCTAGTCATACACGCCTCACAAATCATGGACGCTTACTAATCACTTACACCAGGATTCTAAAGCCGAAAATCTAAGCCCTCATGTTTTGAGTGCTAGCCTCAGAATGCAGCCAAGGTGACAATCTTGATTGGCCACTGTTTTTTTAAGAAAATCATTCTTTTTAGGTTTATGTGTAACTCCTTTTGTAGACAAACCATCCAAAAAGCTGTAGTGAGCTGTTCTTAGACAACTCCCGTGACGTCCAATTATTTATCAAATAAGAAACAGTGTGCTGCACCTCACACACCAATAGAAACTGGTGCCCGTGAGTCATAAACTCTTTAATCGCTGTCTCACATGTACTGAATTTCCTAATTACACCTTTAGTCTTGATTAGTCTTCAGATCACAATTGCCAAATTTGGTCATGGTCAGGTCATGTTGAGAAGCTCGATAGACTGAGAACACAACATTTGCACCAGATTAGAGATTCCATTTATCAGCATGGACAACTGAGCAGTCTCAACCTAGAAGCCGCTTGTTGAAATAGAATTAGAAGTTAATCCTTACTGGTTCTATTCCTGGCATGTGATAAATGAGTTCCTCTCAAATTGAGCAGCTGGGCTGGATTCATGTGACCCCCAGCTGAAGAATGTGCAGCTGAGTAGCTGGGGGACTGTGATGCCTCTCGCACATCTATTGGAGTGGCACACCAGCATGGATCTGGGTCTTGTTGGTTGGGTGGCAGGAGGGAGTGGGGTGACTGCAGGTTTAGAACCAGGGAGGGCGCAGGGAGGGGATGGAAAATTAGCTGACTCCAAGAGGCATGAAACAATATGGTAATCAGAATTTCACTGTATTTTCTTAAATGATTGCAGCCTCAGTAAGAGTAAAGAGAATCAGCAGTGCAGTATGTTACCATTGTCAAACTACTATGTGTAAATCAAATCAAACACATTTCTTATCAAATATCAGGGGTGGGGCGAGAGGGGACCCAGATAAACTGCATATCATTTTTCTCATTTCAGACAGTTGTGACTATGGGTGGAATTTTCCATTCTGGAAAATAAGCAGTGGCAGGTGGGAAAGTCGGCATGATTCCTGCTGGGTGCTGGATCAGATTAATAGGCACGATCTTCTGCTTTTCAGTCATAAATTATGCATCAGTAAGGATCTCAGCGAATCTTGTAGCGGGGCAGGCAGGCATTCATCCGCCCCACTGTTACTTCATGGGGTCGTAGGTCCTGGTGCCATACTTAAATGGCATCCTCACTGCCGGCCAGGTGTGTTGTTTTGTTCTGGTTCTCATGGGATACAAAAGAACCAAATCATCCACTCCATGGTTTAACAAGACATCCCTGGGAATTCTCCAGGCCATCTAGGAAAGGCGGGAGGCCCTCCTTCCTCAAGATGGGAGCTAGAGATCCTTCCACCTGACCACATCGACCTGGGAGGAGGTCACCAGGGATGTCAGTGCCAGTGGCCAACTAAAAAGGACCGCCCTGCAATGCAGGAAAAGGATGAATGATCTGATGTGCTCTGCCAAGGTAAGTAAAACTACTACCCACTCCAAACTTACACTCTCATAAGGGCATCAGATAGCCCAAGGGTTAGAGGCCACAGGGATGTCACACATTACCAGCAGATGGGACATCACTAAATGTCTGCCAGCCACTTTGAGATCACCATCTCATGTAAGTTCTTGCAAAAACAGCATCTTAATCTCTTACTGGGGAGGACTCAGCACACACAACAGGCATGCAAGCTTCTTAACTGCCCTTTATCCATAATGCTCACTGTCAATCCATCTTTCTTTATGTAGGACAAGATTGCTCACAACTGAAGGGAGAGAGCAAAGACCTGGGTCCATCCAGTATACATTAGCCACATGCAGACAATGACTGATGAGGATGCTGCACACCTTACCCGATGAAGATCCATCACTACATTCACCTACACCCTCCACCAGCGCAGATACGCAATCCTCGGTGGGACCTTGTTATTGAGTAGCCTCAGATTCACAATTTGATGAACACCTCACCAACACATGTCCACAGAAGGCTAAGGCAGTGGCAGCCGAGGTCTCTGAAGCTGGGAGGACTCCTGGAAACCAGGCCCCTGCTTAGTCTACCGACAAGCCTCTGGAACCGGCCCTGAGAGAAATGTTGGAGCTGTAGAGACAGGCAGGGGAACATCAGGCAGAGCTGTCAGAGGCCGTCACCAGGCTGGAACAAAGGATGGAGGAGTCTGTCCATGTTCTGACTGATGTCGTAGCTCTGGCATGCAAGTGCATTGAAGTGTCCATGGTAAGGGTGGCAGCTGCCTTGGAGACCCAGGCCCTGCAGTTTCTGCTCTCACCATGAGTGCATTCCAATCGTGGCTAGACGAGAGGGGGGGATGAAACACCTCAACCTCCCTTCAGCTGCTCCTCTTGGGCACCCAAAGTGAGGAGGAGCACCAGCCAGTCACTCCGGGGGTGTCCTGCCACTCCAAATCTGCCAGTGACTCCATCAACTCCAGCAGGCCAGACCAAGGAGGGTGCACCTACCCCAGACCAGGAGACCCTTAGCAGGCTGGGCCACCAGAGGATGCCCATCAAAAGTCATCTCAGATAACAGAGAACAGCAGTCAGCTGCCTCCACCTCTACTGTGGATGTCAGGGCTGCACCTAGACGTGGTAGTAGGATTAGAAAAATTAAGAAGTTTTGAATGCACAATGGTGGCACGGGTGTCCATTCACTGTATATAATCTTTACTATTGTAAATATAGTTTGCATTTATCCCTCTCCAAGTCTCAGGTCTTCAATGGCTAATCGATGTGATGCAAGTCCCTGCATTCATTCAAGGGTCCAAAATGTATCCCCCCGCATAGAGCTCCCATCTGGATCTTCAGCTCCATTAATTCTTGCTCAATCTCATAAAAGTAATTAGTCTTTATTTTCACATCTGCGACATTAACAAAGGCACTTCATATATGAGAATGATGGCTGGACAATACACCTGTGACTCTTATATCTCAGACAGATATTAGCTGGCCTCAGGAGAATTGCACATCAGGATTAGTGATTGCCCTGATGCTGTCATACTAAAGTTTGTAATTTGTGGATGTAACAAGCATTTGTGGCAACCAACATTAGAATCTTTTCTTTCAAGTGTACTTTGCAATGGCATTTATTTTTGAGAGTTTTTGGGAAAGGCAGTATTGATCGTTGAGCACCATAGCCTTTGATGCCTCCCAGCAGTGTGTTTTCGTCTCTGCGTTTAAGTCTGAACGTTATCCCTTCCTTAGTCCCCACTCACTCCAGTTGGATGATTGAAGTAGGTTCCACACAATTACATTTGAAATATCTGCTAGAGGGGAATGAGTGTGTGGTGCCAGAGGCATGTGCTCATCCTGCTGAAGGCGACGACTTACTTGTGAGGAACTTACTTTGCTCCAGAATGACTGCCTAGTGGTGCTTTACAGAATCCTTCTGTAAAAGCATGGTACGCAACTCAATATGGAATTCATTGCATGACTGTGCATTCATTGACTTAGGTAGATAGAAAGGGTTGGCCTTTGTGAGATGGGCAATGTTGAGGACTGTAATGCTATGAAAGTGATGCTTTGGCTTATCTCCTGAGTGCTCAGCAGGATCTATGAGGGAAGAAGTTGTCATTGACTGCTGTGTCAATACTGACTGGGCCACGTCTCTCCCAAATTCCAAGGCAATGCATGACGAAGACTTGGCAAGCATCTGACGAAGGCAGGGTCATGGGTGCTTGTTAATAATCAAACAAGTGTCCTGCTGAACTGCTTTTAGTGAGGACAATGCGAACATAACTTGCAGCTTTGGATATATGTTGTCAAGTAACAGGTTACTGCATACTGATGTCCAAAGATATTTTGGGACTCAGTGGCAAGATGAGGCCTCTGCATTATTCATAACAGCTGGCATTTGGAGAGATTGTGCTGTCTGGATGTTATTCCCACTTGAGACAGCCAAACGCTGACCATTAATGAATGTATTTACTGCTAGCGCTGCTTGGTAAGCTGCTGATATACTAGCATGAATACATTCATGTGTACAAGGGCATTTCAGCCACTTAAAAGGTTGCCATGCTCACTGACTTGTTGATACCATGGTTGAAGCGACTGCACTATACGTAGTTGCTTAAGGGCGTGCACTAATGGAGTACTAATCACATTCCACAGCAGCCACATGTTCCCTAGGCTACTGCACCTTCCAAGGATGATCCTATCATTAAGGATGAAGGTGACTTGTGCTGCCTCCATCATCATTGTGAAATTGATGACCTTTCCTGATATGTTGTAGCTGAGAATGAAGGTTTTGTTGTGTCTCCTGCAGCAAAGCCTGAAGAGAACTTTGATCGTGGAAACTCCTCTTCACCTTACTCCTCTTGAAATCTTGTATCTATGAGGTTGTCACAGGCATGTCTGCAGCGTCATGCTGGTGCACTGGCATTTTCATATGACTCGTCTGAATCCTTGCCGTCTTTAGAGTCACCTCCTTCCAAGACCTCCTTTTCCGTGGAAACGTCTAGCTCCTTAAAGTCTCCCTCTGGCAACACATACCCCCTTTACAGCATAATGTTGTGTAGGGCACAGCAAACAAAGATGATGTAGGACACTATGTGGTGAGTGTTGGAGAGTCCCACCTGACCCGTCTAAACATCAGAAGCGCTTCTTTAAAACGCCAATAGTTTGCTCAATGTAGGACCTTGTGGAGGAATGTGCAGCATTGTGTGCAGTCATTGGCACCCTGCACTTGCGAGAAGCCTTAGATCACAGCGAATCACACAGCTCTGGCAGCCTGGCTTGCTTCATCCATGCGGAATTGCACAAATAGTGAGCTTTACTGAAAAGGGCATCTGTCACCTTCCTTATGCATTTGTGTGTCACCGATTGTGAGATTCCACAAAGCTGCCAGTGGAGCCCTGGGAGGGCCCTCTGGCAAAAAAGTTCAGTGCTGCTGTAACCTTCAGACCAACCAGTTTTGGGTGCTCTCCAAGTTCATGTGGCATGAGATCCTCATGGAGAATGTGGCAAATATGAGCTACCACACTCCTAGAAAAGCGCATCTATGGCACTACCCTTCGCTCACCTCCATATATCATCTGCGTCTTCTATAGACCCTTGGTCATGCCAAATGTCTTTGTGGATTTTGCCCCTCCTTGTCAACATCTGGGACTTCCTGGATCCATGACTCTTGATCCTAAGGGTGAGGGTCTTCCCTGAGCTGTGCCAATCGGTGACGGGCCCTTCTCCTCATTCTAATTATAATTATCAACAAGGCAGCATTGCCTACAGCCTGAATTCTGCATTCCTCCCCGTATCTGTGAACTGATACAATTGAGCAGTCAATGATAGCTCCTGTTCAATAGCCTCCCTCCACACGCAAGGCAGGAATGCGGTCTCTAGCCC
The DNA here is from genome assembly GCF_017639515.1 of Carcharodon carcharias. NCBI lineage: Eukaryota > Metazoa > Chordata > Chondrichthyes > Lamniformes > Lamnidae > Carcharodon > Carcharodon carcharias. The sequence continues at coordinate 12,237,375 of NC_054485.1, forward strand.
TTGAATTCCCCTTAGTCTGTACAAAGCATACCAAGGCTGCCCCTCGCAGGATGACAGGTGGTTGAGATTTCCCCTCAGATGTGAACTGCCCATTCACAATGGGAATTTAAATTAGTGTTGAGGCGCTTTGCTATAACCCAAAGTCAGGCTTCTGGGGGTGGTCCTCCAGTGGCCTTGACAATAACTATCAATACCTAATCCTTGCACTTGCATCATGACTGCAAGCATGGTGCCTTAAATGCCATGACCATTACACTGGGAACATGGAGGCTTGTAGGGTCCATGTTGCCTCTGAGCAGCAGTTGTGGCTCTTGATGGTTTGATCTTACATCCGTTCCCACATGTCTCTGTAAGGATTTTATGCCAATTAAGACCAAATGCACCGCAGCACCTAAACTTAATGGATTCTCGCCGAAATGTGCAACATTTGGGTTAAAACCCTGGAACTCCCTCCCTAACAGCACAATGGGTGTATCTACACTACGCTGCAGCAGTTCAAGAAGGCAGTTCACCACCATCTTCTCGAGGACAATTAGGGATGGGCAATAAATGCTGGCCTAGCCAGCGATGCCCACATCCCATGAACGAATAATAAAAATTAGTATAGGAGCCAAGCTTATTCATTGTGCATTAGACCCTAAAGTCCAGCATTCAGCTTATCCATGCCCTGCATGGTTTGAGCAGGAAAGTTATAGGGTGCCCTTCAATCAGCCAAAAATTGTTTTGCCGAGCTCCTCCCACACGCCCAGAAACCCCATCCCTGATCGATTTGCCTGTAGCTTGTTTTTCAAACTACATCATTCTTCGTTGATTGTGAAAATGGTGCTGCTGACTTTTGTGTGTGAGACCAGCTTCCAACCTTCCCCTATCACTCACTAGGTTTCTCCCATCCTCCTCGATACTCACCACTTCCTCTTTCCCATTTGTCTGGTCACTATCCAGCCTCACCCTGTTACCCTTGACCCTATTATTGCTCATGTGGATATTCCTGTTCTCCCTCCTGAACCCTTTAAAATTAATGTCCTTATTCAATTTGTCGACCTGACCCCTCCCCTGCTTGCGGCCACATGCACCCTTACATTACGGCCCCGATCCCCACTGCTGGCAAGAGCAGAAAATTCTGCTATGGTGTTTGTTCCTCCTTGATTTCCTCAGTTGTTACATTCTTGCATTATGTGATTGTACAATGTGTTTGCAGAAAAATTGGGAAAGCTCGCTAAATTATATTACAAGGTTGGCAATGCTCTTATAAAGAGTACAAGAATTTTGCATGGTGCACTTTGCCACTGTAGTTTTACCATTTCCACGGAACAAAGCACCACTTCGAATATTGGACAAGGAATACTACCCCCATGATTTTGGACCATCCTATTGTACCTCAATGTGAAGTTGACAGTGCAGCATTTTCAGAATATTTTTCATTTTCCCTGCCAATTTTCAATCATGGAGACACTGAGTGATGCTGGTGTGCGGTTTCACGGGCGTCAGCAGCTTATTGTCACCTTTCCCAAATGGTCATTATTATGTCTCCAACTGTGAGCTCGAGCCTTTTCTTGGCCATTGCTACACTGAGCACCTACTAATAGGGCAGAGAGACTGGGATAGAATGCACGCTCAATTTTTTTTGCCCTGGAGGATCTGAGACGCAGGGGCTGATTTTAACCAAACCTGCCCATTTGGAAACTGACAATCGGTCAGCTGGAACAATGGTTTTATGCCCTGCCAATTTCACTCTCAATTGAAGTCATGTGAGAATGATAGTGGGTCTGATTTTAATTCTTTGCAGGTGGGTGGGTTTTGAATGGGTTAAAATCAAGCCCATTCAACAGGTTGTAAAACTAGCGCTCCTGTAGGTTTCCAGCCTGGCAACTTGGGTAAAGATTAATCCATAAGCGTCTGACTGCAATTTAGTTGCCAGCTGCCTGGCGAAACAAGCTAACTCATTACAAATTGGTGATCTAAAATAGGATCATCTGGTATGTATGGCTGGATTTAGCTAATTTATTCTTGTGAAATAATTTTTTTTTTGAAGAACGCAAAAAAAATCTGTGAGAAATCAATTTTTATTACCACTAAGAAGCTAGGATAAACTTTTATAACAGTTATCAAGCTTTGAGCTGATTAAAATCATCAAAGGATTGGGAATTCTTTGAACCAGACATTCATACCCTGAGGGTGGAAAGAGAGCTGCCACCTCAGCTAATAATATCTGGATGATGGATGAGGACTAAGCCAGAAACTATAGTTTGTATAGAAACATCAAAATTACATTTGAATTTTAGCTTGTAGGACACACATCAGGGAAAATTAATCTTACTTTCTATTTTATATGACAGACGTGGCTTACATTTGTGGATAAAGATTGTCAACCAGAGACCAGTTTAATGATGAGTAGATGTTATCGCATTACATACTATCCTTCATTCCAGAGGCGAGGAGCTGAGCATTCTTGTTTTCCAAACATACTTACAATTTTTCACTTTTGAAAATCTGAATGTCGATAGTGAATTAGGAAACGCAAACCTTTTTTCCTTTTCCTCTACAACCATATCAGGATAACAATTCTTGTGAATATAAGTAGGGAAACTGAAGGGTTTACAAAAGGATGTCTATGCTTGGCACGTGAGGTTTCTGAGATAGTACAGGATTAATCTAAATCGCATCTTCATCACACCCATTAGTGTCATGCCTGATGAAATCAGAGCTGTCTAGACCAACCTTCAATCATATAGGGAGTAGTCAAAACTCTTTTGCACACTGGGACAAGCTACTGGATCGTCAGCTTTGCCCAGCTGAAGATAAACATAAACACACTAGAACAGCATGAAAACGATGAGAATGTTTCATGCTTCCCTCTTATATATTTTCATTTATGTATGTCCAGGACTTTTTTATTGATTCGTGGAATGTGGACATTGCTGACTAGGCCAGCATTTATTGCCCACCACTAAATGCCCTTGAGAAGATGGTGGTGAGCAGTGCCATTCTATTTTATTTTTGGTTAATTTCAATGTGCTGTACCTTTAAATTGTTTTGTGCAAACTGCCGACACTCAGTATCTTAAACAGAATAACTTATGAGCGGCCTGCGTGGTAACTTCTGGGTTGCAGGGCATCTGTGCACCCACACATCTTGGACTGAACATTGGTGGTAAACCACTGTCTTAAATTGTTGAAGTATATGATGAAGGTACTGCCACAATGCCGTTAGGGAGGGAGTCCCAGGATTTTGACCCAGAGATGATGAAGGAATGGTGGCAATATGATGTCAGGATGATGTGTAACTTGAAGGGAAACTTTCAGGTGGTGCTGTTCCCATGTGACTGCTTGCTTGACCTTCTAGATGTTAGAGGTTACATGTTTGGAAGGTGCTGCCATAGAAACTTTGGGGTGAGTGCTGTATTGTATCTTGTAGATGGTGCAGACTTTAGCCATGATGCACCTGTGACAGAGGGATAGAATGATTAAAATGGAGGATGGGGTGCTGATCAGCAGACTGCTTTGTCCTGAATGGTGGCGACCTTCTTGGACATTGTTGGCATTGTACTCAGAATCAGAATCTCAGAATGTTATGGTGTAGAAGGAGGCCATTTGGCCCATCATGTTTGCTCCAGCTCTCCAAATGAGCATTATGACTTAGTGCCGTTCTCCTGCCTTTCCCCATACCCATGCACATTGTTTCTATTCAATTAATCATCTAATGCCCTCTTGAATGCCTCGATTGAACCTGCCTCCACCACACTTCCAGGCAGTGCAGTCCAGACTTGAGCCACTTGCTGTGTGAAAAAGTTTTTTCTCACATCACATTTGCTTCTTTCGCAAATCACTTTAAATCTGTGCCCTCTTGTTCTCAATCCTTTTACGAGCAGGAACAGTTTCTCCCTATCTACTCTATCCAGCCCCCTCATGATTTTGAACACCTCAATCAAATCTCCCCATAGCCTTCTCCTCTCCAAGGAGAACAGCCTGTTATGGCAGGTGGTTGGTAAATGCCAAGCTGCTCAAATCCCAGAGAGAAACTTGAAACAGCTGCCACAACTATTTACCATTTGTATTTATTTCAAGATGTGGGGTTTGACTTCAGTAAAAAGGCAACCAAGGCTTAGCAATTTCTTACAAAACTAAATTAAACCTTTATTAATTAAAAAAGAGATTTTAAGCACACACATAGGTTTACAAATTGCTCCTATGATAACTCTTAGCTCCCCTAGTTAATCTAACTCCCAGTTATACCTCCATTAAGGCAACAGTAAAACACATAGATTTTAAAAGACCCAGACAAAGCACACACCCTGGATAGTCAAATTCAAAGTGAATTTTCTTAATTTCAGTTCTTGCAGGCAGCAATTTGAAAACAGTGGTTGGAGGCTTTCACACTTGTCAGATCTTAGAATGTCTGCCCTTACACACAGACTTCTCTCCTTTATACATATTTTCCCCTTTGAATGCAAATTCCCATTGTTTCACTATGTCTTTGTACTTTACCTCTCTAATATTAAAAATCTACCACTTTTACCAGAATTATAAACACTATTTCTTAACTTCTCCTGGATAGGTGAAACATTTCACCCCCTCTCTTTTAAATGTAAATTACTCTGTTTATTTAAAGTCCTACAACTAATAAACACAAAGAAACCACTTGGAGAATCAGTATTTGTGATGAAGAGAATGAGCTAATTATTGAATAGGAAGCTTTGCGTGCCACTGGAATTCAGCATCTCAAAATGTATGCTTAAAATTGGGCATTCCATCCTCTATTTAGCAAAGGCTCACCTTCAATGAGAGGGAAAAATTTGCATATTCAAGGGGATGGTAAGATTAGGAAATAGGCTGAGAAACTATCTGACCAGTAATAATGGTAGTGCATAAAGGAAACTCATCTTTAATGTTGTGAATTCATTGGAGTTGTAGGGATGTATGGATCTCTCACTCCTCCGCTGCCAAGAGTCCCAGGCCCAACTTAAGGCTGGAAATAAATTGTTCTCCATTGCCAGTCCAACTCCATCCATCCTGTTCAATCCATCCTCCTGCTCTGATTTCAATGGTAGAATTTGGGAATATTGTGGATTTTCCTACCTAGCAGTGTAAAAATTGCCAGGTACAAAATAAACAATAAGGCCTGTGTACTTGGTTTCAACTCTTTTACCAAGGTGATGTCTTACACTGAATGTTGGCTGTAGAGGCGTTTCAGTTCAACACCCTCCACCCCAACTTGGCCACCTTGGAGGATTGTTAGCACCTGAACGTGCTGCTGAAAATCACCCTCTTAAAGTTTTCATACAATTAATATCCTAACAGTCTGTAGATGCGGCAAAAATGTTATGACACAGCTGTTGGTAAGGGCTGAATTGTTCAAATCCCAATAGAATCTTGAAACAACTGTTATAATCCATTTTTGCAATTTGTATGTTTCGAGATGCAGGTTTTGAATTCAGTAATAATACCACCGAGCCTCAAGAGGTTTTTTATATATAAAACTAAATTAAACATTTAATAAATTTAACAACAAAATAAACACATACACATGTCTACAAATTACTGCCATAATGACTTTTAAACAAATCCCCAAATTAATCACTCCCAGGTAAATCTTCACCAAGGCAACAATAACCAATAGACTTTAAACAGACACCAGGCAAAGTATATTTGACCTTACGAATTCAAAATGAGGTTCCTTGTAATTTGGTTATTTTGCAGACGCAATTCTAGGTTTACAGGCTGGTTAGATTTTAAATGCCGCTGCCTTACACACACAAAACCCCTTTCTGTTTATACCTAGCTTTTCCTTTGAATGTAAATTTCTCATTGTTTTGCTAGGTTTTTAATGTCACATCTTCTAACAATAACATTTTCATCCCACTAATTTTATTCGTAAGCTGAAAAAATAAACACCTTGCTTGGCATCTTCTAGCTTCTCACCTATTCTTTTGAATGCTTTTTTAAAAAATGCAAATTGCCCCCTTGACACCGATGTTTCTAAACTTCCCCATGTTTATATAATTACCATTTCAAACCTACTTCTTTCTATACGTCAAAGCACCCAGACTAACTGGCTTTAATCCAATAAAGATACACACATAGACAGACACCACTAAACTCTATTTTAAAAAATAATTTCAAATCACATTATGTACATTAATCTCTTCATGACATCTACTCAAAACTGTTGTTTCCTTTCCCTCAATTTTTCTGCTCATCCCCTTTAAAGTGTTGCTCATCCCTTCAAAATTGACTATCCCACCCTCCAGATTGATGAAATGCCTCTCACAAAGATGTGTCCAATTGGCCATTCAATAAATTAATGTAATGAGGCCGAGAGCCACAAAAATGCCATAGATTCCATGCTGAGTTATTTAGGTAAGCACATCACACATCTCACCTACTGTGCCCTCAGTGTGTTGTCAAATTGAAACTCACCCCCTATTGGTGTAATTGGAACTTTGTCAGTGCATATTAACCCTCTTGAAAATGACTCCAAGCCACACTAGAATACAAAAACAACTTGCAATGTCCCTAGGCTCTTCAAGGGGTGTTATAAAACAGAATTTGAAACCCAGCTACATCAGGAGATATTAGGACAGGGACAAAAAGCTTTTCCAAAGAGGTTTGTTTTAAGGAGCATCTTAAAGGAAAAGAGAGAAACAGATAGAATGGTCAAGAGGTTTTGGGAGGAAATTCCAGAGCTTACAGCCTAATCAGCTGAAGGTACAATCGCCAATGGCGGAGCAATGAATGTTGGTGATCTGCAAGAAAACAGAATTGGAGGAGCACAGAGATCTTGGTGGAGCAGAGATCTTAGAGGATTGTAGGCTAGAGGAGGTTACAAAAGTAGGAAGGGATGAGGCCTTGGAGGGGCTTGAAAACGAGGATAGGAATTTTAAAATCAAGGTAGTCCTGGGCCAGGGACCAATGTTAATGAGGACTTCTGTCATACAAGAGAAAGAAGGCATGTTGCCTTTAAGGGTTATAAAGAAGTGAATGGACTAACCCCAACCCCACTGAATCTAGAAGGTAAGCACATTGAAAGATCTCTCCACTTCAGTTGGCTTGTTACTTCACTCAAGTAATTTATTGCATGCATTGGGCCCCTTCACATCTACTTATGGTCCCTCAATCACAGAATCTGATATGCTCCTGCTGTGCAAGGGAATCCAGAATATAACTTGACAAAATATGATGTGCTGGTCTAATATTGAATGGTTCCAAATAATCGCTCCATAAATGACAACTGGCAATGCACAAAGAATAATGGGATCAACTTATAACACTACTTGACTTAGCTAATATAAAAGCCATAAAATAAACTTATGAAATACCTTGGGCCTGAATTTCCACGGAGTGACAGTCAGAGTCAGTTTGTCATTCCGCTCTTAAAATTTGGTCATCAGCCCCTTGAGCAAGGAAAAAATTGAAATGTGGCCCCCGCCACACGTAAAGGTTGGACAGGTCCAGGTGATCCTTTCTTGCCTGACCTTCCAAATCAGGCCTGGCAAGAACTGTGTAGCATAGCACAGTCCTGAGGCCTTCTGTTGAGGACTGCAGAGTCCGATGCAAGGAGGCCACTCCCCTTTTTTACAGCACGAGCTATTGTAAATCGGGCAAGTTTAAAGATCCAACCACTTTCAAGCCAAGGAGGAGTTAGGTTTTTAAGATAAGTGTGTGGGGGGGGGGGGGGAGGAGAAATAGGGTGATGGGGATTGGGGTCTCAGTGGATGCAATTAATGGGGGGGCAGTCGTGGGGGAGCATGCAGTTGGGGAGGGTGTGATGCAGTTGGGGTGACCCATGCAGGTCAGGGGTGGGGCCTGGGTGTCATGTGGGGGGGGGGGGGGGGGGGGGGGGGGGGGATTGCGGAGGGGGGGTCTATTGGAGAGCAGTCAGGGAGTCCCTTGAGTCGGTGGGGGAGTCCCATGGGGGATCGGAGAGGGTGTAGGGGGCGTCCCGCGGCATGTCGGGTGTCATGTGGGGCATTGAAGGTGTGGTGGAAGGTGGTCGGGGGTGGAGGGGTGCTGTATTGGGGTGTGGAAGGTAACCGGGAGAGATCAGTACAATAGTTACCCAGAAGCTAGAAGTGGTTTTAATTCTTCTAACTTTTTCTGGGCAACTATTGCTGTAAGACAGTCAGAACCATTTTGGACGGTTCCCAGTGCAGGGGTAATTCCCGGACATTTGCTGTGCAATCCTTACCTTGGAACTTTGGGGTGGTGGGGGGGCATTCCCTAGTGTTTCTTTGTGGTACCCCCTAGATACACTGTTGTGGAGCTCGAACGTTACAGGCCCTTGTTTCAGGACAACTCAGGAGGATTCTGTAGATCAGGCTATTAGATTTGTCCAACTTTTGCATGTGGCGGAGGCCACATTTCAATTTTTTTCTCACTCAAGGGGCTGATGACCAAATTTTGATAAAATAAGGTTTCATACAACATTAAACATGAATTAAGGTTTCACACAATATTAAACATGAATTTTAAAAAAAATCAATGTCAAAGCAATAAATTGATCATTTGAAAAAAAGAGTAATTAATAAAATTGCCCATTAAAAAGTGCCAACAGCAGAGTTCACCAATTCAACCCTTTTTGCGTTTTTGCTTAAGAAGCAGAGGTAGAGAGAGACAGACGAGGCTCCAAGTCCTGGCCACTAGCTATGGGGCGGATCTGGGTCCAAGCTAAGGAGTTGGATTTAACCAGCACTGACCTTGCATTTGCCTCGGGTGGCACAAACTCCAAGCTGGCCTTGGCGGAATTCGTACGAAAGTGGGAGTTGGAAGCAGGTTGCCTTACAGCCTGAATTTCCTCCTCTCTTGGCCTGCTTTGTGGATAGATTTTTGGGGAGGGAGGAAGGGTGTGTGTGTATCCGGCTCATTCTAGACTGAGGGTTCTCTCTCATACACTCACTCACCCAGACTCTCACATAGACTCACTCTCTCTCTCTCACAGACTCACCGACTCTCACAGATTCATTCTCTCACTCACACAGACTCACTTGCTCACACACATGGACCTACATAGACTCACTCACACACACAGACCCACTCACACACCACACACTCTCTCACACACACAGATTCACAGACTTACTTTCCACCCAGGCCCACGAAGTTTGGACACTTTACTTCAGGAGGAATCAATCAGGAGGTGCCAGTGAGCCTTCCATGCACTTGGCAGGCCTTCCCGATCTCCACCCACTCCGCAGACCTTCCCAAACTCCACCCATTTGCTGAACGCTTGTTGCTCCCTGCTTGCCACCCTTCTTATGGCCTGTCTCCCAAGCCCTTGCTTGCTTCCCTTGCTTGGGAAGGCCCAAGAAATGATCAGCCCTTTCATTAAGCAGCATGATTTCATCTCATGTTCCCACCCAGCTCAGCCAGTGTGTATATTGATTTTTTTTTCCAGTTTTTTTTTTAAGTGTGCCACTCTGCTTTTCCTTGTGGCCCCCACACCTGCTCAGCCATCTTGGTCCTGTGCTCCTTCAGGGCATATGCCACGCAGTAAGGCGAGAGAGAGCACGTGCTCTGAAAGCAAAGGAGCAGCCAGTCACCTACAACTGCTCCTCCAATCAGAGACTGATTATTTCCTGAATTTGCTACTGATGGGCTTACTAGCGAGCCTATCAGCAGCAAACATGGGAGAGAAACGATTGGAGGAGCAGCCCCTTGCAGATCTTTCATCCGACCTGCCCGTAGTTTGAACAGCGAGTCCGCAGGCCGGATACAGAGGCTTCGGGGGCTGGGTTGTGGCCGCAGGCTGGGTGTGGACAAGCCTGCTGTAGATCAAATGGAAAATTTAAAGATTTTCAAGCAACACAGTTTGACTTTCCAATGAAAGAACAGGTTTGTGTGTGTAGGTTTTTCAAAAATAGATTCTCACACCTCATTCCCTTAGCTTCGTGCTTGATGACAAGATAACTTACTCGCTTCTGCTATTATTTGTCTCTTTTGGAGATAGATGCAATATTCTTGCATTGAGCCACAAATCTTGCAGTTTGATTCAGAATATGAGATGTTAATATTTAATGTGTTTATTATGTGCAATACCCTCAAAAACACAATAAAAATTGTTATAAAAGAAATCGATATGAAGCCTCATGGAGATCCAATTGAGCTGGGACAAATTTTGCTAATCTTCAGATTGACTCTGATAAGGAGGCATTCCTCTGTGTCTCTTGAACTTCCCTCTTTTACGGGAAAACAAAGAGAAAAGGAATAAAAACAAAAAAACTGCGGATGCTGGAAATCCAAAACAAAAACAGAATTACCTGGAAAAACTCAGCAGGTCTGGCAGCATCGGCGGAGAAGAAAAGAGTTGACATTTCGAGTCCTCATAACCCTTCAACAGAACTGGAGAAAAGGCAGGTAGGACAAGAACACCTGACCTGCTAAGATGAACTGCCAAGGCCAGAATTTTACTTCCCGTGGGTGGTCTTGTGCCTGAACTGTCTGACTACAAAATAGCGCAAGATGACATCAGGTGAGTGTCCCAATGTCATCGTGCATTCACGCAATATCTCACTCGGCGTGAGGGCGCGACAGTTGGAAGCTCACCTGTCAACAGTTAAGCAGGCAATTAAGCTTATCAAGGAGCCAATTGAAAGTGATTTTTCATGGCCCGTCCACTTTTTAAGGTTGGCAGACGGGCCAGGCAGACTTTACATTTGCTCAAACCTTGATCCAGGACAGGATGAAAATTTCCGTGGGAAAATAACATAAGAAGAGATATCTGGGGACCTTTTTATGAGGTATACTTTCAGGTGCTTTATTGTGCTGCATGAGCATATTTTACAACATTTTAGTTGTTTCATTTATTCTGTAAAGGTCTGCAACTCCCTGAAACAGCTGTCTGCCTTCATTGCAGTGACATCAACGCCCAGCGTTGATTGGCCAGCCAGGGTGAAATTGCAGTCAGGGGCTCATTTCCCGTCTGCTCCCAGGCCCACCAATCGTGTGCACACGAGCGAAAAGTTCTGACCCAAGTGTGTGAAAATGTGCAGCTGAAGGCTCTGGGCAACACCAGTTCAAGATACAAACCTTCCTAGAGACTTAAGTCCCACTTTAGAGACTTGAGCACATAATCCAGGTTGACTCTCTAATGTGGTACTGGGGGAGTGCTACACAGACAGAGTGTTGTCTTTCAGATGAGATGTAAACCTTGGCCCTGATTTTCTTCTAAGGTGGATATAAAAGATCCTTTGGGACTACTTTGGAGTAGAGCAAGGGAATTCTGCCAGATATCCTAGCCAATTCCTCAACCAGCATCACTGAAAGATATCACCTGTTCACTATCTTATTGCATTTTGTGGGGCCTTGCTGTGCACAAATTAGCTGCTACTTCCTACATTACAACAGTAGCTACCCTTTTTATCTTTAAAGAAAAGTACTTTATTGACTGTAAAACTATTGAGGACAATCTGAGGTCATGAAAGATGCTATATAAATGCAATTAGAGAAGTCTAGAAATCAAAGCCCTGTGGATTGGACCCAAGTGACCAGAAAATTGGACCTGAGGCCCTTTACATAATTACGTAACTCATGAAGAAGCTGTTTTTCTGGGAGATTGTTAAGTCACATGTAGAGGAAGGGGCTGTACTCCTCAAATTTGGTGAACCAAGGGCAAGGCACTTGAACTCTAGAATCACAGAATCACACAGTGCAGAAGAGGCCCTTTGGCCCATCAAGTCTGCACCGACACGTGAGAAACACCTGACCTACCTACCTAATCCCATTTACCAGCACTTGGCCCATAGCCTTAAACGTTATGACATGCCAAATACTCATCCAGGTACTTTTTAAAGGATGTGAGGCAACCCGCCTCCACCACCCTCCCAGGCAGCGCATTCCAGACTGCCACCACCCTCTAGGTAAAAAAGCTTTTCCTCACATCCCCCTAAACCTCCTGCCCCTCACCTTGAACTTATGTCCTCTTGTGACTGATCCTTCAACTAAGGGGAACAGCTGCTCCCTATCTACCCTGTCCATGCCCCTCATAATCTTGTACACCTCGATCAGGTCACCCCTCAGTCTTCTCTGCTCCAACAAAAACCATATCCAACCTCTTCTTAACTTAAATATTTCATCCCAGGCAACATCCTGGTAAATCTCCTCTGCACCCCCTCCAGTGCAATCACATCCTTCCTATAATGTGGTGACCAGAACTGCACACAGTACTCCAGCTGTGGCCTCACCAAGGTTCTACACAACTCCAACATGATCTCCCTACTTCTGTAATCTATGCCTCGATTGATAAAGGAAAGTGACCCATATGCCTTTTTCACCACCTCACAAACATGCCCCTCCATTTTCAGAGATCTATGGACACACACGCTAAGGTCCCTTTGTTTCTCAGAACTTCCTAATGTCATGCCATTTATTGAATACTTCCTTGACAAATTACTCCTTCCAAAGTGTATCACTTCACACTTTTCAGGGTTAAATTCCATCTGCCACTTATCTGCCCATTTGACCATCCCATCTATATCTTCCTGTAGCCCAAGACACTCAACCTCACTGTTAACCACCCAGCCAATCTTTGTGTCATCCGCAAACTTACTAATCCTACCCCCCACATAGTCATCTATGTCATTTATGTAAATGACGAATAATAGGGGACCCAGCACAGATCCCTGTGGTACGCCACTGGACACTGGCTTCCAGTCACTAAAGCAGAGGTTTGTATCTTGACCTAGTGCTGCCCGGAGCCTTCAGCTGCAACTTTTCACACACTTGATAGTTTATCTTGGCAGCTCTAGTGTTCTTGTCCTGACTGCCCTTTCTCTTTGTTTTTCCTTAAAAGAGAGAAGCTCAAGAGACAGAGGGCTGCTTCCTGATCAGAGTCAATCTGAACATTGGCAAAATTTGTTCCAGCATAGTCAAGCTCCAAAGACTTCATAACTATTTATTTTATAACAATTTTTATTGAATTTTTGAGGGTATTGCACAGACAATACATAATAAACACATTAAGCATTAACACCTCATCTTCTGAATCAAACTACAAGATTTTGTGGTTTAATGCAGGGATATTTTCTGTATATTTTATCTAGTCTCATAGAGACAACTGAGTAGAATAAAGAGAAAGTCCCACTTATCAAAACATGTCAAGAAATTAATTTCTACAAGGACAGACCAACTTATTGCGGACAGACAAGTCTTTGTTAGCCATCCTAACTCCTAGAGAAAATCACCTCACTGGCAAATTGTTTATCAACGAGGTTGTATCCAGATTGAGTTTAGAAGATTGAAATCTAATCAAATCACAACACAAAAATTGTTTCAAGAAATGTGTGCATAATCTTTATTCACTGACAGGAAGGGGCTGAAAACCTTCACAAAAGGTTCTGATTGAAGGAGAAGTTCCTTAAAACATTCAATCAGAATAAAGTGACCACTGAAGATATTGATGGATCTGGAAGGGAAAGTCGATATCAGTTCAAATCCTTCAGTTTCAGAATTTGGCCCTTGTCATTTGAAAGGGTAGCAAATGGAATATCTGATTTCTATATAGCATTGATAGCATCTGCTGAGAAAGAAAGACTTGCATTTATATCATATCTCATATTTCAGAAATGGTTCAAATTACTTATCATACAATGATAAACTTTGAAATGCATTGATAGTTTCCTTGACCAATTTGACAAACATCTAGCATATAGTAAGATCCTACAATAATAACTTGCAATTTTATTCTGTTGGCAATTTCAATACCCTATTTAACCCATAGCCAAATTTCTGAACCAATATCCTCTCCAGTACAAACACTGCCTACTTCACCCTCCATAAGATTATTCACTTGCATCCCTGCCTCAACCTTTATGCTGTTGAAGCTTTTATTCATGCCTTTTCACACAATGACTTCACAATTCCAATGCTCCCTGGTCCGCCTCTCATCTTAACGCTACATAAGATTCAGACAATAAAAAACTCAACTGGATTCTATCTCACAACCAGTCCCATTCAACAATCACCCTTATCCTCTCTGATCTACTTCTAGTTCTCCACTGCCTCAAACTTAAAATTCTTGTCTTTGCATATAAATTGCTTCATTACATCTCTCTTCCTTTATCTCTGTAACCTCCACTAGCCCTAGAATCACTAATAGTCTCCACTCTTCCAAATCTCCATTCCTTTAACTGTGGCCTCCATGTAACGCCTCCCAGTCCCCTCTCAACTCCACCGCACGTCACTCTCGCCAGTCCACTGTTAGCACCTGTACCTTCAGCCATCTTGGCCCTTTGTTCTGGAATTCCTTCCTTCTTTCTTTCTCTTTTTCGAAAAATATACTTTATTCATAAAATATCTGGAAGAACATTACAAAACATTTCTAAATGGCCATCTCAAAAAGTACAATCATTTTCAACTTTTACACATGGATCACGAGATGCTTCAATACAATCAATGAATATTACAGTCATTTCAATATGGTCATTACAGTCAGACAGTGCAATGGTGTTGGAGTTATCGACATGCATCATGTTGCACTCTGCAGTGCTTCAATACAATTATGATATATTTAGTATTCACTACATACAATTATTGTTTCTTCATCTTCCTTTAACTTTGCTTAAAACCCACTTTTTCATGCGAGATTTTTGCTGACTTGCGCTATTATCTCCTCTTTTAACTCAGCATTATATTTTTCCCTATACTCTAAAAGTGCCTTAAGAGATTTTTGATAAGAATGCTATATATAAGTTGTTATTATATAATGACTTTAATGTCGTAAATAACCTGAGATTTTTCCCAGCGCACATTGGAATGGATTCAGAGCAACAGTGGGAGAAAAGTTATGAAAAATGACTAATGGCATAGACAAAGAGGTTTGTTTTGAACAAATGATTGAAGATGTGAAAATTGCAGCTTGTGGGGTGGTGCGGGGTGGTGGGGGGCTGAGTTCTAGACTGGAAAGCTCAGGTGGCTGAGTAAGCTTATCAACAATAGTGGAACAGGAGTCAGCAAAGCGAAGTTCCTGAAATGGAGCCATGTATTGTTCATGTGTATTTATATATGTCAGCAAAGGACAATATACAGATGAAGAATACAACTAGACCCAGGATGGAACCCCATGCACACCTTGAGGTGACCACATAAATGAAGTTTTCAGTGGCAATATGATTGAGATAAAGTCATGGAAATAGAAAGAGAAATCATTGTGTGAGATGTGAAAGCTGCTTGGGAGAGGAGGGAGTTGGTAAGGGTGGTGCCCTGAAAGTGGACCAAGTAGGAGAGGTGGAGGAGACTGGCATGATCAAATTCAGCAGGACGAGGGATATAGTGTAATAGGCACAGTCACAAAAGATGTCATTGGTGACTTCAATTTAGGTCCCACTGCTTTGGGCAGGGTGGAATGGACAATGACTAGTGTATTTTGATGGCGTTAGTTGAAAATTTTGGCTAAAGCGCCAGGAGAACTTCTTGTTTTTCTACAGATATTGTCGTGGAATCTTTAATCTGTAACACCAGACAGAACATAGCTGCCAAGCTAAAAGCAAAATACCGCGGATGCTCTGAAAAGAGTCATATGGACTCGAAACGTTAAGTCTTCTTTTTTCTCTCCACAGATGCTGTTAGACCTGCTGAGTTTTTCCAGCATTTTCTGTTTTTGTTGTAGAACATAACTGCCCTTTAGTATCTTATTTGAAAGGGACAGCACTTCTGGCAGTATTTCATTGAACTGTCTGCCAAGATTTTGCTTTCAAATCCTGGTTATGGGCTTGAACCCATAACCTTCTGATTCAAAAGTGCGAGCGCTACAATCTGCCAAAATGCTACAAGTTTATTTGCAATGCATTCACAATTTAATGTGAAACAAAAGCTACTAAACACTCATGCTGATGTGAGGGGAATAAAGTGGCAAGAAACAGCAGTACCTCCTTTTATACAATCCTGGTTGGTACATTTAACTCCCTGATGTAAGCATGCCCCTAACATGTAGCATATCATGCCCATGTAGCATTACATTCAAAGTTAATAAATTTACCATTGAAAAGTAAGAGAGATGTTTATTCTTGCCCTGGCTGTTCTTCTACCCACCTGCTTTTTTGTCCTTCTACCGTCTTTAGGCTCCAATTGTGGCCAACCAAGAGGCTGGTGCGAAATCCACATGCAGTGTCTTGCTTGCGCTGTTGTCCATTTATATAGTGTCTTATCACTTCCTCCCGCATTCCAAAGTGTCTCAATCTTACTAATTACTTATTTAAATCACCACTTAGGAAGACAAGCTCCTTGGAAGTGGACAGAGTTGATACACTCTGCCAATATTTCATTAACACAATTTGTCCCTCTTCCCTGATGAGATCAGAAATTCACCATATAATCTGTATGGCAAGTTAGTCACATACATTGGCGTAATGGTTCTGCAGTTCAGTGTGGTGATAGATCAATGTGGAGCCAAACATTGCTATGTCAAGATTAGACACTCAAGACAAGGCAGAATTGGTGACAATTATGTCAGCACAATAGAAGATTAGTGTTTTGTTGTGCGGTCAAGAATATAGAGGCACTGGTGAAAGTGCAAAAAGGCTTCACAAGAACTAAGAAGTTATTCTTTTGAGGGAAGATTGAACATGCTGGGACTCTACAATAGGAAAGAGAAGGCTGAAGGCTGACTTTTTTTATATTTATTCGTTCATGGGATGTGGGCATAACTGGCTAGGCCAGCATTAATTGCCTATCCCTCCCTAATTGCCCTTGAGAAGATGGTGAGCCATCTTCTCGAACCGCTACAGTCTATGTGATGTAAGTACACCCACAGTGCTGTTAGGAAACGTGCTTCAGGATTTTGATCCAGTGACAGCGAAGGTGATGTAGTTCCAAGTCAGGGTGCTGTGCAGTTTGGAGGGAAACTTGCAGATGGTGGTTTTCCCATGCTTCTGCTGCCCCTATACTTCCAGCTGGTAGAGATTGCAGGTTTGGATGGTGCTGCCGAAGGAGCCTTGCTGAGTTCCTGCAATGCACCTTGTAGATGGTACACACTGCTGCCACTGTGCATTGGTGGTGGACAAAAGTGAATGCTTAAGGTGGTGGATGGGGTGCCAATCAAGTGCTCTGCTTTGTCCTGGATGGTGTTAAGCTTCTTGGGTGTTGTTGGAGCTGCATTCATCCAGACAGGTGAAGAGTATTCCATCACACTTCTGACTTGTGCTTTGTCAATAGTCAACAAGTTTTAGGGAGTCAGGAGGTGAGTTACTGGCTGCAGGTTTCCTAGTCTCTGAACTGCTTTTGTTGGCACAGTCTTTATATGGCTAGTCCCAATTCAGTTTCTGGTCAATGGTAACCCCAAGGATGCTGATAGTGAGGGATGGGAATGCCATTGAATATCAAGGGGGGATGATTAGATTTTCTTTTGTTGGAGATGGTTATTGCCCAGCACCTTTGTGGCGCGAATATTACTTGCCACTTATCAGCCCAAGCCTGAATGTTGTCCAGGTCTTGCTGCACATGGACACGGGCTGCATCAGCATCTGAGGAATCACAAAACGTTCTGAACATTATGCAATCATACGAACATATGAATTAGGAGCAGGAGTAGCCATTTGGCCCCTCGAGCCTGCTCCGCCATTCAATAAGATCATGGCATGATCGTAACCTCAACTCCACATTCTGACCTATCCGATAGCCTCCCCCCCCACCCCCCCCCCCTTGCTTATCAAGAACCTATCTACCTTGCTTTAAAATATTCAGAGACTCTGCTTCTACTACCTTTTGAGCAAGAGAGTTCCAAAGACTCAGAAAAAAATTCTCCTCATCCCTGTCTTAAATAGGTGACCCCTTATTTTTAAGCAGTCAACCCTAGTTCTTGATTCCCCCAGGTAGGAAACATCCTCTCCACATCCACACTATCAAGACCCCTCAGGATTTTATATGTTTCAATCAGTGAACATTGCCACTTCTGACTATATGATGGAGGGAAGGTCATTGATGAAGCAGGTGAAGATGGTTGAGCCTAGGTCACTGCCCTGAGGGACTCCTGTAGTGATGTCTCGGAACTGAGATGATTGACCTCCTACAACCACAACCATCTTCCTATGTGCTAGGTATGACTTCAACCAGTGGAGAGTTTTCCCCAGTTCCCAATGACTCCAGTTTTGCTAGGCCTCCTTTAAGTCACACTCAGTACAATGTTGCCTTGAGGTCAAGGGCAGTCACTCGCACCTTACCCCTGGAGTTCAACTCTTTTGCCCATGTTTGAACCAAGGCTCTAATGAGGTCAGGAGTTGAGTGACCCTGGCAGAACCCAAACTGAGCATCAGTGAGTAGGTTATTGCTGGGTAAGTGCTGCCTCATAGCACCATCGACGACACTTTCCATCACTTGTCTGATGATCAAGAGTAGACTGGTTGGGCGGTAATTGGCCAGGTTGGATTTGTCCTGCTTTTTGTGGAAAGGATATACCTGGCCAATTTTCCACATTGCCATGTAGATGCCAGTGTTGTAGTAGTACTGGAACAGCTTGTCTAAGGGCATGGCTAGTTCTGGAGCACAAGCCTTCAGCACTATTGCTAGATTGTTGTCATGGCCCATTGCTTTGGCAGTATCCAGTGCCTTCAGCCATGCCTTGATATCATGTGGAGTGAAGTAAATTGGCTGAAGACTGGTTTCTGGGATGCTGGGGACCTCAGGAGGAGACCAAGAGGGAACACCCAGTTGGCATCTCTGGCTGAAGATGGTTGCAAATGCTTCAGCCTTGTATTTTACACTATTGATGCTGGGCTCCTGCACCATTGCATATGGGGTAATTTGTGGAGCCTCCTCCTCCCATTTGTTGTTTAATTGTCTACCACCATTCATGACTAGATGTGGCTGGACTGCAGAGCTTACATCTGATCTGTTGGCTGTGGGATCTCTTAGCTGTGTCTATCACCTGCTGCTTCTGCTGTTTGGCATGCAAGTAATCATGTGCTGTAGCTTCACCAGGTTGACACCTCATTTTTAGGTATGCTTGGTGCTGCTCCTGGCACACCCTCTTGCACTCTTCATTGAACTGGGGTTGATAACCCCAGTTTGATGATAATGGTAAAGTGGGGCATATACCGGGCCCTGTGGTTACAGATTGTGATTGAATATAATTCTGCTGCAGCTGCTGAAGGCCCAGAACACCTCATGTATACCCAGTTCTGAGTTGCTAGATCTGTTCGAAATCTATCCCACTTAGCATGGTGGTAGTGCATCAAAACACAATGGAGGGTATCTTCAATGTGAGGATGGGTCACCTCAAGGACTGTGCAGTGGTCACTCCTTCAAATACCTTCATGGACAGATGCATTTGAGACAGGTACCTTCATGGACAGATGCATTTGAGACAGGTAGATTGGTGAGGATGAGGTCAAGTACGTTTTTTTCCTCTTGTTAGTTCCCTCACCACCTGCCGAAGACCAAGTCTAGCAGCTAAGTCATACGAGCATGCAAATATATGAGATAGGAGCAGAAGAAGCCATTTGGCCCCTCGAGCCTGCTCCACCATTCATTAAGGTTATGGCTAATTTATCTGTGTTTTGAATTTCACATTCCCATCTACCCCCAATAACCTTTGATTCCCTTGCATAACAAGAATCTATTTACCTCCACCTTAAAAATATTCAAAGACCCTGCCCACACCGCCTTCTGAGGCAGAGGTCCAAAGTCGCACATCCCTCTGAGAGAAAAAAATTCTCCTCATCTGTCCTAAAAGGGCAACCCCTAATTTTAAAACAGTGACCCCTAGTTCTGGACTCATCCACAAGAGGAAACATCCTTTCCATGTCCACCTTGTCAATACCATTCAGGATCTAATATACTGCAATCAAGTCATCCCTCACTCTTCTATACTCCAGAGGAAACAAACCCAGTCTGTCTGACCTTTCCTCATAAGACAACCCACTCATTTCAGATATCAATCTAGTGAACCTCCTCTAAACCAGTTCCAATGCATTTACTTACATCCTTAAATAAGGAGACCAAAACTGTATACAATATTTGAGATGAGATCTCACCAATGCCCTGTATAACTGAAGCATAACATCTTTACTTCTTTAAAAACAAAAAATCTGCGGATGCTGGAAATCCAAAACCAAAACAAAAACAGAATTACCTGGAAAAACTCAGCAGGTCTGGCAGCATCGGCGGAGAAGAAAAGAGTTGACGTTTCGAGTCCTCATGACCCTTCGACAGAGCTTGAGTTCGAGTCCAAGAAAGAGTTGAAATATAAGCTGGTTTAAGGTGTGTGTGTGGGGGGTGGAGAGAGAGAGAGACAAGTGGAGTGGCCTACCATCCATTCTTAATTAGCACATTCGTTTAGATAATATCACCAACTTTAACTTTAACACCATGTGTTCTTTTGTTCTATTGTTGTTGACATCTTTTGATGATCTGCTTCTATCACTGCTTGTTTGTCTCTACAATCACACCCCCACTCCACTTCTCTCTCTCTCTCTGTCCCTCACACACACACCTTAAACCAGCTTATATTTCAACTCTTTTTTGGACTCGAACTCAAGTTCTGTCGAAGGGTCATGAGGACTCGAAATGTCAACTCTTTTCTTCTCCGCCGATGCTGCCAGACCTGCTGAGTTTTTCCAGGTAATTCTGTTTTTGTTTTGATCTTTACTTCTATGTTCACTTCTTCTCATAATAAAGGATAGCATTCCATTAGTCCTCTCAATTACTTGCTGTACTTGCATACTAACTTTTTGTGACTCATGCATGTTAAGACACAGCAGCTGGTAAAGGCTGAGTTATTTAAAATCCCAGAGGAAAACTTTAAACAACTATCATAACCTATATTTTCAATTGGTATGTTTGAGATGCAGCTCTGAATTCAGAAATGAAACCCACCAAGCCTCAAGAGATTCTTAAATAAATTAAATTAAACATTTATTAATTCAAAAACAAATTTAAACACATATACATGCCTACAAATTACTACCATAATAACTATTAAACAAATCCCCAAATTAATCACTCCCAGGTAATCTTCCCCAAAGCAACAGTAACCCATAGACTTAAACAGACACCAGGCAAAGCACATTTTACCTTATGAATTCAAAATGAGGTCCCTTTCAATTTGTTCCTTTGCAGACTGTGGTAGGGCCTACAGGTTGCTTAGATATTACATGCCTCTAGACTCACACACAAAACTCTGTTCTGTATATACCTAGCCTTCCCTTTGAATGTAAATTCCCATTGTATCACCAGGCCCTTTGAACTCCACCTCTTCTAACAATAAAAGCCCTTTCATTCTTTACCAATTTTATTAGGAATATAAACATATTAATTGGTGTCTCCTAGCTGTGTGCAAGATTTGACCCCCAGTCTTTGAATGGTTTATTCAACAAAATGCAAATGTACTCTTTACCTTAACTTCCTTACTGTTTAACATCTCAAAACTACTATACATAAAAGCACCCAGACCAGCTGGCTTTAAGCCAATTAAGACACACACACACTCACACCCACAGACAGACCCTACTACAAGTCCAATTTAAAATAATTTCCAATAACATTATATACATTAATATCTTCATGACAATGCACAATGAAAACCTAGATCCCTCTGCATCTCAGAATTCTGCAGCCGTTCTCCATTTAAGTAATACACTGCTTTTTTATTCTTCCTGCCGACATGAACGACTTCACATTTTCCCACATTATATTCCATCTGCCAGATTTTTGCCCACTCATTCAACCCATTTATATCAGTCTGCAACCTCCTTATGTCCTCTTCACAACATACTTTCCCACCTATCTTTGTATCATCTGCAAATTTAACTATCATGCCTTCACTCCCCTCATCTAAGTCATTGATATAAATTCTAATAAGCTGAGGCCCCAACACAGACCCCTGCAGATCTCCACTCATCACATCCTGCCAATCAGAAAAAGACCCATTTATGTAAAGTCTGTTTTTTGCCAGCCAGCCAACCTTCTGTCCAGGCTAATGCATTACCTCCTACACCATGAACTTTTATTTTCCACAACAACCTTTGAAGTGGAGCCTTATCAAATGCCTTTTGGAAATCCAAGTACAGCATGTCTATAAGCTCCCCTTTGTCCATAACACATGTTACTCCTTCAAAGAGCTCCAATAAATTCGTTAAACATGATTACCCTTTCACAAAACCATACTGATTCTTCCTGATTATCTTGAGTTTCTCTAAGTGCCCAGCTATACCTTCTTAATGATTAATTCCAACACCTTCCCTATGACAGAGGTCAAGCTAACTGGCCTAGAGTTTTCTGCCTCCCTCCCTTCTTGAATAGAGGAGTTATGTTTGCTACTTTCCAGTCTGATGGAACCTTTCAAGAATCTAGGGAATTTTGGAAAATTAACACCAACACATCTACTACTCCTTTTAAGACCATAGGGTGAAGTCCATCTGGACCCAGAGACTTGTCAGCCCGCAGCTCCATCAGTTTCCTACGTACTGCTTCCCTAGTGATTGTAATTTCACCAAGTTCCTCTCTCACCTCCACCTCCTGATTTACAGCTATTACTGGAATGTTTTTTTTGTATCCTCTAGAGTGAAGTCAGAAGCAAAATATTTGTTCATTTCATCCTTCATTTCCATGTTATCTAATACTCTAATTTTTTACTCATCATTAACCTTTTAGTCATTCTCTGCCGTTCTTGAAATTCAGACCAATCATTTGACTTGCCACTCATCTTTATGCATTTTCCTTAAGTTTGATGCTTCCCTTAACTTCCTAGGTTAACCACGGATGATGGGCCCTCCCTTTAGACTTTTTCTTTATGGTAGGAATATATACTTATGCTGAGTATTCTGAAATATCCCCTTAAATGTCTGCCACTGTTTCTCAATTGACCTATTCCCTAGCCTAGTGTCCTTCTTCACTTCAGCTAGCTCAGTTTTCATGCCCACATAGTTGCCCTTATTTACGTTTAAAATACCCACTCTTCTCCCTTTCAAACTGGGTATAAAATTTAATCATATTTTGGTTGCTGCTACTTAGGGTTGCCTTCACTCAGATCATTAATTAATCCTGTCGCAATACATAATACCAAGTCTAATATAACCTGCTCTCTGGTTGGTTCCAGAGCGTGCTTCTCTAACAAATTATTTTGAAAATATTCTATGAACTCCACATCCAGGCTATTACTGCCAATCTGATTTTTCTAGTTTATAAATAGATTAAATTCACCCATGATTATTGCCGTCCCTTTATCACAAGCACCCAATATTTCTTCTGGTATACTTTTTCCTAAATTGTGATTAATGTTTGGGGGCCTGTAGACCATTCCCGCTAGTGATTGCAAAATAGCACCTGTCCTGCCATCGTTACTTATGTTATTTAGTTAACTGAATTTAATTACTCACTTAATTAACTTAGAATAATTCCTATGTATACCACACATCTTTCCCCCATGCACCAAATTTGCACATGAACCTAATTGGCTTCTCTCTGTCTCCATCTCATTCCTGCTTATTCGCCTGTCTCCTCATGTACCCCTTACTGATCATGTGGCTTGAAAAGCCTGTCTGTTTTATAGGCCACCTGATAAGTCACTAACTAGTTTAGCTTCCTGCTGCAGTAATTAACACCACTTGAACCAACTGCTTTCAGATGATTGCCAGATAACTGCCACTTCAGACAGTTCTCTATTTAACAAGCTAACCTAACTTACTTGAAGGTTAGTACTATGTCAGATCTTGATTCTTAATCTATAGTTAAAACCTGAATTTACCAGAACTTACCATGTGAACCTAATTTGTTACTCATTCAATCTCTGCCTCACTTTGAAGTAGTCGCCTGTTTCCTTGTGTGCCCTTTACCGATCTTTGGGCTTGGCCAGTTCAGTCAGCAGTGGTACTTCTGAGCCACTCTTCGTGAGGACAGTTCGTCCAATTGGTGTTCAACATAGAGGAGTACTGATTCGTTAGCTCAGGTTGAGGAGGCCACTAGGTGGTAATCAGCAGGAAGTTTCCTTGCCCGTATTTGAATTGAGGATTTATACCACTGAATAACAAAGGACTGTATAACAATGTTGAGGACTGATAATCACTGTGCTGCCGCCTCTAGTGGGCCTGTCCTGTTGGTGGGACAGGACATACCTAGGGATGGTGATGGTGGTTTCTGGGACATTGTCAGTAAGGTATAATTCAGCTCTCCCAATTTTGGCTCAAGCCCCCAGCTGTTAGTAAGGAGGACTTTTCCGGGTTGACATAGCTGGATTGGCCATTGTTGCTTCCAGTTTCGAGGTTTGATGCCGCGTGGTACAACCACATTAATTTCTTCTTGTTGGTTTTGTAGCAGTTTGACACAACTGAATGGCTTGCTAGGCTATTTCACAGTCAACCACATTGCTGTGGTTCTGGAGTCACATGTAGGCCAGACAAGGTAGGGTGGCAGATTTCGACAACAATAGTTTTGTGGTCACCATTAGACTAGGCTTTAATTCCAGTTTTATTAATTAAATGGGATTTGAACCCATGTCTCCAGAGCCTGGGCCTCCGGATTAATCCAATGACATTATCACTACACCATCACCTCTCCTCTGCTGGTTAAGATTGTGAAAGGTTTTGATAAGGTAGATGTAAAGAAGTTATTTCAATCATGGGGGAGACTATAACTAAGGGCCATAAATAAAATAGTTACAAATAAATTGAATAGCGAATTCAGGAGAAGCTTCTTACCCAGCGAGCATATGGGATATTCCACATGGAGTAGTTGAAGATAAATAGCTTAGAAACATTTAAGGGGAACCTAGGTAAACACATCAGGGAATAAGGAATAGAAGGTTATGGTGACAGGGTGTCATGAAAATATAATAATTTTCATAATATTATTGTGATTTATTGTAAAGGTGGGTTAATAGTGGGGTTTGGATTAGCTTCTCTGTGTGTAAGTGTGTTTCTGTAGGTTTTAATTGAATTGCAGACAGCTAGTCTGGAGCTTTTGAGTTATCAAAAGGGAAGCTAGGTTTGAAATGCTTAATACGTAAACATTGTTGAAGTTTTAGGATGTGAAGTGTGAGGAACATATGCATTTTTAGATAAACCAAAGTAGTTTGAATTCAAAAAGATGATGGGATGTTACAGCTAGCCATAAGAAGTTAAGCCAAAGATTACCAATAAAATGAGTACTAGGAAAGATTTATTTTATGAAAAAGTAAAGTTGCAAAGACATATTGGGACAATGGAATTTACATTAAAAGTTGAGAAACAAGAATAAAGGAGATGTGACTATGTATAAGGAGAAGGCATTCTAAGATCTAACAAGTGTGAAGTGCCTCCAGTCTCTAGGTATCAAGTTGCTATCTACAGGAACCGAAGCTAAGAAAACTCATTGTGAATATCCCCATCTAGGATATTGTGTGCTTTGTCTGGGTCTGTTGAAATCTATCTTGTTTTAACAGAGATATAACTGGGAGTTAGATTAATTAGGGGAGTTTGGAGTTATTATAGTGATTTGTAGACCTATGTATGCGCTTAAACTCTTTTCTTCTATTAAAAATGTTAAATTTAGTTTTGCAAAAAAAGAACCCTAAGACTTGGTGAACGTATTACTACTGAATTCAAAGCATGCATCTTAAAATAAAAATATAAATTGCAAAAACAGTTGTGGCAGCTGTTTCAAGTTTCCCTTTGGGATTTGAGCAGCTCAACATTTACCATCCACTGTGCCATAATAGGGGTTAAATGAAGAGAGATGGGAGATTGACATATTGGGCGGAATAGCCTGGTCTGTGCTGTACATTGTGTAATTTTTTGTCTCATCCTTGCTGTTGAAATTTAAACTTTTAAAGAAAGTTCAATGCCTTTATGGGGATTTGATCAAATGTGTGGAAATGTTTAATTAATTATCATAATTAGCAATAGTAACAGGTGTCTGACTTAACAAATGAGCAATATTGAATTGGTCATTTAGTTGGTAATAGCTTTTTGTCAAAGTTAGTACTACCTCTTTTACTTTAATAGTTAATGGATGTTGTTATCAATTAAGAGGTAATATCTGCCCCCTTCTTAAAGGGCCATTAGTCATAAACTATAAGACAAGCAAAAATTAAAAGGAACTTAACAAATCAAATCAAATTTGATTCTGGTTGTTGAATCATTTCAAGTTCCACCCAACTCCTATCTCCCGCACTCCCTGATACCCCCTTGACATGGAAGGCCTTAAGGTGAACATCACATGCTCCCTTTCCAGGGACATTCTGATACGAATGTAACTGCAGACGTGAAGCAGGCATTCAGGTCGATTGACTTCTCTCGACGCCCACTACCTGGGTCTGTTAATGCTGTACATTAGTTCTACTTCTGAATGCTGTTTTTTGTTGCGGCAGCAACCAGGATGTCATTGAAAGGGGCTCCAATATCTGTTTAAAAGCATAATACTGCCGGTGCTGGAAACCTGAAATAAAAACAGAAAATGCTGAGAAAACTTAGCAGGTCTGATGGCATCTGTGAAGAGAAGCAGAGTTAACGTTTCAAGCCCAATATGACTCTTCTTCTTCGGAATGGAGTTTTCTTCATTTCTTTCTCCACAGATGCTGTCAGACCTGCTGAGTTTTGCCAGCGTTTTCTGTTTTTATTTCCAATATCTGCTTACAAGGCAATCCTATGATTTAAAAGCCAGTTATACTTTTGTGTTATTCTGAAACAGACATTTCAAAACAAAAATAAATAACCTGATAGTAATTTCTCTGCTGAATAGAGTCCAGCTTCCTGGTCCCACTCCAAGATCTGTCAGTATTTTAATTATCTGTGTTGTTTTGAAGCAAATTCATAGATACTTTGTGACAATACTAATGATAAGGAAACATTTTTTAAATGTAATTTTTAATTTGCAACTTTGAAAATTCTGTTTTTTTTTCAATTTTCCCTCTTATCATCACTGGTGATTTCTAATGTGCTTAAATATAGTTGTGTTCAACAGGACCAGCAGAAAACAAGAGGATTTAAATTTGTTCTTAGGAAATTGGTAATGCTGGCAGGCCCATGCTATGCGCTCTGAGTGATAATGGGCATTCTCCTTGAACTGCTGCAGTCCTTCTGCAAATACCACTTGCATAGAGATGTTAGGAAGGGAATTCCAGGATACTGGCCCTGTGACGACGGAGAAGTAGTGTCTGTATTCAAGTCTCAGAAATTTGGTTGACTCATAAAAGTCTGCTCGACTATCTGAGCACCCGACCATCTTTCAGACCAGACTTGATTACCTCCTGACCACCCAACTACCATTCGACCACACAGTTAACCCACCCAACTACCTCCCCAACCAAACCCACTACCCACCCACCACACAGACCTCCCCCATTCACTCCCCCGCTTGAGACCTTTAAAAATGAATACAGCAACTATTGTGAAAAGGGGACAAATCTGCTTCTTCCCCCAACTCTCCTACACTTGCTGGTCTAACCCTGGAGATGCCGTGCTGATCTGTTTCTGCTTCAGCTGGGAACAGAAGACTCGGCTGAAAATGAGTAGTATCGTCGTGTTGGAGAAAACCTCGTGAGCAGCGGCAGTTTGCCCAGCAGGAAGATTTGGGCCAATGAGTCCTACTCTCCTGCTTTGCCATAGCTTGGTGCTGTGAAAGATAGAGCAGTTGGATTCATTTTAGATTGCTGTAGCAAAGGCCCAACCCAAAGACGTAAGGTGAGCTTATTAAGGTCCTCAAGAGGTGCATGCTCCCCCTCTGTCACGTGCACACACACACACACACACATACACACACACGTACTCACCCACCCTCACTCACTCACCCACCGATCATCCCTCACTCTCCACCCACACTCACCCAGACATACTCACTCACTCACCCAGACATACTCACTCACTCACCCAGACATCCTCACTCACTCACCCGGACATCCTCACTCATCCAGACATCCTCACTCACTCACCCAGACGTTTTCACTCGCTCACTCACCCAGACACCCTCGCTCGCTCACACACCCAGACGCCCTCGCTCGCTCACACACCCAGACGCCCTCGCTCGCTCGCTCATTCACCCAGACGCCCTCGCTCGCTCACTCACCCAGACGCCCTCGCTCGCTCACTCACCCAGACGCCCTCGCTCGCTCACTCACCCAGACGCCCTCGCTCGCTCACTCACCCAGACGCCCTCGCTCGCTCACTCACCCAGACGCCCTCGCTCGCTCACTCACCCAGACGCCCTCGCTCGCTCACTCACCCAGACGCCCTCGCTCGCTCACTCACCCAGACGCCCTCGCTCGCTCACTCACCCAGACGCCCTCGCTCGCTCACTCAAACAATCAATCACAAAATCGGCTTGGAGGTGAGGTGCGATGATAGCTGGAGCAAAGCCTGAGGCCTAATGTTAATGGCCACCCAGGGGATAACGCAGGGTGAGCCAGGGGAGAGCCAGATGAAAGCAGCCAGTCTAGAGCACAGCAGACGGGGGAAAGTGGCCGCAGCCGGGCCAGAGTACCGGCAACCATGGGAAAGCATGGTGAACGTGTGCTCCAGAGGCATTCTTGCTCTTTCTAGCTTCAAATACTCACAGTTGCCTGTGTTCATTGCTCCTCACTATTGAGCCTATCAGCAGCAGACGTAGGAGAAAAGCAGTCAGCGATTGGAAGAGCAAGCCCCCGAAGAAATCTTCAAACTCACTGAGCTGCCTTACTTGCATTTTCAACTATCGATCCAGGGTCCAGTGCGGGCCATGGGTTGAACAAGCCTGGTATAAAATGTTCCCTCTCCTTGGGTACTGTACCCTTCACTTTCAAAGTTGCGATCATAATCCCTCTCATAAAGCCACCTTTGCCCTTGAAAACCCTCACCCCACTTCCTTCCACA
The DNA here is from genome assembly GCF_017639515.1 of Carcharodon carcharias. Taxonomy (NCBI): domain Eukaryota; kingdom Metazoa; phylum Chordata; class Chondrichthyes; order Lamniformes; family Lamnidae; genus Carcharodon; species Carcharodon carcharias. The sequence goes on from NC_054485.1 coordinate 12,266,116, forward strand.
AAGCTACTGAACATTACTGCCTCCCAAACCTGTGTAGGTTTCCACCCTGCTTAGCATTGAAATGACTCCAAACAAATGACAATTTCTATGACAGTGACTGTGGTGTATTATCCCTCCTAAATCTCTGCAAACTTTCAAGTAGTCAACCATACCATCTCCTGTAATGCCACTCTACCAGAGACGAACACAAAATTTAGGTTGATACTCCAATGCAGCACAGAGGGAGCGCTGCACTGACTAAAGCCACAGTCTTCAACTCTAATCACAAACTCCTCACCACCAACACCATCCTGCTCACTGACCACTTTCTCTGATTAAGTTACATTGTTTGCAACCTCAGTGTCCAATTAGACCTTGAACAGAGATTCCAAGTCTTATTTCCTCTCCATTACAAATACCGCCCACATCCATGTTCCTAATATTGCCAAACTCTGCTCCCACCTGTAGCCATCTGCTGAAACCCTTATCCATGAGCTTATCACCTCCAGTTTCAACTGTCACACTCTGGCCTTTGTCTGCTTCTCGTCTTCCACTCCTGCCCTATCCTCACCAATTTTCCTTGGTTCCTGATTCTCCAGTACCTCAAATTTAGAATTTGCATCCCATGTTTAAATCTCCTGTTCGCCTTACTGCTATAAACCTCTATTATCTTCTCTAACCTTACAACCTCCACCTTAAACTCTCCATTCCTTCATTCCTGTCTTGGGTGAATCCCTCCTCTTTTTGCCCCTTTATTAGTGGCAGTCCCTTCATCCACCCAAGCCCTGTGCTGGGGAATTCCTTCTTTTAAACCCCTGTACATTTCCTCTCCTTTTTAAGACCCTTCTTAAAATTTGGCCATTTCTCCTATTATCTCTTCCTCTGGCTCACCAACCATTTATCCTTAAGCTTCTGTAAAACCCCGTTGGATATTTTTCATATTAAAGATGCTGTACTGCTTTGGGTATGTGGGAAATGAACTGAGGAAATGAGTCCCTCTGCCCCTCCTCTGCTCACTGTTCTAAAAAGAAAACTGGAATTTTGCTAGAAATACTGATCATAGAAAATGTTCCCATGAAATTTTGGATGTTGCTAACATCCACAATTCTCCCCCTCTGCCACTTCTTGTCTAAAATTGTAACAATTTAAACACAATCAAGTATCAGCAAAGCTATGAGCAAGGTTACTTGCTGATTATTCTGGATTCCTCTGTATGCTTTCACGGAAGCCTTAGTTTGAGGTTAAGGTTGTATTTTAAATAATTCACTAAATTAGTCCTTCCTCAGCCCACTTTCAAAGTTAGAAAAGTTCCAGAATTAGGTTTGGAGCCAAAATTAGCAGACAGATTTGCCTCAATCAATTCTTCTAAAAGAGCTAACTATGCACAAATTTCTACTTGAGTTTCAGAACTTCTTGATTCAATAAATTAGGGCTATTTAATCCTTTCATTTCTACAACATCATTGAAAACTCTTAGAGATATACTGTCACTTGCTTGTCCTGCTGTCTACCCTTAGGTAGTTCCTTAGATAATATCAACACCCCTTTGTCCTTTTGTCTATGACGTCTTTGGCAATCTCTTCTTTGCCTCCACCTATCACTGGCCCTCTATCCAGCTCTACCTGTCCCAGCCCCCTCTACCAGCTTATATTTCACCACATTTCTATATTTCTTTAGTTCTGATGAAGAGTCATACGTACTCGAAACGTTAACTGTGTCCCTCTCTGCAGATGCTGTCAGACCTGCTGTGTTTTTCCAGCTATTTTTGTTCTTGTTTGAGATATACCACTGTTGGTCTGAACACCAATTTAAGGATCATCCTTTGAGAAATCTGCTTAGTTTGACACCAAAGGCCGTTATTGGATGACTTTCAAGTTTGATTCTTATTCATTTTTTTTTATTCTTTGATGGTATGTGGGCATCATTGGCAAGACCAGCATTTGTTGCCTGTCCCTAATTGAGTGGTCCTTGAACTGAGTGGCTTATTAGGCCATTTCAGAGGGCAGCTAAGGGTCAACCACATTTCTGTGGGTCTGGAGTCGCACATAGGCCAGACCAGGTAAGGATGGCAGATTTCCTTAGTGAACTAGATGGGTTTTTATAACAATCATGGCACCATTACTGAGACAAGCGATCAGAATGGCCGTTGTTGGTATTTGAGTTCAGTAAGTTATACGCTATTCTCTTTTTTTCACGTATTGCGAGTTCTTTTCGCTTCATTTTCTCTTTCACAAGGAAAGGCAGGATATTACAGGCATGGCACCTGTTCACGAATAATGTCAATGTTCCTCTGTAATCAGGTGGTGCTCAGTGTGCTTCAGTGGAGTAGAGCTAATTGATTTCTGCTTGCTTTTCAAATGGAATGCTCCTCTTGCCTGTAGCGGGCAAATATCTGCATGGAACTGTTTGGTTTCTAGATGTACTGACTGCAGCAATCAAGACTCCATCATTTCAGTGTCTATTTCTGCACCTATCACTACCCAGTGGTGCATGTGGTAGGGATAGGAAAGTGGGACTGCTATTCACTGCATAATGCTGTGTCTAGCGGATTCACTGAGAACTGGGTACATTTAGCCTTCGAAGGTGAGACTTAAATGCCAATTAGTTCTGGAATTTAAACTTGGTTGGGTAGTAATTGAACCTCATTGTGTCTGTTTTAAGGGTGCAGAATGGGTGCAGTTAAGTCCAATTTCAGGAGACCAAGGCCATGATATTCCAGCCCCACCAGCGGCGGACATCATCACAGCTGTGATAGGAAAATTTGAAGAGCGGTCAGAATAGACTTTTGGCCGGTCTCCAAATTTCCAGTCCTGCCCGTCATGATGCCCACCACTGGCCAGGCTGGAAAATCCCGCCCCAAGGTTCTGCACCTCAAGGACTTCTGAACAACATGCAACCTGAAATTGGTGGAACAGTTTTTCACACAATTCCACAAAAGAAGCATCGGTCCTCAAGGATTTGTAAATGAGAGACTCCTTCCATAATCAACCCGCATCACCCTTTGCCCTCCCCTCATTCCCCAGATACTCACTTGAGGCCTCTGATGATAAGGCAGGCATCCCAAAAATCATTGCAGAAGAGTGAGCCAGCTGGAGGCGCCAGCAGCTCGCCCAGATGATTTAGGCCCAAAGCCTAATTTTGGATCAGCTTTGGTCTCCCAGTTTGGGTACTGGTTGTGTATTGTCATCTTCACACCCATAACCAGGCACCAACAAATTTCTACTCCTCTATCTCTCAATAGTCTTACGTAAAGCTACCTGACTTCAAGAGATTGGCAGACCCAATGTTGATTATATTGAAGCCATCGAGCATTGCTCCAGCTAAGGCTTGAAGGTCAGCATCATTAATCTTTTCCTTAATGAAGTAAACACTCGGACTGAAGACCTGTTTCTTGCATGCCATTCTCGTAACATAGCAGTCATTTTTCCTCTCCCATTATAACACACCTTTTCACCTAGGGGACACTAAGGGAAACAGGCCACAAACTCCTATTTGTAATATCATTGTCAATTTGTTAGGGAGGGGAGCTGTCTGTTGTATTTTCCAGATGAAGTGGAAGGCTAGCATCTTTCACAAAGTGTAGGACTAGCCCTTGAGTAGAGTACCGAAATGGTATTGTCATGTCACAGTTTGGTTTACAGACTATCTCTTTTGACCTCTCTAAACCTACAGCTGTATGTACACACACACAACCAGAAGTAGATTCAGTAATTGTGTTCACCTTTGTTATTGGCAATTGTTGAAGTTCTGTATTTGCTGCAGCGCTCAATGAGTTTGTTTGTGCCCTACATTATTATGGCATTAGGGAATGAGTAAAGTGGGCAAAATCAGTGCTCTGTCCCTTGTGGGTGTATAGGTTAGAAACCCTCAAAACCTTTGGCTTGTAAGATTTTGGAACTGGCTGTTTGTGCATGTCTGTTTTATGTACTTTTTCATGAATACTAAAAGGTAATGCAGCAATTCAGGATTCTATAGAATTTGTTAAGTACGTTTCCACAAATTCCTACTTTAATACATGGATTAAGTACCATTGGGCAGTACCTTTTATAAGACACTCTGTGACCAATTCTTCCAAGCGCAGTCCTCAAAATAGTGATGCTGGTGAGGGATCTCGGAGACTTATGCCTATATGCACATTGACCCTTCAAGAACTGGGTTTCCCGGTAGTTTTCAACATACACCTATGATTGACTGCTCTTCAAAAGTAAATTATGTGTCCCTATTCTGGCAGGGAGGCTGCAATTGAGGCAAGTAAGGCTGAGGAACCCAACAGGCAGAAGTCCAATCTTAATGGCAGGAACTCATTAACATTTTGTAGCTCCACCTCGGACCTGGCAGCTGCTCAAATGGACAGCCTGCCAGCAGGCAGCAGGAAAAGCCAGTGACAGGAGGTTGCAGCTGGAGAACATTGAGATCGTACCTGGCAAATGGGAGGGGTGAGAGGAAGTTCCAGTTGACAATTTAAGAATTGGGGCATGTGTCATGAAAATACAATAATTTTCATAATGTTATTGTACTTTATTGTAAAGATGGCTTAATAGTGGGGTTTGGATTAGTTTCTCTGTATAAGCGTGTGTGTGTTTTAATTGAATTACAGACAGCTGGTCTGGGTGCTTTGATGTGTCAGAAGGGGAACTAGGTTTGAAACGCTAAATACGTAAACTTGGCTGAAATTTTAGAATGTGAGGTGTGAAGAGCATTTGCATTTTTAGATAAACCAGAGCCGTGAATTTCTAAGAGAATTTAAGGTGTTACACCAAGCCAACAGAGGCTAAGCCAAATAATGTGTTATTTTTCCCAAAGATTTTCCCAAATATGAGCCCTATGACAAGTTTATATTGTGGAAAAAATAAAATTGCAAAAACATATTGGGACAATGGGATTTACATTAAAAAGTGAAAAGCATGTATAAAGGAGATGAGGTTATGTGTAAGGAAAAAGGCATTCTACGATCCAACAGGTGTGAAAAGCCTCCAGCCACTATGTACCAAGCTGCTGTCTCCAGGAACCGAAACTAAGAGAATTCATTTTCAATATCACTGTCCAGATTATTGTGTGCTTTGCCTGGGTCTTTTGAAATCTATGGCCAGGATTTCCCGGTCGGCGAGTGGGGTGGGGTGGGGGGGTGTTTTGGCGGGGGGGGGGGGTGCAAGGCCCACTCTCCAACGCGTAAAATGACGCTGGATGACGTCAGCCAGAACCCCCAACGTCACCGCGCCTCATTTCAATTTTCAGGTCAGCGGGGTCTCAGCTGTGCGCCCGCCAACAAGTCAATGGCCAATTGAGGCCATTGACAAAGTAATTAAAGGGCCTGCCTATCCAACCTTAAGGTTGGTGGGCAGGCCAGGAGCCCTGGCGGGCTTAAGAAAAAGCATGAAACCTCATCCACGGACAGGATAAGGTTTCATGTAGGTTTTAAAATTTTTAATAAAATTGTCAATGAAACTGATGGACATGTTCCAACTCATGTGACAACTCATGCTTTTGAAATTTTTTCTGACAAGAGCCGATCTCCCTGAGGCAGCACTTAGCCTCAGGGAGATGAGTGCGCTCTTTCACGCGCATGCGGGCTCAGGGAATCCACCCCCCCCTCCCCCGCACAGGGAGCGCATAGTGCTTCCTTACGTATATCACGCTGGGCGGGCCTTAATTGGCCTGCCCACATAAAATGGTGGCGCACCCCCAATTGGGGGCACCGATCGGAGGCATGCCTCCATGTGCCTGACCCTCAACTTCCCTCCTGACGGAGGGGAAAGTCTAACCTATATTGTTTTACTGTTGCCTTAATAGAGGTGTAACTGGGAGCCAGATTAATTAAGGGAGCTATGAGTTATCATTGTAGTAATTTGTAGACCTATGTCTGGGCTTAAAATCATTTCTTCTATTAACAAATGTTTAATTTAGTTTTGTAGAAAGCCCTAAGACTCAGTGGACTTATTACTACTGAATTCAAAGCATGCATCTCAAAATACAAATTGCCAAAACAGTTGTGGCAGCTGTTTCAAGTTTCCCTCTGCGATTTGAGCAGCTCAGCATTTACCATCCGTTGTGCCATAACAGCAAGGGAGTGGTCGGAAATCGCAAGAGCTGTGGGGAGGTGGAGGTCAGAAAGCTGAGGGAGGGTTGGGGATCAGGGCTGGAAGAGGCCAAAAACTTTTGCGAGGTCCAGAGGGAGCACTCCAGCTCCTGAATCCTGGCCCACAAGGAGTCACTTATTTTGTGGAACTGGCAACTCCTGACTTCTTTTCAGTGCCAAATTTGCTGATCCCCAGGGAAACCATGCAGCAGCAATCACTTCAAATTGGGCTCCCAATTGCAATGTAGGAGCCCAACTTTAAGTTGGCTGTGAAGTGATGAGGAAGACAAAAGTGGTACATAAATGTGAGTTCTTTCTTTCTTTGTACAACTTGTACATATCAAGGATTTGAAATGTTGAGTGTTGTAGGCTGTGGTTACGGGGATCTTGCAGAGTAATAAAGGACCTCGATATTCTGACTACCCTCTAAAATCACAAATATGTAACATTTGATATTTGTAGCTGATTCTGTCATCACAAAACAGCATGATCCCACTCAGTTTTGTTTCATATTTCACTGAAGCCAATGCAAATAAAACAAAATTCCTGATGGCAAACACTTCATTGTTGTTAATTAAATTGATGGTATTGACCTGGAGTTGAAATTCATTGCCATTATTATTAATCACAGAACCAATGCGGGCACCCAAGGACCTCACCTTCTCCGAGATCAAGCCGAGACAGATCACCCTACAGTGGGAACCACTGGGATACAACATCACTCGCTGCCACACTTACTCTATCATTGTCTGCTACCACTACACCTTCGGAGTTGGCCACAACCAGACTTTCAGAGAGTGCAGGCGAACTGAATCAGAGGTCTCTTGGCTCACCATTAAGAATCTCCTGCCTTACAAAAACATCTATGTCAAGCTGATTCTAACCAACCCTGAAGGAAAAAGAGAAAGCAAAGAACATATCTTTCAGACAGATGAAGACGGTAAGAGCATTGTTATTTTTTTCTTTGTCATTCAAGCATGGCTGTTGCTTTCTCCTTCAGTGGATTGAGCAACAGCCTAAACTAAACTGATGTAAAAATGGTCTGGAAATGGTGCTAAAATGTGAATGGGCACTGAGAGAGAATCAGTTTCATGAAGGCTCCATTCTTCATTTCTCTCTTCTTCTCCTACCAACTGACTGAGATCATGACTTGACCAGCCAGGTCCCCTGGCTTTCAAATTTATACATATTAGTCTGCTATCTATGTCAAGCTATCCCTCAGCCACAGGGGCTGCCCAACAGAGATGGAAAGGAAACTGCAGAGATTTGTATATAAGAGCATAAAAGCACAATGCCAATTTCTACAAACTTATGGCTGATAAACTCATTTTTTTGATTATGAAGAGAGATTACATAAACTCAGCTTCTCTTCCCTGGAATAATGGGTGATTTTATTGAGGTTTTTAGGATTTTGAGAGGAATTCATGGGATAGACAGAAAGATATTAGTTTTCCTGCTGCTGGGGAAATCAGAGACAAGGGAACACAACTTTCAAATCAAAGCTCGGCCATTTCAAGAGAGAAGTTAGGAAACACTCCTTCACACAAAGGGTGGTAGAAGTGTGAAACTCTCACACACAAAAAATGGATTCCAGTTCAATTAATAATTTTGCTACCCAAGGGTATGTGCAGCCAAGGTAGATGGGTGGAGTTAAGATACAGATCAGCTGTGATCTCATTGAATGTCAGAACACAATTGAAGTGCTAAATGGCCTTACTCCTGTTCCTGCCTTTTTGTGTTCTCTTGTCATGGGTCATTTGGTTCCTCTTGGGTAAGGGCTGCAAACCCCTTGAAATGAATTAGTTAAGGCCAATTGAAACAGGAGATCAAGGAATGCCATCCATATTTATTATCAGTGTTAATTTCTCAGTGAAGGAAACTTCCAGACTTCAACAATTCATATACTGCCAAATGATCAATTTATCTTGTGGATTTTAAGATAAATTCCCTCAATTTATTTTAAACAGAATTCAAATTGATGCTCCAGGAAGTTGCTACCAGTAAGTGAGATCCAATGATTGATTGCATTACTGTAGGAAACGTTGACCTTCAGAAAAAAACAACATAATTCTTCTCTTTAAGCTCTTCTTACAGAACATTTGGTGATATAGTATTTCATTAAGCAACAAAGCACCTCATAAGCCAGTATTTTGCCAGTAGCCCTGACACAATTCAAAATTACTGATTTTTTGTTTGCTTTCCTGTTATTAAAATAACAGAATACTCAAAATGCAGAAACATTGGCTAGAATTTTACATGGTAGCCGTGGATGTGCGCCCGACCTGAAAGAGCATAAAATCTCACGAGAAAATCGCACGTCCCAACATTATCGAGCACTCACGCAATATTACGGTCAGTAGATGCACGTGCAACTCTTTCGAGTACAAACACGTTTCCATCTGTTTATACAGATGAAGTTACATTGTTTCATAGTTTGCCATTGAGATTTGAACTCTTGATCTTAGGGTTACAAACCCAGCACCATAACCACTTGGCTATTCAGGCCGAGCAAAGTAACCAAATGTAACTCTTTCGAGTACAAACACGTTTCCATCTGTTTCAGATGAAGTTACATTGTTTCATAGTTTGGCCATTGTGAGATTTGAACTCTTGATACTCTTTTGAGTAAACCTGTTTCCATTTGTTTCAGATGAAGTTACATTGTTTCATAGTTTGCCATTGTGAGATTTGAACTCTTGATCTTGGGGTTACAAACCCAGTACCATAACCACTTGGCTATTTAGGCCAAGCTTAGATGCACGTGCAAGTTGGAAGCGTGCCTGCTGACAATTAATTGGCCACTTAAGGCAATTAAAAGGGCAATTGAAGGCAATGTTACATTGCCTGTGCAATTTTGCAGCCATTTCATGGTCAACATGGGCAGGTGGCTAACACATTTTTTCACTTTTCTCATCCAAGAGTGGGACAGAAGGCAATCAAGTGAGATCTTGCTGCTGCTTTATTGCTGAGATTTCATACCTTTTCTAGTGGTTTCTTCTGAAGTTTTTGCTGTGTTCACTTTGTTTTGAGGACTTTTTTGTTTTGTCAACTCTCCAGAAGCATTTCTGCCAAGTGCAGCCTTCAGTGCCATCTCCATTTCAGCAGATGGGGATTGTGTACTCTGCTGGGAGGAAGAGAGGGGCAGGAGGGAGAGGAGGCCAGGTGTCTCCAGGCAGTGTCGCAGAGGGAAACCTTTGGAAGGAGAGGCACAGGCACAGGGGATGCAGGGAGAGTAAGGCAGAAGGGACCACAGAAGACTATGCTGCTACCATAGTATATAGGCAGCGATCCAACTACGTCAACATGTCTGAGATCCGCCGCCGCGGGAGGCTCAGCCTCTCTAGGGACACCTTGACATCAATATGCCAGATATTTGGACTGGAGATCGCCTCCAGCTGTGGGAGCGGGCACCCGGGCCAGTGCTCTAAAGGTCAGAGTAGCCCTCAAATTTTTTGCATCTGGACCTTTCCAGGGGTCACTGGGGGATCTGTGTGGAGTATCCCAGTCCACTGTACACAGTTGTGCCAAGCTCATCACTAATGCTCTGTTCAGACGGGTCCGCACATTCATTCATTCATTACCAGGCGGACCAAGCCAGCCAGGCTGAGCAAGCCAGAGGCTTCACAGCAATTCCTGGGTACCCCCCATCAAGGTGCCAGCGGGTCAGCCAGGTGCCTCGTGAATAAAAAGGGTCATCACTCCATGAACATGCAGATAGTATGTGACCCAGATTCTGCAAGTCTGTGCAAGGTACCCTGGCTGCTCCCATGATGCATACATCCTGCAGCATTCCCAGGTGCCAAGACTCTTTGTGGCTCCAGCTCGGCTGGGTGGTTGGCTGCCGGGTGACAAAAGATATCACTTGAAAAGGTGGCTCATGATACCACTTTGACAAGCAAGGACAGAGATGGAAGAAAGGTACAGTAGGAGTCATACCTCTACAAGGGCAGTGGTTGAGAGGACCATTAGGCTATTGAAGATGAGGCACCAATGCCTAGACCGATCAGGGGGTGCACTGCCATATCCTCCGGTGTGCTGGTCGCTTATCATTATCGTTGTCTCTGTGCACAATCTGGCACTGGCAAGGAGGGAACTGCTGGAGGATGAGGATAGCAAGGCAGCTCCACAGGCCCCAGAGGAAGACTCTACTGATGGATCTGATGAGGACCCTGGGCAGGAACAGGGTGAGGTCGAGGAGGCAGACTTAAGGAACCTTCAGGGAGGCAGGGACACCAGGGACGCGTTGATTCAACGTATCTTCAGCTAGGCTGCCAAGGCATGGTTTCCGTCTCGTTGCAAGGGCGCTGCCTCCATCACACGTTTAGTTTGAAGGAGAGAAGTGTACGTTTAAGATTTGTGCTTTAAACCTGAATAAAGGTAATTACAAGAGTATGAAGGCAGAGCTATCTTAAGTGAACTGGAAAAGTAGGTTAACAGGTAGGACTGTAGGGATGCAGTGGCAGACTTTTATGGAGATACTTAAGAACTCTTAGCAAAGATTTATCCCAGTAAAAAAGAAAGACTGTGAAAAGGATGCACCATCTATGGCTAAATAAAGAAGTTAAGGATAATATCTGTAAAGATTAGTGGTAGGTCAGAAGATTGGTCAAATTTTAAGAACTAGCAAAAAAATCCTAATAGAATAATAAAGAGGGAGAAATTAGAGTATGAGAGAAAGATAACCAGTAACATTAAAACAGATAGCAAGAATTTCTACAGGTATTTGAATAGGAAAAGAATAACAAAAGTGAGTGTTGGTCCTCGAGAGTGAGTCTGGAGATTTGAGAATGGAAAATAAAGAAATGGTGGAGGCGTTTATGTCTGTCTTCACAGTTGAAGACTTAGAAAACTTACCAAGGATACTTGAAAATCAAAAGAAGGAGGAACTTAAAAGAATCGCCATCACTATGGAAACGGTGTTGGGAAAACTGTCAGACCTAAAGGCTGACAAGTTCCCAGGACCAAGTGGCCAGCATCCTCGGATTTTAAAAGAAGCAGCTGCAGAGATAGTAGAGGTACTGATTATAATATTCCAAAATTCTTTGGGCAGAATTTTCTGGCTGACGTGCAGGCGGCGGAGCCCACACGTCAACGCTTAAAATGTCGCGCGAGCGTCCCAACGTCAGCGCGTGGCATCGTGATATTTTGGTCAGCGGGCACGCACAGCAGTGAGATGCGATTTTTAAATAAAACTCATGCACTGGCGGGATATGTGTACTCAGAGGGGCTGTTCCTATTTTCCATGAAGTTTTAATTACAGAAAGTGTTTTAAAGTTTCCTGTTTGATTGTTAGTAGTTCACATCGATTTCTAAGAGCGTTTGGTGTACTTTGAAACCAGTCTGCAGACAGTAATCTTTCTCGGGCCTGCAGCTTTCCAGAGGCCTCCATTTAGTCTGGGGGTATGGGTTCTGACATCTCCATTGGAGGCAGCTTCTCTGAGGTGGAAGGGAGGGATAAAATAAGGAGGCCAGGAGTGGACTATCAGCCTCCAGGGGAGCCACCTTTGGGAGGCCAGGCGCCGGCACAAGGGGCACAGGGCCAAGACGTTGTCCAAGGTGGAAGGGGCCGCAGAAGACACCACTATCCTGGCGAAGCAGCTACCTCAATATGACTGAAGTGCAGTGCTGAAGGAGGCTCCGACTGTCAAGGGAGACAGTCAACTATATCTGTCAGATGATTGGCCCTGAGATATCGCCTAACTGTGTGGGTGGACACCCCATGCCAGCAGTTCTAAAGGTCACAGTTGCCCTCCACTTCAATGCCTCTGGCTCCTTCCAGGGCTCGGTGGGTGATCCTTGCAGTATCTCCCAATCAGCTGTACACACTTGTGTCAAGCAGGTTACAGATGCTCTGTTCAGACGGCTATTGACCTTCATCCACTTCCTCTGCAACCAGGCAAGTCAGGCACAGCGAGCCAGAGGTTTTGTGGCCATTGCTGGCTTCCCCTGTATCCAGGGTGCTAAAGACTGTACACATGTGGCCATCAAGGCGCCAGCAGGTGAGCCCGGAGCCTTCATCAACAGGAAGGGCTTCTGCATGAACGTGCAGATAGTGTGTGATCACAGGATGCTGATTCTACAAGTCTGTGCAAGGTACCTAGGCAGCTCCCACAACGCCTACATCCTCAGACATCCTCTTCAGAGCTCCGGCTCGGCTGGATGGTTGGCTGCTGGGTGACAAGGGTTATCCCCACAGAGGGAGCACGCCCACCTCCACAACTATTTTCCCGTTCTCCACAGGAGTCACTAACCTGCTGTGCGGGCCTTAATTGGTCTACCACCGAATTGGTCGGGCCTGCCCGCCTGTCAAGGGCAAAATTTTACCCTTTAGATTCTGAAAGGGTCCAGGCAGATTGGAAAATAGCAAATGTACCACCTCGATTGAAGAAAGGAGGGAGACAGAAAGCAGGAAGCAATGGGTCAGTTAGTCTAACATCCATCGCAGGGAAATTGCTAGAATCCATTATGAAGGAGGCAAGATTCTTAGAAAACCATAATGGAGTCAGGCAGAGTCAACATGGGGCAGGATTTTCCCCCAGTTGGAAGTACGAGCACGCGGAGGCATGCCTCCGATCGGCGCCCCTGATCGGGGGCACGCCACCATTTTACGTGGACAGGCCAATTAAGGCCCGCCCAGCGTGATGTCCATATGGAAGTGCTATGCACTCCCTGTGTGGGCAGGGGGGATCCCCTAAACCCAAGAGTGCGCTCTTTCACGCATGCGCACAAAAGAGCGCACTCATCTCCCTGAAGCTAAGTGCTGTCTCAGGGAGATCGTCTCTACTGTACAAATTATTAAAAATAGAAAAAAAATCCCTGACATGTCCCCTCATGTGACACTGTCACATGTTCATAACTTTTTAAAAAATTTTATTTAAATTTTTTAAAACCTACATGAAAGCTCATCCCACCCATGGATGAGGTTTGATGCTTTTTCTAATTCCCGCCAGGGCTCCTGGCCTGCCTGCCAACCTTAAGGTTGGACGGGCAGGTCCATTAATTACTTAAATGACTCTGTCAATGGCCTCAATTGGCCATTGACAGGTCGGCGGGAGCACAGCTGATTTTGCTGAGCCCTGTCCCACCGGAAAATTTAAATTGGGTGCAGTGACATCGGGAGTCCCGCCCCCCCATTCGCCGACGGGAAAATCCTGCCCGTTGTTTTGTGAAACAGAAATTGTGGTAAATTAATTTATTAGAATTCTTTGGGGAAGTAACAAGCAAGGTGGATAAAGGGTAAGTAGGTGTGGTGTACTTGGATTTCCAAAAGGCATTTGATAAGGTGCCATATCAAACGGTACCACGCAAGATAAGAGCACATAGTGAAGGGGGTAACGTATTCGTATGGATAAATGATTGGTTAGCTAACAGGAAGCAGAAAGTAGGGATAAATGGGTCTTTTTTGAGTTGGCAAACCGTAATTCGTGGAGTGCCACAGGCATCATTGCTGGGGCTTCGACTATTTGCAATCTATATCAATAACTTGGAAAAAAGGACTGAATGTATGATAGCTAAATTTGCTAATGACACCAGGATAGTCGGGAAAGTATGTTGTCAAGAGGAGGTAAAGAGTTGACAAAGGAATGTAGACAGGTTAAATTTGGCAGATGGCGCATAATGTGGGAAAATGTGAACTTGTCCACTTTGGTGGGAAGAATAGAAAAGCAGTATAGTATTTAAATGGAGGGAGATTGAAGAACCTAGTGGTAAAGAGGGATCTGGGTGTCCTGGTACATAAATCACAAAAAGTTAGTATGCAGGTATAGCAAGTGATTAGGAAGGCAAATAGAATGTTGGTGTTTATTTCAAGAGGAATAGAATATAAAGGGAGGGGAGTTTTACTGCAGCTGTACAGGGCCTTGCTGAGATCACATCTGGAGTACTGTGTACAATTTTGGTCTCTAATTTGAATAATTGCATTAGAAGCAGTTCAGAGAAGGTTCACTTGACTAATTCCTGGGATGAAGACTTATTTGATGAAGAAAGGTTGAACAGGTTGGGCCCCATTGGAGTTTAGAAGAATGAGTGAGCAGAAAGACTTCAAAACTCATACCAGCTCCTAGGACACGAGTAAAAGCCTTGGTCAGGACTCTACAGCAGAAATCATTTCTGGGGACTGCAGCTTTCAGGAAGCCTTCCCTTAGCCTGGGAATGAGAGTTGTGCTTGCCACTGGAGGCACCTCCTCTGAGGAGGAAAGGAGGTCCAGGAGGTGGGGGGAGGCCAAGAGTCCACATTCAGCCTCCAGGGGAGCCACCTTTGGGAGGAGAGGCGCAGGCACAAGGGGTGCAGGGCTAACAGGAAGTGCAAGACAGAAGTGGCTGCAAAAGACGCCAATATCCTGCTGCCAGGGTTTACAGGCAGCGAAGCAGCTATTTCAATATGTCTAGATTCAGGGCTGAAGGAGGCTCCATCTCTCAAGGGAGATGGTCACTTCTATCTGTCAGATGATAGGCCCTGGGATCTCCAGAAAATGTATGGGTGGCATCCCATGCCAGTGGCTCTAAAGTTGCCCTCAACTTTTATGCCTCCGGCCCTTTCCAGGAGTCGGTGAGTGATTTCTGTGGAGTCTCCCAACCAGCTGTCCACGCTTCTGTCAAGCAGATGACAGACACTCTATTCAGGCATGCATGACTTTTATCCAGCACCGCTGGAACGCTGCCAGTCAAACAGAGCGAGCCAGAGGCTTTGCAGCAATTACTGGCTTCCCCTGTGTCCAGGGTGCAGTCAACTGCACACATGTGGCCATCAAGGCGCCAGCGGGTGAGCCCGGTGCCTTTGTCAACAGGAAGGGATGCCATCCAAGAACAGAGGCTGAACAGTGGTACAGTAGGAGCCACGGCACCACAAGGGCGGTGATGGAGTGAACCATCAGTCATCTCAAGATGCACTTCCGATGCCTGGACCACTCAGGGGGCGCACCACAATACCCCCCCCCAGATCGTGTGTCACTGATAGTGGTTGCCAGCGCTCTCCACAATCTGGCGCTGGAAAGTGGTGATGCATTGGCGAGGAAGATGTGGACACAGTTGCTCCGGATGCACCCGATGAGTCTAGCAGTGAGTCCCAGGATGAGCATGCACAGAAGAATACTGAGGGGGTAGACACTGCCCGGGGCATACTCAAGGAAGGCAGGGATACCCTGGAGGCTTTAATCCAAAGAACCTTCAGCTAGCCCACCACAGCCAGGGCTGCAGGCTCCACACTCAATACCTGAGTGCTAAATCAGCCTGGATAATAACATTAACTAAGGCCCTTGTTAATAAAGCTCAATATTAAGCAACTCACTCATAACATCATGGCTTTCCATACACATGCAGAAGTAAGGAATCACCCTGAGGCATGGCAACATGTCAAAATTTATTGAGCAAACAAAAGTAAATTCATAAAGCAAAACTAAAACGGTGCTGGACATCACATCAAGTCTTCAACTAAGTACTATGGGCCAGCATATTCCTAAATTTTTGCCTGTAAGCCTCAGAAGCCAACTCATATGTACTCAGAATAGCCTTTTATTACTGCATCATAATCCACAGATACTTCTTTTGATAGTGATTTTTTGTATACCTCATGAGCTCTGCTTACAAACCTGGATTGTAAAAGCTATGTCCAGATTTCTTGTGACCATTTCATTTGCTTAGCTATCTTCTCAAACAAAATAAAGAATGCCTCTACATCACTTTCCTTAAACTTCAGAAGAGTCTACACAAATTTAAACATCTCCCCACTGGGTTTTAGGTTGAAAGTGGTCGTTTCAACATCAGAACCTTTCTCAGCATCTGAGGTGTCTTTTTTAAGGTCCAGCTTTTTAAGCTGGTATTCTCTTTTCCTCTTCCCTCCTTCGATATCTTCATTTCCAATCCCCTTTTCTGTCTTCTTTCTCTCTCCTGCCTTTCTGCTTGCTCCCTTTGAAATAGTCTTTCTTTTTCGTTTTCCTCCAATTCAGTTCTTTTCAGTTCTTTTGTTTGTTCATGTTCAAGCTTCTTCATTTGTAACTGAAATGTCATTACCTCCAATTGTGATTCACTAGTTTCAGGTATCCCTTCCAATTTCAAATGCTGTGCTATTACTTAGATTCTGTCTGCTTTCTTCGCCCCTGTGGTTAATTCTAACTGCAACTTATCCGCCAATTCTGTTAACTGAGCCTTAGTTACTTTTTGGAAGCCAATCAGAGTTACATCTACTCCCAGAAAAGTCGTAGCAATTGTTTAAGCCATATTTGCAGCCTAACCACTTTAAAATCCATCACCAACAAATCCTGAGTTCAATGTTATCCTTGTACTTGTTGGCTTAAGATTCACCAAATTCGAGCCAAGCAAGGACTTTTTAAAATCCTGGAAAGAGCCCACAGCTTTGTTATGATATGGCAGGTGGTATTTGCCAGGCTGACCAAATCCCAAAGGGAAACTTGGCCACGTTATCACAATGATTTTGCAATTTGTATTTAGTACGAGAAAGTTTGTGCACTGAAGTCAGAAGTAATGAGTCCAGGAAAAACAAACTTAATAACTTTGCCTTAATTATCTTGGCAGTTGTAAACATCTTATCTCATCCCTTTACAAATCAAACAACCTCTCAATTTATCAAAAAATGCAAATTCCATTCACACTGTATCTGCTGAGACTTCATCCTAGCTTACCCATTTCCATTTCAAATGCCTGTTTTACACCTTAGCCCTTTTGATGATTCAAACCTTGCAGTCTGACTGTCTGCAGTTTAATTAAACTAGACACACACACACACACAAACGAACGTAGATACACACAGTCCCCATAAGCCTGCTTCAGTATCCCACAGTAATATTAGGTGATAAATGATACTTCCTTTACAGCCTACATAATACTTTGGGTTCATTCACTCAATGACAGCCTTGATAAGAAATCTGAAACTATCTGATCCAGTTCATTCCCAAACTCCAGGAGAAAAAGGTCTCTTCCCCTTTTATTAAGGAAATGCACACTGCTGAATGGTAAAAATGTTTCTTGGCTTGTTTCTATCTTTCTACATTTCAGCATCTGAAGATAAAAAGACATGGAAAGACAAGCAAGTCCATTGAGCCTGTCCCATGTCATGGTCTAATGATTTACCACATTAAATGCTCTATATAAATAAAAGTAGCTGGTCTGACTTCTACACCATTACCTTCGCCCAGCTCCACACGACCACCACCATACATGCAATATTCATTCTCTTATTCATGACATTGCTAAGACCACTTATACCACCTTTGTAACATCATTCTACGACCAGTTATAGCACCTTTGTAGCACCATTCGACTTCATCACTGTCTCAGCTGATTTGCAACTGAAACCATCATTCATGCCTTCGTTACCCTTAGACTTTACTTTTCCAATGCAGTCCTGCTGGTCTTCCAGATTCTACCCTCTAAAAAATTGAGGTCATCCAAAACTCTGTTGCTCATGTCTTAACTCACACCAAGTTCTGTTCATCTACCACCTCTGTGCTCGTTGACCTACAGCAGCTCCTAGCCAAGCAATGCCTTGATTTTTAAAGTTTTCATCCTTATTTTCTAATCCCCTCCATTGGCCTTTCCCATCCCTATCGCTGTAATAGCCTCCTTCTCCTTTCCACAACCCTCTGAAATATTTGCGCTCTTTTAATTCTGGCCTCTTGAGCCTCCCCATGGCAGCAGTGCCTTGAGTTGCCTAAACCCTAAGCACTGAAATACCCTCCCTCCACCTCTCTACCTCGCTTTCCTCCTATAAGACCTACCTCTTTGGCCAAGCTTTTGGCCATCTGACCTAATATCTTATGTGTCTTGATGTTATATTTTATTTAATAATACTCTTCTGAAATACCTTGGGGCATTTTATTACATTAAAGGTGCTATATAAATATAAGTTGCTTTTGCTGGATGCTCTGACTTTATCTTCATCTGCCCAGCAATTTATTTCCTATGCCAGCCTCTATTCCCCCGCTCTCAAAAGATCAGGAAACCGTGAATCAAATGTGCAGAGCCTCACTTCCGAACCCTGGTATTCTGTGATGCTGTGCTTGGGCACTACATCTTCAATCCAACTCGCTCCTATGTCACGCTGCTCATAAATCTTTGCTAAAGGCCCAATGTGATGAGCATTGAAAGCCACTCGCAAGGAGGAGTTTGAATAAAACTAGAGCTTTTAAGCAAGATTTATAAACCTTTGAGTGGGATCAATGCAACATTTCCTTGGCTGAAATCTACTGTAGACCTGACATAATAAAAATTATAAAGAATCTGAAGGCTCATGTAGAGGCAGGTCATTTCAGCCGTCACCTCCCAGGAGAACCATCCTTATAAAGAACCATTGCACTCCTTGCCAATTCTCCTCCAAACTTCTCTTATATCTGGCAGCTTGTTGATTCAATTTTGCAAACATTCCCACTGAATATCCCACTTACAGTTTTCTTTTTTGAGAAGTAAATGGAACATTTGATTCACACACTCAATGGTTGATGACTTTTTTCATAACGGCCAAAATAATTAAATGGTACCTTGCCGGCAGCTGCATTTCTTGTCAAGTTTGCAAATTCTCTATGTTTAATCCCACATGTCATCCTGTAATGGGGATGCAAAGCAATGTTAGCAGCAATACAGGGAAGGTATCGGCAATAGGTATCAGTCTGTTTACTACAAATGTTGTGTTTGTTACCATTGCATGGTGAAAACTAATAAGCATTTTAATCACAGAAACAGTTTTTCCACAAATGTCTCACTCTAGAATATATTGACTGCATTCCCACTGAGCTGAAGGTTATTCTTTCCCCTTAAACAGGCCCTGATTGTCTCATAATGATTTTAGCATTTTTTTAATTGCAACTATAACAACCCTAAGGGAGTTTTTCCACTATGAGCAATTGTTGTTTGTCTATTGCTGTACTTCTGCTCCAAAATATTAACCCGTTCTTGGGTTCAAAAAGATTAACCAGTCTTAGTTAACTTAGACTGTCTCATTATCTGCAATTCCATATTTTTCTTGTCTAAACCTGTGCTGGGCTCTGTACTGCAATAATTCATAATCTTAAAGCACAGAAGGAGGCCATTTGACCAATTGTGCCTGTGCTGGCTGTTTGATAAAACTATCCAATTAGTCTCAAAAAACCCTGCTCTATTCCATGTCTAGCCCTGCCTAGACAAGTGGAATAAATGACTCTCCAAAACTTTTATGAAGGCTTCAAGGAGAAAGAAAGTTGAGGAACTTCCAAGTTAATTCTTAACTTATGTAGGTCCTGTGCATTGCATGCTAGATATCAATATATCATAGAGAATGGTGCCGCACAGTGGAAGATAATTTGACCCATTATGTCTATGCCAGTTCTAAGAGCTCTCCAGTTAGTCATACTCTCCTGCTCTATTCTCATAACCTTGAAAGCTTTTTCCTTTGTCCAGATCTATCTAATTCCCTTTTGAAAATTACTGTTGAATCTGCTTCCACCTGCCTTTCAGGCATTGCATACTGCTATGGCACGGCGGATGGTAAATGACGGGCTGCTGAAATCCCGGAGGGAAACTTAAACACCTGACAAAATGGTTTTTGCAATTTATATAGTATGAGGAGCAAATCTGAAATCAGGAAATGATTTCCCCGAATACTTGAGATGCTTTTATAGTAAAGCAAACATTTATTAAAGGAATAAAGGGAAAAAAAACACAATTATATTTAAACACAGGAACGGCTTCACACAATAAGCAGCACAAATCTTAACTACCTTCAGAGCTAACCTTTTCCTTTTCTGTTCAGCAGCTATCCTTATAGATTTTAAAATCTATAGAATTCCAGTAATTTTTACCACTGGGTCTTCTGGCCTGGTCTTTTCCACACTGTCGAATTTGGAGTTCTGACCAGCTACCCTGTTGTCTTCTGGGAGATCTGACCAGCTACCCCCATCTAGGCATCAGTATTTTCTTAAATGCATTTCTTCCCTTTGATCTCTCCATTGTCTCAACCAGTCTCTTCAGAAATGCTTTCTTCCCAGACTTGATTAGACTTGGCTTTACTTTCAGCAGCTCGTCATTTACCATCCGCCGTGCCATAGCAGTATGCAATGCCTGAAAGGCAGGTGGAAGCAGATTCAACAGTAATTTTCAAAACGGAATTAGATAGATACTGGACAAAGGAAAAAACTTTCAAGGTTATGAGAATAGAGCAGGAGAGTATGACTAGCTGGAGAGCTCTTAGAACTGGCATAGACATAATGGGTCAAATTACCTTCCACTGTGCTGCACCATTCTCTATGATATATTGATATCTAGCATGCAATGCACAGGACCTATATAAGTTAAGAATTAACTTGGAAGTTCCTCAACTTTCTTTCTCCTTGAAGCCTTCATAAAAGTTTTGGAGAGTCATTTATTCCACTTGTCTAGGCAGGGCTAGACATGGAATAGAGCAGGCCTTTTTCCCTTGGGATGTCCTCTTAGGCTGACAGCAACTGGGTCTTCTGGCCTGGTCTTTTCCACACTGTCGAATTTGGAGTTCTGACCAGCTACCCTGTTGTCTTCTGGGAGATCTGACCAGCTACCCCCATCTAGGCAGCAGCATTTTCTTAAATGCATTTCTTCGCTTTGATCTCTCCATTGTCTCAACCAGTCTCTTTAGAAATGCTTTCTTCCCAGACTTGATTAGACTTGACTTTACTTTAGCTCTTAGACTTGTAAAAACAAACCTACCCTTTCTTTACCTTGCTTACCCCTTTTTTTACAACCTGCATATATCTCCTTTGAACCATAACAACCCAATTCAAACAATTCCTGTTATTGCTTTATGTGAAACTCTGATTGGTTCACTAACATATCAAAACCGCTTCTTACTGTTGACTCTAAACCCTTGCTGTCACTTTAGCTCTTAATCCAATTACAGCCTGACTTCCAATACATAAGAAAATATGCCAGGGTTATTACCAGAAGAAAAATATTATTTTCTTGACAACCAAATCATAGTGAATCACTGTGTAAAAATAATGCCTCCTCATCTCTTCCTTAGTTCTTTTCCCAATCATCTTAAATCTGTACGCTCTGGTTATTGATCCTCCTGTCAGAGGAACAATTCATAATCTTAAAGCACAGAAGGAGGCCATTTGGCCAATTGTGCCTGTGCTGGCTGTTTGATAAAACTATCCAATTAGTCTCAATAAACCCTGCTCTACTCCATGTCTAGCCCTAGAGGAAACAGTTTCTCTCTATCTACTCTACAAAACCCTTCATAATGCTGAACTCAAAATTGCGTGGGTGTCAAGGCCAGCATCAACCCTTCAAAGCTAATGTGGAATTCATCAGATTATTTCCTACACACTGTGTCTGAAATAATGTGTTGGCCTGACTTGCAGTGAAAACTATGTTATTGAAAGGTGTTGAAAATGACAAGTTTAATATGGATTTTGAACTAGTGACTGGACCCCAAGCATGCATGTATAATGACAAAATTTGATGACATGTATTTGAATAATTTGGTTAGAGTAATAACAAGAAAGGTAAAAGTGATGGGCGGAATCATCCAGATTTGCACAAAGTATGATAGCGGGCATTAAAAAGAATGGTTTACCCGCCAGCTGCAATGGCGGCTTCCCAAGCTGTATCATTGTTGGAGCTGCATTCACCCAGGCAAGTGGGGAATATTCCATCACATGCCTGACTTGTGTCTTGTAGTTGGTGGACAGGCTTTGGGGAGTCAGGAGGTGAGTAACTCATCGCAGGATTCCTAGCTTCTGACCTTCTCTTGTAGCCACAGTATTTATATGGCTAGCCCAGTTCAGTTTCTGGTCAATGGTAACCCCAGGATGTTGATATTGGGGGATTCGGTGATGGGAATGCCATTGAACTTCAAGGGGCGATGGTTGGATTCTCTCTTGTTGGAGATGGCTATTGCCTGACACTTGTGTGGCGCGAATGTTATTTGCCAGTTGTCAGCCCAAGCGTAGATATGGTCCAGGTGTTGCTGCATTTGGACATGAACTGCTTCATTATCTGAGGAGTCGCAAATGATGCTGATCATTGTGCAATCATCACCGAACATCCCCACTTCTGACCTTATGATTGAAGGAAAGTCATTGATGAAGCAGCTGAAGATGGTTGGGCCGAGGACGCTACCTTGAGGAGCTCCTGCCATGATGTCCTGGAGCTGAGATGACTGGCTTCCAACAACCACAGCCACATCCATCCCATCCCAAAGGACATCATTCACTCTCTAAGACTCACCTTCATTGCCCTCATCCCCCTGGGACCACTTACCACCCACACATGCCAAACATACTTATCACCTGGCCTGGCAGGAGTCCTGCCTACACTCTCTCCATCTGCCTTCATGCAGGATAAGCTGGCACACAACAAAAGGAAGAGGTCACAGACTGGTGGAGGAATGCCTGAAATCAAGGTCCTCAGGGATTTTGAAAATAGTGTCATCCAAATGGCTGGTGAAGATCTGGACCATTCCTGTGCTGACAGTGAGGTTGGCAGTGCTCAACAAAGTGAGGATCCAGTAGTGCAACATCCATCAGACAACTATCCTGTGAGAGATGTGACCTGTTTCATAGGCCACAGCCATGCATTAATTATTATTATTATTTGAAATTTATTATTGAATCTGCTTCTACTGTCCTTGCATCCAAAGGTTTTGGTAAGTGAAACAACATTTTAATCCTCATGACTTTATTATTTGTTTCTGTGACTCCAGCTTGTTTAGATCATGGGGCGGAGCTCACGGTATCAGAGTATTCCGCCCGTGCAGTTTATTGAAATTCATGCTTTACTATGTTATCTTCCAATCACCATCCGTGACTGCTAAAGGTCCAAATCAGCCAGCGTTCACCTGCCCAATCTGACATCCACTCCATGTGCTATTTCCAGCAAGGATCACTAGACATGGAGTGGCAGTGAGAACTTTGGCTGGTTCTCCCATTTCCATATAGCTGAGGCTAGGTAGCTTCCCACCCGCTGCCCAGAAATTGCTAAGATTGGCAAACCCATCACAGAGAAGCAAGCAAATCTCAGACTGTCTGGTCTGTGAACAACTTCGTTATACATCTGGCAGTGCATTTAACCGAGAAAGCAACAGGAAGCTCACACTCTACACCAAGGCCTGAAGCCCTTTCCTTTAAAATGGCTCACTTCAGACAGGGTAAACAGTTCACTCTTGCTTTCATACAAAAGCCACTACATGAAGCTGATGTTTGGTTCATTTAGTTTTTAGTGGGTCACTGACCTGCAGTGAAAACCTATTGGCCCTGAGTCAGGAGGATTAGAAATCTTGACACATTGAAAAAAATGAGGAGACCCGTCGCATGATAGGGAACTCCATGTTCTGGCCAGGCTGTGCAATAAAATTGCTGCACTTCATGTCTGGCAGAATAACCTTGCTATAAGAAATAAAAGGGAAGCTATAAGTGAGTATGTCAGCAGTGTTTAAGACAGAAGAAAGGAAACCCACAAGAGTCACTTGGATCATCAATGCTGGAAGTTAAAGGGACAAGGACCTAATGATCTGTGAAATGGTTGGAACCAACAGAAGAAAGTTATCAACAAACATTTTCATTTTCTTTAAACAATGATTCGAATTGCAAACAATTATTTTAGTTTTGAAGTCTATAAATGTGAGTATTCAATGAGTTGAAGCCAATTCTGATCCTACAGCTTAAAATTGGAGCCTCACTAGAAAGTGGGGAGCAGACTTAACAACCGAATTGAAAGCAATGAGATTTAGCAAATTTTGGGCCTTATAAGTTGAAATTTGGTTTGTTAATTATCATCAACTCTGATGAAGTTATGCCAGAAACAAAATGCACAGGGGCCATTTTAATTTAACTTTGGCTGACAGTGAAGTATGGGTAACATCGAGCTGAATGGCCATTAAACGCCCCGCCCTGAAGTCATTGGTGCCACGCAGACAATTTATGCCCAGTTGTATCCCTAGTGGCGTTGGTTAAGGGAGAAATGTTCTCTTGGACACTGGTAGGAATGCCTGAGCTCTTTCAAACAAAGCCTGGGATTTTTTGCGCCCACTTCAACAGGCAGACAGAATATCAGTGTAATGGCTTCTTTGAAAAAGTGTTCCTCTGATGACACAGTTCTCTCTCAGTACCGAACTGGAAAGTCAGCCCAGATTAATGCATTCAAGCCTGTAGTGCAGAAATTTGCAGAACTTGCTGCAGAATCTGATATGCCAGATCCTGTCTTAATTATGGAAAATAACCATTTGAGATGAGTACAAGGGGGATTTGACCAACAGATCAAAGCTATGTGAAGACAGTTAGCATGGGGATGTGCATTAGATAGGCTGTTAAGCAGACAGGTGTGGAGAGCTTTCATCCTGTCACAGTGCAGGAAACAGGTCAAACATATGGCAAATCTTATGTTAAAATATTCAACTTTTGTGAAATTTCTTGGCATGATGGAGGACTCTGTCTGCCTTCAGTCTGAGGTCATAGCGCCGGCATGTCAATGCACTGAGGTCACTACTGGTAGGATGGGGACCGCCATGGAGACCTTGTTCCAGGATATTGGTCCTGCACTACCGCATGGGCTGAACTCCATCGCTGATGCCATGGTTGGCCTCCAACAGTGTCAACATGAGAGGGGTGCGGGGCAGCTCGATCTCACTCCAGCTTCCTGTTCTCCTCATGGAGTCAGCCAGGGGATGTCCAATACCCCTGGGAGGAAGGATGATCAGCAGGTTAACACCCCAGGGCCATCCACTCAGGTGACTCCGGGAGTGTCCAGCCCATCCGAATCCCCTTTTCCTGTGACCCCGGCAAATCCAGCTCCACTGGCCAAGGAAGGTGCCACTGCCACACAGCAAGACCCCAAAAGTAAGCCGAGCCCTCCAGGTCTCGGCCCTCCGGCAGATGCACATCAAGGTCATCATACACAGGGCATGGCAGACAGCAGACTGCCTCCATCTCTACTGCGAATGTTGGGGGAGCATCAAGATGTAGTGGCAAGATTTGAAAGGTTAAGAAGATGTAGTTGTACAGCCTGGGTGTTAATCATTTGTATGTAATTTTCACTTTCCCAAGAATATCACGTTCCCAATGGCTCCTTGTTCTGATGAATAGTGTTTGTGACACGCAAATGTGAAACCTTGGTCCCTGCACAAGATAAAGGCAGGTGTCTCAGTTAAGGACCTCTTTCCTGTGCTTAGTGCAATTTTCCCAGCACACAGATGGTGTGCCTTCTCTGTCACTGGACACATCAGTCATGCCTGCACCTCGGTGGGGCTTATCATTGCTGCCAGAGTGTCCTGGGCCTGCAGCACAGAGCTCCGTCATTCTCTCTGTGAGCTCCCAGCACCTGTGAGGTGCAGCTGGCCTCCCATCTCATCAGCATCTGTGTCTGGAGACAGTGTGGTCCTGAGGGACTCAGCACATGAAGGATGCCATAGGATTAGGAGAAGTTAAAGTTTCCCACTGCATCTCCATGATGTGATCCTCTTCACAGAGCACAAGCGAGGTGCCATCAGCCAGGCAGGAGTCAGATATTCACATAAGCTATATGAGGATCTATGGACTGTCCCCATTGCATGTTGTCATCATCCTCTTGGAATGTAGTGACTATGGGCATCCGCTGCATCTCCATGACAGGAGCCAAATCACAGAGGGAATGTGCCTCCCCGAATCTATCAGCAGGTGAAAATGCACAAAGTTGTGTGCTTTCACAAAGATAGCGTCCATGATCCCACGGATGCATTTGTGGGTGGAGGCTTATGATATCCCACACAGGTTACCTGTGGTGCGCTGAAAGGAGGCACTGGTGTAAAAATTGAACACTGCTGTCACTTTCATGGCCACGGGCAGTGGATACCCTCCATGTCCCCGTGGCGCCAAATCCTGCAGCAGGTGGCAAATGTGACCAACCAGTTCCCTGGACATGCGCAGGCTTCGCTGACACTGGTTCTCTGTCACCTATAGAAATGACAAGCACCATCTATAGATCCTGGGTCTAGCTAGGCGCTGACCAGCGAGGCCTCGCTGTGGCTGTTCCTCCCTCTGCCCAGTCAGGTGCCTCCGTTGCTCTTTTCTCATTCATATTCGCCCTCTTTAAGCCATGAAGTATACAGCTAGGACACCAGGCTCCATGCTCCTGATGTTGTACTCCTGCAGGATCAAAGAGAAAGACTCATGGGTGAGCTTGGGTGTCATCAGAACCTCCCTTGGTTCCTTAACACATCCCAGAGAGTGCGGGCCAGCACTTGGATGGTTAGATGGTCATTCCACTTGACCAACTGGCGACAGCTTCGCCCACTGGACTGCATGCTGTGCTCTCAGCTCAGGCACAGGCATTCTCCTAACTCGCACTGCAAAGCTGCACTGTTAGCTTGAACCATGAGGGAGACTGATCCAAACCTGAATGATGATATTGCAAGGGGCTGTGGGCATGTCCACCAGTGACTGCTGCATGGCTAACTTTCTCAAGGAGATTGTACAATATGCCCTGATGTCCAATTGTTCTGCAGTCCACTAAAACACTCATTAGTTTGCAGTCTGTGCCCGAGGGGTGATAAGTGAAAAATATTTGGTGCCACTTTCAGGCCTCTGTGTTGCTTGAGACAAGCTAAAGGCCCAACTCCAAGCATGTCAATGTGGCTGCACCTGAACTGTCTCATGCAGAGCAATGATCACTTTATACAGGGTTTCATCAATGCATGGTCGCTTCACCTCCACCCACGAACACCCCCGGCATATGCTTGTGCACTACTATCAACCGCAGTGCAGCCCTCACCCACCCCCAACTTGCCTCAACCACAATGTAGCTCTTGCCCCCCCAATGCTCCTCAACTGCAGTGCAGCCCTTGCCCACTCACAACCACCTCAACCACAGTGCAGCCCTTGCCCACCCCAACCCTCCACAACTGCAGTGTAGCCATTAACCCGGCACCACACTGTCAGCCGGGGGGAAAATGCGACTTGCCTGTTCCCTTGTCTGAATGTGCGGCACCTCAACCTTGAAGTCCAACAGGTGACCCTCATAAGCAACATTACTGTGCACTCACCTCTGAGTTCCCCTCGAAGTGCAGCTCTCCAGGTGTACACCTTATAAAACAAAAACAGAATTACCTGGAAAAGCTCAGCAGGTCTGGCAGCATCGGCGGAGAAGAAAAGAGTTGACGTTTCGAGTCCTCATGACCCTTCGACAGAACTTGAGTTCGAGTCCAAGAAAGAGTTGAAATATAAGCTGGTTTAAGGTGTGTGTGTGGGGGGCGGAGAGAGAGAGAGAGAGAGAGAGGTGGAGTGGGGGTGTGGTTGTAGGGACAAACAAGCAGTGATAGAAGCAGATCATCAAAAGATGTCAACGACAATAATACAAAAGAACACATAGGTGTTAAAGTTAAGTTGGTGATACTATCTAAACGAATGTGCTAATTAAGAATGGATGGTAGGGCACTCAAGGTATAGCTCTAGTGGGGGTGGGGAGAGCATAAAAGATTAAAAAAATAAATAAATAATTTTTTTTTCTTCTCTTTTTATAATGGAAATAGGTGGGAAAAGGAAAATCTATATAATTTATTGGAAAAAAAAGAAAAGGAAGGGGGAAACAGAAAGGGGGTGGGGATGGGGGAGGGAGCTCACGACCTAAAGTTGTTGAATTCAATATTCAGTCCGGATGGCTGTAAAGTGCCTAGTCGGAAGATGAGGTGTTGTACCTCCAGTTTGCGTTGGGCTTCACTGGAACAATGCAGCAAGCCAAGGACAGACATGTGGGCAAGAGAGCAGGTTGGAGTGTTAAAATGGCAAGCGACAGGGAGGTTTGGGTCATTCTTGCGGACAGACCACAGGTGTTCTGCAAAGCTGTCGCCCAGTTTACGTTGGTCTCTCCAATGTAGAGGAGACCACGTTGGGAGCAACGAATGCAGTAGACCAAGTTGGGGGAAATGCAAGTGAAATGCTGCTTCACTTGAAAGGAGTGTTTGGGTCCTTGGACGGTGAGGAGAGAGGAAGTGAAGGGGCAGGTATTGCATCTTCTGCGTGGGCATGGGGTGGTGCCATAGGAGGGGGTTGAGGAGTAGGGGGTGATGGAGGAGTGGACCAGGGTGTCCAGTGAAGCCCAACGCAAACTGGAGGAACAACACCTCATCTTCTGACTAGGCACTTTACAGCCATCCGGACTGAATATTGAATTCAACAACTTTAGGTCGTGAGCTCCCACCCCCATTCCCACCCCCTTTCTGTTTCCCCCTTCCTTTTCTTTTTTTTCCAATAAATTATATAGATTTTCCTTTTCCCACCTATTTCCATTATAAAAAGAGAAGAAAAAAAAATTATTTATTTATTTTTTTACATCTTTTATGCTCTCCCCACCCCCACTAGAGCTATACCTTGAGTGCCCTACCATCCATTCTTAATTAGCACATTCGTTTAGATAATATCACCAACTTTAACTTTAACACCTATGTGTTCTTTTGTATTATTGTTGTTGACATCTTTTGATGATCTGCTTCTATCACTGCTTGTTTGTCCCTACAACCACACACACCTTAAACCAGCTTATATTTCAACTCTTTCTTGGACTCGAACTCAAGTTCTGTCGAAGGGTCATGAGGACTCAAAACGTCAACTCTTTTCTTCTCCGCCGATGCTGCCAGACCTGCTGAGTTTTTCCAGGTAATTCTGTTTTTGTTTTTGTTTTGGATTTCCAGCATCCGCAGTTTTTTTGTTTTTATCTCTGTACACCTTATAAATGCTGTTGTGAAATGCACACCGACGCACTTGGATGGTCCAGCATGCAGGGATGATTGCAGTGAGCTGGGCTTATAATGATATGGAGATGTATTACAATAAAGTTCACAACGTGCAGTGACAGGAAACGTGGCCCGCCATTGACGGGCGGAGCAGACAATTGCAAACTGGTTTCTCAACATCATGAAACCAATTTTTGGCCTTTCCACCATAATGTCCACTCAAGCCCGCCATGACTCCCCATGCCAGCGAGCAGAGAAAATTCTGCCCGATATAAAAAAAAGTCAGTGGAGACCCCAGTCACTGCCTCCTGTAGATTTTGCTTCATTTCTTTCCTATCTGATTATGAACAAGCAAGAGAGTTGAAGTTGGAGGTCCCCCGCAATAAATGGAATAGATTTCTATTGCTGACAAGCCTAGATCTTATCCTTTTAATATTTTTGCTAAAGTCTCATGCCTCCAGAACATTTTAACTCTTGACTTTTGGCCGCCCTCCAAATTTTCCTGTCCCACCTGCGACAATGCCCACTGCTGACCGGGCCGCAAAATCCAGCCCTATTTGTCTGTGATTTCTACTGATGTTATAGGGGGAGATTAAGAGAGCCCTATAGATTTTCTCTCTTTTTTAATTGAGCTCTGTACTTCTACACTTTGATTTGATGTATAGTAACACCCTGCAGAGCCAATCAAACCATTAGACAATATTCTAAACATATGTTCTACTAGACCATACAGAATTTACTGTACGCTTCATTGCTGCACAGAAACCCACTGTTATATGTTTAGAAAATCACTTGATATGTGCCAGGTGCATTATCAGATTAAGCAAACTAGATGAAGTCTGAGTGGGATGTGATGAGTCATACTGTCATCCCAAACATCATTTTCTCAGTGACTGTACTAAAGAATGATGGGGTAGGTCCCTTTTCTCTTGAAAAAAGAAGTCTTGAGGGGTGACCAAATAAAGGTTTTTAAAATAACAAATGTTTAATAGAGTGAGTACAGAATTGTGGGGAAGAGCACAACTAGAAGTCATCAATATATGATAGCGCGCGCTTGACCCAAACGCGCATAAAGTTGCACGAGATTTCGGGGTGAGCATCCTGACATCATCGTGCACTCACACAATATTTCGCTCGACGGGCACACGCAAAAGTTAGAAGTGCGCCCTCTGGCAATTAAGCCTATTAACATCCCAATTGTCAGCGATTTTTCGTGGCCTGTCCAATCTTACGTTTGGTGGACGGGCCAATGGGCCAGGTGGGCTTTATATTTTTTAATGAAACCTCATTCAAGGGTGGGATGAAATCTCTGTTAGG
Organism: Carcharodon carcharias; assembly: GCF_017639515.1. Lineage (NCBI taxonomy): Eukaryota > Metazoa > Chordata > Chondrichthyes > Lamniformes > Lamnidae > Carcharodon > Carcharodon carcharias. The sequence continues at coordinate 12,296,150 of NC_054485.1, forward strand.
TTCTAAAATAAAAAGAAATATCTGGGGGCTATTTTTTTATGAGATATGCTTTCAGGTGCTTGATTGTGCTGTATGGACATTGTTTTGCAGTATTTTTGGGCTTATTTTCTTACTTGCAGGTCTGCAGCTCCCTGAGGCAGCTGTCTGCCTTCAGAGAGCTCTCTTGAAGCGCTCACCCACGCTCGCGGTGACGTTGGCGCCCACCATCTTCCCGCCCCCAATGGCAGTGCCAAGCCTTTCTCTGGGCGCATTTCATGCTGGCTGGCTGTTAATTGGCCAGCCAGCATAAGATCACAGTCGGGGGCCAATTGAGGACAGAAGCGCATTTTGCATCCACTTCCAGGCCAGCCGATCATGCGTGCCCGACGAGCACAAAGTTCAGGCCATAATTACCAGTGAATCGATCGTTGCTTTTTCTTCTGTTCCATGGAGCACCTTTTAGGGTCATGCAAATTAAAATTGTATCGTATCAATCCTAATATTGTACCAAGCCTTGATAACACCCTTGCTACTCAGAACAGTGTGATATTTCCAATTCCCACACTGATCCTTACCATTTTTCTCTGTGAGATTGAAATTTAGTGTCAATTTTGTATGATGGATTCACGCCTCTGGCAATTTAGTTAAGACTGCCAGTGCTTATTGCAAATCATGGCTGTTAAAGAGAAATGGCTTTCCTCCTATCAGATCAGGCAGGAATTGAAACTCTGCCGCAGGGTTTAGAAGGGTTTTTTTTTCTGATTGCATTTCCCAGATTCATTGCCTTTGCCATACTGTTTGCTTTACACCATTTCCTTTTGTACCTTTTTTGTTATACGAAAATTTCCTTATTTTGAATAAACTATGAAAACAAACCTCAGCTTCTTCAGGGGAGGTAGAAGTAAAGAGCTGATGCATAGGGTGAGAGAAGAAACGCAGTGGTACATCTCAAGTACCAAATCTCCTACAAACAGTTACAATCGATGATTATAGTCATTAGGTATTTATCCGATGGGAATTCTGAGAGAAGAAAGAATTTGTGAATGCTGAGTTAGATTAAGGTTAAAGATTAAAGATCTATTCAGGAGCTCAGAATAAGACTGCCTTGGGAATTTTTAGTGTAAGTGACATTAAGCAATTTAATTCAGATTAAAACCAAATTAAAGCTGCTTCCTCCATAGGTCAGTTCGTAGGGTCGCTGGATTCATTTGAACTTAATGACAGCTGAGTGGAGTTTTGCTAATGAGGTTGCCAATTTCAGTTGATGTTTTATTATTCTCACCAGGCATTGGTGCTGATTATTTTCGATAGTTAGGGAAGATAATCAGTGGTTGAAGTCCATTCTGTAAAGAGTAGCTGGGAGAAGGTTCCATAGAGAAAATATCAGGCAGCTCAGGCAGTAACCTGTAGGAAGTGACAGGTAGTTGCTTTTGATATTGCCCCCATGTTGAAGGCCTGATCTATGTTATAGCTGTACAGTTCTCTCTCATATTCCTCTTTGGTACTATTCTTCCTCTGTGACTCTTTTCCTATCAACATCAAGATTCTCAAGAGCTCTATCCTCACTCTAATTTACATTACTGACTCTTTCCACAAACCATCCACCCATACCTACACGTAAGTGATTCTGCACTGCATTCATCAAAGTCTCCAGAATGTATCCCTCAAAGCACATAATCCCAGCTGCTGTCACAGTCTAACGACTGAATCACTACATCTTTTCTCCTCCGTAATCTTATTACTTACATTTGTCAGTACCACAATTCTTTCCTGTTTTTTTAAAGGGCCGTACATCAGCTGCCATCTCTTGCCTTTACTGCCTTTTCCCCTCCAATTTTCTTCCCTTGTTGTCTAAGCATACTGGCTTAACACAGACTTACATTTTAAGATGCATTGACAGCCCTCTGACCTGTTTCAACCAAGTGACTGTTTGTCATTTGTGAGCCCAGGCATAAAGGGCTGGTAAGCAGGTTGATCACAAGAGTCAAACCAGATGAACACATCCAGCTACAGCTATTAATATCTCCATAGGGTTCTTTTGTGTAAAATAATGCTCAAAATGGCAATGAGATGGACACTGGGTAACACAAATGTAGAAATTTAGTGTGGAGGAACATCTGAAAGCTTCGTCAACGAGGTGAATTTGAAGCAAAGTTGTGGAAGAATTTGTAGAGGAGGATGAGCTGATAAATCCCCAGGGCCTGATAATTTACATCCCAGCGTATTTAAGGAAGTGGCCCTAGAAATAGTGGATGCATTGGTGGTCATCTTCCGAGATTCTATAGACTCTGGAACAGCTCCTATAGATTGGAGGGTAGCTAATGTAACTTTGCTATTTAAAAAGGGAGTTAGAGAGAAAACAGGGAATTATAGACCAGTCAGCCTGACGTCGGTAGTGGGGAAAATTCTAGAGTCCATTGTAATAGATTTAATAGTTGAGCACTTGGAAAACAGTGGCAGAATCGAAGAGAGTCAGCATGGATTTACGAAAGGGAAATCATGCTTGACAAACCTACTGGAATTTTTAGAGGCTGTAACGAGTAGAGTTGATGAGGGGGAGCCAGTGGATGTGGTTTATTTGGACTTTCAGAAGGCTTTCGACAAAGTCTCACATAAGAGATTAGCGTGTAAAATTAAAGCGCATTGGATTGAGGGTTGTGTATTGAGATGGATAGAAGACTGGTTAGCAGACAGGAAACAAAAGAGTAAGAATAAATAGGCTTTTTTCAGAATGCCAGGCAGTGACTAGTGGGGTACCTCAGGGATCGGTTCTGGGAGCCCAGCTATTCACAATATACATTAATGATTTAGATGAGGGAACTAAATGCAATATCTCCGAATTTGCAGATGACACAAAGCTGGGTGAGAGGGTGAGCTATGAGGAGGCTGCAGAGATGCTTCAGTGTGATTTGGACAAGCTGAGTGAGTGGGCAAATGCATGGCAGATGCAGTATAATGTGGATAAATATGAGGTTATCCACTTTGGTAGCAAAAACAGGAAGGCAGATTATCTGAATGGCTATAAATTGAGAGAGGGGAATGTGCAACGAGACCTGGGTGTCCTTGTACATCAGTCGCTGAAGGTAAGCATGCAGGTGCACCAGGCGGTAAAGAAAGCAAATGGCATGTTGGCCTTCATAGCGAGAGGATTCGAGTACATGGACAGGGATGTCTTGATGTAATTGTACAGGGCCTTGGTGAGACCACATTTGGAATATTGTGTGCAGTTTTGGTCTCCTTATCTGAGAAAGGATGTTCTAGCTATAAGAGGGAATGCAGCGAAAGTTTACCAGACTGATTCCTGGGATGGCGGGACTGACATATGAGGAGAGATCGAGTCGGTTAGGATTATATTTGCTGGAGTTCAGAAGAATGAGGAGGGATCTCATAGAAATCCATAAAATTCAACAGGACTAGACAGGGTAGATGCAGGAAGGTTGTACCCAATGGTGGGGGAGTCCAGAACCAAGGGTCACAGTCTGAGGATATGGGGTAGACCATTTAGGACTGAGATGAGGAGAAATTTCTTCACCCAGAGAGTGGTGAGCCTGTGGAATTCGCTACCACAGAAAGTAGTTGAGGCCAAAACATTGTATGTTTTCAAGAAGGAGTTGGATATTGCTCTTGGGGCAAAAGGGATCAAAGCATATGGGGAGAAAGTGGGAGCAGGCTATTGAGTTGGATGATCAGCCATGATCATGATGAATGGTGGAGCAGGCTCAGAGGGCCAAATGGCCTACTCCTCCTATTTTCAATGTATGTTTATATGTAATAATGTGTAGTTATGTCACAGGGGAACAGAGAGCTAATGAAGCTTGGAAAGGATAAGCTGATGGGTGTGCAGGGCCTACCGGGCAGGAGATGAGCTGAAGAGTTCTGCATTAACAGTTTGTGCAAAGTGGGGGAGAGAAGCTGTTGCGAAGAATATTGAAGAAATCACTCCATGAAATGGTGAAGTGTGAAATGGAGTATCAGCAGTAGTATGGAGTGAGGCAGTTGATAAGCTGGCAAAGTTCTTAAAATGGAAGAATGTTGTCTTGGCTGTTCTCCAGATGTAGTGTTTCCCCATAAATGCAGGTGAGCCCAGTGCAATTAACAATTTTGTATCACACTGAACACTTTTACATAGTGTGTCAATGTTGTCAACCTGTAACTTTAGCTAATACTTCTACTTGAAAACATTCACAATTTTGGAAGGCACATAAGCTTCTAATTTTGAATATGGAAACACATTGTTTGGTCTATCTGTGTCAATAACTGGAGCTCTGAGTTTTCCTGTGGATTACTGTGTGTTGTATGAGTGACCTCTAGTGTGCAGATATTTCAGGTTTTAAAGTATTACAGCGGGCAAAGTGGGGCTTGAACCCACGACCCTGAAAGTAAGGATCTCATGCTCGACCGACTGAGCTAGCCGGATATGCATGCAGATATTTCACATCTGTTTCAGATGAAGTTACATTGTTTCATAGTTTGCCATTGTGAGATTTGAACTCTTGATCTGGGGGTTATAAACCCAGTACCATAACCACTTGGCTATTTAGGCCAAGCCCTGCAGATATTTCACCATGACCTTCACTGAGGTGGTGTTGAATTGGACTCATTAGAAGCTGTTCAAGATAATGCAAGGCAGGAAGCTGATACTTTAGTGGTAATCTTCTTGCCTGGGAAATTAATCTAGCAGCAACAGATCAACATAACTGTTGCACCAGCTCAGCAAGCTATATTGTAGATTGTTAGGAAAGATTAGGATTGCAACAAATACAAACAAACTATTAGGAGAGGGAGGGTTAAAATAACAGTGAAGCTTCTAAAGAAAAGTCATTGACCTGAAACAGTAACCCTGCTTTCCTAGATGCTCAGTAACTAGAGTGTTTCTGGCATTTTCTACTTCTAATTTCAGCATCTTGCCTTTTTTATGGTTGTAAAAAAGCTGAGGTATTAATTGGTTGTGAGAGGAGGGAGGGGTGGAGATCAGCTTTTGAAGCCTGAACGACAAGAGAATAGCAGACCTCTAGACACTACTTAATCATCAGGAGAAATTAAAACTGCAGTTAATTGAAGCAAGATCAATAAAGAGGATGGTAGACCAGAGGGAACTGAAGAGAGATCAAAACAAAACTTTGAAGTCAAATGTTTATCTTCAAGTTGAATGCAATAAATTAAGTCTCAAAACTGCATTATGTTAGAGATGGAATTGATATTGTAGTGAATCCTGCTATAGAAATTTCAGCATTAACATCAAATTGGGTAATGACTGAAATTGCAGTTACATAATTGAAGAAAAAGCAAACAATTCATCCTACAATTAACAACTTTTATTAAATTAATGAAACAAGACCTGCATCTAGGAAAAAATACATTGGAATAAAGAAATAGAAAAACTTCGCAACCCATGTGGGCAGTTCCAAAAACTAACACTTTTGAAATCCTTATTGTAGAGCCCGAGTGATCACAGAGTTAATTCTGGTACATGCTCTCAGATGGGTATTAATGTATGTTAAATCCGGAAAGCCAATATTTGGAAGTCATTGAAATGCTGGTTAGATCTGTCCAGTATCTTTCTCAAGAAAATGTCAAAGCCACTGTTATATTATTCAATTACATGGAACATGTTATAATGTTTTCGGGTTGAATTTTCCCTACCCCATGGAGATGGGGTAGGAGACGGGGCTGGAAGCAAAATAAGAAAATAACACGTCGGGTTTTCTTGCTGACAAGTTCCTGCCTTTAAACAATCTGTCAGATGCAGGATCAAATTGGCACTGGCTATCTGCCTGTTATAGGGCAATTAAGTCCCAATTGAGGGAAAATTGGTGAAGCTGACAGGATCTTCTGACGTGGGACAACCCTCTCTGCTGAGGCCAAAGCCCAGCAGGTGCCTAGAGGCAGCCTTCCAGGGGCAGGCTGGGCAACATCGAGAGCTCCTGTGACTTTCCCCAATCATGGAGCCACAGCTACAAGCTGCCTAGTGGAGGGGAACCCCCCCGCCCCCCTCCACAATGAGGGCCTGACAGCTGTGGCCAATCTTTATTTTTTACTTGGTTGAACTGTTCAGAGAGCACCTCCATCTTGAGGTGTTTACTTGCACTTCCCCAGGAGGGGCTGTCGGCCAGGTGGCCAGGTTTTGCTGCAGGCACTCCAATTGGACCTCCCGCCTGCCATTATTAATTAATTAGTTAGATGGTGAGCCGTCTCCTGTGTCGGTTATCTGTCTAATGACATCTGCAGAATCCGGACCCCTTCATGCCATCCCAACATTGGAGTCCCAAGGCCTGCCAGAAAATTCAGCCCATTATATTTACTTTGCATTGTGTGTGTGCTAATAATGCCTAGGTGTTTGGCTGCGAACAGTTCCTAGTTCATCCGAACCTTCTGTGGAGTTGCAATCACGACCCTGCTCCATTTCCCTACCTTAGACTGGAGCTCCACATTTCTTGCTCAGACCTCTGACCCGGGCCTACTAAGAAATGTGGAGTGTAGCTGCTCCTAGAGTCCTTCAGTGTAGTGCAGTAGTGTCGGCCAATTGAAGGCATGCCCCCTTTTTACAGCACTAGCTGGTGTATTCCGGTAAGTTTAAATGTCCCAGCCACTTTGACAAGCTAGGAGAGAAGTTAAGTGTGTAAGTTAATTGGTTAGGTGGTAGGGTGGGTCAGGTGGTTGGGGGGGGGTGGTGGGGGGATAGGGGGATAGGAGACTGATGAGGGGAGAGTCACGGGTGTAGTCGGGGGGCCTTAATCAGGAGAGTCAGCTTGGTAGTCAGGAGGTGAAAGGATGGCCAGGAAGTTGGGAGGGTAAACGAGCGTTGTAGCCAGAGAGTCCAGTGGGGAGTTGGGAGGGTCCCAGGAGTTAGAACTGGTTTTAATGTTTCCAACTTTTCTTGGGTAATTATCATACTAAGTGAGTCGGAACCATCCAAAGCCTCTGACTTTAAATCGGAGTTTCAGAGGGTTTCAGACACAGGGTATTTGTTCAATAGAAGTTGAAACTTGGGCAATTCCCATGCAGTGCTTGTGTGGGGACTTCTGAGGGGTCCCCCAGCGTACCATCCAGGGTACCTCCGGGTACACCCCTCTGGAGAACGGAAGATCGCTGCCTTTGTTTGATGTAGTCAGTGTAAATGTGTTGTACACTTTACATAGGGCTTTAAGATTATGGAAGGATTTGATAGGCTAGACATAGAGATATTTCCACTTGTCAGGAGACTAAAACCAGGAGCCATGAATGTAACATAGTCATCAATAAATCCAATGGGGAATTCAGGAGGAACATCTTTACTCAAAGAGCAGTAAGAATGTGAAACTTGCATCACAGGAAAGAGGAGTAGTGAATAGTGTAGATTAATTTAAAGGGAAGCTAGGTAAGTACAAGGGAGAGAAAAAAAAGGATATTCTCATAGAGTTTCATGAAAAGGGGTGAGAGGAGGCTCTTGAGAAACATAAACACCAGTTGGTAGACCAGTTGGGCCAAATGGTCTGTTTCTATGCAGTAGATTCTATGTAATGTGGCACCTTCAAGTTTGATAATGTTTATCAGGAATGTAACACGCAATGGCTTTGTTCTTATTCAGTACCTGGTGGAATTCCAGCAGAGTCCATCAGTGGAACACCCCTGGAGGATATGATATTCTTGAAATGGAATGAACCACTGGAGCCTAATGGTGTCATCATACAGTATGAGGTAATTATTGTGATAAATAACTTATTATAATATCTGAAGGTTAATGGTCACAGGTAGGATAATAGAATCAATTGGATTTTGGAAAGACAGCCAAGGATTCATGCAACCAAATCCAGTCAACAGAGCAATTAATGAATGGGTGTTAAGGTGTGTGTACGGTTTGTGTTCTTTCTTTCCTTTCAGCATTTCCAGACCACACATCTCCAGCTAGTGCCAGATTCTCTCTAAGCCACCGGGGTGGGGAGCCATAGGAATAACTATGGTAACAGCCCTTTGATTTTGCTCTCCCATGAGGATGTTCGCTGATGATTGCACAATGTTCAGCATCATTCGCAACTCCTCAGATACTGAAGCAGTCCATGTCCAAATGCAGCAAGACCTGGACAATATCCAGGCTTGGGCTGACAAGTGGCAAGTAACATTCGTGCCACACAAGTGCCAAGAAATGACCATCTCCAACAAGAGAGAACCTAACCATCAACCCTGGGCATTCAATGACATTACCATTGCTGAATCCCCCACTGTCAACATCCTGGGAGCTACCATTTACCAGAAACTGAACTGGACTAGCCAAATAAATACTGTGGCTACAAAGAGCATGTCAGGGGCTTGGAATCCTGTGGCAAGTAACTCATCTCCTGACTCCCCAGAGTCTGTTCACCATCTACAAGGCACAAGTCAGGAGTGTGACGGAATACTCTCCACTTGCCTGGATGAGTGAAGCTTCAACAACACTCAAGATGCTTCACACCATCCAGGACAAAGCAGTCCAGGTGTTTGGCACCCTTTTCACAAACATTTACTTCCTCCACCACCGAAACACAGTGGCAGCAGTGTGTACCATCTGCAAGATGCACTGCAAGAACTCACCAACGTTCCTTAGACAGCACCTTCCAAGCCGAAGACCGCTACCATCTAGAAGGATAAGAGAAGGATAGAGAAGAGAATCGCAGAGTTATGGGGAAAAGGCAGGGGAATGGGACTAGTTAATTTGCTCTTGCGGAGAGCTGGTACAGACGCGACATGCCAAATGGCCTCCTCCTGCGCTGTAACCATTCTATGATTCACTAACTTGGGATGCTGTGAGTTCTACAGGATGCACTGTCTGATGAAGCGCTGTGTAATCTGAGTCCAGTTGTTCAAATAATTTTTTCTGTGCTATCAGATTAGCTACCAATGCATTGAGTCTTCCGATCCGGCAGTGATTGTGCCTGGCCTACAGAAAACTCTGTCGAAACCCTGGAATGAGACCCACCACATGTTTTCAAATTTGGAACCGGGCACCACTTATCGCTTCTCAGTCAGGGCATCCACTAGCAAAGGATTTGGCCAGACAGTACTTACTGAGGTCACCACAAACATTACAGGTAAGTGGTCCAGTGCAGTGACTACAATAATCACTTGCTATTTCCTTTGAAATAGCCTTGAATGTGTTGTGCGAAACAATGTTAGCAAGTCATGCAGTAGAACAGCCAAAGACATTCTGAACATGTGAAAGAGAAGAGCATGGGCCCCATCCATTTTGTGCTATTGAGCCCTTCCCATCATTCTGTTAGTTCCTGTGAAAGGCAAAGGAAAAGAGAGAAATATCCTTAGACCAAGGTAGGAAAAAGCTGGGGAATTTTACTCTGGCTTCAAAGGCAATCAAGCAAATTTCAGAAGCTTGAGGAAGTGATAACACATGACCTTTCACAGTGTTTCACAGAACTTTTACAGCACAGAAGGAGGCCATTCAGCCCATCGTGTATACACTGACCCTCCAAATGAGTAGTTTACTTAGTGACATCCTCCCACTTTCTCCCCATAACCCTGAACGTTGTTCCTTATCAAATAACAATCTAATTCCCTTTTGAATGCCTCAATTGAACCTGCCTCCACCACACTCTCAGGCAGTGCATTCCAGACCTTAACCACTCGTTGCGTGAAGAAATTTCTTCTCATATTGCTTTTGCTTCTTTTGCAAATTACTTTAAATCTGTAGAAACAGAAAATGCTGTAAATGTTCAACAGGTCATTCAGCATCTGTGGAGAGTGAAACACAGTTAGTGTTTGAAGTCGATGTCCCTTCATCAGAACTGGGAATAGTTAGAAATGCAGCACATTTTAAGCAACACCTGTATCTCCTGGCCCACTATCTCCTATAATTTGAGATGTATTCTAATCACAGAAAATTTCCTGAATTCACCTAGATATCTATCTGCCATTAAGGATTTTAAGTTGAATTATATAGAATATAGGACATAGAAACAGGCATTCAGCCCAACTGGTCCATGCCAGTGCTTGTACTCTGCATGAGCCTTCTCTCATCTCTCTTCATATAACCCCATCAGCATAATAAAAATGCATTGTGTTCTGTTTAGTCGTTGAGTAATAAGTAGTTGGTTCAACAATAAACCTGATCAAAAATGATTTGCCTGTTCAATAGGAAATGTGTGGAACTGAACATGTGACTAAGGCATCTATTTTGTAAGCTTAGGTTTTCTAGCTGATTGTGTATAAATATCATGTGACACTTGACCCTTTTGAGACTTTGTGTGATTGTGATGTTAATGAACAAAAATAAAAATATAAATGTACTCCATACTTAGAGTCAAGAATGACAACTATAGCAAAGGGAATTGCTATGTGCAGTTAGATTATATATTAGTTCCTGAAGCAGAGCAATTGTGCAAGGCACAGTAGTGGATAGAGTCAGGCTCGACTGTGGTGTACTGTATGGTTACTGTTGAAGGACGTTTGGTGAGTTGCTGCAGTGCATCTTGTAAATGGTGCACAGTGCTGCCATAGTTTTCTACAAATCACTGTCGAGAGTTACTCTCAAAGAGTGATCTCTTGAATGAGACAACAAAGGAACACACCTCACAATGAGGCAGCGCCTCAACCAGAAGAAAGAGAAGAAGAAAGCTGTCAAATCATTATAAATGCACATTGAAAGGTATTTCAAAAGATGGTTCTTGGGCAGTGAATTGTTGTCAATCAGACACTTTCACTGCAACAGTGCTCATGCTAAAATTCAATTTGAAATTACCAGGATATTTTCAGGGAATTTATGACTGGTCAGTAACCAATCAAATTTTATAACTGTGATAATCAGTCTAGTCAGGAAGATATAATAATTTTCATTAGTGTATGTGTGTGTGTGTGTGTGTGTGTGTGTGTGTGTGTGTGTGTGTGTGTGTGTGTGTGTGTGTGTGTGTGTGTGTGTGTCTCTTAACTGAATTAAAAGCAGCTGGTCTGAGGCGATGGTTTGTGGTACTGTCACTGGGCTAGTAATCCATAGACCCAGGGTAATGCTCTGGGGACCCAGGTTCAAATCCTGCCATGGCCCATTGTGGAATTTGAAATCAGTAAAAATATGGAGTTACAAGTCTAATGAAGACCATGAAACCATTGTTGTTAATGTCCTTTAGGGAAGGATATCTGCTCCCCTTACCTGGTCTGGCCTACATGTGACTCCAGACCCACAGCAATGTGGTTGACTCTTAAATGTTAAACTCTTAAATAAGGACAATTAGTGGGCACCACTAGCTAGACCAGAATAAAAAAAAGGTAATCTAGGTTTGAAATGTTAGGTGAACATAGGTGTAAAGAGAACATTTGCATTTTTAAATAAACCAGAATTCAAAAGAGAGGAGTGTGAAAAATACACAATGTGTTTTCCCAAATATTTCTGTTAAAATTGGTACTCTGATGGATTTTTATTATTAGAGAGGTAAAAGTCCAAAGACATAGTGAAACAAGGGAATTTTCATTCAAAGGGGAAAATAAGTGTAAAGGCTGTATGTAAGGGCAGACATTCTAAGATCTAACACAAGTGTGAAAAACTCCCAGCATCTAAGCCTCAAAGTGCTGTCTACAAGGGACTGAAGCTGAGAAAAACTCACTTTGAATTCGACTGTTCAGGGTATTGTGTGTTACTTTGCCTGGGCCTTTTAAAATCCATGTGTCTCACTGTTGCCTTAACAGAGGTATGACTGAGGTTTAGATTAATTGGGGGATCTAGAAGTTATCGTAGTAGTAATTTGTAGATCTGTGTATGTGCTTAAAATCATTTCTTCTATTAATAAAGGTTTAATTTAATTTTGTAGAAAACCTATAAGATTTGGTGGCCTTTTTACTGAATTCAAAGCCTGCATTTCGAAATAAGTACAAATTGCAAATAGTTGTGGCAGCTGCTTCAAGTTTCCCTCTGGGATTTGGGCAGCTTGGTATTTACCATCCGCCTGCCATAACATATCCACAGATCTTGTATAAAGCAGCAGTAAATATTTATGATTGGGTAGCCAACATGTGAGCGACTGCTGCAATAGATTTTCTCATGTGTTCCATAATTTTACAGTTGACTTGAAACTGCAGATTTATTTTCCCCGCTCAGCCACTTTGAAAATAGAGGGAAGACTGTATTAGAAGGTTTCCGTGTGAATGTTGCAGCAACTCAAACCCAAAACAGAAAACCCAAGGCCCACAGGTCAGATTACATTCTGATGTAATCCCTGAAGTCCTCTAGATGTCTGTCTATCATTAAGGATTTTAAATAGAATTACATAGAATGTAGAAATCAGAAACAGGCCATTCAGCCCAACAGGTCCATGCTGATATATGATTGTGAGAATCTTTTGCAACAGCAGAATATAACTGCATGATACAAACAATTAATGCCTTCTACAATTGGTAGAGTGCTGGATAATTTAAAGATGAGACTAACCTGAACTTGTGGTTACAATGGGAATCTTGAATAAAAACCAGAATAGGTAAGGGCCTGTCAAAGGGAGTGCTGCAATGTGATAAAAAATCTCCCCAAGTCTAAAGGACCTGATAGGCAATCACTACCTCACCTATACCCTTCAACTTCTTTGCAAGTGTTGCAGCCTCTCTACCTCATTAAACAATGCTATTTTGGTCAGTTCTCCTGGGCTCTCGTCTTGTTCTTTACAAGCCAAATTCAGCATTTTAAATCTTTTCCTCACTTCTGCACTTTTATGTATTGAAACCAAGAATTGTTGCATTGACACTTCCTCTTTCCTCGTGCTCCAAACTGTGGAACCCCTTACCTCCTTCAGTCTTTCATCTCACAGTATTTGAGCTGTTAAAGCAGAAACTTGGTGTTGTCAAATCACTAATCCTAACTTGCCTTGGGTTCTTGTCACTCCTTACTATCTAGGTGGTATCCTGCACTATGGGCATTTCGTCTTGGTTTCCAAGCAAAACATGAAGTAGATTTGGTTGGGTATGAAAACAATAATACAGATGACTTCCTAAACCATGAGAAGCAGTCAAATACATTCATCAGCTGCACCCTGAGATTAATTTGCTGCCCACAAATCGCATACAACAGGCAAATATTAATTGGTGAATAGTTACAATATTTTCCTTCTCCATTTTTCTGCTCTTACTCCTCATGAAATGTTTCAGGTGATTCATTTCACATAGTACATAGAGTTATGTGAGTGAAGCTTGCAGGATTTGTCTTCTAGGGCTTGTTACCCCGTGGAAGGTGACTTTCAAAGTATATGGTTTCATGATGACCAAATCACATAAATGCACTATTCCCTCATATTAAAGAAACAATAATTTTTTTGTATAGTATTCCAAATTCTTTCTGATGGTTCTTGCTGGCTGTGTGGTATCATCTGGCATGTTGCTTTCAGGGCCTAGTATAATAGGGCGGAATTTGCTGTGAGAAAACATCTAACAGCATTTTCCATTAGTTATACCTGCCAATGCATGTTTGGTTTTTACATTTTTGCATGGCAAGTTGTTGAAAGTGCGAACTGATAACATTATAATGAGAGAAACTGGGGACCTGAGTGAACAGGGCAACAAACTGTGTATCTCCCGAACCAATCAGAATGAAATAAACAGAGGGCAGAATTTTCCGCTTGACATGTGGGGGGCAGGCTCCGCATGTCAGCACATAAAATGGCACGCGGTGATGTCGGGTGAGCGTCCCGACGTCACCATGCGCCATTGCAATATTTCGCCGGGCGGTCGTGCGTGCGATGAAGTTCGACACACACCCGCCATTAATTAACGGGCTAGTTAAGGCCCTTAAATCGGGAATCAACGCCGATTTTCAGGTGCCCATGTGATCTTTGGCTTGATACATGGAGGCAACGGGCAGGCGGATAAGAGACGTTTTAATAAATCTCATCTACGGGCGAGATAAAAGGGCTTATTGGGGTTGTCAATCTGGTCTGTGAGTATTTATTGCAAAAAGTTTTTTAAACTTGCCTGTGCGATCTGTAGCTGTTCAGAACGAATTCCAGCAGCTTTCTGTGTACTTTGAGCTTTCAGGTCAGCACTCTGCAGCCAGTAATCTTTATTGGGCCTGCAGCTTTTCAGAGGCCTCCCTTTAGCCTGGGTATGGGTTCTGACATGTCCATTGGAGGCAGTTCTTCTGAGGAGGAAGGGAGGGCTAGAATAAGGAGGAGGCCAGGAGTGCATCATCAGCCTCCAGGGGAGCCCCCTTTGGGAGTACAGGCGCAGGCACAAGGGGTGCAGGGCTAAGAGGCAGTCCAAGGTGGAAGGGCCTCAGAAGACGCCACTATCCTGTTGCTAGGGTGTACAAGCGCCAAAGCAGCTACCTCAATATGACTGAGGTGCAATGCCGAAGGAGGCTCCAACTGTCAAGGGAGACAGTCAACTATATCTGTCAGATGATTGGCCCTGAGATCTCTCCTAATTGTGTGAGCAGACACCCCATCCCAGCGGCTCTGAAGGTCACAGTTGCCCTCAACTTCTATGCCTCTGGCTCCTTCCAGGGCTCGGTGGGTGACCTTTGCTGTGTCTCCCAATCAGCTGTGCACACTTGTGTCAAGCAGGTCACAGACGCTCTGTTCAGGCGTGCATTGACCTTCATCCACTTTCGTTGGGAGCAGGCAAGCCAGACACAGCGAGCCAGAGGCTTCGCTGCCATTGCTGGCTTCCCCCGCGTCCAGGGTGCTACAGACTGTACACATGTGGCCATCAAGTCGCCAGCAGGTGAGCCCGGTGCCTTTGTCAACAGGAAGGACTCCCACTCCATCAACGTGCAGATAGTTTATGATCACAGGATGCTGATTCTACCAAGTCTGTACAAGGTACCCAGGCAGCTCCCACGACGCCTACATCCTCAGACACTCCCAGCTGCCAGGGCTCTTCATTGCTCCGGCTCGGCTTGATGGATGGCTGCTGGGTGACAAGGGTTATCCCCTCAGAACGTGGCTCATGACGCCCCTCCACCATCCAAGAACAGAAATTGAGCAGCGCCACAATAGGAGCCACATTTCCACAATTGCTGTGGTGGAGAGAGCCATCGGTCTTCTCAATATGTGCTTCCGATGCTTGGACCGCACAGGGGGCGCACTCCAGTACCCCCCAGATCGTGTCTGTGTGATAGTGGTTGCATGCTGCGCTCTGCACAATCTTGCGCTGGGAAGAGGGGACGTAGTGGATGAAGAAGATGTCGACGCAGTGGATGCAGCTGCACATGATGAGTCCAGCACTGATTCTGAGGATGAGGAGGCACAGGGGAATGATGAGGGGCTAAACGCTGACCTGGTACTCCACCAAGGAGGCAGGGACACCCGGAACACTTTAATCCAACGAACCTTCAGCTAGCTCCACACAAATGGGTCAGGAGGACCAGCCTTGCCTGGCACTTCCATTGTCAGCACTTAAGTGCAGTGCTACATCTGCCACTTCATAAGCTGCAACTAAGGACTTTGAACATAAACCTCAATGTCCACTCAAACACTCATGACATATATGTAAAACGTACAAATGCAGAACAAAGGAGCCACCCTCAGCCATGATAACACATCTGGTTTTAATTTTCTCCATCATAATGTCACACAAAATTAAAGCAAAACGTTTTTCAACCATAAACAAATAATAATTCCCTAATCTAGAGCCAACACAAAAGCACCAGGGAGGAACACGTGGTGTGCCTAAGGTGCCTTATGCTTAGGTTTACAGGTGCTATGTCTTGGTGCTGCCCCATCGCTCAGAGTGGCTTCTGAGACAGCCTGCTGACTCTGATGTCCTGTTGGCTTCAATGACCTTGGCGGCCGTCCTCTGCCCTGTGGAGCCTGTGTGGGCCCCGCCTAAGAGGGATCTGCCAGGTCTACAGCTGGCATCTCCCCAGTCGTCGCAGCCTCACCCGATGAAGCGGTCACTGGGAGAGGGGCGGAGCAACTGTTGCCCTCATCCGGAACGCCATGAGAGGAGCCCGCAGATACGACAGGCAGGTGCTCTGCCAACATGAGGTCGCCCTGGTCCTCCCTACTCACCATCGATGGGTGGGCAACGAGCTGGGAATCTTGAAGCGCACACCGTCTCCCACATTGGCAATGACCAGCTGTGGCCACTGGTGTTGTGAGGGCTTGTTCTCCTGGAAGCCCCTCTCCATGAGAGTCGCCACTCTCTCCATGGAGGAAGCATGATGCTCTGCCATGAGGCTCATTGCATTACTGATGCTCCATGTGGACGACTCCACCACGGACACCAAGCGAAGCATCGTCTCAGACAACACTACCAGATGCTCCTGCACACCCGGCCGTATTTCCTGCAGCTGCTGCATTGCGGACGACTCCAGAGGCATATCATCACGCCCTGACTCAGCATGTGCCTGGTCCCCTGCAGTTCACTGGCTGCTGGTGCCATTGGCACGCTCTGTCTCTGCCAGCTCCTCCAGCGATTGTGAAGTGTCCTCTCCACTATGCCCCGGGACACTAGCCGATGTTGTAGTTCCCACCGATGTGCTAGCGTCTGCGCTGGTGCCTACCTCGCAGAAATGGTGTAACGCAGGTGACTGTTGAGGGCCCTCAGGTGTGAGAGGGGGCATCTGGAATTGCTTCTGGTGGACAGGCTCTGATGATGCTGAAAATAACAAGGACAGTGGATCAGTTAGCGTGCACACAGTGATACACTTCATCCCTTTCCCCCAGGCTCATTATGTGCTCAAGCTTCCAGAACCTATGGAGATGAATATTGGTGGGGTGGTAAATAGTCAGGAGGAGACCCAAACATGACAGGCAGATACGGATGGGCTGGTCAGATGGCCTAAGGAATGCCAAATGGAATGTTATGTGGATAAGTGTGAGGTGATGCGCTTGGGCAGGAGAAACAAGGTATGAGAATACATGCGGAATGGTAGGACCATAGAAAGTAAGGAGGATCAGAGGGACCTTGCTGGGCATATCGACAGGCCCATTAAGGTAGCGGGACAGGAACATAAGGCGGTTAAGAAGGGAAATGCCATACTTGCCTTTATTAGCTGAGGAATAGAATATAGGAACAGGGAGGTCGTGTTGCAAGTGCAGAAAATGCTGCCTAGGCCACAGCTATAGTTCTGCATGCAGTTGTGATATGCGCTTCACGGGAGGGATGTGATTGGAGTGGAGAGAATGCAGAGGTTGCTGACCAGGTTGCATGCTGGGCTGGAGAGTTGGAGTTGTGAGGAGACATAGCATAAGCTGGGGATATTTCCCCTGGAGCAGAAGAGATTGAGGGGTGACATTATTGAACCTTATAACATTATGATAGGGTAAACAGAAAGGAACTTTTCCCCTTGGCGGAAGGATGAGTAACCTGGTGGCATTGATTTAAGGTAAGGGGCATGAGGTTGACAGGTGAGGTGATGAGGAACTGAAGGAACTATGGCCTGAAAGGATTGCGGATGCAGAAACCCTCCTGACATGTAATAAGTATTTGGATGCGCAGTTGCGATGCCATGGCATACAACGCCATGGGGATAGTGGTCACAAGTGGGATAAGGTGACTTTGGAAGGCGGTTGACCTGCGCATCTTTGAAGGACCGAGCGACTTTTGTCTATGACCCACACCTCTGACTCTATCAGTCTGTGAATGAGCAATGTTGCTGCAATAACGATTCAAACAATCATCAGTGCTATGGATGGTGGGAAGACAGAGCGGATGTCACTGTTGGCCTCAAATACCTGGCTGCTCCACCCCAGCCTCACCGACTGTGGACCTGGGCGCATGGTGCCTCTCAAGCTCCAGGGCCTCCTGCTCGAATCGGCTCAAAATCATCAGCTGGGCCTGGCTGCCTCCATTCCGCAAATGCTCACAGGCATTGTGAGCATTTTTCTCCTGAGAAACAGAGAACACCATTCATTGCGGCTAATTGCACATGGACTCTGCACTTGCACGCCGCACCCCAACCATAGTGGCCCATATCAGGCATCCAGTGCCTCCTCTCCATGCGACTGCTGATCAGTCACAAAAATATAGTACACCTGCTCCCAACCCCCTACCCCCCCACCCAACAGCTACCTTGGACACATTTTGCGTCCATCACTTTAAGAAACACATGGTCTTAGCTCCCGTGGCAAGGAGGCACAACTAGGTGTGACGTCGAGGGCAGCAGATGGCTCTTGGCCACAAGACCTTGAGGCTCCTCTTCCATAACCTCATCACCGTGAATAGGACATGTGTTGGAGTTCTGAGCATGTGCCTAGCTGCATCTCCTGCAGGTTGCCCCCAGACTAGTCATGTGCAACTAAGAGCAACACATGGGGGAGAACCCATCTCCTCATGAACCACTGAGGCTGATGTAAGCATTGTCACTATCTGCTTGCCAGCATACGAGAAATGCCCAACATGATTCAATGCAGTCACGACATTAAGACTTGGGGGGACCTCAAAGGCTAAGGCTACCTGCTGGGTTAAATGCCCAATGCCAACATGGTACTCGCCCTTCCAGAGCGCAACATATTGTTGAAGCACTTACGACACTGAATCCAGGTGCGCCGCACCATGTCGTGGGAGCTCACTACCTCCGCCATCTCCTCCCAGGCATGCTCCGTCATGTGAGGGAGCCTCCCCCTCCCATCCTGGGGAACCAGCACCTCCCACTACCCCTCGAGGAGAGCAGCAAGGCAATCATAAGAAAAGCGAGGAGCACATTGGCCCCCCAAAAGCCTATTTTGCAGCCTGCCCTGCTCTTTTGCCCTTCCCTCCAGAGTGCCCTGCTGAGCAGACCCCCTGCGGTTGGATCTCCAGGTGGCCATTGCGAGCAGCCTACAGGAGGCTGCCAGGCCTTCTTTTAAACAGAATGCCGGGTCACCAATGGACCAGGTGGTCTGTGCACGCTTGCCTCAGCCCGCACACACTCACTATCCGTGGAAGACAGAAATACGCTGGCAGGCTTTAATTGGCCCACCTGTGCAAAATGGTGGTGCGGCGCCGATCGGGTCCATGCCCACCCGCATCCACTCCTGCCCACCAAACAGAAAATTTTAGCCAGAGGAACAACAGAGAAGGAAGTGCAGAGTACGTTACGTATATTTAATATCATAGTTTATATGTTTTGGAATATAACTCCTAGTTTTAGGAAGTAAAGCTTTAACTGTAGAAAATAGGGTATCTGGTTGAGAAACTGGCAAAAGCAGCCCTGAAATAAATGCAATTCAAACAAGCTTGGGTTTACTACAAGAAAAAGGCTGGGGGCATGTTGACTTAAGAGGTTAGCAGCTAAAAAGGTAAAATCATAAACAATAGGTGGGCTTACTTAGCTAAAAAATTGGAGACATGCCGTCTGCAGTTATTCCTGTAAAGGATATTCTTGTGGGTTTCCAAAATTTAGGAAAGCTTTGGAATTAAAAGGTAGGTAATTTGCATTTCTACCTTTT
This sequence comes from Carcharodon carcharias, assembly GCF_017639515.1. Classification (NCBI taxonomy): domain Eukaryota; kingdom Metazoa; phylum Chordata; class Chondrichthyes; order Lamniformes; family Lamnidae; genus Carcharodon; species Carcharodon carcharias. The sequence continues at coordinate 12,315,439 of NC_054485.1, forward strand.
TTAAAATTCATTTCTGGGATTTGGGCATCACTAGCAAGACCGGCATTTATTGCACATCCCTAATCGCCTTTGAGAAGTTGGTGGCCTTCTTGAACCAATGCAGTCAATTTGGTGTAGGTATATCCACAGTGCTGATAACGGGGAGTTCCAGGATTTTGGCCCGGCAACAGTAAAGGTACGGTGATATATTTCCAAGCCAGGATGTTGTGTGGCTTGGAGGGAACTTCCAGGTGGTGGGGTATTCATGCATCTGCTGCCCTTGTCCTTCAAGATGGTAGCAGTCGTGGCTTTGGCAGGTGCTGTCTAAGGAGTCTTGAGGAGTTCCTGCATCCTGTAGATGGTACACGTTGCTGCCACAGTGAGATGGTGGTAAAGGGAGTGAATGTTTGTGGATGGGGTGCCAATCAGGATTCCTAGCCTCTGACCTGCTCTTGTAGCCACAGAATTTATATGGCTAGTCCAGTACAGTTACTGGTCAATGGTAACTCCCAGGATGTTGATAGTGGGGGATTCAGTGATGGTAATGCCACAGAATATCAAGGGGCAATGGTTAGATTCTCCCTTGTTGGAGATGGTCATTGCCTGGCACTTGTGTGGCACGAATGTTACTTGCCACTTCTCAGCCAAGCCTTGATATTGTCCAGGTCATTTGGACATGGACTGCTTCCGTATCTGAGGAGTCATGAATGGTGCTGAACATTGTGCAATCATCAGCAAACATCCCCACTTCTGACCTTATGATGGAAGGAAGGTGATTGACAAAGCAGCTGAAGATGGTTGGGCCAAGGACACTACGCTGAGAAACTCCTGCTGTAATGTCCTGGAGCTGAGATGACTGACCTCCAACAACCACAAACATCTTCCTTTGTGCTAAGTATGACAGCCAGTGGAGATTTTTCCCCTGGTTCCCATTAACTTCAGTTTTGTTAAGGCTCATTGATGCCGCCCTCAGTTAACTGCTGCCTTGATGTCAAGAGCAGTCACTATCACCTCACCTCTGGAGTTCAGTTGATTTGTCCATGTTTTTAACCAAGACTGAAATGAGGTCAGGAGCTGAGTGATCCTGGCGGAACCCAAACTTCGTGTCAGTGAGCAGGATATTTCTAAGCAAGTGCCGCTGGATAACACTGTTGATGATCCCTTCCATCACTTTACTAATGATCGAGAGTAGACTGATGGGACAGTAATTGGCCAGGTTGGATTTGTCCTGCTTTTTGTATACAGGACATACCTGGGCAATTTTCCACATTACCAGGTAGATGCCAATCATGTAGCTGTACTGCTTGGCTTGGAATGCGGCAAGTCTTCAGTACTATTGCTGGAATATTGTCAGGGCCCTTAGCCGTGGCATTATCCAGTCCTTTCAGCAGTTTCTTGATTTCACATGCAATGTATCGAATTGGCTGAAGACTGACATCTGTGATGCTGGGGATCTCCAGAAGAAACTGAGATGGATCATCCGCTCAGCACTTCTGGCTGAAGGTGGTTGCGAATGCTTCAGCCTTATCTTTTGCACTGATGTGCTGGGTTCCCCTATCTTTGAGGAGGGGGATATTTGTGGAGCCTCCTTCTCCAGTGAGTTGTTTAATTGTCCACCACCATTAAAGACTGGATGTAGTAGGACTGCTGAGCTTAGATCTGATCTGTTGGTTGTGGAATCACATAGCTCTGTCTGTCACATGCTGCTTACATTATTTGGCATGCAAATAGTCCTAAGTTGTAGCTTCACCAGATTGACACCTCATTTTTAGGTATGCCTCGAGTTGCTTCTGACATGCCCTCCCACACTCTTCATTGAACCAGGGTTGATCCCCTGGCATGATGGTAATGATATAATGGGTGATATGCTGGGCCACAAGGCCTGAGAACAGGCAACTTGTGTCACATTGCGAGTTGGGTGGTGCTTAGTGAGATTCTTTGTTTTGAGTTATCTGTCTGAACTCAGTTAGAGCATAGCCAACAGGAAAGACAGGTTCATGTTTGGAAAAGCAGCTACAAGACTGTGTCAGCTTTGAGTCATATGTAGCTTTACCTCCTTGGAAGCTGAGAGATGAAGCCTGACCTACACCTGAAGTAGAGTAAATGCTAAGTCTGTCATCCATATGCAGGCTGCAAGTAGGAACTGGTATTCAGTATAAGACAAAGCTGGTAAGGGGAAAAACAACTGAAAGATTTGTTTAGTTGAAAGCTAAAAGAAGAAATCTACCGTAACCCTCAACAAAAGACAGTTAACTTTGTTGTAGTTAGAGTTCAGGAAGCAATCAGTTTAGTTGGCAGTTTGAAATCATGACCAGAATTTTCCCGTCAGTGATTTGGGGGCAGGGCCTGCTCGCCGACAGGAAAATGACGTGGGTTGACAACGTCATTCCAGTCCCTTTAAATTTCAGGAAGGCAGGCGGACAGTGAAATCAGCTGTCTGCCCGCCGACCTGACAATGGCCAATTAAGGCTATTGGCAGGGTACTTAAGATTGTTAAAGACCCTGCCCGTCCAACCTCATCCACTGGTGGGATGAGGTTTCAGGTCCATTTTTAAAAAGTTTCATAAAGTTAATGTGTTTCTTATTAACATGTCCCATCTTGTGTGACATTGTCACATGAGGGGGGAACATGTTAATTTTAATATTTCTCTATTTTTGGTGCTTTTTTACCTGTCAGTAATCTCCCTGAGACAGCACTTTGACAGATGGGGAATCCCTCCCCTGCCCCGCACAGGAAGTGCATAGCGCTTCCTGTCGGGCAGGCCGCTGGGTGGGCCTTAATTGGCCCGCCCACTCAAAATGGTGGCAGGCCCCATTTCGGTGGCGGGGGTCGACTGTCCTCCCGCCGCCGAGCCAGTGGGGCCTGCACGCCCACCAAGGGCAAAATTCTGCCCCATGTGTTTTCTGATGTTTTAAGCCCCTGCATAGGAGTCAGAGGGAGACTCATGGTGGAGTGGTGGAATCCAGAGCCGTGAAGTCAATAAAGACATCGGAGGGTTGCTTCACCAAAAGCTAATGGAAGGACTCCCATGAAATCATTCAACTTGGCAAATAGCTGGAACACTGAAGAGAAATCAGACTGAATTCTGGAGAGCAGTAATAAACCTATTGGGCAGGATTTTTCAGTCGGCATGCAGGAGACGGGCCCAACACGCCAACACATCAAATGACACGCTATGACGTCGGCCGTGCATCCCGATGTCATCACGCAGTCCCGTAATATTTCATTCGGTGGACACGCGCCAGAGTCAGCTGCATACTGTGATATGTAAACAGCCTAGTAAGGCCATTAAGAAAGTAATTCATGTAATTGTTAACGCTGCCTGCCCAACCTTAAGGTTAGCATGCAGGCGAAAAGGCCAAGCAGCCTTCGCGTTTTTAAGGAAACCTCATCCACGAGCGGGTAGTAGGTACACCCACAATGCCATTAGGAAGGGAGTTCCGTTTTTTGACCCAGTGACATTGAAGGAATGGTTATATAGTTCCAACTCAGGATGATGTGGGGCTTGGAGGGGAAAGTGGTAGTGCTCCCATTTGTCTGCTGCCCTGGCCCTTCTATGTGATAGAGATCACAGGTTTGGAAGGTACTGTCAAAGGATCATTGGTGAGTTGCTGCAAGTGCATCATGCATATGGTACATACTGTTCCATTTGTGCACATGTGGTGGAGGTAGTGAATGTGGATTGGGTGCCAATCAAGTGACGTGCTTTGTCCTGGATGGTGTCAAGCCTCTTGAGTGTTGATGGAGCTGCACTTATCCAGGCAAGTGGAGAGTATGCCATAATTTGTGCCTTGTAGATGGTGGACAGGCTTTGGGGATTCAGGAGGTGTGTTACTCGCTGGAGAGTTCTCAGAATCTGACCTGCTTTTGGAGCCACAGTATTTATGTGGCTGGCCCAGAGCAGTTTCTGGTCAATGGTATGGTATGGACTGTGATGGGAGGAGTGCATAGTTAATTCTAGCCCCACTTCTCCACAGGTCACAACAATAGTTTAAATGTTTAATTTACCAACAAAACTGGCCAATTGTTACACTTTTGATACTGTTATCCCCACCATAAAAAGACTCTAACCAGGCTTCTTTCAGTAAATGCAGAAAAATTGATTGATTATAAAACAAACTTTTTAAACTGGTTAACATACAGGTTGTAGTTTAGAAGTGTAACAATTCCCCCTTTTTTAAAAATACAGATATTCAAGCCTCCATGCACTCGCACGCAAACACAAAACAGGACAAAGCAAACACAATCCTGTGCAGAGGCTGGAGTTTGGGAACGTTTCAATTAAAAGGAGAAAACTCAAAGAGACCTTGACGCCGTTGATTTAACAGAATTCTGGCCACAATAAATGTGGAAGTTTTCACAGACGGATTTTTTTGGTGAAACCATGTTTGATGACCCTTACTTATCACAACTTTGTGACTTTCAAAATAAACAGATGATGTATTCCGATGAGACATTTCTGAGGAAAGTTTATCAGAAAGGTGGGGCAGAGAGAGGGAAAGAGAGAATCTTTTCTTGCAATCTACTTCCAAGACACACCCATACTCTCTCTGCCTGAGAGTTTTAAAAATACTAAGATGTTCAAAGAATACTTTTCTCAGGCCAGGTGCTTTTAACCAATTAGCAATAGTCTTTAGCCTGGCAGCAGCAGTTCTTTGTTAACTTAGATATACAAAGTATCTCTTCCCTTCAGGTGTTCCCACTGGATAGCCATCTTGACCCATAGTTTCTTTAAGAATGGCATTTTCAAAGCTCCGAATTCAGGAGGAAGAATGTCCAAAATTCAATGTCCTTCAAATTCTCCAAAAACGAGTTCCTCACATAACCCCTAGGATGGTGGGGGATGATGCGGTGATAATGCCATTGAATGTCAAGGGGAACAGGTTACATTCCCTCTTGTTGGAAATGGTCATTGCCTGTCACTTGTATGGCAGAAATGTCACTCACCACTTATTTGCCCAAATCCAAATGTTGTCCAGGTCTTGCTGCATGCGAGCACAGATTGCTTCAGTATCTGAGGAGTCGCAAATGGTACTGAACATTGTGCAATCATCAGTGAACACCCCTACTTCTGACCTTATGCTGCCATTCAACAAGATGCCATTCTTGCAAAGCTAACTACAGAGCAGCAGCAGTCAGACAACAACTATTGGATAGTCATGTTTCACAATGCATCTGCCACTCGCCTGAAACTCCTGTATCATTTTCATAGTAGCAAGGCTAACAGCACTGTTACTTATATTTCGGCAGCAACTTCTGGTCCCTTACATTCTCTTCTCAGATGCCTCCCGGTTTGCTGAGTGTTTTCCAACTTTTTTTGTTTGTTTTGTGGAGATCAATCAGTTTTACCTAAATTTATTGTAGTCATAATAAAAGAAACTTAGAGGTGACCTGATATAGATTTTTAAAATTACGAATGGGTTGGACAGGGTAGATGTGCAGAGAAAATTTCCACCAAGAATCCAAACCTAGGGATCATAAATACAATATAGTCACTAATATACCCAATATGGAAATAAGGAGCAATTTCTTTAGTCAGGGTGGTTAGAATGAGGACCTTGCGAACAGGAAGTGGTTAATGCAAATAGCTTGATATTTTTCAAAAGAAAAATAGACAAGTACATGCAAGAAGAGGGAATTGAAAGCTATGCTGAAAGACTGATGAGGAAGATAGAATGGAAGGAAATTCACATGGAGTATAAACACCAGCACTAGCCATTGGGGCTGAATCGTCTGTTTTTGTGGTGTATCTTCGATGTAATTCTGTGTAAGTGTTGTGGAACAAATCTGTGGTTTGAAAATTCTATCCTAAAATGTTTATTTAAACTAGATCAATCATAGATTTTTTTCTACCAACCTCCTGTTCATGTTGAACCCGTGTTCTATGTTTCATGTTATGTATCAGGTAGTGTAATACAACAGTAATCGGATAACTGGCATAAGGAATATTAAATCTATTTCATTGTCTTAAAAAGGATAAGACAGCATCATTTGCTTCTGAAAATTAGAATTTACAAGGAGAACAGATTTGTCCTTTTCTGAATTTTAATATAAATTATTTAGTAATGTAACTGCCACTGCTGGATTGGTATAGTATTCAAATGTCTCCAGGAAAGACCTGCCTTCAAATCTAACTCCAACTGATAGATGGTTTCCTTTTCTTTCTGACTGAATGTTTCAACATTTTTTCCTAATGGGCATCAACCTACATTGCAAAAGATACTCCACATTCAGCACCAATGTTGCATTCTCAGCCAGACAATACACGACTAATAAAAGCTGAGTTTGGTATCACCTATTAACCAATCTTTTTTTCCCATCATTTTTTTCTCTTGCTCTCTCAAACACAGTTGTTCCCTGCACTGTCATGTTTGACCCTGCATCATAGAATGACTGGTGCAGGAAATGGAATTGTATTAAATGCCAAAACTAAAATAGGTTGGTCTGACTGAGAATGTTCGATTTGGAGAGCCAAGGTTATTACAAACTGTTGTTTTCCACAATAAAACAAGCGTTGTTAGCAGAAATATACAGTATCATTAAATAACCATTTAAAGACTCTAATTTGATTTTTTTTAAGTTAGCAGATAAACCAAACCTGCAAAAATTATTAAAAATTTATGAAGATATTATGGGCAAAATTATCCCCTCATTGGGGCGGGGGGAGTGGGGGGGGTGGGGAGTGTGGGGGTGGGCATGGACAGGCGGCCAGCCCTCCGATCGGCGCCCCTGATTGGGGGCGTGCCGCCATTTTTAATGGGCAGGCCAATTAAGGGCCACTCAGTGTGACGTACGCAAGGAAGCCCTATGCTCTTCCTGTGCGGACGGGGAGGATACCTAAAATTGGAAGTGCATTCCTTCACATGCAGCAGTCCGATCTCCCTTAGACTAAGTGCTGCCTCAGGGAGATCAGTTCCCATAGTAAAAAGGTTACTGCAGTGAAAATTTAATTCACCATCCATGTCCCCTCATGTGACAATGTCACATGAGTTGGGACATGGACATAACGTTAATTAAAAGTGTCTCTTAATTTTTTGATTCAGCAATGAAACCTCATCTCGTCCCTGGATGAGGTTTCATGCTTTTTCAGGTGACTGTCAATGCTCCTGACCTGCCCGTTCAACCTTAAGGTTGGACAGGCAGGTCCACTAATGAGCTTAATTTTTTTGTGAATGGCCTAAATAGGCCATTGACAGGTCAGCATCCAACTCGGATGTGCGCCCACCAAACTGACAATCTAAATGACGCGGGGTGACACATACCAGATGTCACCCCTCGTCATTTTATGCGTTAGCAAACAGGCCCCGCTCCCGCTCGCCGACCGGAAGATGCTGGCCCATATGTGTTGCCCGTATGTTGTATTTGGTGGATTTTGTGAATAGTCATTGCTTTTGTACTTGGAATTTGAAACCAGGATTTATTAACTGGTAATTGCATTCATAATATTTCTGCAGAGGTGGAAGTGATGATTGTTCCACGCAGTCAGCATTTTTAAGAGATGTTGAGGTGAAAATAATGAACTACCTTAGAGAATTGAAAGGTCATATTTTTTACGGTGCAGAACTCCCAATGTGGCTTTTCCATTTGGTTTGAATAATATTTTCTGCAAATTAGAAGATAGTTGCTCATGTGAGGTTTACAACTTTCATCTAGAAATGAGCTTTCATCTTCGCTTTGCTCCTGGATTGACAAAAATGTCTGTCACCTAGAAATGGGCATTCCTTGCTTTTGAGTTTATTTTTCCAATTGAAGTTTATTCATTCTTCCCCAAGGGTGTGAGTGGGAATGGGGACCAATCAAAATAATTGCAACAGGGAGATATTTACCGGACACCAGTCTTAATTTAGTCATGATGCCCAGGAGCATCTTTGCTGCAGTCTGGTTGAGGCTCCCATCCACATAAGTCTTACTTCTGCTGACTACCCTTAGGCCAAATGTGAGTTACAGATAATGTGCAATTATTTTACAGGGAGAAGTTACTTTAACACTGTTGAATTAAATTCATCATTCATTTCAGTTGTGATTTAAAAGTGTTTAGGAAGTTCGAAACATGTGCTTGATGTATTTCTACAGTGACAGCTGTCTTGAGGCCTGTGTGAACTAAAACCTGCCCATGGCTTCACTGTTCTATTATGTTTACTCGTCTTGAACTGTCATTGTAAATGTACGCAATGTGCCAGTTTCAAGCATCAATGGATGTGTGAGGATTTACATTTGGGCAACTTGACTGTTGGCATATCAACTCAAACTTGCCCTGAGTTCAAAATTTTCCCCTTTTTGTGGTCCCTAAGGCTCTGTGGTATGCCGAGACACCATCCTGCTAGTTCTTGTGTTACATCCTCCACCTCAGTAGAGGAAAAGGAGGAATGGGGAAAGAATTGGAGAGACCATCAACCATCAAAAGGCAACAGCAGTGCCAAAGTCAGACCCTCCTTTGCCTGGAAGCAAGAACATAGGAGCAGGATTGGGCCAGACAGCCCCCTGTTCCACCATTTAATTAGGATTATGGCTGATCTGTATTTTAATTCCTTCTACTCATCTTGTTTTTTTAATGCTATCATGGGATGTGAGCATCACTGGCAAGGCCAGCATTTGTTGCCCATCCCTAATTGCCCTTAAGAAGGTGATGATAAGCTGCACTGTTGAACCACTGCAGTCCATCTGGTCTAGGTGTACCAGAGGATGCAGGTCGAGCCTCATGTTAAGACCTCACTCGCACCCCTGATAGTGCAGTGCTCCCTCAGTACTGCACTGAAGTGTTCACCAAAATTGAGTTCAGGTCTAGGAGTGGGGTTGGAACCCATAATCTTCTCACTAAAGTAGCAAGAGTGCTATCAGCTGCGCCAGAAGATACCAGAAGAGACATGCTGCCAGTGATCCACATTATCCTTTGCTTCGTTCGTTGGAAGGTCAAAGGTGCACTGCCCATGATCCTCTGTCCACAAATCATGGACAATTCAAAGGTTGAAACATAATAAATATTAAATAATGATGTAAAAAACAAAGTTACTGTAGTTTCCTCATATTTTAACAAACCTTCTGCGATCCTTCCACAGTGAGGTTTGTACAAAGTTTGGTCATGCTGGCTATTTTAACAACATAGGTTAAAGTGGAAGTAGCTCTGGCTATTTCCCCACACGGATTCTTGAGATTCTTTGCCAGCTGCGCACACATGGGAAAGCAGCTGTTCAATGCAATCCTAAAAGATAACACAAAATAAAATTCTGACACAAAGCCAGGGTCAGTCTAGAGATGGGTTGAAACAAAAATAAAAATAGCTGGAAAAACTCAGCAGGTCTGACAGCTTCTGCGGAGAGGAATACAGTTAACGTTTCGAGTCAGAACGAAGGAAAAATAGAAAAGAGATGAAATATAAGCTGGTTGAAGGGGGTGGGTCAGGTATAGCTGGATAGAGGGCCAGTGATAGGTGGAGTCAAAGAAGAGATTGCCAAAGATGTCATAGACAAAAGAACAAAGAGGTGTTGACGATGGTGATATTAGCTAAGAAATGTGCTAAAAGCTAATGTCACCACAGCTTATATTTCACCTCTTTTCTGTTTTTCCTTAGTTCTGATGAAGAGTCATACGGACTCGAAACGTTAACTGTATTCCTATCCACAGATGCTGTCAGACCTGCTGAGTTTTTCCAGCTATTTTTATTTTTGTTTCAAATTTCCAGCATCCGGAGTATTTTGCTTTTATCTTCGAGATGGACAGGGATGTGTAAAGATCTAGGATGGAGTCAGCTTCATACCTGTACTCTCTACTGTATCTATGTATATCGCTATGAGTTGTTAATAAAGACTTGCTGTTAATATAGTCAAGACTACGAAGCAGACTTGATGATGTCTGAAGCAAGATTCTTCATGGTGGCAGTGTCTGGATCAAAAACCCTGATCCTCACAAGAATGCAGCAAAACTAAGAAAAAGGACACCTTCAATGGATTTCCAGAAGGCATTTAATAAGGTGCCATATCAAAGGTTATTGCGGAAAATAAAACCTCATGGTGTAAGGGGTAACATATTGGCATAGATAGAAGATTGTCTAGCTAACAGGAAACAGAGGGCAGGCATAAATGGATCATTTTCTGGATGGCAAGATGTAATGAATGGTGTGCTACAGGAATCAATACTGCGGCCTCAACTTTTTACAAGTTATGTAAATGACTTGGATGAAGGGACCGAAGATATAGTTACTAAATTTGCTGATGACAGAAAGATGGGTAGTAAAATAAATTGTGAAGAAGACATAAGGAGGCTATAAAGGGATATCTATAGGTTAAGCGAATGGGCAAAGATCAGGCAAATGGAATATAATGTGGCAGTGTTCTATGTGCATAATACAAGGCAGTTGAGAGGTGTGGGACTGGAGTAAGATATACATCAGACTGGGTAAGGACAGCAAGAGTCCTTCCCTGAAGGACACTAAGGAACCTGTTGGGTTTTTATGCTAATTAGACAACTGCATGGTCACTTTTACTGAGGCCAGCTTCTTTGATTTCAGATTTTTGTGAAACTGAATTAAAATTCTCAAGTTGCCAAAGTGGGGTTTGAACGCACGCCCTCTGAATTATTGGTCCAGGATGTTGGATTGTCACATAATTGTGCAATGGTGCACTATAGAGATTATCTTAAAAAAATAGACATTTGATGATTTATTCACAGGACATAGGTTTCCACAGACGACTCAGAAATTGCACTAAATGGCCTACAAGCAGGCAGATGAAAGCTGCCCTTCCTCGTCAATTGTTTGTGTTTTTAATTTAGAAGTTTTTTGAACATTCTTTTCAAACTAATTTTTGGGGGATAAAAATCATTGCAATCTTTTTGTATTCATTCAATGGATGAGGGCATCACTGGCAAGGCCAGCATTTACTGCCCATCTCTAATTGCCCTTGAGAAGGTGGTGGTGAGTCACCACATTGAATACAACTGAGTGATTTGCTAGAACATTTCAGAGAATAGTTAAGAGTCAACCACAATGTTTTGGATCTGGAGTCATATGTAGACCCAGTAAGGACAGCAGATTTCTTTCCCAAAAGAATATTAGTGAGTCAGATTGGTTCTTACAAAAATGCAATAGTTTCATGGTCACCATTACTGATACAAGCATTTTATTCCTATTTTATTTAATTAACTGGATCTAAATTCCCCAGCTGTCTTGTTGGATTTGAACTCCTGTTTCTGAATCATTAGCCCAGGCCTCTGCATCATGAATCCATTAACATGAACACTACCCTGCCATACCTTTTTACCCAAGACCAGTAATTACCCACGCACCCTTGTAATATCATCTCAACAAAATATGTAGAATAGTGATAAAATTTGTTAATACGTGTGAACCTGGATTGTTTCTGTTCACCTTTTTAGATTGGTTTTTGGGTGTTCCCTGTCCCAGTTTAAAATGGTTGATTGAATTTCTGAACTTTCTTACCCCCATAGCTCCCTCCTTCGATTACAGCAACATGCCTCCTCCGCTGGGTGAAACGGACACCACCATCACTGTGGAGCTGAAGCCGGCACAAGGCCGAGGTGCTCCAGTCAGGTGAGATCTCCTGACAACAAAAGTGTGACAGTGGAGAGCCAAGAAACCACTCTACACGCCACAGCAAACCATGTACTCTGTGCAGATTACTGTCATGAAGATCTATGAACCCTAGGAAAGCTGAATATCTTTAGTCTTTGATTTTGACCTGGGAGACTTCAGTAAAATCACTAAGGGAGGAACTAAAAAGATGATATTGAATTAGGATATCATGCAGCATTCGATATCACACTGAGCAAGGCTGTGTTACCAGTTGTGCAAAACAAAGATAAATGTGTGCATACATTGTGGGGAGCATGTGGAGAGGGCGGGCATTGGAGATTTACATTGGACACTGTCAATAGCAACCCTGTAAACACATTCAAAAAGCACATGATTACATTTTGACTATACATAGCAACCAGTTCCACATTGTCCCTCTATGTTGAATTATTTTCTCAGAATTATCTTTTTGCTTACATTCATGTTGCTGTTTTACATGTTGATCAATGATTTTCAGTCTCTCCTGTTCAATTACCTCTTCAACGTTTGTAATGACAGTTCTGCATCAGGATTTTTAAAAAATCAACAGAATTGCAATACATCTGTTATCCAAGAGTGCAGGGAATTAAAAGAAGTCTTTTGCCCCAGGCATTTCTGTAATCCTACTTCAAAACGCTTCCAAAAGGTGCCAAGAGTCCATTTGGCAGCTGTGGTATAAAAGAGGAGAAATGTGTATTTATTTGTCAGTTTAGTTCATCAAAAGATGATCAGGTTGAACAACTGAATCCATTACACTCAAATGTGATTTTCAGTGAAGGTAACGAGGATTAGTTTGAGGTGGAACAGATTAAGTAGCAGTCTGTTCACCTAAATAGCACAAAGCAGCTCAGGGGTGTGGCTTACGCTGAATTAAACACAATGATCCCAAGTCAGATATTGGCCATGGCACATAAAGGTAAAAGGAATGGCATTGCACACCAAGGTGCCAGGACCCTCTGAAGGGTCAGTTTGTGTTATCACCCCTGAAGACAGCAATGCTGGTCATCATGCCAAGATCTGCCACTTTCTTTGGGGATAGTTTCCACTTGCTGGCCTACACTGGGAGCAAAGATTTATAAACAGAGTTCAATTTTCCAGTAGTGCTAGAGAGTACAAAAAACTATATAATCTGCTTTTAATGAAATTTCCCATGTATTTTACATGAGACTTGGTATGGGTAATGGTCCCTTTTGGAATCTTCCTCTCTGTGAGGTTCACGCAGTCTCTGCTCACTGCCTCTTGCAATGTCCTACTTCAGTAAAGAGGAACAGTGCCATTAATAGTTTTGAGATGTAAGATGTTTAAGTGCTTTCACTGCCCTTTCAGGCAGTGCATTCCAGATCATTATAACTCGCTGCGTAATAATGTTTTCTCTCAATGCCTCTGGTTCTTTTGCCATTAACCTTAAATTTGTGTCCTCGGTTTACTGACCCTTCTGCAATGTGACAGTTTCTCCTTATTTATTTTATCAAAACCTTTCGTGATTTTGAAGACCTCTATCAAATCTCTCCTTAACCTCTGCTCCCAGGAGAACAACACCAGCTTCTCCAGTCTCTCCATATAACATCTTAGGAAAGGAGGTTTTAGCATTGTCAATCCTAATTGTTTTCAATATAACTTGTGCATGCAACTTTATTATCAATTTCTATTGTTGTTCTTTGTGTTTAAAGTGTTTACCAGGTTGTTGTGGAAGAGGACAAGAAACATAAAGTGAAGCGAGAAACCAGAACACACAAGTGCTTTCCTTTCCCCATTGGACACGAGGAGGCTGCGGTTGAAGGTGTGCCACACTACTACAGTGCCGAGCTCCCACCCAGCAGCCTCCGCGAACCCATGCCTTTCACTGTTGGAGATAACAACACCTACAATGGCTACTGGAATGCACCACTGGAACCCAAGAAGGGCTACAACATCTACTTTCAAGCTATGAGCAAATTCAAAAGGGTTAGTATACAGTGATTGCAGTTAACTATTAAAATCCCATCCATCATCTCAGCAGCGCTGATGGAGCTGAATGAATTCAATCCACTATTGTTGGTTCTGAACTAACCTGGACCTGCACCCCTTTCTGTGATGGGTCACTCTAAACATTGTCTCTCCGGTGTTTTCTTGGTCTTCCTCGCTCCATGTACCTGTGTGATGGGCCATGAAAGCTATTCCAGCTGTTTCCATTCTTGAAACATGCCCAAACCATTGTTATCATTTTTCTCGGACCATCTGTATAAGCATTGTTTCTTGTTAAAACCACGTTCTTATTAATAATTATACAGTGGTTAATAAAGGATATTTCAGAGCTGCAGGAGTGGGAAACATGACAGTGATACAAGCATGGATTCAGGTGATGCCATAAACTATGAGAGCAAAGGTGGTGTGTTTACGTACATTTCATAGAATTTACAGCACAAACATGGACTATTCAGCTCAACTAGTCTATGCTGATGTTTATGCGCCACAAAGGTTCCTCCCACCCTATTTCATCTACCCCTAGTAGCATAGTCTTCTATTCCTCTCCATCTAACTTCCTCTTAAAGGTGCTATTCACCATAACTGTTTTATCACTGTTACTTGATCTCTCAGTCAAATGCATGTGCAGTCTAGAACTGAAACGCACAGGCTAAGAAGGTACCAAATTCAATCCCTGATCCCTGCTGTGATAGCTGACCACAACCGAAACAGCAATGATGACACAACTGGTGTCCATGCTATGGTGGCCGATTTTTGGGGTTTTTGCATAAAAATTAGCCAGTACTCTGGTCCTGCTCACATCCCAATGACTCACGAAAAATTAGCATTCATGGATGTTTGTTGAGGACAGGGTTAGGTTCAGTACTGATTAACCACCTCACCCCCACCCCACCATAATATAATGGTCCACCAGCTTGTGGAAAAGTGGAGTTGAAGTCAAGGATCAGCCGTGACCTTATTGAATGGTCGAGAAGGATCAAGAGGCTGTATGACCTATTCCTGCCACTATCTCTTACACATGAAAAATAATCAGTCAACCAGAGTGCCACAGGGCTTCTGACATCTCATGGCACTGTGTGCCAACAACAGAAGAGAAGACTGGGGAGGAACATTTTTAGGGGAAGAAGGGGTAACATTTCCTCTGCTTTTACTTGTATGTAGGGGATTCCTATGGTGTGAGGAGAATAGAGCTTGGAGCATTACAACCTTGTAAAAATGCTGCACAATCTTCTCCATTTAAATTGATGGGTGGAAAATCTGATTCTATTCTCCACATCCAGTTTTCTCCTTCATTCAGTTGATCCTTCACACCTGAGTGAAAGAAAATAGATAAAAACAAAAAACTACGGATGCTGGAAATCCAAAACAAAAACAGAAAGAGAAATACCTGAAAAACTCAGCAGGTTTGGCAGCATCGGCGGAAGAGAGCACAGTTCTATTGAAGGAACATGAGGACTCGAAACGTCAACTGAGCACTCCTCCGCTGATGCAGCCAGACCTGCTGAGTTTTTCCAGGTATTTCTGTTTCTGTTTTTGTTTTGAAAGAAGATAGAACTCAGTCTGGATTTTTTTCTTATCACATAGAATCATAGAATGTGGCTACAGCATAGAAGAAGGCCATTCGACCCATCAAGCCTTTGCAAGAGCAATTTAGTTAGTCCCATTCCCCTGCCCTTTCCCCATAACCATGCAACTTTTTTTTTCTTCACATGCTTATCCATATCCATATCCATTTTGAGACCCTCGATTGAATCTGCTTCCACCACCCTCTCAGGCAGTGCATTCCAGATCATAACCACTCACTGCTTAAAAAAGTTTTTTCCTCATGTTTCTGTTGGTTCTTTTGCCATTCATCTTAAATCAGTGCACTCTGATTCCCAACCCTTCCACCAATTGGAGCAGTTTCTCTCTATCCAATCTTTCTAGACCCTTCATGATTTTGAACACCTAAGCCTCCCTTCAACCTTCACTGCTCCAAGGAGAACAACCCCAGAATTCTTGAATCTATCCAGTCTATATGTCTATAAATATAGTAAAATTACTCAATCAAATGATTGGGAGATATCTAAATTGAACAGTAGATTTCTGTGTGTTGTGATTTGCTTATGTGTATACCACATGACTCTGACTGAAGCAATATTATACCTTGCCAGGGACTAGTTTCGACATGCTAAAGATGCATGACCCAACCAAAATTGCCTACATGTCTGCAAATTCTAAGTTCTATTGGACCCTTGAAATGCTGCATACCTACAGCATTAAATACCAGATACTAATCTCAAGCTCTTCAGTTTATGCTGGCATGTGAGTTGTTGCTGTCTGGCAACTCCCTCCGCTGTGCCCATTGTTTTATGTTTGTGGTTCTAACTGCACACACAAAGAAAAACAAAGTGCAAAATACAAGCCAACATCAATTCCATAATATTTCTGAAGGGGAAAAGAGAAAATTGCCCTTAAAAATACCACTGCCACTGCCACCAAGATGAGCATGTAACTTGAGAAGTTAATGGGTTTGTGTCACGCTGCTGATGATATACATAGAAATCTATTAACCCCCAGCCAGCTGTACCCTGTGTGCAGATTACAGGTCATAACAACCATATGAATGTCAGTAAAACTTAATAGCCTCAGTGCGAAAGCAAAATATCACGGATGCTGGAAATATGAAGTGAAAGGAGAAAATGCTGGAATTACTCAGCAGGTCTGGCTGGGGAAAGAGAAACAGAGTTAATGTTTCAGTTAATGACCTCTCAAAACTGGAGAAAAAGGATTGGCATTTAATCACATCTTACCTTACACCGTATCACAGACCTTTTTCTTTGGATTTGTCCTCTCCTCCATCTTCGCAACCCTCTCATCCCAAAACACACACACACCTCCTGCCTCTGCACTAGTTTAAAAACTGATACATCTTTAACTTTTTCTACTTCTGTACATTAGGCTGAATTTTTGTTTGGTTGAGGAGGCAGCACGGAGGCAAGAAAGACGCAATTTTTCTTCCCTGAGTAGCGTGCCGGCTTTCCAATGCAGCCTCACCTCCCAGTCAGCTTGGAAGAGATGGTGATCCTTGTATATAATGTGGCAGGTAACCAGTTAAACCCTCTAAAAGCTTTATTAAGGTTACTCTCCCGACCTGGACCAGATTTTCAATCTGGTGCAATGGGTACCTGCTGCAAGAGGAGGCTGTCCTTGAAACTGTGGCAACCCCCCCAGTGGAAGGGCGGGTAGGCATTGGAGCTGTAGCCTCCAATCTATTTGAAAGACATCACTCCAAAAATCAGCCACAAATGTGGCAGTGCTCATTTCTGTGGGGGGGAACTTCCCCCTGATGCCTGAAAAGTCTTACCCTCCTACCTACCTAATTTTTGGCCGGTGATCAGGAATAGAGATACCCTTGTGCCTCCCTACATATTCCAGTAGCTTCCACCTCTGATGGTGGAGCTACCAATCTATTAGTGCTGGACACTCTTCTATTTGCCCTCCGGACTCAGGAACATGCCCGCCATTCCTAATTGGATGGGCTTCCAGGGGCAGCCAAATTAGCCGCCTCCTTCAAAATCTCCCCATGGGTTCTGCTGTCAGCATTTGTGGGTTTCCAATCTACATTTTGTCCCAACGGTGGGATTGGAACCCAGAGGCAAAAATTCAGTCCCTTAACTCTCCTCCCCTCTCCACAGATGCTAGCTGACGTATTAATGCTTTCCAGCATTTTCTTTTCTGATGAACTTCAGTCTTTAGTCTCTCACCAGGGGACTTTTGTAAAAACCAATAAAGGAGGAAGTATAGAGATAATGCTGAAAGAGTATGATGTCCAGTATTGATTAGGGGCACAGTGAGGATTCAGTATGTTGGGAGCAGTTGACATTGTCACACTTCACTGGTTCTGACTTATTAATATTATTGTATTAATATTAATCTCCATCATAGCAATAACCAACCTAGTATCCCTTGTTAAATCCTGTTTATGATTTTAGATTCCTTGAGATCACAGTCTATTTGGATCAGGATGAACAAAATCAAATCTAGTTCCCAAGGGTCTATCCTGGAGCATGCCATGAGTCAATGTTTGAGCTGTAGGTATTAAATTGTTTCCTGATGCATGGACTGGATTCTGATGTCTGCATGAGATTAATAGGAAGCTTGCTTCAAACAATGTCAGTTTTCCAAATCACAGCCCCAAATGGTGCAATGTTAATATCTCTTACATGCCTTAACTCCTGTTTCTAAGTCCTATGTTCCTGTGCAGATTAGCAGAGCGGACAATCAATTATAAGCTGATGGGGATGGGGAAGTGAATAACTTATTACGAGATTTTAGGGTAGAGTGAATGGCTAATTACAATCAGCCTGGATGGCAGGTGAGGCCCACAACTGCTAGTGGTCGATTTGCCTGCTTTTTTCAGTGTAACGGCCACTAATTCTTCATTGATCTGATGGCAAACTGTGGATCTGGGGTCAGGTTTTCCACTCCTGATCTGTTCTGTAATAAATTCCTGCTGGAATGCACATGTTTTCAGAATCACAGAATCTCACAGTGCAGAAGAGGCCCTTCAGCCCATCAAGCCTGCACCGACACATGAGAAACACCTGACCTACCTACCTAACCCCATTTACCAGCACTTGGCCCATAGCCTTCAACGTTATGACATGCCAAGTGCTCATCCAGGTACTTTTTAAAGGATGTGAGGCAACCCGCCTCCACCACCCTCCCAGTCAGCGCATTCCAGGCCGTCACCACCCTCTGGGTAAAAAAGTTTTTCCTCACATCCCCCCTAAACCTCCTGCCCCTCACCTTGAACTTATGTCCCCTTGTGACTGACCCTTCAACTAAGGGAACAGCTACTCCCTATCCACCCTGTCCATGCCTCTCATAATCTTGTACATCTCGATCAGGTCGCCCCTCAGTCTTCTCTGCTCCAACGAAAACAACCCAAGTCTATCCAACCTCTCTTCATGGCTTAAATGTTTCATCCCAAGCAACATCCTGGTGAATCTCCTCTGCACCCCCTCCAGTGCAATCACATCCTTGCTATAATATGGCGACCAGAACTGCACACAGTACTCCAGCTGTGGCCTCACAAAGGTTTGATACAACTCCAACATGACCTCCCTACTTTTGTAATCTATGCCTCCTGTATGCCTTTTTCACCACCTCATTAACATGCCGCTCCGCCTTCAGAGATCTATGGATACACACGCTAAGGTCCCTTTGTTCCTCAGAACTTCCTAGTGTCATGCCGTTCATTGACTACTTTTGGTGCATGTATTTCTGTCTGTCTGTAGACAGCAGGTCATGGCTTCATCAAACTTGATAGTGATGCATCTGACTGCGTGGAATTAGCCTGCTGATAGTGTGGCACCTAGGACTATGCACATAACAACTACATGTGAAGTACCAGAGTGAGGCTAAAACAAAAGTAAAATACAGCAGATGCTGGAAATAGGAAATAAAGACAAAAAGCTGGAAATACTGGTGTCAATGGGAAAACTCTCCACTGGTTGGGGTCATATCTAGCACAAAAAAGATGGTTATAGTTGTTGGAGGTCAGTCATCTCAGCTCCAGGACATCACTGCAGGAGTTCCTCAGGGTGGTGTCCTCGGCCCAACCTCTTCAGCTGCTTTTTCAATCACCTTCCTTCCATCATAAGGTCAGAAGTGTGGATATTCTTTGATGATTGCACAATGTTCAGCACCATTCCCGACTCCTTAGACAGTTAAGCAGTCCATGTCCAAATGCAGCAAGACCTGGACAACATCTAGGCTTGGGCTGACAAGTAGCAAATAATATTCATGCCACACAAGTGCCATGCAATGACCATTTCCAATAAGAGAGAATCTAACTATCGCCCCTTGACATTCAATGGCATTACCATCACTGAATCCCCCACTATCAACATCCTGGGGGTTACCATTGACCAGAAATCGAACTGGACTAGCCATATAAAAAGTGGGGCTATAAGAGCAGGTCAGAGGCTAGGAATCGTGCACCGATTAACTCACCTCCTGACTCCTCAAAGCCTATTCACCATCCACAAAGCACAAGTCAGGAGTGTGATGGAACACTCCCCACTTGCCTGGAGGAGTGCAGCTTCCATAACACTCAAGAAGCTTGACACCATTCAGGACAAAGCAGCCTCTTGATTGGCATCACATCCACAAACATTCACTCTCTCCACCACCAACGCACAGTAGCAGCAATGTGTACCATCTACAAGATGCGCAAGGCTCCTTAGACAGCACTTTCCAAACCCATGGCCACTATCATCTAGAAGGACAAGGGCGGCAGATAGATGGGAACACCACTACCTGGAAGTTCCTCTCCAAGTCACTCACAATCCTGATTTGGATATATATCTCCGATCCTTCACTGTAACTGGATCAAAATCCTGGAACTCCCTTCCTAACAGCCCTGTGGGTGTACCTACACCACATGGACTGCAGTGGTTCAAGAAGGCAGCTCACCACCGCCTTCTCAAGGTCAACTAGGGATGGGCAATAAATGCTGGCCCAGCCAGCAAAGCCCACATCCCCTGAATGAATAAATAAAAATACTCAATAGATCTGGCAGTATCTGTGGAGAGAGAAACAGAGTTAACATTTCAAGTCATATATATCTCTTCTTCAGAACTGGGCACTTTGTTCTACAATCATGAAGGAGAGCCACATTTGACTCGAAATGTTAACTTTGTTTCTCTCGCCACAAGAGGCTGCCCTAACTGATGAGTATTTCCAGCACTTTCTATTATTATATCAGAGTAAGACTGATTTCCATGGACTGTAATGTCAGGAAATGAAAGAATGAACTTGCATTTATATAGTGCTTTTCATTATCTCAGGCTGTCCCAAAGTGTTTTACAGTGGATGAAATATTTTTTAGTGTATTCACTGTTGTAAGTTAATGGAAGGTAGTCAAAAACTATTGGAGAGGACCAGAAAACTTTGAAACGTAAGAGTGGAACCCCCATGGAAATAACAGTAACTAAACTATGGTCGAAGTGAAGTAAGAAATTGTGATGTGTTTTTTTTTGAAAATGTATCCAATGCTTTGTTGACTTCAAAGTAGAGTTTGATATTGGTGTGTGGCCACAGGTAATATTGAAGAGATTAATGTTTTGAAATATGTTTACATCATTTGTTTAGTGGTATTTGAATAGTAAGGTAATTATGTAGGGGGAAAAAAGATTTATTTTTTATTCTACTCACCGAAATATAATAGTTTGCTAGACCCTTTAGCTATAAATGTTTGGCTGTGTTTCAGTACAACCTGTGCAGAATTATTAGACTGTCACTTAGCATATTTTACATTCATAGTTGTAATAACAATCTAAATCTAAACTGAAGTTTGTAACTGAGCACTTTGTTTTTAACATTTACATGCAGGAAACAAAGACAAACTGCATACTAATTGCCAAAAAAGGTAAGGTCATTTGGCCATTGTTTTCTCGTGCTATTCATGTGTCTGTGTGATGTTGCTGAATGTTGCTTTAGCATTTAATTTATTTTATTGTACTAAAGTAAAATTATCTTAATGCAGAAACTGAGTATTTCGGCTTTCCTTTTGGGTAATAAATACTGATGTACAAACAGGTTGATTAAATAACAAGCCATAATACATGGTAATTCAATCTGGAGCATTTAAGCTTCCTGCTATATTTTCCCCCTCTTCCACCTTCTCATCATCACCCCCCCGCCCCCACCCCACCATGTATAAACAGCAACATGTTAACTCAATTAGTGGCTCTGAAGTCTTGTAGAATAAATCCATGTAATTTCATTAAATTAGGAAAGCTTGACATTTTCACTGCTTTATTTGCTGAAGCTTTCTCTTTTTAATGAGTTTTCACACGAAGGGCGGAATTTTCTGTGCCCACTGGCGTCGGTCGTATTTGGTAGCATGAGCGGACAATATGGTGAGAAGGCCAAAAATCGGTTTTACGACTTAATGAAACCAGTTTGCAATCATCCGCTCTACCTGTCAATGGCGAGCCACATTTCCCGCTGTCAGACACCAGGAACCTCATTGTAATAGATCTGAATATCATTATAGGCCCAGCTCACTGGAATCATCCCCCCACTCCGGGTCATCCGAGCATCTCCTTGTGATTGCACGCCGACATGTTTCACAACTGTACACGAGCAACATGCACTTGGAGGGCTGTACTTTGCTCAGGACTTTGTTTACCTATCTTGTTTCAGCCAGCACTCACAGTCATCAGCACCAGGTTTCGCAGACAGCACCACATCACTTTTAGGGGTGGTTCTGAGGCCAGTCTCTACCTACCAGGCCAGCCATAAGGCAGGGTGGGTTCTCAGCGGCTGCAGGGTGAGGACTTGCTTGGGGAAGGGGGAGACGTGGCCTCAGGGAAGGGAAGAGGCTGTACTGGGAAGGGGGTATCCCAGGATGTGTGTGGGCACGTTGATCTGTGCACGTGGCCTCAAGATGGTGAGGGCTGAGGAGGTAGTCTTCAGAGGAAATAAGGCTAGGTGAGGGTGTGTGTGTATGAGAGAGTGAGCGGTGGTAACCCTTGAGCTGGCAGTGAGTGAGATGCCAATGAATGTGTGATGGGCTTGAGTGTGAGAGTTTGGAGTGATGAGATAGTTGCCTTACCCTGGCAGCACGGATGAGATCATTCATCTTCTATCTGCATTGGATGGCCAACCTCTTCTGTGCAGCATTGGCACTGATCACCATTGCCATCGCCTACCAAGCAGGAGTGATAATGTTGCTGCCCCTTCTGTGGCCAGAGCGTGGGTAGAGGACATCACAGCGGGCCTCTATGGCATCCAAAAGGTGCTTGAGGGATGCGTCACTAAACTAGGGGAGGCCGGAGTTGTCTTGACTTTCGGGGCCATGTCTTCTTTCAGCAGCCCTGGGCTGGAAGCACAGAGAGCTGTGCACACAGCTGCACTTTAAATGTGGCGCCCAGTATCATGAAGCGACCAGGTGACAGCATGGTGGGCGAATCGGAGCCTGCCCGCCATTGAAACAGTGTGCTTCCTGGGAATACATGATTAATGAGGCGGGATTGGATGATACGGCGTGAAAAGCCACCATTGCAGCTGGCAGATAAAACGTCCTTTTTTCCCCACCCTAGTGCAAATCTAGGATGATTCCACCTGAGATCTGGTTCTTAATGAAATTTTAATGAGACGTGACTATTTTTAAAAATGGACAAGGTAGAAAGGAGAAATTTAATTATTCCTCTCCATTTCTGGATTATTAAAATATTTTGTGTACTCCTCAATCTGCCTGCTTATTTTAGAAAGCCTCTTTGCTGTAGGTGCTTATAATACATTTTACACTTGCTTGGCATGTGTTTAGGGGTGTGACTTTTTTGGGTTTTTTTAGCCTTTGTCGTCTTCAAGTTAAAATTGTTGAGTGAAAGACTGTGCCAAAAGGCACTCCTCCCACCATGTAGTGGCAGAGTAGACTGATATGGAGAGTATCTGTGCCTTGGAGTGGAGCACTCCCCCAGATGGAGAGGAAAGGCTGGCAACACAGTGGGGACCTTGATGGAAAAATTGGTGGGATGGAGGAGGAATAAGACAGAAGTACTGTCTATATGTGTGGAACTTCACTTTTCTTATGCCCAGATTGACCATTGTGTATGTACTTCGTCTAGCTCATACCACAAATTGATATATTCTCATGATGTAATATTTTGGTATCCCAGTGTTTATTGTAGATATACCCATTGAATTTGAGGAGTGTCAAATTTGAGCAATTTTATTGGGTAATAGTAACATAACATTACTGATATTTTCCAACATCTCATTGGTAATTGTGTTCATGTATTATCTTTGTCTTCATTGCATTGGAAATATTCGAAGGGAAGGAAATGGCTTTTCATTTATAATTTATAAAGCATCAACAGAACAGTAATGGCAATAGTGGGGGAATTTTGAGTGGATTTAGAAGACCACCCATAATCTTATTGAATGGCAGCGCAAGATTGAAAGGGTATATGGTCTGTTGCTACTTCTAAATTTTATGTTCTTACTAATGTTTCATGCAAACCTCTCTGGCTCAGCTTTAGCCCGATGTTCAGCCTCTCTGCTACTGAACCTGAAACCAGCATATGGCTGTAATTACATATGTTAAAATGGGAAGGAGGAGCTGCTGCCCATACCTTGTGTAGGAAAATCATGTTGCAGGACATAGAAAATGTTTACTTGAGATGCCCATAAAATGGTACACCCACTTTCCACCTGCTATGCCAGCGATCTTGCCCACAGGATTTGGGTCAAAATCAGCATCCAGGCAGACAGTGCAACAGTCTGAGTGGAATTGCCAGGCTTATTTATCAAATACAAATAAACGTTTGCTGTATTGAATTGCTCTCAAATGATGATTTCAAGTAATAGGTCAGAAAAAGGCAAGAGTTTGAAAGATACCTGTTTTTTAACCTGCTTAATTGGCCATTAATAGATTGATATTGCATTTTACAATAGCTATGATTGTCTAACCAATGAATACTAATCTGACATAGTGCACTCTCCAGCAGGTTCAGCGCTGGCATAGGGGATTTTGAACAAACGAAACCTTTTCAGTACCAACTTGTATTTCAGCCTGTTCCCTAATCCAGAATTGACTCTGCTACAGACTGTACTATATAAACACCTGAATAAAACTCAGTCCAAGGACGTTTGGTATGATCTTCAATAAAAATAATTCTACATTGTTGTCCATTTTTTGCCCCTTTCCTATTGTGTCAGCAGCTGCTTGCAAGGAAAATAAGGAAAGCCAAGAGACTACACAACATTCTGATGAAATGGGTTTGACCCTTGGTATCTGTGCTGGAAGCCTGGCAGCATTTATCCTGATTCTTGGTACCACCTTTTTGTTAGTCAAGAAAGGGTAAGAGATGAGCCATCAAAGTAAATTGCTGCAGAAAATGTTAGTACTTCACTTTTCTTATGCCCATATTGACCATTGTGTATGTACTTCGTCTAGCTCATACCACAAATTGATATATTCTCATGATGTAATATTTTGGTATCCCAGTGTTTACTGTAGATATACCCATTGAATTTGAGGAGTGTCAAATTTGAGCAATTTTATTGGGTAATAGTAACATAACATTACTGATATTTTCCAACATCTCATTGGTAAATAGTATATAGTACTAATAAATAGTTAGTAGAATTACATGGTTCTTTCAACAATGAACAATGTTGGTCAGCAGCAATCATGAAAAGAAAAGCTTGCATTTATATAGTGCCTTTCACAATCCTAGGATGTGTTAAAGCGCTTTATAGCCAATTAAGTAATTTTGAAGTGTAGTCACTGATTTAATGTAAAAATACATGACCAATCTATAAGTTTTGCTTTAGAACAATGGCTTCCTAGAGTATTTTGATAGGTCCATGAGAAGAACATGACTGAAAAATCGTCTGTCAGTGATCCATGTTGACAGCTGCTGATTGGTCTCCTGTAACTTAGACTTAGTAGCTCCTGCTTCTAGCAACACTTCAGGCAGACAAAGCACTCCATTCTTTCCTGTCCACAGCCAGTGTTTTTGTGTCATTCCAGTGTCTGTTGACCAGCTGGATATTAGTCTGGCGCCAATTCATCTTGGGTCACCCCCTTCTTCTGGGTCTAGTAGGAGCCCACTCCATGCCTGATGGGCAGGCCACGATGATGGAAGCTGGGGACGTGGCCATGCCAGATGAGCCATCTTTTGCAGATGATGGATGAAATGGCATCAACTTAGACTGATTTATCAAGAAAAACCCTTCAAAAATGGTTACCAGGATTGTAGATAGGAGAGGATGGATGGACGATTTTATCCCTTTATAAAATTTATAGAGATGATCATGCGATAAGAAATTAAATATCAAGAATGGTGTAAATACATATTGTACAATATACATATATAAATATTGTTTTAACACCTTTTGGCTGCAGGAGGTTAACAATTATACTTACGTCTGCATGTCCCATTATGAAAATTGAATTATTTGAACACTTAAATTGATTTCTTAAGGCTCTAATAATTATTAACATTCTCAATTAATGCTCGTTTTCTGCCTACACACTGTGTCAGAATCAGGACTCACGGCATCAGCTTCTACTCTTCAATATTTCTTGAGATCTGGAAACAGTGGAACTCATTCATTTGCTCAGTCACTGGTTTGTGGTTTGGTTTCCACTTTGAATACTATTAGGATCTCTCTTCGAGTAACTTGTGGCCTGTTCTGGATTAGAAAGTTTTCCCATTACTTATGAGTGACTTAGGTCTAACTCCGGTATGTTTCTTCAAAAACTCCTTTATTTACACTACAGTACATTCTAAACTTCTAGGTAAGTACATCTCTCTCTTGTACAGATTATTGTCTTCTCCTCTCTGCCTCTTGCACATGAT
The DNA here is from genome assembly GCF_017639515.1 of Carcharodon carcharias. NCBI lineage: Eukaryota > Metazoa > Chordata > Chondrichthyes > Lamniformes > Lamnidae > Carcharodon > Carcharodon carcharias. The sequence goes on from NC_054485.1 coordinate 12,341,315, forward strand.
TGTTGATGTCGCTATTACATCATGGTACTGTGAGAAATGGATTTTTTTTATATTTTAGGGAATGTTTTGTTATTCTGTGAAAAGGCTGTGTGTGTGTCTGGGCAGAATTTTTCACTCGGCATGTAGGGGACAGCGGAGGCAGATCGGCAATTGCCGCCAAATCGAATGGCTACCCGGTGGCCTGTTTAAAGGCCAAGCTGCTGCCACTCCAAGGCTGTTGTGCATGGCCAGAGGTTGGGGCCAAGGCACATCAAGGCACATTACGTGCTGGAGGGTAGGGCGGATGGTCACTGTGTGCCCAGGTTTTCAGACGTGTGCCTTGCTGCTCTCTTCGAGGAGGTGGCAGCACAGCAGGAGGTGCTTATCCCCGAGGACGGGAGGAGGAGACCACTCCACTTGGCCAAGCGTGCGTGGGAGGAGGTAGTGGAGGTCGTGAGTTCCCACAACATGGTGTGGCGCTCATAGACCCGGTGCCGCAATCGCTTCAATGACCTGCTGTGCACTGGAAAGGTAAGTAGCATGTTGGCATTGTTTAGTTCACCCATCATGTAAGCTTCTCCCCCATTGGCGCCCCACCCATGTCTGAGTGGCCTGAGTGCAATGAGTCATTGACGGCAAGTGTCCTTAGCTGGGCAATCCAGCAGATATCCCCTATGCATTCGTCAGCCTGAGGGGTTCTGCACCTGCAGCATGTGGTGGGGGCAACCTGGAGGATCTGCACCCAGGTGCATGGCTCAAACTCCAGGACATGTCGAAGTCAGGGTGATGACATGATGGGAGGGGATGTTCAAGGTGGCATGGCACAGATGGATCTGCTGCCCTCTGCGCTCCAAATCATTGTGCCTCCTTGCATGTGGGGGCGGGTCCGACACACTGATGCATGATGACGTCGGGCGTGCGTCCTGATGTCATCGTGCAGTCCCACAATATTCCGTTTGGCGGGTGCCCGCCGGAGACGGCTGCACGCCCACCAATATGTAAACAGCCTATTAAGACCATTGAGAAAGTAGTTGAAGTACTTGTTAATGCTTAGGCTTGGCCTACATAGCCAAGTGGTTATGGTACTGGGCTTGTAACCCCAAGATCAAGAGTTCAAATCTCACAATGGCAAACTATGAATCAATGTAACTTCATCTGAAACAGATGGAAACATGTTTTTACTCGGAAGAGTTACTTGTTAATGCTTAAGGTTGGCATGCAGGCAAAAAGGCCAAGCAGCCTTCATGTTTTTTAGGAAACCTCACCCACGAGCGGGATGAGGTTTCCTAAAGCTTTTATTAAATAAATTTTTTAAATTTCCTAAATATAAAACATGTTCCATCTCATGCGACACAGTCACATGAGAGGACATGTTTAAATAAATTCTTGAACCATTTATTTAATTATTTTGATATCGATTCAATCTCCCTGAGGCAGCTCTGTACCTCGGGGAGATTGAAGTTTTCTTTCGTATGCATGTGTGAAAGAACGTTGGCCCCGACTCTCCTTCCTCCATCCACCTGCACAGGTAGCACTGAGTGCTACGGCTCGCGTATTACGCTGAGCGGGCCTTAATCAGCCCGCCCGCATAAAATGGCGGCACAGAGATGATAAGGGTGGCGATCAGCTCTGCAACCGCCCCCCCCCAACTCATGCCGAGCCCATCCACCACCTGAAAATTTCAGACCTATGTGTATGATTTAATGAAGCTGGGCAGAGATTAATAGGAGACAGGTTGTCAAGGGAGCTTAAAACATGAGAAGGGTAGAAATATTATGTTTGAGGTATAAGTGGGTAGGTTAGATCTAGCATTTGCATTTTTTAGATAAGTGGGGAGTTTGAATATCAAAAGGGAGTCAGAGGTGTAAAGAAACATGTTTGCATCTGGCAGGAGTTCCATAGGTAAATAGAAGGGGGGTTTATTATATTTTATTAACCTGAAAGCAATGACAAGATGGAAACATGAAAGATCTTATATTTGGAAGGATTTGAGTTTCAAAGAGGTGTAAAAACAATGGAATCTGAGATGAAAGGGAAAAAAGGTATTTTAGAGTTACTGTGGATAGCTGTAGCTAGAGCTAAGCTGTTGATTTGGAGCTCTGAGATGTAGCTGTTTGAGCTATTGAACTGGGACTGAAGTTGGTGAGATATAGCAGCTGGAGCTATGGCTCGAACTGTGGCTGAGAGATGATGCAGTTTGAATCAACCATCCAGTCAAGCAAGAAAAGTCTTGGGCTGCAAAAAGCAGTTTTGTCCTAAAGTTTAGATTTCACAGCAGAGTGGAAGAAAGTTATAGGACATGTGGTATGCCTTTATTGAAGCTACAGCAGTTTGCCTTGGGTAATATTACTGGATTTTTTATAGTAAACATCTATAAGGGAATGTTGCGTGGAAGGCATTTACTTGTGGGTCTGACCAAGTAGAGAGTCTTTTTGGGGGAATGTTTTGTAAGACTAAGTTTAACTGTGTATCTGTAATCTTTTGTGCTTAAGTTTTCTCTTATTCATGTTAATAAAACTTTTACTTTTTTACTTTTTAATTTTTTAAATCCCCAAAGTGTTACTGGACTTCTTACTGCTGAGATCAGTATGTCCCCTTCTTGTTTTCAAAATGCAAAAGAAAGGATATGGCCCATAAGCTACGTTTCCCTCAGATTTGGCTTGCGTAGCAATTAGCGTCAGCTGTGGTCATAACAGTGCACATCAGTATCTCATTACCATAACTATTAACCCATTATTCTACTGTCTGTCCTTTCTCCTGCAATCTATAGGGTCTTAAAACCAAAGCCTGGTGGCACCTAGTCACTATTCCTGAATTGTCTCATCATAAATAATAAATATAAGATTGTCATTAATAAATCCAATTGGGAATTCATGACAAGCTTCTTTACCCAGAATGTGGTTAGAATGTGGAACGCGCCACCACAAGAAGTAGTCTAGGTGAACAGCATAGATTTCTTTTAAAGGAAGCTAGATAAGCAAATGAGAGAACAAGAAATATCTGGAAACGGTTAGATGAGGGAGAGTGGGAGGAGCATTATATGAAGCTTAATCATTGGAATGGAACAGTTGGAGCAAAAATGGCCTGTTTCTGTGCTGTACTTATTGTGCAATGCTATGTAATTGTCTCATCTATAGTCCTTTACTCTTTTCCTGGCACGGCGGGGTAATCTCTATTCAAAATTCACCATGACACACATCTGGCTAAGGCATGGACGCAAGTTCATTGTAATGTCACGGTAGATGCTCAGCTGTCAAAGTAACTTCCTTGTGGCATGATGAAGCAGATAAACAACATTTAAGACTTCTGTTGATTAGCTAGGAGGCCAGTTAGCTCAAGTGGATAGATGGCTAGCATGCTGTTCAGAATAATGTCCGTGTGGGTTCAATTCCCATTCTAGTTGAGGTAGATTTGGGACCTGTCTCCTTGCTCTGCCCCTGAGAGTGGAAGGCAAAGGCCAAACCATCACTGAAACTGTCAAGGAAATGGTTCAGGATGAAGCATCAGCAGACAATCAGTCAAGGACCTGCCTTCGGGCAGAGCAGTCATGGAATGAAATTGTTTAGCTAGTTAATTTTATGAGCAAGACACAAAGATCTTTCCAATCCAACAAACGAGGTATTGCTTAGATCGACTTATGTCAAATTTTACTAATTCATCAGACTTGCCAAATACTATGAAGCTCCACAGTGGGAGTGTGAATTTGTAAAATCTATTCTATTATGCATTCTGTCAGTTATGGAAATAATTTTATTCCTACCATCCATTTGAATAAGGATAAATTCAAAACTATAGATCAATTCATTAGGATTATTAGAAAATGTGACAGTCCTTGTCATGTGACCCGAACTTTACATTTCAGTGTCCAAGTGTAATTACTGCCCATTTTGTAAAACTGAGGTGAAATGTTCAAGGGCCAGGTCCAACCCCCAACATGTTCTGACATTCTTAAGTCAAATGGTGAACTTATAACAAGATTTAGCTACAAGATTGTTGAAGCAATAAGAATAAAATTGCAGTTTTTTTTATTTCGTGACAGAATATGATCATTGCTGGCAAGGCAAGCATTTGCTGCCTGTCCCTAATTGCCCTAGAGAAGGCGGTAGTGAGCCTCCCCCTTGAACAGCAGCAGTGTACAAGGTGAAGGTACATCCACAGTGCTTTTACAAAGGGATTTCCAAGATTTTGAGCCAGCGACAGTGAAGGAATGGTGACATAGTAGCTTGAAGGGGAACTTACAAATGGTGATGTTCCCAAGTGTTTGCTGTGGTTGTCTATCTAGTTGGAAGAGGGTTTGGAAGGTGCTTTGACAAGGAGACCAGAGAGGATTCTTAACATAAAAGGCTATCAATCCCTTTCATCACTGTGTATTGAAAAAATATTGCAACACTTGAGTCTTAGTTCAGAAGCTACAAGTATTTATCTAAGTATATGGACGTCAACGTGCACTCTCGCGATGGTTAGGTTGGCGGGCGCGTGCCAAAGCTGACAGCGCACCTGTTGACAATTAAAAGGCACATTAAAGTCATTACGTTAGCAACCGTGCTGAATTTTTCACTGCCTGTTCAACCTAACAGTTGACGGGCAGGCGAAAAGGACAAGCGGCCTTTATATTTTTTAGGAAACCTCATCCACTGGCGGGATGGTTTCCTAAAGCAAATAAAAATAAAATTAACGTTTTACACTTGAATTAAAAATATGCCCCTGCTCATGTGACGAAGTTACATGAGGGGATATGTTTTATGACATTTTATTTTGTTCATTAGTTTTTTTTAAACAGCGCTTCATCTCCCTGAGGCAGCTCCATGCCTCAGGGAGATTGAAGCGCTCTTTCGCACGCATGTGTGAAGTTCGCGCTAGGCACACTTGCCTTCCTCACCCCGCTCGCACAGGCAGCACTGAGTACTGCCACTCATGTTCCACGCTGGACAGACCTTAATTGGCACGCCTGCGTAAAATCGCGGTGTGGTGCCAATTGTGGGCAGCGGTCAGCTTCCCAACCGTCACCACCAAGTACCCCCGCCAAGGGCAAAATTCTGCCCAAAGACTCTGCTTCCACTGTCTTTTGAGGAAGAGAGTTCCAAAAACTCTCAACCCTCTGAGAGAAATGATTTCTCCTCATCTCTGTCTTAAATGAGCGACCCCTTATTTTTCACTAGTGACCCCTAGTTCTAGATTCTCCCACATGATGAAACATCTTCGCCACACCCACCCTGTCAAGACCCCTCAGGATCTTAAAGGTTTAAATTAAGTCGCCTCTTACTCTTCTGAATTCCGGTGGATACAAGCCTAACCTGTCCATTCCTGGTATTAGTCTAGTAAACCTTCTCTGGACTGCTTCTAACGCATTTACATCTTTCTTTAAATAAGGAGACCAATACTGTACACAATACTCTAGTTTTCGTCTCACCAATGCCCTGTACAACTGAAACATAACCTCGCTACTTTTGTAATCAATTCCCCTCACAGCAAATGATAAAATTCTATTAGCTTAAATAATTATCTGCTATACCTGCATACTAACCTTTTGTGATTCCTGCACTAGGGCACCCAGATCCCTCTGAATCTCAGAGCTTTTCAATCTTTCACCATTTAGATAATAAGCTTTTTTATTCTTCCTGCCAAAATGAACAATTTCATATTTGCCCACATTGTACTACATTTGCCAGATCGATGCCCACTCACTTAACCTATCTATGTCATATGTAGCATCATTACGTCTTCTTCACAATTTACTTTCCTACCTATCTTTGTTTCGTAAGCAAACTTAGCAATCATTCCTTCACCCCCTTCATCCAACTAATTTTTATAAATTGTCAATGGCAATGGCAAACTCAACCCTGTCAACCCTGCAAAACCCTCCTTACTAACATCTGGGGACTTGTGCCAAAATTGGGAGAGCTGTCCCACCGACTAGTCATGCAACAGCCTGACATAGTCATACTCACAGAATCATATCTTACAAATGTGTCTCAGACACCACCATTACCATCCCTGGGTATGTCCTGTACCACCGGCAGGACAGACTTTGCACAGGTGGCGGTACAGTGGTATACAGTTGCCTGAGAGTCCTCAACATCAACTCCGCACCCTATCAGGTCTCTTGGTATCAAAAATGGGCAAGGAAACCTCCTGCTGATTACCACGTACCATCAACCCCTTGACTGATGAATCAGTATCATTCCATGTTGAACACACTTGCAGGAAACATTGAGGGTGGGAATGTGACCACTGCACAATCCTTTTGGAGACAAAGTCCTGTCTTCAAATTGTTATAATGTGGCAGATGAAATGTGCCAGCCGGATCAAATCCACAAGGGATACTTGATCCCGCTATCACAACGGTTTTGCAATTTATATTTATTTTGAGATTTGTGCCCTGAATTCAGGGGGAGAATTTTCCCCATGGACCCGATCGCCGGCAGCGATCAGGACTGCGCATCATTTATGCAGGCGGGCCAATTAAGGCCTGCCCAGTGTGTTTGGTGACTCCCAGGGACAGCGGGAGTAGGTGGGCGGAGGCAGATCGACAATTGCCGCCGAATCGAATGGCGACCCAGTGGCCTGTTTAAAGGCCAAGCTGCTGCCGCTCCAAGGCTGTTGTGTATGGCCAGAGGTTGGGGCCAAGGCACATCACATGCTGGAGGATAGGGCGGATGGTCACTGTGTGCCCAGGTTTTCAGACGTGTGCCTTGCTGCTCTCCTCGAGGAGGTGGCAGCACGGCGGGAGGTGCTTATCCCCCAGGACGGGAGGAGGAGACCACCCCACTTGACCAAGCGTGCGTGGGAGGAGGTACTGGAGGTCATGAGCTCCCACAACATGGTGTGGCGCTCATGGACCCAGTGCCGCAATCGCTTCAATGACCTGCTGCGCACTGGAAGGGTGAATAGCATGTTGGTATTGTTTAGTTCACCCATCATGTAAGCTTCTCCCCCGTTGGCGCCCCACCCATGTCTGAGTGGCCTGAGTGTAATGAGTCATTGACGGTATGTGTCCTTAGCTGGGCAATCCAGCAGATATCCCCTATGCGTTCGTCAGCCTGAGAGGGTTGTGATGAGATGGGTTCTGCACCAGCAGCATGTAGTGGGGGCAACCTGGAGGATCTGCACCCAGGTGCATGGCTCAAACTCCAGGAAATGTCAAAGTCAGGGTGATGACATGATGGGAGAGGATGTTCAAGGTGGCATGGCACAGATTGATTTGCTGCCCTCTGCGCTCCACATCATTGTGCCTCCTTGCAACGACAGTTATAACTGTGTGCTCCCAACTGTGATGAAGGCAGCATGTGGCCGGGGGAGGGGGGGTGGCGGGAGGACACACCTAGCATATTTGTGTGAGTGCTGGCCAGCAGCAGGGGCAGGATGCATTGCAGCCCTGCAATTGGCAACTGGGCTTGGCGTGGACCGGCCATCAGGAGATTGACGGTACAAGTATCACTTATCAATGCTATTTTTTCATTTCCAGGAGAAGAGTTCTCATAACAACACTGAGCAGCTGAGGACTGGCGGTGGCCAGGCTAGATTTTGCTGCTTAGCTGTTTTGAGCAGGAGGCTCCATGCGCCCAGGCCCACTGAAGCCGGAGAGACTAGGGTTCTACAGGCAGGTATGTATGGCCAGCACTCACGTCACCAGTAGCCTCCCAACTCCCATGGCAATGCTAATTGTTGAGTGAGTGACATAACCAACATGGCTTGCCCATTGCGTGTGGAATGATGAGCGCATGATGATCTGGGGGACAGGCATGTACATTGACATTGCCCGCAGGCTAACTGATCGAATGTCCTTACTCTTCCTTTCAGCATCAGTGGCGCACGGCCGGGACCCGAAGCAGCAGGGGCCCCCTCTGACACCTAAGGGGCATGAGGTTGCACCATCGGAAGCATCACACCATCTCTGCCAGGCAGGCACCAGATACTGGCACCTCGGTGGGCATCATATTTTCGGCTAGCGTCCCGGGTCACAGCGATGAGGGCACTTCACAGTCGCTGGAGGAGCTGGCAGAGACAGAGAGTGCTGAAAGCGCCCGCAGTTGGAGGACTGCAGGGGCCCAGGCACATGCTCAGTCCGTCGCTGATGATGAGCCTCTGGAGTCATCGGCTATGTAGCCAACTGATGAGATGCGGCCAGATGTGTGGGATCATCTGGTGGAGATACATGAGGTTGTGCTTGGCTTGGTGTCAGTGGTGAAGGAGTCTACATGGACCATAGCCGATGCATTGAGCCTCATGGCTGAGGACCCAGCTTCCTCCATAGAGAGAGTGGCGACTCTCATGGAGAGGCAGCTTCAGGGACAGAGTCAAGGGTTCCTGGGGTTGCGCTCAGACCTGCAATCCCTCACAGCGGCATTGACCTCATGTGGTTCGTGCCTGTGTGGATGGTGGTTTGGGCACCAGGTATCTCACCTCGGTGCCCATCCATCTACAGTGAGCAGGGAGGGCCGAACAGACTTCATGTCAGCAGAGCAGTTGCCTGTCATCTCTGCTAGCGCCTTTCTGGATGCTCCGGATGAGGGCAGCAGCTCCTCCGCCCCTCTGCCAGTGACCGCGACACCCAATGAGGCTGCAACAACTGGGGAGATGCCAGCTGCGGCGCTGGCAGCTCCCTCCCAGGCGGGGCCAGCACAGGCTCGACGGGACAGAGGATGTCCGCCAAGGTCATGGAGTTCAACAGGACAGCAGAGTGAGCAGGCTGTCTCAGATGCCAGTACCAGCGCGGGGGCACCACGAAGATGTAGCACCCGCAGACGTAAAATGAAGGCATCTTAGGCAGAGCCCAGGATCATCACTGGTGGTTTTTTGTTGGCCCCCTTATGAGTTCCTTCTGATTGTGTGTGAAGTGCAACACCATTTGATTTATGTTATGTCAAGAGACTTTTGTTACAGCGTTAAATTTATGTCATTTAAAATGGCTGGGGATGCCACTTTACTTGGGCAGGTACATGGATTCCTGAGATTTGATCAGTGATTTGTGCACCATTTACATTTATTGACTGGGCCTGTTGTCAATGCTCCTGTCCTGGCAGATTTTGCACTAAGGTCTCCAGAATGGAGGCTACAGGCCAGGCTTGTGTCGGAGATCCATATGTTCTGTGCTAGCTAAAGGTTCCTTGGATTAGAGCGTCCCGGGTGTCCCTGCCTCCCCGGAGTAAGCCCGGGACAACGTGTGCCCCCTCATCATTTCCCTGTGCGTTCTCATCCTCAGACTCGCTGCTGGACTCGTCATGTTCAGCCGCAGCCACTCTGTCTACATCTTCTTCGTCCACAGCGTCCCCCCTTTGCAGCACAAGATTATGGAGAGCACAACATGCAACCACTATCAGCGACGTTCAATTTGGGGGGTACTGGAGTGCACCCCCTGAGCGGTCCAGGCATCTGAAGCACATTTTGAGAAGCCCGATTGCTCTCTCCATCACAGCCCTTGTGGAGGTGTAACTTCGATTATACTGCCACTCAGCTTCTGTTCTTGGATGGCGGAATGGCATCATGAACCACCTTCTGAGGGGATAGCCCTTGTCACCCAGCAGCCATCCATCCAGCCGGATTGGAGCACTGAAAAGCCCTGGCACCTGGGAGTGTCTGAGGATGTAGGCAACGTGGGAGCTGCCTGGGTACCTTGTGCAGACTTGCAGGATCTGCAGCTTGTGATCACACACTATCTGCACGTTCATGGAGTGGAAGCCCTTCCTGTTGGCGAAGGCACCGGGCTCACCTGCTGGCGCCTTGATGGCCACACGTGTGCAGTCGATTGCATTCTGTGCGTGGGGGAAGCCAGCAATCGCTGCGAAGCCTCTGGCTTGCCCCGTCTGGTTGGCCTCGCCCCAGCGGTAGTGGATGAAGGTCAATGCACACCTGAACAGCGCACTTGTGACCTGCTTGACACAAGTGGACAGCTGATTGCGAGACACTACAAAGATCACCCACTGACCCCTGGAAAGACCCGGAGGCATAGAAATTGAGGGCAGCTGACCTTTAGAGCCACTGGCATGGGGTGTCCACCCACATAGTTAGCTGAGATCTCTGGACCAATCACCTGACAGATATTGACTGTCTCCCTTGACAGACAGAGCCTCCTTTGGCATTGCACTTCAGACATATTAAGGTAACTGTTTCACCTTCTGTAAACCCTGGCAGCAGGATAGTGTCATCTTCTGCGGCCTCTTGCACCTTGGCTACCTCTTGGCACTGCACCCCTTGTGCCTGCGCCTGTCCTCCCAAAGGTGGTTCCTCTGCAGACTGAATGTGCACTCCTGGCCTCCTCCCCCTTCTAACCCTCCCTTCCTCTTCAGACGAGGTGTCTCCAGTGGAGAGATCACCTCCCAACCCCAGGCTCAGGGAGGCTTCCTGAAACCTACAGGCCCCAAAACAAATCCTCACTGAAAAGTGCTGACCTGAAGGCTATGAGTTCAGTCCAAGTAGCTGCTGTGCGTTTGCAACTTTTCCACCTCACACAGGCAAGTTTCATTAATTTCTGAGCAGTAACTTTTAAATGTCTGGATTCGCAAACCCACTAAGCCCTCTTCTCCCACCTGTGGAAGAGCTTCATGCAAATTTCAAATACTCGCCTGCCATTGTGCCCGTGCAACAAGCCAAAGATCACACGGGCGCCATAAAATCCAGGTCACTTGGCGCTTCAAGGGCCTTAAGTGGCCTGTTAATTAATGGCAGTTGTGCAACGAAATATCCTGATGGCGCACGGTGATGTCGGGACACGTGCTCGACATCACCTCGCGTCATATTATGTGTCGGCATGCAGGTCCCGCCCCTCGCACGCCAACAGAAAACTTCTGCCCCAGAAATAATAAGTCCACCAAGATTTCAAAGATTTTTTAGAAAACTAAATTAAACATTTATTAACAAAGAAAAGATTTCAAGCACATACATAGGTCTGCAAATTACTACTATAATAACTCCTAAAATCCCCTAATTAATCTGGCTTCCACTTACACCCCCAGTTAGGCAACAATAAAAAAAAATAGATTTTAACAGCAAGTCAACACTGAATTCAAAGTGGTTTTTCCCAGCCTCAGCTTCTGTAGACAGCAGGTTTAATGCACAAATGCTGGAGGCTTCTCACACTTCTGGGAGATCTTTCAATGCTTTCCCTGACACATAGCCTCATTCTCCTTTATACATGTTTCTTCCTTTTAATCTAAATTTCATTGTTCCCATATGTCTTTAGAACTTTACTTTTCTTATAACATAAATCTTTTCATAGTGCTAATATTGTCGGTAACCTTTGAGAAAAATAAACACACTGCTCTGGGTAGGTATAAACGTCCTACCATCTCTTTGAAATTCAAACTGCCCTGATTTATCTAAAAACACAAATTCTCCTCACACCTTACATTCTAAGATTTCAGCCATGTTTACGTATTTAGCATTTTAAACCTAGCTTCCTTTGATGAACCAAAGCCTCCAGACCAACTGTCTCCAATTCAATTAAATCACAATCTCTCACTCCTTCTCTCTCTCTCTCAATCACACACACACACAAACTATCCAAACTCCACTATTACTCTACTTTTACAATAAATCACAATAATATTATGAGAATTATTATACTTTCATGACAACATCGCGAATACCCTCCATCGTGTTGTGTTGCACTACCACCATGCTAAATAGGTCAGATTTCGAACAGACCTAGCAACTCAAGGCTGGGCATCCATGAGGTGCTGTGGGCCATCAGCAGCAGCAGAATTGACTCATCCACAATATGTAACCTCATGGTTTGGCATATACCTCACTCTACCAACGCCACCAAGCCAGGGGATCAACCCTGGTTCAATGAAGAGTACAGGATGGTATGCCAGGAGCAGCACCAGGCATACTTAAAAATGAGGTGTCAACCTGGTGAAGCTACAACTCAGGACTACTGGCATGCCAAACAGCATAAGCAGTAAGCGACAGACAGAGCTAAGTGATTCCAAAACCAACGGATCAAATCTAATCTCTGTAGTCCAGCCACATCAAGTCGTTAATGGTAGTGGACAATTAAACAACTCACTGGAGGAGGAGGAGGCGCCACAAATGTCCCCATTCTCAATGATGGAGGAACCCGGCACGTCAGTGCAAAAGATAAAGCTGAAGCATTGGCAGCAATCTTCAGCCAGAAGTGCCGAGTGGGTGATCCATCTCGGCCTCCTCCGGAGGTCCCCAGCATCACCAATGCCGGTGTTCAGCCAGTTCAATTCACTCCACTTGATATCAAGAAATGGCTGAAGGCACTGGGTGTCACAAAGTCTTTGGGCCCTGACCAGATTCCAGCAATAGTACTGAAGACTTGTGCTCCAGAACTTGCTGCACCCCTAGCCAAGCTGTTCCATTACAACTACAACACTGGCATCTACCTGGCAATGTGAAAAACTGCCCACGTATATCCTGTGCACAAAAAGGACAAATCCAACCCAGGCAATTACTGCCCCATCAGTCTACTTCCAATTATTAGTAAAGTGATAGAAGGGGGTCATCAACAGTGCTATCAAGTTGCACTTGCTTAGCAATAATCTGCTCACTGATGCTCAGTTTGGGTTCTGTCAGGATCACTCAGCTCCTGACCTCACTACAGCCTTGGACAAAAGAGCTGAATTCCAGAGGTGAGGTGAGAGTGACTGCCCTTGACATTAAGGCAGTAGTTGACCATGTGTGGCATCAAGGAGCCCTAGCAAAACTGGAGCCAATGGGAATCGGGGAACATTCTCTGTTGGTTGGAGTCATACCTAGCACAAAGGAAGACAGTTGAGGTTGTTGGAGGTCAATCATGCCAGTTCCAGGACATCACTGCAGAAATTCCTCAAGGTAGTGTCCTAGGCCCAACCATCTTCAGTTGCTTCATCAATAACCTTCCTTCCATCATAAGGTAAGAAATGGGGATGTTCACTGATGATTGCACAATGTTCAGTGCTATTCCTCAGATACTGAAGCAGTCCATGTCCAAATGCAGCAGGACCCAGACAAATCCAGGCTTGGGCTGATAAGTGGCAAGTAACATTCACGCCACACAGTGCCAGGCAATGACAGTCTCCAATAAGAGAGAATCTAACCATTGCCCTTCAACATTTAGTTGCATTACCATCGCTTAGTCCCCCACTATCAAAATCCTGGGGGCTACCATTGACCAGTAATTGAACTGGACTAGCTGTATAAATACTGTGTCTACAAGAGCAGGTGAGACGCTAGGAATCCTGTGGTGAGTAACTCACCTCCTGAATCCCCAAAGCCACCCATCTACAAGGCACAAGTCAGGAGTGTGCTGAAGTACTAAGATAAAAGCAAGTCATTGTTGTCTCATGCAGCACTTTTATTTCCAATCCTGCTTCTGTGACACACAGCAATGTGGTTGACTCTGAAATGCCCTCTGAACAAGGACAATTCGGTATGGGCAATAAATGCTGGCCTAGTCAGTGACGCCCACATCCAACGAATAAAAAAAAAATGCTGTAGTTGGGTTTGTAACCATAGAGACTACACAGAACTGAAGGCCGTAACCTGTAATCTGTACTGGTTCTGTTTTGCAGGAAGGTTATGTTCCAAGCGCGGAGTGAGTTTGTTGCCATTCCTTTGGGAGCCAAAGAGGGATAAACAAACTGCATCCCTAAAAGTTGATTCCCTTAAAGTCGATGAAAATGCGAGCACACTAAAATAAGTAGATTAGTTTTAATTTGTAAAATGCACAAAACTAATAATGGAATGGTGGATTGTATTCAACATCATGACATTTACCCTTGGTCATGAGAACACTTATCGTCCAGCTTGGGTTGAAAGTTATGGTGCTTAATAACACGTGGGGGGGCAGACGGCACGTCCCCTGAAACTATTTTGGCATGTTCCACGCCAACTCTCCGCGCAGCCATAAAGTGCTGATTAATGAGGGCCGAGTAGGACTTCTGCCTCTCGTTTGGGCAGAAGTTCCGTCTTCTGGAGCTGCTGGCCAACCTGATAAGCTGCTCCATCAGCCCTGGCAATGCCAGGAAGGTGCCGGTGGCTGCTGCTGGGACTGCCAATAAAGAGAGGACCCTAAGGCCTTGGATCCCTGGAGCGGGTAAGTCCATGGTCTTGGGCTGGGAGGGTTTGGGTACATCAGGGAGAGGGCCAGTAGTGGCAGAGGTAGTGGAGGTGGGTAGGAAGGAATGTCTGCTCTGCGATCGTCAAGAGACAGCCCTGAAGAGCGACCCCACCCCACACTTCCTTCCCACCCTTTAACAACTTGATGTGAAAGATCTGGCTTCCCGCTCCCACCCTGCTGCCCATGCCAAACATTTTGTGGCATGGCCAGCGTATTATCAGGGTCAACTGGCTTGATAACGAGCCTAATTGACTCTTAATTGCTCATTTAAACATGGCAGGCAGGCTGCCAAATTCGGCGCATGTCTCCCCCACCACATATTATGGAGGTATTGGGCGCCCACCCCATTTTAAGTGCTCCCCAGTGGTAAACACACCCGTCGGGGCCCGTAAAATTCAGCCCTTGGTGCATTTTCCCCTGTGCCTGTATTCTCTCTTACTACCTTTTTGAACCCTTGATAATCTGCATTGATTGTAAAATAAACTTATTTGGTGGTGCCTTTAGTCATGCCCTTTATTCTTCACTGCATTCTGACTTGTAGAAAGAGTTGCATATTTTAAAGCTACATTGCGCTGACTGATTTACCTGTATTCTAATAGGAAACCCACCCGAATTAAAAAGACTGTGAAAAGCTCCCGCCATGATAGAACTCACATGATGAATGCCATGGACAGGAGCTTCACTGACCAGAGCACCCTGCAGGAGGACGAGAAACTTGAGACTTCTTTCATTGGGACATACAACTGCAGCACCAGATGTAAGCCGTCTCAGAAGGGTAACATCTATTATAAATTCTTTCAACCTCTCTCTTACTAATGGACATCCCTTTTTATATCTACCAAATATTTTTTGAAAAATATCTTCCTTGCACTCTGATGTCTCTCTTCATGAATGACAGTAGCCTTTAGCTAAAGAGTACGGTTCTTAATCACCATTCATTCTGAAATACTTGATTGATCTTGGTAAAGTTTCAGATACTTGCTTGGAAACAGTCCATATTAAATATTATGGGGGCTAAATTGGAAAGTCGCCAAAAATGGGTGCAAGGATTCCAATGCACGATTAACCTGTATCCAGTCAATTTAGGCAGCATGCCAACTCTCATGCTGCCTGCTCATTTGAATGACTGCTGAGTGCAGCTAGCACTAATTTCACTGTTAATTGTCTGCAAGCATTAGCAGGGAGCCCAAAATCATAACTTTCTAGCACTGTTTAAAGCTAGTGTGTGCCTCTTAAAGGGCAGATGCGTTGTGCCTGGAGCAGACGCTAGCAGCCATGTAGAAAGTGAATGTGACCTGTAAAACATGGTAAAATCATGGAGGGAGCAGGTTCCAAGGTTTCCATACGCTGCACTGGAGTCCTTGTGTAGGAAGTAGAAAATAGAGGAGTAGGAGAGTACCCACAGGAGAACCTCTAGATATTCGTGCAGAAGGCAGTGGAAGTAGATAGGCATGATGGTCAATGACAGAATTAAAAAAGTAATTAACATGATTGATGGATCTGCCCATCCAACCTTAAGGTTGGCTGGCAGGCCGGGAGCCCTGGCAGCTTCTGAAAAAACATGAAACCTCATCCACAAGCGGGATGAGATTTCATGAGGGTATTAAAATTTTTATAAAATGTTTAAATAAAAGAAATTGACATGCCCCAGCTTATGTGATAGTGGCACATGAGTGGACATGTCAATAATTTTTTCCCCTTCTTAATTGAAACTTTCAAAACTGAGCCGATCTCATTCTTCCAGAACGAACTTACTGTTTTCCCGTTATAGAATCAAGCTGCGCCTAAGATGAGTCTAACACCCTCAATCACCCTCCCAGACAATCCATTCTAACTTTTGATCATCCTCTGCGTAAAGAAATGCTCCGCAACATCTGTCCTAAGCTGCCCTTTCTCAGTCCTGGTATTTCAGTACTGTTACATTTAAGAGACCACATTCAATCAATGTCCTTTAAAGGAAATGGAATATAAGTAGTGAGATAATTTTCCATCGATCTTAAGGAAGGAGCACTGCAACAATAAGTAACTTTTGAAATTACAATTTTTTTGGTAAACGATTCATACTAAGGGACATCATCATTGATGAAAATCATCCAATCTGACCAGATATGACACCATATGGGCTAGATGCAGTTCAGCTCCCTTTACATAATTGTTCAGTAAAATTTGAGAAAAGTTAAGGCACACTGGGAGAAAATATTTTCTCTTTGCAATGTGTAGAAAATTACAAATGCGTTTTAAAAATATTCTTATTAACAACCTTGTCACAAAGAGCCAAAATGTTATGCAGTTCACTTTAACCCCCTGAACTTCGGACTCTAAAGTGAGAGTGCTATCACTGAGTCAAGGCTGCCTCATGTGATGCGTGCTCGTTTTGTGAGCTTTTGCTTCCTTAAGCTGTTTACAGTTCTGATTTCTTCCCTTTTCTTTCTCTCCAAACCCGCCAAACTCCCCAACAGATGAACAGCACAATATGATGAATGAATCAAGCAGCTTGTTAGGAAGCTCCTCTCTGAGCCCTCGTGGTCGAGCTGGCTCTCCTTACCAGACTGGCCAGCTGCACCCTGCAGTCCGAGTAGCTGACCTCCTACAGCACATTAACCAAATGAAGACAGCAGAGGGCTATGGCTTCAAGCAAGAGTATGAGGTGAGGATTTTGGAGAGTATCAACCAGCTTGTGTTTCCATGTTGCGTCCAAAGATTGTTTCAAACGTCTTGGGACAAATCTATTGCACTGAACTAAATGTTTCCATTCAAAGGAATTAAACAAAATCTCCTTGATTTTGATAGGAATTGTTGGATTGATTTTGTGATGGCCCCAAGATGCTTTTCTGGTTGTCTGTTTTCAGTCTTACTCCAAAAAGAGACTGATAATATATCACAGAGATAAAATCTGGAGCTGGATTTGTGACCACTGACAGGGGAAATTAATTCAGCCAGCATTCTCTTTTCTGAATTTTGGGTTCACCAAAGTTAGGAAAGTTAGTCTAGGGGATAGGGAACATTTACTCATTGCAGATATCCAGAAGTGACCAAGGGCTTCCATGTCAGATACAGCACAGCCAGGAGGTGAGTATATTTCTCCCCACTCACCCAGACAGCCTGCCTCAGCTGATTTCTGATAAAATAACCTAGGTCAAGGAGAGCTTGCATAGACTAAGCTTGTATTCCCTTGAGCAAAGTCTACTTGAGGTGTTTAAGATGACTAAAGATTTAAAAGGTAGATGTAAACTATTTCCTCTGCTTGCAGCATGGAAATGAGGTGTTGGGAAGGGGAAGCAATGATGGGAGGGGCATATCCTTAAAATTAGAACTAGGCAGTTCACGGATGATGTCAGGAACCAAGAAACCTTTTCTTCAAACAAAAGGTAGTGGAAATTTGGAACTCTTAACCCAAAAAGCTGTTGGGGTTATGTTGGTTGTAAATTTCAAAATTGAGGTTTTGTTATACAAATGTATTGAGGGCTACAGAACCAAGGTGGATCAATCATGATCTGACTGAATGGTGGTACAGGTTCAAGGGGCTGAATGGTCTACTCCTATTCCCGTGTTGTCATCTCCCTGTCTCTACTATACCAGGGAGATATTTATTTCCCTCATTTCTCACCCTTGTAACTGTTGTAAGTGATGTTACCTATTTAATGCCAGTAAACTAGTTTGCCCACTAAACTGAGGCTGCCCATTTCATCTGGGAACAACGAGGCTGCACAATTATACTGGGAGGTTACATGCTATTGAGACAAGCCAGCAGCATGAAAATCTAATGTAGTTCTTGTCATTTCTTTACAATAAAACACTGACTATCGGTAGATAATTGACCAGTTTCACATCTATAATTTAGTTGTAGGCATTCTAATAAGCACAGTGTCCTGTTATAGATACATTTGTGTTTTATTATACATAGTCTACTCATGATTATTCAAAGTCAATTTTATGGTTATAAAATAAATTATCCAATATTAATTCAGCTACAAAATGGCACAAAGTAGGAATTCTGTGCTAAAACTTTAATTTTTATATAGCTGGAATTAAGCAACTTTGAATTAAATGTACACTGCGTGTAAGTTGTGTACATATGAATTCATTTTTGACACTATAATCCCATTTTAATATGTTGAAATGTTTAACAATTTTATGATCTTTGCTGCTCCCTCAGCCTAACTGACCAATCATTTCCTGTTTGCAGTGGAAAATTCACATCTGTGCATTCAATTCTCAACATGTACATTTGGTTTGCAAATGCTTTTCGATAAGTTCTCTCAGCCCTATATGCAAAAGTAAGATTTCTAAGAGTGTTGCATGTCTTTTTGCTCCGTTTGGAACTCCTTGACAATCAGGAAAAATTACTGTTGTTTAGTCTCAAAGGCAACTATCGGGGTGCTGGGCGTGGGGAAATTATTAGATCAACACTTTCTGATCTGCGTGAGCAAGAATGGCAGGCCACCATTCAGCTTTGAGAATATAATTAAAACATTTTAGAAAAAATAATCACTGGATTTGAATGTGCTTTGTAGGACACTAATTGTTCCTCTTGCAATATTGTTGGCAAGCTTCAAAAAATGTTATGACTTTATCTATGATTGTCCAAAATGATTTACTGTGTAAGGATAGCTTCCTTGATGACTGAGTGGGTATAGGCATCATTCAGGGGAATCATTACAGCCTAGAAGCAAAAGTAGAGTAACCCATTCATCTCCTCAGATCTGCTATCTTAACCTTATCACTTAATAGCTTTTACATAACAAAAATCTTTAAATCTCAAGTTTTGACGTTTTCAGCCTCATCTGCTTTTTGGGAAGAGAGTTCCATATTTCACATCAGGCAAGACCAGAATAAGGTTCAGCTGTGACACCTTTGTGATTAAGTAGCTTGCTGACAGTGTGTGAGTGCAAACAAGAATAAAGGCCACTTGGCTCAGGTAAAAGAGGGGTATCATTGCTCTGGAATTGTACCCACAGCAAGGGTAGTATTTAATGTAGTCAGTGGGGTTCCCACCTACTGGCTGGAGAACCAACAAGAGCCCCATGTCAAAAATAAAAATACCTGGAAAAACTCAGCAGGTCTGGCAGCATCTGCGGAGAGGAACACAGTTAACGTTTCGAGTCCGTATGACTCTTCAACAGAACTAAGTAAAAATAGAAGAGAGGTGAAATATAAGCTGGTTTAAAGGTGGGGGGTGGGGGGGGGTGGGGAGGGGGGTGAACAGGTAGAGCTGGATAGAGGGCCAGTGATAGATGGAGATAACCAAAAGATGTCACATGACAAAAAGAGCTCCATGTCGCCGCCTTTGCGAATAAGACATTTAATTGGCCAGTGGGAGGCAGAAATCCTGCCCCAAAAAAGCTGCCAACTAATCAGAGAACAGCAGCTGTGCATTGTAGGTAGTGCCAGTGGCAGCTGCTGGCAGTGTACCCACCAGAGGCCCAGGATCGCTGAGGGACCCCAGGCTAAAGGTGAGTGAGGACGGGATGGGGATTGTAGAGGTTGGGGAGAGAAGGAGGGTCAGCAGCAAGTAGGGTTGTCAACTCTGTTTAGCTATATTCTTGGAGGTGTCATCACATGGCCTCCTATCTCCAACCACCCTGCCCACACTCCTGCATTGATTAGCCAACATAACCAGCCATGCAGCTCACCATCTTCCCAGATTAATTGAATAATGAGTAGGCACTTTGTTATCCAATTAAATAAATCTGGACTGTCAGTCAGCTTTTTGTTCCCAACTCCAACTGCTTTATAGCCAATAAACAAAAGATTTCAAAGAAAATTTTACAAATCCAACCTTTTTAATAGCACTATGAATATTCTCCTGTAATTGCTTGCAGCAATGTCCTGGAAATTAAACATTAATTCCTGGAGACTCCAGGGCAATCCAAGAGACTTGGCAACCCTAGCAACAAGGGCAGGCAGGGTGTCTCTCAGCAGCCCCCTTCCTCCCCATCATGATCAGGCACTGAGTGCCTTTGAACGAGGGACCTCCCACTCAGGAGCCCGCAAGCAACTCTGATAGGGTTTGCTTTTCAGGCTTCCCACATGGCACGCCCCTCGCCTGCTGCTGGTTGGATGCCAGTGGTGGTGAGATGAGGTCCTTAAGTGGGAATACCACCCCAGAATGGGGCAGAGGTAGGAAGTCAGTGGAACCCCTACCCTACTGCCTGGTTAAGTGCTCCATCCCTCCAGATTTACCTCAGGGGAGGGCATAAAATTCCACCTCAAGAGACAGGGTCATCAGGTGAAGAAGTGATAACAAAAGAAAGAGACAAAGGTTGTGTGTTCTCTTGTGTAGCCTTTTAACTAGGTATTTTTGTCCCCAGAGCTTCTTTGAGGGTCAAGTTTCATCTCGGGAAATGTCAAAGAAGAAAGAAAACCGTTCTAAAAGTCGACATGAAAACATCATTTCCTGTAAGTGAGCAGAGAATATGTATTTGAAGCACTATTGAATGTGTTAACCTCCAAGTTTCCATAGACAGAAATCCTGCCAATTTGCATTGGGATCACACCTGCTGGTGCCTTCAACATTTTTTGGAATTTACAAGATCAGTGAGAGGGCACTTTACTTGCAAAGGGCCAGCTGTCACAAGGCCTCTCATGTCATATGTTGGCACCCACATGCACTAGAAAATACAACAGCTTCTAGAAAGGTCCCAACTACAAATCTGGTCAAATCCCGTGGAAAAGAATGGCCCAGGTAGCATTCCTTTTTAACAAAAAAATGACCTCACAGAGCCTCACAGGCTGCTTAATGCCCCATCAGTGAGGCCCTCACAGAAATGATGAAATAGGATCATTGAATGATACAGCATGGAAAGAGTCTATTTGACTACCCATTGTGCTTTTGCCAGCTCTTTGGTAGAGCTATCCAATTAACCCCATTCCCTATTCTTTCCCCATTGCCCTGTTATTTCTTTCCCTTCAAGTATTTATCTAATTCCATTTTGAAAGTTATTATTGAACCTGCTTTCACCACCATTCAGGTGGTGAATTTCAGATCATAACAAATTGTTGCATAAAAAAAAATCCTTTCATTACAATAGTTCTTCTGTTAATTACCTTAAATCTGTGCCTCCTGACCACTGACCACCCCCCCCACCCACCCACCGCCCCACCACCACCACCAGTAGTGGAAATAGTTTCTCCCTATTTACTCTATCCTCTATTGGATGCGGATTAATACTAATTGGAAAAGGATAAAATGACAGATACCAGGTTTCTTATACATTAGTAAAATAAAATGGCTTTAGAAGTTGCTAAGACTTTTCTGGGAGTAGGAGACGTAATAGTAGATCATTTGAAATCCTTGAGTAATGTTAAACTGAGAGAGCTAGCAGATAAATTAAAGGTAGAAATAAAAGCAGGATCTCGTAAGGATGATATGATTAAACTAATTACTCAGTGTTTAGAATTAAGAGAGGGGACACCCAAAATTGGCATATCACAGCTAGAGTTATATAGGATTCAGTTGCAAATGAAGCAACTTGAGAAAGAGAAAGGGAGATGAAAAAACTCAAATAGAAAGAAAAAGAAAGAGAAATGAAAAAATTTGAATTTGAACTCAAGAGAGAATATTTCCAAGAGAGGAAAGAGAAAAGGAACAAGAAAGGGAATTCCAGCTTAGAAGGCTGGAATTAAAAAAAGAGGCCTTAGATGTTGGGGAAAGTTTTGATGATGGAAGGACTGCACCCAACCCAGAGCCCAGTAGGGAGATGTTTAAATTTTTATAAGCCCTTCCAAAATTTGAGGAAAGGGGTGTGGAGATATTTTTTATTATTTTTGAGAAAGTGGCTAGGCAAATGAAGTGGCCAAAAGAAAACAGAACATTGCAATAAAGAAGGCTATTCTTGGTGCATATGAGTTTGTCCCTGAGGCATACAGGCAAAAGTTTCAAAACATAAGGAAACAGCCTGGGAAGACCTGTATGGAATTTGACGGGGTAAAGCAAAGTAATTTTGACCATTGGATATGGACATTACAGGTACATACCACTAATGTATCTCTTGGGGAAATAATCATCCAAGAAAAATTAAAAATTCATTTCCTCCAATAGTTGGAACCCATGTCAAAGACAAGAGGGTTACAACAGCTAGATAGGCAGTGGAGATGGCTAGTGATTATGAGCTGGTCCATAAATCCAAACCCTTTTTCCATCACCTCCACAAACCTGAGAAGGATAGAAAGAGGGAGGGTGAAAGGAAGGAATGTGGCCAGGGAAGAGAAGGGACAGCTGGGACCACCCTGGGAACTCATACTCAGACAGGAAAGGAAGGTGCTGAGGGTGGAATTGATATTCAAAGGCCTAAGCAAATTGCTGGGATTTTTGGGATACATAAGGATGATTCAGAAAAAAGAGCCCCGACTGAAAACACGACAGATCAAGTTGTAGCATTAATTACAGCTGTGACTTTGAGTGTGAACACTGCTGTGAGTTCAGGGGAGATGATTAAGGTACATGAGAGTTATAAAGAATTTTTGTCGAGAAGGAAAGTAACCTCTGATCCCTTGAATGAGACAGCTAAATCTATAATTATATTGAGATATGGAGCCACACAAACACTTTTGATAGGGAAAGGCATAACTTTTCCACCAGAGAGTACATTAAAAGCCAAAGTTTAATAAATGTTATTGGTGGGGAGCATATAACCGTACCTTTTTACCAGGTGTACTTGGAGTGTGACCTAATGTCATGACCGGTGGTGGTAGGGGTTGCCCAGAAGTTACCTGTAGACAGAGTGGACTTACTTTGGGAAATGATTTAGCTGGAACGAAGGTAGTAGTTTCCCCCATAATTATGGAAAGCCAAGCGAGGTTAAAAATACAGAGCAGTTATAGGAAAGGGTTCTGGGAATTTTTCCTTTGTGATGGCCCGAGCTATGGCTCAGCAAAGTCCATTATCAGAAGTCCAAAAGATACCATAGACAAATATTCGGTTAGCCAAAACTTTTTAAAAAAGATTTAGACAATCTGGAGGAGACGTTTAGTAAATTTTCTCCAAGGCCCAACAAGCTGATCTGGTGCTAAGTAAAATAGCTCAATCAACCCAAACTGAAACTGAAGCTGAGAAAGTTCCAGAATGTTGTTATGTTAAACAAGGAATTCTGATGAGGAAGTGGAGACTTCCTGACAGACCTGCAGACGCAAAGTAGATGGTTGTTCATCAGATAGTGGTACCGCCCACATATCCTAAAGTGATATTACAGATAGCACATGAACTTCCTATGGCCGGACAGGTAGGGATACGGAAGACTCAGGCGTGGATAAACCAACAGATCTTCAAAAAGATGTAGTGCAGTTTTGTAAAACGTGCCATGTGGTGGGGAAACCACAACCTACAATAAAACTGGCACCCTTAATTCCCATAGCAGTTTCTGGGGAACCATTTAGTAGGGTATTGGTAGACTGTGTGGGACCATTACTGAAAATGAAAGCGGGACACCAGTATATTTTTACTATTATGGATATGACAACTCGATTTCCAGAGGCCATCCCTTTGTGAACGATTGCAGCTAAGGTCATGATAGAGAAGTTAATCCAATTCCTCACTAGATATGGATTACAGTTGAAGATTCAGTCAGATCAAGGTTCCAATTTTATGTCTAAAATTTTCATAACATAATGAGTAGTTTGGGTATAAAACAGTTAAAGTCCATTGCATACCATCCACAGACACAGGGAACTTTAACGAGGTACCATCAAACTCTCAAAACAATGATTAAAGCGTATTATCATGAATATCCCGATGATTGGGACCAGAGACTGGATTTGCTTTGATTTGCCACCCAAAATTCACCTATGAATCTAGTTTTAGTCCTTTTGAATTAATTCAAGGACATGAGATAAGAGGTCCCCTGAAATTAATCAAGGACAGAGAGACAAATCCTGTATGCTAGATTATATGCCCATGTTCAGGAATGGCTCACAGGATTCTGCAAAGTGGCTCAAGAACACCTTAAAATTTCACAAATAAAGACGAAGGAATGGGCAGATAATAAAGCTGAGACTTGAACGTTTCAAACAGGGGATGAAGTGTTAGTGTTAGAGGATCCTCTGGAAGCACAGTTCAGTGGCCCAAGCAAGAAAGTTAAGATGATTGGTAAAGTAAATTATTTGATAGACACCCAGATCGTAGGAAAAAGAATCAGCTGTGTCACATTAATATGTTGAAACAATACCATTGTACAGAGGAGGATAAGAAGAAGCAGCTACGTCAGGGAGTAAGGAGAAGAGAGGTAGAAGGAGATAGTGAGAGTGAGGTAGATGGAGATTTAGACAGTTCATCAACTGAACCTCCGACTATTCAGTTAACTAATTCTCAAATATTAGAACAGTTAGACACCATATTCTTATACTTAGAGATAGGACAGCGAGAAGATCTGGGGCAGAATTTTGCCCTTGGCATGCGGGGTCGGCACAGGTGGGCGGGGACAGTTGGGAAGCCGACCACCGCCCACGATTTACAGCGCACCGTGATTTCATGCTGGTGGGCCAGTTAAGACCTGCCCAGCATGATACATGAGTGGCAGCACTGAGCGCTGCCTGTGCAGGCAAAGGGGGAAGGAGGGCAAGCAGGCCCAGCGTGTACTTCACCGATGCGCACTAAAGAGCGCTGAAAGATCTCCCTGAGGCACAGAGCTGCCTCAGGAAGATGAAGAATCTATTGAAAACATTATTAAACAGCAGAAAAAATTAATAAAACATGTCCCCTCATGTGACTCTGTCACATGATCAGGGACATGTTTTTAATTAAATATTAAAATTTTTATTTAATTTGTATCTGCTTTTGGAAATCTCATCCTGCTCGTGAATGAGGTTCCAAAAAAAATGCAAAGACCGATTGGCATTTTCGTCTGCCTGTCAACTGTTAGGTTGAATGGGCAATGAAAAATTCAGGATAATTGATTACTTAATGGCCTTAATAGGTCTTTTAATTGTTGGCAGGCGTACTGCCAGCTCTGATGCACGTCCGCCGACCGAACTATCGTGCAACTACACGTTGACGTCGGCACGCTTGGCAGACGTCATCACACATCATTTCACATTCGTTTGGGTCAGGCACGCGCCCACCCACCGAGCTAAAAATTCTTCCCCGAGTGAGGTTACTCACAAAATTTAAAGGAATCTAGGTGTACAACTTTAGCCACACTTAATGTGGATATAGGGAAATCTTCTATCAAACAGCACCCTTATCGTTTAAGCCTGGAGAAACAGGCTCAGGTGAAAGCAGAAATCCAGCATATGTTGAAAAATCACTTAATTGAACCAAGTCAAAGCAGTTGGAGTTCTCCTGTAGTGTTGGTGCCAGATTCTGTGTAGATTACAGAAAGGTTAATGCAGCAACAAAAACAGACTCTTACCCAGTCCCTCATTTAGAAGATTGTATTGACAGGGTTGGCAGTGCTGTGTTCCTCACTAAGATAGATTTTTTGAAAGGATACTGGCATGTGCCTTAAACATCGTGAGCTAGGGAGATATCGGCTTTTGTCACACCAAACGGGCTATACCAATGCCGAGTGATGCCTTTCAGGCTAAATAATACTCCAGCCACTTTCCAAAGACTAATGAATCAAGTTATAACTAATGTTCCTATGATCTATTGATGCATTGATTTACACTAACACTTGGAAAGATAATATAATTACTGATGTGTTATCCAGAATATAATTTTTATTAAAATAATATATCAGAAATCAGAAAGATCAGAACCTATACAGAGATCCTGTATAAGGAGTGAGTAAGAATGGATGAGTACACATTTGAATTTTTATATCTATGTTTTATATGTTTTTCCTGTACATTTCGTAGTGAAACGCATTTGAAAATGGTCGCATGCCAGCTGCACATTCAGCAAATGAAAGCCCTTGCGGTTGACATAGTTGACCCCTTGTTGCGACAGAGGTACGAGTGCCACGTAAGTGCAATCGATTGCACCCTGCACCTGTGGGAAACCTGAGATCTGGGCAAATCCAATTGCTTTTGCATCCTGGATCTCTTGGTCCCAGGCAAAATGCACAAAGTTGTGTGCCCTCGCGAAGATGGCATCCATGACCTCATGGATGCATTTTTGAATGGAGGCTGTGATATCCCACAGAGGTCACCTGTGGAGCCCTGAAAGGAGCCGCTGGCATAAAAATTGAGCACCATGGTCACTTTCACAGACACTGGCAGTGGATGCCCTCCATGCCTCGTGGCATCAAATCCTGCAGTAGCTAGCAAAGGTGACCAACCAGTTCCCTAGACATGCGCAGACTTTGGCAACATTGGTTGTTTATTATCTGCAGGAATGAAAGACGGCATCTACAGACCCTAGGTTCAGCCAGGCGCTGACTAACGATGGCTCGCTGTGGCCCTTCAACAGCGTGTGCAGGAGCCTCTGCACAGCCAGGCGCCTCCGTCCCTCTCTTCTCCATCGTCTCCACTCACTGTACGCTACAAGGCATACAGCTAGTTTACCAGACTCCAAGCTCCTGATGTACTCCTCCTGCAGGATGACAGAGACATACGTGTGGGTTCCCAGAAGGAAAAAATTATTCGAACCAGTATTCATATTTCCCAGTTTGTATCTTAATTCCCAGTTTTTACTGTTTTTTCCTTCTGGGTTAGCCTGGGTATACTAAGAAGCTTTCTTGGTTAAGTCTGAAGACCCTTTAACGCATCTCATAAAGTGCTGGCCACTACTTGGATGGCCAGAGTTTAGTGCACCGCATGCTGCCCGAAATCCCAACCGCCTCCGCCCACTCCACCTGATTGTTTGGGGGCAGTCTTGCCCATTGGACTGCATGTTGTGTTCTCAGCTCAGGCACAGGCATTCTCCTAACCCACACTACAAGGCTGCAATGTTAGCTTGAACCATGGGGGAGACTGGTCCAGACTGGGATGATGACATTTCAGGGGGCTGTGAGGACCTCCACCAGTGACTGTTCCACACCAGTTTTAGTAAGGAGATTGTACAAGGTGCCCAGTCGTCCAACTATCCTGCTGTCCACTAACATGCTCATTAGTTTGCAGTCTGTGCCCAAGGGGTGAAAAGTTCTGGAGCACTTGGTGGCACTTTCATGCCTCTGAGTTTCTTGAGCGGTCAGATTCGCTAGAGGGCTGACTCCACACATGTCAGTGTGGCTGCATCTAAACTATCTCAGCTGCAGAGGAATTGTCACTTTATACAAGGTTTCCCTAATGCGTGGCCGCTTCCCTCACCCCTCCCCCAACACACACGTGCTTGTGCACTACCTTCAACCGCAGAGCAGCTCTTCCCCCCACCGCTTCCAAAGTGCCTCAACCACAGGGCAGCCCTCGCCCCTATGCCTCCAACACACCCCAACCTTGAAGTCCAACAGGCGACCCACATGCGCGATGCACAACGTTACTGTGTACTCGCCTCTGAGTTCCCGTCAAAGTGCAGCCCGCCAAGTGCATGCCTTATATATGCTGTTGTGAAACACATTGGCTGATGTGGGCAGACGATCCAGCAGGGGCAGCTGGGATGATTCCGGCGGACTCGCCTTATGCAGACGTATTACAATGAGATTCCTGACGTACGATGATGGGAAATGAAGCCCACCATCGATGGGCCGAGCGGATGATCACAACCTGGTTTCATGACGTAGTGAAACTGATTTTTGGCTTTCTCACCATATTGTCTGCTCATACCGCCAAGCATGCCTGACGCCAGAGGGCACGGACGATTCTGCCCATTACCTTACTCCAGCCTCTAAAGAGACCTTGTTCGTCTTGTATTGTGTTGTGTTTGTCTGTATGGGTGTAGGGATTTATTTTTTAAAAGGTGAAAATCATTACATTACCACATATAAATTGCATGTTAACCAGCTCTGCAACTTGTTTTAAAAAAGAATTTTGTTTTATAATAAATCAGTTATTTTGTGTTTATTGTAAGAAGCCTGGTTAAAGACTTTTTATGTTGGGTACAGCAGTATCAAAGGTAAACAATTCCCCATTTTTGTGAGTGAATTAAACATTTAAACTATTGTTGCGACCTGTGGAGAAGTGTGGCTAGAATTAACTGTGCACTTCTCCCATCACGGTCCGCAACACAAGTGAATGTAAACTCAATCCCAGAGTAATTCAAATCCAGGCATGAAATTGCAGTTTGCTGAAACAAATTTAACATATTTTCATCATATCAAAATCTTCTATACATCACATTGTAACATAAAATCCCAGCTATAGACTTCCAGTGCACTATAGCATACCTCATTCATTTCCATCGTTTTGAAGTCCTGATGTATAACAATTAAATGAAAAGTTCTTGATAAGGTCATGAACTGGCCCCCGGTTTTATGGGAATGAGCTCCTGTTTTTTTCTCCCCTAATTTTCTTTCAAATGGTCAACCTGTAAAGTTTTTTTTTGTTCCAGTTTTCTCCTTTTTCTCTTATCCTCGAAAAACCCTGATTCCTGTTGACTTGGGGTTCCCTGGGGGTATTAGTAATCCTCTAGTACTTTGCCCAACTAGGAGGTCACATGAGCCTTGCCAGAAGCATTCTGTTAATGGTCACAACACTAAATCCAGTTGATGCCATTCCATCATTGTTCCAGCGAAAGCAGTGTGTTTATAAGTCTTGTCACGTTTCCACAAAATGAATATTTTGTTGAGAATTTTTTCAACACTAAATGATTAAACGGACTGAGGAGCATGGGATTGCAAAGTTCTCATTTTAAACAATAAAATTATTGATCAATAGCTGTGTTCCTGGCAAAAACATTACAATATTTATTCACCAGGATTGAATTTTGAGCTCTACAAAGCACGGAATGTAAAAGGACACATGTATTTTCTAGTGGGGAGACGTTCACTTGTTTCTAAAGAATGGATAATGAATATCCTCTCTACAGACATTTACACAGACATGCTCATCTGTATGAGTTCTATTATGTCCATTTCAAACTATTAACACTCTGTATTCTAATGAGCTCTTAAAAATACTGTGTTACAGATGATTGTCATCGGGTCAAGTTACATCCATTGCTGGGAGACTCCAGTTCTGACTATGTTAATGTGAGCTATATAGATGTAAGTTATATAGCTTGTACTTGTGCATGACTTTCCCCAGTTGCTGAAAATGAAGTTGCTACATATCTAGATTAAGAGAAAATATTCTGACTACATTCGTTGTCTAAGTTCATGAATGAAGAATGGCCATTAGGGCATGGCACTATTGAACTGCTAGCACCATTGGATCTGTACACGAGTCAATGTCCTAAGGGGAGGAAAGGGGAAAATTGGTGGCACATGCAATGATCCCACCAGCCTAAAAATTGAGGCTTCCCTTCTGAGGCCTTGACCACCCCTGTAAAATCACTGTGAAGTAGGGGCAGGCGGGAACCCAGAGGGAATCCTGTCCCCGCAATTTCACACATCCCCAAACCCTGCCCTAAAAAGGGGGAGCGTAAAATTCAGGGCCCAATTTCTTTTTCAGAAAAAATTGAACGAAAGTAGGAAGAAAAAGGTAAATTACAGTTAGAAGCAGGAGACATGAAATAAAGTAAGGTTTCTATTTATATAGCGCATTTCATGACCTCAGGTCACCCTGAAACACCTTAGAGATAATGAAGTGCTTTTGAGGTGTAGTTATTGTTGTAATGTAGGAGGAAAGAAATAAGAAAGAAAGCAGGTAAAAAAGGAAATTATTTTAAAAAAATAAATTGTGCTTTAAGTGTTTAGTTTGATATAGGATTTATATAAGATTACATTAGATTATTGTAATAACATGGCTGGTGACATTTAAATAAATCACTATAATTTCGCTGTTTATTTCACTGGAATTTTTGAATTGAAAAGTGCACAAATGATCACTCTAGTGAATCACTTCAGAGAGTAGTCGAAGCATTTACAATGTGGAAATTTCCTATTTTAAAGATTACAGAGTGAAAGGCTAGTCTTTTTAAGGTACCTATACTCCAGGCACTTAAGAGATATTTTGGTAAGCCCTGATGTCATTTGAGGTCTTATATTTATAATTGTTAATTATACAGGAGAAAATAGGTAACCAATATCATGTTATAAAAGCAAAATCAAATATATGAAGAGTTTTTGCATGTTTGTTTTCAATGGAGCCCAATCCTGAGGAAAGACTGGGTGTGAAGCATGCCTGATCCCAGTCAAAGTGCACCAAGTTGTGTGCCTTTGTGAAGAAGGCGTCCTTGATCTCCCTGGGTGCACTTACGGGTGGAGGCTTGCAAGATCCTGCACATGTCACCTGTGGAACCCCGTAAGGAGCCACTAGTGTAGAAATTGAGCACGTGGTCACTTTCACGGCCACTAGCACTGGATGCCCTTCATGTCCCCATGGCACCAAATCTTGCAGCAGTTGGCATATGTGACCGAACAGTTCCCTAGACATGCGTAGTATTCGGTAACACTCATTCTCAGTCATCTATAGGAATGATAAGCACCGTCTGTAGACCCTGGGTCTGACAAGGTGCCTAGGAACGACGGCTCACTGTGGATCTTCAGCTATGTGTGCAGGAGGCCCTGCTGCCCCTTCGTTTGAGGGTAGTGTTCCTCCCATTGGCAAGCCAGGTGCCTCCATCGCACTTGTCTCCATCTTCTCTTCTCCCTGTAAGCCATGAGACATACTGCTAGATCACCAGGCGCCATGATCCTGATGTTTTCCTCCTGCAGGATCAAAGAGAGAAAGAGACACGTGGGTTAGCATATGTGTGATAAGGACTTCTTTTGGTTAAATTTCAAGGCCTCCATGCATGCTTGAGAGTGTTGGCCACCACTTGGATGCCCAGTGTGAAGTGCGCTTCATGGCTATCTGAAACCCCACCCACCTCCACCCCACTCCACTTGACCAATTGGTGACAGCTTCAGCCAATGGACTTCATGCTGTGCTCTCAGCTCAGGCACAGGCATTCCCCTAACTCACACTGCAAGGCTGCTCTGTTAGCTTGAACCATGAGGGATACTGGTCCAAATAACATTGTAAGGGGCTGTGAGTGCCTCCATCAGTGTCTGTGCCATGGCCACCTTTTGCAAGGGGGTTCTACAACTTGCCAAGTCGTCAAATTATTCTGCAGCATCCTAAAACACACATTAATTTACAGTCAGCACCTGAGAGGCGAAAAGTTCTGGAGCATTTGTAGGCACTTACATGCTTTTGAGTTGCAGAAATGCTTCAGAGGCCTGACTCCAAATATGTCAATGGAGCTGCTGCTGAATGGCCTCAGCTGCGGAAGAATGCTCACTTTTGACAAGCTTTTCCAAGTGTGTGGCCGCTTCCGTCACCCTACCTGCACCCCAGCATGTGCTTGTGTTCTTCCTTCAGTCTGCACTGCCTTGCCCTGCCCCCGGCCCCACCCACACTAGAGCCTTTGCCTCGGTACTGCACTGAAAGACAGCCAGAAAGAAGTAATTTGCCTGTGCCCCACCAGAACACGCAGCACCTCTTCTTAGTGCCCTTCGGGCGATCCTCATGAACGCTGCTCAAGTTTGTGTGCATTCACCTCCAAACTCCTCTTAAAGTTCAGCTTGCCAGATGCATGCCTTTTAAAGGCAGGCATAATTCACGCCATTCTGAAGTCATGGCAACATGTGAGGTAAATTTGAAGTGGGGGGCACGATTCTGGCAAGCTGCCACAATGATGAGATGCAAATGCATTAAAATTAAGTACGTGATGTTGGATGGCGGGAAATGCAGCCTGCCATTGATGGGCAAAGCGGACAATTGCTAACTGGTTTCACGACGCCATAAAACCAATTTTTGGCCTTCTTGCCACATTGTCTGCTCACAGCCTCCATGACACCTGCTGCTAACAGAAGCAGCCGACTCCGGCCTTAGTCTCACACTCGGTGCAGTTTCTCTTCTGTCTACTGCAGTGCTGTCGTTGCAGGGACTCGAGAAGTGACATCTAATCAGATTGGCTGGCAGCACTCTAAGGCGGGACTTCCTCCCGAGTGAGGGGCGGACATCCCACCTGCCGCCAATCAACGCTCATTGGAGCATAAATTCGCTGTGGGGCTGTCGGATTCAGCAGGGATGTGTTTCCCGCCAACTCTTTGGATGACAGGAGGCAAGACCCCATCACCTGAAAATTCAGGCCTGGGACTTTCTTTACTTCTTATCTTTGGATCCCATTGCGCATTTCAAAGCAACTTTCAGTCAACTGAACAAGTTTGAATGTTCATGTGTGTGTGTGTTTATTTCAGCCAGTTTAAAGCTGAGACCTGAAGGTTGAATGATCACCTTATTGAAGTCACAAAGTTAGGCCCAAGTCAAAATTGGAATGGTTGCCAATGGATGAGTCATCTCATTGCCAACCAGCAGAGTCTATTTGTTCCAGAAAAAACTAAGGGTTAATAAATTAAGAATTTCTATGATCAGAACCTGCACCGTTGTGGAAAACCGCCTTCTTAGGAAGCAGCTGTGTGTTTGTCAACACTTTTTTCTTCAATAATTTCAAATGGTTTCTCAGGTTTCCATCAAACTTTAGTGAATCAGATATTGCAGCTGTTCCTGGTTGGATTAAGTTATCAATTTTAATTGTATTAGTGAGCTATTGCAGACAGTTTCCCTTTGAATGAACACTCCACTGACATAGTGCAGAGCCTCCTTGTGATTTAAAGGAGATCAACGGGGAAATTGTCCATATGTAAAGTCTAATTAGGTGAAGTTATACTGAAGTGAAAAATCCTTAACTGCGCTGTAGTGGGAAAATAATCTATTCAGTGAATCGACGAACACATGAGAAGTTTACCAATGTATCTTTTATTTGATTTTAAATATGATCTGATTGTGACAAAACTTTGGGATGATATTGTCCTATTGATATTAAAGCTGCTTCTGGAAAGACAGATGAGCTCTCACTGCCACTTGCTTTCCCTTAAACATCTGAACTGATTCATTTGGAATTACAAACTTTAAAACTTCATTCAATTTTGGTGATCAACTGACCCTGTATGTTAAAGTGTGATGAATGCTTCCTCAATCATCTCATGGGTAGATTTAGTAAAAGGTTCCAAGTTCGATCTCTGGTTTGCACAGTACTAGCTGGACTTGGCCAGGAAAATAATAGGGCCAGTTAACTCTTATGGCCCAGAGTAAGGAAGAGGTGAAATCAATCAAGATTCCTGATCGCTACCCAGAAGTCTCTGCTGGATAATGCATGTTTAAGTTTTGAAATGCAATCATTATTACATGTCCTGGTTTGCTCTAGTCATGTGACCTCTGCCATGAGGCACAGGGCTGGGTGGACCCATGTGACATTCAGTTCAATAAAGACATTACACTAGAAACACTAGTCTTTGAACCTGTAATAATGCGTGGACATCAGGTGAGAACAGATTCAGACTCAGCTGTGCGACCCTCAATAGTGGCTTAGTTTGTTAATTAATGCTAACTGCGCTTGTGTGGAGAATGGCTGCATGATGGAGGTGCAGAATACCTGTCGACACTTGAGGAACCTTGCCTCAGCCACAACTGGACCTCCAGATGATAAGGGATGAAAGTAGGGAGCTGGCTATTCCAAAAAGGGGGTACAGTAGAATAGTTGTTATGTTACTGGACTAGTAATCCAGAGGTTTAGACTAACGATACAAGAGACATGAGTTTAATCCTTAACTATGACAGCAGGGAATTTAAATTCAATTAAATAAACAAATAAATCTGCAATAGGAAGCTAGTAGCAGTAATGGTAACCACGTAACTACCAGATTGTCATTAAAAAGAGAGATTGGAGAGGCTAGAGTTGTTTTCCTTAGAACAGAGGAGGCTAAGGGGTGACCTAATTGAGGTGTACAAAATTATGAGGGGCCTAGATAGGGTAAACAGGAAAGACTTGTTTCTTCTATCTGAGGGGTCAACTACCAGGGGGCATAGATTTAAGGTAATTGGTAGAAGGATTAGAGGGGGCATGAGGAAAAACCTTTTCACCCAGAGGGTTGTAAGCATCTGAAATTCACTGCCTAAGTTTGTGGTTGCGGCTGAAAGGCTCAACTCATTCGAAAGGTACCTGGATTTGCATCTAAAGTGCTGTAACCTACAAGGCTACGGACAAGGTCCAGCACAGACACGATGGACTGAATGGCCTCTTTCTGCACTGTTACTTTTCTATGGTTCTATGATTCGTTCATGTCCTTTAAAGAAGGAAGTCTGAATGTAGGAGGTATGATCAGTAAGTTCACTGATGACATGAAAATTGGTGATGTGTTAAATAGCGAGGAGGAAAGCCTTAGACTATAGGACTATATAGGCGGGCTGGTCAGATGGGCAGAACAGTGACCAATGGAATTTAATCCTGAAAAGTGTGAGGTGATGCATTTTGGGAGGACTAACAAGGCAAGGGAATACACAACGAATGGTAGGATCCTAGGAAGTACAGAGGATCAGATGGACCTTGGTATGCGTCTCCATAAATCCTTGAAAGCAACAGGACAGATAGATAAGGTGGTTAAGAAGACATATGAGATACTTGCCTTTATTATTCAAGGCATTGAATACAAGAGCAGGGAGGTTATGATGGAGATGCATAAAACGTTAGGCCACATCTGGAGTACTGTGTGCAGTTCTGATTGCCACACTATAGGAAGGATGTGATTGCACTGGAGAGGGTTCATAGGAGATTCACCAGGGTGTTGCCTGGGCTGGAGCGTTTCAGCTATGAAGGGAGGCTAGATAGGCTGAGTTTGTTTTCCTTAGAGTAGAGAAGGCTGAAGGAGGACCTGACTGGGGTGTACAAAATTATGAGGGGCATAGATAGAAACTTTTCCCCTTAGTGGAGGGGTCAATAACCAGGGGGCTTAGATTTAAGGTAAGGGAGAGGAGGTTTAGAGGGGATTTGAGGAAAACTTTTTTCATCCAGTGGGTATCTGGAACTCACTGCCTGAAAGGGTGGTAAAGGAGGGAACCCTCACAACATTTAAGTATTTAGATGAATACTTGAAACGCCATAGCATACAATGCTACAGGCCAAATGCTGGAAAAAAGGATTAGAGTAGACAAGGGCTTGATGACTGGCGTGGATACGATGGGCCGAAGGGCCTCTTTCCGTGCTGTAAAACTCTATGGGCAGAATTTTGCCCTTATCGGATGGGGGCAGATGGGGGAGCTGAGCGCTGCCTGCAATCAGGGCCAGACCGCGATTTCATGCTGGCAGGCCAATTAAGGCCCACCCAGTGTGAAACGCAAGCAGCAGCACTGCCTATGCGGGCCAGGGAGGAGGGCGAGTGGCGAACTTCATGCATGCACGCAAGTGAATGATTGAGAATCTCCCTGAGGCACAGAACTGTGTAGGGACATGTTATAAATTAAATCTTAAAAATTTATTTTATTTTTATTTGATGTTGGAAACCTCATCTCGCCTGTGGTTGAGGTTTTCAAAAAAATGCAAAGACCACTTAGCCTTTTTGCCTGCCCGCCAACCATAAGGTTGAATGGGCAGCAAAAAATTTAAGTTAATTATCTTTTTAATGGCCTTAATAGGCCTTTTAATTGTCGGTGTATGTGCTGCTGATTCACAAGCTTGCCGACTGAAATATCGCGTGACTGCGCGTTGTTGTTGGGACGCTCGCCCGCCGGCAATGCGCATCATTTTATGCTCGAGCGGTTCGGGCGCACACCCGCCAAGGTAAAAATTCTACGATATGAGTCTCTGCGAATGGATGGTCCAGAGTGCTTGCTACTTAACAGCCCACTATACAGGTGAGACACTCTGTGAGCGTATGCCAAACTAACCTTGAAACTTTTTGACATAATAATATCAAAGCATATGGGTTTACTATAGGCGAGTAGCAATCGGGCGGGCAGGTGTGACATAGGACCCACGATGCCCCCGATCAGTCTGCATGGTGGAGCAACCTCGAGGAGCCAAATGGTGTTCTCATGCTGCTCCTCCCTGTGGATCCATATATCTAGTTCTGTCTAAGAACTTTCTGCCCCTTTTGGGAGCAGGTGTGAGGATGACATCAGTGCATCCCTGCTGAGGTTAGATTTGATATTGCTTCCAGGTTGCCATGCACACAGACTTTGTGAAGGCTTGGTCTACTTACAGATGCCAGAGGTCGCAGGAGGACGGAGCGCTGTGCATATTCCAATGTGTACATTTAGAGCCAGGGCTATGTTTGGCGCATGCAAAGGATCAAACCACCAGCAGGGCAGATGTTAAGTCATGCAATTTAATTCAGCTGTCATAAATCTAGGTACATTAGAGCAAAATATAATGTCTGTAACCAAAAAAGGAGCCAGCAAGGATAGAAAACAAAATAGTAAAGGAAATGTCTTGGCAACTTACTTTGCCTGCAATCTGTTAATTATCAGATTGTCACAGGCTTGCCAACCATGTTGTACCTTTACAAGGGCCTCCGCAAGTGACTTTGTGACATCCTAGCCCTTGTCAGCACAATTCCCTTCACCATCCTCATCATAAGAGGAACCATCTTGGTCCTCTGTGTCTCCCTTTGTTGTGCAAGGTACAGCAGACCACATGATCCGGGGTACATTCTGTGGTGAGAATTGGAGAGCCCAGCCTGAGCGATCCAAACATCTGAACCTCATCTTTAGGAGGCCAATCGTCTGCTCAATCATGGACCATGTGGAGGCTTGTGTGGCATTGTACCTTCCCTCACCACTCTGTGGACGACAAACTGGCATCATCAGTCAGGTCTTCTGGGGGTATATCTTGTCCCCAAGGAGCCAGCCCTGCAATCGTTGAGGCCCTTCAAAAGACTTTGGCACCTGGGAGTCAGTCGTGAGAGCTCCCTAGGAACTGAGCAGAATCATGCTGGATTTGTCTCATTTGACCATATATCAGCTGCACGGTCAAAGAGTGGAAACTTTTCCGATTAATGTGACTGGCTATTGCCAGGAGGCTCCCAAGGCCACATGAGTGCACTTAGTAATCCCTCCCACTTGCGGGAAACCTGAGATTGCCGCAAAACTCAACAGTCTTACAGCCTGGCTTTTAGGATCCAGGCAGAATTGGACAAATTGGTGTGCTGTCCTGAACAGGGCATCTGTCACCTGCAGGATGCACTTGTGTGTTGCTGACTGGGAGATGCTGCACAAGTCCCCAGTGGAGCCATAGAAGGAGCCACTAGCAAATAGGTTTTAGGTGGTGTGATCTTTAATGCCACCAACATGGAATTTCCTCCAAGTTCTTGAGGCCGCAAATCGCAGTGGAGTAACTGGCTTAAGTGCGCAACCACGTTCCAAGACATTTGAAGGCCCCTCCTGCATTGCCTTTCACTCATCTGTAGATAGCTGCACCATCTATGATATACCCATGGTTGGGTCAATGCCCATCATTGTAGTGGCATGCATCACAGTTCAGGCTCACTCCTCCACCATCTACCCTCCCCTGTCACCCACCAACATCCCCATCACCCTTGACCCAATCAGTATAACCATTCCTTTCCCCTCTGTCACCCTTGAACTTCACCCCATTACCCTTGCACCTATAACCACCAACCTCCACATGCCTTCTCTCCCCTCTGAGTCTACACCCATTACCATCCCTAAGCCCACCCTGACTCCTCCAGTTATCCAAACCACCTGTTTCATAAATATGAATGTTCTAATCTCTCGCTGGCAGGGAAGTTAAGTTGGAGGGGGAACTTAATTTGGCAAAGTGGCCTTTTAATGCGCATGCTGGACTTGCTAATACATGCAAAAGGGTTTCTTGACACTGTTCGTTGGAAAATTCAACTCACCTTTAAAGTCCCGAGAAATTAATTCCCAAAGTTCATCCCGCTGTTGGAAACTGAGTTTTGGCTCCTGCCAAATTAAGTTCCCCCACCCACCAAGCCTCCCACTGCTGGCGTGACTGGAAGATTCTGCTCAGCATTTCTCACAACGAACAATGACAAAGCTCCCCTTCCCCACCTTCCACACTCACTGTTGCATTGACATTTTCATAATCCATTTCAAATTCATTAAACCCTTTCACAAACAATTCTACTTTGTATTCTAAATATTAGAGATGAACACAAACTTTTTAAGTAAATTTATAATTTCCTTAGCATTGCTAACTCACAAAAGGCCAAATTTCAGTTGAGGTTACACTGTTTTTATAACAGTCATGCAATAACTTGCAATATTATTGGCAGATAAAGGGTGAAGTAATTGACAGCTGTAATAATACCTTTAGCATGCAGATATCTTTGCATAACTATGATCTCGAAATAAGCCCAAACGTCAGATTAACTCATGACCAATCAGCAACTAAGGCTGAAAATCAATTTGACTCCTTCATATCACAGTCTCAATGTCTTGGTCATGATAGTTACAAACACTTGGATTTAGTTCAGATTTTAGATTTGGAGCTGCTGGTTCCTTGCCAGATTACAAATGATATCAGGATTTCAGATCCAAATCACCACCAAATTACCAGAGAATCAAACAGGCACCTCTCTGTGTAGTGGCAGAAGGTTGAAAGTGACAAACAGATTCTAGAAGTTTTTGTTGCTAATCATCAAATGCATGTATTTCTCTCCTTTGCCACCCATGCAAACCCCAGCAAAGAAATTATCAAAAATTATTGTAAATTTCCTAATGACGGAGAATTCCCAGCTCATGAAACCTAAAAGACTCAAGTAAAACTAAGATAAAAATAAAATAATGCAGATGCTGGAAATCTGAAATAAAAGCAGAAAATGCTGGAAAATCTCAGCAGGTCTAGCAGCATCTGTGGAGAGAGAAAAAGAGTTAACTCTTTGAGTCTGAAACATTAACTCTGAAGAAAAGTCATACTGACTCAAAACATTAACTCTGTTTCTCTCTCCATAGTTGCTGCCAGACCTGCTGAATTTTCCCAGCATTTTCTGTTCTTGTTATCTAAAAGACTCAAATGTTTGATGGAACAGAGAGCACAATTTTTCCCATCTGCTGTCCATGTTTTCCTTTTTTAAAGGAACTGGCTAGCTCAATCCCTTCCATTTCCAAATTTGTTCAGGGTTAGGCTGTTTGGAATAGAAGTAAATATGGCTCAATTCAGATTTGTTCAGACGATTATTTCTGACTTATTGCGAACTGGTGTGTCAACATAGAAACTTTAGTTAATTTCCTCGCAATTGATGAAGTTTCTGACTGTTTCTACTTTGTTTCTGATGATGCTGAAGCCAATCAAGACACCTGCAGCTTTGCAGCTTTGACTTAAAACCAATTGGATTGTTTTACAATGGTGAAACCTGAGTGCCAGGTCACCCTGACTTTGGAATGTATCTGTTCACATGAGTGTAGTCTGCAAAGGGAGGGGTTATTGCGTTGACTAATAAAATCTATGGAAGTGCCAAACCTAAAAGTGGAAGTTTTAGGGGCTTTAAGTGTTACCAACCTCCACTATTCACAACAACCAGAAAGCACATCAAGTAACAAGCTGGGGAAAGAAAAGCTTTTAAGTTGACATTTGAATGTTCTCATTTTGCAGTTTGTCATTGTTAAAATATAGGTGGCAACTTCCGGCCCCTACCACTGGCAGGATCCTGCAGTCCCATCAAAGTGAATAGACATTTGAATGGCTCACCACATTTTCTAGCCCAGGTCCAATCCCCGCCATGACGGGCCTGGAAAATTCCACCCATAGTTATAATTAGTGAGGATAAGGTAATAAAATACAGACCTCTAGATAAAAAGCATAGTTAAAATTCATTCACATATATCATTCATTCCTTGATTTTGCTTCCCATGCCACTTTTAATTATTCAGCATTGATATATGCAAGATGCAAAGCAATGTGAACAAGGGCCTCTTGGTCTCCATGAACAAACTTAATGCATGTTTCGGAACAAGTTTATCCAATGGGAAATTGAGCCAAAGAAATAGGATTGTCTCATCTTCAATTCTTGGTCCGAGTAAGTTGGACTAAAAGTAGGAATTCCACAATTGGCCTTAGCACCATTGCAGTAGGGAGGAGAACATTGATCAAGGTTCCTGCTCCTGAATGCTATGTAATGATAATTGTCGGAAGTGCATGTGTAGGCATTGGATTAAGTCAGTATGAGCTGTGATTGTTCCTCAATCTTCCCCTTCCCACCATGCTTTAACTACTTGTCAACACATATCAAGACTTGCAATAAATAATGGCGACTTAAGCGACACACTAGCTAAGTTTCAAAGAATAAAGAGGGTGCAAAATGTACTAAAACAATTAACAACTGTGGTTCATTGCATAAG
Source organism: Carcharodon carcharias (assembly GCF_017639515.1). NCBI lineage: Eukaryota > Metazoa > Chordata > Chondrichthyes > Lamniformes > Lamnidae > Carcharodon > Carcharodon carcharias. The sequence goes on from NC_054485.1 coordinate 12,381,474, forward strand.
GCTGTGATTCTTGTTGTGGTCTCTATACTTCACTTCTTGAACTAGATTTGCTCTCCAACGAGTTATATATAAGATTTTTGTACAGCTGCTGGGAAAAAAATAGATTGGACATGAGAACATTCCTTATTTTGATGATGTGTTGGATATGGTCTTTAAATTCACTCACATGCTTGTGTCTTTGTTGGTTTTTACAATCCTTCCTCATTTGGAGTGTAGATACGGATAAACGGGGAAGTAAGTATGACACGATGTGCCAAATTGAGAATGTGACAGTTTTTGTGGTTGAAATATATTTGTATGTTTGTCTTATTTTTTAATTTGTGCACATTTAGTTTATTCTTGCCAGTTTAAGGAGCTTTTCATATGTGGAGAATTTTGAGTTGATGTTGCATGTCCATTAGAAATTGACACATGTGACTACCTCTCTATCTGGGGAAACATTGATGTAACTGCTGCCCATTTGTTCAACTGTTCAGCGCTTTGGAATGTCGATGACATTTTTCATGTTTTCACTGAGTGTTGCTTCAATTAAAAGGAGGATGGGTGATAAGAATGCAGTTAAATTCAACAGTATCCTGATAGTTTTCTTTATTCACTCATGAGACGTGGGTGTTGCTGGCTAGGCCAGCATTTATTGCCCATCTCTAATTGCCCCTGTTCATAGGGCATTTTAAGAGTCAACCACATTGCTGTGGGTCTGGAGTCACATGTTGGCCAGACCAGGTAAAGATGGCAAATTGCCTTCCTTAAAGGGACGTTAGTGAACCAGATGGGTTTTTACAACAATCGACAGTGGTTTCATGGTCATCATTGGACTTTTAGTTCTATATTTTTTATTGGTTTCAAACTCCACCATTGTTCGTGGTGGGATTCGAACCTGGGTCCCCAGAGCTTTACGCTGGGTCCCTGACTTACCAGTCCAGTGACAATACCACTACACCACCGCCACTGCCTCCCCCTGGTATGTTTTTATCCAGATTTTTTTCTTGCTTTGCAGTTCATCGGTGAGAGGTAATGAGAGTTATTTGAATAAAGCTGTTTGTGCAGCTGCAAGAAAGTTGTGCTCTACAAATGTAGTGGAGCTTGGGACTGGAGGTGAGATGGGGTGGTGGGCTGGAGAAGCATTGTTGCCACTTAACTAAGGCAGATAGATCCATCTTCTCAAGTCAGGAGCCCATCTAGACTACCATATCCAATTTCCACAAATCGAAGATTAGATTCATGGAATCTAATTAGAGTCAAAATAAATAGTAGATGCAGTAAAGCAATTGTGTCTTTTAGAAGGTTTTGGTATGCTTTGTAAATGATGAACAAGGCATGCAAAATAGTGAAAACACAAAGTAAATCAATACTGCACCAAGTTTAAAATCACTGGCTGTCCAGTTATTTTTTCAGCTATTCAAAGCATCGCCCAAAAATGTTGCAGGATTTAACATTGGCAGACACCAAATTCATAATGGCCCTTAATTCTATTTCCTGATTGATGCATTCCCTGATGGTGCCCTGGCATATGTGGTGGTGGAGTTGAGGTAGCATGAGGACTTCAAATTGGAATGACGGTGGAGTTGATGGTATATCGCTGCTTAGCGTGCAACTGATGTTTGTGTTCTCAGTACTTGTTGCTAGTACAAAAGTAGTGTATTTCATGAAGAGGTTACATCAGTGCTTAGGGTGACTGAAGAGTGCATTTATTGTTTGAAGTGTGCATTGTGGAGTAGGTAAGGGAGCTGGGTGGTACTTGGAGAATAGTGGCCGTACACTTGAGCGTTATTGCTTAATGCATTCTATGATGTGAAAATGTTTGTCAATACCTTGAGTTAATATTAAAATTGCATCTTGACGCTGATGGTGTCTGTGTGAAGAAAGCTACAGTGTAACTGAGATGTGGCAATTTTGGGAACAATGGTATAGTTGTGATGTGTTCATTTGGGAAACATGAATTGTGGTGCAGTGTGTCAGATTGGGAATGCAAGATCCAGTGCAGTCAAGCAGATGGAAGTCATTTTAATTTAACCCTGCCAATGGGAAACTGTGATCAATAGGGAGTGAAATCAGGAGGAATGCAAAATGGGCTATCCAGCCAAAGTCATCAGCTTCCCACCAACTGGTTAGGTCCATTTACAACCTGTTAGGTTAGTTCTTGGTAATATAGCGAAGTTGAGTGCATTTAACTACTAGGATTGTGTTCTGTGTGACCTGAGGAACTGCATTGTTGCTTGGAACATTAACCACATGGACGTTGGTGGAGGTAATTCAGTACTTGGATGCATGTTACATTGTGGTTGTTGGAAGCTGTGGGTGTGTGCATTCTGCTATTGATTTGGCCAAAGACTATAAAAATGTAAAGAAAGCAAGAGTTAGAAAGTCTCTTGTATTACAATTCAGACTTTATCATCGTGAATATGAGATTCACTATGCAACTAGGCAACGCACCATAAGAAAGTAAAAACTTCCCAATACTCAATGTTATGGACCGTGCAAATAAATATTTAATCTTTGACTGGTATTTCTTTCAAATTTGTCCTCAAGTGTCCCTAATCCCACAATAAAAACAGGAAAAAAATAAATCTTTTTTTGAAAAAAAATTTCAATTCTGCAGTACACCATGAGGTAACATCATGGATCTGTTTCTCTTATCCTATACTAGAACTTTTCCTGGCAGAAAGTAACCAAAACCGCACTTGCTATCAGAACACCTTGATTGAAAATTTAGTGAAAAATGGCAAGAGTCTGATACACTATCAAAAGAGCCCTTGGACCAAGTGGATAAAGGAGGCTTGTTGGGTTGACTGGCCTTTTTCCCATTCCTTCCTCCATTATAGTCTTGCATTTGTTGCTGTAATAGCTGCAAGAGCTGGCACAAAATGAAAAGTGATTGGGACCAGCACTCTTTGGCTTGTCAGTACCACTCCAGATCGAGTGTTATCTCTGTTCTTGAACTGAGTGGGATTGTTGGTCAGAGCCCTGTATGGCAAGAAGTTCAACTCTTATTCAGATCAAACAGTTTACTATTTGCATTACAGAGATCTCCATTAATATTCTTTATTTGTCATAATGAAGCTAAAATTCCAAACTGTAGCTAGTCAAATTCTCTTAATCTTCAACCCCTGTTGAGCTTAAAAAAAAGCTAAAATATCTTTGAAGATATACTGTGAATGTGAACTTAACCCATTTAGAAATACATCCGAAATAGATCAAAACGATAGTTTGGTCTGTTTTAATTTCACTTTCTGCTTTAGATTACGCAGAACAGAAAATCTACAAATGGTAAAAGAAAATACATTTATAAAAGTTTAAATAATACTCTATTTAAGTGAAAGCTTAGCTACTTCAGTCCACTGATGTACACATGCCTGATATCTCATTGTATGCTGTGCATGTAGAACCTTTGGAAAGGACCGAAATTAAGATATACTCGTGGTACAAGAAAGGCTGTTAGTCTGCTTTGACTTGGGAAAAATATATATTGCAGTGAATTTAAGTTCAGATTTTCTAAGATGTTCATTGAGCATGCTCCCAAAAGCCCAGTTTTATGAAGTCATGGGAGCAAATTGAGTCAGACATTATTAAATCCACTCTCTCTCTCACCTGCTCCCACCCAGGAATTCCCCAAAATGCCTTTCATGGTCCCCTTCTGAGAATGAAATGTGATTTTTTTTTTTGCAGGCTTAGCCAACATCTAATTTAATGATTGGTTACACTGCTGTACTTTGCACAGCTATAAGTGAACTGATTAAAATTTGTTCTTAATCTAATAAGTCATTACCAAACCAGCACATTTACTTCAATTGAATCATTGTGTAATGACTGTTTTTGGCCACTGAGATTTGGAGAACATTTGAAATGTTGTGGCCTTTTCAGTATTGGTATAGACACTGCAGGGAAAAAGTAAATGCAACTGCTAATTGGGGCACTGTCATAGAAATAGAAGCAACTGGCCATATAATTTCCTTATAATCAAAGCCCATCAGTTCTAAGGGGGAATCAATGGGCTGTTTTCCTGAAAGTGTCCATTAACTATGTCCTCATTTACAGGCATCACGTGTATTGGTAAGCATTGGATGAGGCCAGCATGTCTACCTATGACACAGTTTGGGTTGCATTATGTAGACCTGTGCATGCAGTTGTTCTGAAGTATACACAGTATGTATTTTCGTTAATACAGTTTTTCTGGTAACCTCTACAGGGCTATCACAAAGCAAAGCACTTCATTGCAACACAAGGTAAGTCTGCAAAACTCTTGTGTTGAATGACAGAAATTTAACATTGTTATTAAAACTACATGTTGTTTAACTGTGAGTCTGCATGCAAAGTAGGATGATTTTCAAATTCACTAATCACACTACATTGCACGAAAGTGGAATTTGGTATGCCTGTACCAATTACTGCCTCCACTTAAATATCTAAATTACTGGATAATGCTCCTTCCAACAGTCCCCAAAGCTGCAATGTTCAGCTGAAGAACTGGGTGGAACATTTGCAGCTTCACCACATGCTCCCTCTTGCTATTTTATTGGGTTTGTTTCTAATTACAAAAATGACATGAGCTTCTAGTAAAACCAATATTATCTTCTCTGCAAAAAACAATGCATCTGCTTCAGAAAAATGATAAGGAAACCCAACATGACTAACCCCTGGATGTACGATCGTTTTAAACAAGCAGCAGTGAAAGGCCCCAAAAAGTTTCATTGAGGGTTCAAATCACCTGCAAGTTTCATTGTTTCACCACCTTGAAAGGGCTGACCTTTGAATTGGTTTGTAAAATTGTGGAGAAGGGTGTGGTGTTGTGATATTGCCCTGGAAATGATGAAGAGAACCACTGTTTACCTAATGTACAACATGAAAAATGAATTTATTAGAAGCTGAGTGCTAAGAGTGGAAAAAAAATACAATGGAAATGTCTTTTGAGTTCATGCTGGAGGTGGCTCGACTGAATGAACCATAAACAAAGCTAATAATATCAAAACTGGGCTGTCAAGCAAGTGGTTTTGTAGCTTTCTTTCTCTAGGCCGAACACTCCTTTCCACATCTAACTTACCCTCTTTCCAGGCATTACAAAGCAGATTGAAACTCATCTGGTAAAATAGACAGGAGTATTAATTTATGCCAAAGTAATTAGTAACATTCGAGCAGCAGTGTTCTTTAAGACAGAGTTGGTAGGACATAAGTTCAGTCTTTTAGTCACCTTCGTGTAACTTGGGGCCATCAGTTGACCCACTGGAGTTAAGTTCCAAATAGAAGCCAAGAAGGGAAGCAACATGAGTAGAAGAATCACAAATTAGTATAGGCAGAGGCCAGGGAGTGGATTTCATCCCATACCATCAGCTGAGGTTTGATGGGAGGAAACCTATGGCAAATGGAGCAGTTGTTAATTTTTAAATGAGAGATTTCCTGTGAGGTAAATTAGAGAAAGTAAAGGGAGCTTGCAATTCTATAATGCCTTATTATGACACTCGAAGCTTTTCACAACCATTGACTTATTTTTGAAGCGTGGTTGCTGTTGCTATGCTGACTAAGATGGCGGTATGGAGAACCACATCTCCAAGTTTGCCGATGGATGAAAGATAGATGCTATTGTAAACAGTGCAGATGGAAGAACTAAATTGCAGAGCAATATTAATGGATTAAGTGAATAGGCAAAATTGTAGTAAATGGATTTCAGTGTCACAAGTATGAGGTCATCTACTTTGGATCTAAAAAGTTTAGAATGGACTATTTTACAAATGGTGAGAGGCTAGAAACTTGGAGTTCCAAAGTGACTGAGGAGTCCATGTATATAGACTATTAAAGTGTCAGAGACAGGTACTGAAAATATCAAAAAGGCTAATGGAATGCAGTCTATTATGTCTAGAGGGCAAGAATACGAGGGAGAAGCAGTCCATGTCCAAATGCAGCAACACCTGAACAATATCCAGGCTTGGGCTGACAAGTGGCAAGTAACATTTGCACCACACAAGTGCCAGGCAATGACCATCTCCAACAGTAGAGAATCTTACCATTGACCAGAAGTGAACTGGACTGGGCATATAAATACTGTGGCTACAACAGCAGGTCAGAGGCTGGGAATCCTGCGACAAGTAATTCACCTCCTGACTCCCCAAAGCCTACCCACCATCAACAAGGCATAAGTCAGGAGTGTGATGGAATACTCCCCACTTGCATGGAGGAGTGCAGCTCCCACAACACTCAAGAAGCTTGACACCATCCAGGACAAAGCAGCCCGCTTGATTGGCACCACATCCACAAACATTCACTTCCTCCACCACCAACGCACAGCCACCATCTACAAGATGCACTGCAGGAATTCACCAAGGCTCGTTAGACAGCACCTTCCAAACCCATGACCACTACCATATAGTAGGACAAGGGCAACAGATAGATGAGAACTCCACCACCTGGAAGTTCCCCTCCAAGTCACTCATCATCCTGACTTAGAAATATATCGCCGTTCCTTCACTGTCACTGGGTCAAAATCCTGGAACTCCCTTCCTAAAAGCACTGTGGGTGTACCTACAGCACATGGCCTGCAGCGGTTCAAGAAGGCAGCTCACCACCGCCTCTCAAGGGCAACTGGGCAATAAATGCTGCCCAGCCAGCGAAGCCCACATCCCGTGAATGGACAAAGAAAAAGTAGTCATGCTAACTGTACCAACCCCCAAGTGGACCACATCTGGAGTACTGTATTTGGTTCTGGATGCCATGAGCTAGATTTTATGGCCACCTGCTGGGTGTGCTTTCAGCTTGGTGAGGGCACATAAAGTACAAGGGCTGGCAAGTCTAGCACCTTCTTGCCCATGCCCAAGCAAACACCCATAACACGGTAGGTGGGCAGGTTCTGGAATTAGCAGCCTGCCCATTATTTTTAAATAAATAATTAACGGCCAATTGAGCTTGTTACCACGCCAATTGACTTGAATAATATGCTGCCCAAGCCATAAAATGCTTGGTGTAGGCAGACGAGTGGGAATGAGCAGGCAACTGTTTAAAAGATGGATAGGAAGGAGGAGTTACATCCTTCAGGCTGTGCCTGATCTCTCCCTGTCCTATACCCCTGACTTACCTCTCTCCAGGATCCATGCCCCCTTCATCAGTGGGCCTCCTTGCAGTCCCAGTACCACCTACTACTGAGTTCTGACCCTGCTGGGACTGCTAGAGCTGCCAGCCAATCAGATTGTTGGGGCTGTGGGGTGGGCTTTTATCAGGTGCGTCAGCTGCCAGCTGACTCTTGCAAAGTGGGGGGGGTGAGCAGTAGGTCCCCCCTTTGTGGAGTTCTGTAATTGTAGGTCCAGACCCACATCTAAGGAAGAACACCATGGCTTTGGAGGGAGTGCAGCGAAATGTACCTATTTGGACATTAAGGTTTAAACTAAATGTGGGATTACACAAACTACAGTTATATCCCCTTGAATTTAAACATGAAGGATTGATTTGATTGAGGTTTTCAGGACATTAAGAGCAACAGATGGGGAAGCTAGAGAAAGAAACTATTTCTGATTGGCAGAGAAGTCGAGGATGAAGGGACATAGTCTAAAAATGAGAGCCAGATGTTTCAGGGGTGAAATGAGAAAACAATTCAAACACAAAGAGTGATAGGAACTTAGAACTTTCTTCCTCAAATGGTAATTGATGCTAGATCAATTGCTAATTTTGAAATCTGACATTGATCGATTTTTGTTGACCAAAGGTATTAAGAGATAGGGGGTAAAAGCAAGTATGTAGAGTTAGGTCGCCGATCAGCCATGATCTAATTGAATGGTTGGACAGGCTTGAGGGACTAAATGACCTCCTCCTGTTCCTATACTTATCAACTGAAAATGTGATTCAAATATGAAATGCTTTTTCCTTTCTTAGGACCAAAACAAGAAATGGTGTACAACTTCTGGAGGATGATGTGGCAGGAGCGCTGCTCGAGTGTTGTGATGCTTACCAAGCTGGTGGAGGTTGGGCGGGTAGGTACAGCACAGCACAATTTGTCAAGAGCAAAAGACTGTTGAAGTCTCACACTGTTTGTTCTCTTACAAAAAACATTGTCCATTTCCATTAAGCCTTGACACAGTGAAGATTTTGGACAACATCTGACTTCCTCCTTATCAATAATGCAGTTACGTTGAGAATGGTCTGATTGAGCTCATCGATACACTGAGCCTAGCTGTCTCCCTGTCTATCAGTGCATCTCTGATGGTGTCGGGAACATGAGAAGTAGTTGATTAACAATGATTTTTTTTTCACTGGATGAAAGTCATGACAAAGATTGGTCTCCCACCATTTCTGTGACTGGGAAGCCCAGACATGACAGAGAATCTGTTTCTCAAAGCATTTCTTACTCTCTGATGCTGTCATGTCCAATGTAGTATCTGAGTAAATTGGATCTGCTGAGATTTATCCCTCAGATCAATCTAAAGCCAACAGAAACTGGGGCTTTGTGGAGTTCTGTAATTGTATTGTGGGAAAGGAAACCAGTGAGAGAAATCCCATTATTTTTAATCGCCTTCTCCCCTTTTGCTGCACCTCTGTCATTTGCAATTTAATGGTGTCTGTCTTAAACTCTGAAAACGTTCCCAATACATCAGGGTTTTTGTTGCTGCCCAGTGTTTTGTAAATCTCCAATTTCTCTAGTCATTAAGTTGTGCCTTGAACGTGCTGTGCAGTTCCATTCTCCTCCTTGCCACCCCACTCCCTCATCACACCCACTTCCACTACAGTATGTGTCTGACATTTTCAGGACTGGAGGTATTAACATCACAGCACCTGTCCTGAAACTAACTCATACAATTCTTGAAGGAATTGTATGTTTTTTGACCCTGCATTGATAATCCAGCTCCTATGTCTTAACAAAACACAACAGCTTGCTTTGGATAATGCCTTTCATGTAATGAAACATCCTGAGTTGCTTCACAGGAACATTATCAAACAAAATTTGACAGCAAACCACATAAAGGGATATTAGGACAGATAACCCAAAAGCTTGATCAAAGAGATGGAGTTTAAGGAGCATCTTAAAGGAGGAAAGAGAAGTGCTGAGATGAATAGATTTTGGGAGAGAATTCCACAGCTTGGGGCATAGACATCTGAAGGCATAGCTGTCATTAGTGGACGAATGAAAATCAGGGTGGCACAAGCGACCAAAATCGGAAGAGCACTGAGATTTCAGAGGGTTGTCAGGCTAGAGGAGGTTACAGAGTTAGTGAAGAAGGATGAAGATGTGGAGGCATTTGAAAACAAGTAAAATAATTTTAAAATGGTGGCATTGATCTGGAAGGCGATGTAGGTCAGCAAGGACAGGCGAGATGGGGGAACAAAACTTGGTGCAAGTTAGAATATGGGCCACAGAATTTTGGATGTGCTCCAATTTATGGAGGGAGGAAGATGGGAGGCCAGTCGGGAGTTGAAAGTCAAGTCTAGAGGTAACAAAAGGGTTTTCCAGGGTGGATTTTCCTAATCCTGCATCTGTGTGTCCTGGATCACTTTGCCACAACAAATATAGAATAGTCAAGTAGGTGGAGCCTAGTCAGTTTTCCATTTATTCAGATTCATGGACAGGAAATCGGGTATAATATTCCTGTATTTGCTGTGGTTAGTTAAAGTAATTATGGGATGTGGAGCTGAAGTACAGATTAGCTACGGTTTAATTGAATTGCAGAGCAGGTCTGATGATAGTTACTGAGACTAGCTTTATATTCCAAATTTATTAACTGAATTCAAATTCCACCAGCTGCCATGGTGGGATTTGAACCCATATCCCCAGAGCATTAGCCTGGGTCTCTGGATTACTAGTACAGTGACATTACCACTATGCCACCATCTTCCCCTGAATAGCCTACTCTTGTTCCCAAGGCATCCAATATAAATTTTGATTCTCTGTTCAATTGTTTGATGCTGATGGTATATATGGTAGCATAGTGGTTAGTTACTTCACTAGAGGTCTGGACTAATTATCCAGTGATATGAGTTCAAATCCCACCGTGGCAGCCGGGAAATTTAAATTCAGTTAATTAAATAAATCAGGAATAATAAGTTTATATCAGTAATGGTGACCATGGAACTACCAGATTGGCATTAAAAACCCATCTGGTTTTCTAGTGCCCTTTAGGGAAGTAAATTTGCCGTCCTTACCCAGTCTGGTCCAAATGTGATCCCTGACCTACACGATTATGGTTGACTCTTGCCCTCTTAAATGGTCCAATGAGTGGTTCAAGAAGGCGGCTCACCACAACCTCCTCAAGGGCAATTAGGGATGGCAATAAATGCTGGCCTTGCCAATGGTGCTCACATCCTGTGAGTGAATAAGAAAAATCATGGTGGTAATACTTTTGACTTTATTTGACACAAGTAAGAATTAATGCGCTACATGTTTAAACAGAGGTTTACAAAAGGCAATTGAGTCTTGTATTGCTATTCTTTGGGTAGGTGAGACTGTTTCCCATTTCCTCTGCTTCATTCTTGTTCACTTTCCTGGTGCTGTATTTAGCTTTCTGCAAGACCCTCTGCTCATTCACTTCCTTATGAATTCTTCTTTTCCCCTCCTCTCACCCATTTTATGGAGCAAATTTCCATCAATCACTAACTGTTCCTTTGAGATCCATGTGCAGAGTTTTACAGCTTTTTTGTCACTCCAGCCATTTGCTATCCTGTGCCTGCAACATTTGATCAAAAAACAACTGATCACAGAGGACAATGTTTCCAGCTGAAGCCAAAGCAGTTTAACCCTTTCAATGCCCATCCATCTAAACGCCCTACTAAACATATATTTCCTTACCCTGGACATAGGAGAAAGAAAACCTAAACCAATGCGTGTGTTAGAGGGCTTTTAATTGAGCCTGTGTGGGGTGTCATAAGGGTGGTTATTTGAATTAAAGTTTTGGAGCTAGTCCAATAGCTTCATGAAGGACAAAAGTGCATGTGCATTTGTCTGTGCATCGGTGTGTGTGTGCGCGCACGTGCATATGTGTCAACATGTGCGCACATTTGTGTTGATGTTTGAACTTCAACACGTGACTATGGGTGGCGTTTTGTGTAGCACCAGCTGTAGATAGGAGGAGGGGATATGTAGTTTGATGTGACAATTCTTGCTAAATTGCTAATTTTACTTTTGTTTTTAATATAGTCGATACTGTAAATGGAATAAAACTGCTGCCACAGCGAATCTGTATTGTGTCAGAACACTCCCAAATTGTAGACAGGATTCAAGAGCCATGAAGATAGGCAGCTTTGCAGTCTTTACTGTGTAAGAACAGACCATGTCACTCGTAGCAAAGTCCCTGCCACTAATCAGTATAATGATTCTCTAAGACCACAGAAGAATGGCACAACAAGCAGCTTCATAATTAATCTCAATGTGCTGCAGTCTTAAATGATTGAACAGTTTGGTGTATACTCTCAAACATTTGAGATACAATATGGCCCAGAGCACAGATCAGGAAATCAGCCTTGCAGAAACAATGATTTTCCAGACAGGAGGCCCTGGAAGTGAATTCCTGCTAAGTGATCCTTGTGAGGGAAACTGCCTGCTGGAAGCACTATTTCATAAAATTAAACTTGCAGTTCTTTCTTCTCTGCAGGGGGTTACAATTAATTTCTTTTAAAATCTAAAAGGAGTCAACTGTAATGGTTGCCTCTGTGATATTATTCAATGCGTAGCTGAGCCACTCAAATCAGGAATGTTTGCTTGCAGTTTGACCTCGCCCACACGGTGTATGCTTAATTAGGTCATCTCAGCCCAGATGGCAGAAGAGGTGCTGCTCCTGGTTTAGGGAGTGGAAAATCAACTAGGGTTCCCCTTCTGAATGCTATTCAGCAGCACTTGCTAGAGATGTGCACAAGTGAATGCTGGGCCAGAACAAAAACAAAAACAGAATTACCTGGAAAAACACAGCAGGTCTGGCAGCATCGGCGGAGAAGAAAAGAGTTGACGTTTCGAGTCCTCATGCCCCTTAAACAGACCTAGGTGAATCCAAGGAAGGGGTAAAATAGAAGCTGGTTTAAGGTGTGTGTGTGGTGGGGGGGAGGCGTTGGGGGTTTGGGTTGGGTTGGGGGAGAGAAGTGGAGGGGGGTGGTGTGGTTGTAGGGACAAGCAAGTCCTATCACTGCTTGCTTGTCCCTACAACCACACCACCCCGCTCCACTTCTCTCCCCCGCAGACCTTAAACCAGCTTATATTTCACCCCTTCCTTGGATTCACCTAGTTCTGTTGAAGGGTCATGAGGACTCGAAACATCAACTCTTTTCTTCTCCGCCGATGCTGCCAGACCTGCTGAGTTTTTCCAGGTAATTCTGTTTTTGTTTTGGATTTCCAGCATCGGCAGTTTTTTGTTTTTATGCTGGGCCAAATCAGGATCAGACAGAGGTGCGACTCCCACTGTGGCCAAAGAACATGTCAACAGCTTACTATCAAGACAGCTGATTAAAAGAAAGAAAGACTTGCATATATGGTGCATTTCACGACCACCTCAAAGTACTTTACAGCCAGTGGAGTACTTTTTGAAGTGGTTGCAATATAAGAACTGCAGCAGCCAATCTGCGCACAGCAAGCTCCCACAAACAGCAATGTGATAATGACCAGATAATTTATTTTTTTTAAGATGTTAATTAAGGGATAAATATTGGTCAGGACACTGCGATTATTCCCCTGCTCTTCCTTTGCTTCTTGAGCCACAGGTGCCTGTGGAGCCCCATCCCATCAGTAAGGGAGAGAGGAGTGATAGCTGCCGGGAAAATTATTAGAAAAAGACCCACAGTGATTCTTTCGAACATGGTTTTTGTTCAATTTCTCTTTGTGGGTTTTCCATGCTGTAGCATATTGCAAATCTGTTCACAAAGTCCCTTCTTTTACAATGAGGTTTTTTGCACCTCCCAATTTTCTCACTTCACATCCTTAAAAACTATAAATATGAGGTATATCTCTGATCCTAGCTCTGGCTACTAGCCTCCTGGCCAGAATTTTCTGTCCCCTTTGGCGTCAGGCGTCATGGTGGGTGTGAGTGGACAATATGGCACGACATTGTGAAACCAGTTTGCAATTGTCTGCTCCACCCGTCAATGGCAGGCCATATTTCTGCCACCTGCTGCATGGAGGGCATCCACTGCCAGTGGTCATGAAAATGTCCTTGGCACTCAATTTTTACACCAGTGACTCCTTTCAGGGGCTCCACAGGTGACCTCTGTGGGATGTTGCAATCTTCCACTCACAAATGCACTCAGGACGTCATGGATGCCATATCCACAAAGGCACACAACTTTGTGCATTTCGCCTGGGGTCAGGAAAGCTAAGAAGCAAAAGCGCTGGGATTTGCACAGATCGCAGGTTTCCCACAGGTGCAGGTTGCCATCGACTGCACTCATGTGGTGCTCAGATCTCCATGGCAACAAGCAGTCAACTACGTCAACTGCAAGGGCTTCCACTCGCTGAATATTCAGCTGGTGTGCGACCACCACAAATGCATCCTGCAGGTCTGCGCAAGGTTCCCGGGGAATGTCCATGACTCCTACATTCTCAGTAGATCTCAGATCCCTGACGTCTTCCAGGGTCCACAGAGGCTGCAGGGTTGGCTCCTAGAAGATAAGTGCTTCCCGCAGAGGACATGGCTGATGACGCCTGTGCGGCCGCCTCAGACTGCAGCAAAGAGAAGGTACAATGAGGCTCATGCTGCAACTCGCTCTTTGGTGGAGGAAACCATCGGAATGTTGATAATGAGGTTCCGGTGCCTGGGCCGGCCTGGTGGAGACCTGCAATACAGTCCTCATCATCGTCGCTCGCTGTGCCCTTCACAACCTGTCTCTGCAAAGGGGAGAGGAGCTGACTGAGGAAGAGATGGAGGGGCTGCATGTCTCCTCCGATGAGGAGGACATCAGGTGAGGATGACGGCGATGAGGCCATTGTACAGGCCAGATAGGGTATGATGTGCTTGGGAGGCCCTCATGGCTGCTAAATTCATGGAAGACGATGACGACATGCAGTGAGGAAACACCATAAATCCTCACATTGCATCTGTGAATTTTTGACTTCTGTCTGGCTGATGGCAGCGCACTCTGTGAGAAGGCTCCTGTCATAGTGATGCAGCAAATGTCCATAGTCCCTAGATGTCAGGGGGATGATGACAACATGCAATGGGGACACTCCATAGACCCTAACAAAGCTTATGTGTATCCTGTCTGGCTGATGGCACATCACTTGTGCTCTGTAAACAGGTTGATATCATGGAAATGCAGCGGGGAAATTTTAACTTCTCCTGATCCTATGGCATCCTTCTTGAGCTGAACCCTTCAGGACCACACTGTCACCAGATGCTGATGAGATGGGGGTCAGCTGCACCACAAAGGTGCGGAAAGCACACAGAAAGAATTATGTAACTTTGTGCTGCTGACCCAGGACATTCTGGCAGCAATGATGAGCCAAAGTGCAGGCATGACTGCTGTGTGCAGTGATTGTGAAAGCGCACCATCAGTGTGCTGAGAAGGTTGCACAAAGCACAGCAAAGAGGCCCTGGCCTGAGACACCTGCCTTTATCTTGTGCAGGGACCAATGTTTCACGTCTGAATAACACGAACATTGCTCATCAGAACAAGGAGTTATAGGCAAAGAAACATTCCTGGGAGTTTATTTACAATAGTGACCATTAAGTACAAGTGATTAACACCCATGCCCAGTTTTGTGCAACTGCATCTTCTTAACCTTCCTATCTCTGCCACTACCTCTTGATGCTCCCCTGACATCCACAGTGGAGGTGGAGGCAACCTGCTGACTGTGGTGCCCTGTCTATGATGACCCTGGAGGGCCCCAGCTTGCTTTCAGGGTCCTGCTGTGTGACCGTGGCAGCCTCCTTGGCCTTTGGAGCTGGAGTTGCTGGGGTCACAGAAAGAAGGGATATGGAATGCCCCGGCCACTCCTTAAGTCACCTGGGTGGATGGCCCTGGGGTGTGCACCTGCAGGTCCTCCTCCCTTTGGCTGCCTAAGGACGCCTGGCTAACTTGTTGAGGAGATGGGGAAACTAGAGTGAGATTGAGCTGCCCTGCATCCCTCTCAAGTTCTCAATGTTGGAGGCCAACTATGGCATCAGCAATGGAGTTCAGTCCACGCAGCATTGCAGGACTGATATGCTGGACCAAGGTCTCCATGGCAGCCGACATCCTACCCGTGTTGAACTCGCTGCGTTGGTATGCTGGTACTATCACCTCAAACTGAAGACGGACGGACTCCTCCATTGTGCCTTGCAATCTGAGTGCAGCGGACGGCCCTTCCTGATGTTCCTAAGCTTGCCTTTGCAGCTCCAGCAATTGAGGTATGATCGAGTCCAGAAGCTCCTCATCTGACTTGGACTCAGCAGATTTCTGGTTTCTAGCAGTCCTCCGAATGCCGGACACTTGGGAATTTCCTGCCACCACCTGCTATAGATCAGTGTGATGTGCTCACCGGATTGTAACCCTGAGGTTACTCTAAAGCTAGGTCCTACCGAGGTGTGTGTCTCTGCACTGGTGGAGGGTGCGGGTGAGTGCTGTAATGGATCTTCAATGAGGGTATCATCATATTCTTCTTCTGAGGTTTCTTCAGGACTTGAGTCGAGGACTTGGGTCATGGACTGCCTCAGATGTTTCCCAGATGAGCCTGCGAAAGGAGGAAGAGATAATTGGTGCATGGCACAGGACTGCGGAACAGAGGAAGTGACTCACAGCATGATTGTCTGATGGATGTTGCACTGCTGGATCCTTACTTGGTTGAGCACCTCCGACCTCACAATCAGCACAGGAACTGTCCAGATCATCATCGGCCAGCTGGGTAACACTATTTTCAGTGTGTGAGGTCCTTGATTTCAGGCATTCCTCCACCAGTCTGTGATCTCTTCTTTTGTTGTGCGCCAGCCTGTCCTGCATGAATACAGATGGAGAGAGTGTAATGTGTTTGTGTATGGCTAATTGAATTAAACTGGAGATGGTTAGACTGCAAGATTTAAGTTATCAAAAAAGTGAGGTGTAAAACAGGCATTTGAAATGGAGATGAGATGACTTCAGGTGAAGTCTCAGCAGCTATGGTGTGAATGAAATTTGAATTTTTAGATAAGCGGAGAAGTGTTTGATTTCCAAAGGGACATGGAAAATATTTACAACTGGCAAGATAAATAAGGCAAGGTTATTAAATTGATTTTTCCCAAAAGTGCTGGCCATAATGATAACATGAAAGATTGTTATATTCTGGGATAAGTAATTTCTAAAGACAAGTTGAAACAATGGGAATTACAGATCAAAAAGGGAGAAATACATTTAAAGAAGGATGGAAGGCTGGGTCAGGTGTAGATGTGTGAGATCTTGAAAGATGACCATGTGAAACAGACTTGGGGAAAAGCCACTAGCTAATCTGCGGAAGTTTGTTGTTCTAGTAACCAAAGTTGTGTTAAAAGCCTTTGGAAGTCCATTGTCCAGTGGGTGCCTGTCCAATGTGGTAAAATTGCTAGAAATGATAAATTCATAGAATTATAAATTTGAAATCTACTTGGATTGTTGCCTTAAAGGAGGTGTGTAGTTGGGTCCCTGGTTCAGTAGAAATTTTGCGACCTGTTATAACTGTGTAACTGCAATCTTGTGTATTGTGTTCGAGTTTGTTCTTCTTTTGTTAATAAATGTTTTAATTTTAATCTTTTAAATCTCTAAAGATGGTGATAGACTCATTACTCGTGACTTCAGTGCAGAAGCCTACTCGTAATAAATACAAATTGCAAAATTGCTGTGATAGTGTGGCCTAGTTTACCTTGTGGATTTGGTCAGCCAGGCAAATACCACCTGCGTTTCATAACTGTGGTGAGTGCTGCCATGGATTGGATGAGGACATGATCAGCAGAGCAAATGAAGGTGTGTGTGAGAGAGTGAATAGTGATGTCCCTTGAACTGGCAGTGAGTGAGATCTCTGTGGATGTGTGATGGGTTTGTGAGTATGAGTTGTGAGTGATGAGAAGAGGGACTTACCCTAGCGGAACGGAGGAGATCATTCATCCTCTTTCGGCACTGGGTGGCTGTCCTCTTTTGCAGGGCATTGGCGCTGACCACCGCTACCACCGCCTCCCATGCTGGATTGATGACTTTACTTGTTGGCCTTCGCCCACAGCGGGATTAGAGGACATTGCGGCGGGCTTCTATTGCATCCAGAAGGCGATTGAGGGAGGCATTGCTTAATCTGGGGGAGCACATTTCCTCCCTTTGGCAGCCATCAGTTCCCAGTAGCTTCCTATCCCTTGAAGAATGCTAGCTGTATGCAGGGAGGGCATTTAAATATGGCCGTCAGTTTACTGAAGGCCTGAGGTGACAACGGGGTGGGCAAATCAGAGGATGACCTGCCAACCATCCAGTGAGCTTCCCAGGAATGCATAATTAATAAGTCTAGAATGGGCGAAAACCTGCCATTGTGGCCAGTGTGTCCTTTTTCCTGCCCGCTTTGGCACTTAGGGCAGAATCGTAACAGATTTGCACTAAGTGTTAGCTCTTCAAGTGAGTGCTAGATGACTCTTTATCCACAGATAGCACTGCAATCAAGGTTGCCACAGTTGCCCCACCTATGGGTTCGTGCCTTTCCCAGCAGGGGTCACGAGGTTGCAAGTGGAGTGGGAGTGACAGCCAATTTATTTCCTTAGGACATGTGCACTGAGACTAATTAAGGGCGGGTGGGGGGGGGTGCTAATTTTGACCGAGGGCACATTGACAGCAGGAAAACTCATCTACTTGGATGCGGAGCCAAAGTTTCATGCATGTAATATGCCTGGTGTAATATCAGTTGGGGCATATCACTTCTATCGCTAGTGTGTGACATCCTGGAAAAAAAACAATACTCTGCTCTCCTGCCTGCCGCACAAATAAGACGCTCAAAACCTACCTTCAAGAAGACAGCGCTGTTTTAATGCCATCTGTTGCTTTTCAGAATCCTTCCCTTTTCCTTTTGCTTTTTCATGTTTACCAGCCTTTCCCTAGTTCCTCTTTGCAATGACTTCCAAAGATTTTTCATTACTACTACTACTGCCCTGTGCAATCTAGGTATTATATGCCCTGTCCCTCACTGTGCTGTTCCCATTCTACGGTCTACCAGTCTTGAGCCGTTTTCACCAAGCTTCTGGAACAGAGATCTGGGTCTAGGATGGGCTTTCTGCATGTCTCTGATCCCAGGCCTTGCAACTAGCCTCCAAGGGCATCTAAAGACTGCCCTTTAAGACTGGAATCCAAGTAGATCCTTCTTAAAAGTCTGTATTAACAAGGCAGTATTTTTTATATGAGGGCAACCAATCTGAATATGTCTGCCTATTGGTCTGCAGTCAAGAATTGAATGACAATCTTTGGTTTAATAGTACTTCTGTTTACTCTAGTACATCCCATGTGTATTTGTTCCTCCTCATTAACAGAGTGTAAACTTGGTGAAAAATAGTCATATTTAACAGCTTTCAACGGCAGACAACTTTGAGTTGTGTAAAGGTTAAACCATGTGTTTTGTGTATATCCACAGGTCAAATGCTGTAAATACTGGCCTGATGACACAGAGCTGTATGGAGATATAAAGGTTACTCTCATGGAAACAGAGTTTCGAGCAGAATATACTGTCAGAACCTTCTTTCTTGAAAGGGTAAGGGTCAAAAGTTCAGTTCTGTGGCAAGAAACCTCATAAGTTGAATATTTTAACCTAAAAATTGCCACATGTTTGATCTGTTTTCTGCACTGTGACAGGATGAAAGCTCTCCACACCTGTCTGTTTAACAGCCTATCTAATACACATCCCCATGCTAATTGTCTTCACATAGCTTTGATTTGTGTCTTACATGATCTGTTGGTCAAATCCCCCTTATATTCACCTCAAATGGTTATTTTCCACAATTAAGGCAGGATCTGGCATATCAGATTCTGCAGCAAATTCTGCATTCTGCACTACAGGCTTGAATGCGTTAACCTAGGCTGACTTTCCAGTTTGGTGCTGAGAGAACTGTGTCATCAGAGGATCACTCTTTCAAAGAAGCCATTACACTGATATTCTGTCTGCCTGTTGAAGTGGGTACAAAAGGTCCCAGGCTTTGTTTGAAAGAGCTTAGGCATTCCTACCAGTGTCCAAGAGATCATTTCTCCCTTGACCAATGCCACTAGGGATACAACTGTGCATAAATTGCCTACGTGGCACCAATGACTTCAGGACAGGGCGTTTAATGGCCATTCAGTTCGATGTTACCCATACTTCACTGTCAGCCAAAGTTAAAATGGCCCTTGTGCATTTTGTTTCTGGCATAACTTTATCAGAGTTGATGATAATTAACAAACCAAAATTCAACCTATAAGGCCCAAAATTTGTTAAATCTCATTGCTTTCAATTCGGTTGTTAAGTCTGCTCCCCACTTTCTAGTGAGGCTCCAATTTCAAGCTATAGGATCAGAATTGGCTTCAACTCATTGAATACTCATATTTATAGACTTCAAAACTAAATAATTGTTTGCAATTCAAATCAATGTTTAAAGAAAATGAAAATATTTGCTGATAACTTTCCTTTGTTGGTTCCAACCATTTCAAAGATCATTAGGTCCCTTTAACTTCCAGCATTGATGATCTAAGTGACTCTTGTGGGTTTCCTTTCTTCTGTCTTAAACACTGCTGACACACTCACTTATATCTTCCCTTTTATTTCTTATAGAGAGGTTATTCTGCCAGACATGAAGTGCAGCAGTTTCATTTCACAGCCTGGCCAGAACATGGAGTTCCCTATCATGCGACAGGCCTCCTCGCATTTCTTCGACGTATCAAGATTTCTAATCCTCCTGACTCAGGGCCAATAGTTGTTCACTGCAGGTCAGTGACCCACTAAAAACTAAATGAACCAAACACCAGCTTTGTGAAGTGGCTTTTCAAGACTGAACTGTTTACCCTGTCTGAAGTGAGCCATTTGAAAAGAAAGGGCTTCAGGCCTTGGTGTAGAGTGTGAGCTTCCTGTTGCTTTCTCGGCTAAATGCACTGCCAGATGTGTAACGAAGTTGTTCACAGACCAGACAGTCTGAGATTTGCTTGCTTCTCTGTGATGGGTTTGCCAATCTTAGCAATTTCTGGGTAGCAGTTGGGAAGCTACCTAGCCTCAGCTATATGGAAATGGGAGAACCAGCCAATGTTCTCACTGCCACTCCATGTCTAATGATCCTTGCTGGAAATAGCATATGGAGTGGATGTTGGATTGGGGAGGTGAACCCTGGCTGATTTGGACCTTCAGCAGCCACTGAATTGTGATTGGAAGATAACATTGTAAAGCGTGAATTTCAAACAACTGCATAGGTGGAATTTAACATGCCTGTCACTCTGATACCGTGAACTCCACCCCATAATCTAAACAAGATGAAGTCACAGAAACAAACAAAAAGGTCACGAGGAATAAAATGTTATTTCACTTATCGAAACCCTTGGATGCATGGAGAGCGGAAGTAGATTTAATAATAAATTTCAGAAGGGAACTAGATAAATAGTTGAAGGAAAACAATTTGCAGAGCTTTGGGGAAAGAATGGGGTGGGGGACTAGTTGGATAGCTCTCCCAAGGAGCTAGCACAAGCATGATGGGCCAAATTGTCTCCTCCCGAGTTGTATCATTTTAGGGTTTTATGATGAAATCTCCAATTAGAATGCCAAACTGTGTTTAGAATGTCTCAAGTATCTTGTCCACCGCTACCTTACACAGCCAATTAATCTAAATATTTATCACTCTGAAATTATTCCCAATATCCATTTTAATTTTCCTTTTCACAAATTTAAGTTTATTTCCCCTAGCCTGAATTCCAAGATTAATTTAAATTACAATTCTGGGGTCAGCTCACCTACACCATGTTTTATAAAACTCAAAGAGATCGACTTCCCAACTTAATTGTCGTCTTTCTTGACTGTGGAGCTTAGTCTTGCTAATCTTTCCTCATCCACTTTGCACTTGAGATGAATCTTGTTGCTCTCTTCTGCACTCAGTTTAATGCTAGCGTATATCCTTTATGTGGTGTGTCAATCAGAACTGGATATGGTATTCCAAAGAATATGAACAGAAAATGTTGGTCACGCTCAGCAAATCAGGCAACCTCTGTGGAGAGTTAAACAGAGGTAACGTTTCAGGTTTATGACTTTTCATGACCTCTCCACAAATGCTGCTGTCTGGCTAACCTTTTCTGTTTTGTTTCCTGTTGATGTTTCAACAATGTCTCAGTTGGTAGCACTGTCAACTCTGAATCACAAGATTTTAGGTTAAAGTTCCACGTGATCACAGAAATCAAGGATGATCCTCCTGTGCAAAACTGAGTTACAATCTTTCAGATGAGATGTTAAACCAAGATCCCATCTGCCTCGGGCTGATGCAAAAGATCCCATGGCAATATTTAGAAGAAGAACAGAGGAGTTATCCCCAGTGTCCAGGCAATATTTATCCCGCAATCAACATAATAACTGAATATCTGGTGCTGTTTGTGGGTGCTTGCATGCAAATTAGCTGCTGCGTTTCTACATTACAAACAGTGATTACACTTCAAAAGTACTTAATTGGCTGTAAAGCACTTTGAAACATCAAGTGGTCCTGAAAAGTGCTATATAAATGCAATTTCTTTTTGATTTTGCTCTGCAAATAAATGCTAGATGCAGTCAGTAATTCTCCAGGGATTGCCTAACCAGTATATGTTACAATATCAGAATAGCCACTTTACTATTCTGACTATATATCCTAACATTCCTTTCAATTAACTCCCTTTAAACCATGCTTACATACATTTTTAAAAATGATATACTACCATTCTCCAGTCCCTTTCGAAAGCTGACTTTTGTACTATTCTAGTCTCATGTCAGCGCTCCTGAATCCCTCACACATCCCCCAAAGTAAACTTATCAAAGTCACTAAAGACAGTGGCTTGGAGGGCCCATAATTTTTCTGGGTGGTGTTGGTGAATCTGGCATATTTCGTGAGGTGCTACCACTGGCTGTGCCAGACTTGTGCATCAAGAGCCACCCACAGTATTACACAGTTTATAAAGCCAATTTAGCAACCAATTCAATCCTATCTTTTGTTTCCCGAGCAGGGTTGATTTTCTGCTGGCCACACATCAGGCATTATTATTATCAATTGGCAGATTTGGATTGGGGAATTGCAGAATCATCATTGCTTGTGATGGTTGTATTCTATAAATGCAGCACTATTAAAATAAGTAACACAGTACCAGAGAAAACATTCACCAACATTTTGCTCACTACGATCACTAATATCCATTTTATTCCAATATTGCAAGTTCATCACCACAATGCAGTAAATAAACGTGCTTACAAAATCTCGGAGCATTTAATGGCAGACACTTTATTAACAAGCTGTTAAAATGTTTATATTTCACAAATTTAATCTCTGTGCAATGAATAATTCAATCACTTAATTATGTCATGTGGGCAGTATTAATAGATTAAGTACTGTACCATGTGCCAGTTTACTGCTCAAGACGTTTTAATATCTGGTCTTTGTTTGGGGCACTGCAGCGCTTGTGCAGGGAGAACTGGATGCTACATCGTTTTGGACGTGATGTTGGACATGGCAGAGTGTGAAGGGGTTGTTGATGTTTACAACTGTGTGAAGACTCTGCACTCACGGAGAATTAACATGATTCAGACTGAGGTAAGGGTTAAAGCCTCCATGAAACCTCCTCCCTGAGCATTTAGTACATTCATTAACTTGGCAAATGAAGCCATGTGTGGAGGTGAGGACATTTGGAATACTTATCTCTCATTTGTGTTATGAACATTGTAAACGTAGGCAGGTAGAAATTGGTATGTGTTGCACCCATTCTTTGGGGCATAAAATGTGCACAAAGCACGCTATAGTTGGACTGTCTGCACCCAATCTGGATAGGCATTGGCCCCAGTGCTAAATTCATGGGGCCTTTTTTTTTTGGGTGTCCTTTAAATAGTAAATCAAGAGCCTAACACCCGCTGCAATATCCCAACAAAAAACCTGTTACCAATGAGCAGTGCAGGCTTCAGGCCTATGTCGGGCTGTGCGCCCACTAACAAAAACTCAGTTTAAAGAAAGTATTCGCATGTCAGGAGGTCCCAGGGGTGCTCCTCTGACTTCATAGGAATCAATCCCCACCCCCGCCCCATACACCATTAGTCCACTTTCTCCTCTTGGGAATTAACTAAGGCCTAGCTGTCAGTGGGGCAAGAGGCCTGAGATTTATTACTTCACTTGGGCAAAGCTACCTGTGAAGGTGGGACCATCACCAGCAGGTCCCATAGAGTATCCTGGTGAGGCTCGAGGGCCAATTTTCTTTGACCAGAATTCATTTTCGTTTGGCACCGTCATGTATGACTAAAATCCAGTCCAGTGGTGTATTTGGGATTAAACTGTCTAAAATTTTGTAAATGTCACGCTGGAATTAAACTTTGTCACATGTGACGTGATGGTCTTGTCTTGTCTTTCATCTGTCCTTGTTCCGAGGGTTGGCTGCACTAGGAACAATTTTTCTCCACTGATTTCAATTCTCTGCTGCCTCACTGCCTGGCCCATAGAGAGGCCAGTCCACGTTCTGATATTATCCATCCATGCCATAGTGGATCTTCCTTGTGCATATTTTCCAGGTATTTTGCCTTGCATTACCTCTTTTTCCAAACACTCCCCTCCTGTTCATATCACATGTCCAAAATACATGAGCTTCCTTGATATCATTGCCTCAGACATGTTTCTCTTAACACCAGCTTTCTTGGGCACCCACTCATTTGTCCACTTGTCCATCCATGACACACGTAATATCTGTCTGAGTCCTCTCATTTCAAATGCTCTTATTCAAGCCTCTTGATGGTCCAACCTTTGCAGCCATACATTGTCACTGGCCGCATAAGGGCTTTCAGAAGGTGAATTTTTGTTTTATTTGAGATGCTGTAGCTTCTTCATACTTTTTTAAAGTGAGTTCATAACGCCATGACCCTTAAGTCTAGCCCAAATTTCTTTGGTAGACACTGCATCTTCCATGATGAGTGACCCAAGATAGCGGAAGGCATCAACCTGTTCAGGCTGATCTCTGTTAATCAGAATCTGGTAGGTCTTTACCACCCATCCCCATCACTTTTGATCAGGAGACTGTGTTCTGGTTAACTTGATCAAGATGATCCATCAACTCCTGTAACTCCTCCACTAAATTAGCGAGCAGAATAATATCATCAGCATACTGAAGATTCAAAACTTGCCGCCCGTCAATTGGTATTCTACCTTTGTATCCACCAAGTGTCTTTCTCATAACCATTTATGCTAGGATGTTGACTAAATATGGTGAGTGGACACACTCCTGCCTAACACCCAATTTTGTCTCTGAACCATTCTGAGGGGGTACTGGCAACTCTGACTCTAGCTCATTGCTCACGATAAAGCGTGGCTAGCAAGTTGATTAAATGTGGTGGGTATCCTATGCCTAACATTGTCAACCAGAGTTTATCATGTGAGACCGAATTGAATACTTCCTCAAAATCAATGAAGCACATGTATATTGGCTTGCTGATGATCTTGGACTTTGTGATTCTAATATTAGTAACTTGATCTCTGGTTCCTCTTTCACATCGAAATCTGGCTTGCTTATCGGACTCTCTGTCTTTTCCCAGATCCATTCCAGGGTGATCCTAAGCAAGATTTTACTAGCATGGGAGATCAAATCAATTGTTCTATAATTTGTGCACTGTTTCGGGTCATCTTTCTTTGGAAGAGGGATAAAGGTAAAATCTGTCCTCCAGCCAATCGCCTGTCTTCCACAGTGCCACACATATTGGCCAGAATTTTACATGCTAGTAGCAGGCGCGGTCCCGACCCAGAAGAGTGTAAGATATAGCGAGAAGATGTTGGGCGCACATCCCGATGTCATCACGCACTTGCATGGAAAACATGAAGGACACTCAGGACATTGAAACAAAATCTATATTTATATCTTTAGAGTTGCAAAAAAACCACATAACATAATTTTGTTGTTACTGTCACACAAAAACAACACATAACACTGATGAAATGAAAGAAACTCACCCATGTTGACCTCATCCTGAGCTCATGGTGCCTTAAACTTGTGCTTGCGACTTGGTTTCTCTACCACCCCATGCCGCCTCCCCTCCCCCCAACCACCACCTTGCTGGCAGCAGCATTGGAGACAGATTGTTGACTATGCTGTCCTGTCGGCCCTGATGACCTTGGCGGTTGTCCTCTGGCTGATGGGGCCTAAGCAGGCTTCGCCTGGGAGGATGCGACCACCAGTGACATGGCTTGGCACTCATTAGTCATCACAGCCTTAAAAGATGCCACAGTCACTGGCAGAGGGGCAAAAGAGCTGCCACCCTCGTCCAAAGCACTGTGAGAGGAGTGCCCAGAGACAACAGGCAGCTCGTCCGCCAGCGTGAGGCACTTCTGTACTTCCCTGCTCACCACTACAGCTAGCAGAAAGATTAGGTGCCTCATCCATCTGCCGGTGTGTGAGATTGCAGGTCTGAGCACAAACCCTGAAACCCCTGATTTTGTTGCTGGAGCTGCGTCACCATGAGAGTTGCCACACTCTCAATGGTTGAGGCTGCGTGCTCAGTGCTCAGGGTCAACACAGTGCTCAAGCTCCTCAAGGACTCCTCCATGACAGAGACCATAGCACACAAGCCCTCAAGGATTTCCGCCAGGTCTCTCCATACATCCTGCTGGACATCCAGCATCTGCCGCTTGATGGACGATCCAGAGGCTCATCATCTGCCTTGGACTAAGCCTCATCTTGGTCTCCAGCAGCTGCCACCGTGGGCACTCTCTGCCTCTGCCAGCTCATCTTGCGAGCGTGCTGTGACCTCTCTGTAGTGCACAATCATCTGAGCCAACAAAATATAGCCCACCAATGTCCTTGTATCTGAGCTAGTGCCTGATAGTGAGAGAGAGTGTGATGCAGGGGGATCTGTGTGTGGCTCCGCCTCTGGTGTCAATTGAAGGTCCTCAGGGTCCCATGCACCTCTGGATAATGGCGCATCTGAGGGAGGAACACTGTGCCCCATAGCTTCCGTGCTCTTTCCAGCATTTGGATTGCTGGAGATCCAGCAATTTGGTTGGGGGGGGGGTGGGGGGGGGGGTGTGTGTGTGTGTGTGTGTGTGTGTGTGTGGTGGGGGGCTGTGTGGGCGGGTGGGTTCCCCAAAGATGCGCTGGGGAATCCCTTTGGCAAGTTCCCAGGCAAGGGTTTGCACGGTAATTGCCCAGAAGCGCTAACTTCTTCTGTACAATTGCACTGCGTTGGGAACCATTTGAAAAGGCGATTTAAATTGCAAATTTTGATGTTCCTGCTGGAGGTTTACCAATAGTTACCCTGAAAATGTTAGGAGAATTAAAACTTCTTCTAACTTCTGGGTAACTATTGTAAAGACCCAGACTGACCCATGGAACTCCCTCCCACCCACCCCCCCCTCCCCCCACCACCCCGGACAAACCCACCTCCCCTCCCCCACTGACCTCATCAGCCCCTTCCCACCATCAACATTGGATCCCCACCCAACATCGGACCCCGACCTCCGGACCTCCCCAATCTCCAGACCCCAACCTCCAAACATCCCCACCTGACCTCCACCATCACCCCCCCATCCACCTGACTTCCAGACTTCCCCACCCACCCCGACCTCCAAATGGCCCCCCTCCCACCACCCCCAGGCCCCTGACACCCCGACCTCCACAGAACCTCCGCCCCCCCCCCCAAGCTCCGGACACACACACACACCCACATATGCCCCCTCTCCCCCCGATCTCCGGACACGCATCCTCTCCCCGGACCATCGGACGCACACATACACACACACACCATCCCCGACCTCCGGACACATCCAACAACCAAATCCTATTTACTTACTTTAGATACTTACCTCCCCCTGGCCTGTTAATTTCCCTTGCCCTTTAAACTTACCTGTTTTATGGCAGCAAGTGCTGTAAAAAGGGGGCGTGGCCTCCTTGGATTTGTTAAAGCCAGATTTCATTGGGGCCTGTGAGGATTCTTTTGATGCAGCTCCAGCGAATGGAAGTGGCAATGCAGTTTTCAAGACCAGATAACTGTGCATTTATTTCTTCTAATTTCTGTGGGCCAGCACTTTCCCAAGCCAGTCAGAAGTTACAGCCCAATATGTCAGTGGTATAATCATCATATATTGAATGTGCATGCTAGGCGGCCTAGTGAGGCTATGGACAGTAGCATCATGGTACCATCATCATTGCTTCATCACTGGTGATTCTTGAGATGAGAGGACCTGACATTGTTTGCAGTCCCCACCTATCCTGCATGTGTCCTCTTACCTTCATCTGAAATGCCTGCCTCTCTGCGACCTAATGACCTTGGTGCATGCTCGCAGTCAGGGTCTAGGGCATCCATCTCACATTTGCTCAGGATGAGCAGATTGGCCACGACACCACCCATTCTTGTGCGCGCAGTAGCATTATGGCTTCTCTTCTCCTGTACAGACAAAAGTCCATTCATTAGTCTACTCACTATCTTCAATACCAGACCATGCTCACCTCGCCCCACATCCCACCCTCCAGCCCCGCCCCAGGAAGCTGGTTGAAGTGTCCATCATTTTTGTACACCTCACCATTATATGCATCCAGGGCTACCAGTCTGATCTCCCAGCCTTAAGCAGGTACAGGTATATGTGCTTCTGTTACTCTGAGCCTTACACCCTTCAGTGTCAAGAGGGACTGCCACCCTTCAAGATTTCTCCACACAGTAATATGCCAAATTGGTATTCACCTTTCCCGCCCGCAGAAGATGATTAAACCTTTTTCGGCATGGAATCCAGCTGTGGCGCAACACATCATTCCCACTGATCTGGGCTGCCACCTCTACATTCTTTGTTTGGTGGGGGTGGCCCCCGCTTGCCATCCCGTGGCATCAGGATGTCACGCCTGGCACTCGCTCCCTCCACGAGAGTATACAGGCACTCATCCAAGAATCGGGGGGCAGAGTGCCCAACTGCATTGCCCTCCTGCCTGGCATGTTGAGCAGGTGCTGACATCATACTTTCAGCTTGGATTTGGACAGCACCCCCCCTCCTCCATGCCTCCTGTGGAACTCTGGCAGCCTTCAGGGTGCTGCCTCAGCCATTTAAAAACACTCTGCTGGGCCCTCATTGGACCCAGTGCCCACCACGTTCCTGCCTGCAGCCCTTCCCAATGTGGGGGTGTATTTCATGCTGGCCGGCCCTTCTTCTGATGATCACGGGCAGAAGCGACAATTGCGGCTGCTTCCATGTCCGCAGATTGCACCCCCACATGTGTGTAAAATTCAGGCCTGTCCATCCTGTCCATTCTCCTCCCACCTTAAGTAATTTTGCCGTTATATCGTCTGGGCTCGTGGCCTTATGGCTAGCTATGTGATGAATGGCTCACTGTACCTCAGCTGGAAATGGGGGAGGCTCACATTCAGCTTGGCCATTAAATTCTGACTCACTGCCATCCTTGTGAAGTTACTCACAATATCCGTGCCATCGTGCAGAAATTTTCTTTGTTTTGTTTCATTCTTGCCAGAAGGTGAGGTTGAAACTTTTGTGTAATTGTTTGGAAAAGTTTCCATATATTGCCTTTGTTGGGTTCCTATGAGATAAAAAGAAACCCAACACTATATGTTGGAAAATTTCATCCTTATTGGTATTTTTTTAAATGGACTTTTCTGCTAAACAAGCAAATGATGGGTGCTACAGGTCAGCTGATCAAAGGGGTGGCTCTTTGTCTGGGAGCTATCCCCAAGAGTTTCAAGAACAAAAGAAATCTTTTCTCAGCTTCTGGAATTTCACACTTCATTGTGCAAACCGCTTGTAAACAACAAAAGCAGAGCAGGTACATGAATTGGCTCTCCCATCCTGAACTATCAGAAAAGGGGGAGATCAAACTCATTATACTGGAAGAGATGCTATTAACCACCTCATCTCTCTCCTAAGGAGAAAAAATGGAATTCTGGCAAGAAGCATAGAAACTGATTGTTAAGCTGCAATTAACTAGTAATAGGACATGTCCATGACCTTAGCCTCTGGCTTCTTGAACAGTTTTAAATTACATCTTTGGTTTCATAGCCAGTCTGCTGTTTTAGCATTGAACTGGTGAACCAAGAAGCAGGTTCCTCCAAGTTCAACACCAACTTGCCAATCTATCCTGGCTCTGCTGGAAGATTTCATATAATCGCCTACAGAACTGATTCAATCACTGCATACCTAGTTCATCTTGCGTGATCAACACCAACTGAAAAGTGAATACTACAACTTCCCAGCTGAACGTGAATGCCTACACTAAAGAATTCCTCATTGGACTCTGACTTTGAACTCTGGAACTCACATGAACTAATGTTCACTTTTCTATGGTCCTTGTACCTTGTATTGTAAAATTCCCTTCTTCTATTCCCACCCACCTTTACTGTGTGTGTGCAGAGTGGGACATTGCCAACATTTCTTTTTCATGGTTTCTGTATGAGTAAAATAGACTAACCTTCTGAGTTAATCCTAACTCAAATTTGCTGTGGGTTATTAGTAAAGTTAGATCATAAAGAGAAAGGGATTGAGAACACACGACACCTATTCTTTAAAAAAAAATTAATTCAATACACCTTCTGCTTATGGACAGATGGTAAGAGGAAATCAGTGCAGTTTGACTCACTCTCTCCTGTCTGTAACGCCTTTCTGAATTCTCTGCTTCTAATATGATATTATGGCAGTGGTGAAATAACTGCCTGTTGCCTTCGAACCTCTGGCCCACCATAATTGAAGCAGTTTCAGGGATATTCACTTCACATAGTAAGCCTTCTTACGATTGGAAACCTGATGAGTACATGAAAGAAAAGGAAATAGAAAGATATGCTGAAAAGCTGAGACGGGATAGATGGAACAGGTGGAGACTCATGCAGAATTGTGATGGACGCTTCAATCACAGAAAATGTTTCATCTTCAAGGACTAAGAACATGCTGGAAGAATTTGTGTTTTAAAAGACGTTGTTCCTTAAAGACTTAAAGCAAGAACTCTGATTGATTTTCTTGGAAAAGACATCCATTTATAAGAAAAGGTAATTAAGCAGTTGTAAAGAAGCTGGAATCCTCTTCACCCCAGTGGACTGTGTGCAGAAGGGGTCATGTGGTAGTTTATGGCTCTGTGAAAAAAAATACCTTGGAAAACTGTGCTTAAAAGTTGGTTTTTGGTTTTGGTTGAAAAGAAGAAGGAAGACAACAGCCTTTTTGCTGTCCAGTGGCAGTCCACAGCTGAAAGTGAGTATAAGCTACTCCTAAGATGCTCTACGTTTTTATTTTATTCATTTATGGGATGTGGCCATCGCTGGCTAGGCCAGCATTTATTGCCCATCCCTGATTACCCTTGAGAAGGTGGTGGTAAGCTGCTTGCTTGAATCGCTGCAGTCTATGTGATGTAGGTGCATCCACAGTGCTGTTAGAGAGGGAATTCCAAGATTTTGACTCAGTGATAGTGAAGGAATGGTGATATATTTCCAAGTCTGGATGCTGAGTGACTTGGAGGAGAACTTGCAAGGGGTGGTGTTCCTAAGTGTCTGCTGCACTTGCCCTTCTAGATGGTAGTGGCCGTGGGTTTGGAAGTTGCTGTCTAGGCAGGCTTGGCAAATTCCTGCAGTGCATTTTGTAGATGGTACACACTGCTACCATTGTGCGTCAGTGGTGGAGGGAGTGAATATTTACAGATGGGGTGCCGATCAAGTGAACTGCTTTGTCCGAGATGGTTTCAAGCATCTTGAGTGTTGTTGGAGCTGCATGGCTGCCCGAGACCCTACCCACCTTCGCCCCACTCCACCCGACCGATTGGCTGCAGCCTTGTCCATTGACTGCATGCTGTGCTCTCAGCTCAGGCGCAGGCACTCTCCTAACCTGCGCTGCAAGGCTGCGCTGTTAGGAGAGACTGGTCCAAACTGGGATGCTGACATTGCAAGGGGCTGTGAGCCCCTCCAGCAGTGACTGCTGGATGGACAGCTTTAGCAAGGAGATTGTACAACATGTTCAGTCTTACAAATGTACTGCAGTCCACTAAAACGCTCATGACTTTGCAACGTTTGCCGAGGGTGGGGAGGTAAAAATCTTTGGAGCACTTGGTGGCACTTTGATGCCTCTGCTTTGCTTGAGTGGGCAGATAAGCTGGAAACCCAGCTCCAGTCATATCAATGGCTGCGCTTGAAATGCTCAGTTGCAGAGGAATGATCATTTTATATAAGGTGTGCCTATTGCATAGCCACTTCCCTTGCCCACCCTACCCCACCACCACCACCACCACCACCACACACCCCCACCCCCCACCCCCCCAACTCGAATGCTTATGCACTATATTCAACCACAAGGCAGCCCTTGCTGCTCCCTCCATCCCACCCCACATGTCATTTCAAAAGCAGGGATGCCTTTGCCCCCACCCCAATTAGTCACTTCAATGGTAGGGCTGCCCTTGCCACCCCTACAAGTTGCCTCAACCACAAGGCAGCCCTTGACCACCCCCTTCCCCGAATGCACCTCAAGCTTGAATTCCAACAGGTGACCCTGACGAGTGTTGCACACTGTTGCCACGCACTCACCTGAGTTCCCCTCAAAGTGCAGCCTGCCAAGTGCACGCCTTTTATATGCTGTTGTGAAACACATCAGCACCAACATGGACAGACAATCCAGCGGGGACAGGGGGATGATTCCAGCGGGCTGGACTAATAATGATTGATATACAGATTTATTGCAATGAGGTTCTCGATGTCCAATCGCAGGAAACGCGGTCCACCGGACAATTGCAAACTGGGTTCACACCGTTGTGAACCGATCGCGCCATATTGTCCGCTCACACCACCGAACACGCCCGATGCTGGC
Organism: Carcharodon carcharias; assembly: GCF_017639515.1. Lineage (NCBI taxonomy): Eukaryota > Metazoa > Chordata > Chondrichthyes > Lamniformes > Lamnidae > Carcharodon > Carcharodon carcharias. Next base: position 12,413,297 of record NC_054485.1, read on the forward strand.
GGGCACTGGAAATCCCAGTCATTGACTTTAACCTTTGGCAGAATTTCCTGTTTTTTTTTGGGGTGTGTGTGTATGTGAGTGAGAGACACTTAGGGTATTCGCAAGAGGAATTGGTATACTTTCATATTTCATGCTGTATGTTATTAGCTTTGCCTTTCTATTCAACAAGACTGGTTTTATAATAAACTAATAAGCTTGCTGTTTATTAAAAGAAGCCTGGTTCAAAGTCTCTTATTCTGGGTAACAGTAGCGAAGGTAAACAACTGGCCATTTTGATGAGTGAATCAAACTTTTAAATAATGGTGCAACCTGTGGAATAGTGGGGTTAGTCAAACTGCGCACTCCTCCCATCCCGGTTGTAACAGAATATAAATGCCAACATAGGTAAATTGGGCCGAATTGCCTTTTCCTGTGCTCCACATACTATGTAATGTAAGTCTGGCATTGTTTGAAAAGAGAAGTTAAAGGAAGTGGCAGAGAATGGGTGATAAGTACTCATGCATCAAAACCTGTGTTTGAATTGCATAGAAAAAGGCACTTAGGAATTGATCTACGATTTGGTCCATGTTTCTCCCATTTTTTAGGTGCTAACTCATCTGCTAAGCCTCCAATGTGACAGGCAAGAAATGTGCACGCATTTCTGGTTAGAAGTGAGCGGCCCAGCACTGGTGGGAAAGGAATGAAAATAGGCGTCCTTTTCCCACACCTGTTAACATCTTGCATATGCAAATAAGGTACCTTGAGCTGCAAGAGACTGAACTGTTTAACCCAGCTCAGTCCACTCCCTCACGGGCAGTTAAAATCTAGGTTATAGAAGTAATGTGCTGCTATTTGGCAATATGAGCGTACAGTGTGATGGATAAGTTGTCTAATACTTCATGAAAAAGCTAAAATTAGAGAGTTAACAGGAAGGGAAGTTTTCTCTAGCTTCATGATTATCACAGTTACATCATAAGGTGCAGTTCAAAGGTAAACTTCACAATAGCCAGGAGTTGCTGGCTTTTCTTTTCCATCTGCTGTCATTTCCACCTGGTCATTAAAGTTCCTCTGACGTTTTCCTTGTATTGTTGCTGCTGAAATCTGTATGCATTTGATCTGCTTTCTCCTCTCCTTGAGGTGCAGATTCATTGGCGAGCTCTGTAAGCACCAAGAGTTGGCTTGTAGCTCTCTCAATCAGCCATTCTGCCTATATGAGAGTTTGGACAGACAATGAAAAACTATATCCAGTGTAGTCAGGAGACCCCTGACTACACCCTTTCACCCCTTTCTTATCCCTTTTTTAAAATTTATTTTTATTTTTTATCTACTTATTTTTATTTTGATTTATTTATTGTTTTATCCCCTTTTTATACCCCCTTTCTCCCCCTTTATATCCCTTTTTCTAATCTTTTTTCCCCAACCACCACCCCCCTCCCCCCACCCCACCCCCAAAAGGACTTGTTCCATGTTGTTCTTCCACAGAGTGCTCACCCTTGTTCTGCTTTTAATACATTCTGCTTTCTTACCATTATGCCACTATCAGCACCTTCTTTAGCCCTTATCACTACCATTAACACTCCCTTTGTCTTTTTCTCCTTACCCCTCACCTATTGCTGGCCTTCTATCCAGCTTCACCTGCTCCACTCCCCTTAAACAGTATAAATTTCATCACAATTCTTCTCTTTAGCTCTGAAGGAGGGTTATCTGGACTCAAAACATTAACTCTTGTTTCTCTCTCCACAGATGCTGTCAGACCTGCTGTGTTTTTTCCAGCATTTTCTGTTTTTATTTTAGTTAGGAGTCCTGCCTGACTTTGGTTCCACCCACTTAGTCCAGGGACACTGACCAAATGTAGCATTCCCACCTCTACCTGGCCTAGATCACTGCAGTCAGCCCTATTTTCCAATTGTTCTGCAATCATAGGGCAGACCCCTCCCCCAATCTGCACTCCCACTACTAATGCTCCTACTATGATTGACTGCACTGTACACTGTATGATCCTGAAGGAGCTTAACAGGGAGAGGTTGTCCCCTCGCTGGGGAACCTAGAATGCGCAGTACAGTTTCAGGATCGGGGTCAATCAATTAGGACTGAGATTAGGAAAAATTTCTTCACTCAAGGGGTTGTGAATCTTTGGAATTCACTCTTCCAGTGGGTTGTGGATGCTTCATCGTTGAGTATATTCAAGGCTGAATTAGACAGATTTTGATCTCTCCGGAATTGAAGGAGATCAGGAGTGGGCAGCAGAGTGGAGTTGAGGTAGAAGATCAGCCACGTTCATATTGAATGATGGAGCAGGCTCGAGGGGTCGAATGGTTTACTCTTCATCTTATTTCTTATATTCTCATTTATCTAGGAATTGTGGAAAAGTCATTGATTCCTGTCCATGATTTAGTGTGTTACCAACATCGGTGAAAATTTAGTGAATGGTGATCCTGAAAGAGGGGAACCAGCAGTTTTTAGGGGAATTGAGAAAGGAACAGGGACCTCTTTGCCTCTCAGAAACGAAGAGAGGGAAGCAGCCACCACTGGCATCTGAGATGTGGGGAGTATAGTAGCTAGGAGCAGTGCTTGGGCAGAGTGGTGTGGGGATGGACAGACTAATCTTGGAGCAGCCTTTGGAAGACAGAGGGATTAGAAGATGGGAGCAGTACTTGGGGGCAGAAGTTGGAGCTGGTGTACTTGGTCACTGCCTTTGTCGCTTCTGACACGGCATGCTTGGCCAGTTCCCCGGGCAGCAGCAGGCGCATGACGGTCTGGATCTCCCGGGAGCTGATGGTGCTGTGCTTGTTGTAATGGGACAGACAGAAAGCCACACTCGCGATGCGCTTGAAAATATCATTCACGGACAAGTTCATGATGCTCATGGCCTTGGAGGAGATGCTGGTTTCAGGGTGAACCTGCTTCATCACTTTGTAGATGTAGGGGGGGGGGGGGGGGGAGTGCACAGTGGGAGTAACAGTTTCAGAAGGGGAGAAGGAGGAGAAACATGTAGCAGCAGTTTGTGGGGTGGGGTGGATGGTGAGTTAGCAAAGAGAATGAGTATAAGCTGGGTCTTGTTGGGCTGAAGAAAGCCTGGATGTTATTCCTAATTTACAGCTGTAGTACTTCATCAGCTGTAAAATGCTTTGGGATGGTCTAAGGTCATGAAAGGCACTATATAAATGCAAGTCTTTCATGTAGGTTTCTAATCTTTTATAAAGAGGAAGACAATCCATTGTGAAAAATAAAGCTGTTTAAAATTAACTAGAGTGCATAATTTTCCATGTAATAATTCCAAAGTTCTCAGACCCTCCCAAAAATACAACACCAGTTGGACAGAGACAGTATTAAGTTAAAGTTAAAAATTGTCCTGTGGTCAATAAAATAGATTTCAAACCCAAATTTGTCTTTAGACATGTTTTAAATAAAATTAACAGCTAGGAAAAAATTTCAAAATATAAAAAAAATTCCAAAAATTGATAATTAGATTAGTTTTCAATATGCCATTTAGATTAAATAAATTCAATGCCATCATTGATTGTAGATGTCAAATTACTGACAAATACAAATGTTGGAAATCTAAATTTTATGGGAAAATGAATTATATAACTTTGATACTTTTGGCTCCTTCAGGCTTTCAGGTACTTAAAATGAAGGAATGTTGGATATGCACTCAAATTGAGTTGCAAACCCATGTCCCACTGCACTTTCATGTAATCACTTGCTTTTACAAGTCATAGTCCCTTATTCAAGGTCATAGCTTGTGGCATCTGAAGTATCCTAGAAACAAGAAGGTATAAGAGCATCCCTTACGAAAATAGAAAAAGGAATACAGTTTATAGATGTGCTGTATTCAGAAGGAAATCTATTGGATAATAACACAGTGAACTTCTTTTATTTAAAGGAGCAGTATATTTTCATTCACGATGCTATCTTGGAAGCCTGCCTGTGTGGTGACACCTCCATCTCAGTCTGTGAGTTCAAATCTACTTACAAAGAAATGGTTAGAATAGACCCTCAGAGTAACTCCTCACAGCTAAAAGAAGAATTCCAGGTGAGTGACACCACATTCTGTGCTAAACATTTTACATGGGAGGGAACTCATTCTCTGCTCAATGGTGTATTTTCTATGTACTCCCTTTAGAAAGGTGGCCAGCTGGAGTCCTTGCTGTTCAACTTCATTCAGAACCAGATTTGCATCAGCTAAGGCATTGCCTATTGATCTGTGTACTGTATCAGCCAAGAGAGAGGGCAGTGAGTTTAAGTCTCACTCCAAAGACTTCAACATAAAATCTAACCTGATAAACCATGCAGTACTGAAGTAGTCTTTTGGATGAGATTTTAAACCGGACCCCATTTGCCCTTGCAAGTGGATGTACAATATCCCATGGCACAACAAAGAGTGAGGGAGTTCCTGGGGAACCTTTATCTGTCAATTAACATCTAAAACAGGTTGTAGGTCATTTATTTAATTGCTATTTATGGGACCTCACTGTGCACGGGTTGGTTCTCATTACAACAAGGACTGCACGAGTGCTTCAGTGATTGTATAGCATTACAAATGTCTTGAGGTTGCGATAGGTGCTGTATAAATGTCTTTCCGCCTCTACTGAGCCCACAGCATGTTTGAAGTATGGGCCTGGGCTTTCCTTCTCAATAAGATGCTGATTACGCAAAGATAGCTCATTGAACCATGTACCTTTATTAAAATTTCAGGCCCTTAATTCAGTGACTCCCCACCTGGATGCTGAGGAGTGCAGCATTGCTCTCTTACCTCGGAACCAAGAGAAGAACCGTAATATGGACGTCCTCCCTCCTGATAGATGCCTTCCATTCCTCAATGCTGTGGATGGTGAAAGTAATAACTACATCAATGCTGCCTTGATGGATGTGGGTACATTTTTATCATTTTATTCTTTATTTAACAAAGTTGTTCAAAATTTTGAAGGGGTTTTGAAGGATTTGGGAAGGATATAAAGACCTTGGAGAGGTTGCAGAGGTGATTTACTAGAATGAGGGATGAGGGTCTTCAGTTATGTGGAGAAGCTGAGATAGTTCTCCTTGCAGCAGGGAAGGTTAAAGGAAGATTAAATAGAGGTGTTAAAAGTTATGAAGGATTTTGAGAGAGTAATGAAGAAGAAATTGTTTCCACTCAGTAAGACACATTTAAGAATCAGAGGAGAGATGATAAGAACTCTTTGAGTTGCTATGACCTGAGATGCATTGTCTGACAGGCTGGTGGAAGTAAATACAGCAATAACTTTCAAAGGGAAATTGGATTTATACTTGAAAAGGAAAAAATTTGCAGGACAAAAAATAGGGGAGTGAGATCAATTGAATATCTCTTTCAAAGAGCCAGTACAAATGGGCCAATTGGAGGCTTCCTGTGCTAACCAAACCTTTTACTTAATGATCAGATATATTTTACTTGTAAAATGATTAAATTCTGCCAAATTTGGTGCATGGTGTGATGAAAGGCTTTACGGAGAGACCAAATAAATTAGCCATAAATTAAGAAGAAGACTGTAGGGTTACAAAAAAAGGTTAATTTCTGAAATGCTTTTGTGTCCTATTTCTATTTAGAGCTACAGCCAAGCAGAAGCTTTTGTGGTGACCCCACATCCTTTGCAGAACACCACAACAGACTTTTGGAGACTTGTGTATGACTACAAATGTACTTCAGTAATCATGCTGAACCAAATTAACCAGCTAAACTCCGCTTGGGTAAGTTAGTGATGAAAGGAAAGAAAAGCTTCAAATTTGAAGTTATAATAATAATAATTATTATTATTAATTATAGTAATAATAAGACCACCGAGTCTTAAGAGGGTTTTATAAAACCAAATTAGAGATTTATTGATAAGAGAAAAGATTTTAAGCACATACATATGTCTACAAATTACTACTGCAATAATTTTTAAATCCCTTAGTTAATCTGATTCCCAGTTACACCTTTGTTAAGACAACAGTAAAACACACAGATTTTAAAAGACCCAGGCAAAGTGAACGATACCCTGAACAGTTGAATGCAAAATGAGTCCTCTTAACTTCAGTTAACGTTTCGGGTCTGAATGACCCTTCAACAGATCTAAGTGAAAATAGAACAGAGGTGAAATATAAACTAGTTTAAGGGGGGTTGGACAAATAGAGCTGGATAGAGGGCCTGTGATAGGTGGAGATAACCTAAAGATGTCACACACAAAAGGACAAAGAGGTGTTGAAGATGGTGATATTATCTAAGGAATGTGCTAATTAATGGTAGAAAGCAGGACAAGCAAGGTACAGATAGCCCTAGTGGGGGTGGGATGGGGTGACGGAATCAAAAAAGGCTAAAAGGTAGAGATAAAACAATGGATGGAAATACATTTAAAAATAGTGGGAAAAGAAGAATCTATATAAATTATTGGGGAAAAAAGTCTGATGGCTCTCCGCTTCTTCCTCGAACAGAGGCCCGAACAATCCCCATCCACCACTACTGTCCTCCGTCTGGCTGAACTTGTTCTCACACTGAACAATTTCTCCTTAAGCTCCTTTCACTTCCTCCAAATAAAGGGTGTGGCTATGGGTACCTGCATGGGCCCCAGCTATGCCTGTCTCTTTATGGGGTAAGTGGAACATTCCTTGTTCCAGTCCTACTTCGGCCCCCTCCCACAACTCTTTCTCCGGTACATCGATGATTACTTCGGTGCTGCTTCATGTTCTCATCTGGACCTGGAAAAATTTATTAATTTTGCTTCCAATTTCCACCCCTCCATCATTTTCACATGGTCCATCTCTGACACTTCCCTTCCTTTCCTTGACCTCTCTGTCTTAATTTCTGGTGATAGACTGTCCACCAATATCCATTACAAGCCTATCCCACAGCTACCTCGACTACAGCCCCTCACACCTGCTTCCTGTAAGGACTCCATCCCATTCTCTCAGTTCTTTCGCCTCCATCGCATCTGTTCTGATGATACCACTTTCAAAAATAGTTCCTCTGACATATCCTCCTTCTTCCTTAACCGAGGTTTTCCACCCACGGTCGTTGACAGGGCCCTCAACCGTGTCCAGCCCATCTCCCGCGCATCCACCCTCGCACCTTCTTCTCCCTCCCAGAAACATGATAGGGTCCCCCTTGTCCTCAGTTATCACCCCATCAGCCTCCGCATTCAAAGGATCATCCTCCGCCATTTCCGCCAATTCCAGCATGATGCCACCACCAAATACATCTTCCCTTCACCCCCCTTAGCGGCATTCCGCAGGGATCGTTCCCTCCGGGACACCCTGGTCCACTCCTCCATCACCCCCCTACACCTCAACCCCCTCCCACAGAACCTTCCCATGCAACCGCAGAAGGTGCAACACCTGCGCCATTACTTCCTCTCTCCTCACTGTCCAAGGGCCCAAACACTTCTTTCAAGTGAAGCAGCATTTCATTTGCAATTCCCTCAATTTAGTCTACTGCATTCGTTGCTCCCAATGCAGTTTCCTTGGAGAGACCAAACGCAGACTAGGTGACCACTTTGCAGAACACCTTCGGTCTGTTCGCAAGCATTACCCAGATCTCCCTATCACTTGCCATTTCAACACTCCACCCTGCTCTCATGCCCACATGTCCGTCGTTGGCTTGCTGCATTGTTCCAGTGAAGCTCAACGCAAACTGGAGGAACAGCATCTCATCTTCCGACTAGGCACTTTACAGCCTTCCGGACTGAATATTGAATTCAACAATTTTAGATCATGAACTCTCACCTCCATCCCCACCCCCTTTCCAATTCCCACCCAATAATTTATATAGATTTTTCTTTTCCCACTACTTTTAAATGTATTTTCATCCATTGTCTTATCTCTACCTTTTAGTCTTTTTTGATTCCTTCACCCCACCCCCACTGGGGCTATCTGTACCTTGCTTGTCCTGCTTTCTACCCTTAATTAGCACATTCCTTAGATAATATCACCATCTTCAACACCTCTTTGTCCTTTTGCCTGTGACATCTTTTGGTTATCTCCACCTATCACTGGCCCTCTATCCAGCTCTACTTGTCCCACCAACCCCCCACTCCCCCACCTTAAATCAGTTTATATTTCACCTCTCTTCTATTTTTACTTAGTTCTGTTGAAGGGTCATTCGGACTCAAAACGTTAACTGTGCTCCTTTCCGCAGATGCTGCCAGACCTGCTGAGTTTTTCCAGGTATTTTTATTTTCGTTTTGAATTTCCAGCATCCGCAGTTTTTTGCTTTTATCTCTTAACTTCAGTCCCTGAAGGCAGCAGTTTAAGGCATAGATGCTGAAGTATTTTCACATTCATTGAATCTTAGACTGCCTACCCTTACACACAGCCTTTGCTCCTTTGTACATATTTTCCTCTTTGAATGCAAATTCCCATTGTTTCAATATTTCTTTGAACTTTATCTTTCTGATAATAAAAATCTCTCATAGTACTAAATTTTACCAGTAATCTTTGGGAAAAATAAACATACTCTTTCTAAACTTCACCTGGCTAGGTGACACATTTCACTCCCTCTTTTGAAAAAATCTAGTCTGGTTTATTTAAAAATGCAAATGTTCCCTTGACACCTGTGTTTCTAACTTCCCCATGTTTACCTAATTAACATTTCAAACCTAACTTCTCTTCTTACATCAAAGCACTCAGCCTAGCTGCCTCTAATTCAATTGAATCTCACCCACACACACAGACACATATAGACGTATTGCATTATTAATCTATTTTATAATAAATTCCAATAACATTATGAGAATTATCATAATTTCCTGACACAGCTTCATCTCAGTTCTGAGCTTCATTCTTAGCACTTCCAGGGTTCATTTCAGGACTCATTGGTATCTCAAAGACCCCCAGAGGATTTCGACTGTATGGGCCCTTCGAGGTATGAGATAGCCTTCTGTAACCCTGGTAATGGGGATTGTGGTCTCCGCTGGGTGCGCCTCCTCTGAGGAGGAAGCGAGGCACAGAAGAGAGAAGAGGCCAGATGTCCCAATACAGCTTCCAGAGGAGAGACCTATGGGAGGAAAGGCGCAGGCACAAAGGGCGCAGGGCCAGCAGGTAGTCCAAGGCTGAAGGGGCAGCAGAAGAAACCATTATCCTACTGCCAGTGTTTACAGGCAGCGATTCACCTACCTCAGTATGTCCGAGGTGCAATGTGGAAGGAGGCTTCGCCTCTCCAGGGAGACCGTGACTCCATTTGTGAGATGATTGGGCCTGAGATCACCTCCAACTGTGTGGGTGGAAGCACCACGCCAGTGGCTCTGAAGATCATAGTGGCCCTCAACTTCTATGCCTCCAGCTCTTTCCAGGGGTCAGTGGGGGATCTTCTTTGGCTCTTGGTGCCTCCCCCTCACTGGCAGCGGCATTGGAGGCGGCCTGCTGATTCTGCTGTCCAATTGGCCTCGACAATCTTGGTGGTCGTCCCCCTGGCCAGTGGAGCTGTGGCTGGAGGGAATGGCCAGTGACACAGCTGGCATCTCTCCAGTTATCACAGCCTTATCAGATGCCAGTCACTGGCAGAGAGATGGAGGAACTGCTCCCATCATCTGGAGCGCCCTGAGAGGAGCCCGCAGAGATGATGAGCAACTCATGCGCCAATGTGAGGTCACTCTGGACCTCCCTGTTCACCATTGATGGACGGGCACCTAGCTGGGATAGGGTGTCTCATCCATCTCCCACACTGGCATTGACCACCTGAGGTCATTGCCTGTGTGAAGGTTTGCTGGTCCAAGCACAGTCCTAGGAACCCTTGATTCTGTTCCTGGAGCTGCCTCTCCATGAGAGTCGCCACTCTCTCAATGGAGGAAGCAGTGCGCTCGGCCATGAGGGTCAACGCAGTGCTTATGCTCCGCATGGACTCCTCCATAACGGAGACCATGGCACGCATACCCTCATGGATCTCTGCCAGATCCGCCCGCACATCCCACTGAACATCCAGCATCTGCCACCTAGTTGACGACTCCAGAGGCTCATCATCATCTGCCTTCAACTCAGCATCCTGGTCTCCAGCAGCCCTCTGACTGCTGGTGCCCTGGGCACTTTGCCTCCGCCTACTCCTTAAGCAAGTGTGAAGTTCCCTCACCGCTGTGCACCAACATTCTAGCCGAAGATCTAACACCCACCAAGGTGCTAGTATTTGCACTGGTGCCTGGTTCAGAGCGCGGATGTGACGCAGGTGCAGCTGAAGCCCGGCGGTCCTCTGGCATCAGGGGTGGCTCTTCAGGGTCCTGCGAACGAGTGCCTACTGATGAATCTAATGGAGAACAATGACATGTCATTAGCTTAAGTCATCACACTGTCACTGTGCATGCTAGGCACCCTGGTGAGACAATGGAGATCTGCATCATGGTGGCATCATCTTTCAATGATCAATGGGGACTCATTTTGAGGCTCCCATCAATTAGGAAACTGCACAAGGATGTTTGCACCATTCAAACACTCACCTCTGTGCACTCCACTTTTACCTCTGTCGGACACCCCAGCCTCTTCACGACCAGCTGAACAAGGTGCGTGGCAGCTCTCCAGTTCAAAGGCATCCTGCTCAAATCTGGTCAATATTAGGAGGTTTGGGGAGCCTCCGTCTGTCCATGTCCCCTCAGTGTTGTTATGGCTTGTCTTCTCCTGAAAGGATAGAGGAGCATTAATTAGTCCACTCTCTACCTGCAGCACCATTGCAGCCTGGCCAACCCACCTGAGGAATACTTTGCAGGGCACATCCGAGTTATGGCCCTCCAGCTGCAAGGCACTCAGTCCAAGCAGCCAGGGCTCACTCCCTTGGCCAGCTCCGGCATCATTGACAGTTGGCACTCAGACTCTAATATCCCTGAGCTCCACGGCGGGGATATTAACATTTCTTAACACTGATCCATGCCAACACAAAACTCACCTTTCCCAAGTGCAGCAGGTCGCTGAACTTTTTGCGACACTGCACCCAAGTGTGCCGCACAATGTCGTGGCTGCTGAGCTCAGCTGTCACCTCATCCCAAGCTTTTATTGTCTGCTGCGGTGGCCTCCGCCTTCCATTTCTGGGAGTGAGGGTGTCCCTCCTGGCAGCCACCTCCTTCAAAAGCACCGTGAAGCACTTGTCCAAAAACCAGGGAAGGGCCAAGTGCCCACCCGATCTGCCCTCCCGCTTAGCGTCTCCAGCCACTGTTGAGGCCAGAACACAGAATATATGATTCTTTCCTGGCAGCCTTCAAGGAGCTGCCTGTGCTGTTTTTAAACCATCTGCCACTGGACCCGATGCCCGAAAGGCCCCTGCCTAATCCTTCCTGATCGTTGGGAAGACGCGGTTCACGCTGGGTGGGCCTTAATGAAATCGTGAGCCGATCGTGGTTGGTTGCCTGTTTTCCGACTGGTCCTGGGCCTTCTGAAGTGTGCACCTGCCAAGGGTAAAATTCAGGCCTATGTTAAGGGAGGCAATACCAATTTATTTTAAATAGGTTAACCCCTGTGTGCATATAGCAAGCACAGGAAATAAGCACCCACATGATAATATCACACAGCTATTTGCAGCTTGTAGAGCTGTACTTATTTATTTTATGCTGCAAAATATGTCACATTTTTAAACCAAAAAGAATACAATCAGATGGGTACTATAACAATAAGATACACTCAGCCTTTGAACCTGATAGTTTGTAAATAATACAAAAAATGTTAGACTTTCATAGTGGCGCAGATATATTGCTACCTTAAAATCCTGTAATTCCTGATTACTGCTGCACTGTGGTATCTAATATAATTTGCCTTCCTGACTTCGGAAATATGAATCACCTTTTTACAACTTATCGTGTATTTTGTTTACATGGTAATCTTGACCTTTTTTTTTCTTTCCGATCACTATGCAGCCATGCTTACAGTATTGGCCAGAGAGAGGATTTAAGCAGTATGGGCCCATACAAGTGGAATTCATCTCATGCATGATGAATGAGGAGATGGTTAGCCGCTTATTCCGTATCAAGAATTTATCCAGGGTAAGATTCTGTAACTTTTAATTTTTCAGAGCTACTAAGTGAAATGGCAAATAGGAACAGAGAATGCTAGAAAGACACAGTGGGTCAAGCAGTGTCCATGAAGAGAGAGACAGAGATACAAGAGTTAATGGGCAGCATATTACATGGGAGTGGATGGATCACCATACGCCACCCCTGCCTTGAAGCAAAGTCAGCAAGTAGCTGACCTACTTCATGCCTGCCCGCCCCGTAGCCATAATGTGCTGTGGATGGGCTAAATAGGGGCAGTATGGGATTTCTGCCCTTCGCTGGGGAGCAAGCCCTGCCCGTGGTCCTGTCAGCCAATCTGTTTGGCTGGCAGCTCCAGCAACACCAAGAGCACATTAATGGGCACCTCCAGGACTGCAACCATGCCCCATGAGCAAGGTAAGTCCAGAGTCTTGGGCAGGGAGGATTTGGGCCGTTTAGAGAGGGGAAGGGGTGGACTGTTTTATACAGCAGTGGGTAGGAAGAAAGGAAGTACTATCTTAGGGGACCAGGACCTCCCCTCCCCACCTGATGATAGTACCCTCCCCTTCTCACCCTTTGAAAAAGTTTTTTTTAAAAAGTGGTCTGCCCAACTTCCCAGACCAACCCTTTTATGATGTGGGCAGTGCATTATCAGGGTCAAATGGCTTGTTAATAAGCTCCATTGACCCTTAATTATTTATTTAAATATGGTGGGCAGGCTGCCAATTTCAGCGCCTGCCCACTTAATATAATGGGAATGAGCAGGAACGTTGTGAGGTGGGCACCCACCCTATTTTATGTGCATCCCCCCCCCCACCCCGCCCAAGGAAAATACACCTGCCTGGGGCATGTAAAATGCAGCCTAATGTATCACATTGATTATCTTTCATCGGAACCCAACAATAGATCGCCAACCTAAAATGCTAACTCTGTTTCTGTATCCACAGACAGTGTCTGACCTGCTGAGTGTTTCCGGCATCTTCCGGTCTTTGTTCACATTTCCAGTAACCATGGTGTTTTGCTTTTGTTTAAGGGAAGTGGTACACACTCTGTGGCTCAGAGCCCTGGGTGCTGCTTTTTCAAGAACGTTTCTGGGCATATTATAATGTATTTAGATTAAGAATCCAGGATACAATTGGAATACCCTGTATTTATTCCATAATGCCATGAGAGTACCATGGTTTTTTAATGCTATGGTCGACATACAGCTGATGCATACAGTTTGGCTAAGCTTCTGTTTTCAGCCAGTGTACTCATACTATAGACCAAGGTCCTTTTGCAGCCCATCTCTCTGTTGTCTGTAGGCCCTTGGCACGTTTGTTAATCATGAGCTAAATTTCACTCTGGATGCAAGTGGAAAATGGGCAGTTGAGGATCACCTGTCTTTTCAACTCCAGTCCAATTTTTCTTTCCATTGATACCAAAATGAAAATGAGCCACACCCCCAATGTACAGCCCATGTGGCTGCGGAGACTTGACTGAACTGGGAAATTTTTCTGGAGTTACAATCCCTGCTTCCAGGCAACAAGTGAAAGGGCACAGTTCTATTTTTATTACTTCTTGGGATGTTAGCATCACTGATGAGGCCAACATTTATTGCCCATTCCTATTTCACCATGACAAGGTGGCTGTGAGCCACCACCTCGAACTACTGCAGACATTTGGTGTAGGTCCACCCACAGTGCTGTTAGGGAGGGAGTTCCAGGATTTTAATCCAGCAACAGTGAAGGAACAGCAATGTAGTTCCAAATCAAGATGATGCATGAATTAGAGAGAAGCTTGCAGTTGGCTGTGTTTCCATGCATCTGTGGCCCATGTCCTTCACAGGTTTGGAAGATGCTGTCAAAGGAGCCTTGGTGAGATGCTGCAGTGCAACTTGAGGGTGATAGCCACTATTAAAATGGAAGCTTTTATAGTTGTTCTCATCCTTTTATATATTTGAGCAAGTGAATCCCCTCAATTTATCAAATACCCACTCAGTAGGATGATTGAAAAAGGAAACTTGTTGGGCATCAGAGTGGCAGATGCACATCTGTACACATTTAACATCTGTAATAACATCACACAGCTGTTTAGAATGATTTATATGCAAGAGGACACAAGGTGGAAAGTAGAGTGAAGAGAAGTCAATGGAACTTGTTCACCAGCAGCATGCCAGAGATTGAGGTAAACAGTGTAAGTGGGTTCAAGAGGCAAGTAAACATAAGGTCAATTTTCAACTTTACTGCCTGGTTATTAAACTAAAGCAGATCATCCTTCCACCCCTGCTGTAGAACCTGCCCAATTATCATTCCTCAGGAAAAATGAAATGAAAACCAATAGGAGACATGTTTGGCCAGATTACTGCCAAAGGGGTGACAAAAATCTGCCTTAAGTTGTTTCTAGAAGCAGAATGAATCACAGTGCCGGAGAAAGTTAGTAGCTGAACTTATATAATTTCACCTGTTCTGAAAAATTCGAATGCAGTCAGTTAACTGCTCTGTAAAACATTAAATAGGATACTGCAAACATTTTGGTTTACATTTGTTTTTACTCTTTCTTAATAGTGTGAAGCAGTTTATTTTAAGGTATACTGCTTTTACCTAAAAGGTGTTGTCCAAACCTGTTTAACAAGTAGGTGACAGAATCCTGTCAAGCTGCACCCTCACATCACTGGCATTGGCATTGATGCCTAGCCCCTCTGAGTCTTCTCACTCTCCAAACAAATGAAAGGTTTTTCCAAATAATTATATAAACTCCTTTAAAAGTTAAAGTTATGATATATACCAGCTGTGTTTGTGACTGACTTATTGGTAAAGTCCATGACCAGTTAGTGCATAAGAATAAAGAAAGAGCTTGTATTTACAGTAGAATATAGGAAATGGGTGCGCGGACACGAGACTACGCCTAAGTGAGATGTAGTTCTAAGTAGTTGGGAATTTGGTTCAGGTGCAAAATCCTGGTAAGCTATTCTGAACTTTAACTGTAGATTAAGAGTTAGGTTCTTACATTCAAACTTGGTTCATTTAATAGCCTAGTTAAACAGGGAGTTGCCTGAAGTGGCAGTTATTTCAGATAAAAGTAGTTACCCTCAATAGGTGTTCATTACTGTAGCAAAAAGCTGAACTAGCTGGTGATTCATCAGAGACCCCCTCTCTCGCTCTCTCTCTCTCTGCGGACATGAGACTATGACTGAGTGAGACAACGATTGAGTAAGGAGTTGGGAATTTGGTTCAGGTGGAAATTAGGGGCAAAGAGGTGGAACTTCTTCTACTTTTCTTTCAGCCTCCAGTGGCTGGTGAGTTCTCTTCCTTGTCTCCAAGCTAGATGAGTGCAACTTTCTATTACTTTATCTGTGTAAATTATCAATTAATTGACTAATTAAATAAATAAGATTCGATAGAACTGGCAGGTCTGGTGGTGTGCCATGACTATACCATGTGGGAATCTGTGGAATGCACTGCAATCCCAGACAGCCATGTCTGCAGAAAGTGTCTGCAGTTTAGGCAACCTCAGCTCAGAGTTGCTGAGCCAGAGTCTGAGTTGTGGAGGGTAAGGAGGAGAATTATCTGGACACTTTGTTCCAGGAGGTAGTCACTCCTCTAAGGTTAGGCAGAACCTTAGAATTAGTCAATGGTCAGGGACAAGAGGGTGTGACTGCAAGTCAGACAGGTATGGGCAACCAGCATGTAGGGATGGAGGAGCTTCAGCACCTGACCTTGTCCAACAGGTATGAGGTGCTTGCTATCTGTGTGGGTGAAGAGAAGGACTGAGAGGTAGACGAGCAGACTGACCATGGCACCATGATGAAGGATGCCATTCAAGTGGAGAGAACAAAGAGGAATGTGGTAGTGATGGAAGATAGTATAGTCAGAGGGGATAGATACTGTTCTCTGCAGTCATGAGTGTGAGTCCAGAGGGTTATGTTTCCTGGCCAATGTCAGGATTCAAGACATCTGCTCTGGGCTGGAGAGGAACTTGCAATGGGATGGGGAGGGTCCAGTGGTCATGGACACGCAGGTACCAACAACATAGATAGAACAAGGAAAAAGGCTCTGCATAGGGAGTATGAGCAGCTAGGGGCTAAATTAAAGAGCAGAACCTCAATGGTAATTGTCCCTGGATTATTATCTGAGCCACGAGCAAATTGGAGTAGGGTAAATAAGATGAGAGAGATAAATGCGTGGCTCAAAAGATTGGTGCAGGAGAAATGGGTTTTGATTCATGGGACATTGACACCACTACTGGGGAAAGTAGGGGCTGTACCATTGGGACAGATTACACCTGAACCGTGCTGGAACTAGTGTTCTGGCAAATCGTATAACTAGGGCAGGAGAGAGAACTTTAAACTAAATAGTGGGGGGGAAGGGATCATGTGAGAGGAGATATAGTAAAGGGAAACAACAAAGTAATGGAGTTCCAGAGTGTGACAGGAAGGGACAGAACGTACAATCATAAGAGTGCACCAGCAGGTGAAACCAGAAAGGGTAAAAAACAGAGTTTAAGGCCCTGTATTTGAATACACATAGCATTTGTAACAAAACGGATGAATTGTTAGCTCAGAAAGTGATGAATAGGCATTACAGAGACATGGTTGAAATGTGACCAAGGCTGGGACCTACATATTGAAGGGCATTTGACATATCGGAAAGACAGGAAGCTAGGAAAAGGTGGTGGGGTAGCTCTGTTAATTAAGAATGGCATTAGTTCAGTACTGAGAGAAGACCTTAGCTTGATAAAGTAAAATGTAGAATCAGTTTGGGTAGAGATAAGAAATAGTAAAGGTAAGAGGTCACTTGTGGGAATAGCTTATAGGTCCCCAAACAGTGGTTGTACTATAGGACAGAGCATACAGGAAGAAATAAATGGAGTGTGTAAGAAAAGTACCATGATAATCATGGATGTCTAGATTGGGAAAATCAGATTGGGAAAAGTAGCCTGGAAAATGAGTTCATAGAGTGTTTTAGGGACAATTTCTTAGAGTAGTACATTCTAGAGCCAACCAGGGAGCAGGCTATGCTAGACCTCGTGATATACAATGAGACAGGATTAATCAATAACCTCATGGTAAATGAGCCTCTAGGTGACAGCGACCACAACATGATAGAATTTCATGTTCAGTTTCAAATGCAGAAGTATAGATCCATGACTCATGTTTAAAACCTAAATAAAGGTAATTATGAAAGTATGAAGGCAGAGTTGGCTTAAGGTGAACTGAGAAACTAGGCTAAAAGGTAGCACAGTGGAGTTGCAATGGCAGACTTTAAAGGAGATATTTAATAACACTAAGAAAAGATTTATCCCAATGAGAAAGAAAGACTCTTTGAGAAAGATGCATCATCCGTGGGTCAATAAGGAAGTTAAGGATAGTATTAAATTGAAAGAAACACAGTACAAATCTGCAAAAATTAATGGTAGGTCAAGAGGATTGGGCAGATTTTAAGAACCAACGAAGAATGGCTAAAAAGATAATAAAGAGGCAGAAAGCCAAGTCTGAGAGAAAGCTAGCTAGTAATATAAAAACAGATAGTAAAGGTAAAGTACAAGTATTTGAGAAAGAAGAGAGTAACTAAAACTAGAGTTAGTCCTCTAGACAGTGAGTCTGGGGAATTGATGATGGAAAACAAGGAAATGGCAGAGGCGTTGAAGAGGTATTTTGTGTCTGTCTTCATGGTGGAGGACTTAGAAACTTCCCAAAGATTCTTGAAAATCAAGAGGTGAGAGGGAGGGATGAACTCAACACAATCACCATCAGCAGGGAAAGGGTGCTAGGAAACTATTAGACCTAAAGGCTGACAAGCCTCTAGGACTGGATGGCCTGCATTCTAGGGTCTTAAAAAAGTGGCAGCAGATGCATTGGCTATAAGCTTCCAAAATTCATTAGATTCTGGAAAGGTTCCAGTGGATAGGAAAATAGCTATTGTAACACCTTTATTCAAGAAAGGAGAGAGGCAGAAAGCAGAAAACTATCAGCCAGTTAGCCTAACATCTGTCAAAGGAAAAGTGCCAGAATCCATTATTAGTGAAGTTATAGCAGGTTACTTAGATAATCACAATTTGATCAGGCAGAGCCAACATGACTTTGTGAAAGGGAAAACATGTTTAATTAATGTTAGAGTTTTTTTGATAAAGTAACATTCAAGGTGGGTAAAGGAGAACCAGATAAGAGCACATGATGTAGTGGGTAACATATTAGCATGGATAAAGGATTGGTTGACTAACAGGGTGTAGTGGGTAACATACTAGCATGGATAAAGAATTGGTTGACTAACAGGAAGCAGAGATTGGGAAAAATGAGTCTATTTTGTATTGGAAAGCTGTAACTATTGGAGTACCACAGGGATCAGTGCTGGGTCCTCAACTATTTACAATCTATATCAATGACTTGGATGAAAAGACCAAATGTATGGTAGCTAAATTTGTCGATGACACCAAGATATATAGGAAAGTAATTTTTCAAGAGGAAGTAGAGAGTCTGCAAAGGGATACAAACAGGTTAAGTGAGTAAGCAAAAATTTGTTAGATGGAGTATAATGTGGGTAAATGTGAACTTGTTCACTTTGCCAGGAAGAATAGGAAAGCAGTATACTATTTAAATGGAGAGATTGAAGAACTCTGTGGTATGGAGGGACCTAGATATCCTAGTACATGAATCACATTGGGCAGAATTTTGCCATTGGTGAGCAGGGGGTGGAGCCCACTTGCCAACATGTAAAATGACGCGGAATGATGTTAGGCGGCACCCCCGATGTCATCCCGCCCCCTTTAAATTTTCAGGAAGGCGGGGGTGCAGCAAAATCAGCTGCGGGCCCACCAACCTGTCAATGGCCAATTGAGGCCATTGACAGGATCAATTATACAATTAAAGGACCAGCCCGTCCAACCTTAAGGTTGGCGGGCAGGCCAAGAGACCCGGCGTCAAATAGATAAAACATGAAACCTCGTCCACTAGCGGGATGAGGTTTCATGGAGGATTTTAAAAAGTTTAATAAAGTTATTATGAACATGTCCCATCTCATGTGACATTATCACATGAGGGGGACATGTTAGAGAATTTTTTTTTCCATTGTTCATATTTTTCAAAGTGTCAGCGATCTCCCTGAGGCAGCACTTAGCCTCAGGGAGATATGCGCTCTTTTGTGTGCATGCATGAAAGAGCTCACTGTCGCTTTTGGGGAATCCCCCCCCTGCCCGCCACAGGGAGCGCATAGCACTTCCTGCTGGGCGTCACGCTGGGCGGGTCTTAATTGGCCCGCCCACATAAAATGGCGGTGGGGCCCACTTCTCTGGCGGGGATCAGCTCCCCGGCTGCTGGAGATTGGGTTGGGCCCATCCGCCCGACAGGCAGAAAATTTTGCCCATTGTGTTAGTATTAAGTTAGTATGCAAGTACAGCAAGTGATTAGGGAGGCATATGGAATGTTGGCATTTATTGCAAGAGGAATGGAATTTAAAGGTGTTACAGTTGTACAGGGCATTGGTGAGACCACATCTGGAGCACTTGTGCAGTTTTGGTCTCCTTGTTTAAAAAAAATAATTGCTTTAGAAGCAGTTCAGAGAAGGTTCACTGGACTCATTCCTGGGATGAAGGGGTTGTCTTATGAAGAAAGGTTGAACAGTTTGGGCCTATACTCATTGGAGTTTAGAAGAATGAGAGGTGAACTTATTGAAGCATATAAGATCATGAAGGGACTTGATAGCTGGAGGATGTTTCCTCTTGTGGGGGAGACTAAAACTAGAGAATATAGTTTAAAGATTAGAGTTTTCCCTTTGAAGGCAGAGATGAGGCGAATCTTTTTCACTCAAAGGTTCATTGGTGTGTGGATATCTCTTCCCCAGAAAGTAATGGAGTCTTTGAATTTATTTAAGGCATGCACGAAAGAGTGCAGACCCCGATTCTCTCTCCTCCCCCTGCCCGCACAGGTAGTGCTGAGCGCTCCCGGCCACACGTTATGCTGGACGGGCCTTAATTGCTCCGTCCACATAAAATGGCAGCATGCAGCCGATCACAGCGATCAGCTCCGCACCCCCTCCTACCCAGCCCGCCTGACATAGGTAAGATGCAGCCCCATGTTGTTTACTTAGCTTCCACTTCAATCTTTTTTTTTCATTTATTAATGCTGACTTGACCTGTTTTATTTTCTTTCCCCTTCATTATCTGTTCTCATGAATTTGTTCTCAAATCTAACCGTCTGTCACTTCTGTTATTTTCTTATATGTATTTTTAGCTCAGAGCCTGCTGTCTTGAAGTTTTTAATGTTTGCTATTTTGGATCCTGTTATTCATGTTGTCGGTTTTCATTATTTTGTGGAAGTTTGAAAAAACGCTGATTTTGCTCATAGAATGAAAATCACTTGGCTTTTTTAGCTTGACTTCACCAGAATGTGGACTTGATGGATTTGAAGTTAAATTCCAGGATGCCTATCGTGAACTGCAGTGTGCTAATCTCAGTTTATACACTCAGGATATACTCTCAGCATGTTTCCAAAATGGACAATGATTATGGATTTCAGCAAAGTCTTTGACAAGTTCCCACATGGGAGACTTATAAAGAAGGCAAATGTACATGGGATACAGGGTAATTTGATAAGGTGGATTCCAAATTGACTTAGTTGTAGGAGACAGGGGGAGATGACAGAGGGATGCTTTAGTAACTGGAAGCCAGTGTTCAGTGGCGTGCCACACGAATCTGTGCTCGGTCCCCTATTATTTGACATTTATATAAAAGACATAGATGATTATGTGGGGGGTAGGATTAGTAAGTTTGCGGATGTCACAAAGATTGGCTGGGTGGTTAACAGTGAGGTTGAGTGTCTTGGGCTACAGGGAGATATAGACAGGATGGTCAAATGGGCAGATAAGTGGCATATGGAATTTAATCCTGAAAAGTGTGAAGTGATACACTTTGGAAGGAGTATTAAGTATTCAATGAGCGGCAGGAAACTAGGAAGTTCTGAGGAACAAAGGGATCTTGGTGTGTGTGTGTCCATAGATCTCTGAAGGCAGAGGGACATGTTAGTGGGGTGGTGAAAAAGGCATATGGGACACTTGCCTTTATCAATCGAGGAATAGATTACAAAAGTAAAAGGGTCATGTTGGAGTTGTATAGAACCTTGGTGAGGCCACAGCTGGAGTACTGTATGCAGTTCTGGTCACCACATTATAGGAAGGATGTGATTGCACTGGAGGGGGTGCAGAGGAGATTCACCAGATGTTGCCTGGGATGAAACATTTAAGTTATGAAGAGAGTTTGGATAGACTTGGGTTGTTTTCATTGGAACAGAGAAGACTGAGGGGTGACCTGATCGGGATATACAAGATTTTGAGGGGCATGGACAGGGTGGATAGGGAGCAGCTGTTCCCCTTAGTTGAAGGGTCAGTGACAAGGGGACGTAAGTTCAAGGTGAGGGGCAGGAGGTTTAGGGGGGATGTGAGGAAAAACATTTTTACCCAGAGGGTGGTGACAGTCTGGATGCACTGCCTGGGAGGGTGGTGGAGGCGGGTTGCCTCACATCCTTTAAAAAGTACCTGGATGAGCACTTGGCACATCATAACATTCAAGGCTATGGGCCAAGTGCTGGTAAATGAGATTAGGTAGGTAGGTCAGGTGTTTCTCCCATGTTGGTGCAGACTCGATGGGACTAAGGGCCTCTTCTGAACTGCGTGATTCTGTGATTCTATGAGATGGAATAGCCATGCCAGCTCAGAAGGAGCACTGAATCATTACATGAAGCCAAAGAGCTCAGCATGGATTAATTGCAGTGATCACTTTGTATTTTTACCCACCTACCCACCATTTTACCCATTGAAACCTAATGGCCAAGTATTCAATAAAATATGAATTCAATTTCCCTTTTCATTCCTTTAGATAAAATAGAGGTGATGAATTTTCTCACCATTTTCAACAAATTGGTCATGTATTAATAAGGCACAAGAAATTGTTTTAGGTGGCAAAATTGTGAGGGGCAGCTGCTTTGCTGTAGCTCTAAACAGAAATGGGACGCAAAAGCATTCATCAAAATGCCCTCAGCTTATACCACTCCCTCCTGTCCCAGTGAAACAAGTACATTCCCTGGAATGCTCAGTCACTTCTGGCATGTCACCAAGCTCCATCTGTTTATGTCTTCTTTTTCCCATTCACTTGCCGCCCCTTGATCAGATCATATGTAGACATAGGGTAGGATTTTCCCCTTGTTGGGGGGGGTTGTGTGGGGGCGAGCGAGGACCTGATGCGCGTCCCTGATCGGGCCTGCACCGCCATTTACTGCATGTGCGCAAAAGAGCGCAGAAATCTCCCTGAGGCAGATTACTTTCACTTATGAAACATTGATTAAAGGTAAACAAAAATTTTAAGGACACGTCCCCTCATGTGAAACTGTCACATGAGCTGGGACGTGTCCATTAATTTTATCAAAAACTTTTAAAACACTTTAAAAGCATTCATGAAACCTCATCCCGCCTGTGGATGAGGTTCCATGAAAAATGCGAAGGCCGCCTAGGCTCTTCGCATGCCCACCAACCTTAAGGTTGGACAGGTGACTCAGTTTATTAGTATAATTGATATTTAAATGGCCTTAATAGGCCTTTGATAGTTCAGGGGGTGCACAACCAACTTGGCTGTGTGCCCGCCAAACTGAAAATCTAAATGATGCACAGTGACGTCAGGACGCACACCCGACATCACTGCGCGTCATTTTACGCCTCGGCAAACGGGCCCCGCCCCCGCTCGCCAAGCCGAAGATTCTGCCCATAGGATCAGCTAATGATAACCAGATCTCTACCTCATTGCTGCCTTTCCTGACGTAACTCTTCGACCATCTTTGACTCCTTGACCACCTCAGTGATGCACTTTCTGAGGAGGGAGAACAGAGATTTCGATCAATTACAAAGATGAGGTCAACTTCAATCTGAGTTAACCCCCAAAGCATCAACCCGTTTGATACTGCAGTGCCACTCTGTACAACAGTAATAAATATAAGGGGAAAATTTGGCATGTGATTTTGCTAACTCACTCACTTGTGCAACTGGCTTACCTGCTTCCTAGAAGACTGGTAAGGTGGAGCTACCACTAACTCTTGAGAATATAGGAAGATTGGAAAGCTAACAGTAACCCCTCGTACTGCCAACAAGAGAATCATACAGCAGAACTTAATCATTTATTTGTTAAATTATCTAAAACAATTCAAAATTCACTCCATGTTGAATCCAACCACAACAATATTTTACAAATCTTAAACTTTTTCCACTTTGAAGTGTACTGATTAAATCAGTTTAAGAAAAAAAGGGGGGGATTATTTCAGCCGCTATAACATGCATAATTACAGTTTGAGGTTAAATTGAACTCATAAATTATCCTTTTAACACTAGTTATTCATGTTGTCTCAAGTTACAGGAAGGTCAACTGATAATGCAACATTTCCAATACCTCCGATGGTCTCCACACAGGGATGTTCCCGAATCTAAGGAATCATTCCTAAATCTGCTGAAGAAAATTGAAAAATGGTGGGCAGAATGTGGAGAAGGACGAACAATAGTTCACTGTTTGTGAGTAATTTAACCGTCAGCTGTTTCTCATGTGCTTGAAATGGGTGATTCTGCAGGTTAGGTGTTTGAGATGGGTGAGTCCAAATGTTAACCTTGCAGATGTACCAACCAAAAGACCAAGACTTCAGCCTAGTATTCAAACTCTCAGTGCACTTGTTAGGTGGATGACTGACTGAAAGACTGTCCAAGTGTTAAGAACGTAAGAAATAAGAGCAGGAGTGGCCCACTCGGCCCCTCAAGCCTACTCTGCCAAAATCATGGCTGATCTACCCAGGCCTCAACTCCTCTTTCATGCCAGCTCCTCATAGCCCTCAACTCCCCAATATTTCAAAAATCTATCTATCTCCTCTTTAAATACTTTCAGTGATCTAGCCTCCACAACTCTCTGGGGTAGAGAATTCCAGATATTCACTACCCTCTGAGAGAAGAAATTCCTTCGCATCTCAATTTTAAATGGGTGTCCCTTTATTCTGTAACTGTGTCCCCTAGTTCGAGATGCCCCCACGAGTGGAAACATCTTCTCAACAACTTCCCCGTCAAGCCCCCCTCGGAATCTTGTATGTTTCAATAAGATCACCCCTCTTTCTTCTAAACTCTAATGAATAAAGGCCTAACCTATTTAGCCGTTCTTAATAAGTCAACCCCCTCATCCAGGAATCAGCATAGTGAATTTCTTTTGAACTGCCTCCAATGCTAGTATGTCCTTTCTTAAATATGGGAACCAAAACTGTACTCAGTACTGCAGGTGTGGCCTCGCCAACACCCTGTACAGTTGTAGCAAGACTTCCCTATTTTTAAATTCCAACCCAATAGCAATACAGGCTAAAATTCTATTTGCCTTCTTAATTACTTGCTGCACCTGTATGCTAACTTGTTGTTTTTCATGCACAAGAACACCCAGACCCCCTGTGCTGCACTTTTTTGGAATCTCTCTCCATTTAAATATTAGTCTGCCTTTTGATTCTTCCTCATGTGCATGACCTCACACTTTCCTACATTAAACTCCATCTGCCAAGTTTTTGCCCACTCACTCAACCTATCTATATCCTCTTGCAGATTCCTTATGTCCTCATCACAACGTGCCCTCCTGCCTATTTTTGTATCATGAGCAAATTTGGATACGTTACACTCTGCCGCCTCCTCCAATTCATTAATATAGATAGTAAATAATTGAGGTCTTAGGACTGATCCTTGTAGCACTCCACTAGTTACGTCTTTCCAACCTGAAAAAGACCCATTAATCCTGACTCTCTGTCTTCTGTGTGTTAACCAAACATCATGCTAATATATTACCCCCAATACCGTGAGCTGCTATCTTGTGCAATAATATGGCACCTTATTGAATGCCTTCTGGAAATCCAAATACATTACATCTACCAGTTCCCCTTTATCAACTCTGCTTGTTATACCCTCAAAGAACTCTAGAAAATTTGTCAAACATGATTTCCCTTTCACAAAACCATGTTGACTCTGTTTGATTGCGTTAAGCTTTTCTAAATGTCCTGCTATTTCTTCCTTAATAATGGACTCTAGCATTTCCCCAGCAACAGATGTTAGGCTGACTGGTCTATAGTTTCCTGCTTTTTGTTTCCCTCCCTTCTTGAACAGGGGCGTCACATTAGCGGTTTTCCAACCTGCTGGGACCCTCCTGGAATCCAGTGAGTTCTGGAATATTTCGACCATTGCCTCCGTTATCTCTGCAGCCACTTCCTTTAAAATCCTTGGATGCAGGCCATCAGGTCTTGGCGACTTGTCTGCCTTTAGTCCTAATATTTTGTCAAATACTTTGTCCCTCATGACAGAGACTGCTCCTTGCTTATCTGATATCTTTGGGATGTTTATAGTGTCCTCCACTGTGAAGACTTATGCAAAATATTGGTTTAAGTTATCTGCCATTTCCCTGTTACCTGTTATCAATTGTCCAGTCACATCCGCCAAGGGTCCCACGCTCAGTTTAGCTACTCTCTTTCTTTTTATATACCCGTATAAGCTCTTGCTGTTTGTTTTTATATTTCTTGTCAATTTACTTTCATAATCAATTTTGTCCCTCGTTTTAGCTTTTTAGTCATTGTTTTACACCACATAGGGAGAGAGAAGGGTCAAGATTAGTCCTGCTCCTTAGCCTGTAAAAATATACTTGTTGATTGATAAGAGTTCAGTTAACAGGGATTATGGACAATATTTTGACTAGATCAACCTGATGTAAGTTAACAGCAACAGTGAAGAACTTGAAAATAATAAATTGAGACAACTTCCCTTAAATAAGACTTGATAATGTACAATGCTTGCATACAAGGTAAGCTACTTTAGAAAATCTACACTACCTTGTCACTTTTAATATAAGCAAGCTATAGTAAGTAAAACACCTTGCGAAAACCTGAAGTCTGTTTTATTTTTCTATTTGTTGTTATTAGACTTTGTTTAAGCTTGGCAGATGCTGGCATGGTTTTTGAACTAGGCTCACATTTGTAGAGTCCAAGTTGAAGATTCAATCACTTCAAGTTAGCTGTTCCTCCCATATAGTGATTTTTATTGGCTGTCAAACTGGACACCAGAGAAAGACTTCAGAGTTCCGTTTTGGAAGAGAGGAGAAATCTAGGAATACCAGACCCACAGCATAGTAACAGAGAGTAGGATTTTCCCTGCCTGTTTCTGAACACTGTTCTCTGGGAGTCAGAAGCCTGCACTGGGTGAGAAAAAAATCACTCATTGTGATTTTCCGCAATGGCCAATTACTGGCCAGAGGGCAGGTTCAATGACAAATTAACCTTGGAGGGACAAACAGAGGCCTTCCAGCTTGACAGCAGCAGCAAATGTAATGGGAGATAAGTGAAGGAGAGAGCACTTCAAAACAGAGATGCCCTCTCTCCAACTTTTTAAATTTGTAATTTTAAAAATGCCTTTCCAGCTAGGCTACACTGGGGAGGCAGGGTAGGGGGTAGTTAGGAGTGCGGGGGGATCCCTCTACAATGACTTCTGCTGCAGCCAGGCATACAGAGAGAGCCTGTAGGCCTACCTGAAGCACCGACTGCCCCAGCCTGCTGCCAGGAGGCCACTTTTAGGCAGCTAAAGTGCCCCTGCCTGCAGGAACCTGGAGGCTAACTGGAAAATCCCATTCGGCCTCATTCAGAATCACAAAATCACAGTGCAGAAGAGGCCCTTTGGCTCATCGAGTCTGCACCAACGCGTGAGAAACACCTGACCTACCTACTTAATCCCATTTACCAGCATTTGGCCCATAGTCTTGAATGTTATGACATGCCAAGTACTCATCCAGGTACTTTTTAAAGGATGTGAGGCAACCCGCCTCCACCACCCTCCCAGGCAGTGCATTCCAGACCGTCACCACCCTCTGGGTAAAAAACGTTTTTCCTCACATCCCCCCTAAACCTCCTGTCCCTCACCTTGAACTTGTGCCCCCTTGTGACTGACCCTTCAACTAAGGGGAACAGCTGCTCCCTATCCACCCTGTCCATGCCCCTCAGTCTTGTACACCTCAATCAGGTCGCCCCTCAGTCTTCTCTGCTCCAACAAAAACAACCCAAGTCTATCCAACCTCTCTTCATAATTTAAATGTTTCATCCCAGGCAACATCCTGGTGAATCTCCTCTGCACCCCCTCCAGTGCAATCACATCCTGCCTATAATGTGGCGACCAGAACTGCACACACCTACTCCAGCTGTGGCCTCACCAAGATTCTATACAACTCCAACATGACCTCTCTACTTTTGTAATCTATGCCTCGATTGATAAAGGCAAGTGTCCCATATGCCTTTTTCAGCTAGCCTTAAGTGGCTGTTCGTTATTTGAATCAGCTACCCATCAGGCACAGGTGCGTAACCTTGCCTCCTGCCTCCCTCCCCAACCCCACCTCCCATCTTGCCTCTGGTAAAATGGCCTGGGGCGGGATAGAGTCGGGAAACCAACATATCAGCCAGCAGAATAATTTTTAGCACTCGCTCACCTCCGTTCCCAGCACCAGTGAGAGCTGAAGATTCAGCCTAAAGGGTCTGTCAATGCATTACATTGCTGCATTTATGGTAGTCATAAATGTATTCAACTGCCCAGATGAAGGAAAAATGTTGGTGGTTAGGAGGAATTTAACAGAGAGGAAAGGTAAATGGTCTAGATAATCTTTGACTGTCTGGTTTTAGGAATGGAGGAGGACGCAGTGGAACACTATGTGCCTCTATCATCATCCAGGAGATGATTAAATACCAAAAGATGGTGGATGTTTTCCATGCAGTGAAGACATTACGCAACAGCAAGCCAAATATGGTTGAATCCCTGGTGAGTGGTCGCTGTGCAGATCAAACCAGAAATGCTTTCTAAGATGCATCAACCAAATTTTCACAGAAACATGACTAGATTTATACAACCACAAGTTGAAAGTAATTGGATTGTAGTCTGTGTATGTGAAGCACTTTGTGTTGGTTCTTAGCCATATGAGAAACTGCTATAGTAATTGATAAGATGTGTGGATATGTATGTGTATATGTATCCTACATTTAGGGGTGCAAAACAAAGGAGAACTCTGCAACTATCTCAACCTAAAAAGCTGCTGAAGCTAGGTCAATTACAACTTTCAAAACTGGGATCACTCGATTAGTGTGAGAATCTAGGAAACTGAGGATATCCGTCACGGAGAATACCGAGGGAAGTGAGAGTGGAAATTATGGAGGCACTGGCCTCCATAATTTTTCACTCTTTTTTAGACTTGGGGTGGTGCTAAAAGACTGGAGACTTGCAAACATTACACCTTTGTTCAAAAAAGGGTGTAAAGATAAGCCCAGCAACTACAAGTCAGTGAGTTTATACTCGGAGGTGGGAAAGTTTCTCAAAACGATAATTCGGGATAAAATAAGTTTATTTTTATTCGTTCATGGGATGTGAGTGACACTGGCTAGGGCAGCATTCATTTCCCATCCCTACTTGCCCTTGAGAAGTGGGTGGTGATCTGCAGTCCACATGATGTTAGATACAGAGTTCCAGGATTTTGAGTGACATTGAAGGAACAGTGGTGTATTTTCATGTCAGGATGATGTGTGGCTTGGAGGGGAACTTACAGGGGTTGGTGTTCCCATGTGTCTGCTGCCCTTGACCTTCTAGGCAGTAGAGGTCGTGGGTTTGGAAGGTGCTGTCTAAGGAGCGTTGGTGAGTATTCGCAGGGCATCTTGTGTGTCAGTGGCTTAGGGAGTAAATGTTTGTGGATGGGATGCCAATCAAGTGGGCTGCTTTGTCCTAAATGGTGTCAAGCTTCTTGAGTGTTGTTGGTGCTGCACTCATCCAGGCAAGTGCAGGAGTATTCCATCACGCTTTTGACTTGCATCTTGTAGATGGTGGACAGGCTTTGGAGAGTTCGGGGGTGAGTTACTCGCCGCAGGATTCCTGGTCTCTGACCTGCCTTTGTAGCCACAGTGCCTATATGGTTAGGCCAGTTCAATTTCTAGTCAATGGTAGCCACTCCCCCAGGATGTTGATAGTGGTGGATTCAGCAATGGTAATGCCATTGAATGTCAAGGGGTGACGGTTAGATTCTCCAGTTGAAGATGGTCATTGCCTGGCACTTGTGTAGTGCAAATGTTATTTACCACTTTTCAGCCCAAGCCTGGATATTGTGCAGGTCTTGCTGCATTTGAACATGGGCTGTTTCAGTATCTAAGGAGTTGTGAATGCTGCTGAACATTGTTCAATCATCAGCAAACATCCCCAATTCTGACCTTACAATAAAGACACTACCTTGATGACCTCCTGCAGTGATATCCTGGAGCTGAGATGATTGACCTCCAACAGCCACATCCATCTTTCTTCATGCTAGGTATGACTCCAACCAGTGGAGAGTTTTCCCCATGATTCCTATTGACTCTAGTTTTGCTAGGGCTCCTTGATGCCACACTTGGTCAAATGCCACATCGATGTCAAGGGCCGTCATTCTCATGGAGTTTCAGCTCTTTTGTCCATATTTGAACTAAGGCTGTAGTAAGGTCAGTAGCTGAGTGACACTGGCGGAACCCAAACTGAGCATCAATGAGCAGGTTATTGCTAAGCAATTGCCGCTTAATGGCACTGTTGATGACCCCTTCCACCACTTTACTGATGATCAAGAGTAGACTGATGGGGTGATAATTGGCCGGGTTGGATTTGTCCTGCTTTTTGTGTACAGGATGTACCTGGGCAGTTTACCACATTGCTGCATAGATGCCAGTGTTTGGCTGCACCAGAACAGCTTGGCTAGGGGCACAGTAAGTTCTGGCGCACAAGTCTTCAGTACTATTGGCAGAATATTATCAAGGCCCATAGCCTTTGCAGTATCCAGTCCCTTCAGCCACTTCTTGATGTCAAGTGGAGTGAATCGAATTGGCTGAAGACTGGCATTGGTGATTCTGGGGACCTCTAGAGGAAGCTGAGATGGATCATCCACTCGTCACTCCTGGCTGAAGTTTGTTGCAAATGCTTCAGCCTTATCTTTTGCACTGATGTGTAGGCCTCCCCCATCATTGAGGATTTGTGGAGCCTCCTCCACCAGTGAGTTGTTTAATTGTCCACCACCATTCATGCCTGGATGTGAAGGACTACAGAGCTTAGATCTGATCCGTTGGTTGTGGGATTACTTAGCTTTTTCTATCGCTTGCTGCTTATGCTGTTTGGCATGCAAGTAGTCCTGTGTTGCAGCTTCATCAAGTTGACACCTCATTTTTAGGTGTGCCTGGTGCTGCTCCTGGCATGCCCTCCTGCATTCTTCATTGAACCAGAGTTGATCCCCTGGCTTGGTAGTAACGGTAGAGTCGGGGATATGATGGGCCATGCGGTTACAGATTGTGGTTGAGTACAATTCTGTTGCTGCTGATGGCCCAAATGTCTCATGGATGCCTGATCTTGAATTGCTAGACCTGTTCGAAATCGTTCCCTTTTAGCACAATGGTAGTGTCACAGAACACGATGGAGAGTATCCTCAATGTGAAGGTGTGACTTCATCTCCCCAAGGACTATGTGGTGGCCACTCCTATCAATACTCTCATTGCCAGATGCATCTGTGGCAGTCAGGCAGGGTGGGGCAGATGAGATGAAGCATGCTTTTCCCTCTGTCATGAACATTTAAATCACAGAAAATGGTTCATTTTCAAGGAATAAGAACATTCTGGAAGAATTTGTGTTTTAAAAGATACTCCCCCTTAAAGGATTAATGCTGGACTCTGATTGCTATTCCTGGAAAAAACATCCTTTTAAAAGAAAAGGTAACTAAGCAGTATTAAAGAAGCTGGAAACCTCTTGACCCTGGTGAACTATGTACAAAAGGGATCACATTTTGGTTTATTGCTCTGAAAAAAAACCCATGCCTGGAAAAACTGTGTTTAAAAGTTGGCTTTGGTTTTGCTTTGAAAAGAAATAGGACCGATTGCTTATGAAAGGAAGACAGCAGCCTTTTTGCAGTCCAGAGCCAATCCACAGGAAGTGAATATAAGCTGATCCTAAGTTGCTACATGCTGGTATAGAGTGCCTGCACGTGTTCCTCGAAAAGCAGTGCAAGAGTCATTGACTGTTTCACCGATCAGTGCTGTGAGACCAACTGTATAAACCGGATGCAATTTCAAGGACTCCACCATCTTTCTTTTTCTCTTGAACCATTGACTTTTAACCTTTGGCACAGTTCCTTTTTTTTGTGTGCATGTGTGTGCATGCATGTAAGAGAGGTTAGGTTAGAGGTTAGGTTACTCAAAAGAGTAATTAGTATGCTTTCATATTCCACATTGTATGATATTAAGTTTTGCCTTTCTATTCGGCAAGACTGGTTTTATAATAAACTAATAAGTTTGTTATTTATTGAAAGAATTTTAAAAATTAAAAAGTAACAGTTTTATTAATAAGAACAGAAGAAAACTTAAGCACACAAGATTACAGATGCGCAATCAAACTGAATCTTACAAAAATTCCACCAAAAAGATTCTCTACTTGGTCAGACCCACAAGTAAACGCCTTCCAGGCAACACTCCCTTATAGATGCTTAGGTTTAAAAAAATCCAGTAATATTACCCAAGGCAAACTCCTTCAATAAAGGCATACTACATGACCTGTAACCCTCTTCCACTCTGCTGTGAGATTCCAAACTTCCGAATATAACTGCTTTTTGCAACAGAAGACTTTTCTGGCTTGCCTTGATGGTTGATTCAAACTGCATCCTCTCTCAACCATAGCTCCAGCTGTAGCTCCAGCTGCTACATCTCACACCTCCGACTCAACAGCTCAAACAGCTACAGAACCCCCACAAGCTCTCCGTGGTAAATCTAAATTGCCTTTTTTCCCTTTCATCTCAGGTTCCATTGTTCTCACACCTCTTTGAAACTCAAATCCAATTATAACATCTTTCATGTTTCCATCTTATCTTTGCTTTCGGGTCAATAAAATATAATATCCCCATTTCTATTCACCTGTGGAGCTCCTGAAAGATGCAAACATGTTTCTTGTTACCTCTGACTCCTCTTTGTTATTCAAACAAACTCTCAACTTGTCTAGAAATACAACTGTTGGATCCAACCCATTCACTTGTACCTCAAACCTAACACCTCTATCCTTTTCATGTTTTAAGTCTCCTAGACAACCTGTCTCCTATTATTCTCTATCCAGTTTAATTAAATCACACACACACGCGCGCGAGCACACTAAAAAATACATTTCTCACATAAGATATGTTGAGGCATTCTTTATTTTGTTTGAGAAGGTAGCTAAGCAAATGAAGTGGCCAAGAGAGAACTGGACATTGCTCCTGGAGGGTAGGTTGGTGGGTAGAGCTCATTGGGTTTATGCATCACTTTCAGAAGAGGTTTCTGTGGACTTTGGTGCAGTAAAAAGACTATTCTTAGTGCATGTGAGTTGGTCACTGAGACATTCAGCCTGGACAGACTTACATTGAATTTGAGAGGGGACAGCTGGGAATACCCTGGAAACTTCTACTCAGACCAGAAAGGAAGGTGCTGAGGGTGGAAGTGATGTTCAAAGGCCTAAATGTTTCCATTGTAACAAAGTGGGACACATTTGTGGAGATTGCAGGAAGTTGCATGGGAAATCCAGGGGACTTACTGGGTATTTAAGGGCAATTCAGGAGAAAGAGCCCTAATTGAAAATACAACATATCAAGTTGTAGTGTTAACTGCAGCTGGGAAACCAAGTGTGAACAATGCTGCAAGTTCAGGTGAGGTGAATGAGATACATGAGAATTCTAAAGAATTTTTGTTGAGAGGAAGAGTAACTCCTTACCCCTCAAGTGAATTAGCTAAACCAATAATCATTTTAAGAGATATGGGAGCCACTCAGACACTTTTTCTGGGAGAAGGCATAACATTTCCCCCAGAAAGGGTATTAAAAGGAAAGCTTTAATAAATGGTATTGGCGGGGTGTATATATCCATACTTTTGTACCAGGTGCACTTGGGGTGTGACCTAATATCTGGGACAATGACAGTAGGGGTTGTTCAGAAGTTACCCATAAACGGAGTTGACTTACTCTTGGTAAATGATTTACCCAGAGTGAAAGTAGCAACTTCTGCCATAATTATGAAAAGACCAAGTGAGACTAAAGAGATGGAGCAGTTACAGGAAAAATTTCCAGGAATTTTTCCTTTGTGTGTGATGACCTGGGCAATGGCTAAGCAAAGTCTATTATCTGGAGTCAAAGTAATACCACAGGCAGATATTTGATTAGCTGTAACTTTCTTTAAAGTCTAAGATAATCCGGAAGAAATGTTTAATAAATCTTCTCTAGTTCAACAAGGCGATCCAGAGTTAGATAACACAATCAGTGCAAACTAAAGCTGAAGCTGAGGAAGTTTCAGAATGTTATTATATTGAAAATGGGATACTAATGAGGCAGTGCAGACCACCTCATAGACCTGCAGATGAAGAGTGGACAGTTGTTCATCAGATAGTTGTACTGCCCAAATATTGTAAAAAGATATTACAGATAACGCATGAGATTCCTATGGCAGGATACATAGGGATAGGGAAAGCTCAAGGGCGGATAAACCAACAGCTTTACTGGCAGGGTCTTCACAAGGAGTTGCTGCAGTTTTGTAAAGCATGCCAGATGGTGGGAAAACCCGAGCATACAATCAAACCGGCACCCTTAATTCCCATACCAGTTTTTGAGGAACCATTTATTCGGGTGCTAGTAAACCGTGCGGGACCATTAGCAAAAACGAAAGCAGGACACCAGTACATCCTTACTATAATGGATATGACGATTCGATTTCCAGAGGCCATCCCTTTAAGAACAAATACAGCTAAAGTAGTGGTAGAGCAGTTAACCCAATGTTTTACTCAATATGGATTATCAGTGGAGATCCAGCCAGACCCAGGTTTCAATTTTATGTCTAATATTTTTCAAAACATAGTGAGTAGTTTGGGTATAAAATAGTTAAAGTCCACAGTGTTGTCATCAACAGGCACAGGGAACTTTAGAGAGGTACCATCAAACTCTCAAAACAATGGTTAAAGCACTTTGTCCTGAATATCCCCATGATTGGGACAAAGGACTGCACTTTCTTTTATTTGCAGCCTGAGATTCACCAAATGAATCTACTGGTTTTAGCCCTTTTGTATTAATTTATGGGCATGAGGGTCCTTTGAAATTAATCAAAGAATAGTTTTTAGGACAGAGGGACTTATCCTCTATGTTAGATTATGGCCTGAATTTTTCCCGTGTCAGGTGGGAGCAGGGGAGTGCAGTTGCAGAGCCCTCTGCCTTCTGTGATCAGCTCCACACCGCCATTTTACACAGGCAGGCCAATTAAGGCTTGTCCAACATAATATGCGAGCAGTACCTGTGTGGGCGGGGGGAGGAGGGAGAGTCGGGTCCAGCACTCTTTCACACATGCGCGCGAAAGAGCACTTCAGTTTCCCTGAGGCACGGAGCTTCTGAAAAACATTTATGAGTGTCATAAAAATTTAATGAAACATGGCCCCTCGTGTGATTGTATCACATGAGATGGGACATGCTTTTATTTTTCAGGAAAACTTTTTATTTAATTTGTAAAACCTTTAGGAACGCTCATCCCGCTCGTGGATGAGGTTTCCCAAAAAATGTAAAGACCGCTTGGCCTTTTTGCCTGCCCGCCAACTGTAAGCTTGGACGGGCGGCATTAACTTGACATTAATTGCTTCATTAATGGCCTTAATAGGCCTATCAGTTATCGGTGGGCGCACAGCCAACTCTGGCTAGCTCCTGCTGAATGAAACATCGTGCACCATTTTATGCGCTGACGTGTCGGGCCCGCCCCCACATGCCGACTGAAAAAGCCTGGCCTAGGTGTCTGTATTCCAGGAGTAGCTCACGGAAGCCTGCAAAGTGGTTCAAGAACATGTAAAAGTTTCACAAACAAAGATGGAGGAATGAATAAATAAGCAAATTATGACCCAATATTGCAACCATGGGATGAAGTGTTAGTGTTATAGCCTTTACAAGAGAAGCCTCTGAAAGCATGGTAAAGTGGTAAAGAAGAGTGATACAGACTCGAAACGTTAACTCTGTCTTTCTCTCCACAGATGCTGTCAGACCTGCTGAGTTTTTCCAGCAGTTTTCGTTTATGTTATTGAAACAATACCATTGTGGAGAGGAGAATAAGAAAGAGCAGGTACATCAGGTAGTAAGCACAGTGGAGGATGAAAGAAGCAGTGAAAGTGAGCCAGAAGGAGATTTAGACAGTTCACAAATTGAACCTCCGACCATCTGGTTACTAACACTGAAATATTAGGACAGTTAGGCACCATATTTTCATAGTTAGAGGCAGGACAATGAAAAGGTCTAGTGAGATTATTTACAGAATTTAAAGGAATCCGTAGGGACAAACTAGAATGTAAATCTTAGTCATACATGATGTAGATGTAGGAGAATCCCCTCCTATAAAACAACATCCTTATCACTTTGGGCCAGAAAAAGAGGCTCACTTGGAAGCAGAGATCCAGTACAAGTTGGAAAATCACCTCATTGAACCCAGCCAAAGCTGCCGGAATCCCCTTGTTCTGTTATTGCCTTAACCGGATGGTACAACCAGATTCTGTATGGACTACAGAAAGGTCAATTCAGTAAAAAAAAAACAGATTCCCTACCCAATTCCTCGCTTGGAAGACTGTATTGACGGAGTTGACAGTGCCATATTTCTTACCAAAATAGATCTGTTAAAGTAATATTGGCATGTTCCTTTAACATCCTGAGCCAAAGGAATATCAGCCCTTGGCACACCAGACAGTCTTTTCCAATGCCAAGTGATGCCATTCAAACTAAAAAGAAAACTCCCCAGCAACTTTTCAGAGGCTAATGAACCAAGTAGTACCAGTGTTGCTAACTCTGTGGTTTATCTTGATGATGTACTAATATATAGTGACACTTGGAAATACCACCTGAAACAGCTAGAAGCCCTGTTTAAAAAACTACTGTCAGCTGATTTGGTAATAAACCTTGCCAAAAGTGAATTTGTGAAAGTGCAAGTAACTTATCTCAGACATATCGTAGAGCAAGGGCAAGTGTTGCCAAGAACAGTGAAAATGCAGGTATTAGTGGAGTTCCCTGCCCCTAAAACTAAACTAGATTTAACAGAGTGGGTGGGCCAATTTTTTAGAGACCTGAAGGAACATTCAGAAAACAAAAGACATAAATAACTTGCATTAGTATAGTGCCTTTCATGAGCCCAGGGTACCCCAAAGCACATTACAATCAATAAAGGAGTGCTGTAACTGTTGTAATGTAGGAAATGCAGCAGCCAATTTGTGTGCAGCAAGGTCCTATACACAGCGATATGATAATGACCAAATAATCTGTTTTTGTGGTGTTGGTTGAGGTACAAATATTGGCCAGGATACCAGGGTGATCTCTGGTGTTCTTCCTTGAATAGTACCCTGGAATCTGTTACATGCACTTGAGAAGGTAGACAAGGACCTTGGTTTAACGTCTGATTGGCAAGACAGCATCTCAAATGGAGCTGCACTCCAGTACTTCATCAGACTGTCACCCTAGGTTATCTGGCCACATCTGTGAAGTGAGGCTTGAAACTACAACCCTCTGATTCAGCCGAGGATGCTATCCACTGAGCTATGGCTGAGACAGTTCACTCTTTAGAACAGGCAGCACCACATTATAATTAGAATTAGAGGTTGGGGTACAGACTGATTATTTTGTTTATATTTTTCCAGCCCAAAAATAATCGTAACACTGTATTGCCATTGATATAGCCTAAACTGAATGAGAAATTACAAGGAATATCCTGCAAATGTTCCACTGGAAAGTAGAACACTGCAGCAATAAACATTGACATGACTCCAGATAAACAGTATTTGCCTATTATAACAGAGTGCTTATATGATAATTATAACACAGCACTAGTTGTTACCAGTAAAATCCTAATTCATGATTGTTTGGAATAGCACAGACAGAATAAAAGGATTTCATTTGTAATAAATTGTGCCAGTTGTGGTTTTCAAAAGAATGTGGTTGGGGTTTCCTTTTCCAACAAGGTGCCCTTTGCAGTCGGTTAGTTTTAGTCACTGGGAGCTGGGTATCAGATATTTGCGGAAAGTCATCGCCATGCTCAACACTCACTCCAAAATAAATGATTGATAAATACCACTAACTCAGAGTTTCTATTTGCCTGATATCTTGTACAGTCTCTCTCCTCAGAGGGACTCCTCACACTTGTTGGCTCAGATTGTTTAACCATTGAGTAATTTTGCCAAGAACATTTCAGATCCCAGATTCCAAATTGAGAAGTCTTTAAAATTATGAAAGGTTTTGACAGAGTGGATACAGAGGGAATCGTGAGGAAGAGCAAAACCGAGAGGCCATCGATATTAGATAGTCAGCACAAAATCCAATAGGGAATTCAGAAGAAACTTCTTCACCCAAAGAATGGAGAGAATGTGGAACTCACTACCACAGGTGTGGTTGAAGAAAATAATGTAGATGCATTAAAGGGAATATAAAGAAGCATTTGAAGAAGAAGAGAATAGAGGGTTATGATGGTAGATTTACATGAGAAAAGATGGGAAGAGGCTTAAGTGAAACACAAACACCCACAGCATGGATTAGTTAGGCCAAATGGCCTGTTTCTGTATCAGATATCCTATGTAAACCTATGTGATTCTCTGGAATTGTGCAGCACAGAAGGAGACCATTCAACCCATCATGTCTGTGCCAGCTCTTTGAAAGAACTGTCAAATTAGTCCACTTCCCTGGACTTTCCCCACTGCCCTGCAAATTTCTACCTTTTGAACATGCATATAATTCCTTTTTTGAAAGTTACGATTGCACCACCCGTTCAGACACTGTATTACAGATCATAACAACTCTGTGCTAAGTTTACTGATTGGACACTAGTTGGGAGTACCACAACTGGTAGCACATTTTGGGTTGGGAGTGAAAATAATATGCAGGGATCTCACTGTGACACTATCTCGCGATTTCTGTCAAATGTCCGTGGCCAGAATGTTACGGCCCCATCACATCAGGATGGGGCTGGAGAATACAGCAAGCTATTCAAAACTCAAATTGACTTCGGCGGACCAGAAAATCCTGCCAGCAGGAAGGGCCATAAAATTCTTCCCCATGTGTGTGGTTGTCAGATGAAGCCAAAATTAGGGTCACTTGTGGTGTCCTCCCCACTAAGCCACCTGCACTCTTTTGTTCACCTGTGAAAATTGGCTATTTCGGCTCAGCGCCAGAGAATGACTGGCATCCCTGGAAATGTACAGCAGGAAAAATGAGGCGACAAGGTGAATTGGGAAATTAGCAAGACTAAATGGAGATGGGGTGTGCTGGGATATGTTTGATGGTGAAACTAAATCTAGAAGTTTGTTAAATCTGTATCTTTGTTTTCTATTATTCAGGAACAGTACTGCTTTTGCTATGACATAGCACTTGATTACATGGAGTTCCTGGAAAGCGGATAGTGTGGGATAGACCAATTGGAGTCAAGCGTTGAACAGCTGCACTAGCCCTTTCTGTACGTTGAATTGCGCTGGACTACAAACTTGAGATCTACTAATATGACAGCTAATGGAAACTGAATAGATTCAAATAAATAATCTGTTTAACCCTTTGTCATTGGGTGAGCCAAAAAACATGTATTCCCTGAGTGACCAAAAACCTAAAAGTGTATTTTTGTACTTTTTTGACTAAAGCTATCAAGAATGCTTGGTGATCCACAGATTGGATAGAATGGACACATCTCATATAGCCTTTTAACTGCATCTGACATGACAGTCCACATATGCTCTAGACATTGAACCTTAGCCAGCGTTTCAGATGGAAGCCATGCAGTAGAAAATGGGCGGATTCTGCAAATGACTGCAAATCAAGACTACTGGCGCCTTACCTACATTGGAAGAGGTCTTCAAACATTATTTTTGATGAATACCATTAAGGGCATGGCAGCAGGATAAGATGCCCATTGATGTCTTATGCAGGCCTTTTATCTCAACCATTAAATTCTTAATTATATGTATTACTTACATATACAATGATGGTGGGAAATTAGGAGCTTTAAAAAAAATCTTTCTTGATTTTTACATCACAGGTAAATTATATCGGTCTTTCCCATTGAGATAAAAATTGATCTCACTATCATTTGATGATCTGTTTCATTCTACACATAAATATTTACAACAAATTATTCATGTTTTTCTTAATTTTTTGTGGCTTTGGTTTTGATTCAGCAAAATTTTTAAAATTGTGCTGTCTAAAGGCGCCTGATATGTTTGCTTCAGTGATAGCACCAATCGTATTTCCCTAAGAGTGATTATATCAGTGCTGGAGTTTTGCTGGTGTCATTGTTTTTGCTGTCTAAAGGCACCTGATATGTTTGGTTCAGTGATAGCACCAATCGTATTTCCCTAAGAGTGATTATATCAGTGCTGGAGTTTTGCTGGTGTCATTGTTTTGCTGTCTAAAGGGGCCTGATATGTTTGCTTCAGTGATAGCACCAATCGTATTTCCCTAAGAGTGACTATATCAGTGCTGGAGTTTTGCTGGTGTCATTGTTTTGCTGTCTGAAGGAGCCTGATATGTTTGCTTCAGTGATAGCACCAATCGTATTTCCCTAAGATTGATTATATCAGTGCTGGATTTTTGCTGATGTCTTTGTTGTGCTGTCTAAAGGGGCCTGATATGTTTGCATCAGTGATAGCACCAATCGTATTTCCCTAAGAGTGACTATATCAGTGCTGGAGTTTTGCTGATGTCATTGTTTTGCTGTGAAGGGGCCTGATATGTTTGCTTCAGTGATAGCACCAATCGTATTTCCCTAAGAGTGATTATATCAATGCTGGATTTTTGCTGATGTCATTGTTGAACACATGAAATAAAGTAAGTTAAACCCTTTGGAATAATCGCAACCTGTTTCATGGTGGATATTGCTCCTTAATGGAAAACAATAAAACATTTTAAAATGCTTGAGTTTTATGACTCCAGTCGTTAAATTGAGTTGAAGTTGTAGGGAGTGTTACTGATTCAGTTGGGGTTTTCTCTTTGCCCTTTCCCCCTCTCCCTGGCTCAGCTTATTTATGGCACCATTTAGTAGAGCTTCCGATAATGCATACTGCTCCCCAACCCCAGATCAAGTCACATTCTACACAGTAGAGGAGCTCAGTGTAAATCCTAAAGTGATCCAGTTTGTTAGCTGTGTTAATTTTATAATAGTGGTATTTACACACGGTCACATTATTAAGTAATCACAGTAACTGCTGAGAAGAGAGTGGAAGACACCTTCAGCAACAGTTTCATAAATCCCTCATGGCAAAATGCCGGTCAGGATGAAGAAAGTGCTTTGGTCCATTTTGCCTCATCCTTCCAGAATCCCATTCCTAACATATCCATATTGGAGCACCTAGTTGTTTCTGAAACAAGTCCAATATCTTTGTCTCATGGACATTTCTAACAGCTCATTCCAACTATTGATTGCTCTGTGTACAACAAAGAATTTACTGGTGCCTATCTTAAACTTGCCCTTCACAACCCTGAATATGTGCTCTGTTTGCATATTTAGAAGTACTATTTCAGATTTAATCCCCCTGTCTCATTGAGTATTTGTGTGCATCAATGCTCCTTTCAGATGTCTCTTTTCAAGATGTATGGACTAAGTTTGTGATAAGCAACAAAATATGCAAATATTACCACATTATTTCCTGCTCAACTGAAATGAGGAATAAAGAGCTTCCAGTAATGGTGAAGGGTCTAACGTACTATCTGAATCTTTCTTTCTGTTTCAGATGATTATTAACCTCGTTACACAGTCCCAACATTATTTTGTTTTATTTCAGAACTAGGGATCTGTGCATGAATTTTCTGCTGAATATTCCACAATTAACTCTGCACATGTACAGAAATGAATAGCCATTAAAAGCTACTGGTGTTAGAATGAACATTTGACTTTCAGCAAGAGAAACACAAGTGAGAGGGACAATGTGGGTATGGAAATCAGGCTGAAGGAATGTGATTTAATTAAAGAAATTAGCATAGAAAGGGAGGAGGTTCTAAGTGGTCTGGCAGGCTGAAAAGTAGATAAATCTCCAGGCCCGGATGAAATGTATTCCAGGCTGTTGAGTGAGACAAGGGAGGAGATAGCAGGGGTGCTGGCAATAATTTTCAATACCTCCCTGGCCACAGGAGAGGTGCCAGAGGACTGGAGCACAGCCAGTGTGGTACCGTTATTCAAGAAGGGAGGAAATGATAAACCAGGGAACTACATGCCAGCCAGCCTAACCTCAGTGGTGGGGAAACTATTGGAAGCAATTCTGAGGGACAGAATTAATCTACACTCAGAGAGGCAGGGATTAATCAAGGACAGTCAGCATGGTTTTGTTAAGGGGAGGTCATGTCTGACTAATTTGATTGAATTTTTCGAAGAGGTGACCAGGTGTGTAGATGAGGGCAATGCATTTAAAGTAGTCTACTTGGACTTCAACATGGCTTTTGATAAGGTCCCGCATGGGAGACTGATAACGATGGGAGACTAATAAGAGCCCATGGAATCCAAGACAATTTGGCAAATTGGATCCAGAATTGGTTGAGTGGCAGGAAGCAGAGGGTGATGGTCAAGGGGTGTTTTTGTGACTGGATGCCTGGGTCCAGTGGGGTTCCACAGGAATCGGTGTTGGGTCCCTTGCTGTTTGTGGTTTATATAAATATTTTAGACTTGAATGTAGGAGAGTTGATCAGTAAGTTCACGGATGACACGAAAATTGGTGGGGTGGTAAATAGTGAGGAGGATAGCCTTAGGTTACAGGAGGATATAGACAGACTGGTCAGATGGGCTGATCAGTGGCAAATTGAATTTAATTCGGCTAAGTGTGAGGTGATGCACTTGGGCAGGACAAACAAGGCACGGAATACACGATGAATGGTAGGACCCTGGGAAGTACCAAGGATCAGAGGGACCTTGGCGTGCATGTCCACTGATCCCTTAAGGTAGTGGGACAGGTAGATAAGGAGGTTAAGAAGGCACATGGGATACTTGCCTTTATTAGCCGAGGCATAGAATATAAGAGCGGGGAGGTTATGCTGGAACTGTATAAAACACTGGTTAGGCCACAGCTAGAGTATTGTGTGCAGTTCTGGAATCCGCATTATAAGAAGGATGTGATTGCACTAGAGAGAGCGCAGAGGAGAAGTTGCCTGAGCTGGACAATTTTAGTTATGAGGAGAGATTAGATAGACTGGGGTTATTTTCCCTGGAGCAGAGGAGATTGAGGGGAGACATGATTGAGGTGTATAAAATTATGAGGGTCATAGTTAGGGTAGACAGGAAGGAACTTTTCCCCCTTGGTGGAGGGATCAATAACCAGGGGGCATAGATTTAAGGTAAGGGGCAGGAGGTTTAGAGGGGATGTGAGGAAGAATTTTTTCACCCAGAGGGCGATGGGAATCTGGAACTCACTGCCTGAAAGGGTGGTTGAGGCAGAAACCCTCATAACATTTAAGAAGTATTTGGATGTGCACTTGCAATGCCATGTCATACAAGGCTATGGGCCTAGTGCTGGAAAATGGGATTAGAATAGTTAGGTACTTGTTTGACCAATGCAGACTCGATGGGCCGAAGGGCTTTTTTCAGTGATGTAGACCTCTATGACTCTATATTTGTATTGGAAACAGCTCAGAGGAGGTTCATTAGGCGCATTACTGGATGAAGGTGTTAGGGGGAAATTAAAAATACTAAAAGAGAATACAGTAAGAATTTACTGAAAACCCTCTAAAATTTCCAGGCAGACATGACTGCTAAACATATTAAGAGTTGAAGATTACCAGATGAACATTGCACAGCCTTGAGAGTCAGACTGGAGACAAAAATATGACATAAATTAGATTAAATGTACTCCTCCCACAGATAGGGAAGGGGCAGGTGGTTTTAGCTTAGATATGGGAAGATGAACAATGGACAAAGAGAGGGCTTTGATGAAACACAAACAGTCTTGAGTTGTAAGAACGAAGGTCTTTATGTACGTGTTTTAATTTTGATTGGATAATATAATTATGTATACATCCTTTAGAATAGTTGGTTAGCAAAATCACATGTTTATGTGCTTGTTAGGATAGAGTTAGTATGGAACCGGTGTGTCAGTTACCGATTGGATGTATTCAAATGTAATATAATACGAAAAAGTACATAAGTAGTGAAATGTAATCAAACATGGAGCTGGGTCTTCATTCTTAGTAATGATTGTGGCTCCCTTGCATATGCTTGAATAAAACCGGTTAAAAGGAAGCCTAAGTCTCTGTGGTCGTTGTGGGATGGGAGAGTGTAACATCTCTTCAAAGGGTTTATCTTATGAAAAGGATTGGGCCAATTCTCACTGGCGTTTAGAAGAATAAGAGGTGACCTTATTGATACATATAAGATTCTGAGGGGGCTTGACAAGGTTGATGTTGGGAGAATGTTTCCCTTGTGGGAGTACCTGGAACTGGGGGCACAGTTTAAAAATAAGGTGACTCCCATTTCATAAAGGTATGAGGAGGGATTTATTTTCTGAGGGCCATTAATCTTTTGAATTCTCTTTGCCAGAGAATAGCGATGGCAGAGTCATTGAATATATTCAAGGCTGAGTTACATTTTTGAACGATAAGGGAGTCAAGGATTATAGGAGGCAGACCAGAAAGTGCAGTTAAGGCCACAATCACAGCCATGACCTTATTGAATGTTGGAGCAAGCTCAAGGGGCTTAATGGCCTTCTCCTGCTCCTATTTCTTAAGATCTTATGAGAAAGATTTCTCCCTGAAAAGCCAACTAAGTTCTCCCTTTCAACTGCTGCCTGATCTGTTGCATATGTTCAGTACTTCCTGTTTTTAGTTCAGAATTGTAACATTCTCTGTTTCTATTCGTCTGATTTTTTTTATATGCAACATCCAGTTTTACAACTTTCAGCATTCTGCTGTGTGTATAAGGGAGATCTTTATATACAGGAAAATATAAAATAAATAGCAAAGTCATCACTTAGCCTGCAGTTAAGTTGCCAC
Source organism: Carcharodon carcharias (assembly GCF_017639515.1). NCBI lineage: Eukaryota > Metazoa > Chordata > Chondrichthyes > Lamniformes > Lamnidae > Carcharodon > Carcharodon carcharias. Next base: position 12,457,218 of record NC_054485.1, read on the forward strand.
CTTTTTATATCAGTACGAAAGTGATGGTGTGACTTGGGTGTCAGATCTGAACGTGAGCAGTGGTAGAATTCCAGCCAGGAGGCCATCTCATAATTAATTGACTTCAGATTGGCTGCAGTGCGCTTTTCTGAAAAATATCTGAAAATATACTTTTATCGGGGTTCCTAAAGTCTTGGAAATTTTATGCAAGATTTGACACTTTCCTCTAATGTTAAAAATTCTTTACCCCACAAGGGAAGGCAAGGATCTTGGATTAGTTTCTTTAGAAGCTTTGATCTATCGCCTATATTTGAAAAAGAGAATGGATTGAGATAGCTCTTGATTGTTCTGTGTATTGGTTTAATCATGTATTTTGTACCATGGGCCCAGTGATCTATATTACAGAGTGTCCTGTGCACATTCCAAAGGGATACCCATCATTTCAATGGGAGCTGTTGATTCAGATGGTTTGGAAGAAGTTGTTAGGAAATTCCCATACAATCATAGTGACTCCTCTATATTCAGTCAACCCTATTGCCTTCTACATGCTTGTAGTTAAATCAGTTTAAGATTGGACTGCAGATCTACAAGCTTCCCTCCCCACCACCTCCGTCTCTGTCCTGTACAATTACCATTGTGCCCTGTCAGGTGTCTATCTTCATAACTTAAGATTGTCCTTAACCAAAAAAAGCTTAAAAATGAATGCTGATTTGTTCAAGCAAGTGCCAGCCAGCTGGCTGTGACTTTGGGAGGTTTTCAAGGAGTTCCTTTTGATGTTTGGCCAAGTTAGTTTGTTGACTGCTAATCAATGTTGTTGGCAGCAATGCATATAGCTCTACTTCCTGTTTGACAGATAGTTCTAACCCCTGTTAGAGAAAGTTACAGGAAAATTTAATAGAGGTCATGAAATGTTTTGGTTGAGTAAATAAGGAGAAACTATTTCCCAACATGAGAATTATTTTTACCCAACGAGTTGTTATGACCTGGAATGTGCTGGTTGAAAAAGTGGTGGAAGCAGATCCAATAATAACTTTTAAAAGGCAATTGGATAAATATATTCATGTAAAAGTCGAGTTTCTGAGATGAAATTTTAAGCCAAATGAAATTTTAAACCAGCTTTTACACTAGTAATAATTTCGAGAGGATGAAATCCACCCTCTCCCATTGTCTCGCTTTCGCATAGTTGCCAGGTTAAAGACTGTTCCTGCCAGCCCAACCCCCAACAGTAAAAGGACCCAAAAGTATTTTTATTATTATTTTTTTATTTATAAAATAAATAATCTCCATCGAGACAGACATAATTTGTGTACACTAAATTCATCAAATTGATCAAATTCATCAAAAATAAAAGCCATAAATACAAATTTATGCAATTTCATTCAGTTTTTTTACAGCACGGAAAATAATACTACTTAGCAGCAGACCATGCACTGAACGTAAATTAAAACCTATAAAAATCACCCTCCTCCATGTCCTCAGAACCAAGTAATATGTCCCAATCAGCTTCTTGATTGGCATCATCGTATGGATCATCGACATCATCTTCATCAGCAATCACATCGTCATTGGCTATATCATTCCACAAATAATATTCTGTGCCATCTAATGCATTGGATATCCCACATTTCTTGAATTATTTGATGACATGCTCTGTTCTGATTTCATCCCAGGCCTCTATGGTCCATTCACACAAGGTTGCTGACGTCGGAGCCTGTATGCTGCCTCTCTGGTTGAATGCCTCCTCTCCTCCAATCATCCAGTCATTCTATTTATTTTTCATGCAATCCTTGAAGGGCTTGTTTAAAGAGACATCCAATGGTTCAACAAGGCTGTTTAGAGAATCGGGAATCACCGCAATATCACTGTTTTGTATCTAACTTCAGCAACGACATCATTGATAAGGTGTGATCTGAACAAGTCCCAGATGAGAGGACCTTTCTCTTTCCGTAATCCTCCTGGTCAGAAGCTCTCAGCCATATTTTCAAGCTACCTTCATCCATTCATCGTTTATTGTAAATGTGGGCGACTCTGCTCTTTTTGGGAATTGCTGTTTTGGGAAGGTTTTTCTCTTGAATATCACCATTGGCTAAAGCCTTGTCTTATCAGACATACACAACAGCACAATGGTTAATCTACTTTTTTCATTGCCAGTTGTCTTCACTAACACTGTTTTCTCTCCAACTTTGCTCATTATTTGACTGGCTAACATGTCAAAATTCATGGGAATCTCCTCCATGTTCCCAATACAGGCCAATTTGTATCCATTCTTTTGTCGATGTTTGGTTACAAACCGCTGAAATGTGATAAGCCTGTCACCAAGTTCTGCTGGGAGACTCTGTGAAATCTTGGTCTTCAGTCACCATCCAGGGCTGATTTTGAAATCTGCAATAACTAATTTTCTTGCTTGTTTCAGGATGAACATTCGGTTAGACCCGTGAGAAACTGAGAGTCTAGTCTGGTGATTTTCATTAACGTATTTTGCAACCTAATTTTCCAACAGTGGCCACATGCTAGGCTTTCCCCTATTTTCACACTTATTCTTAGGCATCTGCCTAAGCTGTAAAGAAAGCTTCCCCCAATCTCTGGTGTTCTTCTAAGTTATCTTGAATTTTCTAGCTGCTGCACAATTATTTGACTCCTTTGTAGTCTCATTGACTTTAAGTTTAAGCCTTGCTCCTGGCATGCCCTCCTGCACTCTTCATTGAACCAGAGTTGATCTCCTGGCTTGATAGTAACGGTACAGTGGACGATATGCCAGGCCATGAGGTTACAGATTGTGTTGGAGTACAATTCTGCTGCTGATGGCCCACAGTGCCTCATGGATGCCCAGTCTTGAGCTGCTAGATCTGTTTGAAATCTACCCCATTTAGCACAGTGGTAGTACCACACAACACGATGGAAGATTTACTCAATGTGAAGGCGGGACTCTGTCTCCACAGCGACTGTGCAATGGTCACTCCTACCGATACTGTCATGGATGGATGCAACTGCGGCAGGCAGGTTGATGAGGATGAGGTCAAGTATCTTTGTTGCAGTCCTACTCCGGCCCCCTTCCACAACTCTTTCTCCGGTACATCGATGATTACTTCGGTGCCGCTTCATGCTCTCGTCAGGACTTGGAAAAATTTATTAATTTTGCTTCCAATCTCCACCCCTCCATCATTTTCACGTGGTCCATCTCTGACACTTCCCTTCCCTTCCTTGACCTCTCTGTCTCAATCTCTGGTGATAGACTGTCCACCAATATCCATTACAAACCCACCGACTCCCACAGCTATCTCGACTACAGCTCCTCACACCCTGCTTCCTGTAAGGACTCCATCCCATTCTCTCAATTCCTTCGCCTCCGTCGCATCTGTTCCGATGATGCTACATTCAAAAACAGTTCCTCTGACATGTCCTCCTTCTTCCTTAACCGAGGTTTTCCACCCACGGTCGTTGACAGGGCCCTCAACCGTGTCCGGCCCATCTCCCGCGCATCCGCCCTCACGCCTTCTCCTCCCTCCCAGAAACATGATAGGGTCCCCCTTGTCCTCACTTATCACCCCACCAGCCTCCGCATTCAAAGGATCATCCTCCGCCATTTCCGCCAACTCCAGCATGATGCCACCACCAAACACATCTTCCCTTCACCCCCCTTATCGGCATTCCGTAGGGATCGCTCCCTCCGGGACACCCTGGTCCACTCCTCCATCACCCCCTACTCCTCAACCCCCTCCTATGGCACCACCCCATGCCCACGCAAAAAATGCAACACCTGCCCCTTCACTTCCTCTCTCCTCACTGTCCAAGGACCCAAACACTCCTTTCAAGTGAAGCAGCATTTCACTTGCATTTCCCCCAACTTAGTCTACTGCATCCGTTGCTCCCAATGTGGTCTCCTCTACATTGGAGAGACCAAACGTAAACTGGGCGACCGCTTTGCAGAACACCTGCGGTCTGTCCGCAAGAATGACCCAAACCTCCCTGTCGCTTGCCATTTCAACACTCCACCCTGCTCTCTTGCCCACATGTCTGTCCTTGGCTTGCTGCATTGTTCCAATGAAGCCCAACGCAAACTGGAGGAACAACACCTCATCTTCCGACTAGGGACTTTACAGCCTTCTGGACTGAATATTGAATTCAACAACTTTAAGTCGTAAGCTCCCTCCCCCATCCCCACCCCCTTTCTGTTTCCCCCTTCCCTTTTTTTTTCCAATAAATTATAAAGATTTTCCTTTTCCCACCTATTTCCATTATATATAAAAAAAAACCCACTAGAGCTATACCTTGAGTGCCCTACCATCCATTCTTAATTAGCACATTCGTTTAGATAATATCACCAACTTTAATTTTAACACCTATGTGTTCTATTGTACTATTGTCGTTGACATCTTTTGATGATCTGCTTCTATCACTGCTTGTTTGTCCCTACAACCACACACCCCCACCCCCCCCCCACCTCTTTGTCTCTCTATCTCTCCGCCCCCCACACACACACCTTAAACCAGCTTATATTTCAACTCTTTCTTGGACTCGAACGCAAGTTCTGTCGAAGGGTCATGAGGACTCGAAACGTCAACTCTTTTCTTCTCCGCCGATGCTGCCAGACCTGCTGAGTTTTTCCAGGTAATTCTGTTTTTGTTTTGGATTTCCAGCATCCGCAGTTTTTTTGTTTTTATCTTTCTCCCTCTTGTTGGTTCCCTCAACACCTGCCACAGACCCAGTGTAGAGCTATAACATTTAGGACTCAGCCCAGCAGTGATGCTACCAAGCCACTTTTGATGATGGACATTGAATTCCCTCACCCAGAGTGCATTCTGCACCCTTGCCACACTCAGTGCTTCCTCCAAGTGGCACTGTTTCATCAGCTAAGGGAGGTCGGTACGTGGTAATCAGGAACTTTCCTTGCCCATGTTTGGCCTAATGCCATGAGACTTCATGGGGTCCAGAAACAATGTTGAAGGCTCCCAGGGCAATTCCATCCTGACTGTATACCACTGTGCCCCCACCTCTGCTGGGCCTGTCCTGCCGGTGTTACAGGACATACCCAGGGATGGTGATGTCTGGGACATTATCTGTATTCTGTGAGGATGACTGTCAGGCTGTTTGCTTGACTAGCCCCCAGATGTTAGTAAGGAGGACTTTGCAGGGTCGACAGGGCTGAGGTTGCTGTTGTTTTTTCCGGTGCCTAGGTTGATGGTCCTGGCCAGGTGGTCTATCCGATTTCATTCCTTTTTTGTGACTTTGTAGAGGTTTGCTTGGCCATTTCAAAGGGCATTTTAAGAGTCAACTACATTGCTGTGGATCTGCAGTCATGTGTAGGCCAGAGCAGGTAAGGACATTACACTGAACCAGATGGGTCTTTACGACAATGGTTTCATGGTCATCATTAGACTTTTAATTCCAGTCTTTCATTGAATTCAAATTCTATCATCTGCCATGGTGAGATTCAAACCCAGGTCCCCAGACCTTTATCCAGGGTCTCTGGATTACTAGTCCAGCAACAATATCACTACGTCATCACCTCTTCCCCCACCAATATGATCATGGCTGATCCTCTATCTCAACGCCATATTCCTGCTCTCTCCCCATATCCCTTACAGAAGTGTAAATAAATCTAATGTGTCTTTTAACCTGTGTGAAGCTGTGCTGTGTGTAATATTTTCCATCTTTTGAATTGAACAGGAGATGTAATAAAAATACAAGGTAAATTTTGCTATACCTTCACTGCAGAGTGGGGAAATGATTGGATATTACAAATTTTGGTCTGCCTTACATATTTTCATGGATTCAGTCGCATCAGTAGCATTTTTAAATAATCTGAGGATATCACTTCCAATGGAAGTTTACTGATGCTTCCCCGTGTCTACTCGTAGAATAGCACAACTGGAGCTGTAACAATACGATCCCTTTTGTGACTGAAACCAGATATCTGTGTCTTTTGTACACACCTATCTTGATGGTAGACTGAGGAAACACTTGGGGCTGAATCTTACCTATGTTGGGTGGGCTGGGTGGGAGTGGGCAGGGGCGGGCGCAGAGCCGATCGGCTGCGTGCCACCATTTTACGTGAGTGGGCCAATTAAGGCCCGCCCGGCGTAATACGTGTTCCGTAGCACTCAGCGCTACCTGTGTGGGCGGGGGGAGGAGGGAGAGTCGAGGCCTGTGCTTCTTCGCACATGCGCACGAAAGAAAGCAGAATAAGTAGATAATAAAAGTTTTTAAATAATAAAGTAAAAACTTATTTAAACATGTCCCCCCCATGTGACGGTGTCACATGAGCTGGGACATGTATGTGAAGTCACGGGAATTTATTTACTTATTTTATACGAGCATAAGGAAACCTCAGCCCGCCCGCGGATGAGGTTTCCTGACAAACGGGAAAGCCGCTGGGGCTCTTCGCCTGCCCGCCAACCTTGAGGTAGGACGGGCAGCGTTGTTAACAGCTTTAATTGCTTTTTTAGTGGCTATTGACAGTTCGGCGGGTGCGCAGCCACCTCCGGCGTGCACCTGCCGAACTAAATATCGAAATGATGCGTGGTGACGTTGGGATGCACACCCGACATCATCGCGCGTCATTTTATGCCTCGGAGTGTCGGGCCTGACCCCAGCACACCGACAGCAATATTCTGCCATGTTATTCTGGTGCGTTATTAAGCTGCTTCAATTCACAGTGAGTGAATATACAGAACAACAGTTATGATAGATTCACTCAGTTCAATCGGAGCAACTCACCTTCACGTACACTCACTGACACAAAATAAAGAATAAGCAATGCTTCTTCACATCAGTCCCCATCATCTTATTTCAGTGGAACAAAATGTCTCTCAATTAATTTGTCTGCCTCAGTGAAAGACTCACTTTATCCAAAGTTGTTAACCTGTTCAACCTTCCTGTTTCAAAAAGCCACTCTTTATCTCTCGCTTGTCGGAAAGAAAGGGATTCTTAATACAATAAATGGGAAGGTGCGTGCTTTGATTACTTAGAAAAATGAATGAATTGTTTAATGTTTAATCTCAGGGAAATCATTTGGCATATTAACCACTTTAATTTAGGTGCCTTTTTAAAATAAATGTGGGAACACCTAGTTTAAAATTCTGTCTGCAGGAGAATAATCAAAAAATTCAGAAATGTATCATATAGGCTAGGAATACATATTCTAAGACTTAAATGACCAGATCATGAGACTTACTTCTGAGTCAGCTACTATAACTGTTGAAAGGGTACTGTGTCCATTGAGACACAAGACATACATTCAAGACTGGAAGTGAATCAAAGAAGAGCCATGAGACTGATTTCTTGTGTCAAGAGGACTGAATTATGAAGAAAGACTTTGGGCTTTTCAACCTTGAAAGAAGAAGCTGAGAGGTGGTCTTTTAAGAAGCTACAAGACAGCAAAAAAGCTACTGGAAACAGTAGCATAATGGTTGTGCTACTGGACCCATAATTCAGAGCCTTGGACAAATAATCTGGAGGCACAGGTTTAAATCCCACCACAATAACTGGGGGATTTAAATTCAATGAAATAAATTTGGGAAAAAGCAATTGTCAGTATGGTGTCCATGAAACTAGTGGGTTATTGTAAAAACCTCTTTGGTTCACTAATAACCTAAGTCTGTTGGTTTGTATGTGATCCCATACCCACAGAAAGGTGGTTGACTAACTGGCCTAGTAAGCCACACGGGCAGAATTTTGCCCTCGAATGGCAGGCGGGCCCCACTGGCTCAGCGGTGGGCGGACAGCCAACCCCCGGCACCAAAAAGGGGCCCGCCACCATTTTGAGTTGGTAGGCCAATTAAGGCCTGCCCCACAGGAAGTGGGGGGGAGGGATTCCCCATCTGTCAAAAAGAGCACTCTGAGCGCAATGCTCCCTGAGGCAAAGTCCTGTCTCGGGGAGATTCGTGACAGGTAAGTTGAAGTCTAAAAATAGATAAGTATTGAAATTATTAACATGTCTCCCTCATGTGACAATGTCACACGAGATGGGACATGTTAATAATAAACACATAAAATTTGTTACATTTTCAAAAAAACGAACATGAAACTTCATCCCGCCAGTGGATGAAGTTTCATCAATAATCTGGAGCCCGCTGGGGCTCCTGGCCTGCCCGCCAGCCTTAAGGTTGGATAGGAAGGTCCTTTAATTACTTAATTGACGGGGGTGAAGTTGGAGGGTGGGCAAGCACAGGCATACTTCCAATTGGCACCACCCCCAATGGGGGTGGGGGGGGGGTGCGCAGCACCATTTTACGTGGACGGGCCAATTGAGGCCCGCCCAGCGTGATGTCTGCACAGAAGCGCTATACGTTTCCTGTGCGGGTGGGGGGAATCCCAAAATCAAGAGTGCGCTCTTTTGCAAAAGAGTGCACTCATCTCCCTGGGGCTAAGTGCAGCCTCAGGGAGATCAGCTCAAAATGTAAAAAACCTAAAAATAGAAAAGTAAAATTTCCTTAACATGTCCCCTCATGTGACAATGTCTCCCTTAATTAATTACTTAATTGACTCTGTCATTGGCCTCAGTTGGCCATTGACAGGTTGGCAGGCCTGCAGCTGATTTCGCTGCGCCCCCACCTTCTGGAAAATTGAAATGGGCGCGGTGACGTTGGGGGTTCCCCCCAATGTCACCGCACGGCATTTGATGCATCAGTGAGTAGGCCCCGCCCCTATTCAGTGATGCGTAAAACCCTGCCCACTCAATGCCTGTGCAATAAAGTTCAGAGCCACTTCCATACTGGCACTCCCTGCACCAATGAAATTAAAAGGCGAAGCATTCTCAGGCCATGATGACAAAAGCAAAATTTATCTCATTTGGACAATTCCAAAGTATTTACATAAACTTCTCTGCTCTTCATTCCCAGACCAGTATAGATAAATAAATATAAATGAAAAAAAGATCACCTGTGACCTGTCCCTCTTGTGCTTATGGTAGTTTAACTTAGGTTTGCCAGTGCTACGTCTAGGTACCCCTCCCTCGCTGACGCCTGCATTAGAGACAGCCTGCTCACTCTGCTGTCTTGTTGGCCTTCATGACCCTGGCGGTCGTCCTCTGGCCAGTGGAGCCTGTGCTGGCCCCGCCTGGGAGGGAGCGGCCACTGCCATGGCTGGCATCTCCCCAGTCATCATAGCCTCATCAGATGCCACAGTCACTGGCAGAGGGGTGGAGGAGCTGCTGCCATCATCCAGAGTGCCCCGAGAATAGCCCACAAAGATGACAGGCAGCTCGTGCGCCAATGTGAGGTCACTCTGGACCTCCCTTAACACTATTGGTGGATGGGCACCTAGCTGAGATACTGGGTGCCTCATCTATTTACCACACTGACACTGGCCACCTGAGGTCAGTGCCTGTGTGAGGGTTTGCAGGTCTGAGTGCAACCCCAGGAACCCCTCATTCTGCCCCTGGAGCTGCCTCTCCATGAGAGTCGGCACTGTCTCAATGGAAGAGGCAGTGCGCTCGCCTATGAGGGTCAACGCAGTTCTCATGGACTCCTCCATTGCAGATACCATGGCACGCATACCCTTATGAATCTCCTCCAGATCCTCCCACATATCTCACTGGACATCCAGCATCTGCCGCCTAATGGACGACTCCAGAGGCCCATCATCAGCCTTCGACTAAGCATCATCCTGGTCCCTAGCAGTTCTCTGACTGCAGGCGCCTTGGGCACTCTCTGCCTCTGCCTGCGCCTCAAACAACTGTGAAGTGTCCTCATCAATGCGCTCCGAGATACTAGCCACCGCTATAATGCCCAGCATCTGCGCTGGTGCCTGCTTCAGAGAGCGGGTGTGACGCAGGTGACAGTGATGCCCGGTGGTCCTCCAGTGTTAGGGGTGGCCCTTCGGGGTCTGCAGATTAGAAGCCAGCTGGTGAACCTAAAAGGGAGAAGAAGGACATGTAATTAGTTAAAGTCGTCACACTATCACTGTGCATGCCAGGCACCCTGTTGAGACCATGGTGATCTGCATCACGGTGGCATCATCTTTCAATAGTCACTGGGGGCCCCAGGTTCAAGGCTCCCATCAATGAGGAGGCTACACTAGAATGGTTGCACAATCCAAAACTCTCACCTCTGTGCCCTGCACTCTTACCATCATCTGGCACCCCCGCCTCTCCATGCCCGGTTGCACAGGAAGTGCGCTGGCTCCCAAGCTCTAGGGCATTCTACTCGAACCGGGAAGGCAGCAGCAGGCTGGGCATGCGTCTGCCTGCACGTTCCTCTCGGCTTGGTTATGGCTCGTCTTCTTCTGCAAGGACAGAGGAGCATTGACTAGTCCACTCTCTACCTGCAGCGCCATTGCAGCCTGGCCAACACCGCCTGAGGAATACCTTGCAGGGCACATCTGAGTTGTGGCCCTCGAGCCACAAGGCACTCAGTCCAAGTAGCCAGGGCTCACCTCCTTGGCCAGCTCCAGCATGACTGATAGTTGGCACTCAGACTCTAACGCCCCTGAGGTTCATGAGGGGATGGCCACACCTTAACACTTCTGCATGCTGACCTATGCCGACACGGTACTCACCCTTCCTGAGCTCTGCAGGTCATTGAAGCGCTTCTGGCGCCGCACCCATGTGCGTCGCACCACGTCACGGCTGCTCACCAGGACTGCCACCTCCTCCCATGCCGTCTTTGGGAGGTGCGGTGGTCCCCTCCTCCCATTTCTAGGGAGAAAGGTGTTCCTACTGACAGCCACCTCCTCCTGCAGGATGACAAGACACTCATCAGAAAAGTGCAAGGCCGAGTGCTCACCTGACCTGCTCTCCCACCTGGCATTTGCAGCCGCACTCAACTACATCGTTACAACGGCAGACAGACGTCCTTCTCTGGCAGCCTGGCCGTTTTTAAATAAGCCGCCGGGTCGCCGTTGGACCCGGCGGCTGGACAGGCCCCTGCCCTCGCTTGGCCCTTCCTGGCCAGTGCAGAGCCGGGTTTCACGCTGGGTGGGCCTTAGTTGGCCTGCCAGTGTGAAATCACGGTCGTGGCCCAATTGCAGGCGGGGCTCTGTTTTGCGGCCACCCCCTGGCCCACCCACTGTGCCCAACCGACGATGGAAGAATTCTGCCCCAAGAATCTATCTGCCTCTGCCTTAAAAACATTCAAAGACTCTGCTTCCACCACCTTTTGAGGAACGGAGTTCCAAATGCTCATGACCCTCTGGGAGAAAAAAATTCTCCTCATCTCTGTCTTAAATGGGCAACCCCTTATTTTTAAACAGTGACCTCTGGTACTAGATTCTCCACAAGGGGAAACATCCTTTCCACATCCATCCTGTCAAGACCCCTCAATATTCCCTTGGATATAGAAGATTAAGCGATTATCGAATAGAGATGCTTAAAGGATTTGATAGTTATTCAATGGTGGAGCAGGCTCAAGGGTGGAGCAGCTTGCTCCTGTTCCTAATTCGTATGTTCGTATGAATACAAGCATCATTTATGGAACACGTCCTCATAATGTAACCCTTTTAACCCTGTCTAAGCTCCTACTTCGACTGGCTGCTCATCACCTCTTGCCACGTCAGCAATTCTGCAGCCGACCACATTATTAGATAATGGAATGAGATTTAGCCGGTTAGGTTGTAGGATTTGATTGTGATCCCACAACCAATGGATCAGATCTAAGCTCTTAAGTGCTGTCACATCCAGTCGTGAATGGTGGTGGACAATTAAACAACTCATTGGAGGAGAAGGCTCCACAAATATCCCCATCCTCAATGGTGGGGGGTCCAGCACATCAGTGCAAAAGATAAGGCTGAAGCATTTGCTACAATCATTAGCCAGAAGTGCCGAGTGGATGATCCATCTTGGCCTCCTCCGGAGGTCCCCAGCATCACCAATGCCAGTCTTCAGTCAAATCGATTCACTCCATGTGATATCAAGAAACAGCTGAAGTCACTGGATACTGCAAAGGCTATGGGCCCCGACAATATTCTGGCAATAGTGCTGAAAACTTGTGCTCCAGAACTCACCACGCCCCTAGCCAAGCTGTTCCAGTACAGCTACAACACCGGCACCTACCTGACTATGTGGAAAATTGCCCAGGTATGCCCTGTACACAAAAAGCAGGACAAAACCGACCCAGCTAATAACCGCCCCATCAGTCTACTCTCGATCATCAGTAAGGCATTGGAAGGGGTCATTAACAGTGCTATCAAGCAGCATTTGCTTAGCAATAACCTGCTCACTGATGCCCAGTTTGAATTTTGTCAGGGCCACTCAGCTCCTGACCTCATTACAGCCTTGGTTCAAACATGGACAAAAAAGCTGAACTCACACGGTGAGGTGAGAATGACTGCCCTTGACATCAAAGCCGTATTTGACCAAGTGTGGCATCAAGGAGACCTAGCAAAACTGGAGTCAATGGGAATCAGGGGGAAAGCTCTCTGCTGTTTGGAGTCATACCTAGCACAAAGGAAGATGGTTGTGGTTGTTGGAGGTCAGTCATCTCAGCTCCAGGACATCACTGCAGGAGTTCCTCAAGGCAGTGTCCTAGACCCAACCATCTTCAGCTGCTCCATCAATGACCTTCCTTCCTTCATAAGGTCAGAAGTGGAGATGTTTGCTGATGATTGCACAATGTTCAGCACCATTTGTGACTCCTCAGGTTCTGAAGCAGTCCATGTCCAAATGCAGCAAGACCTGGACAATATCTAAGCACAGGCTGACCAGTGGCAAGTAACATTTGTGCCACACAAGTGCCAGGCAATGACCATCTCCAATAAGAGAGAATCTAACCATCGCCCCTTGATGTTCAATAGCATTACCATCACTGAATCCCCAACTATCAACATCCTGGGGGTTACCATTGACCAGAAACTGAACTGGACTAGTCATATAAATACTGTGGCTACAAGAGCAGGTCAGAGGTTAGGAATCCTGCGGCTAGTAACTCACTTCCTGACTCCCCAAAGGCTGTCCAGCACCTACAAGGCGCAAGTCAGGAGTGTGATGGAATACTCCCCACTTGCCTGGATGAGTGCAGCTCCAACAATACTCAAGAAGCTTGACACCAGGACAAAGCAGCCCGCTTGATTGGCACCACATCCACAAACATTCACTCTCTTCACCACCAATGCACAGTAGCAGCAGTGTGTACCATTTACATGATGCCCTGCAGGAATTCACCAAGGGTCCTTAGACAGCACCTTCCAAACCCACAACCACTACCACCGGCGGGATGAGGTTTCATGGAGGGTTTAAAAAAGTTTAATAAGCTTATTATGTAAATTATGAACATGTCCCATCTCATGTGACATTGTCGCATGAGGGGGGCATGTTAGGGAACTTTTTTTCTATTTTTAATATTTTTTAAAGTGTCAGCGATCTCCCTGAGGCTGCACTTAGCCTCAGGGAGATGTGCGCTCGGTCGTGCGCATGCGCGGAACAGCTCACTCTCACATTTGGGGCATCCCCCCCCCGCCCGCACAGGGAGCACATAGCGCTTCCCACCGGACATCACGCTGGGCGGGTCTTAATTGGCCCAGCCACTTAAAATGGCGGTGGGGCCCACTTCTCCAGCAGGGATCAGCTCCCTGGCCGCTAGAGATTGGGTTGGGCCCATCCACTCGGCAGACAGAAAATTCTGCCCTTAGTGTTATATCCGTATACCATACACGTCGAAATAACTTGTTTCGAGTGCAAAAACAAATGTGTAAAAACTGAATACAAACCTTCAGTGAGTTCTAAGAAAAACAGAAAATTTATCACACTATTACACCTTATAGTTCCCTTCCTGCTAGAGGAAGCTAGACTACTAGCAACACAAATAGTTTGTGCTCATCACATGCTCCATCTACATGAAATTTTCAATGTGGTTTCAATTTAAAAAGTACAACTCTCTTTCCTAATTGCCAAATGTAACTTCTTACAAAACACCTGACACACATTTAATTCTGGTCACTGATGTATTTATGGGGGTAAGATTTAGGACTGAATTTTAATTTGTAGGAATGTGTGGGTTTGGGAATGGGATTACATATGACATAGTATATCATAGGATATAAGGCAAAAATAACAAAGCGTTCAGCCCAACTACTTCATGTCAGTGTTTATGCTCCACTCGAGCCTCCTCCCATCCTTCCTCATCTAAATCGATCAGTGTGATCCTCTATTTCCTTTTCCGTCATGTCTTGTCTAGTTTCGATACCATTCATTTCAACCACACCCTGCGGCAGTAAGTTCCACATTCTTATCACTCACTGGGTAAAGTCATTTCTTCAGAATTCCCTATTAGATTTCTTGGTGCCTATCTTACATTGTTGGCCTTTAATTATGCTCTTACCCAGTAGAGAAAACATTCTCTCTACTCTATCAAAACTTTTTATGATTTTAAATCCGTCTATTAGGTCACCCCTTAGTCTTCTTTAATCAAGAGAAAAAGAGGCCCACGTAGCCTCCCACCACCCTCCAACCCACCCCTGACTTGTCTGCAATCTTATGCTGGGTGAGTGAGGCCTGGGACAGCCTGTCTGCCCTCGCCCCATTGAGATCCAGCCCCTTAAGGACTGCTTCCTTGTCCATCTTCAATTCTGAGGCTGGCAGGAGGAGTTCAGGGGTCAGCGGCACGAGGAAAGCTTGGCAAGTCAACCCGCTCAGGCCTCAGGCATGAAGCAGGTGTGGTGCCTCCCTCAAAAGGTCCCTTTCCTCATTGGGTGCCCCTCCACCTCAAGGTCTGACCCCAACCGATGCTCCTTCTCCCCATCCTCACCATCAAGGCAACTCACTCCCCTCGGGCCTCAACTCTCCTCCCTGCCATGAAACTTAACCCGCACTTACCTCATCCTGCGGCAGAATCGTCCCAGATTTGCACTAAGTGCGGTAGCGGGCGAGTAAAACGTTTTAGTGACCAGCCACGATGGCGGGTTTTCACACTGTTTCGTCCCAAACCCACCACATTATTTATGCATTCCCGGGAAACGCGATGTTTCCATGGCAGGCGGACACTGTCATGTCGCCGCTTCATCAGGCTAGGCACCACATTTAAAGTACAGCCACGCTTCTAGTCCAGGACCGCAGCAAAGAAGACATGGCCCCGAAAGGCAAGGAGACTGCAGCCCTCAAGCATCCTTTGGACGCCCACTGTCCTCTACCCTTGCTCTGGCCACAGGAGGGGCAGCTACATTACCATCTTGGTAGGCGATGGCAGTGGTGATCAGTGCCAATGCTGCACAGAAGAGGTTGGCCATTCAATGCAGATGGACAATGAATGATCTCACCCGTGCAGCCAGGGTATGGCAACCATAGCACTCTAAACTCTCACACTCAAGCACATTACTCATTCACTGGCATCTCACTCACTGCCACCCATTCTCACACACACCCTCACATGTCCATCTGGCCTCATCTCCTCTGGAGACTGCCTCCTCAGTCCTCACCATCTTGAAGTCACTTGCACAGATCAACATGTTCCCCACACATGCACCCTGGGATACCCTCCTTCCCCAGTACAGTCCTCGCCCTGCAGCCTCTTCCCTTGCCTGAGGCCACTTCTCCCCCTTTGCCAAGCAAGCTCTAGCCCTGCAGCCATTGAAAAGCCACCCACATATGGCTGATCTGGTAGATAGAAGCCTACCCGTGAGTCCCCCGAAAAATGATGTGGTACTGTCTGTGAAATCTGGTGCTGATGACTACGAGTGCCGACTGAAGCAAGGTGGGCAAACAAACCTGAAGTCCTGAGCAAAGTGCAGCTCGCCAGGTGCACGTGGCTTATGTGCTGTTAGTGAAACACGTTGGTGTGTTTTCCTGCCGACGTGGACGGACAATCCAGCCGGGGGGGGAGTGGTGGAGAATGATTCTGGTGGGCAGGCCTAATAATTATACGCTGATGTGTTACAATAAGGTTCCCGATGTCCGACAGTGGGGAACGTGGCCCACCATCGGCGAATTGGTTTCACTGTCATGAAAACGATCACGCCATATTGTCCACTCACACCATCGAACACGCCCGACGCCAGCCCTGGACTCTGGTTACTGCTTGTAGTCCCAGTCCTGGCCACTACTGCCATCGATGCTGCTGGCATTCCAGAGCTTGCAATAGGATGACAGAGATTGGTCTGCAGCTCTGAAGTGGGACTTACACCCTCACTGTGTTGGAAGACCTGCCTCCAGCCAATATGTTCCTTTGATCATTAACTGGCTGCAGGGCTGCTGTGATTGGTGAGGATGCTCTTCCCACCGACTCAGCAAGGGAGACAGGGAACCCCATTAGAAAAATCCTGCCCTAAGTGCACAGCGTTAAAACTGACAAACTTAACAGTATCAGAAGCAACTCCAATCCAGTGATTTCTACATTTCACTGTAATGTGTTAAGCTACGTGAGCAAATCCCTCGGAAGAGGCGGGTTGCAGTTTCAATATGTTAATTGCTCAAGTAGAGCAATATTGACATGCAATTTCTACTTTAAATTTGGGTCCATGGATTTCCAGGGCTTTCCTGTAACTCGCCAGCAAAAGCAAGACGAAAACACGGCAGCAATCAAGGGAGCTGAACAGAAGGAAATATGGTACACTGTACTCTCACCTTGTTTTTACTGATCAGTTCTGCAAGGCACAAAACTATAACCCAAAACTACCATTAAAATCCCTCTTCATGAGAGATTGACATATTGAAATCACCAGCCTCTTCCGAGAGGATTGCTCTCACACACAGCCTAATGCCTTCACAGGTAAACGCAGGAGTTAGTATGTTGGAGTTAGCACTGTCAGGGCTGGATTGCCGGCCCCTACCAGGGCTGGGGTTGGAAGCAGGCAGTGCCAAAAATTAGCCCCACTGGCTGGCGTGCTGGTTCCCTGTCTCTGGGCACTGATTAAAATGCACACAAACAAAAGGCTCCCTTTCTCAATCCGTGCATAGTGTCATCCAGTTTGCGTTCATGTTCTGGATGCAAGCACAACTAGTCATCTTTGTGGCATGAGGGGTTGCTCTAAGCCCTGATTTGCTGGCATCACACTGCAGGGTGGCCTCATTGTTAACCTTGTAGTTCCTCAGCACTGGCATTGTTGTCACTAGTTGTTTGATGAGAGTGAAAGCTGCCCCAATCCCATTGACCATCTTGTTCTGTGCCCCAATCCCATTGACCATCTTGTTCTGTGCCCCAATCCCATTGACCACCCTTTGCAGTGAGCTTATGCAGAGATTCACAAATTGAGCAAGAACTTTGCTAGATAGCTCCCAACCCAACAAATTGTTGCATCACCTTCACCTCTGTTGGTTGTTGCATTTCTTCTACTGCTCTCGCCTTATCAGAATTAGGGTGACCTCCTTTCGCTATCAGTACATGATCTATGTGCTTGACTTCAGGCATCTTCAGTTGCTGTTTCTTCTTTTTCAGCTTCAGGTTATCTGGTGAGCTCTCTGGCAGTCTCACTAGATTCTGATCGTGGTCTGCGATGGCTTCTTTCATCATATCTCCACATCCATAGACTAGCAGATCATCCACGGTCGCTTCCACTCCTGGAAGATCATTAACTATCTCATGCTGTTGGTGTTGACACTCTTCCAGAACAATGGAGCCAAATGGCATGCACAAGCATCTGCACCTCCTAAATGGCATCCAGAACGTGGTCAGGAAATTGCTGCTTTCATTCAACTGCACTGGCCAGTATCCATCCATCACATCTAGAGTAGTAAAGACTTTGCCCCAGCAAGTTGCAGCAAAATTTCTTCAATGGTTGGTATAGGGTAATGATATCTCTTCGAAGCTTTATTGGTGTCCTTTGGATTTTTGCACATTCTCAGCTTTCTTGGTTGTTTCAGTGCTACCATGCTGCTAATCCAGTCTGTACGAGTCGTCACTTTCTTGATTACTCCCATCTTTCCAAGCTCCTCTATCTTGTCTTTCAGGCTGGACTTAAGAGCTGTAGATGATGAGTTGGTCACACACTCTTATCTACCTCAAGATGATGTTCACCAGGAAGACATCCAAAACCTGTGAAAACATCTTTGTTATTTTTTAGGATTTGTTCAGCAGTCCATTGCTTTGTGTCATTCAAAACACTGCAAACCTCTTCTGATACATGGAGGGTTACTAGTCCAAACTTTTGGCTTGTTTCAGCTGCAACGAGTGGATTTTGCTTAGCGTTTACTATTTGTAACTGCAAATCTTCTTTCTTCCATTGCATTGGGCACTCAGTTTGTTTTCTCGTCCTGGCGTGAGAATTGTTCCATCATATAGCCTCAACTTTACCTTCAATGGCTTCATTTTAGGGTCACCATCTTGAGCAACTTCACACAGATCTGCAAAGCTCATGCTGATGCACATAGCACCAGTGTCCATCTGACACTTCACATTAACTTGATGCTCTCCAGTTGCAGTCATCATTCCAACAGTCACAATATATATTTTCCCTTGAGACTTGACGTTGTCAGCAGAGTTTTAACAGAGTTGCTATTCTTATTTGTTCAGGTTTCTTATTTAACTCTGTGGTAATTTCATAGTTTTTCCATTGATAACGAAAGAATTTCCAATTTATTTTTAAATCTGCTTTCATCTCCACAGGAGCTGGTACTGGAATATTCATGCTGACTAACCCAGTGACCAATGTCCTGTGCAAAGTTGCAGACTGAAGTTTGAAGTATTCCATGCTGTCTCAGAGCTGCTGGCTCTCCTACAGCTATCAAAATCCACTCAATTTCAGCTGCACACTCCTGACACCATGTTCCATGCGGAGAATAAAATGCCATTTGCTCTCAAGCCTTTGTACAACAAGGATGACATCAGAGGTCACAAGACTATGACAAGCCAGATTGCACAAAGGGACATCTCCAACCACCACACCCCCACAACCCCCACTCCCACAAAATCTAGTTGGCTACCCTCTGTGAAAATCTCAGTGTGGTTGTTTCCACCCCAACACCCTTCCTCCCAGGAGTGGGTTCAGCACCCAGGAACAGTCCTGACATCTGTTTCCTGCCGCTGGAGGGAAAATCCAGCTCTCAATTTTAGCGCTTTTGTCCCCCCGCGCACGCCTGCACCCAAACTCACTAGCTCCTGGAAGTAAAAATTCTCCCCATTACCTCTGTTCTTCTCATCCACAGTTGTGCCTGACCTGCCTAACCAATATTCATGGAAATAAGTATTTCCATCTTATTCTGTTTAGAGTCGTAGAGGTCTACAGCACAGAAAAAGGCCCTTCAGCCCATTGAGTCTGCATTGGTCAAACAAGTATATAACTGTTCTAATCCCATTTTCCAGCATTAGGTCCATAGCCTTGCATACCATGGCTATGCCAAGTGCACATCCAAATACTTCGTAAATATTATGCGGGTTTCTGCCTCTACCACCCTTTCAGGCAGTGAGTTCCAGATTCCCACCACCCTCTGGGTGAAAAAATTCTTCCTCACATCCCCTCTAAACCTCCTGCCCCTTACCTTAAATCTATGCCCCCTGGTTATTGATCCATCCACCAAGAGGAAAAGTCCCTTCCTGTCTACCCTATCTATGCCCCTCATAATTTTATACACCTCAGTCATCTCCCCCCTCAATCTCCTCTGCTCCAGGGAAAATAACCCCAGTCTATCCAATCTCTCCTCATAACTAAAACTGTCCAGCCCAGGCAACATCCTGGTAAATCTCCCCTGCACTCTCTCTAGTGCAATCACATCATTCCTGTAATGTGGATTCCTGAACTGCACGCAATACTCTAGCTGTGGCCTAACCAGTGTTTTATACAGTTCCAGCATAACCTCCCTGCTCTTATATTCTATGCCTCGGCTAATAAAGGCAAGTATCCCATATGCCTTTTTAACCACCTTATCTACTTGTCCCGCTACCTTAAGAGACCAGTGGACCTGCACACCAAGGTCCCTCTGATCCTTAGCACTTCCCAGGGTCCTACCATTCATCATGTATTCCTGTGCCTTGTTTGTCCTGTCCAAGTGCATCACCTCACATTTACGTGGATTAAATTCAATTTGCCACTGATCAGCCCATCTGACCAGCCTGTCTACATCCTCCTGTAATCTAAGGCTTTCCTCCTTACTATTTACCACCCCACCAATTTTCGTGTCATCCGTGAACTTACAAATCAACCCTCCTACATTCAAGTCCAAATCGTTTATATATACCATAAACAGCAAGGGACCCAACACCGATCCCTGTGGAACCCACTGGACACATGCATCAAGTCACAAAAACACCCCTCAACCATCACCCTCTGCTTCCTGCTGCTCAGCCAATTCTGGATCCACTTTGCCAAATTGCCTTACCTTCGTTATCAGTCTCCCAATCAGGACCTAAGCAAAAGCCTTGCTGAAGTCCATTTGGCATTGTCAAATGCATTGCCCTCATCTACATACCTGGGCATCTCTTTGAAAAATTCAATCAAATTGATCAGACATGACCTCCCCTTAACAAAACCACGCTGATTGTCCTTGATTAATCCTGCCTCTCCGAGTGTAGATTCATTCTGTCCCTCAGAATTGCTTCTAATAGTTTCCCCACCACTGAGGTTAGACTGACTGGCCTGTAGTTCCCTGGTTTATCCCTTCCTCCTTTCTTGAATAATGGTACTACATTGGCTGTCCTCCAGTCCTCTGGCACCTCTCCTGTGGCCAGAGAGTATTGAAAATTATTGCCAGCATCCCTGCTTTCTCCTCCCTTGCCTCACTCAATAGCCTGGGATACATTCCATCTGGGCCTGGAGGTCTATCTACTTATAAGCCTGCCAGGCCACTTAGAACCTCCTCCTTTTCTATACTAATTTCTTTAATTATATCACAGTCCTTCTGCCTGATTTCCATACCCATGTCGTCCCTCTCACTTGTGAACACCGACACAAAGTATTCATTTAGAACCCTGCCTATGTCTTCTGGCTCCACACACAAATTATCACTATGGTCCTTAATGGGCCCTATTCTTTCCCTAGTTATCCTCTTACTCTTAATGTACTTGTAAAATAACTTTGGATTTTCCTTTATTTTACCTGCCAACATTTTTTCATGCCCCCTTTTTGCTCTCCTATTTTCCTTTTTAAGTTCCCCCCTACACATTCTATACTCCTCTCGGGCTTCCGCTGTTTTGAGCTCTCAGTATTTGCCAAAAGACTCCCTTTTTCTCTATATCCAATCCTGTATATCCCTCGACATCCAGGGTTCCCTAGATTTGTTGGTCCCACCCTTTGTCTTTACTGGAATATGTTGGCCCTGTACTCTTCCTATTTCCATCTTGAATGAGTCCCACTGCTCTGACACAGATTTACCAAAAATTAGCTGCTCCCAGTCCACTCTGGCCAAATCATATCTGGTCTTATTAAAATCGGCCTTTCCCCAAGTTAGAACTCTGAGTTCTGGCCCATCCTTGTCCTTTTTCCATAACAACCTTGAATCTAACAGAGTTATGATCACTATCTGCAAAATGCTCCCCCACTGATACCTCTACAATTTACCCGGCTTCATTCCCTAAAATTAAGCCCAGGACCTCCCCCTCTCTTGTGTATTCCAGAGGCCAGGAGTGTTAGAAATGCTATAGAGACAAGTTTGGAGTCAATGGCCTGGGAATTGGTTGATGCCACGGTCATAAAATGGATGCCAAAATATCCAATATGTCAAGACAATGTGTGCAAACATTTTGTGCCAGATGTACGTTCATACACCATATGCACATAAAGGAAGATAAAGAGGTGCCTTTATTTTGCCCAAAACAGACATTAGGCCCCAAATTTGGACTGCCCTGAATGTAGTTGGAGTTACATTGTTCACGTGGCCTAACCAACATAAAGGACCCATTATCAGATATATTAACAGGTCCCCTCCTGTCTTATTGCTTTTTCTCCTCCTAATCACTTTGTCTCTCTCTCTCTCTCAATCACCCCACCTACTCTGATCACCTACTCCTCTTCTAAATGACCCCTCCCCATCATTTACCACCCCACCTCTTGCCCTTCTCGATCACTTTCCCTCTTCTGACTGGCCCCCAGATCCCTATCACTCCCAGGTCCTTCCAAACATTGTCCTGAGGGCTGCTACAAGAATAGGAATGAAGTAATAAATGGCCGTTCCTCAAGGATTGCAGCAATCCTTTTCCTACAATCTTGCAAAAAAAGCAGAAGTTTCCAGTAAAACAAGAAATGTGCCATTTCAATTGCATTTTTCAGAACTTTAAAGAAGTTTTATCATAACCTTAGGAAAACAACATGCATGATCTCAGGATGGTGGTTTGTGGTGCGGCTGAGAACTAGGATAGAATTGCCTTGGTGCTACAGAACTTTCACTTAGCAAAGGGAAATGACTCAGAAACCACGATTAGAGGCACAGAAGTTCCCGTCAGCACACAACTCACTGACATACAGTTCACTTTGGAGCAATGTGAGGATTCACTCACCTCAATGATGGAAAAAGAAAGGGAAACACAGAAAGGGAACAGGAGCCAATCCAGAGAGTGCACGGTGTGCTGTGTAAATTGGGACCTCTTGGATTTAGTTTGAATAAAGCCCAAATGGAAGAGTTGAAAAGCTCCTTTTTCTGCATGAGGATTCTCAATAAAAACACAGCGGGCAAGATCAATCCATTTCCTGGGTATCTCTCATGACAAATCCATTCATAACCGGCAATGAATTTGCATTAAATTTGTTTTACTTGGACAAGCTTGACTGGTATGGGAAATCAAAACATATGACAATTCGCATCTTAAAACAAGTTGCCTTTCCTGACATCAATGACAGCAAAAGGCTTTCATATAGCACATTTAAAATAGTGATGCATCCCAAGGCACTTCACAGGAGCTTCATTGAACAAAATTTGACTCCGAGCCACATAAGGAGTTATTTGGACAGATGGCCAAGGTCTTGGAGCTATATTGTAAGGAGAAGAGAGAAATAGAGAAGCACAGAGGCTTTGGGAGGGAATTCCAGAAGTAAGGGCCTAGGCAGCTGAAGGTTGCCAATATTGCAGCGATTAAAAATCAGGAATGTACAAGGGGCCAGAATTGGAAAAGCACAGATATCCCAGAGGATTGTAGGGCTGGAAAGAGATCACAAAGATAGGGTTGGGCAAGGCCATGGATGAATTCAAAAACAAAGATGAGAATTTTAAAACAGGATTTGCCAGACCAGGAGCCAATATTGGTCAGCGAGCACTGGGGTGATGGGTGAACAATACCTCTTGCAACTTAAGTTGAGGGCAAAAGAGTTTTGGATGAGCTCAAGAGTGTGAAGGGTGAAGATAGAAGATCAACCAGGACAACCACAGTTGAATAGTCAAGTCTAAAAGTAGCAAAGGCATGAACGAGGGTTTCAGCAGCGGATGAGCTGTGGCAGAGGCTGAGTCAGGCAAAATTACAGAGATGGGAATAGGCAGTCTTGGTAAATCCACAGATATATGGTTGGAAGCTCATCTCGAGGTCTAATTCAACATGGTTGCAAACAGTTTAGTTCAGCCTCAGAGAGTTGCCAGGGAAAAGGATGGAGTCAGTGCCTAAGGAACGGATTTGGTGACAAGGGCTGAAGACAATGGCTTTGGTCTTTCCAGCACTGAAGTGGAAGAAATTTCTGCTCATCCAGTACTGGATGTCGGACAATCAGTCTGACAACACAGACCACATGTTGGATGGCAAGCGAGGTGGTGCTGAGGTAGAACTGGGTGTTGTCTACAGGTGGACGCTAACATTGTGTTTTCAGGATTTCAAAATGACCCAAAGCAGTCAACAGCAAACAAACCACTTTTGAAGTCTAACCACTGTTGTAGTGTGGCAAAATGGGAACAAATTTGCACACAAGAAGCTCCCATAAACATTGTGATAATAAGCAAATAATCCATTGTCTAGAGATTTTTTTGATGCAAAACATTGTCCCAATTGTTCTGCTCTTCTTCAAAATAGGTCTTTTTTGTCCACCTGAGGAAGGACTACATTAACTCAACTGTAAGTGCTGCATTTCCTCAGACTGGGGAGTTTCAGCCTGGATTATGTGCTCAAGTCTCTAGAAAGGCAGAAATTCTCTTTCCTTTAATATGTAGATGTGATCACCTACCTTTAATGTCCTCATACCTTTCAGTCTGGTCTGTCGTATTTCGATGACATGCCAGACTCTGGTTTCCAGCATCAGGTCTAATTAAGGCCAGGGTCTAAGCTTTCAATAAGAGAGAGCCGACTGCCACAAAGGACCTGACAGAACCAGATATTTTGATACGGGGACCAAATTTTCATGACCCTATGTGGGAACTGAATATCAGGAATCGGGCCCAATTCCAGGTCCCACCTGCTCACTGCCTGAGCACAGCCACCGGTTTAATTTTAAGGGAAGTAGTTCTGTGTTTGCCTGCCAATCAGGAAGAAAAGTTAGCCCAGGGAGGCAGGATGGCCAATCAGAATGTCCTGAGTGAAGGGCGGATGGGTGGCAGTCCTGCTATGAAGGCTGATGTGTGATGCAGAGCTGCATAGAGCAGGAGAGGGAAGCACCAGATTGGGGTGGGATGCTGATGATGGGACTGGCAGGCTGTCCTTCAGACAGCAATATCTGGTGGCAAAGTGCTTGGATTTAGAAAAAAACAAAAGAACTGCGGATGCTGGAAATCCAAAACAAAAACAGAATTACCTGGAAAAACTCAGCAGGTCTGGCAGCATCGGCGGAGAAGAAAAGAGTTGACGTTTCGAGTCCTCATGACCCTTCGACAGAACTTGAGTTCGAGTCCAGGAAAGAGCTGAAATATAAGCTGGTTTAAGGTGTGTGTGTGGGGGGCGGAGAGATAGAGAGACAGAGAGGTGGAGGGGGTTGGTGTGGTTGTAGCGACAAACAAGCAGTGATAGAAGCAGATCATCAAAAGATGTCAACAACTTTAGGTCGTGAGTCCCCTCCCCCATCCCCACCCCCTTTCTGTTTCCCCCTTCTTTTTTTTCCCAATAAATTATAAAGATTTTCCTTTTCCCACCTATTTCCATTATATAAAATAAAAAAAAAACCCACTAGAGCTATACCTTGAGTGCCCTACCATCCATTCTTAATTAGCACATTCGTTTAGATAATATCACCAACTTTAACTTTAACACCTATGTGTTCTATTGTACTATTGTTGTTGACATCTTTTGATGATCTGCTTCTATCACTGCTTGTTTGTCGCTACAACCACACCAACCCCCACCACCTCTCTGTCTCTCTATCTCTCCGCCCCCCACACACACACCTTAAACCAGCTTATATTTCAGCTCTTTCCTGGACTCGAACTCAAGTTCTGTCGAAGGGTCATGAGGACTCGAAACGTCAACTCTTTTCTTCTCCGCCGATGCTGCCAGACCTGCTGAGTTTTTCCAGGTAATTCTGTTTTTGTTTTGCTTGGATTTAGAAGCCTTTCCAACGGGATGGCCTGAGGTTTACCCATTCAAACTGAACACTGCAAATGTATCTCATGGCGTTCCGACCTCCCACGGCAGGCAAGGTGCAGGCAGAGCGGGGTTCCTGTGTGCTACCGGCAAAATTCCAATCCCTCCTTAAAAGGCTGTTAGTTGGCTCAACTATTACCTTCATTGGCTCCCTGTCACTGCCGGGTGGGTAGCCGTCAACTGCCTGACGAAAATTCACAAGGAGGCAGGAATACAGCAAAAAGCTATCTAGAAATTTCTTGATCTCTCCACCACTCCCACACTGCACCCCCACTCCCACCCCTGCTTCCAAAGCTGCCTCCGGAGGGCTGGGAAAATCCCCCCCCCCACCCCGTGCAATCACTACATTAGCAGCAGGGTAGGAAAGTTTATCTTCAGAAATGCAGGTCAGCTATTGAACTCCAAACCCCCCCAAAAAAAAAATTTGATACCGTGTCTAATGTGGTTTTTTTTAATATTCATTCATGGGACTTGGGCATCACTGACTAGGCCAGCATTTATTGCCTTGAGGAGGGCAATTAGGGATAGCTAGTTGTAGGATCATAGAATTGTTACAGCACAGAAGGAAGCTATTCGGCCCATCGTGTCTGTGCCAGCTTTCTGCATGAGTAATGGCACACCCCTGCCTTTTCCCCTTGGCCCTGCAAATATTACCTCTTCAGAAAATGATCCGATTCTCTTTCGAAAGCTCGCAGCTCTGGCAATAACTCAGGGAGTAAAGACACCTCTTCTGTTCTGCCGTACCGTACAGACCACACACACAGTCCCTGTTTGCGACCTCAGTTGCTGGTCATAGTTAGGTTGACAGGGAGGGTGCTGGAATTAGTCTCCGGAAAGTAATAGATCAGACAGGGTGCATGCACTCCCCCCATTGCCAAACTTAGTGGCCATTCAGTCTTTGTTTGTGCTTACGGAAAACTGAAAATGCATCATTTGCAGATGAGAAACAGAATTAAAGTTTCAGGTGGATAGTCTTTCATCAGAATTGGAAAATGTTACATAAGTAATAGTCTTTAAACATGTGGGGGTGACCCGGGGCAGAATCTTCAGTTCTCTCTGGTGGTGAGCTTGGAGGTGGGAAGGGCATTTAATTGTGCGGTTTGGTGGTGTGCCAAACCCTGTCACCTTCCCGCCTGTGCCAGAATTAAGTTCTGGGCGGGCAGGCCCATGGTCAACCTCCTCACGCCCCCCCCTGCCAACTGAGGCCTTTAAGAGGCCAATTAATGACCACTTAAAGGCCTCATCCCTGGTATTAACTCAGCTGCATGCAGGCAAGAAGCCATGCGGCGTGTGTGACAGCTAAACCCGTGCGGCTGGCTTGTCACCTCCGGGGGGAGTTGGGGGGGTGGGGGGGGGTGTCCCTCGATCAAAGGTACTCAGTGCCTGATCAAGGGACTCAACATTGGAAACTGGGGAGCCTGCTGAGAACCAACTCCCTGCTCATGCTGCCAACCTCCACCCCCCCCGCCCCCTGCACTATCTTGGGACTCTGGTGCCTGTCCTTCCGGCAGCAACCATGGCCTCTCCAGTAGTACTGCTGATCCCAAGAGCTGCCAGCCTCTGATTGGCCAGCAGCTCCCAGCAGGCAAGGCTTCTGCCCCGGGATCTTGATTGCCTGATTGGCTTGCGGTTTGGCAAAAAGAGGCAGTGCGGACCTCTTGCTGGCTCTCCAGCCAGCAGGCATAAACCGTTGAATCTTCAACAAGATTCTACACGTTAACTCTGTTTCTCTCTCACCACAGATGGTGCCCAACTTGATGAACGTTTCCAGCATTTTATGTTTTTATTTCAGATTTCTAGCAGCTATAATGTTTTCATTTTTGGAAGTGGGTTAAGGATAAGATTGGGAGTCAATGGGATTCCCCATTGCCAAATAGTGAGTTATTGGCTATATTCACAATTGAGTTACTCATGTAGAAGAATCACACTGGTGAAGTATTGAGGTAGCAGGGTTTGGGGAGGTGGTGTCATGGGGACATCTACATCTGTGCTTCTGTACATCAGCCTTTAAAAAGGGAAAGGAAAAATGCTTAGGTGTGGGGGTGATGGTGGGGGCAGGAGCCACTCGTCTGCAATTATAATACAGCAAAGCACTAGCTTTGCAAATCAGTTTAGTATTTTGAAACCAATCTGCTGTTGGTTCTCTTTTGAGTACTTTTTTTGGCTATTGGCATGTCGCCAGATTCACTGTCATCTCTTGCAGTAGCTTATGATGATCAGCATTCAAACCAGAAGTGCTTTTTTTCTCTCTCTGAAACTATAATCATATCAACTGAGTTCCCAGTACATTGTCTTACTAATGTCTGAGGTGCATGGTGAGAAGCTGGTAATGCAAGTGACTAGGCTATGTACAATGGCAGACTTCTACTGTCCAGATTCACAGGTCACCTCATTACAAGATTATATTTGTTCTTTGGACCTTTCTACTCTTCCCAGGATTCTGGAGATCCATTCCGGAGTTTATTTCCAAGGTATGCAAAACCAGGGGCTGCCTCCGATTTACACCTTTTAAGATCCATTACAATTGTGTTCTGTTTGACAATTTATTTGTCTATTAGGCCTCATTTTCATTTGCTGTGTTCTGTTCTTTTTTCTATATTACTCCACTCAGATGCAAAGTGTTTAAGGGCAAAGCACTGCTCTGTTTTTCAAAAAAAGTCTGTATATCAAGATTAACACTTGATACTTGGTAAGATTTTCCTCTGTAATCTTCCACTAGGGAATTTTCACAGGAGGTGCACAATGCGTGCAGTTGATGGTCACGTTAATTAAGAATGTTCAACAGATTCTCCTTAAATGAATCCTTAGAGGGCTCGAAGATTAAGGTTTGTGGAAGATTGTTCCAGTCCTTAATTGTTCTTGAAAAAAAGGAGTTAGCAAAGGAATCACATTGGGGTGTATACAGTTGGAGCTGTTGGTTATGAATTCTTCAAGCACAGTCAATTTTGGGTTTGATATACTGCTTAGAAATATTTAATTGTCCATTCAAAATTTTATAGAAACATGTCAAACTGTGGGCCTTTCTTCTGTCCTGGACATTGTGTCAGCGTGACCAACTGGGAGACACTAGCATCTTGCAAGTAATTGTTTGTAACAAAACGAGCGCCTTGCATTGAACTTTCTCAAGGATAATAAAGTTTTTAGCAGTTAAGCCATACTCTTAGGTGCGGTCTAACTAGTGTCCAGTACAGCATTTCCTTTCATGTAGCTAAAGAGTGATGGAAATTCTGTTGGAGGCTTTGTACATTACACTTTAAATTATTTTGGATGTGGGTTCCTAAGTAACAGCATAACATTAAGGTGGAAAGAAGAGGCAGCATATTTCCAAATAAAAAACAGAAAAAGCTGGTAATACGAGGCAGGGTCAGGGTGAGGGTCAAAGACAAGCCTCTGAAAGAGGAAAAATAGATCAAGGCTTTGAGAGGGACCCTTCTCACGAACTCAGCTTCTTATAATAATTTTTCTGTTTTTTGCCTCTTGTCGCTGAAGGTAAGCATGTAGGTGCAGCAGGCAGTAAAGAAGGCAAATGGTATGCTGGCCTTCATAGCGAGAGGATTCGAGTACAGGAGCAGGGATGTCTTGATGCAATTATACAGGGCCTTGGTGACACCACACCTGGAATATTGTGTGCAGTTTTGGTCTCCTTATCTGAGGAAGGATGTTCTTGCTATAGAGGGAGTGAAGCGAAGGTTTACCAGACTGATTCTTGAGATGGCAGGACTGACATATGAGGAGAGATCGAGTCGGTTAGGATTATATTCACTGGAGTTCAGAAGAATGTGGGGCGATCTCATAGCAACCTATAAAATTCTAACAGGACTAGACAGGGCAGAAGCAAGAAGGATGTACCCAATAGTGGGGGAGTCCAGAACCAGGGGTCACAGTCTGAGGATACGGGGTAGACCATATAGGACTGAGATGAGGAGAAATTTCTTCACACAGAGAGTGGTGAGCCAATGGAATTCGCTATCACAGAAAGTAGTTGAGGCCAAAACATTGTATGTTTTCAAGAAGAAGTTAGATATAGCTCTTGGGCGAAAGCGGGTGCAGGCTATTGAGTTGGATGATCAGCCATGATCATAATGAATGGCGGAGCAGGCTCGAAGGGCCAAATGGCCTACTCCTGCTCCTATTTTCTATGTTTCTATGTAATTGATTGGTTGTTGTTGTGCTATGGTGCCATCAACAACACCAGGACCTCATCTGATAGTCATTTTTAATACCTTGGACAATAGAAAGCATTACTGCCGAACTTGAGCTCAAATGATAGCCTTGTTCTACCTGACAGCTCCTCACATGTATTTTCCAGGAAATGATCATGTTACAGCTACACAAAGCACTGATTAGTCTACAGCAGCAGTACTGTGAGCCGTTCTGGGCACCACACCCTAGAAAGGGCATATTGACCTTGGACAGAGTGTAGTATAGACTTACCAGGATGATAGCTGGACTCCCACGGGATAAAATGTGAGGAGAGATTACAAAAACTAGAACTGTGTTCCCTGGAGTTTAGAAGCTTAAGGGGTGATTTGATCAAAGTTTTCAAGGTATTAAGGGGAACAGTTAGGGTAGATAGAGAGAAACTATTTAGTTGGGGGGTCTAGGAGGCATTGACTAAATGTTAGAGCCAGACCTTTCAGGAATGAAATAAGGAAACCATGTTTTATGCAAAGGGTGTTAGAAGTTTGGAACTCTGTTTTGTGAACAAAAATTGATGCTAAATCAATTGTAAGTTATAAAACCAAGATTGAGAAAATTTTGTTAGTCGAAGGTATTAAGGGATATGGTGCAAAGTTGGGTACATGGGGTTAGGTCACAAGCCAACCATGATCTCACTGAGTGTCACAATATACTCGAGGAGCTGAATGACCTCCTCCTGTTCCATTAAAGTCAGATTTCCCCCATCCACCACCCTCCCTGTGCAAATCGAAACAGGAAACATCCCATCAGTAAGGCTCACTACTCCTGGGGCCATTTCCTCAATAATCTGCTGAAGGATTAATAATAGAAAAATACTAAAAGACTATTTTTCTTTAGCTGGAGGACATTAATTGTTATTAGAAGCAGTCGACTGGGCAGCAATCACTGATGACTGAAATATACAGAGAATTGATGCATGTTTTGTCATAGAATGATCTGCACCTTTACTTTGACGTATAATCAGTCACACCAAGTTCCATGTACCCATCATCTCTGTGCTCACTGACCAACGGTGGCTCCTGCTCCAGCAATATTTCAATTTTAAAATGTTCATCTTTGCTTTTAAATCCCTCCATAGCCTCACCCCTCCATTCCCACCTCTGTAACTTCCTTCAGCACTCCATCCCTATAAGATCTCAGTGCTTCTCCAATTCTGGCCTCTTGTGCATCTCCAATTTTCATCGCTCCACCATCAGCTGCCTAGACCCCAGGCTGTGGAACTCCCTTCCTCAACTTCACTGCCTCTCTACCTCTCTCTCTCTTTTAAAGGCTCCTTAAAATCTACCTCTCTGGGCAAGTGTCTCCTTATGTGAGTTGATATCAAATTTAGTTTGATAAAGCTCCTGTAAAGGGTCTTGGGGCATTTTACAATGTTAAAGGAACTATCCAAATAGAAGATGTTGTTGTATTGAGGAAGGTACCCTGAGTCAGCTTGGACAGGTTCCTCTGCAGGTATGCAGTGCAATCTACTCAACTTTACATTATTCATTCCACATAGCCAATCCAGTTGGCCTGGTGCAGACCTAGAGAAAGCTCATTTACTGTCTTTCCAGTCAAGCAAAGCAGCTTTCCACCATTGTTATCTGTTTAACTGAATGTTCCCGTTGTAAGGGATACAGAATAAGTGCGGCTGCATTGCTGGAAAAGGAGAGATTGTGCTCAAAGACTGAATACCTAAAAGCTACTGCAAATGGCAAGGTTATCTGGGGGGACAGGTTTATTCAGCAGCCTTCTTTCTCACATTGCTTGCTGTGAGATATAAAAACTATAGATAGCTGTGCTATAATTAATGTCGAGCCTCAAGAGATAATCAGAACCCCACCAAGTTTAGAATATCGAAAAATGATTATTGTATAAGGTTAATCACAGAATCTTGCAGAACCGTAGGAAGCCACCATGTCTGTGCCAGCGCTTGGAAAGAGCGATCCATTTAGTCCCAGGCCCCGACTTGTTCCCCATAGTCCTGCAGACTTTTCCTTTGAGTAATCTCCTTTAGAAATTACTCAAATCAACAACGACTGCATTACAAAACAAGAAATTGTTCCATTTCAAGATTTTCGCTCAATGAACTCAGAGTTAAATTTTGTTTTGCTGCAAAAAAGTACTCCTATCAGGTTTACACCAGCTCTGCTCTGCACAGTGGGTGGTTCACACAAAGAGGCTTATTAATGCAGAAACAGGCTTCCAATCCCAAATCTGCATTCAGAGCTAAAAACTGAAAAGGCGGTTGATATGTGAATGAAATCAAGAGAATAATATTCCAGGTTTGAGGAAGAGTCCCCCAGACTCACAGATCCCTGTTTCAATTTTAGAATTGGAACTATTAAAATGTCACAGTGCACAGTAGATAAAGAGAAACTATGGTTTGGGTCACAAAGTAATGCAACATTTGAACAGACAATGAGACCTTGATGAATAATATACATGCAAACAACAAGTCGATGGCAAAGACCCTTCAGTGTAGCAATTTAGTTTACATATTTCTGTGCATTCTTACAATGTAGACGTTGAAACTGATTTAATGCATCAGAGATTTCATTGAGCTCATTCTTTCAAAACTTAAGGCTCGTCCTTTCCAGAGTACATGCTACATTAACCAGAGTGCAATTTGTCAGAACAAGAGTTGACCTGACCTGAAATATTAACTCTGGGTGGAATTGTCCCAGATTTGCACTAAGTGTGGTAACGGGTGGGTAAAGGGACGTTTTACCCACCGGCCATGATGGCTGGTTTTCACGCCATTTCGTCCAAATCTGCCCCATTATACATACCCAGGAAACACGCCGTTTTCATGGTGGGTGGCTCTCATTCGCCTGCCACGCCGTCACCTCACCACTTCACCATGCCAGGTACCACATTTAAAGTACAGCCACGCTCAGTGCTCCTGCAGCCTCTTCCCTTGCCTGAGGCCACTTCTCCCCCTTCCCCAAGCAAGACCTCGCCCTGCAGCTGTTGAAAAGCCACACACATATGGCTGATCTGATAGGTTGAGACCTACCCATGAGCTCCCCCTAAAAGTGATGTGGTGCTGTCTGTGAAGCCTGGCACTGATGACTGCGAGTGTTGACCGAAGCAAGGTAGGCAAACAAACCTCGAAGTCCCGAACAAAGTGCAGCTCGCCAGGTGCATGCCTTATATATGCTGTTGTGAAACACGCTGGAGTATTTTCCTGCCAATGTGAGTGGACGATCCAGCGGGCAGGGTGTTGGGGGATAAGTCCAGCAGGCTGGCCTCATAATGATATGCTGATGTATTGCAATGATGTTCCTGACGTCTGATGGTGGGTAATGCGGTCCACCATCAACGGGCGGAGCGGACGGTCGCAAACTGGTTTCACGACGTCATGAAATCGATTTTTGGCCTTCTGGCCATATTGTCCACCCTCACCACTGAACATGCCCAACTCCGGCAGGCACGGAAAATCCCAGCCTCTGTTTCTTGCTCCACAGATGCTGCCTGACCTGCTGAGTAATTCCAGCATTTTCTGGCTTTAGTTCAGATTTCCAACATGCCCCATATTTTCAGTCCTTTTTTTTTTAACTTTGTCCAGCCTCTTGTTTCTTTCTGTATCAATAATCCAAGCCTCTAGAATACTAGATAGTGACATAGTCAGTACACAGCCATACCATTCTTTGAACTGCATAACCTCAAAATTTGAAACCTAATCCTGAGAGTGTGAACATAGTCTTCTGGAATTTTTGAATTCACACTGAGTTAATGCAAAGCCAAAGGAATGTTGAACTGCATTCAAAACAGTCACAGGAAAGTTATATGAACTGTATAATAATTTGGTTAGATCATATTTTGAATACTGTGCCCAACTTCAGCAGCTGAGACACAAGCATTGGAAGCAGTGCAGCAAAGAGTCACAAGGTTGGCCCTGCATGTCAAATGTCCTACAACCCTCTGAAACCTCTGCATAACTTCAACTCTGGCCTTTTCGTTGACTCCACAATGGGCCCTGAGCCTTCAGCTCTCTAGCCCATAAGTTCTGCCATTCCCTCCCTGATCCTCTCTGCCTTTCTACCTCAATCTCTTCCTTTATGGCATTCCTTAAACCTTATCTCCTTTACCACTCTTTTCGCCAACCGTCTTAATATCTATTTATAAGGTTCAGTGTCAAATGCTCTGATAAATGCTTTGGAACATTTTACTATGCTAGAGGCATATTTTAGGCTAATGTTATTGAGGACTGGAGAAACTTAGCCTTATCTGCCTGGATAAGAAGCCCAAAGGGCTGTTATAAGAGGTATATAAGATAAAGTTAATGAAAGGGAAAAGTAAATCTGGAATATGATTTTAAGCTGAGTGGAGAGCTTAGGACAAGAGGACACATATTCAAACTATTAAAAAGTGAATTTAGGAAATTATGTCAGGAATGATGTCCAGATAAAACCAGTTGAGGTAAAATCCCAGGAATCTTTTAGGAAAGAATTGGTTGAAGAAATAAGAAGACTTTAAGATCTTTCTGGATGGATGAAGATAGGTCTAATAACCTTCATCATCAGTAACTATCCTCCAACTACATGTCCCTGACTGCACCTTCCTAGCGAATACATAAGAACATATGAAATAGGAGCAGAAGTAGGCCACCCAGCCCCTCAATCAATAAGATCATGGCTGATCTGTTTGTGTTTTGAATTCCACGTTCTCATCTACCTGATAAACCTTTGATTCCCTTGCCTAACAAGAATCTATCTCCATTTTTTAATTTATTCATGGGATGTGGGTGTCACTGGCTAGGCCAGCATTAATTGCCCTTGCTCAGGGGGCATTTTTTTTAAGGGTCAACCACATTGCTGTGGGTCTGCAGTCACATATAGGTGAGGACAGTAGATTTCTTTCCCTGAAGGACATTAGTGAATCAAATGTTCACTAATGTCCTTCAAAGTTTTCATGACTAGATTTTTAATTCCAGATATTTATTAAATTCAAATTCCACATTCTACCATGGTGGGATTTGAACCTGGGTCCCCAGAGCATTACCCTGTGTCTCTGGATTACCAGTCCAATGACAATACACTACGCCACCGCTTCTGCCTTAAAAACATTCCAATAACTTCGCCTCCGCCGCCTTCTGAGGCAGAGTCCAAAGTCACACAACCCTCTGAGAGAAAAAAACTCTCCTCACCTCTTTCCTAAAAGGGCACCCCTAAATTTAAAACAGTGCCCCTTAATAATGGACTCACCCACCAGAGGAAAGGTCCTTTCCACGTCAACCTTGCCAATACCGTTCAGGGATCTTATATACTTCAACCCCTCACTCTTCTAAACTCCAGTGAAAACAAGCCTAGTCTGTCTAACTTCTCCTCATTAGACACTCCGCTCATTCCAGTATGAGCCAATGGGGGCCGGCCGGGCGTGGGCGTGGGCAGGCAAAGAGCTGATCACCGCCATTTTACGTGGGTAGGCCAATTAAGGCCCGCCCAGTGTGAGGTGCACCTGGAACACTCAGCGCTACCTGTGCAGCAGGGGGAGGAGGGAGAATTGGGGCTTGTGTTCCTTCGCGCATGTACCCGAAAGAGCGCAGAAATCTCCCTGAGGCAGATCCGTGCCTCAGGGAGATTAAATTCAGTTCAAAAGATATTAAAAATTTTTTAAAATAAGATTATTCAGACATATCCCCTCATTTGACAGTGTCACATGAGCTGGGGCATGTTGATGAATTTTAATTAAAAATTTTATTTAATTTGTAAACCCTTCATAAACCTCATCCCCCCCGTGGATGAGGTTTCATGAGAAATGCGAAAGCCGCCTGGGCTCTTCGCCTGC
The DNA here is from genome assembly GCF_017639515.1 of Carcharodon carcharias. Taxonomy (NCBI): domain Eukaryota; kingdom Metazoa; phylum Chordata; class Chondrichthyes; order Lamniformes; family Lamnidae; genus Carcharodon; species Carcharodon carcharias. Next base: position 12,492,449 of record NC_054485.1, read on the forward strand.
CCCCCAGCCTTAAGGTTGGATGGGCAACCCTGACAATCATTTTAATTAGTTAATTAATGGCCTTAACAGGCTTTTTACAGTTCAGCGGGCGCAGAGCCGACTCCAGTGCGCGTCCGCTGAACTGAAGATCAGAATAACGCGTGGTGGTGTCAAGATGCACACCCGACATCACCGCGCATCATTTTATGCGTCGGCATGCCAAACGGAAGATTCTGGCGCATGTCTCATTCCCTTCTCCAGCATCAGCTGCTGTTCCATCAGCCACTATACTCCTACCCTTGGGAACTTATTCCCAAGGCTTTTATTACATCCCTTCCCTACCTTCAAAGGCCTTTTAATGATCCTTCTCTTCAATTTGTGCTCTACCACCTCTCCCCGGCCCTGTCTTCTCTATTGCTCAGTTTCTACACTTCATCCACCACCCAGTAAAGCTTTCAGATATGTCTCTTCGCAATTGAGAAATCTTTACCACCTCATTCAAAATATTTTCACAGAAAATAAATTGGAACGAAATTTCAAATTTACTTCCTCGATGAATGAAGAGGTGTTTGCTTCCCCCCTTTGCAATTTTTTTCCAAAATATTCTTTGGAACATCACTAATTTTCAAGAACTAATTTGTGCCACGATTTAAAAGAAAGGTTTTCTGGTGTTTACAAAGATGAAGCAGATACAATGAGTTCATTGGATTCTAAATCAAACCAAGAAGAGCAAACCAAAGTGTCAGTTCTCCCAGATAAGTGGAAAAGTATGAACAGATGGTTGGTGACCATTAATGCTAACTCTCAAGTGTACTGTGAACAAAAACTGCTCAATCAGTTCAATAATATTTATTTGGGCTAGTTTCCACTCTCAAAGGCTGCACTACACAGATTTCATAAATTATTTATTTAATCTTTTAGTAAGAGTTTAACTCAGGAGGACAGATTCATCTGAAGTCAACACCATTTTGTAAGAATGACATTATCCCACGGCCCAGACAGTGCAAACATCCAGTTTACCTTACATAATCCCTTAGTGTCTGGCACATGCTCAACTTTGATAGTATTGATCATTCCATTCCATGAGTGCTTTGCCCAAAGACAGGTCCTTGACTCATTGTCTGCTGATACTTTGTCATGAGCTGTTTTTCTTGGCAGTTTATGTCATTGGTGGTTTGGCTATTGCCTTGCACTCTCAAGGCAGGTCCCAAATCTACCTGGTACTTGAACTCAGCGTTAATTTGAATCACACACTAGCCACCCAACCAACTGAGCTAATTGGCCCCCCATATTGATCATACAAACATGCAAAAATGATGAACAAGAAAAGATCGCCCGATCCACCAATTCTGACCCACAAGGCACCTGGAGTATCATGACTAGACCCTAACCCCCATCCAATCCACCAACAGGCATGTAATCTCCTGAGAAACAAAAAAAAAACACAGAAAATACAGTGACAGTAACAACTTCAACAACAGATATTTAACATAATGAAAAATCCCCGGTGCTTTCAGGAACATTATAAAACAAAGTATGACACCAAGCCACATAAGGAGAAATTAGGTGAGATGACCAAAGGCTTGGTCAAAGTGGTCAGTTTTTATGACTGGAGAGTGGAGAGGCAACTGAAGGTATGGCCACTAATAAGAGGAAAAGCTCTAGAAAATTTCTTTATAGAAACATAGAAATATGGAAAAAGGAGCAGGAGTAGGTCATTCGGCCTTTTGAGCTTGCTTCGCATCCAATGGCTGATCCTCTATCTCGACGCCATATTCTCACACTCTCCTCAAACCCCTAGACATGTTTAGAGTGCAGAAAACTAGCTATTTCCTTCTTAGATATATTCAATGACTTGGCCTCCACAGCCTTCTGTGGTAGAGAATTCCACAGGTTCACCACTCTCTAGGTGAAGAAGTTTCTCCTCAACTCATTCAAAATGGCCTACCCCCTATCCTGAGTCTGTGGCCCCTTGTTCTAGACCCCCCAGCCAGAGGAAACATCCTCCCTGTATCCAGTCTGTCCAGCCCTGTCAGAATTTTATACATTTCAATGAGATCCCATCTCATTCTTCTAAACTCCAGTGAATACAGGCCTAGTCAATCCAATCTGTCCTCATACAACAAATCTGCCACCTCAGGAACCTGGTGAACCTTCGCTGCACTCCCTCTATGGCAAGTATACCCATTCTTAGATAAGGAGACCAAAACTGCACACAATACTCCAGGTGTGGTCTCACCAGGGCCCTGTACAGCTGCAGTAAGACATCCTTGCTCCTGTACTCAAGTCCTCTCGCAATGAAGGCCAACATACCATTTGCCTTCTTAACAGCTTGCTGCACCTACACGCTTGCTTTCAGTAATTGGTGTACAAGGACACCTAGGTCCCTTTGTACATCAACATTTTCCAATCTATCACCATTTAAAAAATGCTCTGCCATTCTGTTTTTCCTACCAAAGTGGATAAATTCACACTTATCCATGTTATACTGCATCTGCCATGTATTTGCCCACTCATTCAACTTATCTAAATTGTCTTGAAGCCTCTTAACATCCTCATCACCACTCCCACTCCCACCAAGCTTCATGTCATTAGCAAATTTGGAAATATTACATTTGGTTCCCTCATCCAAATCATTGAAATATCTTGTGAATAACTTGGTTCCAAGCACTGATCCCTGTGGTACCTCTCTAGTCACCGCCTGTCACTCCGAAAAAGATTAATTTATTCCTACTCTCTGTTTTCTGTCTGTTAACCAATTCCCAATCCATGCCAATATATTACCCCCAATCCCATGTGCTTTAATTTTGCACACCTCTTCTGTGGGACTTTATCAAAAGCTTTCTGAAAATTCAAATACACCACATCCACTGGTTCTCCCTTATCTAATCTGCTAGTTACATCCTCAAAAAACGGCAGTAGGTTTGTCAAACATTATTTCCCTTTCATATATTCATGTTGACTTTGTTTAATCACGTTGATATTTTCTAAGTGTCTTGTTATCATATCCTTTATAATAGACTCCAGCATTTTCCCTACTACTGATGTTAGGTTAACTGGTCTGTAATTCGCTGTTTCTCCCTCCCTCCTTTTTTAAGTAGTGGGGTTACATTTGTCAGCCTCAATCTGCTGGGACTGTTCCAGAATCTCTGGAATTTTGGAAGATCACAACCAATGCATCCACATGGCCACCTCCTTTAGCACCCTGGGATGTAGATTATCAGCCCTGGGGATTTATTGGCTTTCAGTCCCATTAATTTCTCCAGCACGATTGTTTTAGTAATGCTTTCCTCCAATTCCTCCATCACACTAGACCCTTGGTTCCCTAGTATCTCTGGGTAGTTATTTGTGTCTTCCTCTGTGAAGGCAGAACTAATTTAGTTGTTTAATTGCTTTGCCATTTCCTTGTTTTCTATTATAAATTCTCCCGTTTCTGACTGTAAGGGACCTACATTTGTCTTCACTAATCTTTTTCATTTTACATACTTACAGAAGGTTTTCCAGTCTGCTTTCATGTTTCTTGCAAGTTTACTCTCAGGCTCCATTTTTCCCCTCCTAATCAATCTCTTGGTCCTCCTTTGCTGAATTCTAAACTGTTCCCAATCCTTAGGCTTGCTACTTTTTCTAGCAACTTTATATGACTACTCTTTGGATCTAATACTATCCTTAATTTCTTTTGTTAGCCGTTGATGGACCACTTTTCCTGTTGTGTTTTTGCACCAGAAAGGAATGTATAACTGTTGCAATGCATACCTTTGTTCCTTAAATATTAGCCATTGCCTATCCACTGCCATGCCTTTTAATGCAGTTCCACAATCTATCTTAGCCAACTCATGCCTCAAACCTTCGTAGTTTCCTTTGTTTAGATTTGGGACCCTTGTTTCGGATAGACTACTTCACTTTCCATCTTCATGAAGAATTCTATCATGTTATGATTCCTGTTCCCTAAAGGACCCCGCACAACAATATTATTAATCAACCCTTTCTCTTTGTTCAATACCAAATCTAGGATAGCCTGTTTCCTAGTTGGTACCTCAATGTACTGGTCCAAAAAAGCATCTCATATACACTCCAGGAATTTATCTGGAACAGAATTATTGCTCATTTGGTTTGCCCAGTCTATATGTACTGTAGTCTATATGATTACTGTAGCACCCTTGTTACAGTCGGGAGATGAGTTATTCATTGCACAATTCCTAGCCTCTGACCTGCTCTTGTAGCTGCAGTAATTATATGGCTAGTCCAGTCCAGTTTCTAGTCAACAGTAACCCCCAGGATGTTGATAGTGGAGGATTCAGTGATGGTAATGCCATGGAACTTCAAGGAGTGATGGTTGGATTCTCTTTTGTTGGAGATGGTCATTGCCTGACACTTGTGTGGCGTGAATGTTACTTGCCACTTATCAGCCCAAGTCTGGATATTGTCCAGGTCTTACTGCATTTGGACATGGGTTGCTTCAGTATCTGAGAAGTCATGAATGGTGCTGAACATTGTGCAATCATCAGCGAACATCCCCACTTCTGACCTTTTCAGGAAGGAAGCAGCTGAAGATGGTTGGGGCGAGGACACTACCCTGAGGAACTCCTACAGTGATGTACTGGAACTGAGATGACTGACCTCCAACAACAACAACCATCTTCCTTTAAGCTAGGTATGACTCCAGCCATCTGAGAGTTTTCCCCCTGATTCCCATTGGCTCCAGTTTAGCTAGGGCTCCTTGATGCCATACTCGGTCAAATGCTGCCTGGATGTGAAGGGCAGTCACTCACACCTCACCTCGGGAGTTCAGCTCTTTTGTCCATGTTTGAACCAAGGCTGTAATGAGGTCAGGAGCTGAGTGGTCCTGGCGGAACTCAAACTGGGCATCAGAGAGCAGGTTATTGCTGAGCAAGTGCAGCTTGATAGTACTGTTGATGACCCCTTCCATTATTTTACTGATGATCGAGAGTAGACTGATGGGGTGATAATTGGCTGTGTTGGATTTGTCCTGCTTTTTGTTTACAGGACATACCTGAGCAATTTTCCACATAGCCGGGTAAATGCCAGCATTGTAGCTGTACTGGAACAGCTTGGCTGGGGCCGTGGTGAGTTCTGAGGCACAAGTCTTCAGTACTATTGCCGGAATATTGTCAGGGTCCATAGCCTTTGCAGTATCCAGTGCCTTCAGCTGTTTCTTGATATCACGTGGAATGAATTGAATTGGCTGAAGACTGGCATCTGTAATGCTGGGGACCTCCAGAGGAGGCCAAGATGGATCAGCCACTCGGCGCTTCTGGCTGAAGATTATTGCGAATGCTTCAGCCTTATCTTTTGCACTGATGTGCTGGGCTTCCCATCAATGAAGGTGGGGATATTTGTAGAGCTTCATCCTCCTCCAGTGAGTTGTTTAACTGTCCACCACCATTCACAACTGTATGTGGCAGAACTGCAGATCTTAGATCTGATCCGCTGGTTGTGGGATCACTTAGCTCTGTCTATCACTTGCTGCTTATGCTGTTTGGCGCACAAGTAGTCCTTTGTTATAGCTTCACCGGGTTGACACCTCATTTTTAGATATGCCTGGTGCTGCTCCCGGCATGCTCTCCTGCACTCTTCATTGCACTACGGTTGATCCCCTGGGTTGATGGTAATGGTAGAGTGAGGGATATGCTGGGCCATGAAGTTACAGATTGTGCTCGAGTACAATTCTGCTGCTGCTGATGGCCCACAGCGCCTCACGGGTTCCCAGGTTTGAGTTGCTAGATCTGTTCGAAATCTATGCCATTTAGCATGGTGGTAGTGTCACACAACACGATGGAAGGTGTCCTCAATGTGAAAGCAGGACTTCGTCTCCACAACAACTGTGCGATGGTCACTCCTACCAACACCGTCATGGACAGATGCATCTGCCGCAGGCAGGTTGGTGAACATGAGGTAAAGTATGTTTTTCCCTCTTGCTGGTTCCCTCACCACCTGCCGCAGATCCAGTCTAGCAGCTATATCATTTAGGACTCGGCCAACTCGATCAGTAGTGGTGCTACCGAGCCACTCTGGGAAATGGACATTGAAGTCCCCCACCTAGAGTACATTCTGCACCCTCAGTGCGTCTTCCAATTGATGTTCAACATGGAGGAGCACTGATTCATCAGCTGAGGGAGGGCAGTACACGGTAATCAGCAGGAGATTTCCTTGCCCATGTTTGGCCTAATGCCATGAGACTTCAGGAATCAACGTTGAGGACTCCCAGGGTAACTCTGGGACATTATCTGTAAGGTATGATTCCGTGAGGATGACTATGTTAGGCTGTTGCTTAACTAGGCTGTGAGATAGTTCTCCCCAATTTGGCGCTAGCCCCCAGACGTTAGTAGGGAGGACTTTGTGGGGTGGCCAGGGCTGAGATTGCCGTTGTCGTTTCCAGTGCTGGTTTAATTTCTTTATTATGACTTTGTAGCAGCGATACAACTGAGTGGCTTGCTAGGCCACTTCAAAGCGCATTTAAGAGTTAACCACATTGCTGTGGGTCTGAGGTCACACCAGGTCAGGCCAGGCCAGGTAAGGACAGCAGATTGCCTTTCCTGAAAGGGATTAGTGAACCAGATGGGTATTTACAACAATCGTTCCATGGTCATCATTAGACTTTTAATTCCAGATTTTTTTTTGAACACCAAAATTTGAACCTGGGTCCTCAGAACATTACCCTGGGTCTCTGAATTACTAGTCCAGCAACAATACCACTATGCCATTGCCTCCCCATTCACTCCCTCCACCACCAACGCACAATAGCAGCAGTGTGTACCATCTACAAGAGGCACTACAGGAATTGACCAAGGCTCCTTTGACAGCACCTTCCAAGGGCAGCATGTAGATGGGAACACCACTACCTGGAAGTTCCCCTCCAAGCCACTCACCATCCTGACTTGGAAATATATCCTTCACTGTTGCTGGGTCAAAATCCTGAAACTCACTTCCTAACAGAACTGTGGGTGTACCTATACCACATGGGCTGCAGCTGTTCAAGAAGGCAGCTCAACACCACCTTCTCAAGGGCAACTAGTGATGGGCAATAAATGCTGGCCCAGCCAGTGAAGCCCACATCCCGTGAATGAAGAAAAACATGCATTTCTAATTTATGGTTTAATACCATGCCCTATCTTACCACTACTGTTTGGAGGCCAGTAGAAAACTCCTACTACTGTTTTCTGCCCGTTGTTGCTTCTTAGCTCCACCCAGATTGATTCTACATTTAGATTTCCTGAGCCAATATGCCCTCTCTCACTATTGCACTGATTTCATCCTTAATTAACAACGCCACCCCAATTCTTTTCACTTTGTGCCTGTCCTTCCTAAATATTGAGTACTCAGCCTTGCTCACCCTGCAGCCATGTCTCTGTACTTGCAATCATATCGTATCCTTTTACATTTATTTGCATTGTTACTTTGTCTACCTTATTACAAATGCTCCATGCATTCAGATACAGTGCCTTTAGACTTTTTTTTAACATTTTTACACATCTATTTTTGTACAGTGGCCCTATTTGTTGCTAGCCCTTGTTCCCTCTGTCTTCCACTTTTGCTCTCTCCTTTTTTTAGAACTTCATCACTATCTTTGTTGCCCTCTTGTATCTCCCTGCTCAGGTTCCCATCCCACTGCCACTCTAGTTTAAACTCTACCCCACAATACTAGCAAATACCTCTATGAGATATTTCTAATTCCCTCCAGTCAGTAAAACCAGGCCATAGAACTGGGTATTAAATGTCTCACCTCATACTGTGTGTGACTGCAGTTATAACTATACAAAGATGTTCTGAACAAGTAAACCCTGATTGGATTCAATATATAGCTTACCCATCACATGCGTATTGTGGTTGCAGCATGTGCTATCCACAGATTGCAACACCATGCATAATTTGCATAGTGCAGTAAATTTGTGGGATGTTGACTAAGGTCATACAAGAAATAATCATTTCACAATTTCAAAAAATTCTCATGATGAAATTTCTGAAACTCTGGCAAATCTTAAAAGGCTAAATATATCTGGATAAAAATAAAAAAACTGCAGATGCTGGAAATCCAAAACAAAAACAGGATTACCTGGAAAAACTCAGCAGGTCTGGCAGCATCGGCGGAGAAGAAAAGAGTTGACGTTTTGAGTCCTCATGATCCTTCAACAGAACTGAGTGAATATTAGGAGAGGGGTGAAATATAAACTGATTTAAGGTGGGGTGGGGGGGGGGGTGGGGGGGATGGTGTTAGGGGGAGAGAAGTGGAGGGGGGGTGGTGTGGTTGTAGGGACAAGCAAGCAGCGATAGGAGCAGATAATCAAAAGATGTCACAGACAAAAAACAAAGAGGTGTTGAAGGTGGTGATATTATCTAAACGAATGTGCTAATTAAGAATGGATGGCAGGACACTCAAGGTACAGCTCTAGTGGGGGTGGGGTGGAAAGACTAACAGGGCATAAAAGATATAGATTTAAAAATGATGGAAATAGGTGGGAAAAGAAAAATCTATATAAATTATTGGAAAAAACAAAAGGAAGGGGGAAGAAACAGAAAGGGGGAGGAGATGGAGGAGGGAGTTCAAGATCTAAAGTTGTTGAATTCAATATTCGGTCCGGAAGGCTGTAAAGTGCCTAGTCGGAAGATGAGGTGCTGTTCCTCCAGTTTGCGTTGGGCTTCACTGGAACAATACAGCAAGCCAAGGACAGACATGTGGGCAAGAGAGCAGGGTGGAGTGTTAAAATGGCAAGCGACAGGGAGGTTTGGGTCCTTCTTGTGGACAGACCACAGGTGTTCTGCAAAGCGGTCGCCCAGTTTACTTTTGGTCTCTCCAATGTAGAGGAGACCGCATTGGGAGCAACGAATGAAGTAGACCAAGTTAGGGGAAACGCAAGTGAAATGCTGCTTCACTTGAAAGGAGTGTTTGGGCCCTTGGACGGTGAGGAGAGAGGAAGTGAAGGGGCAGGTATTACATCTTTTGCGTGGGCATGGGGAGGTGCCATAAGTGGGGGTTGAGGAGTAGGGGGTGATGGAGGAGTGGACCAGGGTGTCCCGGAGGGAACGATCCCTATGGAATGCCGCCGGGGGGGGGGTGAAGGGAAGATTTGTTTGGTGGTGGCATCATGCTGGAGTTGGCGGAAATGGCCGGGGATGATCCTTTGAATGCGGAGGCTGGTGGGGTGATGTGAGGACAAGGGGGACCCTATCATGTTTCTGGGAAGGAGGAGGTGTGAGGGCGGATGCTTATATTTCACCCCTCTCCTAAATATATCTGGAATCTGCTAATTGATGGAAGTGTGGCTTTAACTGTGATCTGAAAGGGTGAATACAAAGTGATAATTTTGAACAAAGATAGATTTAGGCTTCATTGAAGTCTGCAATGTCATTTTCAACATCCTTGCAAGTTTTCTGCTATGATACCTGGGTTTGTTTCATTACTGCTCTGTTTACTGTTTATCTGGGTACTGATGTATATGTTTGGAGCATTGATCTGTTCTTTTTGCTATACAATATATTTAAAGATCGAGCTGGGCCAAGGTTTCATGCGGGTTCTATGTTGGACTCTTTGGGCAGTGGGTCTCCATGCAAAGTTCTCAGTAGCCTGGGAAGGGTGGGTTGTATGAGTCCAATGTCCACCGATGTGGTTAAAAAGTGCCCACCTGGCAGAGGGAGAAGGTCAAATTCAGTTTGTCCTGTTTGCTGGGAAATTCTAAGCCATAATTTCAGATGTCAATGGGATCGATTTTCCCTCCGCCTGTCCTTCGTGAGGCAGGAACAACCTCAAAATCAGGTCATTAACTTGGATGAGCAACCAGCAGCCATCTTAAAAGGGTCCTGCCACTGAGTGACCAAAACACTCACCTGATTCAGGCCCTCCTCATATGGAAATCGGGTCCTCAGAACAAAAGCAACAGACAAAATGAGAGGAAAAAAAAACACCTCCTGGGGTTCTCATTTCATTTGCATATCCCCCACTACAGGTCTCAAAGTGATTCCATTGGTAAAACAATGCATGTCGACTCAGTGTGATATTTCAAGTCAGGACCAATCCCTATTTAATGTCAAATGCTAAAATTTAAAAAATAATGAACATTACACTGAGATAAAAAAAAGTAAGTGAATGGTGGATCTACCCAACAGGTTTTGCCCAACCTCAGAGGAATATTTTATTTGTGTGTGAGTGATTCAGTCAGCACAGGGGCTCAGGTCCGTGTGTTGTGCAGAGGTTTCACTGTGTTATTATTAGGGAGATCTTATTACTTCTAAGGTATTTTGTTCTGCAATTCTACATTCCTAGATTTATTGAAATATTGCTTTGTTATAACGATTTGCGGTAGTCAGGAAGCTGTAGGCTGAAGTCCTTCATCAAGACTTGAGCATCTTTAGTGCAGGATGACCCTCAGGGTGGTTTGTACTTTTGGAATATGGCATTATCAGAGCATGGGATACTGGTAGGATGGTGGCGACCATGGAGACCTTGGTCCAGGATGTCAGTCCTGGTTTGCTGCATGGGCTGAACTCTATCACTGACACTGTAATTGGCCTCCAACAGTATCAACACGAGAGGGGTGCGCCGCAGCTCAATTTCACTCCAGCTTCCTCTTCTCTTCAAGGAGTTAGCCAGGGGCTTTTGGGTACCCATACGTAGGAGGATCAGCAAATCCACACCCTAGAACATCCATCCAGGTGAGTCTGGGAGTGTCCAGCCCATCCAAATCCCCTCTTCCTGTGACCCCAGCAAATCCAGCTCCACAGGCCGAGGACACTGCCATACAGCAGGACCCTGAAAGCAGGCCAGGGCCCTCTAGGCCTCAGCCCTCCAAAGGATGCCTGCCAAGGTCATCACAGACAGAGTGTAGCAGTCAGCAGGTTGCCTCCGCCTCCACTGTGGATGTTGGGGGAACACCAAGATGTAGCGGCAGGGTTAGGAAGGTTAAGAAGATGTAATTGCACAGCCTGGATGTGGGTGTTAATCACTTGTACTTAATGGTCACTATTGTAAATAAACTCCCAGGAATGTTTCTTTGCCTATAACTCCTTGTTCTGATGAGCAATGTTCGTGTTATTCAGATGTGAAACTCTGGTCCCTGCACAAGATAAAGGCAGGTGTCTCAGTCCAGGGCCTCTTCCCTGTGCTTTCTGCAACCTTCTCAGCACACTTATGGCGTGCTTTCACAATCACTGGACACAGCAGTCATGCCTGCACCTCACTGGGGCTTACCATTGCTGCCAGAATGTCCTGGGTTGGCGGCACAGAGTTCCATCATTTTCTCTGTGTGCTCCCAGCACCTTTCAGATGCGGCTGGCCCCCCATCTCATCAGCATCTGTGTCTGGTGACAGTGTGGCCCTGAAGGGTTCAACTCACAAAGGATGCCATAGGATCAGGAGAAGTTAAAATTTCCTTGCTGCATCTCCATGATATGACCCTGTTCACAGAGCACAAGTGAAATGCCATCAGCCAGAGAGGAGTCAGACATTCACAAAAGCTATATGAGGATTTATGGAGTGTCCTCACTGCATGTTGTCATCATCCTCCTGGAATGTAGGGACTATGAGCATCCACTGCATCTCCATGACTGGAGCCAAATCACAGAGGGAATGTGCGCTGCCATCAGCCAGACTGGAGTCAAACGTTCACAGATGCAATATGAGGATCCATGGTGTCTCCTCACAGCATGTCCTCATAACCCTCCCCAAATCTGGGAGCCATGAGGTCCTCGCGAGCACCTGCCTCATCTTTCCAGTGCAATGGCCTCATCACGGTCATCCTCGTCTTCGAGGACCTCCTCACTCTCATCCCCTCCAAAGTCATCTCCTCCTCAGCCAGCAACTCTCCCTGTTGCAGCATCAGGTTGTAAAGGGTGCAGTTGGTGATGACGGACTGTATTGTATTAGGCTCCACCAGACCGGTCCAGGCACTGGAATCTCATTTTCAGCATCCCGATGGTTTGCTCCACCAAGGTGCGAGTTGTAGCATGAGCCTCGTTATACCTTCGCTCTGCTGCAGTCTGAGGCTATCGCACGGACATCATCAGCCACGTCCTCTATGAGTAGCCCTTAGCCCTGAGGAGCCAACCCTGCAGCTTCTGTGGACCCTGGAGAATGTCAGGGATCTGAGACCTACTGACAATGTAGGAGTCGCCGACACCCCCTGGGAACCTTGCGCAGACATGCAGGATGCATTTGTGGTGGTCGCACACCAGCTGAATATTCAGCAAGTAGAAGCTCTTGCGGTTGACATAGTTGACCGCTTGCTGCCATTGAAATCTGAGCGCCCACGTAAGTGCAGCCAATGACGCCCTGCACCTATGGAAAATCTGAGAGCTGGGCAAATTTCAGTGCTCTTGCATCCTGGATGCCCTGATCCTGGGCTAAATGCACAAAGTTGTGTGCCTTCACAAAGATGGCGTCCATGGAAATCATGGATGCATTTGTGCGTGGGGGCTTGTGATGTCCCACATCTGTGAAGCCCTGAAAGGAGCCACTGGCGTGAAAATTGTGCCAAATTCACTTTCACGGCCACTGGCAGAGGATGCCCTCCATGTCCCCGTGGCGCCAAATTCTGCAGCAGGTGGCAGATGTGACCAACCAGTTCCTTGGACATGCGCAATCTTCAGCAACACTGGTTCTCAGTCATCTGCAGGAATAACAAGCGCTATCAATAGATCCTGGATCTAGCTAGGTGCCGACCAGTGATTGCTCGCTGTGGCTTTTCAGTGGCATGCATGGGAGCCCCAGGTGCCCCTTCTTCCTGAAGATGCTGCTCCTCACTCTGCCCAAGCCTGACGCCTCCCTCGGTCTCTTCTCCTTTGTCTCCGCTCTCTGTAATCCATGAAGCATACACTAGGTCACCATGCTCCTGATATATTCCTCCTGCAGGATGAAACATGTGGGTTAGCTTGGGTGTTCTAAGAACCTCTCTTGGTTAAGTCTGAAGGTCCCTTAATGCATCCCAGAGAGTGTTGGCCACCACATGCATGTGCGCAGCCTGGCAGCCCAAAACCCCACCCAACTCCGCCACACTCCAGCTGATAAATAGGCAGCAGCTTTGCCCACTGGACTGCATGCTGTGCTCTCAGCTCAGGCACAGGCATTCTCCTAACCCGCACTGCAAGGCTGCGCTGTTACCTTGAACCACGTGGGAGACTGGGCCAATGGTGTTGCAAGGGGCTGTGAGCACCTCCACCAGTGACTGCTCCATGGCCAGCTTTTGCAAGGAGATTGTACAACATGCGCAGTCATCCAATTGTTCTGCAGTCCGCTAAAACGCTCATTGTTTTGCAGACTGTGCCCCAGGGGTAAAAAGCTCTGGAGCGCTTGATGGCACTTTCAGGCCTCTGCATTGCTTGTGTGGGCAGATAAGCTAGAGGTGTGGCCATTTCCCCTACCTCTATTCCCCCCTTGCCATGTGCTTGTGCACTACCATCAACCCCAGGGCAGCCCTTGCCCCTCCCCCAACCAACTCACCCCAACCGCAGTGCAGCCCTTGCCCCGGCACTGCACTGTCAGCCAGTGCCTTCCCTGTGCTCTTGCCTGACTGCACGGTGCTTCAACTTTGAAGTCCAACAGGCGAATCTCACGAACGCTGCGCAACGTTACTTTGCACTCACCTCCGAGTTCCCCTCAAAGTGCAGCTTGCCAGGTGCACACTTAATAAATGCTGATGTGAAACACATCAGCGTGCAATCACATTGACGTGCTTAGATAATCCAGTGTTGGGGGATGATTCTGATGAGCTGGGTTTATAATGATATGCAGATGTAGTACAATGAAGCTCCTGCTGTCTGACGGTGGAAAACGTGGCCAGCCAGTGATGGGCCAAGCGGATGATTGCAAGCTGGTTTCACGATGTTGTGAAACCGATTTTTGGCCTTCCCGCCATATTGTCCACTCACGCCCGCCATGACTACCGACATCAGTGGGCACGGTTAATTCCGCCCATTGTCAGTTTGGAATCTTGCTGTGTGGGAATTTTCTTCTGCATTTGCCTGCATAACTTTTGTAGGGTTTTGGATACTGTTTGCTAGATCTCAATGAAGTCTTTGTGGTCTTAAGTAGGTTAACTGTATGTATTTATTAACTACAAGAACTATCTACATATATACAGTAAAGGATTCAAGCCAGGATCTGTCTCCATGCTTGCTTGTGCACCCGGCTCTGTCCAACACTAGCCTGACCCCCGGGTGTGGGCCATGTGTTCTCTTACATCACTATGTAGGTGGTACTGTACACAGTCCCACGTTAATCCTATATGTGCCAGATGCTTATAACTACGATAACAACGGTGACTAATTCAAAAGTCATTAATTGGGTGGGAAGCATTTTCGGACGTCATGAAAATGTGCAACTTCCTCATGTTCATACAGTTGTGGAGGCTTGACTTTAAATAGATGACGGTTTAGAGAAGAACAGCTCCTCTTGTTGCCTGTCGATTAAATTTCCTTTTAATATTCCATCATGATCTAGGCTACAACACAGTACTAGGTGAAACACAAATCTTAGCTAAATTGATTTTTTTTGTTTCTCAGAGGGCTATTAGTTATATGGCAGTCTTATTAAATTTCCAGAGTCTAATATATTAACAAGTGCCTTTTGAGACTGGGAATGAATCTGGGTTGTTGCTTGTGTGAAGCATAACCAGCTCGTCAATCTGGCAGGCCAAATTGTCTGTTTTTGTGCTGTGAGTGCCATGCAGCTACAATTCAACAGTTGTGAGAAAAATCTTTTCATATCCCAAATTTGCTCAGGTTAAAGCCAAGCAGCTAATTTCTCAACGAAAGCAGTGAAACGTTAGTCAGGGTTCCCTCAAAAGTTATCTGACCTCTGATTATACCTTTACGCAAAGAACAATAGTTGTGTTTTGCTGAGCAATATGTACCTTTGTTGGTTAATTATTTTCCCTTCTCCTCATGATGACAGTGAGAATCACAACCGCATCCGACATTCATCATAATGCAAGAAGCAGCTTCCGGATATCATCTGGAGCATGAGCCCTGGGCAATACTCGCCCTCTGCTTGAAGAGCCATCACTGTTTTTGTGGCTAAGATCAGCTAGCTCAGCACAGATCAGTGATTGAGCCAGGAACTTTCGGGATGGAAAGCTCCCCTTAACAATTAAGCTTACTTGAATCAGGACAGGAGTTGTTCAGATTGAACAACTGAATCTGAACCTTTGCACCTTCTAACCATATTACCACCCTAATGTGACAAGTGTCCTAATTATATTATGTTATTGCTATATTCCTTGGTTTAATACCTATTCTGTGCTGTCAAAAGATCACAGCCATGGCACGCTTGGCCTTGAAACCTTTGAGCTAAGGAACAGGAAATGTTACCCACAAGTTCCCCTTTCTGTGGAATGGATTGCAACAGCAACTCTTCACTTCCTCTGAAAATGATAACTATTGAATGCATTACAAACCAATCCAGAAATTGTACTAATATGGTCATGGAAGTTGAATGTTTTAATTGGACTGGTCAGCTTAGAAAGTTTTCAGTTCATCAAACATCATCAGGAATTTTACAAAGCAAAACGCCTGCCTTAACTTCAAACAGCAAAAGGGATGTGCTGTTTGATACAGTCTGCAAGTCACTGAGATGTATGGTCTACAAACCTGGCATCACACCAGCCCTGAAATTCATATACCACATTACTGATTTGTGTGATCGACAGAACGTTTTTTTGGCTTGATGTCAGCATCCTGTTAGTAGAGAATACTACTCGTGTTGTACAGCATACTAGCAGCTTCATCAGTTGCTCAAACTTTTGACTGGGCACTTTTCAGGACCAAAAGTGGCGGCCTTAGGCCCATTCATGAGTTTGTGCAATATGCAGCTAGCAATGATCTGATCAGGGTAGTCATTATCCCGCAGGATGGCTTTGATGCGCCCTATTTCAGCATCAAGCTCACACAGTGAGGAAATGACTTGGGACCTATTTATGAGGTTGCTGACAAGGCCAATCTTACAGTGTGTGGAACTGTAGGAATCCCAACACGTATATTGACCAGTGAAGGTAGGCTTGCGGTAGACAGTAGTAGAGAACATGGTGGCAGATTTCTCAACTTGCACCTCGAGGAAAAGAACCTCATTCGACTACTTCATTACAAAGGTGAATTTGAGTGCAGGATGGAGCCCATTAAGGTGTTTAAGGAAATTCTTACATGCAGCTGCAGATTCAAATATAGCAAATGTATCATCCATGTATCAGAAATATGCAAATGGTAGGAGGTTAGGTGTCATTCCATTGAAGACGTGTTCCTCCTGGAAACTGGCAAAAATATTTGTGAGCTTTGAGCCTAGAGAGGATCCCATGGCAACACCATCTATTTGGGCATACATGGTGTTTTTAAAGCTGAATACAACTGCACAAATTGCTGAGTTCATAAGTTCAATGAATACAGATTCAGACAATGGAGGCGCGCCTAGATCGCCATGATATAGTGACACATTGCAAATTTCCTCGAGTGGTACATTGGTGAATAGTTTAGCAATGTCAAATGAGCATATGGACATGGCATCGCTATTGATATGCAAGTCCTGTACGGTCTTCACAAAGGTGAAGGAATCCTTCACCGTGAATTTGGAAAATTTGCTCAGAACTGGTTGTAGCAACTCACCCAACCATTTGCATGTCGTACAGAACCAGTCATAGATAAGATAGGGCAAAAAAGGGACATCACTTTTATGTGTCTTGGGCAACCCTTGGGCTATCTATTTCACGCTGCCACTATGCAGTAGCAACACGAGTGATATTCTCCACTAACAGGGTGCTGCCATCAAGCCAAAAATATGTTCTGCCTATCACACAAACGAGTAATTTGGCATATGAATTTATGTGCTTGTGTGATGCCAGTATGTAGGTCCTACATTCCAACAACTGGCAGACTGTAGCAACCAGCATGTCCCTTTTCATGTTTGCAACAGGCAAAGTACTGACCGTACTGTTAGGAAATAGAGATAGTTTTGAGTCAGTTGTATTTATATTTGTGGGTGTTAGGAATGTGTTTTAGCTTTAATGCTATAGTGTACAAATTCTACTAATCTAGTTACATTTATTGACTTTGTTTAAGTACATTTTTGTAGTGGTACAATATAACATGTACAGTCATGAAACAAGATGGAAAGTTTATTTGTATAGGCTCCAATAAGCTGTTTTGTTAGAGGTTTATGAAAAGTTTGTGTGTGACAGATGTAAGACCATTGTTAAAAACACCTTCATTGCTGTGAAGCTTTCTTTCTTTCAAGGGAAGAGGTGTTAGGAAAGAGATAGTTTTAATTCAGTTATATTTGTATTTGTTGGTGTTACAAATGAGTTTTAGCTTTAAGTTTCAGTTTAATTTGTATTTCTGTATTTGTGTGTTGAGAAAAGGGGGAGCTTGAGTTTTAGTTTCACTTTAAAAGATGCCTGCATTCTAATAAGGTTTTATTACTCTTGGGGGGAGTTAAAACAAACTCATGATAGAAAAAACTGGGTAGTTGCCTAGCAACAGGAGGCCCACACAGAGACAAGAAGAAACAGAAAGCAACTCAGTTCAGTTAGAAACAGCTGCCAGGAGAAGCTGGGCACAGGAGAGGGAACTGCAGGAAGCAGATTCCAAAAACTAAAGAAGAAAGCCCCCAAAATCAGGGAATGGAACAGGAAAGGTTCCGAGAAGGCCTACTAGTCAAAAGGAAAAAACTGAAATCTGGAAAATATCCTGTTAAGTGAAGTTAAGAGTGAGGAGCAGAGAAAAGCTCCAAGCTCAAAGGGAGAAAGCTGCAGAATGCAGACTTAAAGCAAAATAGGCTTGCAAGAAGCGAGGAGATCCAAGGAGAAAGTCGAAGGTCTACAACTCTTTACTGTGAGCATGTGAAGCAGTGGTGTTCTGTTGGTACAGCTGAGTCAGAGAGAGAGAGTGCGTGGAAGGAAGCTTGAATGCATATGGTGATCCAAGGGAGAGGAACATCAGAAGAAGAGTTTGAAACCCTGGAGGTCGATCCTCGTGGAAGGCGTCCGGGAGAGAGTGCCATTTAGGAGAAGATTCCAAAGCGGGTTCTTCAAGAGCAGAGATTGGAAAACCCCACATGAAAGACAGAGTTCAGTGAGACTGGTTGGCTCACAGTGTGACAAGCTTATGTGGGGAGTTGATGAGAAATCCTGAGCATCTGTTTGGAGTGACATCTGTCGCTTGGTTCCAGAGCATTGTCACGACTCACTAGGGATAGTGTGCTGCAATATCAAGCCCCACTGCTCCCTGAGCTGTGACAAATGTGAAAAGGTTGATCAAACCACCTAACTGTTTAATTTAGATTAACAGGTTTGTAAATTTTTTTTTACTACTCGCTCATGGGATGTGGGCATCGCTGGCTAGGCCAGCATTTATTGCCCATCCCTAATTGCCCTTGAAAACTGAGTGGCTTGCTAGGCCATTCCAGAGGGCATTTGAGAGTCAACCATATTGCTGTGGATCTGAAGTCACATGTAGGCCAGACCAGGTAAGGACAGCAGATTTCCTTCCCTAAAGGACCAGTGAACCAGATGGGTTATTACGACAAACGACAGTGGCTTCATGTTCATCATTAAACAGAATAAGTAAATAACTGCTTATTGAACAAATTGTTTTTAACCAGTGGCATGGATTTGATGGGTTGATTTTGATCGGTGTCTTCCAAATTCCTTTCAGTTCTTTGCTGATGACACGAGGTGGTCTTCCCAGCACTTTCAGTCTTTAGTTCACTGCTTGAGCACTTGCTTTTCAATGGGAAGAATTTTCCCATCGCCGAGAGTAGGGGGAGGCCCGCTTGTTGACGCGTGAAACATCGGCCGGGCGTCCCAACATCACTGCGGGTCATTTAGATTGTTAGTTCGGCGGGCGTGCAGCCAAGTCAGCTGCGCACCCGCCAAACTGTCAAAGGCCTATTAAGGCCATTAAGAAAGTCATTAAAGCTGTTAAGAATGCTGCCCGTCCAATGTTAAGGTTGGCAGGCAGGCAAAGAGCCTAGGAGGCCTTCGTGCTTTTCATGAAACCTCATCCACGGGCGGAATGAGGTTTCATGAAGTGTTTTAAAATGTAATCAAAATTTATATTTTTATTCTTCGACGTGTCCCAGCTCATGTGATAGTGTCACATGAGGGGACATGTTTTAAAAGTGTTACAAACCTTTATTTGAAACTTTAGCACTGAAACAAATCTCCCTGAGGTACCTCCATGCCACAGGGAGATCTCCGCGCTTTTTCACCCGCATGCGCGAAAGAGCACAAGGAACCTCTCAGGAAATTCCCCCCCCCCCCCCCACCACCTCCACCGACCGTACAGGGAGCGCTCAGCCCTTCCGGGTGTGTGTCACACTGGGGGGGCCTTAATTGGCCCGCCCATATAAAATAGCAGCATGCACCCAATCGGGGGTGCCAATCAGATTTACGCTCGCTCCTGCCCGCCCCCACACAACCCTCTCCCCCAACGGGGGGAAAATTCAGCCCCATGTCTCTAACAGTGATTTTCCCCTTTTCCTCTGAGAGAGCAGGTTACAGAGATATGAGAGAAAAAGAAAACAGCAACTATTATTGTAGAATTACTAGAATCTTACACACATAGGAGAAAGAGGTTTTAGGTCTTATCTCTTTTCAGGCTAGGAGCTTATTTTTCTGCTGCACTGTTCTCACACAAACCCTGGTCACCTGGTTAGGAGCCAATTAAAATGCTGTTGCCAGGCAGTTCCCTGTTAGACCAGACTCCTCCTCAGCACCATCCTGTTTTTCATGGCACACTCTGTTCCAGGACAGCAACATTGTATATATCCCTCATGCTGTTTTAGTAGACATGTCTTTCAAACAGCTGCCATTGTAATTTTAATCCACAGTCCAACAGAAATAAAAAAGGTATGTTCTTTACATGCCTCTGCCCTTAAAAGAGATGAAACGCCATTTCAAAAATGCAGTTCATCACAAGGTGTGTGACACATGGACAATAAAACACGAGATTTACTTCCATTCATCCTTCCTTCCCCCTTATACAGTCTTATACAATCTTCAGCGTTTCTTACCACTTTAACTTACTTCAGTATTTTACACCCAGGACCATGCATCCAAGGTCGCATTATCTTTGCCAGCAATGTGAACAATCTTTACATTGAATGGTTGAAACAATAGACTCCTAAACAGTCTTGCGTTTTGAGTTTTAAACTTTTCAATGAAAGCCAGCGGATTATGGTCAATGTAAAGATTAGTGTTTCTTTGTTATCATGTCGGACATAAACTTCAAAGTGTTGAAGGGACAACAACAATGCTAGAGTTTCTTTCTCCACTGTAGAGTACTTCCTCTGATATGATTTAGTTTCTTGGAAAAGTACCCCACCAACTTCTCTATCCCAAATTTATCATCTTGTTATAGGACTTCACCTACCCCAAGTCACTAGCATCAATTGCCATTTTAAAAGATTTGGTAAAGTGAGGAGTGCCCACCATGGTTAATTTATTAAGTTTGCTTTCAGCTTTTCAAAGGCTGCTTGGCATCTACTAACCATGCCACTTTTGACCGTTTTCTTAACAAATTGGTGAGAGATACAGCTATTGTGCTGAAGTTAGGCACAAACTTATGATAAAACCCACACATTCCTAAAAATATCATGATTTCTTGTTTAGTTTTAGGAATGGGGAATTCTATTAGATCATTCACTTTTGTTGTTCTTGGCAACATTTGCCCTTGTTCTATGATGTGACCTAAGTAAGTTACCCTTGCTTTTGCAAATTCACTTTTGGTCAGATTTATGACTAAGCCAGCCAACTGCAATTGCTTTACATGTTCTTCCAAAGTGTTACGACATCATCTAAATAAACCACACAGTTATGTACTTCAGCTATGGCTTGACTCATAAGCCTCTGGAATGTAGCTGGGGCGTTTTTAAACCCAAATGTCATTACTCGACATTGATACAATCCACTTGGTGTAACAAAGGCGGATATTTCTTTAGCCCTTGATGTTAATGGCACTTGCCAGTACCCCTTCAATAGATCAATTTTAGACAGAAATGAGGCACTGCCAAACCTATTGAAGCAATCTTCTAACCGAGGAATTGGATATGAGTCTGTCCTCGTAACTGCATTTACTTTCCTGTAGTCTATACAAAATCTAGTTGATCCATCCAGCTTAGGAAACAACACTGCTGGTGAACTGCAGCTGCTTTGGCTAGGCTCAATCAATTGATTTTCCAGCATATATCAGATCCTTGTTTCTGAGCTTGTTTCTCTGTACTCAGCCGATAAGCATGACATTTTATCGGCACTGAGTCTCCTACATTCACATCATGTTTGGCTAATGTAGTACATCCAGGTGTATCCCTACAAATTCCCTTATACTTCCTAAGTAACCTTATTAGATCTTTCCTTGGTCCTTCCTCTAAATAGAACAGTGTCTAACAGTCCCAGTATTGTCATATTGGCTAATCAAATTGTATGAGGTTCGATTTGTGCACTGTCTACTTCTCCTTCTACCTTACTCTTATTGTCTCTGTCATCCTCCATTACTCCTACTACCTGGCACATTTGATCTTTCTTACCATCTTCCCTGCAATGATGTTGCTTCAACACGTTTATGTGACATAACTGTTTCTTCTTCCTATGCTCAGGAATATCTATGAGGTAAGTCACTTTGCTAGCCCTCCTAACTACCATGTAGGGGCCACCAAATTTCATTTTCGTAGGTTCCCCCTGCAAAGGCAACAATACCAATAATTAACCTCCTGCTTGGAATGATCTATTTGTATCATGTTTGTCTGCCAATTCTTTCATTCTGGCTTGTAAAATTTTTAAATGCTCTCATGCTACTTTACATGCTCCTGTGAATCTTTTTAGAAACATGGACACGTAATCCAACATAAAGAATTCCTCTTTCTGCTTTAGGAACTATTCCTTAATCAATTTTAATGGACCTCTTATTTCATGACCATAGATCAATTCAAATGGACTAAATCCAATAGATTCATTTGGAGAATCTCTGGTAGCAAATAGTAAGTAATCTAATCCTTTGTCTCGATCCTTTGGATATTCATGGCAATAGGTCTTAATCATGGTTTTAAGAGTCTGATGATATCACTCTAAAGCTCTCTGTGTCTGTGGGTGATAGGTTGATTATGCCCTGGAAAATTTTAGACAGGTCAGGTTGTATTTCAATTGGTAGGCCATAACGAGTGAAAAACTGAGTTAACTTTTCCACTACCACCTTAGCTGTAATTGTCTTTAAAGGTGCAGCTTCTGGAAATCAGGTTGTCATATCCATGATTGTAAGGATGTATTGATGTCCTGCTTTCGTTTTGGGTTATGGTCCTAGATAATTTACTAGATAATCTACAACTGAATGGTTCTTCTAAAAGGTGCTTGTTTGATTACCTGTTGAGGTTTACCTGCTACTTGGCATGTAGGACACATTTTACAAAATTGCACTATGTCCTTATGAAGTCTTGGCTAGGTAAAATATCTGTTTATCGATGCTTGGGTTTTCCGTACTATTCGCAATATCTCCTTACGATATTTGGGCGGTACCACTATCTGATGAACAACCGTCCATTCATCATCCGCAGGTCTGTGAGGGTGTCTCCACTTCCTCACCAGAGCCCCATTTTTAATATAATAGCACTCTGGAACTCCTTTCGCCTCAGCTTCAGTGTGAACTGACTGTGCTAACTTGTTTAACTCTGGATCTGCTTTCTGAGCATCAATTAGTGAAGACATGCCAAACACTTCCTTTGAATTATCCTCATCCTTAAATAAAGTTTCAGCTACTCTAACATCTGCTCGTGGTATTACTTTGACCTCTGATGATGGAGTTTGTTTAGCCATTCCTCTGGTCACCACACACAATGGAAAAATACCAGGATCTTGTTCTTGTAACTGCTCCATCTCTTTAGCCTCTCTGGGACTTCCTGTAATTAAAGGCAAAGCTATAACCTTCACTGCTGCCAAATTATTCCCCAGGAGTAAATCAACTCCATCCATGGGTAATTTCTTAAACACTCCTACAACCGCCGATCCAGACAACAAATCACACTCCAATTGTGCTTTGTACAATGGAACCGGGATATGCTCTCCACTTAAATAAAAACAAAAAAACTGCGGATGCTGGAAATCCAAAACAAAAACAGAATTACCTGGAAAAACTCAGCAGGTCTGGCAGCATCGGCGGAGAAGAAAAGAGTTGACGTTTCGAGTCCTCATGACCCTTCGACAGAACTTGAGTTCGAGTCCAGGAAAGAGCTGAAATATAAGCTGGTTTAAGGTGTGTGTGTGGGGGGCGGAGAGATAGAGAGACAGAGAGGTGGAGGGGGTTGGTGTGGTTGTAGCGACAAACAAGCAGTGATAGAAGCAGATCATCAAAAGATGTCAACAACAATAGTACAATAGAACACATAGGTGTTAAAGTTAAAGTTGGTGATATTATCTAAACGAATGTGCTAATTAAGAATGGATGGTAGGGCACTCAAGGTATAGCTCTAGTGGGTTTTTTTTTTATATAATGGAAATAGGTGGGAAAAGGAAAATCTTTATAATTTATTGGGAAAAAAAAAAAGGGAAAACAGAAAGGGGGTGGGGATGGGGGAGGGGACTCACGACCTAAAGTTGTTGAATTCAATATTCAGTCCGGAAGGCTGTAAAGTCCCTAGTCGGAAGATGAGGTGTTGTTCCTCCAGTTTGCGTTGGGCTTCACTGGAACAATGCAGCAAGCCAAGGACAGACATGTGGGCAAGAGAGCAGGGTGGAGTGTTAAAATGGCAAGCGACAGGGAGGTTTGGGTCATTCTTGCGGACAGACCGCAGGTGTTCTGCAAAGCGGTCGCCCAGTTTACGTTTGGTCTCTCCAATGTAGAGGAGACCACATTGGGAGCAACGAATGCAGTAGACTAAGTTGGGGGAAATGCAAGTGAAATGCTGCTTCACTTGAAAGGAGTGTTTGGGTCCTTGGACGGTGAGGAGAGAGGAAGTGAAGGGGCAGGTGTTGCATCTTTTGCGTGGGCAAGGGGTTGTGCCATAGGAGGGGGTTGAGGAGTAGGGGGTGATGGAGGAGTGGACCAGGGTGTCCCGGAGGGAGCGATCCCTACGGAATGCCGATAAGGGGGGTGAAGGGAAGATGTGTTTGGTAGTGGCATCATGCTGGAGTTGGCGGAAATGGCGGAGGATGATCCTTTGAATGCGGAGGCTGGTGGGGTGATAAGTGAGGACAAGGGGGACCCTATCATGTTTCTGGGAGGGAGGAGAAGGAGTGAGGGCGGATGCGCGGGAGATGGGCCGGACACGGTTGAGGGCCCTGTCAACGACCGTGGGTGGAAAACCTCGGTTAAGGAAGAAGGAGGACATGTCAGAGGAACTGTTTTTGAATGTAGCATCATCGGAACAGATGCGACGGAGGCGAAGGAACTGAGAGAATGGGATGGAGTCCTTACAGGAAGTGGGGTGTGAGGAGCTGTAGTCGAGATAGCTGTGGGTGTCGGTGGCGACAAGATTTCCGGATTTCTCTGTTGCCTTGTTCACCTTCATTGCTTTCCATTTCTCTCCTAGTGTTTGACAAGGTGTTTACTAAAACCCGCTTTCACAGCCATATCTCCTTTCTCAGTGACTGTCTCCGTCTCCGACTTACCCCACATGGATTTCAACTGAAATTCCACCCCTCATGTTTCGAACCCACCCAGGATTACAGGTATCTCCGGGACTGCTCGGACTGCTGTTCCCGTCACATTCTGAAATCCACTCTCAGTGCCATGCGCCGCCATATGAACACACTCGACCTCTCCCTCCAGCAGCACCGCCGTACCCTTTTTCAAAGCTGCGCGTGCCCCCAGTTTCATTTTATCCTTCGGCTCATCCGACGCCTCAACAAGAAACTTTTTCTCTTTCTCTCAAGTGCTAAGGAACGCAAGCTCCAACAACTCATCGACACCAACACCCATCTAGGACCCTCCACCCCTGCCTGTCCCTCCATCCCCACCCCATCTTCCAATCCCAACCCCAGCCGTGTATTCACTATACCCCCTGACCTTCCCCTCTCCGATGCTGAACGTTCAGTGCTCAGCAAAGGACTTAGTTTCATACCCTTACGCCCTCACCTCAATGAATTTCGGGCTCGGCATGATACTGAACTCTTCTTCCGCCGTCTTCGTCTCCGGGCTCACTTCTTTGGGCAGGAGTCCTCTCCCAGTTCAACGGATCCTTTTACCCATCTTCAATATTCTCCCTCCACCTGGACCCCTCCCTCTGGATTCTTACCTTCTCTCGATCTTTTCATTGAGAACTGTCGGCGCGACATTAGTCGTCTCAATTTCTCTGCTCCTCTCACCCATTCTAACCTGTCTCTCTCTGAACTTACTGCACTCCATTCTCTCAGGTCCAACCCTGACATTGTCATCAAACCCGCTGACAAGGGTGGTGCTGTTGTTGGCTGGCGCACTGACCTCTACCACGCGGAGGCTGAGCGTCAACTCGCAGACACTTCCTCCTACCTCTCCCTGGACCATGACCCCACCACTGAACATCAAGCCATTGTTTCCAGGACTGTCACTGACCTCATCTCCTCTGGGGATCTCCCTCCCACAGCTTCCAGCCTGATAGTTGCCCAACCTCGGACGGCCCGCTTCTATCTCCTACCCAAAATCCACAAACAGAACTGCCCCGGTAGACCGATCGTCTCAGCTTGCTCCTGCCCCACAGAACTCATTTCTCGTTATCTTGACTCCCTTCTCTCTCCCCTTGTCCAGTCCCTTCCCACCTACATCCGTGATTCCTCTGACACCTTACGTCACATCAACAATTTCCAGTTCCCTGGCCCCTACCGCTTCCTCTTCACCATGGACGTCCAATCCCTCTACACCTCCATCCCCCACCAGGATGGTCTGAGGGCCCTTAGCTTCTTCCTCGAACAGAGGCCCGAACAATCCCCATCCACCACTACTCTCCTCCGTCTGGCTGAACTTGTTCTCACGCTGAACAATTTCTCCTTCAACTCCTCTCACTTCCTCCAAATAAAAGGTGTGGCTATGGGTACCCGCATGGGCCCCAGCTATGCCTGTCTCTTTATGGGGTATGTGGAACATTCCTTGTTGCAGTCCTACTCCGGCCCCCTTCCACAACTCTTTCTCCGGTACATCGATGATTATTTCGGTGCTGCTTCATGCTCTCGTCAGGACTTGGAAAAATTTATTAATTTTGCTTCCAATCTCCACCCCTCCATCATTTTCACGTGGTCCATCTCTGACACTTCCCTTCCCTTCCTTGACCTCTCTGTCTCAATCTCTGGTGATAGACTGTCCACCAATATCCATTACAAACCCACCGACACCCACAGCTATCTCGACTACAGCTCCTCACACCCCACTTCCTGTAAGGACTCCATCCCATTCTCTCAGTTCCTTCGCCTCCGTCGCATCTGTTCCGATGATGCTACATTCAAAAACAGTTCCTCTGACATGTCCTCCTTCTTCCTTAACCGAGGTTTTCCACCCACGGTCGTTGACAGGGCCCTCAACCGTGTCCGGCCCATCTCCCGCGCATCCGCCCTCACTCCTTCTCCTCCCTCCCAGAAACATGATAGGGTCCCCCTTGTCCTCACTTATCACCCCACCAGCCTCCGCATTCAAAGGATCATCCTCCGCCATTTCCGCCAACTCCAGCATGATGCCACTACCAAACACATCTTCCCTTCACCCCCCTTATCGGCATTCCGTAGGGATCGCTCCCTCCGGGACACCCTGGTCCACTCCTCCATCACCCCCTACTCCTCAACCCCCTCCTATGGCACAACCCCTTGCCCACGCAAAAGATGCAACACCTGCCCCTTCACTTCCTCTCTCCTCACCGTCCAAGGACCCAAACACTCCTTTCAAGTGAAGCAGCATTTCACTTGCATTTCCCCCAACTTAGTCTACTGCATTCGTTGCTCCCAATGTGGTCTCCTCTACATTGGAGAGACCAAACGTAAACTGGGCGACCGCTTTGCAGAACACCTGCGGTCTGTCCGCAAGAATGACCCAAACCTCCCTGTCGCTTGCCATTTTAACACTCCACCCTGCTCTCTTGCCCACATGTCTGTCCTTGGCTTGCTGCATTGTTCCAGTGAAGCCCAACGCAAACTGGAGGAACAACACCTCATCTTCCGACTAGGGACTTTACAGCCTTCCGGACTGAATATTGAATTCAACAACTTTAGGTCGTGAGTCCCCTCCCCCATCCCCACCCCCTTTCTGTTTCCCCCTTTTTTTTTCCCAATAAATTATAAAGATTTTCATTTTCCCACCTATTTCCATTATATAAAAAAAAAACCCACTAGAGCTATACCTTGAGTGCCCTACCATCCATTCTTAATTAGCACATTCGTTTAGATAATATCACCAACTTTAACTTTAACACCTATGTGTTCTATTGTACTATTGTTGTTGACATCTTTTGATGATCTGCTTCTATCACTGCTTGTTTGTCGCTACAACCACACCAACCCCCTCCACCTCTCTGTCTCTCTATCTCTCCGCCCCCCACACACACACCTTAAACCAGCTTATATTTCAGCTCTTTCCTGGACTCGAACTCAAGTTCTGTCGAAGGGTCATGAGGACTCGAAACGTCAACTCTTTTCTTCTCCGCCGATGCTGCCAGACCTGCTGAGTTTTTCCAGGTAATTCTGTTTTTGTTATGCTCTCCACTTATCCTGTTTACCAATACTTTAGCTTTCATTGAACTCTCTGGAGGTAAACCTAGGTAATTCTGCAGCAAAAGTAGCTCCTTTGAGTAGCTCCTGTGTCCCTGAATATAGTCATGGGTTTAGCTGCATCATTTGATGAAAAAGGGGTTATCTTTCCTTTAGACAAAAACCATTTATATCTCTCACCTACCTTATTCATTTCACCTGCATTCACAGCAGTAGTTACCCCCAGTCCCTTATTTGTAGTTAAAGCTACAATTTGATTCGTGGCATTTTCTTTTTGAGTTCCCTTTTCAGACTCACTCTTTATAAACTCCAATAAGTCCCATGGGCTTCCCTCACAATTTCCAGCATTCTGAACGAATGTGTCCCACTTTATTACAATGGAAACACTTAGGCCTTTTGAGTTTCACCCTCAGTACCTTCTTTCCTGATCTGGGAAGGAGATCTCAAGATATTCCTAGTTATCCATTCTTTACCCTGGCTACTTGTCTTCTTTTCACTCTCCCACTTTCTATCCTTTTCCAATTTGTGGCGGTCATGGAAAAAGGGTTTAGTTTCATGGATCAGCTCAAAATTCGTCAGCCATTACTGCTGCCTGTCAAGCAGTTGCAACCCTTTGGTCTTCAACATGGGTTCTTATTACAGAAGGTAGGGAGTTTTTAAATTCTTCCAAGGGAATGGTCTCTCTGAGAACTTCATAGGAAGTTTCAGCTCCTAATGCTTATATTCATCTGTCAAACTACTTTGTTTAACCCTTTCAAATTCAATATGTTTGCCTGTGCTGTTTCCTTAAATTTTGAAACTTCTGCCTGTATGCTTCAGGGACCAATTCAAATGCACTCAAAATGGCCTATTTCACCATATCATAATCCCTAGAAACCACCTCTGACAGTGAAGCATAAATTTCCTGTGCTCTACCTGTCAACTTGATCTGCATGGGCAATGTCCAGTTTTCCTTTGGCCAGTTCATCTGTTTAGCTATCTTCTCAAATGAAATAATGAATGCTTCAACATCCCTTTCCTCAAACTTTGGAAGGGTTTGCATAAATTTAAACATCTCCCCGCTGGGTTCTGATCTGGAAATAAGTCCTGCCTCGCCTACTGGTGTCTCCTTTTTAATTGCTAGTACTCTAAACTGGAATTCTCTGTCTCTCTCCTTTTATCTTTCCTCCTTTTCTAACCTCGCCATTTCTAATTCCCTCTGGAGATCAAGTTTTCACATTTCCATTTCTTGTTTTCTCTCATTCTCCTGCCTTTCTCCCTGTTCCCTTTGGAATGCCTTTTATCTTTCCTTTTCTGCTGCCTCTAGTTCCAATTTTTTTATTTGCAACTGAAT
This sequence comes from Carcharodon carcharias, assembly GCF_017639515.1. NCBI lineage: Eukaryota > Metazoa > Chordata > Chondrichthyes > Lamniformes > Lamnidae > Carcharodon > Carcharodon carcharias. Next base: position 12,521,405 of record NC_054485.1, read on the forward strand.
TTGAGCCCATTCCAATGAATCACCACGTGGAGAACTTGATCTCTGAGGTATCCCTTCCAGTTTTAAATGCTGTTCAATCTCTTTGATTATCTCTGCCTTCCTAGTTTTGACAGGCAATCCTACTCATAATTTACTTGTCAATTCAATTAACCTGGCTTTAGGGATTCCTTGTAAAATCGACAGGGAGACATCTCTTCCACTTGCAGGAAAGCTTTAGCAGTTTCCAGCACCATCTTATTTTTGATAGTACAAACCTGCTGTTTCCTTTTAGCTTTTAGTACTAACTGAATTTAACCCAAATTGTCGGAGTCTTTTGTCCCAAAATATCTCGGGACGAGCCTCCAAGTTTTGTCACAACTCACTGGGAATAGTGCGCTGCAATATTGAGCCCCGCTGCTCCCCGAGCTGTGACAAATGTGAAAAGTTTGATCAACCCACATAATTGTTTAATTTAGGTTAACAAAATACGAGCTCCAGGTTTGTAAACTTAATAAGTAAATAACTGTTTATCGAACAAACTGTCTTTAACCAGTGGCAAAAGAAAGAAATATGAACTGCTAATTTCTAACTCTGTAACCTAAACTATACCTCTTCCCAAATTCCTATACACACATAAAAGACTCATAAGACACACAAAAACATGGATTTTAAGGGTGGGATAAAACAACTCAATAGCACCAGTCAGGAGTACAGAATTCGATGGGCTGATTTTGATCGGTGTCTTCCAATTTCCTTTCAGTTCTTTGTTGATGACATGAGGTGGTCTTCCCAGTACTTTCAGTCTTTAGTTCACTGCTTGAGCACTTGCTTTTCAATGTCTCTAATGGTGCCTTTCCCCTTTTCCTGCTGACAGGGGCTTCTCAGAGAGAGAGCAGGTTATAGAAGTATGAGAAAAAAAAACAGCCAGCTATTATTGTAGAATTACTGGAATCTTACACACATAGGAGCAAGAGGTTTTAGGTCTTATCTCTTTTCAGGCTAGGAGCTTATTTTTCTGCTGCACAGCTCTCACACAAACCCTGGTCACCTGGTTAGGAGCCAATTAAAATGTTGTTGCCAGGCAGTTCCCTGTTAGGCCGGACTCCTCCTCAGCACCATCCTGTCTTTCATGGCACACTCTGTTCCAGGCTAGCAACACTTTATAGATCCTTCACCTTGTTCCAGTAGACATGTCCTTTAAACCATAGCCATTGTAATTTTAATCCACAGTCCAACAGAAATAAAAATATATTTCTTTACAACAGTTCAACAGAAATAAAAAGATATGTTCTTTACAGTGTGGTGTGCCTGACCACAGGTCGCCTATTGGTTTACATGGACTGTGTACTTAGTGTGAACATTAGAGTATAAGACAGCTTTTACAACTTGTGTTACCCTTACGAATCTGTATATATCTATAAAGTTACCGTTGTGGGTGAAGGAATATTGTAATATAATTCAGTTTATCTTGTTATATAAATATTTTATTATTTGTTAAAAGCTCATCAGTAACTCTGTTCAGTAGCCGCCCTCCTCTTTTCTAAACAAGAAATAAAAGCTGGAATCTATCAAGCCAGGATCTACCCTGTGATCTGGCTTGTCCAGTAGTAACATCAGTTGGGATTATAACAGTACAAAACAAGCCCATGCTTGCAAAACTCAAAACATGGGATGGAATCATCTGTATCGTCCGCTTCCGACCTCATTAATTATGCAGCCACAAGAAACATGCCGCCTCGCTGGCAGGTGGCCTCTGAATCGCCCGCCATGCCATTACCTCACCATTTCCTCACTCCAGATGCCATATCTAAGCAGTAACCATGCACACAGTTGTCAATGTTTGCAGTCCAGGACTGCTCCAGTGAAAACATGGCCCTGAAAGCCAAGAACAATTCAGTGACCTGATACTGGAATGTCTTTTGGAGGCCTGCCGTGATGTCCTCCACTCCCGGTCTAGCCACAGGAGGTCCGACAATCTCACCATTCCGGCTTGGCAGGTGGTGGCAGAGGTGGTCACTGCCAACGCTGCACAGAAGAGGTTGGCCATGCAGTGCAGAAAGAGGATGAATGATCTCATCCGTGCTGCCAGGGTAAGGCAACCATTTCATCACTCTAAACTCACACACTCACAAGCCCATCACACATTCACTGGCGTCTCACTGCTAGCTCAAGGGACATCACTACTCACAATCTCACATCTCCATCTAGCCTCATCTCTTCTGGAGACTGCCTCCTCAGCCCTCACCATTTTGAGGCCACTTGCACAGATCATCATGTGCCCCCACACACACACCCTGGGATACCCCCCTTCCTGAGTAAAACCTCTTCCTGCAGCCTCTTCCCTTGCCTGAGGCCATTTCTCCTCCTTCCCCAAGCAGGTCATAGCCCTGCAGCTATTTAAGAGCCACCCCCACCTTACAGCTGGTCTGGTAGATAGAGACCTGTCAGTGAGACCCCCTAAAGGTGACGTGGAGCTCCCTGCGAAGCCTGGTGCTGATGGCTGTGAGTGCTGCCTGAAGAAAGGTAGGCAAACAAACCTTGAAATCCTGAGCAATGTGCAGCTCGCTAGGTGCACGTCGCTTATGTACAGTTAAGAAACACATTGGTGTGGAATCACACCAACATGCCCAGGTGATCCAGCTGATGAGCAGGGCTTAAAATAAGATGCTAAAGTATTGAAATTAAGTCTCTGATGTGCGGCGGTGGTAAATGCGGCCCTGCCATTGATGGATGGAGCAGACGATCGCAAACTGGTTTCATGATGGCGTAAAGCCAATTTTTGACCTTCTCATCATGTTGTCTGGTTAAGCCACCAAACAAGCCTGCCACCAACGGGAGCAGAAAATTCCACCCATTGTGTCCAACATTAGATGTGGTTGCACGATTGGACAACACATGCTAAACAATCCTGATTTCTTTTTTTTTATTCATTCATGGGATGTGGGCTTCACTGGCTGGGCCAGCATTTATTGCCCATCCCTAGTTGCTCATGAGAAGTTGGTGGTGAGCTGTTTTCTTGAATTGCTGCAGTTCATGTGGTGTAGGTACACCCACAGAGCTGTTAGGAAGGAAGTTCCAGGATTTTGACCCAGAGACAGTGAAGGAACAACAATATATTTCCAAGTCAGGATGGTGAGTGACTTTGGGGGGGCATCTTCCAGGTGGTGGTGCTCCCATCTATCTGCTGCCCTTGTACTTTTAGATGGTAGTGATCGTGAGTTTGGAAGGTACTGTTGAAGGAGCCTAGGTGAATTCCTGCAGAATTCCTGCATCTTGTAGATAGTACACACTGCTGCTACTGTGCATTGGTGGTGGAACGAGTGAATGTTTGTGGATGGGGTGCCAATCAAGTGGGCTGCTTTGTCCTGGATGGTGTCAAGCTTCTTGAGTGTTGTGGGATCTGCACTCATCCAGGCAAGTGGGGCATATTCCATCACACTTCTGACTTGTGCCTTGTAGATGGACAGGCTTTGGGGAGCCAGGAGGCCGGTTACTCGTTGCACGATTCCTAGCTTTTGACCTGCTCTTGTAGCCACAGTATTTACATGGCTAGTCCAGTTCAGTTTATGGTCAATGTCAGCACCCAGGATGTTGATAGTGGAGGATTCAGTGATGGTAATGCTATTGAACATCAAGGGACGGTGGTTGGATTCTCTCTTGTTGGAGATGATCATTGTCTGACACTTGTGTGTCACAAATGTTACTTGCTACTTGTCAGCCCAAGCCTGGATATTATCCAGTTCTTGAGCATTTGGACATGGACTGCATCAGTATCTGAGGAGTCGCGAATGGTGCTGAACAAAGTGCAATCATCAGCAAACATCTCCACTTCTGACCTTATGATGGAAGGAAGGTCATTGATGAAGCAGCTGAAGATGGTTGGGCCAAGGACACTACCCTGAGGAACTTCAGCGGTTATGTCCTGGAGCTGAGATGACTGACCTCCAACAACCACAACCATCTTCCTTTGTGCTAGGTGTGACTCCAAACAGTGGAAAGTTATCCCCCTGATTCCCACTGACTCCAGTTTTGCCCGGGCTCTTTCATGCCACTCTCTGTCACATGCAGTCTTGATGTCAAGGGCAGTCACTCTCAGTTCACCTCGGGAGTTCAGCTCTTTGGTCCATGTTTGAACCAAGGCTGTAATGAGGTCAGGAGCTAAGTGGCCCTGGCGAAACCTAAACTGGGCGTCAGTGAGCAGGTTATTGCTAAGCAAGTGCCACTTGACAGCACTGTTGATGACTGCTTCTATTACTTTTCTGATGATGGAGAGTAGACTGATGGAGCGGTAATTGGCCGGGTTGGGTTTGTTCTGCTTTTTGTGTACAGTACATACCTGGGCAGTTTTCCACATAGCGGTGTTGTAGCTGTACTGGAACAGCTTGGCTAGGGGCATGCTAAGAACGCAAAGAATTACACTGACAACCAATTTAAGATTATCAGTCGGGCTCACAGTGCTAGCAAGTACATATATTCACACACAGGGCCCTGTCCTTTGCAGAGGGAAGGAACATGTCCACTAATTGCGTCTTTTTCAACTCAACAAAAGCTTGGGAGACAACCATTCCCTGGTTCATTCCCCATGGCAATGCCTTGACCAATCGAAGTCGACCTGCCTGGTTTGAATTTAAACAAAGCTTGGCAGTTAACTAATCCCTGGTGCATTCTCCATGGCAATGCCTCTACCAATCAGAGTCCACTTGCCAACCGATCAGCGCTCTCTTCTCATGCAGTATAAATTGTTGTTCCCTTTATAATTGACATGCTTGCGAATCTGTCCTGATGAATGCAAGATGTAAAGCTTCAACAACATTACTCTTTTTCAACAATACTCAAGTTCTGTACCACCAAATGACTATTTCTGTTTAAAATGTTAGGTAAATGATTTTGCTTGTCTGTTGTCCTTTTCTCAAGCAATCTTGCTTCTGTCCTCTTTTTGAACCTTATGTTTTCTACCTAAGCTAATCTGAACAATCCAGTTTCTCACCCTTATACATTTCATAGAATCATAGAGGTCTATAGCACATAAAAAGGCCCTTCGGCCCATCGAGTCTGTGCTGGTCAAGCAAGTAATTCTATCCCATTTTCTAGCACTGGGCCTATAGCCTTGTATGCCATGGCATCGCAAGTGCACATACAAATACTTCTTAAATGTTATGAGGGTTTCTGCCTCTACCACCCTTTCAGGTAGTGAGTTCCAGATTCCCATTGCCCTCTGGGTGAAAAAATTCTTCCTCACATCCCCTCTAAACCTCCTGCCCCTTACCTTAAATCTATTTCCTTTAGAAATTAGAATGTTAAACTTGTCACTTACCTTCTTTCTCATTCCCACTGTCCATTTTTGGACTTAAGCCAACTTCAAAAAAATTCTCATGCAAAAACCTGTCAAAACAGGATAGGCTGCCAACAAAGCAAATGTACACATTAGCAACACATCCACAAACAGTCTGCCCTGATGGATCAGCCTCCTCCACAGTTAAACAAAGGTTAAGTCCCATGATGCTACAAACATATTTCACAGAATTTAAACACGCCTTGATACCCTTTGACTGACCCACCAGATATATGCAGTGAGAATGGAGAACAGCATGATGTTGCATGTTGTTGCTGCACTTTTGGCAAATTTTCAAGATGTTGTGAAACAGTTTCGATGAAAGGTCCTTCAAGATGACAAAAAAAATATGGCCAAAAATGTACAGATCAGGAAAGGTTTAAATTTCTTGAATGCTGTCTTCGAATGCAATGCTTCTTAAACTCATTTGGTTGAAAGACACATTTTCAAATGAACTAGTAATCACAGGGCCTCCCACCTCAAACTAAATCTGGCAGGTGAATGGTGTGATACTGTTTAGGCAAGTCCACCTCATGATGCTTTGGGCAAAACTCCCTGTACTGGAAATGTTTCTAACTGTTACACTCTCAAGCATCACTGATTTCCCTTTTTCATGGAGTGCTGTTTGTCTTCCACAGGGTCAGTCTATGAAATATCAGGAAACGAATGCTGTTTGTCAACAGGAGAGCTAATTAAAATAATACATGTCGAGCTCCAGAAAGTCGTCTGTGAAAATATGGACAATGAATGCGTATTTGACCTCTCATTAAACTATTCAGGTACTTTGTCCTTTTATAAAGGACACCATTACTGTTCTATCTCATTATTTTGTCACTATCACTGTTCAATATTTGTGATTTATACTTATGAATTTTCAATGAGGCTGTGTTATAGTCTTTGTAAACACTCAACTGGAATGCCTTAGATTTGGATTTTCCAAATTTTGTGAATATTGAATTCCTCCTATATTAGGTTTACGGAATGTCCTAGAACAGACTGACACACTCTGAATATTGCCCTGCCCCAGCTCTGGGCCATGCAACCAACAACCCCAAAACATAAAAGCTATTTTTTTCACACAGCTTTAACAACAGTTTCTAATGAGGTAGAGTTAAACATCAATTAAAACATAATTGGATTAACATTTGAAGAGGAAAAATATAGAAGGATGCAAGGAAAAGGGCTCCAGCCAAACTCAATGTCCATCTGCTGTGCTGTTAATCTTTGATTCACCAGTGTAACATTCCCAACATCAATTATCCTCTCATCTCTTTGAGGGTATATAATGTGTGACTTCTAGGTAATGCAAATAATGGATGCCTGTGCTACACCCATTAAGAACTAGATTCAAAACCCAACCTTAGTTACACTGAGGATCATGGTTAAAGAAAGGAAATAACAGGAAATACAGCTTATAGCAATGCCAAGTATATAGTGTGCCTGGTTGTAGTGTTTCCACCACGGGTCACATAGCTTCAGCTTATTCCTAGGCTGGCCAAGTCACAGCTTCCATGGAGCTGGCTTGTTCACTGTGAACACAGAGTCTATAGCAAGAAGACGCAATTCAGCAAGTTTCTGTTGAGGGTTAAAAAGAAAAAAACTGCGGATGCTGGAAATTCAAAACAAAAACAGAATTACCTGGAAAAACTCAGCAGGTCTGGCATCATCGGCGGAGAAGAAAAGAGTTGACGTTTCGAGTCCCCATGACCCTTCAACAGAACTAGGTGAATCCAAGGAAGGGGTGAAATATAAGCTGGTTTAAGGTGTGTGTTGGGGGGGTTGGGTGGGGGGAGAGAAGTGGAGGGGGGGTGGTGTGGTTGTAGGGACAAACAAGCAGTGAAAGAAGCAGATCATCAAAAGATGTCACTGACAACATTTGATGATCTGCTTCTATCACTGTTTGTTTGTCCCTACAACCACACCATCCCCCTCCACTTCTCTCCCCCCACCCAAACCCCCCCGAAACACACCTTAAACCAGCTTATATTTCACCCCTTCCTTGGATTCACCTAGTTCTCTTCTGTTGAGGGTGTTCACCACCACCAACAAGTTCCCCTCCAAAGCACACACCATCTTGACTTTGAAATATAATGCCCTTCCTTCATTGTTTTCTATCACTGCTTGTTTGTCCCTACAACCACACCACCCCCTCCACTTCTCTCCCCCCATCCAAACCCCCCCACACACACCTTAAACCAACTTATATTTCACCCCTTCCTTGGATTCACCTAGTTCTCTTCTGTTGAGGGTGTTCACCACCAACTACAAGTTCCCCTCCAAAGCACACACCATCCTGGCTTTGAAATATAATGCCCTTCCTTCATTGTCGTTGGGATAAAATCCTGGAGATTCCTACTCGACACACTGTGGGAGTGCCTTCAACACACAGACTGTAGCGGTTCAAGGTGACGGCTCACCACTACCTCTTCAAGGGAAAATAGCTAAGGGATGGGCAATAAATGCTGGCCTTTCCAGCAATGCCCACATCCTGTGAATGAAAATAAATATGTATATAGCGCCTTTAACATAGTAAAACATGCCAAAGGCATTTCACAGGAGCATTATCAGGCTGACACTGTGTCAACAAAGAAAGATTAGGAGAAGTGGTCAAAGAAGTGGGTGCCAAAGAGCCTCTTAAAGGAACATAAGAGAAATGGGGAGGTTGAAAAATTTAGGAAGGAAATTCCAGGGCTTAGGGCCTAGACAGCTGAACATACAACCAGGGAAGAAAGATTTCAGGGATGTACAAGAGGCCAGAATTGGAGGAACTCATCCTTGGAGGATTGTATGGATGGTGAAGGTTACTGAGATATTTTTCTGTCTCTTCTCTTCACAATTGCTACCTGGCTTGCTCTTTATTTCCAGCATTTATTCCTTTTTATTTGTACTGCAATTTCTCCTTCACTCCTCCAAACCATTGACTGACCATGTAGCTAAAACCTGCTCGGTGCTGCTTATAATCCATATCTCTATTGCAGTGTTTTAGCACTTTTATTTCTTATTTTCAACCAACCTTTGCATGTCACACATTTCTCACTGTCTTTTTGTTTCCCTGTGCAAGTATGCCATTTTGGCCCACAGATCTCTCTTCATTTTATTTCGCCTTTGCAGTTAAAGCCTTGTCAATACGGGTTATTTTTTCCAAGTGTTGATTTTTTTTCTTTTACTATCCTTCCAAATGACATCAAAAATTTCAGTTTTACTCCTGTTCTTCTTTTCAAACATGTCTTGTCAATAAAGTGTCCTCAAGAGAGATGATTTTTCATCGATTGCCTGTCGAAAACTTCTTAGCATTGCTTAGTTTTCACAGGTCTCTGTCTTGTTCCCTTTAAGTTTTTGGTCAGACTCTGTTCCTGTTGGGTTTTGTATCAGCCCAGTTCTGTTGGTTTGCTCTCCCACTTAATATTTATAGAATTATATAGCATTTTACAGCACAGAAACAGGCCATTCAGCCCAACGGGTCTGTGCTGGTGCTTATGTTCCACAAGAGCTACCTCCCACTCACTTTCCTCTCAATCTATCAATATATATTACTGTTTCCCTCAAGTAATTATCTACTTCCCCTTAAACACATCTATGCTATTTTCCTGAGCCACTCCCAATGGTAGCAAGTTCCAAGTTCTCATCATTCTCTGAGTAAAGAAGTGATTTCTTGCTGACTATCTTATATTGATGGCCTCTAGTTTTGCTCTTCCCCACAAGTGAAAACATTCTCTTTACATCTACACAATCAAAACCTTTCACAATTTTAAAGACGTCTGTTAGGTCATCCTTCAGCCTTCTTTCCTAATATGAGACTTTGTTGTTATGTTCGGCCCATCAAGTTATGAACTGGCAGTTGGACAAGGCACTGATGGACTGGCAGCATTGGTGAAACTGCACCTTTGTTCAAGTTGATACATTCAATGGGGGAGCATTGAAGCAGTTGACAATAGCCACATCTGGAGATCTTTCTTTTTCAAAAGGGTTCACAATGGTGAGAATTTCTCTTGAATTCCTTTTTTGATTGATGAGTGACTATTGTATTTATTGCCCCTAGTCACGGATTTCACAATACACATTCAATGCTTCATTTCTCTCGACGCTTTTAAATTTTTTTTTCTTTTCTTTTGTTTCTTTTCATTCACTTATTATTCCTTTCTTCCCATTTAATTGGTCCAATTTATCTATTTTTTTCCCTATTTTCCTATTGATAGCGCATCCCTTGTGTTTACAGGATCCTACACTCCCAGTGCAGAGTCACCTTAGAAGGAAGTATGTGTCAGTGATAGCATTACAACATTGTCCTCCCACCATTTCTCCAACCCCCTTCTCTGGAGTACTGTTTACAGATCCAGGTACAGCACCTTAGAAAGGATATGTTGATCTTGGAAGGAGTGCAGCACAGATTCACTAGGACTCAACAGAGCTCCAAGGGTTAAATTACGAAACGAGATTACATAAACTAAGCTTGTATTTCCTGGAAAATAGAATGTTAAGGGATGATTTGATAGAGCTTTTTAAGATTTTGAAAGGAATTGATGGGGTAAATGGAGAGAAACTTAACCTGCCGGTGGGGGGAGTCTAGGACAAAGGGACACCAGCTTAAAATGAGAGCCAGGCCATTTCGGCAGCGAAGTTAGGAACTATTTCTTCAGGCAAAGGGTTATAAAAGTATGGAACTGTCTCCCATAAAAAGCAGTAGATGCTCACTCAATTAATAATTGATTCTAATTCTGAGATTTACAGATTTTTTTTCCTTGCTAAGGTTATGAAGCGATATGGGATTAGGATACAGATCAGCCATGATCTCATTGAATAGGCTCAAGGAGCTGAATGGTCTACTCCTGTTCCTATCTTCCTATGTTTACACCAGACTCCCTGTTACAAATGTGGGATCAGTGTTTATAGAGTAAAATCAGATTACTGCCTAAGTGCATAAACTCAATAGGAAATGCACTGCTAGTATACAGACCAGAGAAGGCAGTCTGTGCTGCCAGCCAGGACAGCAGTTGCTCTGTTCCACTTAGTCTGAGCACTAGGGCATGAGAGAGGGATAATCTTCTAGGATTCTCACTCCTGAGCATTATCTGATGACTTCAACTGAAAGTACATACATGCAAATTGAGAACAAAAACAGAATTACCTGGAAAAACTCAGCAGGTCTGGCAGCATCGGCTGAGCAGAACAAAGTTGACATTTCGAGTCCTCATGACCCTTCAACAGAACTGAGTAAAAATAGGAGAGGGATGAAATATAAGCTGGTTTAAGGTGGGGGTGTTGGGGGGCGGGGGGGAGAGAGAGAAGGGGGTGGGGATGGTTGTAGGGACAAGCAGGCAGTGATAGGAGCAGATAATCAAAAGATGTCACAGACAAAAGAACAAAGAGGTGTTGAATGTGCTAATTAAGAAAGGATGGCAGGACACACAAGGTACAGCTCTAGTGGGTGTAGGGTGAAATAAGAATAACAGGGCATAAAAGGTAAATATTTAAAAATAATGGAAATAGGTGGGAAAAGAAAAATCTACATAAATTATTGGAAAAAACAATAGGGAGGGGGAAGAAACGGAAAGGGGGTGGGGATGGGGGAGGGAGTTCAAGATCTAAAGTTGTTGAATTCAATATTCAGTCCGGAAGGCTGTAAAGTGCCTAGTCGGAAGATGAGGTGCTGTTCCTCCAGTTTGGGTTGAGCTTCACTGGAACAATACAGCAAGCCAAGGACAGACATGTGGGCAAGAGAGCAGGGTGGAGTATTAAAATGGCAAGCGACAGGGAGGTTTGGGTCATTCTTGTGGACATTCTTGTGAAAGTGTTCTGCAAAGCGGTCGCCCAGTTTGCGTTTGGTCTCTCCAATGTAGAGGAGACCGCAATGGGAGCAACGAATGCAGTAGACTAAGTTGGGGGAAATGCAAGTGAAATGCTGCTTCACTTGAAAGGAGTGTTTGGGCCCTTGGGCGGTGAGGAGAGAGGAAGTGAAGGGGCAGGTGTTGCATCTTTTGCATATGCGTGGGGGTTGAGGAGTAGGGGGTGATGGAGGAGTGGACCAGGGTGTCCCAGAGGGAACGATCCCTACAGAATGCCGCCGGGGGGATGAAGGGAAGATGTGTTTGGTGGTGGCATCATGCTGGAGTTGGCGGAAATGGCGGAGGATGATCCTTTGAATGCGGAGGCTGGTGGGGTGATAAGTGAGGACAAGGGGGACCCTATCATGTTTCTGGCAGGGAGGAGAAGGCATGAGGGCGGATGCACGGGAAATGGGCTGGACACGTTTGAGGGCCCTGTCAACGACCGTGGGTGGAAAACCTCAGGTAAGGAAGAAGGAGGACGTGTCAGAGGAACTGTTTTTGAAGGTAGCATCATCAGAACAGATGCAATGGAGGCGAAGGAACTGAGAGAATGGGATGGAGTCCTTACAGGAAGTGGGGTGTGAGGAGCTGTAGTCGAGGTAGCTATGGGAGTCGGTAGGCTTTTAATGGATATTGGTGGACAGTCTATCACCAGAAATTGAGACAGAGAGGTCAAGGAAGGGAAGGGAAGTGTCAGAGATGGACCATGTGAAAATGATGGAGGGGTGGAGATTGGAAGCAAAATTAATAAATTTTTCCAGGTCCAGATGTGAGCATGAAGCAGCACCGAAGTAATCATCGATGTACCGGAGAAAGAGTTGTGGGAGGGGCCCAGAGTAGGACTGGAACGAGGAATGTTCCACATACCCCATAAAGAGACAGGCATAGCTGGGGCTCATGCGGGTACCAATAGCTAAACCTTTTATTTGGAGGAAGTGAGAGGAGTTGAAGGAGAAATTGTTCAGTGTGAGAACAAGTTCAGCCAGATGGAGGAGTAGTGGTGGATGGGGATTGTTCAGGCCTCTGTTCAAGGAAGAAGCTAGGGGCCCTCAGACCATCCTGGTGGGGGATGGAGGTATAGAGGGATTGGACGTCCATGGTGAAGAGGAGGCGGTTGGGGCCAGGGAACTGGAAATTGTTGATGTGAGGTAAGGTGTCAGAGGAATCACTGATGTAGGTGGGAAGGGACTGGACAAGGGGAGAGAGAAGGGAGTCAAGATAACGAGAAATGAGTTCTGTGGGGCAGGAACAGGCTGACACAATCGGTCTGCCGGGACAGTCCTGTTTGTGGATTTTGGGTAGGAGGTAGAAGCGGGCCGTCCAAGATTGGGCGACTATCAGGTTGGAAGCTGTGGGAGGAAGATCTCCAGAGGAGATGAGGTCAGTGATAGTCTTGGAAACAATGGCTTGATGTTCAGTGGTGTGGTCATGGTCCAGGGAGAGGTAGAAGGAAGTGTCTGCGAGTTGACGCTCAGCCTCCGCGAGGTAGATTGAGAACAGGCTTAACTCTCATGCTCTCCATTGTTGAGCAGCCTGTCAACTAACAGCTGCTTGATCAACAGCTCATCAATCACCTTAAACATTCACTCCCTCCATCACCAACACACAGTGGCTGCAGTGTGTACCATCTACAAGATGCACTGCAGCAAGTCGCCAAGGCTCCTTTGACAGCACCTTCCAAACTTGCAACCTCTAAGGACAAGAGCAGCAGACACACGAGAACACCAGCGCCTGCAAGTTACCCTGCAAGTCACCCCCATCCCTTCCTGACTTGGAACTATTTCACCATTCCTTCACTGTCACTGAAACTCCCTCCCTAACAGTACTGTGGGTGTACCTACACATGTATTGCAGCAGTTTAAGAACACAGCTCTCCATCACTTTCTCAAGGGCAATTAGGGATGGGCATAAAGTACCAGAGGGCTGGCAGAACTATACTCCAAGAAGAATCAGCATTTCCACGAGGAAAAGGGAGAACATTCAAGGGAGGGAAATTCAGAGGATATGCAAGCACAACATATAATACTGATAGATGAGAGGCGTCCCACCAGATAGCTCACAGGGTGAGAATCCTACACCTCTCTTGACTGTAATTGTTTCTGGTGTGACAGAAAAAAAAAAGTGTTGCCATTGGTCACTTCCATGACCTGAATGCCTGAAGGACAAAGGGGTTCTGAGGCCAAGAGAACATATTAAAATTCACAGATTAACACCACCTTCTCATCAAATTTTGTTTCTTTGTAATGAGTATTCCGATTTGGCCATTAAATAGTGTTGGAACTTTGAAACATAAACAGATGACGCTGGAAATGCATATAAGATCTATCAATTTCTGAACAAAAGACAGCTTAGCACCTGTGGAAAATGTACATTCTAGCAGCTGTTAGCTACTATGTGTGTCAAGCTGTGGGTTTTACTTGATTGCATGGCTCCTCAGCTGGATTTTTTGTCTCTTTATTGAGTATGACCCTTTCTGGTTAAGCTTTTGGAGTGGACCCTCATTTATCTCGAGGAATACACATTTGCTTTTACATTCTTTAAACCAACATTTAAAAGGTAATGACCGGGAGAATTTTTATTGTGACACAGGAGGAGAACTTATATTGATTCTGCTGTAAAAATAGCCTCACAAAGCACATATTTTAAGCCTTCCAAAGATCTCTTTAAGAGACACAGGTCATGCAGTTCCATTCAGGGACAGTGAGTGGGTCCTCGGGGTGGAGGTTGAGTGGGGAAATATTGTGCGCTCCCCAAATCTAAAATGGCACCTGAGTCCTCCTTGCGTTTAGGTCCCTCGATCTTCATGTTTTAACTGGTTCCTGCCAGTTCCTTGTAGGAGTGTCAGTTGCCTAAATTGATGCCCATTCAGAAACAAATGGGAATTGGGCAGGAAGATGTGGACAGATGGCTCGTGTTTATTTCACTACTGGCCTTCCCACTGTAAAACTGTATTTAGACCATTGGCTTGGAGCAATGCTGTGCATTGAACGGCCAAAACGTGGAGTCATGTCTACAGTTCCTCATGTGGTGAGTTCTAAACTCCTGAACTCACTCTCAGTGATTTGAAGGAATTTGCTGTTTCACTCCCTTTTATGGACCTAATGTCGCAGCAACTGCACCATCAATTCATATTGCTTTGTTTTACAATTAGTCCTTTCCCCACAGATGAGTTTGGTTTCATACTAATTCAGCAAGAGATTAATTGAGGCCGGGTCGTCATTTAACTCTCTAATCATCTTTTGACTGTGTTACTTTTTAAAATCAATAATGTAATGTTGTGGGAAACAATCGTATTCTCAACAATTATACAACCAGGGAATTTCTTTTTTTTTTTTTGCAGGGAACTTCAAGCTTATTCCCGATGGATTCCCTTTCACATCAGTGGAAGAAATCATTAAGTCATTAGGAATTGAAAATCAGAACTCAGAAGCAATCTCCTTTCAGTCCCTCACAGATATCATCACAGACCATGCTGTTATTGGAAAGGGAGAGCCCATAACAGTCGTGTCAACTGAGTACCACGAGGGACAGATGTACGCAGATTGCATTGTTGATGGTGATTTTGAGCAGGTCCATGTTGCACTCCCATTTACGCTGAAAGGGGAGTTTTATGAATGTCAAGACGACAATCTATATACAGTTAAAGACATCATTGAGTCCAAAGTTCTGACAAAACGGAGAGTAAGGCTTGATGAAACGAAGGGCATCTGCATGCCCAAGCATTTTAATGGGGCACTGGTGCTGTCACCTGTATATGAGATTCAAGCGATTATGCACTGTAAGTGAACATGTTGCCAACACTTCTCGCTTCTTTCTGACCCCAACAGTGACAAAAACACTGTTCAACTGTATTGTGTGACTCAAGTGTAGAATTTTATTTACACCTTAAGTGTGAGAGAAGCAGGAGTGAGAGAAAAATGGACAGTTTTCATTACGTATTCTAAAGTGTTTGTGAGCCCTTGTGTCCAAAATACACTGCAAAGTAGTCAGTGTGGACTGGTATTGTTAATGAGACAACATTAAAGAGGTGGTCTTCCACTGCTTTCCAATGTGCAGTGTGCAACCCACCAGTCTTTTACTAAAGCTTATCTCATCAGCGCCTCTCACAAGTAAAGCATGCAAATCATTGCTCAGTTAGAACATTGGGGTATTTTTGGCTCAAGACAACAGTGTACAATGAACAACTATACATTACTCCTAATTTCCATTTCCATCGTCTTCAATGGAAAATTGAGAGAAATATATTTTCAGATGGCTGAATCAATGTCGCCTGTTTTTCACTGTCACCCAAAGTCAAAATGACACCTATGGCAACCCCTTTTGGACACCTGACATTAGGTTGCTTGAGACAATGCAGAAGAGGTTCACTCAGCCGCCACCATTAATGAGGAGCTTTAGTTATGAGGAGAGACTAGGAAACTGAGATTTTTTTTTATTTGAGGAAATCCAGGTTTTGAAGTGTCCAGAATTAATTAGAGGTTTTGATAAAGTATATTCAGAAAAGCTGCTTGTGTTGGAAACTAAAGAGCATAAATTTAAGATCATCACGACAAGGGCAAAGGGAGTATTGGGAGGTTATTTTTCTACATAAACTGCCCAACCAGAAATGGTGATGAAATGTAGGCCCTAAATTTGCAATCAGTAACAAAGCAAGGGCACTCGCCATTGACCTCACAGAAAGCTGCCCACAAAGATCTCATGATTTCTGTGGCTCGATTTTTCCCTTTGCGAAGGCAATTTAAATCTGGCTCCAAGTCAAGGGGTTCTCCAGGCATCCAAGCAAGTGATGTCAGCAAGAAGGGAAGCAGCCAATCACGTTGAACACAGCAAACCAGAAAGGTAAAAGCACTTAATATCCTTTACTTTTGAATTAAATTCTCTGATAGCAAAATAAATGATTAATTGAATTGAATTGAAGCTAAAATATAGATAAACTTTTAACAAAAGAAAAAATAAATATCTGTAATTTCTTATCATGGAGAAATTTGACATTCCATGAATTTAAAATTAGCATTTCAGGGGCAGTGAGAGTGTTTGGCAGTAATTATGATGTTAGTACACTGTTAAAAACCCAACTCTACTTCATTCAACAAGGTTTTTTTATAGTGAGACAAAGTGTAAAAGTGCATGTTTTCATCAATTCAGTTGATTTGCCATTGAATGCAATAGCACACCCTCTGGAGAAGTGTAGATCATTGACTGCAGCTCCTGGAATTCCACATTATTCTGCATGTGCGCGGACTCCAGAAGTTGCTGTCAGTTTCAGTGGAGTAATGAGGGCAAATAAGGAGGGTTTTGCTGTCATTACCACCATATAATCTGAGCCAATAGCTTTTGAAAGGGATGCGGATAAGTAGTTGAAAAATAAAGATTTAAGAGTATGGACAAAGGACAGAGGTTCAGGATTAAATGGCTTATTGATTCAGAGTGCTATCATTAGCCTGATGAGCTGAACAGCCTCCATCTTTGCAGAAAAAAATGCTGATTCTAAAATTTTGTTAAAGATCTCACAGAACTTGGAAGCCATATGCTCTGTGCATGTGCTTGAGTATATATGCACAGAGCTTTGCCCAATGCCAGTCCAAGTGGTGCTGAATGGCAATGCCATGCCTACCTACTGGGAACATGTCACTACTGGTGTTGGAATAAGATTGGTATGTGAAAACAGCATGAAAAAATGATAAGGAACATCATTAACCAGCAGTTTTCATGGAAAAATGGGCAGAAATGCAAAGGTAAAAATCTATAAGAATTTGACTTGTTCAGTCATCATGAACAAGCAACTGCAGAAAATTCTGGAAATAATTTTAAGAGATAAAAATCTCCAATTTGCATTTCTAGCTAGAAGTTGCTAAAGTTAGCTGCAGAAAAAGGAGAACAGAAATTAATGTTAGCCTGAGTGCAGCACAGTTTAAAAACAATTCATGGTAAAGGTGAGAAAGCTAGGGGAGGAAAAGGATGCGGTGGGACAAAGTATGTCAGCTCTTTCCAAGAACCAGCAAAGGCATGGTAGGCCAAATGGCCTCCTTCTGTGTCATAAGTTTCTATGGGCAGAATTTTCCAGTGGCGGGTGGGAAAATTGGGCGGCGGGGCAGGTAAACACGCATTGATCTTCCACTTTTTAGCTCATTATTTATGTATCTGTGAGGAGCTTGGCGAATCCTGTGGTGGGGCAGGCAGGAAGTCGCCTGCCCCACCATGACCTCATAGGGGTCAAAGGCCCTGGCGGCATTTTTAAATGGCACACTAACACACATTCACTCAATGCAGGCCAGGAGCTCCACACTACTCCTCCAGAGTCCTTCTACTGCAGAATCTGGTAAATGTGACCAACCACATTCCAGGCCAGATGAGGGTACTTCTAATGTTGCCTTTTGTTCACCTGTAGATAAGAGCACTGCTGGCGATACACCCATGGTCAGGCCAATGTTAGGTGCTGCAGTGGCCCATGTTCGCCAGCCTCTTGACCTTATAGAGGCCCCACTGCTTCTTGCTGCTCAGGCCATTGCTCCTCCTGGCCCTGTGCTAACCTGCGATGGGCCCTCCTTCTCCTCATCTAAATGAGAGCCATTACCAAGGCAGGATTGCCTGCAGCCTGCATCATCGATGCCTTAGTGAATGTGTGAATGAATTGAAGTGATACATTAAGTGGCCATGTCCTTTACAGGTTTCCCTCCATCTCAAAGCCAGTAGGCAAGTGCTAAGCCCTTCATCTAGCCTCCATCTAAACATGGCATCCCCACCCCACCCCTTCCAGGTAAAGAACATCCTGGAAAATCAGAGATGGGTGCTCCTCCCGTTCATACATGACTGCATATGGAGATATCGCTCTTTGACCAGGGTGATGACAGCCTTGTGCAAGACAATCCACATGGACACTTTTCTGCTTGTCTCCACTACCCTCTGTCAGGAAGATATAATAATTTTCATAATGTGGTTTGGTATTTATTGTAAAGTGGAGTAATAGTGGGGATCTACATCTATGTATTTGTATGTATTTCTGATATGTGAGACTTAATTGAATTAGAGACAGCTGATCTGAAGGCTTTGATGTTAGAAGAGAAGCTAGGCTTGAAAGGCTAAATTGGTAAACATGGGTGAAGTTTTAGAATGTGAGGTGTAAAGGGAACATTTGCATGTTTAGATAAACCAGACTATCTTGAATTGAAAGAGATGAGATGTTTCACCTAGCCAGAAGTTAAGAAACAGTGTGTTTATTTTTCCCCAAAGATTACTAGTAAAATTGGTACTATGATAGATTTTTATTATTAGAGAGGTAAAGTCCAAAAACAGTGAAACAATGGGAATATACATTCAAAGGGGAAAACATGTATAAAGAAGAGAAGGCTGTGTGCAAGGGAAGACATTCTAAGATCTAACAAGTGTGACAAAGTCGCCAGCCTCTGTGCCCAAACTGCTGTCCGCAAGAATTGAAGTTAAGAAAACTCACTTTGAATTCAATGGTTCAGGGTGTTGTGTTACTTTGCCTGGGTCTTTTAAAATCAATGTGTTTTTACTGTTGCATTAACAGAGTCGTAACTGGGAGTGAGATTAATTAGGGGAGCTAGGAGTTATCATAGTAGTAATTTGTAGAGTTATGTGTGTGTTTACAATTATTTCTTTTATTAATATATATTTAATTTGGTTTTGTAAAAACCCTCTAAGACTCAGTAAGTTTATTACTAATGAATTCAAGGCATGCATCTCGAAATAAATATACAAATTGCAAAACAGTTAAGGCAGTTGTTTCAAGTTCCCCTATGGGATTTGAGCAGCTCAGCATTTACCATCTATTGCACCATAACAAAATTGAGGGCTCTTTGCGGGATATATTTGAAATCCCTTGATTTGTTTGGAGTTGGTGAATCTTAAGGTTACGAGTACAAGAAGCACTTTGAATTCAGGGGTTGGTGTGAGGTATTTTTAAAGTGGTGAGACTGCAAAAAATGGCTGTATCCATGGCTAAAACTTTTTTGGAAGTAGAAGATATAATTCTGATCGAGTTACAAAAAGTATCTAAGGGCAAGTTAACAGGATAGGTGGATAAGTTGCAGTTGAGGTTACCTGTAGGGGCAAAGAAAGCAGTCATAGTTGAAGTAATAGCACAGCATTTGAAATTGGAAGTGATACCTCGCACTAGAGAGTCATTGATGGAGGTAGCGAGATGTCAGTTAGAAATGAAGAAGCTTGAATTTGAACAAGCAAAGAAACTGAGAAAACTTGAATTGGAGGCAAACAAAAAGGCAAAAAAATCAGAAATGAGAAAACAAACCAGATGCAACAGAAAAAGAAAGGGGGTATGCAGAAAGGCAGGAAAAAGAAAGCAAGCTGGAACAGGAATTTTAGGTAAGAGAAAAGGACGAAGAAAGAGGCAAGGGAAAGAGAGAAGGAACAAGAAAGGGAATACCAGCTTAAAAGGCTGGAAGTTTAAAAAGAGATCTCAGGGTCGTGGAAAGTCCTACTGATGAAAAAGCCTTTAACCTAAAACCCAGATGGGGAGATGTTTAAATTTGTACAAGCTCTTCCAAAGTTTGAGGACAGGGATGTTGAAGCATTCTTTATTTCATTTGAGAAGATAGCTAAACAGATGAAATGGCCACAGAAAACTGGACATTGTTGTTGGGTAGAACACATGAGGTTTATGCTTCACTGTCAGAAGAAATGTTGGTGAACTATGATGTGGTTAAAAAAAGGCTATTTTGAGAGCATATGAGTTGGTTCCTGAGGCATATAGGCAGAAATTTAAGAATATGAGAAAACAGTCTGGGCAAACTTATATTAAGCTTGAGAGAGTAAAACAAAGTAATTTTGACTGGTGGATATGGGCATTAAAGATAGAGACAGCATATGCAGCTCTTAGAAAAGTAATTCTTTTGGAAGAATTTAAAGATTCAATTGCTTTGGCAATGAGAACTCATGTGGAGGAACCAAGGGTTGAAATGGTAAGAAAAGCAGTAGAGATAGCTGATGATTGAGTTAGTTCATAGAGCTAAACCTTTTTTCCATCACCCTTTTAAATCAGAAAAAGATAGAAAGTGGGAAGGTGAAAGTAAGGTGGGTAGTCAGGGAAGAGAAGAAGTAGCTGGAAATTCCCAGCAAGTTTTTTCTCAGAATAAAAAGGAAGGTGTTGAGGGTAGAAGTGACACTCAAAAATTGAGGTGTTTTCATTGTATAAAGTTGACACACAAAGTCAATGTGTTGGAAATTGCAGGGAAAATCTGTTGGGATTATTTGGGATACAGAAAGGTTCTGGAAGTAAAAGTACTGGGAGGTTCTGAGGTTCAAGCACAGGAAAGACCAATAGTTTGTGTACAGGTAAAACAGGAAGAATCAGTGATAGGTAAAAAAGTGGGAATGTGTTCACAATTTACCCAAGAGAATCCTGAGAAGCAGGTTGCAGAAATGTTTAAAGATTTTGTATGTGAAAGGAAAGTCTTTCCATGTGTACAGATGCAGTAGGTAAAGATGTTAAAATTTTAAGAGACACAGGGGCTAGTCAATCCTTAATGTTGTGGGATAGGGACATTTGTTGTTCGGAGGGAGTATTGCAGGAACAGGTGATAATAAGTGGGGTTCATGGAGATGCTAAACCTATTCCATTGTGGAAGGTAAATTTAAATAGTAAATGGAAAATAGGTGAGGTGATTGTCAGAGTAATGAAAATCTTGCCCTTGCAGGGGTTCAATTTATTTTGGGTCATGATATGGCTGGGTCTCAGATGTGGGTGATGCCTATGGTGGTTCAGCAGCCTGTAGAAGTGTTTTCAACAGAAGTATTGCAGAGAGAGCATCCTGGATTGTTTCCAGATTGTGTGATAACGATGTCACAGGCTCATAAGTTGAAATAAGGAGGACAGGAAGTTCAAAGGCAGAGAGCAGGTGTGGATTTCCCTGTGCCTCCAACAAAATGAGAAGTGTTGAGGTTTCTCGGCCTGACTGGGTTTACCAGAAATTTGTACCAAATTTTAGCAGTGTGGTTGCTCCATTGACTGAACTATTAAAAAAAAAACAAGAAGTTTCAATGGACACAGGGGTGTCAGAAGGCATTTGACAGTTTGAAAACTGTATTAACTATGACTCCAGTTTTGGCAGTACCTAATTACGCCAAGCAATTTAAGTTGACCGTTGGCGCAAGTGATATAGGCATTGGGGCCGTATTGTTAAAGTAGACGACATTGGAATTGAGAAACCTATAGGGCATTTTTCACGGAAGTTGAATGTACAACAGGGAACATATTCAACGATCGAAAAGGAGACTTTGGGTTTGGTGCTGGCATTGCAGCATTTTGAAATTTACATTGCAAACAATACATCAGGAACATTTGTTTATAAGGGACGACAATCCTTTAAAGTTTCTGGGCAAATTTCAAAACAGAAGTGGAGTTTATTACTGCAACTATTTAATCTACAGGTTATACATGTCGGATTGTAGATGCATTGTCAAGAGTTTGAGGCTTAAAGGGAAAATTGGACATTTATAAACCTGGGACACTGAATTGGAATGATTTCTGTTGATACGAGGGATTTTTATATATATTATGTTAATGCATGCATCTGGTATTGTGTAAATATACATATAAGTACAGGAGGTGGTGTAAGATGGGTTAATAAAATGAAGCCATCTTTTTAAATTATGATGGTTCATTTATCAATAAGGAGGGGAATGTCAGGAAGATATAATAAATTTTCATAATGTTATTTGAATTTATTATAAAGTAGAATAATAGTGTGGTCTTTGTCTATGTGTGTGTGCGTGTGCATGTGAGAGAGAGTGAATTAGAGACAGTTGGTCTGAAGGCTTTGATGTAAGAAAAGAACCTTAAGGTTGGCGGGCAGGCAAAGAGCCCAGGCGGCCTTCGCATTTTTCATGGAACCTCATCCACGGGCGGGATGAGGTTTCATGAAGTGTTTAAAAATTGAATAAAATTTTTTTTTAAAAAGTCATGGACACGTCCCAGCTCATGTGACACTGTCACATGAGGGGACGTCTTCAAATTTTTTATTTCCTTTATTTATATGTTTAAAACTTAAACTAATCTCCCTGAGGCACCTCTGTGTTCTTTTGCACACATGCGTGAGAATCCTCCCCCTCCCACACAGGGAACGCTCAGTGCTCACAGGTATGCGTCATGCTGGGCGGGCCTTAATTGGCCTGCCCGCGTAAAATGGCAGCGTGGACCTGATTGTGGGCACCGATCAGGTTTGTGCCCACCCCCATACAACCGCCCCCCCCAACAGGGGGAAAATTTTTTCCCGTGAAACAATGGGAATTTACATTCAAAGATTAAAACATGTATAAAGGAGAGAAGGCTGTGTGCAAGGGAAGACATTCTAAGATCTAACAAGTGTGAAAAAGCCTCCAGCCTCTGTGCCCAAACTGCTGTCTGCAAGAATTGAAGTTAAGAAAACTCATTTTGAATTCGACTGTTCAGGGTATCGTGTTACTTTGCCTGGGTCTTTTAAAATCAATGTGTTTTTACTGTTGCATTAACAGAGGCATAACTGGGAGTGAGATTAATTAGAGGAGCTAGGAGTTATCATAGTAGTAATTTGTAGACTTATGTATGTGCTTAAAATTATTTCTTTTATTAATAAATGTTTAATTTAGTTTTGTAAAAACCCTCTAAGACTCAGTGAACTTATTACTATTGAACTCAAGCACGCGTTTTGAAATAAAAATACAAATAGCAAAACAGTTGTGGCAGTTGTTTCAAGTTCCCCTTTGGGATTTGAGCAGATTTGCATTTACCATTTGCTGTGCCATAACACCCTCAAAACTCTATAGAGATGCCATTGCCTTAGCAGCATAGCAAGGTTAATTGCCTGATCCCTTGTCAGCTATGACCATTCACCTGGGAGGCTGGAGACTTAGAGTTGCAAGTTGGTGCCCTTCACCAGCCATGTCCCTTGGAGGCATTCCACCTGCCTCCCTCCCTTCACCCGTCTCTGACTGCAGCTGATGGCAAATGGCACAGGAATGGCAGCTCTGCACCTTGCTGGGATCTCAATGTTATGAAACCCATGAGCCTGGAACAAACCTGCTGCAATGTACCCTTCACTATAGAACAACTGAGCATCTGACATCAAGTTGCCTCATAATTATTAAGGTGTTCCTTTAGTCAACCACATGTGTTGACTTTGAACTCCACCCATCTGAAAAGACCATCCTCCCACCTAGAGTGACTGACTGCGTGGTCAAGGTCAGTTTGGAAAAATGGTACCGTCACCTTTCAAACTTGCTCCACCGCCTTCTACCCTCACTCTGTCACCCACCAACTTCTGCCCATCACCAGAGACCTACCCTATATCACCATTCCTCTCCTCTCTGCCACCTTTGAACCTACCCAGCTAACCTAGGTCTATCATGATCCACCTCCACATGCCTTTCCTCTCATCAGAGATGACAACTGTTACTGTCCCCATGCCCACCTTGACCCTGCCCCCTCCCATTAGCCAACCCACCTGTTTTGTCCCACTCTGAGGCTCACCTGGTGAGATCTTCACCTACCAGACTCTCATCCTGGACCTGTCATCCTACCACATCCCACTTCCCCTGATTGTGACTGTTCCCTTCTATCACCAGTACCCTGAGTTAACTGTCAACACCACCGACCCTGCCCTCCAAAACACTCCCCTCCCACCTTCCCTGACACTATTCCCCCCCGCAACTTCCCCGGACATTATCGCCCCCCTTCCACAGATATAATCCCCTGCCTTTCCCAGACATTAACTCTCCCTTCCCCAGACACTCTCCACACTCCACCCACCCCACTCCACCGACGCCATTTCCCGGGCACTCTTCCCTGCCCTTTTCATTCCCCGGACATTATCCCCTCTTCCCCAGACATTTGCCCCCCTTTTCCTAGACACTCTCACCACTCTTCCCCGTAGGCCTGCCCTCCATGTCCAGCACAACACAAAAGTGCCATTGAAGCCCCAAAGGTTTTACAAGGGAGAGTTTCAAGGCTGATTCTCAATGCTAGAGGGTTGATTAGATATACTAAACTAGGATAGAGACATTAGGAGGAGATGCCTTATAAAAGTGTGTAACATAGTTAATGGTATAAGGAAAGTAAATAAGCTTCGGACCCATTAAAGAAGTATGGCAAGAAAGCATATTTTAGGATGGGAAATTTAGTATAGATGTCAGAAAGTGATTCTTTACTTATGAAGTAATCAACAGCTGGAGTTGGTTTCCAGGAAGACCAGGTCAACTATTTAAAGAAATAAAGGCATTTTCACAAACACTTTTGAATATAGAACAAGTTAATTTGTTTTTATTACAGTAACTGTAGGGCTTTGGTCCCTCCAATTTTCTCTCCTACTCTCCTCTGAAGGTACTGACTTATGCTAACAAAAATAAAAATACCTGGAGAATCTCAGCAGGTCTGGCAGCATCTGCAGAGAGGAACACAGTTAATGTTTTAAGTCCATATGACTCTTCAACAGAACTAAGTAAAAATAGGAAAAAATTAAAATCCAGCATCCGCAGTTTTTTGCTTTTATCTAAAGAAATAATGGGGTGTTTTCTTGGGGAAATGTGTTGATATTGTGGATGGATGAGGTCAAGTGCATTAAAGAGCCTTTTTATCTAAATCTGCCTTGCAAGAGGTATAAATGGAGAACGTAAGATAGGTACAGGCAAAGAAGGTAATTCAGGCACATCTCAGTTTGTTCATTCAGTAAGAACCTGGTCAAATATTCTATGTAACATATTGAGCTACTGGAAATAACAGAACAAGGAGTGGTAATGTTAGATGGATTTCTTGGAGTCTGTTTGATGAACTCCTATGGGTCAAGAAAACTGGTTGCAGGACATTTCCTTAAGAATTGAAATGGGTTGAATTGACTCGATGGCAAAGTGATTGTGAACGAATGGATCTCACAGTCCACACTATGCTTTCTTCTGTTTTGGGTTAGGGCACTAGCTTATCATTCTTTTAATCATTGCAAGTTTCTGCTGCAAAACCTTTTTAAGTGGCCGGTTACTCCTGTTATTTTAGCATTTCAGAAGTGTAATGAACACATCTTAATGCTAAAATCACTGCTATATTGGTGGCTAGTTACTTCAATACTTTCAATAGGTTTATTGTAGTTGGTTATGTTACTGGGCTTATAATCTATAGGTCGAGCCTAACAATTACCTATAAATTCAAATCCCATTAGGGCAGGTGGGGAACTCAAATTTAATTAAATAAAACCTAGAATAAAATGTTAGGATCAATAATGGTGGCCATGATAATATCGGGTTGCACTGAAAGCCCACCTAATTCATTAATGTCCTTCAGGGAAGGAAGCCTACTGTCCTTACCAGATTTGGTCTACATGTGATTCCAGTTGACTTTTAACTGTCCTCTGCCATTCAGTTGTGTTCAAGAAAGCAGTTCCCCATCATCACCTTCTCAAGGGCAATTAGGAATGGGGCAAGAAATATTGGCCTTGCTGGTGATGCTCACAATGTGTGAATGAATTGTAAAAATATACATTAATTACTTCCCATTAACTCTCTGTAAGAAGGCATTTTCACAAACACTTTTGAATATAGAACAAGTTAATTTGTTTTTATTACAGTAACTGTAGAGCTTTGGTCCCTCCAATTTTCTCTCCTACTCTCCTCTGAAGGTACTGACTTATGCTAAGATTCTTCCCAACAGGCACAAGGCTTTGAATGGTTAACGGACAAAGCAACAAAAATCGGGCAACAAATTGATTATTTTTGAATTTGTTTTAAGATATCAGCCTTGGTTCACTGTTAACACTCTCACTTCAGTCCAAGTTTGTGTTTTTGAACTCCAATCTGGATGATTCAAGCTGATAGTCTTGTCTGACATTTCAGTGCAGCACTGGTTGCTGAATTGTTGGAGGTGCTATTTTTCAGATGCAAACTCAGGCCCATGGAATTATTTGAAAAGCAGAAACGTTTTCACAGTGCACCAATGGCCAAAGTTTATTCCTTAATCATCATCCCTAAAGATCAGATAAATTGGACACTGCTATTTGTGATACTTTGCTGTACACAAATTGACTGCTGCGTTACATAATGTTATAACAACGATCTCACGTCAAAGTAATTCATTGGCTATAAATTATTCAATGGCATTACCATCGCTGAATCTCCCATCATCAACATGTTTGGGGTTAACATTGACCAGAATCTGAACTGGACCAGCCATATAAATACTGTAACTACAAAAGCAGGTCAGAGGCTGAAGGCAAGTAACTCACCTCTTGATTCCCAAAAAGTCTGTTCACCATCTGAAAAGAACATGTCAAGAGTGTGTTGAAGTACTTTCCACTTATTGGATGAGTGCAGTTCCAACAACACTTAAGAAGCTCAACACCATCCAGGACAAAGCAGCCCGCTTGATCAGCACTCCATCCACCACCTTCAATGTTCATTCCCTCCATCACTGGCAGCAGTGTGCACCATTGACATGATGCACTGCAGCAACTTGCCAAGGTCCATACGAACCTATGAATTAGGAGCAGGAGTATGCCCCTCAAGCCTGCTCCATCATTTAATAAGATCATGGCTGATCTAATTGTGGCTCAACTCCACATTCCTGCCTACCCCTGATAACCTTTGATTCCCTTGTTAGACAAGATCCATCTTCTTCTGCCTTTAAAATATTCAATGACCCAGCCTTCACTGCTGTCTGGGAAAGAAAAAGCGTTCCTTTGACAGCACCTTCTGAATCCATGACCTCTACCACCTTCTGAATCCATGACCTCTACCACTTAGAAGGACAAGACCAGCAGTTGCATGGGAACACCACCACCTGGAAGTGACCCTCCAAGCCACACCCAATCCTGACTTGGAACTATACGGCCATTCCTTCACTGTCCAAAATCCTGGAACTCCCTTCCTAACAGCACTGTGGGTGTACCTACACCACTTGGACTGCAGCAGTTTCAAGAGTGCCGTTCACCACCACCTTCTCAAGTGCAATTAAATATGGGCATCAAACGTTGACCTCGAGAGTGGTGCCCACATCCTAAGAATGAACTTTAAAAAATATTTTAGGTTATCCTGAGGATGTGAAAGGCATGATATAAATGCATGCTCTTTTCTTCATTTGGATGATATTATAAAAAGAAACAATGCCTAATCTAAATCAATACGGATGATCTAATTGTGGAACTAAATTGAGAATAATAGATTCTTACAATTATGGAAAGTATATTTTCTCATTTGATTATTTTATGCTGCATTTAAAGTTCATTGCTTTCTCGTTTTAACAGGAAAAGAGAAAAAAGGGTTTGCACATTGTTTTCCCTCCTCAATATTTTTCAGAATGTATCAGGATAGTTTTTAGTTTGTTTTGCTCTTAGGCTACTCAGCTTGTTATAACTCAATGCATACAATGAGGCTTCCCATTTGATTTATCATTCACCCTCTGGGCAGCACCTTTGAAGTAGATAGGCAGGATTTCAACATCACTGCATGTCCTTGCTGTTTGTCACTCTCGGAGGATAAAGATTATGCACATTCACATACACCAGCTTCCACTCCAGTCAGTCAATCAGGTGTCCTACTTACACAGTGGCAAAGGAACATAGGAATAGCACCTTCTAAACACTGAACTCTACCACCTAGAAGGACGAGGGCAGCAGATGCATGGGAACACTCCATTTAAAGATGGTGGTGCAGTGGTCATGTCACTGGGCTAGTCATCCAAAGGCCTAGGTTAATGCTCTGGGGACATGGGTTCAAATGGGATAGAGTTAATAAATATAGAATATAAAGTTAATCGCAGTAATGGTAAACATGACAACTATCATCGATTGTTGTAAAAACCCATCTGGTTCACTAATGTCCTTTAGGGAAGGAAATCTGCCATCCTTACCTGGTCTGACCTACATGTGACGCCAGACCCACAGCAATGTGGTTGACTCTTAACTGCCCTCTGAAATGGCCTAGCAAGCCACTCAGTTCAAGGGCAATTAGCG
This sequence comes from Carcharodon carcharias, assembly GCF_017639515.1. Classification (NCBI taxonomy): domain Eukaryota; kingdom Metazoa; phylum Chordata; class Chondrichthyes; order Lamniformes; family Lamnidae; genus Carcharodon; species Carcharodon carcharias. The sequence continues at coordinate 12,549,490 of NC_054485.1, forward strand.
ATGGGCAACAAATGCTGGCCTTGCCAGCAACGTACACATCCCACGAAAGGAGTAAAAAATCACCACCACCTCCAAGTCACACATTATCCTGGCTTGTAACTATATCCAGTAAGCCATTCAATCCCTTGTCGTTTGTTCCACCATTCAATTAGATCAGGGCTGATCATTATCTTAAACACATCTTTTGTTCCATAACCCTTCTGTAATGAGAACCAGAGTTGCAACATGAAGAAACATTGGGCTGCATATTGTGGGATTGGGGTATGGTGCGAATGGCTCGCCTCCTTGGAAGCAAAGTTGGCAGAAAGCCAACATGCTCCACGCCACCCTGCAGCCATAATGCGGTGGGGGGGGGGGGCTAAAGTGCCTGCCAGTAGGACTTCTGCCCCTCATTGGGGAGGAAGTCCCACTCTCTGGAGCTGCCAGCAGTCCCGGCAGCACCAAGGTGTCATTAGTGGGTGTTGCTGGGACTGCATCAAGACCCAAGGAGAAGGACAATGGGCCCCAGAGTTCAGGCAGCTTAAGAAGAGGGGCATGGGGTTAGGGGTTGGTGTCTTTTGAAGAATAGGTGGGTAGGAAGAAAGGGGGTGGTACTATCTTAGGGGGTGGGCTGCTCTCACAATGAGCAAAGGACAGCCCCAGAAGATAGTATCCCCCCACTTCCATCCCGCCCATTTAAAAACATTTTAACAAAACGGCCTGCCCACTCCTGCTCATTAACTAGCTCAATTGGCTCTTGATTATTTATTTTAATATGGTGGGCAGGCTGTAGATTTTGGCACCTACCCACCTTCTATGCATGGGGGTGAGCTCAGGGGTGGGCAGGAAGATGGTGGGGTCAGCACCTGCCCTATTTTATGTGCCCCCTCCCACTGAAAACACTCCCGGCTGGGGGGCACAAAAAATCCAGCCCATTGTTTTACACACCAAAGTTGTTGCAATCTGGAATGCGCTACCTGAAAGGGCGGTGGAAGCAGATTCAATAGTAGCTTTCAAAAGAAAACTGAATAAATACTTGAAGGGCAAAAAATCTACAAGGCTATGGGCTAAGTACAGGGGAAGTGGATAGCTCTTTCAAAGAGCCAGCACAAGCACAATGGACCAAATGGCCTCCTTCTGTGCATTCCATAATTCTATTACTCTAGTGCCATTGCCTAACAGAAGTTTTTACATTATAACTTTACAACAGATAACTTTTAGAGTAATACAAAATCAAAATACTGTAAATGCTGGAAACCTGAAATTAAATGCTGGAAATATTCAGCAGGGCAGGCAGCATCTGTGGAGAGAGAAACTGAGTTAACGTTTCAGGTTGATGACCTTTCATCTGAACTGAAAAATGTTAGCGATGTAACTGATTTTAAACAAATACAGAGGGAGGGAAAGGAGGAGGGATGAGAAGGAGAGAACAAAAGGGAAGATCTGTGATAAGGCAGAAACAGGTTGATTAAATGACAAAAAGGATCATGGTGCAAGGCAAAAGGAGATGATAACTGGGCATTTTTTCAGAGATTATTTGATAGAAAACGTTTCATGTTGTGAATAATGCTAGAGACATTTGACGTTTTATGCATAACATCTGGAAGCAGGCTTATTAAAATAGCTATCAAATTTTCCTGCAGACAGAAAAGAGGCAGTGAAAATACCCTCAACTCTGGAGGTTGACGTGAGGGATATAACGAAGGAACAGAAAGACATGACATTCATCCAACCATTGTCACTGTCTGATATTGTAAACCAGCCGCATGAGAAATTTCCAATGTTGGTCAAAATCCTGGATGCCCCAGAACAGCAGCCCCCCTTTAAGAGTGAGTGGTTTCACTCACTGAGGAAGGGCAGAGTTCTGAAAATTCACAAGAAGCAGTTGTTGAAGAAAGTCCTCGCCACATCCATGCTTAACAAGGTCAGCCGGCATTTCTTAATTTGCACAACCTACAAGGGAACTTTCAAAAGGCGGCCAAGGGAGTTCGCGACTGTGTTTGATCTCTGCAACGCCATCAGCCCAGAGGACCCTTTGAATGTTGTGGTTACAAAAGACTGCATGTGGAATGAAGATGGGTTGTCTTCTCTATGCGTGGGTGACCGCATAGTCACCATGTTTAGGACTACTATGCAAATGACCATTGATGGCGTACTTCAAAATACTGATGTGCTCATGTGCAGCAAGAGCCCAGAAAGTGAAGATGAGGATGAGGAAGAGGATGACTATGTGATGCTTCCTTTGTACCTGGAGGGACGATTTGTAGAAGAAGTCCATGACACCAAGAGATACAAAATCTTGGAAATATGTGATAAGTTCAAACTCCCTTTTCAAGTGAAAACCACATCAAGAGATCCTTCTTTACCAAACGATATTTTAACATCCTTCCCAGCAATCAAGCTGGAGGAGATAATCGAGGTGCCCAATTTGGTTGTCAGTTTCCTAGAGGGCCCTTCTGAGTGCTTCTCAATCCCAGTTGACTGGATGACCATGAGTGTCTGCCACCTGGAAGGTTGTCCCACAGAAGACCATAGCCTTAAAAATGCAGCCTCGGTGGAAGAGTTGACTGATTTCATGTACTATGATCTGCGGAAATTGTCTACTGCAACTCTGTGTCCTCCACCACGACCACCCAAAAGACAAAGCATATCTATTCTCTCACCAGACCCTACCCCAGTTGGACCCCTTTGTCGCTCTCCTTTTCCAGATTCTGAAAAGCAACAACCACCTTTACCCCCTAAGGTAAGAATTATCTGATGTCTTGAAAAGTATAATGTTCAGTTTTGGGCACTGCACCTCAGGAAGGATATCTTGGTCTTTGAAATAAGTGCAGTACAGATTCACTAGAAAGATACCAGAACTAAAAGGGTGTAATTATGAGGAGTGCTTTCCTAGACTAGAGTTTCATTCCCTGGAGATCTTTACTCACTTTAGATTTATTCAGAGTGAAACATTATAAGTATATATCTCTTAACTCAGCCACGGCACATTGTCAGTAGGTGGCTCTTTATATGTGCTCAAGTAACAATCCAATCAATGCCCTCAATTGACATACAATTAACAGTTGCAAAATATTGTCTAGCACAACTATATTTACCCCATTCTCAATTTTTTTTCCTTTGTTTCTGTTCATCTTTCTTCTTTCACTTATGTTTCACTATCTTCTTCGCCTCTCTTTTTGTCTCACCGTGCCTTCTTTCTTAACTCTCTTGCTCACTTCTTTTCCTCCTTCCTTTCATAGTCCACTGTTTCTACCTCTTTCTGCAACACTTTTTACCCTTCCTTCTGCAACATTTGTACTGCCATGGGAATATTGTGGAGATCAGAGAGAGAGAGAGAAAAAGAGAGAGTGTGCTGAGGGGCACAGGAGCAAACTGGTAGACAAAGGACACAGATATATATAGCCAGAAAAGTGTTGAAACAAAGAAATTGGTGTTGAAGACTTAAAACAATTGGTGGGGGTGAGGAGGGGAATGCTTGTGTTATTACAACCTGAGAGAATGGATTTGACATGACTTGAGTGCCTAGTCTTCCTAACTCTCGTTGGACAGATCTCGACTCCCGCTAGTAGAGATTGGCCCATTCAGTAAGATTCTGATTAAAGGTCCCTCAACTCTACCCCACCAATGTGCCTTACTTTCATTCTCAAAAGAGCTTGCTTGTTGCACCTTCTTAAAGTTCCATTTCTCTCCCTACCTCCCATGGCCAGAGTGTCATTGAAAATTTAACATAACTCAGGCAAATACTTGGATTCATCCTTGCTTTCAACTCCTCCCAGGGCCTCATCCCTCCCTACCTCTGTAAACTCCTCTAGCCCCACAACCCTCTGAGACATCTGCGCTCATCCAAATCTGGCCTCTTGAGAATTTCTGATTTTATTTTCTTCAATATTGAGGGTCATGCTTTCAGCTCCATAAACTTTGGAATTCCCTCCCTATACCGCTCTGCCTCTCCACGTCTTCCTCTTCCTTTAAGACATGCCTTAGAACCAAACTCTTTACCAAACATTCGGCAAACTTCTGAAAGATCCCTCAAGTGTCTTTGTATCTAATTTTGCTGTATAACACTCTTGTGAAGGGCATTGGAATGTTTTATTATATTAAATGTGCTATATAAATATATGTTATTGTCGTTGCTGTTGTTGTTGTTACCCATTGTCTATTCTGTGGATCATAGATTAATGCCAAAATAAGTGGTCACTACAATATAATAGAAATTAGAGGAAACAATATTGATTCTGAAAAATGATTAGAAATTCTGCAGACACTTTGAGTTGGCTTTTCACTATGGAGGCAAACAGCTCGAATCGACATTTTCCTACTTGGCTGAGCTGCTTGTTTATGAAGGGCCCCAGTTACACACAAACCTGGCTCTAGGGAGGCAGGGGTGGGAGGATGTTAGGTTCACCGACCCCAGACGCAGATCATAGGTGACCATGGAGGTGAGCAACTGCCAAGGGCCTGGTTAGAAGGCCCCCTTTGGTTCTCTGACACATTGCCCTAGTTGCATTAAAAGCGGTTAGGCCCTCTAGCCCTCACACACACCCACTCCCCATGCTACCTCCATGCCTATTCACCCAGGATGCATTATTTTCAGAACCAATGAGCCATATAATACGACTATCAAGAATATTGTGGATAAAGGGAGAGAGAAAAAAAAAGGGGAACAAGAACACCCATTCAGAAATCTGCTTCGAAAAAAACTGCTGTTCCTACAACCCTATAAAGTGTCAAACAGAGTTATTGTGGGATTAGTAACAGAAGCTTTAATCACTTCACACCTCAAACTTGTCCAAAAAAAATACAGGCATTGACAAAAGAGATCACAGAAAGAATAACTAATTATAACCTTGCATAGATATCAATCAAGCAAAGTAAACACTCCATTTCAGTCTGTCCAAACAGATACCTGCAGTTAGGAGACTTGGAGCTCAGTCAAACATTCATAATTAGCCCTGACTGACAACCAGATGTCCGGCCATCTTTCTCTGCTAATACAGTTCCCAGGTGGGTTCATTATGACTCGACCTAAACACTTGATTCACACACACAATTCACATACGCAATTAACACAATAGATTCACACGCTTGCCTCACACATTTTATTTGCATACTCAATTTGCACAATCGATTTGTGCACTTGATCCGCATGCTCAATTCACATACTCAGCCCACACATGACACAAGCACTCGACTCAAATGCTTGATTTGCACGCTTTTGATACAAACACTCAATTCTCACGTCCAATTCACCAGCCATTGAAAGCATTTGAAATGAAAATCAGATGGGCTCTATAAAGTGTGGCCCATCAGTTCCACGTGATCATCACCCTGGAGCAATGGCAACAATTTTTCCTATTATGCCTAGAAATGCTGCTGTGATAACATCATGCTGTAATATTGCAATGTACTCATTTTCAGGTGATTATTGCATGATCGGTCACTCAAGTAACTTGTGAATAAATTAGGCATTTTATTTAGGTCACCTGCAGTCTCAGATGGCACGATGGAGCCCTCACTCCTGTTCTGTGGTGATCCAGCTTTCTCATGGGTGGAAGATGTAGGATCTGATTAACTTCAGTCAAGTTAACCAAAAAGCATGTGGATATTTAACTTTTTGAACATGATAGAGCTACCTCATTACTGTTAAATATTTTTGAACCATAGTTGTGGACAATGAGGAAATAGGGCTTGTAGTTCAATAACAGTAAAAGTATCCATCACTATTAATCATTTTTCCATCTATTTTTGATTACCACAAATGCCATGTTCATTATGTTGTAAAGGTTTGAATCAGAACATTAATATTTTAATGGGAACGGCTTTGCTTCAATCACATATGAAATCTGAGACACCTTGTTAAGATTTGTGACACGTACACAGAGATCTGCCAAACCGGTTAGCTCGGCAGTGAAACTTAATAAAATCTAAAGAAGGTCACCACCCTGGGGCAATAAAACGTGTTCTTACATAGTTGGAGCAGCAGAGCAGCAACTTTCGTCTGCAGCCGGTTAGGAGTGCAACCCCATTTTGCAAACCCAGGTCAGGCGTGTCAGAGTGCTAGCACTTCCTTGACACCAGATGTCTGAAACAGAAAACATTTAATTTCCCAGCCCCAACACCTTTAACTTGAGGAGCTCATCATTTACACTACAAAAACATATCCCGGAGAAGAGAAAAGAAACCTGAAGTTGCATAGGCTTCAGAGAGGAGCTAGATTAACACCTGAGACCAAACCAATCATCACAGGGTTTGTAAATATTTTGTTGGAAAATTTATATCCAAATTTACCCATGGACTTGATCTTTTGAACACTTGATTGACGTCTCCCATAACTGCTTACTGTAGGCTTCCAAGCTAGAGTCACTGGGCCCCGAGAAATTTGCAAGGTGACCCTGAATCCACCTGTTATCAGATTCCTGTGTTCTTAGATTTATAAAAAAAACTTGCATTTATATACCGCCTTTCTCACCAGATATCCCAAAGTGCTTTACATCCAATTAAATACTTTTGAAATGTATTCATCTTGTAATGTAGGAAATGCGACAGCTATTTTGTGCAACAAACTCCCAGACAGCAAAGTGATAATGGCCAGATGATCTGATTTTGTGAAGTTGATTGAGGGGTAAATATTGTCCAGGATACAGAGTATAGCTCCCCCTCTCTTCTTTGAAAGAGTGCCAAAGGATCATTTGTGGCCAGCACCCGAGAAGGCAGATGAGACCTCAGGTTAACATCGCTTCCAAAAGCCAGCATCTCTGACAGTGAAGTACACCCTCAGCACTGCACTGGAGTGTTTTGTGCTCAGGTCCCAGAGTGGGGCTTGAACTCAGAATCTTCTGACTCAGTGAGCAGAATGCTACCAATTGAACCACAGTTGGCACATATGCTTATATCTTGTGTCACTGACCCTTGTATTAGCTTCCTTTGGGTAGCTGAAATTATCTTTCAGAATTTAGGATGGGGAAGCCCTCAGGTGTGTGTTAGGATTTCCAGAAGGCTCCCTGTGTGAACAACTATTCCTGTGTCACAGTCCTGCAATGCTTGTTGGTGTTGTTGCCAAGGGCAGTTGCTTAGAAAGCTCATGAGCTCCCCAGCTCTTTATGTGTTAGAACTGCAGCTGTGTTGAATGCAGAATTACATAGAATTAACAGCACCAAAACAGGCCATTCAGCCCAACTGGTCTTTGCTATTATTTATGCTCCAAACATACCTCATCATCTCACCCCATCAGCATATCATTCTTTCTCCCTCATGTAGCTATCTAGCTTCCCCTTAAAGGCATCTCTGCTATTTGCTTTCATTATGCATGTGGCAGCGGGTTCCACATTCTTAGCGCTCTCTGAAAACAGATGCTTCTCCTGAATGCTTTATTGGAATTATTCATGACATATATACATATATATATATATATATATATATATAGATAGAATGGTTATAGCACAGAAGGAGGCCATTTGGCCTGTCATGTCTGTGCTGGCCCAAAGGAGTAATTTACCTAGTGCCACTCCCCTGCCTTTTCCCCATAGACCTTCAAATTTTTTCCTTTTTGAATAATGATCCAATTCCCTTTTGAAAGCCTCAATTGAACCTGCCTCAACCACTCTCAGGAAGGGCATTCCAGATCCTAACCACTTACTGTGTGAAAAAGTATTCTCTCATTCCATTGCTTCTTGCGCCAAGTACCTTAAATCTGTGCCCTCTGTTTCTTAGGAACAATGGAGCAGGAGTAGGAATAGGCAATTCGGCCCATCGAGCCTGCTCCACCATTCAATTAGATCATGGCTGATCATCAACCTCAACACCACTTTCCTATGCTTAATCCATATCCTTTAATATCATTAGTATCCAGAAATCTATCAATTTCTGTCTTGAATATGCTCAATGACTGAGCTTCCACAATCCTCTGGGGTAGAGAATTCCAAAGATTCATCACCCGCTCAGTGAAGAAAATGGCCTGCCTCTTATTCTGAGTCTGTGCCCCTGGTTCTAGACTCACCAGCCAGGGGAAACATCCTATCCACATCTACCCTGTTGAACCCTGTAAGAATTTTGTAAGTTTCAATGAGATCACCTCTCATTCTTCGAAACTCTAAAGAATATAGACCCAGTCTACTCAGCCTCTCCTCATAAAACAATCCTGCCATCCCAGGGATAAGCCTGGTGAACCTCTGTTGCACTCCCTCCACGGCAAGTATATCCTTCCGTAGACATGGAGACCAAAACTGTAATTCATGAATAATAATATAATTTATGCTTTGACATAGGAGAAAACAACACCCATGGGCTAAGAAATTTGCTGGGGCTTTTGCTCCTGGACACCACCTGTGGTTTAACATACAGCTGTAGTCAACCAGGCAGCTGCTGTGACAGTGAATTAAATGAATCTATTAGTGGACAGGATGCATTGTGGCTGTGATACCTTCACATTTCAATAGCTCAATCGTTCCCACTGTCTAGTCCTATACATGAAAAGTGGCTAATTAGACAACATGCCACCTGGCTAGGGGCCCCCGACTATGAATAACAAATTCAACGATTCCTTCAGCATTCTTAACAACTTTAATGACTTTGTTAATGGCCTTAATGGGCCTTTGACAGTTCAGCGGGCACGCAGCAAACGCGGCTGCGCTCCCGCCGAACTGACAATCTAAAAGACGCGCGGTAATATCGGGATGCCCACCCAACGTCACTGCACATCATTTTACACGTTGGCGGGCAGGCCCCGCCCCCGCTCACCGACAGGAAAATTCTTCCCATTATATGCTATCTGCCACCTTCTTGTCCACTCACTTAACCTATCTGTAACCCTTTGTAGACTCTGTGTCTTCCTCACAGCTTACTTTCCCACATAACTTTGTGATAGCAGCAAACTTGGGCTTCATCCAAGTCATTAATATAGATTGTAAAAGCAGAAACCCCAATGCCAATTTTTGCCACTAGTAAAAGCCTGCCAACCTGAAAATGACCTGTTTATTCCTATTCTGTTTTCTGGACCTTCAACCAATCCTCTATCCACGTTGATATATTACCACCAAATCCATGAGCCGTTACTTTTTCAATAACTTTTCATGTGGCACCATATCAAATGCCTTCTGAAAATCCGAATATACTACATCCACTGATGATCTGAAATCTTCTTTTACATGATGAATATAATACAAATGTAAGGTGTTTATCAGTTATTCAGAACTGAATTGTACTTTGGGGAGCGTACAAAGTAAATGTTAAATTACAACTGATTGTGGCTGGCAATCATGATCACCTTCCCACCAGTTGCTTTTTAAAAAGAAAATCATCAATCTTCTCCCCTCTTGCTCTTTGATCTTAGGCTTTGATCTATAGGCCATCCCAATTAAACAACGGTTCCACTCTTTTGAGCCTAAATATGAAATTAATATAAAGCTAGTCAGTCATGGCTTTCTTTTCTCATTCATAGGACATGGGCATCTCTGGCAAGGCTAGCATTTATTGCCCATTCCTAATTGCCCTCGAAGTGGTGGTGATGGGCCACTTTCTTGAACACTACTGAGTGGTTTGCTAGGCTACTTTAGAAAAAGTCAGCCACATTGCTGTGGGTCTAGAGTCACTTACAGGCCAGATCAAGTAAAGACAGCAGATTTCTTTCCCTAAAGGACATTAGTGAGCCGGGTGGATTTTTATGACAATCCAATAGTTTCACGGCCCCCATTACTGTTACTAGGTTGTTATTCAAGATTTATTTAATTAACTGAATTTAAATTTTCCAGCTACCATAATGGGATTTTGATCCTATCCTGACCACATGTTCACAAATGTACCACACACCAGGGGGTCATTGGATAGTGATCAGGGATGGTATATTGTTAAACAAGATATCGCTGCATAGCCTTTACAAAGTCAATCCTTGCATTACAGTAGAAGACACTGATTTATATTTCTTTGCCAAATACATAACTTGCCATGTCAGGGAGGCAATGATATTAGAGGTTAATACACCCGTGTGGCACAGCAGTTCCGGTTAAATCTGGATTGCGAGGGATAGAATGTCAAAAGAACTCCTAAACCTAGTGTGGAAGGAACTGCTCTGAGCAAAGGTTGCCATAGTAACTGCTACTGAATAGAAAAGCATGACAAAATCAAAGTCATAAATCATCACATAATTCATACTCTTTGCCACTCATCAAACTCCAACTTAAAAAATCACAGGCTTATCACATTCATTATACTTACAAGGCCCATTATCTCCTCAATGTGTGATCAATCTCAAACCTTTTGTCAACTGCATTGGGCAAATGTCACAGTCTAACTATCAGGGACAGAGGACTGGCCATGCACTAATGCTTTCAATTAGCTCACTAAAACATTGACAGCAGGGAAATATCATTTGGGTTTACGGACTGACAGGTTCAATCAATGTAGTCTACATCAGGTTTGGTAAAGTTCGTGACAGTTGTTTAATTTTATTGGTCTTCCATATACCTATGCCAGCTCTGAACTTGTTAACATTTTACCAATTTTGTCAGAGAATTCTTGGAGAATTAAGAGGAGTCGGCCCAGGTGGACACCTTTAGATAAAAATCTAGGCTCACATTAATGGAAGGAAAAGATCAGGGACCCTGAAATATCTCAACACCAGCAATTTGCATTTTTATGGCATCTTTAGCAGACAAAAAAAAACAAAGCACTTCAAGGAGGTGTAATCAAAAAAACAAAGCCAAGCCGAGAAAGATGATACCAAGAGGGTGACTGAAAGGTTGATAAGTAGTTAGCTTAGGTCTTGAGGTGCAGTAACCACCACACCCCCCAACCCCCCCCCCCACCACCCCCCCAGCCCACCTCTGAGCCAGAAGTTCCACTCCAGGACTTGTTAGCCACAGGGTGTTCATGATGCAGTTAAAGAAGTTGAAAATCAGCCTTCCAATCCTTCCAAAACTTTCTCACTATTCTCCAAAAGGGGAGTAAAAAATGTTTTTGAAGATATGAAATAATCAACAGGTGAGTTTTAAGGCAGGTCAGAAAGGTGGAGAAGTATAGGGAGGGAATCCTAGAACATGAGACCTAGGTTGTTGTAGGCACGGCCATCAATGATGGGCAATTGGAGGGGTGAATGAACATCTCACTTTTCAAATATATAATACAAAGGCTCTAAGATTGTACAAGGGCATGCCTGGCCTCTCACTGTAATCTGGATATCTCCAATTTCCAAAGGGGTTCTGCTGAACTTCTGCTGGGGTTGTGGTGGAGACTTGAAGAACTTCAATAGAATATCAGGGCCAGATGTTTCAGCAATATCTTTCAGCTGCATGTTCCTCACTGTACCATTCAATCTTCTAATGCTGGATTATTCTTTCCCTCTTCCTCCAATGTGCCATCATTGGCCAATCTTTCTCTCAATTACACCTAGCTCACTGGAACTTCCCCTATTAAGTCCATGTGTGTTGCCACCAGCTTCCCTCCCTTCAAAAAGTCCTTTTGTTTTAACCTTGTTTCTTGTATGCTTTGACATATTGAAATCAGAATCAGACTTTTCAAGAAGACAATTAGCAATTGGAAAATCTCAAAGAAGCTAAGAAGTGGTCTAAAAGTCTCAAAGTATCTGAGACAGTTGGAGACAAAATGGCAAGTTAATATTCATCCATGAAGAGTGAAATAAAAGATTAGACCAGCTCTTAGATTTGCAATCTTTTCGTTATTTCGTTTAATCGAGTTGGTTGAGAAAATAGAAAAACATTATATTATTAAATTGTTCATTTGTTTTTAATAATGACTTAAAAAGAGAAAATGGGCAAGATTTTAAACAGGAGGGCAGATACAGGGCTTGGGAGGCCTGGAGTGGAGGATGCAGCAAACGACATGGAGGAGGCATCGATGATTACTTCGGTGCCGCTTCATGCTCTCGTCGGGACTTGGAAAAATTTATTAATTTTGCTTCCAATCTCCACCCTTCCATCATTTTCACGTGGTCCATCTCTGACACTTCCCTTCCCTTCCTTGACCTCTCTGTCTCAATCTCTGGGGATAGACTGTCCACCAATATCCATTACAAACCCACCGACTCCTACAGCTACCTCGACTACAGCTCCTCACACCCCGCTTCCTGTAAGGACTCCATCCCATTCTCTCAGTTCCTTCGCCTCCGTCGCATCTGTTCCGATGATGCTACATTCAAAAACAGTTCCTCTGACATGTCCTCCTTCTTCCTTAACCGAGGTTTTCCACCCACGGTCGTTGACAGGGCCCTCAACCGTGTCCGGCCCATCTCCCGCGCATCCGCCCTCACACCTTCTCCTCCCTCCCAGAAACATGATAGGGTCCCCCTTGTCCTCACTTATCACCCCACCAGCCTCCGCATTCAAAGGATCATCCTCCACCATTTCCGCCAACTCCAGCATGATGCCACCACCAAACACATCTTCCCTTCACCCCCCCTTATCGGCATTCCGTAGGGATCGCTCCCTCCGGGACACCCTGGTCCACTCCTCCATCACCCCCTACTCCTCAACCCCCTCCTTTGGCACCACCCCATGCCCACGCAAAAGATGCAACACCTGCCCCTTCACTTCCTCTCTCCTCGCCATCCAAGGGCCAAACACTCCTTTCAAGTGAAGCAGCATTTCACTTGCATTTCCCCCAACTTAGTCTACTGCATTCGTTGCTCCCAATGTGGTCTCCTCTACATTGGAGAGACCAAACGTAAACTGGGCGACCGCTTTGCAGAACACCTGCGGTCTGTCCGCAAGAATGACCCAAACCTCCCTGTCGCTTGCCATTTTAACACTCCACCCTGCTCTCTTGCCCACATGTCTGTCCTTAGCTTGCTGCACTGTTCCAGTGAAGCCCAACGCAAACTGGAGGAACAACACCTCATCTTCCGACTATGCACTTTACAGCCTTCCGGACTGAATATTGAATTCAACAACTTTAGGTCGTGAGCTCCCTCCCCCATCCCCAACCTCTTTCTGTTTCCCCCTTCCTTTTTTTTCCAATAAATTATATAGATTTTTCTTTTCCCACCTATTTCCATTATTTTTAAATATTTTAAAATCTTTTATGCTCTCCCCACCCCCAATAGAGCTATACCTTAAGCGCCCTACCATCCATTCTTAATTAGCACATTCGTTTAGATAATATCACCAACTTTAACACCTATGTATTCTTTTGTTCTATTGTTGTTGACATCTTTTGATGATCTGCTTCTATCACTGCTTGTTTGTCCCTATAACCACACACCCCCTCCACCTCTCTCTCTCTCTCTCTCCGCCCCCACACACACACCTTAAACCAGCTTATATTTCAACTCTTTCTTGGACTCGAACTCAAGTTCTGTCGAAGGGTCATGAGGACTCGAAACGTCAACTCTTTTCTTCTCCGCCGATGCTGCCAGACCTGCTGAGTTTTTCCAGGTAATTCTGTTTTTGTTATGGAGGAGGCAAGGCCTGGGCAACTTTAACAGAAAGACCACACTTGAATATTTGAAATTGGTGTCCTGCTTGAAGCTGGTGAGAATGATAATCAGGACTGGTGAGTGGGAGTGGGAGACATCACATGGACCTGAGGGAATGGACCTCAACATAAAGTAAATGCTCAGGTATTTGAAGAGGTGTTGGGGGGGAGGAGGAGGCGTGATCCCCAACCGATGCTGGTGTGGGGTGGAAGATAGGCCCAAGAATCTCCCCTGCTCCTCCTGAATTCTGACCAGAATAAAATCTATTGCTTGGGCTTGATTTCTTCTGGAAACACTACTGTATTGTGCCAGGTTTCCTTGACGGCAATGTTGTCTATGATCAAAAAGTTTTAACATGTGGGATTAGTGTGGTTTCTTACCCTCAGGAGTGTTTTGTACCAATTTAAATGATGCCAGCATCAAGCTTTTTGAATTTAGTAATAAAGATTATTTATTATCACATACTTGCCCCAGAGGATTAAATTGTGACTTCTCACACACAGACTAAGATTAGATACAGTTGAAGAAAAAAAAATGCAATGACAATTTAGAATTATTTCAGTCTCTTTCATAGCAGGCCTGTAGTTTCTTAGACAAATTGATGCTTTAGCTGGAGTGGAGGTCCTGTAAAAGCAGAGGATTTGCAGTAAGCTGCAAGGCTTCCTGTAGTTGAATTGCCAGGAGGTTGGCTGTCAGGTGGACATAAAGTTGGAACAGGTTGGGGGAGCTTCCTTCTCCCACTTTAAAGGTGTGCAGCCTTGGCTGCATAGTTATCTTGCAGCTGGTTCAATGGCATCTCTCAGAATAGCTTCCGCTGTTATTTTTAAAAGCAGCTAACAAACATGGCTGGCTACCCATGTGGCCTGTTACAAGTCCAAAGTCCTTTTCCAAATACGGTGGTGTTAGGCTGGAAAACATCTTCTGTTGTGGCTTTTCACCCCCCACCCCCCAAGAGTTTGAGACAGTTAAGTACTTTGTGTTTGGGGTGAGGAACCATCATAATACAGTGAAAGGTCGATGAGATCCATTTCATATTCATCTAGCACCCATTGAGTTTTGATGTCTTTCTGCTTCACCATGGATCATTGAGACAAGTCGGCTGGTATGTTATAGCCCTTTTTGTTGACAGTTCATCCTTAAGCAAAAGGATGTGTGAAATTCCCAAGTGGCTCTGGGCTATGATTGTTCATATCTAATTAGGCATTTGTTTGAGATTCAAGTCTGTCTGGAGCAGATACTGCCAAGAGTAACATGATATGTTGTAGCCAGCTTAAAAGCCATCTTTTTAGCCCACATTTACATATATAGCTTTAAAATCTGTAATATCTCCAAGTCTGTACTGGGCATGACAGCGCCCTCTCAATAATCATAATGTCATAACACCAATGATGTCATCAGGCCACAATTTTCAAATTCAAATAAGGCCCTTGCTCACCCACAGGAGACTTGGCTGACTTCAAAATCAGTGAAAAGAGACTCTTCCATTACAATCTGACAGCATAGGAACAGGCCATTCAGCCCAACAGTTCTGTGATGTTTATGCTTCACTGAAGCCTCTTCCCACTTTATTTCATTACACCATATTAAAATATCCCTAATTTATTTCTCCTTCCTGTACTTACCTAGCTTTCCTTTTAATGCATCAGTACTGTTTACCTCAACAACTACTTATGATAGAGAGCTGAAAGTTCTCACTATTCTCTGAATAAAAAAGCTTGTCCTAAATTCCTTTCTGGACTCATTAGCAACTATCTTAATTTTTATTTATGGCCCCTAATTTTGGACTACCTACCATACTCCCCACAACCAACAAGTGAAAGCCTCTTCTCTACCCTATCAAATCCTTTCATAGTTTTGAAGACCTCTATCAGATCACCTCACTGTCTTCTCTTTTCTAGAAGAGCCATTGCCTGTTCAGTCTTTCCTGATGGCTGTACCCTCCAAGTTCTAGTATCATCCTTATAAACCTTGAATTCTGTAACAATTTCAGTTCATGTAATATATAAGCTGAAGTAGATTCATATTCTATAAGCTCGTAATGCTTTTTAAAATCAGCCAAAAATTCAAATGCTCCTTTCCCTCTGGAAATTTAATTACACTTAGTACATGCAAAGAGAATCAAGGAAATATAACATCCATGCTGAGCTGCAGAGGCAAATTATCTGCAAAAATGAAGCTGATGATGAAATGGTTTAAATGCGGTCAACACAGTTGCCAAGTGGGACTGATATGGCCTCAGGTGCCTGCAAGAGATAATCTTAAGCCACCCTCCCCCATTCCTTGCGCCATTCTCATTGGGTGACAGAGAGTTAAAGTCAAATCCTATGTCAACTTTTAAGAATAGGTTAGTTAGCTGGTTGAAGTAGGGGAAAGGGGGATATGGGAGAAGGAGATAATATGGGATTGGCATTACAGCTGACATGAAGGATAAACACCAGTATGGACTGACTGGGCCCAATGGCCTGTTTTCATTGGTTATTTCTATGTAATTGGAGACTCTCATCAGGGCTTCAGGAAAAGGACCTGTCTTACCAGCCTGGTCATTTTTTTTAAGAGTAGTTTCTAGATTGGTGGACAAATGTATACCAGTTTGACATTGTATACTTGGACTATTGATGAAGATCAATGGCGAGATCCTGGAGGGTATGGGCCATTTTGGGAACCTCCCATCGACGAAGGCAGACATAGACAATGGAATTCATCACCACCGCCAATGTGCCCATCCAGACTTCAACCAATCGAGGAAAAGAGTATTTGAGGACAGATCTCAAACCTGAGATTAAAGTCATGGTTTAGCAAGCAGCAGCGATCCCTACGTTCCTATATGCTTTGGAGACTTGGACAACCTTCAGAAGCACTTCAAAGCATTGGAGAAGTACCACCCGTGGTGCCTTCACAAGATTCTCTGAATCCGGTGGCAAAAAAGGCAGTCCAACAGCAGTGTCCTCTCAAAAGTCAACACGCCCAGCATTGAAGTGCTAATCACTCAAACAGCTCCCTTGGGTAGGACATGTAGTTCCTACGCCTGACACCAGACACCTGAAGCATCAGCTCTATCCGGAACTCAGTCATGGCAGGAGACTCTTAGGAAGACAGCAGAAAAGCTTAGGGATGTCCTCAAAGCATCCCTGAAGATTTCAAAAATCCCCGCCAACTCATGGGACTCCAAGATTGTGGCAGGCCTAAATGGAGAAGGTTCATTCAGAAATGCACCAAACACATTAAGAGATTTTAAAACAAAAACAGAATTACCTGGAAAAACTCAGCAGGTCTGGCAGCATCGGCGGAGAAGAAAAGAGTTGACTTTTCAAGTCCTCATGACCCTTCGACAGAACAGTTTTTTACATCAAGAGATTTTGTTGAGGGCACACAAAATAAAGGTGTCGGAGAAAGTGCACAAACCTCCAAACAACTCATCTACCCAATCCTGAGCACCACCTGCCCTGCATGTGGCAGAATCTGCAGATCCCACAATGGACTTATCAGCCCTCTCAGAACCTGGCCTTCCCTACCTGTTAATGTCTATATGTTCCATTTGAGTTGAATGGCTTTTCCTTGAATAATTACCTTGTGATCTTCTACCGCATATCAAAAACATACTTATGTTCTGCTCTTTTTTTTTAAAGCTGTGTCTTTTGTTGTACTTTTACAGATTTACTTTTGTAGATTAAAACACAGGCTCCGTAAACCATACTATTCAGCTTCATTGCGCAAAATCAGTCTCCCACCGTGTGCTGCACTGAAGAATGCCTTGCATCTGACAGGGCAAAGCTATATTCTGATTTTGTCATTGCTCAATTGCTTGCTCAGTTAGGGCATTACAAACGATAACCCACTGTGATGACTAAAAGTCATTATAAGCTCCTTTCAGGAAGCATACATCTGCCAATAATTGTCTCCCCGCCATGTGTAAACTGAGGGAAGACAATTTAGTTTGATTGGCATTGAAAAACATAAGTATCAAACTTTTAAAAAATTTACATGAAAAGTGGCCGTTTTTCAGTGGCTTTGTGTTTTTCATTATAACACCCACAGCTATAACAATATTTGAGTCCTCTCAGAAGTCAACACACCCAGCAGAGGTGCTAATCACTCAAACAGCTCCAGTGGGAAGGGAAACAATTACTCAGTGTTAATTGTGCACTTAAGCAAAGGAAAGCTTTCATTTTGTGAATAAAGGCAAAATACTGCAGATGCTGAGAATCAGAAATGGAATGGAAAAACTCAGCAGGTCTGACAACATCTATAGAGCACGAGGGGTCCGTATGACTTCTTCAGATCTGAAGAGGAATCATACGGACTCAAAACGTTATCTCTGTCTCTTCCATTTTGTGAATTCTGACTGAAGTCTGAAAATAGCAAGGGCCCCAAGGTAAATAACAAGCCGAGGACCGGTAGGGTGTCTCTGTCTAATTTTTTTCTTCTGGCTGTCTGCCTTAATGTCTCTCATTGTCTTTAAAAGTTCCTCCAAACCTATCTCGTTGATCACTTCTTTAGTCACCTCCTCTAAATTTTCTGTCCCCAATGTTTAATTCCCTTCCTGTATCGTGCCTTGTAACTTTTTGCAAAAGACATAATAGATATGTAAATTGTTAATACTGGCATATAGAAAGCTTCTAAATCCCATTTACTGTTTTTTCTCTTTAATTGCTTTCTCAGTTGCTTGATCTTAATATAAATGGAGATAATGTCGATCTGTTATGCAATTAGACAAACAGACTGCAAATGAAGTTTAATATTGATAACATAAAATGCTGCACATACCTTAGAAAGGTGTATGAAGAACAGAATAAAATCAACACGGAGATTTGAAAAGGGTGCTGTGAATTTATTTAAAAAGCAGAAAATGCTGGAAATACTCAGCAGGTCTGGCAGCATCTGTGGAAAGTAGCAATTGGATATTTCCAGCATTTTCTGTTTTTATTTGACTTTCAATGTGCAGTATATTGCTTTTCTGTGAGAACTTATATTTGTTTTCAATATCCAAGCAATGTGGTGAAGCAATTAAAAAGCATCAACAAACAACTTGCAGATATGTCACATTTTATATCGCAAAGGTCCTCACATATAGAAATAGGCAGGGAATGGACAGTGAGACAATGTGGGAGAGATTAGGAGGGGAACCAAAAGTCTGTTCAGAAAGACGACCTTTAATTCCACATAGGGTTGCCAATGACCAAGACATAGAACACTGCACAGAAACTAAGAACCTTTGGAACTTGACACTGAGCACCAAGCATGGAGGACAGCTCAAATCAGCAAGTTATTGAAAACTTTTGTCCAGTATTGCTGTGAAGGAATTAAACTCATTTATTTTAAATCTGGGAACAAAGAAATATCAAAGAAAAACATTAATGCGTTTTTTGCTGGTATCACACCATGTAATGTTACTTTTCAAATTGATACCTTTTGAATTTTTCTATTTTTCATTGCTTCTTCCATGCTAATCTCAGTAACAACAGCTACAATTTGCATTTATATAGGATCTTTAACAGAATAGAATGTCCCAAAGGGCTCAAGTTTCCATTGTACATATCATTATTCTTCTCACACTTTGAATTTAATTATTAAGGAACAGGTGAACAAAATAATTAACAAATTGGTTTGATAATTACTTGTGTTTCCAGTTGTTAACACTTTACACAGTATTAACCTGCTGGCAGCAATGTCTCTCTAATTTTTTCTACCCATGTACGGAATAAGTTTTGTTATGTGCAATGACAGGAAGGTAATTTGCAAATGTGTGCCACCAGTAGAAACAAAAAATATACTATGTTTTTTAAAGTTACGATAGGTATGAAGAATACCACCCCCAGCCATTGACATGGTAACACGCTATTCACAAATTACCAGATTTACTGAATTCAGTTTTAAATTTACCATAGTGATATTTGAACTCACAACCTCTAAGTTTTATGTTCAGTACCATAACCACTGCACTACTGAACAGTTAATCATAGAATCATTGAATAAAACAGCATAGGAGGAGATTCAGCCCATCATGCCTATACCGACTCTTTGGAAGAGTCAATTAGTCTCACTTCCCTGCTCTTTCACCAGAGCCCTGCAAATTTTTCTTTTGCAAGCATATATCCAATTTCCTTTTGAAGGTGCTGCTACCATTTTCGTGGCTAAGATCAGCTACCTGATTCTATGTATAGAGAAACAAAGTATATTTGAGCCCTACCAGCCCATCAATTATAAATGACATTGGTCAGATCTTTGATTTCATTGCTCACCTGATGGGAGGTCTTGTGATGCAGTGGGTAGTGTTCCCTGTCTCTAAGTCAAAAGCTCTGGGTTTAGGTTCTACTCCAGGACTTGATGGCCATGGAAGGTGCGTGCATAATGTGGCCAAACCGATTCACTTTCAGCTTGTAAATTCTTCCAATACCTGACGTCAGGTGGTAAGAACGAGAGAGTCTCTTAGTCAGCCATTCTGTAGAATGCAACAGCAAACCATTGCAGTAGCTTACCTAACATAATCATGGACCAACATAAATCAAATGGAAGTCCATGGTTGCCAATGCCCTCTTAACACATGGTACCCGAAGAGAGAGAGGAACAAGTTGCTTTGTGTATTGAGTGTAATTCATGTTATTATAGGGGCAAGGGCTGATTCCAACATAAGGGGCAGAATTCTACAGACCCACCAAGGCAGGAGTGGGGCCGTAAAATGCGACAAGCTGATCGACTTCGGACTGTAAAATCCAGTTGGAGTAAAATTCCACCAAGCTCTTGTACTTCTGATGGGTACCTAGTCTTCTGACCAAGGAACTTACACAGGAAGATTTCTTCTTGCAGATCTCCTGGTTTATGTATAATGTCATATGGTGTCTTCAGCAGAACATTTAAATCATAACCAATTAAGATAATTATTATGGAAAATAACAATTACATTAGTCAGAATCTGAGGAGTTCTAGATAAACTCATAATCCTTTTTTTTATTCATTGGATATGGGTGTCACTATCTAGGTCAGCATATATTACCCATCCCCAATTGTCCCTGTTCAGAGGGCAGTTAAGAGTCAACCACATTTCTGTGGGTCTGGAGTCACATGTAGACCTATCGGCCATTTAGTGGTCATGATCAGACTTTTACTGAATTCAAATTTCACTAAATGCTATGGGGGGATTCAAACCTGGGTCCCCAGGGAGTTAACCTGAGTCTTCTGGAATACTTGTCCAGTGACAATACCACTATGCCACCACTACCCCCATGTTAAGGGATAGTCGATAGAGATGCAGTGGCAAACATTTAAGGGGATATTTCAGAATATCCAGAATAGATACATTCCAACTATTAAGAAAAAGTCCGAGGGATGGACACAGCATCCGCGGTTGACTAGAAACGTTAAAGATAGTATCACACTTAAAGAAAAAGTATATAATTGTGATAGGTGGAAGGCCAAAAGATTGGACAGAATACAAGGGACAGCAAAGGATGACTAATAGATTAATAAGGAGGGAAAAATTAGAGTACAAGAAACAGCTAGCCGGAAATATAAAACCAGATAGTAAGTGTTTCTACAAACGTTTTTAAAAGAAACGAGTTAGCAAAGTGAACTTTGGCCCTAAAGAAAGTGAGTATGGAGAATTGATCATGGAAAACAAGGAAATAGCAGATGAACTGAACAGGTATTTTGCATCAACCTTCACTATAGAGAATACAAGTAACATCCCAGAAGCAGCTATAAATCAGGAAATGGAAGATAGGGAGGAACTCAGGAAAATTACAATCACCAGAGAAGTGGTAATGCATAAACTGTTGGAGCTGCGGGTTGACAAGTGCCCGGGTCCTGATGGACTTCATCCTAGGGTCTTAAAAGAAGTGGCCAGTGAGATAGTTGATGCATTGGTTTCATTTTCCAAAATTCCCTAGATTGGGGAAGGTCCTATTAGATTGGAATATAGCAAATGTAACTCTATAATTCAAAAAGGGAGGGAAACAGAAAGCAGGAAACTTCAGGCCAGTTAGCTTACCATCTGTCATAGGGGAAATGTTAGAAGCTATTATTAAAGAAGCTTTGGCAGGGCACTTGGATAAGACCAAAGTAATCAAGCAGAGTCAACATGGTTTTGTAAAAGGGAAATCATGTTTAACCAACTTATTGGAGTTCTTTGAGGAAATAACATGGGCTTGGATAAAGGTGGATGTATTGTACTTACATTTCCAGAAGGCATTTGATATAGTGCCACATCAAAAGTTATTGCAGAAAATAAAGGCGCATGGTGTAGATGGAAACATATTGGCATGGGTGGAAGCTTGGCTGGCTGACAGGAAGCAGAGAGTAGGTATAAATGGGTCTTTTTCAGATTGGCAAGATGTAATGAGTGGTGTGCCACAGGGATCAGTGCTGGAACTGCAACTGTTTACAATTTATATAAATTACTTGGATGAAGGGGCTGAAGGGACGGTTGTTAAATATGCTGACAACACAAAGATAGGTAGGAAAGTAAATTGTGAAGAGGGCAAAAGGATGCTACAAAGGGACATAGATTAATTGAGTGGGCAAAGATCTGGCAAATGGGGTATAATGTGGGAAAATATGAAATTGTCCATTTTGACAGGAAGAATACAAGAGAAGCATATCAGCTAAATGGTGAGAGATTGCAGAGCTCTGAGATGCAGAGGGATCTGGGTGTCCTAGTGCATGAATCACAAAATACTAGTAAGCAGGTACAGCAAGTAATAGAATGTTATAATTTATTCCAAGGGGAATTGAACACAAAAGTAGGGAGGTCATGCTTCAGTTATGCAAAGCTCTAGTCAGACCATATCTGGAGTACTGTGTACAGTATTGGTCACCTTATTTAAGGAAGGATCTAAATGCATAGGAAGCAATTTAGAGAAGGTTTATCAGACTAATACCTGGAATGGGCAGGTTCTCTTATGAGGAAAGGTTGGACATGCTAGGCTTGTATCCACTGGAGTTTAGAAGAATAAGAAGTGATTTGATTGAAACATATAAGATCCTGAGAGGTCTTGACAGGGTGGACGTGGAGAGGATGTTTCCTCCTGTGGGAGAATCTAGAACTAAGGGTCACTGTATAAAAATAAGGGATCATCCATTTAAAATGGAGATGAGGCGAAATTTTTTTCTCTCAGAAGGTTGTGAGTTTTTAGAACTCACTTCCTGAAAAGATGGTGGAAGCTGAGTCTTTGAATATTTTTATGGCAGAGGTGGATAGATTCTTGGTAAGCAAGGGGGTGATAGCTTATTGGGAGTAGGTGGGATGCAGATTTGAGGTTACTCAAATTTAAGGGGAGGTGATGGTGTAGTGGTATTGTCACTGGACTAGTAATCTAGAGACCCAGAGTAATGCTATAGGGACCTGGGTTCAAATCTCACCATGGCAGATGGTGAAATAAAATAAAAATCTGGAATTAAACCATTGTCAATTGTTGTAAAAACAACACTAATGCCCTTTAGAGAAGGAAATCTGCTGGTCTGGCCTGCAAGTGATTCCAGACCCACAGCAATGTGGTTAACTCTTAGAATGGGTAATAAATGACACCTGCATCTTATAAACAAATTTTTTTAAAAACTATCAGATCAGCCATGATCTTATTAAATGGCTGAAGCCTGCTCCTTGCTCATATGTTTGTATGGCGCTATCAGATTCACTTGACACTACAAAGACTGTGTTTCACCTTCAGATGACATTCAATTTCATTTTAATTTTAATAGACTTTAACTGAAAAGTTTATATGAAGTGCATATTGTCTGAATCTTTAAACATTCACTTAAGCAGAATATACTTCTTAGTGTCAAATGCACTATGTCAGTCTTGTTATGTTATCCTGAGTAGTGTCAGAGTCAAGCATTTTGTTGATACCAGCTTTCAAAACAAACTGATTATGCAGTCACTTCACAGAGAATAATATTGAATATTTGGTTGTTAAACATATGGCAAAGATTAAAGAATTTCATGCTGGACTGGATCCAGTTGACGTGGTCCATGTAGGTACCAATGACATAGGCAGGACAAGGAAGGAGGTTCTCATAGTCAGAATGAGAAGCTAGGTACCAAATTAAGAACTCAAAAGGTAATAATCTCTATTATTGCCTGAGCCACTTGCAGATTGGCAAAGGGCAAATAAGATGAGAGATGAACGAGTGGCTCAAAGACTGGTGTGGGAGAAGAGGGTTCCGGTTTGTGGGGCACTGGAACGAGTACTGGGGAAAGGAGTGGGGGGGGGGGGGGGGGGGTTGGGGGGGTGTGTGTGTGTGTGTGGGGGTGGTGGTCTGGTCCATTTATCAAGGATAGCATTTGTGTCAGGAGATCAGGGCTCAGGAGATCAGGATGTAGAATCAGTTTGGGTGGAGATGAAGAATAATAGATTGATACCTGGAATGAGCGGATTGTTTTATGAGGAAAGGTTAGACAGTCTGGGCTCGTTTCCACTGGAGTTTAGAAGAGTAAGTGGTGACTTGATTGAAGTATGTTATTGACAAGGTGGGCATGGGAAGGATGTTTCCTCTTGTGGGTGAGTCCAGAACTAGAGGGCACTGTTATAAGATTAGGGTTTGCCCTTTTTTAGGACAGAGATGAGGAGAAAATTGTTCTCTGAAAGTCGTGCATCTTTGGAATTCTCTGCTTCCGAAGGCAGTAGAGGTGGGGTCATTGAATATTTTTAAGGTGGAGGTAGATAGATTCTTGTTAAGCAAGGGAATCAAAGGTTATCAGGGTAGATGCGAATGTGGAATTTGAAACACAAACAGATCAGCCATGATCTTAATGAATAGTGGGGCAGGCTCGAGGGGCCGAATGGCCTATTTCTGCTCCTATTTCGTATGTTTGTATTTTCTATCTGGGGACAGGAAACAGAGACCAGGGCTGTTTCCAGGCCCTGAACCTGCCCGCAAGGGGAATCTTTGGGATTTTCACTGGGTGCCTTCCTAATTGGCATGGAGACAGGTTCACCGTCCAGTTAAAGATGGTGGGTGGACTCTTGAAACTGGAGGGCCGATCAGAAGTCTTGCAGCTTGAAAGAAGCAGCAAGCTTTTCAATTAAAGTCTACGCTGCATTACAATTAAATCAGATTTGTTTTGAATGTCATCTGAAGGTGAAACAGTCTTTGTAGCATCGTGACTGACGGTTCTATACAAGGATTATGAGTTTATCTTGCCTTATGATGGGGCCTCTTCAGATTCTGACTAATGTAATTCTATCTTTCATAGTAATTATCTTAATTGGTTATGATTTAAATGTTCTATTGCTTTCTGATGGTTCAAAGGATAAGCACACCATATGGCATTATATTAATTCACACAAAATGGAAATGCCCTCTCTCCAACATTTTTAAATCCAGACTGTTAATTTCATCATCAATTGGAGCTCTCTCATTAATGGGGGGAGGCAATGGCGTAGTGATTTTGTTGCTGGTCTAGTAATCCAGAGACCCAGGGTCAAAACCCACCATGGCAGTTGGTGTAATAAAAATCTGGAATTAAAAATCTAATGATGACCATTAATCAATTGTTGTAAAAATCCATCTTTAGGGAAGGAAATCTGCAATCCTTGTCTACATGTGACTCTTATATGCCCTCTGAACAAGGGCAATTAGGGATGGGCATTAAATGCTGGCCTAGCCAGTGACACCCACATCCAATGAATAAAAAAACACCATTTTGAATCCACCAAAAAGGATGTCAGAAGCCCTGAAATTACACTGCACAAGTGCTAACTTAATCGTGTAAAATTAATTTCTAAGTTAAAACAGCATTCATATACACACACACTAAAATATTTGTAGTCTAATGATTCATACAACATATTTCAGGGTCAAGATATACAGTATGTATATATATATAATGTATAATATACACTATATAATAAATAGTTATATATAATATATATAGTTGTGACCACAGCAGATGTAGAGGGTGCCTTGGCTTACTGGCCATACCCTTTTTTTTGTATTCTGAAAATGAGAAGAAAACATACTGATCTCAGCAGCAATAAGTCCAGTAACACCTTTGGGATTTTAAAAATTAAAAGTAAAAAAATTATTAAGAATAAAAGAAAACTTAGACACACAAGATTACAGTTGCACAATTAAAATTAGTCTTACAAAACATTCCCCCAAAATGACACTCTGCTTGATCAGAACCACAAGTAAACACCTTCCAGGCAACATTCCCTTATAGATGTTTAACTACAAAAATCCAGTAATATTACCCAAGGCAAACTTCTGTAGCTTTAGTAGAGGTATACCACATGACCTCTTAAACTCCCACTCTGCTGTGGAAATCCAAAACTTCAAAGCAACACCGCTCTTTGCAGCCCAAGACTTTTCTGGCTTGACTGGATGGCTGATTCAAACTGCATCTTCTCCCAGCTTAGAGCTGTTTCCAGGAGATCTTCCTCACACAGCCAATAGCCCAGAGCTACAGCCAATAGCTACATCTCAACAGCTACCAGCTTTCCACAGTAACTCTAAGATACCTTTCCCCGCCTTTCATCTCAGGTTCCATTATTCTCACACCTCTTTGAAACTCAAATCCTTCCAAACATCAAATCTTTCATGCTTCTATTTTGTCTCTGCTTTCGGGTCAATAAAATGTAATATACCATCTCCTGTTTACCTATGGGACTCCTGCAAGATGCAAACATGTTTCTTATCACTTCTGACTTCCCTTTGATATTCAAACGAACTCTCAAATTATCAAAAAATGCAAATATTAGATTCAAATTATTAATTACAAATGCACAAACCTAACACCTCTATCCTTTCATGTCTCAAACCTCCCAGACAACCTGTCTCCTAGTAACTTTTCTCCAGCTTAACCAAATAATTTACACACACGCAAACTTCTTCACCAAGTAGCACAATATCCCCCCAAAAATATTTGAAAATAACATCCATTCTCAGGAATTGCCATATGCATTATACAGATAGTGACTGTGCCACCTCCTCCATATATAAGTTGCCTATTGCTATCAGATGATTATAATAACTCTTTCTTATGTAGGGGATGGTGTTTAAAGCCAGCAACTACACTGTTACAGGCAACTGTTTACATACAGGGCTTATGTAGGTGGTTTCAATGTTACTTGCTGACATTAAGTGTGAACAAAAATTGTGACAACAGGAAGTTTTATAGGAAAGAGGCTCATGCAACAATTTAAAAAAAAATTTGGATGCTCACCCCTTAAACCTAGCATGTTGGTTCTGAGCAGCCTTGATGTGTGTCTACATGTGTGTAGGCAGAAAAAATCTCAATTTTTAATGAGTAATCATTCTAATTTAGAACCCTCATGTATGGGCATTATGATAACATGTATTAGCAATGCAACCATGTGAGATGAATGATGATGTAACACTAGGTATTAATGTTTCATCACATGGAGCTCGAGATGATATAAATTAAATTATAAATATTGGTTATAACCTACAAGCTAAAACAACATTACAATGCCTCCAGCACACCATCAACAGGAGTCACAAAAAGGTGAAAACTGGCATATCATAATAGTAATTTCCACTGAAGGGTCCTTAGGCCTGAGACATTGACTGACTGATTTGTGTTTCTCTATGGATGCTGCCCAAGCTGAAACTGTAAAGCTTTTATCTGTATTTGTATCATAGCAGTCATTCTGAATTAGCTGCATCTGATTCTAAACAAAGGAAATATAGTACTTTAGCACTGAATCAACTGGTGGGCGAAACTGATATTTATAGGGAGGGAGTTGGTGGTGGTGGAGGCGGGGGGGGGGTGGTGTGTGTGTGTGTGTGTGTGTGTGTGGTGCTGGGCCTTTTGGCAGGAAAGGCTTGATGTGTGGGTAATGCGGAGGTCCTGCTGAATTTAATGGCATTTCTTTATCCACTTCCTGCCAGCAGCTGATTGGATTGAGAGGGGAGGCATGTATTGGAAAGCCAGAGTTAGGGAGCAGAGAAGGGAGGTGATGATGGGATGGGGTGGGAGGCGGGGGAGGGTAATATTGGAGGCCAATGAGGGGTTAAACGTGGAGGCAACCCAGAGGTCAAGGTGAGACATTGTGGAGGCTGGGGAATGGTTGGCTGGTCACAGGGATGGAAGCAGGTTAAGCTGGGGGAGTGGAGAGGAAGCACTCTTGTTCCTCCTGACAAATGGTGCTATAAAGCCAGTTACCTGCTGGATCTTGCCTTACCTGCCTCCAAAACCCTAGAAACACAGCCTGCAGATATTAAAACTGCAAGTCTATAAAATATGAGGCCTACAGACTCATTAGCATATTTAAATTATTTACCCTGTCATTGTTAAAACCACAAGTTTTTTTTAAAATTCATTCACAGGATGTGGACTTCACTGGCTAGGCCAGCATTTATTGCCCATCCCTAGTTGCCCTTGAGAAGGTGGTGGTGAGCTGCCTTCTTGAGCCGCTGCAGTCCATAAGGTGTGGGTACACCCACCGTGCTGTTAGGAAGGGAGATCTAGGATTTTGACCCAGCGACAGTGAAGGAACGGTGATATATTTCCAAGTCAGGATGGTGAGTGACTTGGAGGGGAACTTCCAGGTGGGGGTGTTCCCATCTATCTGCTGCCCTTGTCCTTCTAGACGGTAATGGTTGTGGGTTGGTGAATTCCTGTGGGTGCATTGGAGCGGGGTTGGGTGGAAATTTTAACTCACCCCACACCCATTCTGGGGCATTCAAATCCTTTGTGTGGAACACCACTTGGTGGTGTGACATTCAATACCTTTTTTTAAAATCAATGAACTTAGATTGGTATAGGAGTTTCCATGGTGTTACATTATATACAGATTGGTACAGAATAGTTTACAAGAAAGAAACAAATTACAATATTTGAGGCAAATATGTTTATTTAACAATAATCTTAATTTCTCTGATTTAGCACTCTCCACATTGGGATACATTATTAGTAACTTGAAACACAAGTGGCAAGTGTAGCAAACTTGGGAGGAAAGAGGTCACTTTGGACCGATATCAACTGACCCAGAAATGAAAGCTCAATTCTGGAAAAATTTGCGATTGAGAGATTGATTGCTATGGTATTACCATTGTATCATGCAACTACTGGGATGGTAGAAGAACTACTAGATGGAGTTTTGCCTCTGTTCGACTAGAAATCCCTATTCCCAGTTACGTGGAAAATATAAATGTATTGTACTGAAGGATCATGTTTCACTAACAAGCAAAGGTTGAATTTTTCCTTTCAATTCGCAGTAGACAATCTAGTCTGGTTTCACTCCCATGTGTGAAATTTGACTAAGTTATTGAGACACATTAGTAAATAGTTAATGAAGCAATGCAGTCTGATTTCTGCTGGTTGCTGGTTGATCTCTGCATTCCAACAATATAATTCTGATCTTAAACACTGTGCTTCAATTATTTAAGGACCCTTATGTCTACTCTGAGGTGGCCATATTGTAGGACGCTAAGCTTTATTTTAAGGTAAATGTCCTTCAACCAAAGATCTAATTTGCTAGTTGATTAAGTAATAGAAACATTATGACAAAAAGCAAGAAGAATGTTACAGCAATATCTTGCTTTTATATAGTGCCATTCATGTGGAATAATGTCTCAAGTCACTTCACAGAGGCAAGAGAGAAATTATCACTGAACCATAGGAGAGGCACCCAAAAGCTTGGTCAAAGAGATGGCTTTAAAGCGGGTCTTAAAGCAGGAAAGGGAGTGGAGAAGTAGAAGCCTTTTAGGAAGAGAATTCCCCCAAAAGAAAAGTGTATCGATATGTAAGGGAAAGTTGGCCTGAGATATCCCACCCTGAAGTCTAAATTGGAAGGGACAGAGAACAGAATGGAAATTAAAGTATTAAATAAAAGGACCAAAAAGTAACTTGATAAAGCAGTTACAATCTTCAAGTGTAGGTCTGAAAAGTTAAAGAAAAAGCAGAAGGATACTTCAGATTGTAATAGTTGCTTATCACTTTATTAAAAGTTGCCACTGAGATCCGAATGGGTACATCCACATTATTAAATCATAGAATGCAGAAACTGCCAAATTTGAACCCAGCCTGTGTTGAGAGAGCTGATCTGAGCTGGGCAGCAATCATGGCCTCAGAATTGGCTGAAGTTCCAGCATCGACTCAATGGGCCAAATGTCCTCCTTCTGGACAATGTCTCTATAAGAGCACTTGGCTAGGAAGTTGAAAATGGGCCAGGCCACACCCTTTGTCCAAATCACTCTAGTCACCACTGATGGAAAATGCCTGTGTGTAGAGGTCAGATCCGTGGGTAAATTGATACTCATCACCAAATGCAGAAATAAAGTATGGCTGAGATACTGTAGATGTTTCTGGAACTATAACCCTCAGCAAGAATCAGTGACTTCAGGTGAGGAGGTGAAATGAGAAAATACGTATTAAAAAAATAGAAATCAAAATAGTGTGAAATGGCTGAGTAAAGTTAACTCCTTTCTTCATTCTTTCACCAAGGGAATTCCTGTGCCCCTAAAACCTAACATCATCGCTGAGAATGAAGCAATACCGCCAAGCTTGAGAAAACCCTTCTCCATACAACCTGTACAAGCTGCTCCTAATGAATATACAAAAGCACAAAAGGGGGAAACAAAGATGGCTCCAGAAGCCCCTGAAAGTAAGTCAAGATACTAGAAAAGGATTCTTTTTAGTGAGTTCTAATTGTTCTTTTCAGGTGTTTATAAGGAGATTTGCTTTTCCAGTTGTGCAAAGCAAATTAACATCAACTGGATTCACATACAAAGCTGTCCAGTGCTGGCTGCTTGGAGAAGTTAGTTGACAAATTCCAAATTCTAGTTGAGAAATTAGCCGTTGAAACATAGCAACAAAAATCGCCTGTTTAGTTAGCTTGTGGTGACGTTAATCGATCATTTATTGTCTCCATGCCATTATTAATTAGATCTTCTGCTTCTGGCTGAGAAGTCCTAGACTCAAAATTTTGAGACTTGTCAACAAATGACTTGGTCATGGTAAATTTCAGAACTGAGATTTTTGTAAGGTCACAGTATTAAAGGTTACGGAATAAAGGCAGATTAATTTCAGGAAATGACCAAGTAATAGTAACTATGTCTAACTATTAGAAAATTTGACACTTTATTAAATTAATTTAGTGTTAGTTTATGAAAAACTTGGACGTTTATTGTGGTACATATAACAGATAATAAATGCTCCATAAAGCATGCTGTTCATTAAATACGCTCCAATTGTTGTCAATCAATTAGTGGTTAGTGGTTCACAGAGGGAGCCTTTTCATATACTGCACTCATTCAATTGTGGATTAATAAAGTTTGGGTTAGCACAGGCTGGCTGTGCAGAGATCTTTGAGCCCACTTTGTTACGTGGTAAAATCTATTCAGCTTTACTGTATCAATGGCCCCACAAACTGGAGGTATTGTAATTCAAGAGGGGGTTCTGAAAGTTCCAAAATGCCCATTTCAAATATTACACTCGCCTATAGAGAGCAACCACTCAGTTCTGTTTTATTCATTCAAATGATATGGGCATTGCTGGCAAGGCCAGTATTTATTGTTTATCCCGAGACAACTGAATGGCTTGCTAGGCCATTTCAGAGGGCAGTTAAGAGTCAACCACAATTATGTGGATCCGGAGTTACATACAGCCCAGAACAGGTATGGCTATTAGAGTTCCTTCCCTAAAGGACATCAGTGATCCAGATGGGTTTATACAACAATCCAATAGTTTCATATAGCTTTTTAAATCTCAGATTTACTTTACTTAAGTGCTATGGTGGGTTTTGACCTCAAATCTTTTGCATCATTCCTCAATACTTCTGTATTACGAGTCCAGTAACTTGGCCACTATGCTACCATAACACCAAGCGTCAGCAGTAGTTTACACTTGCTTCCCATTCTTTACACAGTGCAGGTTTTCACAACGAATCCAGCATGGATAAATTAGCAATTAACTTCCTGGAAATAATCTGCTTTTATTCCGTAACCTTTAATACTGTGACCTTACAAAAATCTCAGTTCTGAAATTTACCATGAACCTAGTCTTGACAGCTTTTTGAGAGTGTTCCAGATTTTCACTCCCCTTCATGCGAAGCACTTCATAACATCACTCTTGAACAGCCAGGTTCCAATTTGAAGATTATGCCCTCTTTTTCTGAACTAGGGGAAACGGTTTCTTTCAAGTGACCCTATCAAATCCTTTAATCATCTTAAATATCTTCATTTGATCACCCCTTAATCTTCCATGTTCATGGGAACACCACCAGCTTGGTCAATGCAATCTGTCCTCATAATTTAATCCTCTTAGCCCTGATATCACAGTAGGAAGGACAGTTCACCCTGAGGAGTTAGCTCGGGAACTACAAAATATAGCAGGTTAAATTTAATTAAGCCAAGTTATATGAAGGGAAAAAAAAAGGTGAGGTACATACTTCATAGACAGTGTTGAAATAGCCAAGGATGAAGTTAAGAGATCCAATGGTTTTGGTGTACACAACACAACCAACCATTGCAAAGGAACAATTAAAACAACAAATAGAATGTTAAACTGTACAATTAATCAGCAGGACGCAAGTCAAAAGGAAATCATTCACAGTGCTCTGGTCAAACTATATCTTGGGTATCGTGTTGAGTTCTAAATGTGCAGACATATGAGTGCTGGAGGTAGTCCAGAGAACAGTAGCAAAGCTGATCCCTAGAGCTGGAAGACTGAGGGAGAAAAACTGGAGAAATTTGAGCTTTTCAGCGTTGAAAAGAAATGATTGACTACTGACGTCACAGAAATGAGTAAGGTAGAAGACAGATAAAAATGATGGGTATGGAAAACAATTCAAACAAAACTATAGTAATAAGGCAGGTTCATAAGTATAGATAATGTCATTTTAAAAATTGTGAAGAAAATTTAACTTCCTTCATAATGCACTTTGTTCAGATCACCTATGAAGTCTGATAGTTTACAATTTTAATATTTTCTTATCCTCTTTCCGTCACTGAAATGACAGAAGAATCAGGTGATGACAGTGATCACGACTACGAACAGATAGAAGAAGGATTTGCCCTGATGGCTTTGCAGAAAGTGAAAAGATGGGCATTTTAGTATTTGCAAAACCAGCTGAGCAGCCTGGTGGGTAAGTACAACAATGAATGTGAATGAACAATAAAATAAGAAAATGCTGGACTTGTGTAGTATGTCTGCTGGCTACTGAAAAGAGACAAGCTAATTTTTCAGAGAATGACTCTTCATCTGAACTGATAAAGAGGAAAGCAAAGATTCACCATGTAGTTGGTAGTGGTGAAGAGGATAGATGTTGTCTCCAGAATGATATCAATGGTTTGGTTGAGTGGGCTGAAAAGTGGCAAATGGAATTCAATCAAGAGACTATGGGGTAATGCATTTGGAGACGGCAAACATGGAAAAGGAATACTCAACAAATGGGAGGATATTGAAAAGGGTTAAGGATGTGAGAGACCTTGGAGTGCATGTCCACAGATCCCTGAAGGTGGTAAAGAAAGCATATGGAATGCTTTCCTCCATTGGATGAGGTATTGAATACAAAAGCAGGGATGTAATGCTGAAACTGTATAAAACATTTGTTAGGCCACAGCTGGAATTTTGTGTACAGTTCTGTTCACCACATTACAGGGAGAACATAATTGCTCTGAAGGCAGTAGAGGAGATTTACAAAAATGTTGCCAGGGCTTGAAAATTGCAGCTATGAAGAAAGATTGGATAGGCTAGGGTTGTTTTCCTTAGAACAGAGGAGGCTGAGGGTTGACCTAATTGAGGTGTATAAATTGAGGGGACCTAGATAGCACAGGCAAGAAAGACTTGTTTCCCCAGCTGGGTTTCAATTACCGAGGGCATAGGTTTAAAAGTGTTTGGTAGAAGGTTTAGAGGGAACATGAGGAAAAACTTTTTCACCCAGAGGGTGATGGGCATCTAGAATTCGTTGCCTAAATTGGTGATTGAGGCAAAAATGCTTAACTCATTTAAAAAAGGTACTTGGATCTGCATCTGAAGTGCTGTAATCTGCAAGGCTATGGACCAGGTGCTGGAAAGTAGGATTAAAAATGAATGGTTAGCTTCTTTTTTCTCTTTTTATGGCTAGCAAGGCACAATGGGCTGTGTGGCCTCTTTCTGTGCCTTAAACTTTCTTTGGTTCTAACATTACATGTGCAATTGTAGAGAACTGGCATAAGATCATTAGCCTGAAACACTAAATCTGTTTCTTTCACCACAGATGTTGCCTAACTTGCTGAGTGTTTCCAGAATTTTCCATTTTACCTTAGATGTGCATTGCCTGTAATCTAGATCTCAGTTAAATCATAAATGTATAAACTGTTTACAAGAAATATCATGCTCCAATTTTTTATGCATATTAGAGACCAGAGGAAAGCACGCCCTATATGTAAGCAATCGGCACATTGTAATGCTGCAATCCATCAATTAATAATGCAGTCAAAACAATGCAATTAATAATGCAGCTATACACAAGCCAGTCCAAATTCAAAGATAGGTTGCTGGTTGCAGGTGAAATTTGGGAAGATTGCATTAAAAACTTAGTAATAGAGGAATACTTTTGTAAGAAGGTTTTGTATTTTGAAGTTATGGTCGGCTTGAATACATGGAAAAGAAGGAATTGGAAAGGCTTGTGTGGAGCTAACAAATCAGATTCAAGTACTTCATTTTAACCTAGTGCAACATTCTGGCAATAGTACTGAGGACTTGTGCTCCAGAACTAGCCGGACCCCTAGCCAAGCCGTTCCAGTACAGCTACAACATTGGCATCCACCCGGCAATGTGGAAAGTTGCCCAGGTATGTCCTGTCCACAAAAAGCAGGACAAATCCAATGCAGCCAATTACCGCCGCATCAGTCTACTTTCGATCATTAGTAAAGTGATGGAAAAAGTGTTGTTGTCGGTGCTATCAAGCGACACTTACTCAGCAATAACCTGCTCACTGATGCTCAGTTTGGATTCAATTAGGGTCAGTTGGCTAATAACCTAATCATAGCTTTGGTTCAAACATAAACAAGAGAGCTGATCTCAAGAGGTGAGGTGAGAGTGACTGCCCTTGACATCAGGCAGCAGTTGACCAAGGAGCCCTAGCAAAATTGAAGTCAATGGGCATCAGCAGGAAAACACTCCATTGTTTGGAGTCATACTTAGCACAAAGAAAGATGGCTGTGGTTATTGGAAGTCAATTATCTTAGCCCCAGGACATGACTGCAGGAGTTGCTCAGGGTAGTGTCCTAGGCCCAGCAATCTTCAGTTGCTTCATCAATTACCTTCTCTCCATCATAAGGATAGAAGTGGGGATGTTCACTGTTGATTACACAATGTTCAGCACCATTCATGACTCCTCAGATACTGAAGCAGTCCATGTCCATCTGCAGCAAGACCCAGTATCCAGGCTTGGGCTCATAAGTAATTTTCACGTCACAAGTGCCAGGCAATGACCAATACCAACAAGAGGAAATCTAACTATATCCCCTTGACATTCAATGGCATTACCATCACTGAATCCCCCACTATCAACACCTGAAGATTACCATTGACTAGAGACTGAACTGGATCACATAAATACTGTGGCTACAAGAGCAGGTCAGAGGCCAGTTATCCTGCAGTGAGTAACTCACCCCTTGACTCCTCAAAGCCAGTCCACCATTTACAAGGTACAAGTTGGGAGTGATGGAATACTCTCCATTTTCCTGGATGAGTGCAGCTCCAACAACACGCAAGAAGCTTGACACCATCCAGGACAAAACAGCCCACTTGTTTGGCACCCTTTCCACAAACATTCACTCGCTCCACCACTAACAAACAGTGGCAGCAGTGTGTGCCATCTACAAGATGCGCTACAGAAACTCACCAAGGGTCCTTAGACAACATCTTCCAAACCCACAACTGCTACCATCTAGAAGGGCAAGGCAGCAGGTACATGGAAACACTACCACCTGGAAGTTCCTCTCCAAGCCACTCACCATCCCGACTTGGAGATAAATCACTGTTCCTTCACTGTCACTGGGTCAAAATCGTGGAACTCCCTCCCTAACAGCACTGTACCTACACCACATGGACTGCAGCGGTTCAAGAAGGCAGCTCCTCACCACATCTCAAGGGCAATTAGAGCTGGGCAACAAATACTGGCCTGGCCAGTGACGTCTACATCCCATGAGTAAATTTAAAAAACACATGTACATGCATTGCATCTGTTTCAACTAATCAACTAAACAAAATAGGCAAAAGCCGTTCTCTGGTTAATTCCCCAAGGCAATGCCTTAATCAATGTGAGTCAACCTGCCTGGTTTAAATTTAAACAAAGCTTGGTAGTTAACTGTCAGTCATCAAATAACTAGTGCATTCTCTATGGCAATGGCAATGACTCTTGTAATCAGAGTCCAACCAATTAGCACTCTCTTCTCATGAAGTATAATTTGTTGTTGTTTACATTTGGTATTTTTGCGAATTGTCCTGAGTACAAAATAAAAGCCTCGACAACGTGTCTTTTTTCAGCAATTCTGAACCTTTTCTTTGACAATTCATCATCTTGTTCTACTTTTTCCACTCATCCTCCTAATCTCGGGTTACGTATTTATCGTACTTAATTTCCAAAAACCAAATCAAGCAAATGTGCTCGTTTGATCGAGACACAATCAGGAAGCAAGCTAAGAAACATTCTAAAGTATCTTTCCTACTTTGACCACATACAATCATTGAATAGTTAAGATCACCTATTATTATTACCTATTGTCCTTGCATATCTCTCCAAAGTGTCGGCAGATGTCCTCCACTGTCTGGAGTTTTGCGATTTGTAAAGCACACCAAAAACGTATGCAGTTCTCTTTCCTGTTGCATAACTCTATCCGTTTGGATTTTGTCTTAATACAGCCCCCAGAACATCCTTACATTTAATACTGTTATATTCCTTTATTAAAATAGTCACGCCATCCTCTTTTTCCACCTGTTTATTGCTCCTTAAAATTTCATATTTATAATCAGGAACATTACTTAGGTCTTATCTAGTAAATACTTGCATGAAGTAATCATTTAGAATTATATTTTCAGTTCTTACTCCGTTTCAATCCGATTTGATTCCATTAGGAATCTCTATTCCTCTTCGATAACACTTTTACTATTACAATGGAAGAATTTCTTACTGCTGTATTTGCACAACTGACCAAATTTCTAGTTCGCTCATGCCCCTCTGACTGCCTTTTGGAGTTTCCAGTATTCTTCCCCGGGGTTTTCTTCGACTTTCTCCCAATTGGTTCCCCCAACAAATATGGGTTCAAGACTAATATTTTGCGTATAATCTTTGTAACTAAATAGAATGATTAAAGCAAATAGTTTGATGTTTAGCGGTAGTCAAATGGTTTGATGTTTAGTGGAAGTCAAATGTCGATCAATGTAACAATAGCTTTCTACTAGCATTAGAAAGGCTACCTGACGCCTCAGGATCAGAAATTTTGCTTAACTATTGTACTAGACTACATTTTACAATCTGCCTGAATTCCATAATCTATATTTGGCTGAGTTCCAGTGATTAATATTTAATTTATCCGCTTTCAATTTTTAAAATAATTCTTTTTTGTTTTGCTTATCACTCCCTTAGGAATCAAGGATGAACAACTTGTTCAGGAACCTGCTTCCAGCTGACTACAAGCTTAGCTTCATTGATATAAAACAAATCGTTCAACCCAAAGTACTGTATTACAAAAGAACTGTTGCTTTGGAAAGAAATAAAATACATCTTTTGAAGATGGATCAAAGAAAAATAATCAACTCTCATCCCAGAGCTTGTTGTAGCTTTGAAAATAATGTTTGCTGAATGGTGACAGATTAACGCATTGAAAATCAAAGCCATTGTGATGATTCTTTCACCCAGCTGAAACACATGTATCTGTTGTGTGCACATGGCTGGTAGTACTGCAAGGTAAAAAAATACATTGTTATGTTAATTCATTAAAAAGGACATTGGGAAATTACCAATGTTTGCTTTGTTCCCAGGGGGATGGCTACTTCATGCTGCTGGTTATTGTAATGAATCCAAGTCAGCCAGAATGTTCATGTAAACTAGCTTATGACAATTCAACTCTGCAGTCCGTCACATCCAGTTATAAGTGGCGGTGGATAACTAAAAAGCTAACTGTAAGAGGAAGCTCCCCAACATCCAATCCTCAATGACGGGAATGCCCAGCACTTCAGTGCAACAAACAATGCATTTGCAACCATCTTCTGCCAGAAATGCCAAGTGAATGATCCATCCCAGATGCCAGTCTTCAGCCAATTTGATTCACTCCACATGATATCAAGAAACAGTTGAAGGCACTGGATACAGCAAAGACTATTGGCCCTGACAACATCCCAGCTGTAGTCATGGTGCTCCAGAAATAGCTGTGCCCCTAGCCTAACTGTTTCAGTACAACTACAACCCTATCATCTACCAGAAAATTGCCCAGGTATGTCCTGTCCACAGAAAGCAGGACAAATCCAATCTGGTCAACTATCACCCCATCAGTCTCAATCATCAGCAAAGTGATGGAAGGTGTCATTGCCAGTGCTATCAAGTGGCACTTACTTCAGCAATAGCCTGTTCTTCAATGCTCAGTTTTGGTTCCACCAGGGGCACCCCGCTCCACACCTCATTACAACCATGGTGCAAACTTGAACAAAAGAGCCAAGTTCCAGAGATAAGGGGGGAGCAGCTGCCCTTGACATCAAAGCAACTTTGACTGACTGTGGTATCAAAATTGAAGTCAATGGAAATCAGGGGGAAAGCTCTCCATTGCAGTCATATATAATACAAAGAAAGTTGATTATGGTTGTTGGAGGCCAATCATCTCAGCCCTGGGATATCGCTGCAGGATTTCCTCAGGGTCGTGTCCTAGGCTCAACCATCTTCAGCTGGTTCATCAATGAACCTCCATCCTAAAGTCAGACGTGGGGATGTTCATGGATGATTGCACAGAGTTCACTTCCATTCTTCGCTCCTCAGATACTGAAGGAACTCAAGTCACATACAGCAATTCCTGGAGAACATTCAGGTTTGGGCTGGTAAACAGCAAGTAACATTCACAAAACACAAATGCCAGGTAATGGCCATCTCCAACAAGAGAAAATCTAACCATCTCCCCTTGACATTCAACAGCATTACCATCATTGAATTCCCCCACCATCAATATCTTGGAGGGTCACCATTGACCAGAAACTGAACTGGGCCGGCCATATAAATACTGTGGCTACAAAAGCAAGTCAGAGGCTGGGAATTCTGAGGCAGGCAATTTAGTTCCTACCTCCCCAAAGCCTGTCCACCACTGGCATTCTCCTAGGACAATGCCTCACTGATCCTCATAATTTGTTAGAGAAACGATTGCTGGACTGTTACCTGATCCTGCACACCTCTTTGGCCACTGACACCCGCAAATGTGATAGAGCAGTCTGAGCCTGTATGACAGAAAACATGAATCTCATGACCTCTATCTGAGCTTCCACTGCAAAACTGAGATGTTGAATGGCTTTCCCTTGTGCTAGATTGGAAACTAAGACAGCAACCAGAAGACGCTGCATCTCAGCTGGGTTCAAAAGTGCCATCTTGGAGTTAGCCACCAGTTCCACACCAGAAAAGATGGGCTCCAAACTCTGCATGATGCCCTGTGCTACACTGAAGTCAGACCCCTCATTTTTCTCTCGACAGTGAAAAAAGGCTCTGTGCAAGGGCTACCAATGCACCAAATATGGCACCAAGTAAGGGGAGACAATAGCATAGTGGTAATGTTGCTGGACAATTAATGTTCTGAGAGCAGAGTTTCAAATCTCACCATGGCAGCTGGTAGAATTTGAATTCAGTTAATAAAAAGTCTGGAATATTAAGCTAGTCTCAGTAATGGTGACCATGAAATCATTGTTGAATGTTGTAAAAACCCATCTGGTTCACGAATGCCCTTTAGGGAAAGAAATTTGCCATCCTTACTTGGTCTAGCCTACATATGACTCCAGACTCACAGCAATGTGTTTGACTCTTACCTGCCTCTGAAATGGCCTAGCAAGCCACTCAGTTCAAGAACAATTAGGGATGAGCAACAAATACTGGTCTTGCCAGTGATGCCCACATCCCACGAAAAAAAGCAGCACAATGTGCATGTTTATCAGTGCTCCTGTTGGCCACCCCACCAAACTCCTCCTATGAAACCCACTGCATGGCACCTACACATTCACAGGCAGTGAAACAACAAACAACACTCCTCCAAAGTGATTAAATGCAACAACTAGCATGGTACGGATATTACTGGCCAATCCTAGTCTTTGCTCAGTTGAACCCAGCTAAGATAGCAATGGATTCACAATTGGTCCCAGTATCCAAGGAAATCTTATTCAGTGCTCCCATTTCCTGATCACCTCCAATAACCTACTTTGGATTAATTGAAGGGAGTGGTGGACACATATGAAAGGAGGTAGTGGACAAGGAAAAGATGAGGCTCAGATTACC
Source organism: Carcharodon carcharias (assembly GCF_017639515.1). Classification (NCBI taxonomy): domain Eukaryota; kingdom Metazoa; phylum Chordata; class Chondrichthyes; order Lamniformes; family Lamnidae; genus Carcharodon; species Carcharodon carcharias. Next base: position 12,589,303 of record NC_054485.1, read on the forward strand.
ACCTGGGTTTCAAAGTAAAAAAAAAGTCACTTCAGTGAAGCAAAATCTGCAAAAACATATTTCAACATGAATTAACTGTTTCTAGGAGAAAAAAAAAGGAAGACCAAAGATAACTATGCAGAGAACCATTTATAGATTCATGGATCTGGCTTTCTTAAAATTTCAAAGGTTGACCAGGTAACACTGGAGTGGGGATGGAATGAGAAAGTTCTGTGATACAACACTTTCCAAACAAAAAAATGAACAAAGGGGAGTAAACGCTCACACAGTTCCACATTTCATTAGTGGTTTATGTATAAGAAGTAGTAAATAAAGTTAACTTGTTCTATATTATTTTTGTGTTAAGGTCATTCCTTCCACAGACTACATGGCTAGCACAAGCAGTCTGGTTGAGCATGGTACAGCTCACAAGACAATACTAAAATCTTTCCCTGAACTCCCTTCAACACACATCACACAGAACATAAAACATTCACACTAACTGTAGCTATTTAACAAATATGCCTCACCAAAAAGGAATTCTGACAATCTCTACCAATCAGCTTTAAATGGACATTTGATGAATATGCAATGAGATTTCTTTTTAACTGCAATATCTGATGCTATTCAGGATATGTATTAAGTGCATTTCTCTCATTGTCATTGTAAATGCCTGATGCAATTAGAGCACTTTATAGAAAAACCAAACAGCTATGAAAGCTGATAATCAGTAAATAAAATCTATCAAAGTAAACACAATAAAGCCTAATATTTGCAAGCATTAATCCTTTTTAAATGACAAGTTGATTCAAAAATAGCATTTCAACCCAACTCTTTAAAACAAAGGTTAGACAGCTTGCGCAATCCTTATTGCACTTGAAATGGCCAAATACTTGCGATAATCTTAACTAAAATTTGATACATCATAAAATTTACATAGTAAATTGAACTCATGTATAATTAACCCTATAATTTAATTTATAACTCTATAATTCTTAAATACATAAAATCTTGAAGTTCCATTCCTACATGTACAGGACATTTGATATACATGCTTGCAAATTACACACACAACTAGATTTTGACAGTCACCACAATGGATTTTTAGTGACACACAACAGGAAATATTGGTTCGATATACAATCCTAAAGGATTTTCCTCTACAAAAATATGGCTTTTAGTAAGCATGAACATATAGGTCCAGATCTTCAATCAGGATCGGAAACCCTATTTCTGAACCTGATCGGACAAAAAAAAATACACGCTTACCTTTCTCCCAATTTTCTGAACAATCTTCCGATGGAGGCTGGTTCAAAACTGGCTGCACAGAAGCCACGCCCTCTTTTTATGGTGCTAGCTGCCATATTCCAGTAAGTAAGCCTCCAAAGGCTCCGACTCTAACAGTCTTTTGGAAGGTGCCGAGGAGCAGGGGAAACTTCCTGGGCAATTCCTGGAGTTCTCGCATTAAGGCTTCCAAGCGGGTCCCATAGTGCATCTTCAGGGGTTCGTCGAGTCTCCAACCATCCAGAGCTCTGGGTGATACTTGTTAAAACTGCACAAGTATAACTTTCAAATTTAGTTTGATTTGCACAAGCTTTGGTTGGTGCAATGACAGAAGTTAGCAAGCTGGTTGCATCCATCCTAATATCCAGGATATGGGTTTGTGTTGGTTTGGCATTGGCTAATGAAGCTGGAATGTCATCAGTCTTCCTGGACTAATAGTGATGGGCTCAGTAGAGGAGGAGGGGTCCAATTGGCTCAGTTGTCTAGAACATAGTGCATAATAACACTGATAGTGTGGGTTCAGTCCCTGTAGAGGCTGAGGTAGCCCATGGGGCCTGCCTCTTCTTGCCCCATTGTGATATCATGGCATCTCAGAAAGACTGCCATAACGAGCAACCCTCAGACAACTGAGAATGCTACATGAAGAGAATAGAGGATATCTACTCACTCTATGTCCAACTTTACTTTTATTTTTTAAAAAAATTCAATTTCTTCCAGACAACAGGTTTAAAATTATCAACTATTTATTCAGATTTATTTAACAAATCCAGCCTGTAAAGGATGCTACTAAAAATCACCAGAAGGATCTTGTTTCCACCATTCCATGAAGCAGCCACACATTAGCTTCATTTCTGGGCTTCAAACGCTTACAACTGAATTAAAGTGGGTTGTAAACAATGTACTGTTGGCTTTACTGTGTGTCAGCTAAGAAAGTTGAGTTTAAAGTCCGACTCCAGGGCTTGAGCACAAAGATCTAGGCTCCAGTGTAGTACTGAGTGTGTTGTGCACCGTGGAAGACACCATCTTCCAGAGATGTTAAACCCAAGACCCAGCTGTCTCACATGTAAGCTCAAAAGATCCCACAGCACTACATCAAGAGCGAGCAGGGGAGTTCTCTCCAGTGCCATTGATGGCTCAATCATCACCTTAAAAAGATTATTCAGTTACTATCACTGCTGTTTGTGGGAATTTGCTGTGTTTCCTACTTTACTTGTGACTACACAACAAAAATATTTTGTTGCCTGCAAAGCATTTGGGACATTCTGTAGTCATGAAAGACTATATATGCAAGTCTGTCTCTTGTTCAACATTGCAAACTGTAAGCTACTGAGTATCGCATTCCTTCAAAAACTTGTAGGAATAAGATTCTGGAACTTTGCATGTTAAGTACGTGGAGCACTCAAGTTTTTAAATTACTTATTCCAAGATCAGTACTCAAGTGTTTAATTTTTTTTTTATAAATCAAAATAGTAAAAGCAATGTACGCAGAAGAGGATAATTTGGTTAAATGGAACTTCAATTGCTTTTCATCGTCATTTTCTAATTTTACTGTTCATTCATATTCCATCAACCTTTCTCCCAAAGGAGTTTTGTACAGCCACATTGTAGCAAACAAAAATGTTCTGAGATGGCCATATCAAGGTTTAGTCCAAGAGGAAAGATTTAGATATGTCACTCTTCAACCTTGGACAATTCCCATTTAACTCTTGAGCCAACCTCAGATTGCAAGGTAATGCACCCAATTTAAAACAGCACTTGTGGCCATACAGCCCCACCTCCTGTTCCAGCCCACAAGCCATGTAACAGGAGTTAATCCATTTAAGAAAGGTCCTTGAAAATTGGTTTCATAGATAACTACTTTATAGACTTGACTTGAACCACCTTTAAAATGTTTCAAGGAAAGCACATTTCAGTTAGTCCCTACATAAAAGTCTAAAAAAATTAGAATAATTCCAACAATAGTCAACTAGCCACAGTGGCAAATTTTGATTCCAAGTTCAGTAGCACTTTCCAGTTTTAATTAAGAATATAAGAAACAGAATCAGGAGTAACTAAACAATCCGTTGAGTCTGTTCCACTATTGAATACAAACATAGCTGATCTCCGGCTTCAACTTCACTTTCCCGTCCACTCCCCATATCCCTGGATTCCCTGGGACCAAAAAGCTGTCTATCTTAGCCTTAAATATATTCAACAATGGAGCACCCACAAGCCTCTGGGATAGAGAATTCCAAAGATTCACAACCCTCCAAGTGAAGAAATTTCTCATCTCAGTCCTAAATGGTCAGCCCATTATCTGGAGACTACATCCCCACATCCTAGATTCCCTAGTCAGTGAAACAACCGCTCAGTGTCTATCCCATCAAGCTCCTTCAGAACCTTGTACGCTTCAATGAGATCACCTCTCATTCAAGACTCCAAATAATAGGCCCAATTTATTCAGCCTCTCATCAGTTTGCAGATGCATGCCCTCCATTTTATTTGCCTAATCATGTCAAAAGGTCCTCTGGTTGGGATATGATACCACAGGCAGCAGCAGCTCTCTGCTATCACATCTAACTGGCCATTTTTCACGTGCAAAATATAAGCATGCTATTCAGCCACAAAGTATTCCAGCCAAGCCCAATCCTGTCCTGTCATCTAAATACACACCACTCCAGCACGACTCATTGGTAAAGTGTCACAAGCAGGAACCATACTCTTTCCCATAATAATCTAGGGGTGTTATATACTGACATTAGCTAATTTCTGCACAGACCAAGAATCAAATTGGAGTTTTGATCTTTATGGCATTATCCATCACAGGAACTCATTTTATGGCCAGCAGTTATCAATGAGTTTGGAGGCATATGGAAAAGCGTGGACAGAAACATCAAAAGATATTGGAATGGTGACATCATCATTCACCAAGATGGGGTTTAAATGGTATCATGGAAGAGTGATTTAGACAGAATATTCCAGAGTGTGACGCCTTGGTGGCTGAAGACAGTTCCTAATAGAGATGCAGTGGAGGTTGCACAAGAGGCCAACACCATAGAATTGGAAAAAGGTGTGGGGAAATAGCAATGAGACCATAAAACATAGGAGCAGAGATAGGCCATTCAGCCCATCGCGTCGGCTCTGCCATTCAAATGAGATCATGGCTGATCTGATAATCCTCAACCCCGCTTCCCTGCCTTTTCCCCAAAACCCTTGATTCCCTTACCGCTTAAAAATCTGTCTACCTCAGCCTTGAATATACTTAACGACCCAGCTTCTCCAGCCTTCTGCGTAAAGAATTTCACAGATTGACTACCCTCAGAAGAAATTCCTCATCTCGGTTTTAAATGAGTGCCCCCTTACTGAGATTATGCCCTCTGGTCCTAGACTCTCCCACAAGGGGAAACAACCTCTTAGCATCTACCCTATCAAACCCCTAAGAATCTTATATGTTTCAATAAGGTCTCCTCTCATTCTTCTAAACACCAATGAGTACAGGCCCAATCAACTCAACCTCTCTTCATAAGAAAATCCCCTCCATCCCCGGGATCAACCTAGTGAACCTTCTCTGGAATGCCTCCAATGCCAGTATATCTTAGATAAGGGGGCCAAAACTGTTCAGAGTATTCTAGGTGTGGTCTAACTAGTGCCTTATATAGTTTTAGCAAGACTTCCCTATTTTTATACTTCATTCCCTTTGAAATAAAGGCCAACGCTCCATTTCCCTACCCTATTACCCGCTGAACTTATACGCTAGCTTTTTAGGATTCATGCATTAGGACCCCCAAATCCCTCTGTGCTGCAGCTTTCTTCAGTCGAAGGCTGTGTTGCCTACCTGGTGTCGGAATTAAGGATCTCTCATCTGGGCTGCAGAGGAACTTGGAGTGGGAGGGGAAAGATCCAATTGTCATGGTCCACGTAGGTACCTACGATATAGGTAGAATGAGGAAAAAGAGGTTCTGCTGAGGGAATACAAGCAACTAGGGGCTAAATTAAAAAGCAGAACCAAAAAGGTAATAATCTCCAGATTACTACCTGAGCCACGAGCTAATTGGCACAGGGTCAATAAGATTAAAGGATGTAAATGTGTGGCTCAAAAATTGGTGCGGGAGAAATGGGTTCAAATTCATAGGACATTGGCACCAGTACTGGGAAAGGGGGAGCTATTCCATTCGGACAGGCTTCACTTGAATCATACTGGGGCCAGTGTCCTGGCGAATTACATAATTAGGGTTGTAGATAGGGCTTTAAACTAAATAGTGGAGAGGATTCAGTTGCATGGAAATATTAAAATATCAAAACTTAAGGAGAGGGTAAGAATGCAGGTTAGTGACGAGGCTGACCAAACAGCGAAAGGAAAGGACAGTGTGTGAATGCCATATTGCACCAAAGAATCATGTAAGAGTAGGGAAAATTGACAATAGGGCAAACTTAAAGGCTTTGTATCTGAATGAGTGTAGCATTCAGAATAAAACTAATAAGTTATCAGCGCAAATAGAGATAAATAAGTATAATTTGGTGGCAATTACTGATACGTGGTTACAGGGAGAACAGGTTTGGGAGTTAAATATCCAAGGTTACTCAGTATTTTGGAACGATCGGCAGGAAGGAAAAGGAGGTGGTGTAGCTTTGTTAGTAAAGGAAGAGATCAGTGCTATAGTGAGGAATGATATAGGCACTGGAGAGCAAGACATAGAGTCAGTCTGGGTAGAAATAAGAAATAGCAAGGGAAAGAAGTCCCTGGTAGGAGTAATCTATAGGTCCCCAAACAGTAGTTCAGCAGTAGGGCACAGTATAAACCAGGAAATACTGGGAGCATGTAAGGAAGGCACAGCAATAATCATGGGTGATTTTAATATGCACATAGACTGGACTAATCAAATTGGCAAGGGTAGCCTCGAGGGAGAGTTCACAGAGTGTATTAGAGACTGTTTCTTGGAGCAATATGTTGTGGAACCAACCAGGGAGCAGGCTATTCTGGATTTGGTTTTGTGTAATGAGATGGGATTAATTAATGATCTCTTGTAAAGGATCCTTTAGGGAAGAATGATCGTAGCAAGCTAGAATTTCAAGTTCAGCTTGAGAGCGAGAAACTTGAGTACCACACTAGTGTTCTGGAGTTAAACAAAGGTAACTACATAGGCATGGGGGCAGATTTGGCCCTGGTGGACTGGGCAGGAATACTACAAGGTAGGACAATTGATGAACAGTGGCAGATATTGAAGGAGATATTCAATTCCTCCCAAGTAAAATATATTTCAAAGAGGTAAGAGGGGGAAAAAGCATCCATGGCTAATCAAGAAAGTTAAAGATAACAAAGGCAAAAACTAAGGCATACCAAATTGCAAAGATCAGTGGCAGGCTGGAAGATTGGGAAACCTATACAGATCAACAAAGGGTTGCTAAAAAAAATAAAAAGAGCAAAGGCAAATTGTGAAAGAAAACTAGCGCAAAATGTAAAAACTGATAGCAAAAGCTTCTATAAGTATATAAAAGGAAAGAGAGGAGCTAAAGTGAATGTTGGTCCTGAGGAGGGTGAGACTGGGGAATTAATAGTGGGGAAACGGAGAAATCGCAGAGACGCTTAATCAGTATTTTGCCTCAGTTTTCACAATGGAGGACACTAGTACCACCCCAATAGTAACAAGTAGTGCAGAGGGTATAGAGAAGGAGGAACTTCGAACAATCACCATCACAAGAGAATAAGTACTAAGCAAACTATTGGGATTAAAGAGAGATAAGTGCCCAGGACCTGATGGCCTACATCCAAAGGTCTTAAAGAAAGTAGCAGCAGAGATAGTGGATGCATTGGCTATAATATTCCAAAATTCCCTGGATTCTGGAAAGGTTCCAGCGGATTGGAAAATGCTAATGTAATGCCCTTATTCAAAGGCCGGGGTGGGGGGGGTGGGTGTGTGTGTGTGTGTGTGTGTGTGTGGAGAGGGGGAGCCAGAAAGTAGGAAACGATAGACCAGTTAGCTTAACGTCTGTCATTGGGAAATTGTTGGAATCCATTATTAAGGAAGTAGTAATGGGGCATTTGGAAAGTCAAAATGCAATCCAACAGAGTCAGCATGGTTTTATTAAGAGTAAATCGTTTTTGAATAATTTGCTAGAGTTCTTTGAAGATGTGACAAGCAAAGTGGATAATGGGGATCCTGTAGATGTAGTATAACTGGACTTCCAGAAGGCCTTTGATAAGGTGCCACACAAAAGATTAATACACAAGACAAAATCTCATGGAGTTAGGGGTAATGTTAGCTTGGATAGAGGACTGGCTAACCAACAGAAAGCAGAGAATTCGGGATAAATAGGTCTTTTTCTGGGTGGCAAGCTGTAACTAGTGGGGTGTCACAGGGTTCGGTCCTTGGGCCCCAACTATTTACAATCTATATTAGTGACTTGGATTCAGGGATAGAAGACGCTATAGCTAAGTTTGCAAACGACACCAAAATAGGTGGGAAAGTAAGTTGCAATGAAGAAATATACAAATGGATATGAACAGGTTAGGTGAATGGGCTAAAATTTGACAGATGGAGTTTAACATGGATATATGTGAGGTTATCTATTTTGGTCAGAAGAATAAAAAGGTATCTTATTATTTAAATGGAAACTTCAGAATGCTTCAGTGCAGAGGAATCTAGGTGTCCTTGTGCATGAATCACTGAAAGCTAGTATGCAGGTACAGCAGGTAATAAGGAAGGCAAATGGAATTTTGGCATTTATTGCTAAAGGAATAGATTATACAAATAGGGAAGTGTTGTTGCAACTGTACAAGTCATTGGAGAGACTGCACCTGGAGCACTGTGCACAGTTTTTGTCCACTTACTTGAGGAGGGGTGTGGTTGCATTGGAGGCGGCTCAGAGGAGGTTCACTAGATTGATTCCAGAGATGCGGGGCTTGTCTTATGAGGAGAGATTGGGCAGTTTAGGCCTATACTCGCTAGAGTTTAGAAGGATGAAAGGAGATCTAATTGAGGTATATAAGATGCTAAAGGGGATAGACAAAGTAGACGTGGAGCAGATGTCTCCCCTTGTGGGGCATTCTAGAATGAGAAGTCATAGTTTTAGGCTAAGGGGTGGTAGATTTAAATCAGAGATGAGGAGGAATTACTCTTCTCAAAGGGTTGTGAATCTGTGGAATTCACTGCCTCAGAGTGCAGTGGATGCCAGGACGCTGAATAAATTTGAGGAGATAGACAGATTTTTAAATTAGTAACGGGTTAAGGCTGAAATGAGATCAGCCATGATCATATTGAATGGTAGGGCAGGCTCAAGGGGCTGAATTGCCTACACCTGCTCTTAGTTCTTATGTTCTCCATTTAAATAATATTCAGCTCCTCTATTCTTCCTGCCAAAGTGCATAACCTCACACTTTCCCACATGATGTTCCATCTTCAATGTTTTTGCCCACTTACTTAACCTGTTTATATCCCTCTGTAGATTCTTTGGTGGAGGTTAAAGATAGAGAGGACTTAAGTACAATGATATGCATTATTAATTTGAGGCACTGTGAACCAAGAACCAAGAAGTGAGCAAGATGAGAAACGATGGCTAATTAGAACTTGACACAGGACGGGAGAGTAGTGGCTACTGGTTGGGGCTCTAACAAACTAGAACTGAAATAATGAGAAGCCTTCAAAGTAATGTTTAAACAATTTAAATTACATTTATTTAGCGCCGTTTATATAGCAAAACGTTCCAAGACGGCTCACAGGAGTATTAAACAAAACAATACAGAATCAGGTAAGTAAGTGTTGGAATAGTGACCATAAGCTTAGTCAAAAAGGTTTCAAGAAGTGAGATAGAAAGGTTTAGGGAGAGAATTCCAGGGCTGAGACTAGGTAGCTCATCCACCAACAAAGCAATTAAAATTAGAGATGCACAAAAGCCCAGGTTGGAGCAACAGAAATTAGAATGTTGTAAAGTTGGACGTTGTTAGAGTTAGGGAGGAGGTGAGGACACGGTGAGATTAAAACAAAGATGGAGATCTCAAAATTGAGATGTTGCCAGATTGGGAGTCAATGTAGGTCAGTGAGCACAGGGCTTATGGGTGAAAAGGATTTTGTGCAAGTTAGATTTTAGGCAAGAGACCTTTGGATGATTCAAGTTCCTCAATCCTTTAAGATGCTTCTTAAAACCCATCCCTGACCATGTCTCCTTAAATGTCCTTCTTCAGCTCAGTGTCAATTTTTGTTTTATCATCTTCCTGTGAAGTGTCTTGGGATGATTTCCCACATTATTAGGCACTATAAAAATGTAAGTTTTTGTTAAACTATTTATAATTTACTTAAATTACACAATCCTAGTAAATACCAAGGTATAATAAGCAAGCCAATAAGGATTTAATACTGGTATGTAATATACAATGGTTTATTGATTTATCACTAGTACTTTAACGTACATATTATAAATCAAACATTATACTGATAACAGCATAATTAATCCTTTCCTTATTCAATATTTCTAAACAACCATACAGATCTGAAATGGATAGATGCAGAAAGAAGCAAAGACTAAACAAAAACACAGTTAAATTCCAACCAAAATATGCCACCACTTGATTCTCAGGCTTACGCTGTGGTGCAAAGAGAAGCAAACTGTAACCTCCGACTAGCGTCAAAAAGTGCTGGCCCGCAGAAATTAGAAGAAATACCTACTTACCTGGTATTGAAAATTACATTGCCATTTCCGTTCACCATAGCCTGCATCGAGAGACTCCTCCCAGGCCCCAGTGTATTCAAGGCGGCCACGCCCCCTTTTTTTTACAGCACTAAACTTACCTGCTTTACGGCAGCTAAAGAGCCAGGAAGATTAACAGGCCAGGGGAAGGTAAGTGTCTAAGTTAAGTGCATAGGATTTGGGGGTGTCCAGGGGGCAGGCAGTTGGAAGCACGGATGGGGGAGGGGTGAGAGTCAGAGTTCCAGGGGTGTGGGCCTGGGTCTTTACAATAGTTACTCAGAAGTTAGAAAATGTTTTAATTCTTCTAACTTTTTCTAGGTAACCATTGGTATAACCCCAGTGGAACCATCCAAAATTTGTGATTTAAAAATTGTATTTTCAGATGGTTCCCAGCATAGCGCAATTGCCCAGAGGTCTGGGCATTTGCTGTGCAAACCCTTAACTGAGAACTTCCCAGAGGGATTCCCCAGTGCATCTTTGGGGTACGCCCCAAATCCAACAGTGGGGACCGGCTCTTTCAGGACATTTACCAATTATCTTCATTTAGATATGCAAAACCTGAAACTTGCTTGTCTCTAATTTTCTGGGCAGCATATACTATATACAAATGAGTGGCAGATACTAACTTTTTATGCATCACCGATGTACCTTTTACCCATTCCAGCTTGGTGGATGATAAGAGAAATACCCAGATTCAGAAAACTATTGTCGCTCATCATTATAGATTTGGTAAACAGGGGCACACGCAAAGCTTAACAAATGTATCACATTAATACAAAATGACCACTTAAAATCAGCACACTATATTTTGTGCTGTCTTTGATTGACTTGATACAGTTTCAATTAAATCCAAAAAAAACTTTATTACATTGGACATTAAGACAATTTACAAATGCTTATTTTTCTGTGCTAACAATGGCCCAATTTTAACCAAAACCTCAATTTTATATCTAAACATTAGCAACAGTATAGCCCTCCAATAAGATGAGAGTCACTGTAACAAGCCTCCTTGCTGCAATATTGTAGAAGTAGGTTATGGTTAAGGTCAAAAACAATTTTCAGTTTATTTTCTACAGTGATAAAAGTGCAGGATTACAAAACGAGAAAATTGAGTTGTTTATAATCAAACAACATGGAAATCCAAGTACAACGAGCCACATCATTTCACCCCTTTAAAATTGGATTTTATTTACATCTTACTGAAGGGTGACACTATTCTCTTGTTACCCATGAGATGAACAGCTAACCATGAGATAGACTCTGCAGGTTTTAGAATAGTTCAGAATTTTAGCTTCATATCTTCTCACTTAAAAAGTAGCTCCATTCCTTACTTATTCAGCATCTGTTGACCTGAAATGATCCTCATCCACCGTTGAATAGATGTGTCCTTCATTGCTCAGAAATTCTACTGCTTGCCTATATGGAAATAAAACTGTAACCATGAGACTTTGAATATTTAACTTGACACTTAGTATATTTGCACAAAATAGCACTAACTTGATGGCAACGATGGTCATATTCTTCAGCGTTCTCCTCATGTAGTCAATGCTCATGCCTTCCTGTTCTCGACAATTTCGAATCAAGTTTAGTACCTGAAAAGAAAATTATGTTAGCTACCACAAATAAAGTCAGTAAGTTCAATTTTTAGTTTATTTTTAAAAACTTGTTTCTACATTTTAGATAATTTCTTAACAAGGGATAATGGGGCTAGAAAATGAAATGTTTCCACATTGTGCACAATATCAAACACACAAATACAATATAGGCTTGATGCAGTACAAAAGCCTTTATATTGCATCTTCAACACTGTGCATTAATCGTTAAGTTAGGAAAGGTGATTAAAAGGTTTGAGGCTTCTGAAAGTAGCAAGGAAGAGGAGCTTAAGGGAAGTTCCAGAATATAGGAACAAACTGAAGGTCAGAGGAGGTAAAGTACCCACGATAGTGACTATCTTCAGCTGCTCCAATAAAGAATTCCACAGATTAACTACCTTTTGAGAGAAGAAATTCCTGCTCAACTCGGTTTTAAATGGGCAGCCCCTTACTCTGAGATTATGCCCTCTGGTCCTAGACTCTCCCACAAGGGGAAACAACCTCTCAGGAGGCTTGACAGGGTAGATGCTAAGAACCTTATATGTTTCAATAAGGTCACTTCTCATTCTTCCAAACTCCAATGAGTACAGGCCCAACTGACTCAACCTCTCCTCAAAAGAAAATCGGTCCATCCCCATGATCAACCTCGCGAACCTTCTCTGGATTGCTTCCAATGCCAGTATATCTTTCCTTAGATAAGGGAACCAAAACTGTTCACAGTATTCTAGGCGTGGTCTAACTAGAGCCTTGTATAGTTTTGTGGTTGACTCTTAACTGCTCTTTGAAATGGTGTGACAAGCCATTCAACTCAAGACCATTTAAGGATGGGCTTTGCCAGCAACACTCGCATTCCATGAAATAAAAAACTTGTGCCCACTAAGAACTGGGTTGACATTATCCATAGATATTAGAATGAGCATATTTAATCTGTTATAAAAATCCTGTTTGCACTAAATTCAAACACAAGTTACGTGGATTAATATGTCCCTTGCTTCAATCCGCTTAAGATATCGTTGCCGTATATTTTAAACAGAAATCTGCTGAGCTAAAATCAAAATATTGAATTACATCCCACTAAATAGCAAAGTAGTGGACTACAACGGGTGTGTTGTGTTCAAGCTCTCGCAATTGGGCGTGTAAGCGCACATGAAGCCTCAAGGAACTACATGTAAAGCTTAAAATCAAATAATTTTCATTAATGTGCATTGTTACATTGCTAATGCTAACAGGGTTTATCTACCAGTGCAGCATTAATGTTAAAACAGCCCTTTCCAAACAAATGGCTTACAAAATTCAAGTTTTTTTTTATTCGTTCATGGGATGTGGGAACGCTGGCCCAGCCAGCGATGCAAGAGTTAACCACATTGCTGTAGGTCTGGAGTCACATGTAGGCCAAACCAGGTAAAGACAGCAGATTTCCTTCCCTAAAGGACATTAGTGAACCAGATGGGTTTTTAACCACAATCAGCAACGGTTTCATGGTCATCAGGCTTTTAACTCCAGATTTTTGATGGATTCAAATTTCACCATCTGCTGTGGGATTCAAATCCGGGTCCCCAGAGGATGGCCCTGGGTCTTTAGAATACTAGTCCAGTGACAATACCACTATGCCACAACCTCCCCCTAAAGTAGTACAAATCAGCAACCTAATCATAAATGGGTCAGAGTTTCCTAGGTATACCTGGGATACCTTCGATGTACACATTTCACAGAATTGCAGCATGTTGACAGCACAGGAGGCCATCTGGCCCATGGTGTCTGTGCAGTATCCATAAAGGGGGTAAAAAAAAACCAGGTTAACGTTTTGGGTACAGCCACCCACATTAAGCTAACTTTCCAATCTATTTTAATCATTACATTTCTTTTTAACGGTGTGCTTAGAGGTAGATAAACTGCACTGCTTTCCTCTTAACCCTATTGCTAATAAAAGTCGGTCCAGACAATAGCACATAATTCTTTCCTCGTTTGTTTTACCTGACTTTGTTGACTTGTTAGTCCATTCATTAATGCATCATTACCACCAGCATACATTCCCATTGCACTTTCATTTCGTGTTGGGGTATGCAAAGCTAGAGATCCTCCAGGTGCAGGCTGAGAGAAATAAATTATAAAAATGAAACCTCAGAGCAATGTTTCATGGGATTAACGGTTTTTCTTACGTGAACACATAAAAGTCTTAATTTTGGCTTAGTCTAAAATTCAATGAAATTCAATAGTGCTGCTGAGTAATTTTCACATCAGAAATCCAGAGCAAGCAACTTTATGATCAATTAGCTTTTTTTAATGTTCACTCCCTATTCCTTCCAATGATTTTCACCTGAAGGTGCTGAATCTTCCACTTACGCCAGCAGCCCTCTGCTGTTGCCAAGCCTCAAGGTTAATTAACTTTGGGTCACATCAGCCAAGCCCAATAGTGATTTCATCCAATTATAGATGTGTGCTGAATAGGGATTAGGGGTGGAACCCCTTTCTAGCCAACAAAACAATCTTGCTTCCCTACCCAAATCATAAGCCATTTTAAGGGACATAAATGGGATCATTAGTCTCTTCTCACTCACCCTTTTCCCAAGTGAAGCACATTCTACATGAACTGAAAAAACATTCAACTGATGCATATTTCACCAAAAGCAACCCTTAGGTCAAATCAGCTATCTAGCTGACTACAAAAGTAAAATCTTGCAGATACTGGAAATTTGATATAAAAACGCTCAGGGATGCTGCACTATTGGAGGTGCCAGCCTGACATTAAACCAAAGCCCAGTTTGCCCACTCAGGTGGTTGTAAAAGATCCAATGGCAATATTTCTAAGGACAACAGGAGAGTTATCCTCAGTGTCCTGGCCATTATTTATCCCTCAATCAACATCAGAAAAACAGATTACTTGGTCACTAACTGTTGTTTTTGGGAGCTGTATGCAAATTGGCTGCCACATTTCCTACCATGGTCATCACACTTCAAAAGTACTTCATTAGATGTAAAGCTCTTTGGGTGTCCTGTGGTTGAGAAAGGCAGTACATAAATACAAGTCTTTTTTCTCCGTCCCAGGACCTCAAAGGGTTCCCTTTGGCCTCAACTTCCACCCCACCAGTCTACACATTTTATGAATCATCTTACACAATTGCTGCCACCTCCAGCATGATAACATCAAACATATCTTCCCCTTCTGGCCATCTGAAGCGGCAGTTCCTCAGTGGCATTTTACTCCACTTCTCAATTACCCCCAGCACTCTCCCCTTCCCATGGAAGCACAGGATATGAAATATCTGCCCTTATACCTCCTCCCTTCTCACCAATCCAGGGCTCCAAACACTTCTTCAGGTAAAAGAGCAAGTTATTTGTCCTTCTTTCAATCTAGTACATGGCATTCACTGTAGATGCCATCTCCCTTATACTGGGGAGGTCAATCACAGATTGGGTAACCGCTTTGCAGAACCACTTCACTCAGTCCATATGTATATCCCTAAGCTTCCAGTCACCTGTAATTTTAATTCTTGCCCCAACTCCCACTCTGACCTCTAACATTGTCCTAATGAGGCTCAATGTAAGCTCAAGAAACAGCACCTCTGATTATGACCTCTGTCCCCATTTTTTGGGGGACAGTTGCTGTTAATGATTCTGCTTTACTCTTTCACCCTCCTCTCTAGACTCATCCTTTGTTTCTTTACTTGTCCCATTACCATAACCTTTTACCATGCATCATCACCCCTTTTGACATTTAGCCTCACCTACCTTCCGTGACATCAAGCTTTCATTGTGTCCCCACTTCCCCTGCTCTGCACCTACTTTATATCTAATATAATTAACTTTTTCCAGTAATGAAATTTCATTGACCTGAAACACTGGACAGAAAATTATGCTTGCCATGCAGGTGGCGCCCGAGTGTAAAATGACGCGCGATGATGTCAGGTGAGCGTCCCGGCGTCATCGCGTAGTCCCACGATATTTCATTCAGTGGGCGCGCACCAGAGTCAGCTGCACGCCCGTCGACAATTAAAAGGCCTATTAAGACCATTAAAAAGTTAACTGATTTCAAATTTAGGCTGCCCGTCCAACCTAACGGTTGGCGGGTAGGCGAAAAGACCAAGTCACCTTTACATGTTCTAGGAAATCCCAGCCACATGCGGGATGAGGTTTCCACAAGCAAATAAAAATGTTACACTAGAATCAAAAACATGTCCCTGCTCATGTGACAGAGTCACATGAGGGGACACATTTTATGACATTTTTATTTAATTCATTAGTTTTTTTTTTAAAACAGCGCTTCATCTCCTCAAGGCAGCTCAATGCCTCGGAGATTTAAGCACTCTTTTGCGTGCATGCGCGAAGTTCGCGCTAGGCCTGCTTGCCCTCCTCCCCCGCCCACACAGGTAGCGCTCCTTTTTGCGTTCCATGCTGGGCGGGCCTTAATTGGCCTGCCAGGCCAGCGTGAAATCACAGTGTGGAACCAATCGCAGGTGGCAGCCAGCTTCCTGACCCCACCAAAGGCAAAATCCTGCCCATTAAGTCTGTTTCTCCCTCCACAACTGCTACCTGATCTGTTAAGTATTTGCAGCATTTTTCGTTTTCATTTCTAGCTGACTATTGAGAAATTATGCTGCATCGTATAATAGAACAATGATAGCATCAAACAAGATTATGAAGATTAGCTAAATCCTATCAGTTTTGTACTCACCTGTGGCTTGTTCAGCAACAAGTGAGCCTGCACCACCTCCAACATGTGTGATGTCAACTCATTCATGTCTTCCAAAGCCATGATTTTAAAAGCTACCAAGCTCTTCTTGTTCTACCAAGTTCAAGGAACAGTTAAGTTCAAGATCAGAAGGACTTTGGATTAACATTCATATTCAACAGTCTCACGAATTGCAAATGAATTCAGTATCTAAAAAGAATTATAATATAAAAAACTAAAGCATTACAATGACACTTTGATTTTATTCCATCTTAATAGAAGATTGTCAGGATTTGTTTAGTCTAAACTTCAACAGAAACTACCATTAATCATGAATATCTGAATGCTCTAGTAATCTTATTCTTTGAATTACACACATTAATTTTGTTCCCTCACTACTGAAGATGGTAATTCAGCCAATCTAGTTTTCCTTAACAAAGATACTGTCAATACCAAATGATTTTTATTCAGAAATAGGAGACAACCAGGAATATTCAACTTAACCACAATTCTACAACTGACTAGATAGCTCCTGATGCCAAGATATACATATAGCAATCAAGAACCTTAATCAAATGATTTGGTATCATTGCCATTTTTACAATAAAGTGTACTAAATTATTAACCAGATGGAAGTACCTCAGACAATATACTTTTCCTAAGTTATTTACATAGGTTTCATATTTTAATGGAACATAATTCCTTTTAATTATTGCATTAAAAATATTGGGAAACAATGTGCATTATTTCTAAAGCCACATGTCCCACAATACTAAATTAACCAAGTACAATAAGCAAACATAACAGGACAAATTAAAGATTCACAAAATATCAATGTACTGTATAAATAAATCACATCAAAGATGAGCCATATCAAAGACTTAGAAGTCTGTATTACCTGGAATGATCGGAGATGGCCAGCTACCTTTACATAGCTGCCGGGGGGAACCACAATATTCTCACTTCCAGCTTCCTGCATTAAACAAAGGTCAACATTTGGTACAACATTTAGAAGCAGAGTAACTTTAACTTTAGTCAAGAAGAAAGAAATGTGAACCTGAAAGGAACAAAAGCAAAAACAGGTGTATGCAGTTAAAATTGCACTCCTCACTGTCAAACTTTCTTTGGAGGGAGGAAAAAGTGATACCACAGCAATGTCAATATGTAAGAGTGACACATAAGACCAAAAGACGTAGGAGCAGAAGTAGGCCATTTGGCCCATTGAGTCTGCTCCAGCATTCAATGAGATCATGGCTGATCTGACAATCCTCAATTCCACTTTCCTGCCTTCACCCCATAACTCTAGATTCCCTTACTGATCAAAAATCTGTCTATCTCAGCCTTCAAAATACTTAATGACCCAGCTTCTCCAGCCCTCTGCAGTAAAGAATTCCATAGATTGGCTACCCTGAGAGAAGAAATTCCTCTTCCTCTGTTTTAAATAGGCATCCCCTTACTCTGAGATTATGCCCTCTGATCCTCGACTCTCCCACAAGGGGAAACAACCTCTCAGCATCGACCCTGTCAAGCCCCCTAAGAATCTCATTTGTTTCAAAAGGTCCCCTCTCATTCTTCTAAACTCCAATGAGTACAGGCACAACCTACTCAACCTCTCCTCAAAACAAAAATCTCTCCGTCCCCAGGATCAACCTAGTGAACTTTCTCTGGACTGCCTCCAATGCCAGTGTATCTTTCCTTAGATAAGGGAACCAAAACTGTTCACAGTACTCTAGGTGTGGTCTATCTAGTGCCTTGTATAGTTTTAGCAAGACTTCCCTATTTTTATACTCCATTCCCTTTGAAATAAAGGCCAACGTTCCATTTCCCTTCCTTATTACCTGCTGAACTTGTATGCTAGCTTTTTGGTATTCATGCACAAGGACACCCAAATCCCTATTGTGCTGCAGCCTTCAGCAGTCTTTCTCTACTTAAATAATATTCAGCTCCTTTATTCTTCCTGCCAAAGTGCATAACCTCACATTTTCCCACATATTCCATCTGCCACTTTTTTGCCCACTCACTTAACCTGACATATGCTCAAAATTGAGTTGCTGATAAATACTTAATTGGGTTATGCGGGACAAAGTTAGAAATTCTCATGAGCTAATCAAGAGCAGTCAGAACAGACTTAAAAGGCAGTGTGAGTTTGGCAAATCTTTATCCTATTTCTTCAAAGAAGTTTAAAAGAAAATACAGTGAAAACTCTCCACTGGTTGGAATCATATCTAGCACAAAGAAAGATGGCTGTGGCTGTTAGAGGTCAATCATCTGAGTTCTAGGGCATCACTGCAGGAGCTCCTCAGGGTAGTGTCCTAGACCCAACCACCTTCAGCTGCTTCACCAATGACCTTTCTACCATTACAAGATCAGAAATGGGCATGTTCGCTGATGATTGCACGATCCAATTAATACACACCCACAGACTAAGCCTCTATTTTAAAGAAAAATATTTTCCAAAATATTATATAGATTCATGACACCATATAGAAATGGTGGCACAAGAGCTGGTCAGAGGCTAGGAATCTTGCAGCGAGTAACTCAGCTCCTGACTCCCCAAAGCCTGTCCACCATTTACAAGGCAGGAGTGTGATGGAATACTCTCCACTTGCCTGGATGAGTGCAGCTCCAACAACACTGAAGAAGCTCGACATCATCCAGAACAAAGCAGCCTGCTTGATTGGCAGCCATTCCACATTCACTCCCTCCACCACTGATGAACAGTGGCAGCAGTGTACACCATCTACAACATGCACTGCAGAACCTCACCAAGGGTCCTTAGACAGCACCTTCCAAACCCACAAGCGCCACCATCTAGAAGGACAAGGCAGCAGACACATGGGAACACCACCACCTGCAAGTTCCCCTCCAAGTCACACACCATCGTAATTTGGAAATATCTCACCGTTCTTTCACTGTAGCTGGGTCAAGATCCTTGAACTCCCTCCCTAAAAGCACTGTGGGTGTATGGACACCACAGGGACTGCAGCAGTTTGAGGGAAGCTCATGACCACATTCTCAAGCGCAATTAGTGTTGGGCAATAAATGCTGGCCTAGCCAGCAATGCCCACATCCCATAAATAAATAAAAAGAACATTTGATAACATTCCAGTGGCTTGGGATGTTTTATAATCTTAAAGACTCAACATAAATGCAAGTTGTTGGTGGTATTCCATAGGGGTCTATGTTCTTTATTGCTCAGTCACTTAGTTTGAATTCCATTTTTGGTGGCATGATCCTGCACATTGAATATATGAATTACTGGGTAATCTAAGTATTGTTAAATATAAAAACAAAACTGAATTAACAAAAGTAGACTATAATAAGTGATCTCGAATTGAACGAATGCTACTGAAATCCACCCATGACACTGAACTTTGGGGAGGGAAGCTAAGGGAGAGCAACTTGAGGATATAAAGTGTTAGCAAGGTGGGCAGAAAGATAGCAGGAAAAAGTAGAGCAATATACTTTGGAAATAAAAGTAAAAAGATAAAGACTTTAAAAAAATTAAAATAGACTTTCACGAGCAATATAAGTAGGCATGGTCATAAAAGGCCAAACAGAGTACGTGAGTTTATTTGTAGATGTTTAGAATATAAAAGCAAAGCGATAATGACCATTTGTGTGTAAATCAATATGAAAAGTGCAGCACATATTAACTATCATAACTGGGGAAAGAGATGACAGTTCTGAAGTTTTTTTTTAAATATTTGTTCACGGGATGTGTGCATTGCTGGTCAGGTCAGCATTTATGGTCCATCCCAAATTGCCCTCGAGGAGGTTAAGTCATTGAAATATAACATATTTTCTTCACTAGAGCTGCAAAGGGTAATACATGGCCTTAGAAATCCTTAAGATTAGGAGTTAAGGTAAATAGCAATAATGTTTGTCGAACAGCAAGATAATAAAATAATCAAATTTATGATAATTAATAGAGACTTAAAAGGGTAGTTTAGAAGATATTTACAGGCAGTGATTATAATGTAGAGTTCTCTGTTGTAAATTACTGAAGCAAAGCCTGCTAATTATTTTAAAATGGAATTAGATAGTTATGACACAAGTGAAAATAGTCAACCTATTTCTGTGCTGTAACATTCCACAATGCAAAAAGAATTCCATGACTATAAAGCTACATCGCATTAGGTTTGTAAGTTAAAATGAAAGCAATGCCCCTTTAACTCACCAAAAAGAGAAAATGCACCTCTGACCAGAATGACAATTACCACATGGTGACAGTTTGTAAACTACAATTAACATAGAAACCTCAGTTTCAGACTAATGTGCATTGAGACACCTGACAGGTTTGAAATAACTGAGAACCATCATCTTACCACAAGCAGCCAGTTATACCATTAATAGGTCACTAAGTTATTCAACTAAGTTAAATGAGAGGAAGTTAGGTGATTGATGCAAATAGGGTACTTGCTTATTGTTGTTGCACCAAACCAAATTATTCCCAGTTACAAACAAAACAGATGCTCGCTCCAACTATAAGCTTGACCTACTCAACAAATGAGCAGACTTGGACATATAAATTCCTTTAATATTCTGTACTTGCCCAGAATTAGATAATTATGCAGTGATCTGAAAAACAGCAGTGCACAGTTCACTGGAGTATTATATTGAAAGAACTGAAAGAGAACACTACACACTCAATGGAATTAATACATACCTTAAGGTCAAATATAGACGTTAATTTACTTACATCAGTATCCACCCACTGTCTCACATCCATTGGAGGTGCAGTCATATCATCCAACTTGTACAGAATATTTGTTGGGGCTTTCTCTGCATCTTTGATCACGCCAACCACAGTTACCTGGGGGGGGGGGGGCAGAGAAAATGGAGACTTACTTTCAGGTAGAAAATTGAGATAATAAAGTTATGAAAAAGAGTGTGTTCACTGATAGATTATAAATCATTACAAAATCACATTACAGCTACTCAAACTAGAAATATTCAATAGTCCCAAATTCCTCACTCACCTGAGACAACTCCACTTCTCCAATTCTGAAAATTTCCTCTACTTGAGTAGCAGACATTAGCTGTGACACTGTACAAGGAACTATTTGCTGGGCCCTTGATCTCTGACAGAAGAATCAATAAAGTTAAGACTGCAAGATTACCATTAGGCAATCCCTTAATTACATGTTTATGGAAGAAAAGCAATTGGTGTAATCACTTAAAAGAATAATACAATTTACATATTATTTATCTAAGAACAAGGAAATTACCCTAATGTATGATAAGGTTCTTAAAATTACATTTTAAGCAATGATTTTATTCCATCCTCATAAGGGACAATTGTACAAAAACAGTCTTAGAAGGTTTAATACTTTTATTTAGGTCATTGCAGGACTTTGCAATAAATGGCATTGCTAAGTCAAAACAATAGCAACGACATCCTGGCCCAAGTTTCATTTTATTTACCCCAATCATGATTAGTCAGGATTTTGACTGTGGGGTTACATTACAAAATTACATACATTTCCAGGATATCATAACCTTTAGATTTTACAAACTAATCACCAAATAGTATAAGACAAAAATAAATATATTTGTAACAAATGGGTTTGCATAAATCAATTAGTATTTTAAAAGTTGCATCTATGATAGTACTCCTGGTAACACTGACTGATAAGTTTTAACAATGTTTTGCCAAAATCAATTTTAATTTTCAGAATGTAATAACGCACCACAATTATCTGCATAGTTTCATGATACAACTTTGTGAGTCAGCTCATGCTGTTCCTCATCTCTGTTGTCAAAATCAAGCAGAGTGTCAAAAAATTGGCACAGGCTTCATAAAATTCTTGCAAGATTTTATGATCAGGTAAAATGAACAACCTCAATAAAAAGGGAAGAAAAATAACTTACAAAACAAATTTTTAAAACAATGCAAACAGAAATATGACAGTATTTATCACAAGATTACTATTAATATTTAACTTAGACCAACACCAATTTCTATATTTTGGCAAAAAGTGTATGCATTTTTGACTCTCAATTTTATATTACATTCCATGATAAGAACTGTAGCAATAAATATTTTGGCTCTGTACTTACAGTTTTCCTGTCACTCTGGCTACCTCCAGCTGGTGAGCCAAATCCTCCAGGTGATTGCAAGTAACCCCCACCTCCTGCACCAGTATCACCAAAACTTCCATAGTTACCATCAAATGAACCTGGAAAATAGAGTTAGAGGTCAGTCACAGCATTGAAACATAATAAAACTACATTTACAACCTGTCAGCAGGTTATACTTATCCAGTTTTCATTTATTTCCACATAGGATTCTCTGTCCTGCACACTCAGATCACCCAAATGCAAACTTAATAATAATTGCCATCCTTAAACACAATATGTTATGGGGAGGTGGTGACATAAAGGTATTGTCACTGGACTGCTAATCCAGAGACCCAGGGTAATGCTCTGGGGTCCTGGGTTCAAATCCCACCACAGCAGATGGTGGAATCTGAATTCAATAAAAACCTGGAATTAAAAGTCTGATGATGACGACCATGAAAAAAAAACCCCATCTGGTTCACTACTGCCATTTAGGGAAGGAAAACTGCTGCCTTATCTGTGACTCCAGCAACGTGGGTCTTAAATGCTCTCTGAACACCAAAAAAATGACAGCAATGCCCACATCCCATGAGTATATAAATTATTATTTCAAATCCCTCCATGTTCTTCCATCCCTGTTTCTGTAATCTCCTCCAGCCCCCACCACCCTCCGAGATATCTGCACTCGACTAATTCCAGCTGCTTGAGCTTTCCTGATTTTAATTGCTCCACCGTTGGTGGCCGTGCCTTCAGTTTTTTTTTTAATATATACTCGTTCATGGGATGCCGGTGTCCCTGGCTAGGCCAGCATTTGTCAGCCGTCCTGACCAGGTCTGGCCTACAATGTTGACTCTTATTGCCCGTCAGCGGCAACAATGGACAGCAGAAAGGACATCAGTGAACCACGTGGGTTTGGACAGTCTCATGGTCATCATCAGACTTTTAGTTAATAATTTTATTGAATTCAAATTTCACCATCTGCCGTGATTTGAACCCAGGTCCCCTGAGCGTTATGCTGGGTCTCTGGAATTACTAATCCAGTGAAAAAATACCACTAATGCCATCACCTCAGCTGCTGAGACCTTAGGCTCTGGACCTTACCCCCCCCCCCCCCCCCCCATTCTGACAAGGACTGGGAAGTTAGTGAAACGTTAACAGGAGATGCTACATATTTACATTATAGTCGACAACCTCATTTCATAGTTTCGGCTACATAAAATAATCTTACAACCTGTAAAAAGAAATTGCAATTTTTTTTATTATAACCAAAGCCCAGGTGACATCTACTTTAACGGGTTCAATGTCGCAACTCTGGGGGACTCCAAAAATCCAGGCCTCAATCCACTCAGCCTTCTAACCTACTCCAAACCGTCCCCCGCATTCTCACTGCCTTTCGTCCCAACCCCTCACCACCCACCACCCACCGCCCGGCCCCCCGGGGGGGGGGCGGGGGGGGAAGGAGACGGCTAATCTGACCCGAATGAAGCCCTTCCCGGTGGCCGGTGATGCTGAATCCGAGGCCGTGACTTCCGCTGCCGTCCACACAGAAAGGTGGGTGGGTGGGAGACCAGCTGGCCGGACCCAAGCCTCCCTTCAGCCCCAGTCCCCGAACCCGGCGCCTCTCTCTCACCCGGATTATTCCACATTTTCCCCCCTCGGCGACCGTTTAACGGAAAGCCTCCTCGCGCCGGGCAAAGCGCGCCAACCAGCTCCAGTGAAGCATCCAGCCACTCACAGACCTCCGTGCTCAAAATCCCTCAGCCAATCGTTGACACGGATTCCAGAGGGTGCCGCGGATTTCGCCCCGCCCTCCCCCCCCCCCGGATGGCCATCCCAAGGTCGTTGATTGGTTGACAATAGTGAAGCTATATTGGCCGCTGCCATTTGTAGTCCTGGCAGAGCAGTTGCCCTCAAGTTTCTTTTCCATGAAGCGTAAAGAGTGTAAATGTATATTTTATGAACGGATTACACATATCGGAGTACATTCATATACATATTTTATGAATCCATCACACGAAACATATTAAAAATGAAAATGCTGGAAATATTAGTCACATCGATGCTGTCGCTTAAGCATTTTCTGTTTATATCTCAGATCTAGCATCTATTTTGTCTCTTGAGTGTGCAATACATGTGTGAGTATGAAATTTATAATGTAAATTTAGAAAGAAAGAAGAAATAGCTTACATTTATTTATATATATATATAAAACATCTTTAACGGCCTATGTTTACAGCCTTATATTATATATACTTTTTTTTAAAGTGTGGCAGCTCCCCAACCATAATTGAGATTATGATTGTTTTTTAATGACGTTGGTTGGGAGATAAATATTAGCCATGATTCTTCTTCTACATAGTGCATATATATGACCTTGGCTCCCATTAACCCATTCGATCACCCACATTCTTGCTGAAATACACAGTCCCCCATTCTCACAGCACATACAATTTAAAATCATCATCTTCACTGATCTATAAAATAACCCTTCTCCTTCAGTCCTCTACTTCCAATACTTCATTCCTCTGATCCAGCCAATTGTTGATTCCTTCCTCCCTCCTCCTGATTAGTAGAGCCTTCAGGCGGTGGGTCAATTGGTTAATCTCACCTCTAAATCAGAAAGAAAGAAAGAGTCGCATTTATATACCACCTTTCACAACCACGGGACATGCCAAAGTACTTTACAGACAATGAAATACTTTTGACGTGTAATCACTGTTGTAATGTAGGAATCGTGGCAGCCAATTTGAGCGCAGCAAGCTCCCACAAACAGTAGTGATAATAAGTTTCTCACCTTTTAAAAAAATATTCTGCTTTTTTATTCTTATGACCAAAGTGAATGACTTCACACTTCCCTACATTATACTCCATCTGCCATCTTGTTGCCCACTCAGCCAACCTGTCCTTATCACTTTGCAGCCTCTTTGTGTCCTCCCTGCAGCTTGAGGGTAAGGAATAGCACAGAAGGAGCTCATTCGGCCCTTTAGCCCTGTACTGCATCTTTGAAAGAGCAGTCATGCTTAGTCCCATATCCCGCTATTTGTCCATAACCCTGTAAGTTCCTCACCTTCAAATGCCTGTCCAGCTCTGATTTAAAATTATTTATAGTTGAGGGTTCAAGTTCCTGACAACTCAGTGGAAAAAAACCCCTCATCTCCTCCTAGATCTTTTGTCACTGACCTTAAATCTAACATAAAAGTGAAATACTAGGGATCTGAAATAAAAACAGCAAGTGCTGGAAAAATTCAACCGGTCTGGCACTATCTGTGGAGAAACTGAGTTGATGTTTCAAATCCAATATGACTTCTTCGGAACTGAAGTCCCTCATCCCTGGTAAACCTTTCTATTGTTCCTAAGATGTTTAAATCTTTCCTGAAGTGTGCTGCCAAAAATTATCCACAAAAGAGCTGCAATTCCTATCTCTTTGACCAAGCTTTTCACCATCTGACCTAAAATTTCCATTTGTGGTTGTGTCATATTTTATTCCCTAATGCTCCTGTGATGCACCTAATGGGACATTTTATTACATTAAAGGTGCTATAGAAATGTAAGTTATTGTTGTTGAGGCCTGATCAGTGATTTATAAATTTCTACCATTGTTTCTTTGCTTTTACATAAACGCCTCAATTTATAAACTTGAGTAACTACCATTATCAACCTGCCCTGCCCGCTTTAAGGATTTCTGTATATGAAAACCAAGATCTTGCTGCTCAACCACACTTTACAAGATTGTGCCACTTGTGATGCACCATTTTTCCACATTAGTCATTCCAAAGTATGAGGTAAGGAACACAACAGCCAATTTGTTCACAGCAAGATGAAAATGACCACATAATCTCTTTCTGTGATGTTGGTTGAGAGATCAATATTGATCAGGACACCAGGGATAATTCCCCTGCTCTTCTTCGAAATTGTGCCGTGGGATCTTAAAAACCCACCTGAGCAGGCAGATGAGACCTCGATTTAACATCTCACTTGAAAGATGGCAATTCCAATAGTACCACACTCCCTCAGTACTCAGACTGGAGTGTAAGCCTCAATTTTGTGCCTAACTCTCTGCAATGGAACTTGAACACACATTGTTCTGACACAGAAGCAAGAGTGCATGCTGCATTTCAACAGTAAACTTGTGAGTGTCAAAGCAGCATCAAATCACTAGGAAATAACCTGGGTGGGAACCTAGATTAATTTCTGCTGGGGGTGTTACAGACCGAGATGGGAGGAGTGTGCAGTTATTCCTACCCCACTTCTCCACAGGTTGTAACATTAGTTTAATTCACCCACAAAAAGCGGCCAATTGTTTACCTTTTGATACTGTGGTTCCCAGCACAAAAAGACTCTAACCAGGCTTCTTTCAATAAACAAAAAAAATTGATTTATTATAAAACAAACTACTTTTAATGAACTCGTTGACATATAAGTTGTAGTTTAGAAGTGTAACGATTTTCCCCTTTTTAAAAAACAGATATTCGACCCACACATGCACTCGCACACAAACGCAAAACAGGACAAAACAAACACAATCCCCTGCAGAGGCCGGAATACAGGGACATTTCTTTTAAAAGGATAAACTTTGAAGAGATATCAACGCTGTTGATCTAACAGAATTCTGGTCACAATAGATCTGGAAGTTCTTTCAGATGGATTTTTTTGATGAAACTCTCCTTGATGAATCTTACTTATTACAGCTTTGCGAACTCTTAAAAAAACAGATGAGTTATCCTGATGAGACTTTTCTAAGGAAGGTTTAACACAAAGGTGGGGCAGAGAGAGGGAAAATCAGGGTCTTTTTCTTGCTTCTAAGACACCCCCA
The DNA here is from genome assembly GCF_017639515.1 of Carcharodon carcharias. NCBI lineage: Eukaryota > Metazoa > Chordata > Chondrichthyes > Lamniformes > Lamnidae > Carcharodon > Carcharodon carcharias. The sequence goes on from NC_054485.1 coordinate 12,616,364, forward strand.
CACTCATTCACTCTCTGACTGAGAGTTTTAAAGGCTAAGATGTTCAGAGAATACTTCTCTCAGGCCAAGACTCTTTTGACTGTCAACAACAGTTCTTTGTTAATTTAGATATAAAAAGTATCTCTTCCCTCTCCAAGTGATCTTCACTGGATACCTATCTTGATCCATGGTTTCTTGATTCACAGCCCTGAATTAATATTGCAAACTTTTAGAAATAATTCAGGAGGAAGAATGGCCAAAATTCAATTTTTCAAGAAATGGGTTCCTCACAGGGTTAAGGACCTACTTGGAGGGAAATGAGCTGCAGAGGGTTTTATCTTGAAGTGGAATAAGAAAGTTATGGCTTTTGGAACAGGATATTGGCTGTGAATCAACTTCCTTTGTGCCACATTAAAAGTTATAACACTGCACCTTTGACCATTAATCCAACCGAGTAATTGGTAATAGTATGCACATTGCTCTCGTCACAATGGGATTCCTGGGCTTCCTTCTTTTTATTACTAACTTTGGGATCACTTTCAGCCAGAGAGGTAAGGTCTGATCAGTTTCACATTATTTAATTCAATCAGAAATGAAAACTACATTTCCTGTGATTAACTTATGAAAGTATCTGCTTTAGAATTGCTACAATGATCAGCCTTCCCCTGAGCCTAAGTGCTTTTTTTCTTCCTAGATTGTGAGTGTTAGCACTTTTGTTTGTCTTTGTTCTCTCTGCAATACTATTCTTCCCCCACCCCCACCACACACACACACACACACACACACACACACACACAAAAGCATCACCCTCTAATACACTGGTTTTCATTGAACTGCAATATCACAGTTCCAAAGGTCATCATCCTTCACATCTAAGGTTAATCAGTTATTACCAGAAGGTATCAATGTTGAACCCAGTCCTGCCTGCTCCCTGGGCAGGATTTTGGATTGTTTGAGAGGGCAACCATCACTTAAACCCGCCTCGGGCCAGCATGCCAGTCTCCTGATGCGAGACCGGCTACTCAGATTTTGGAAGACCCCGATGGTAGCTGGAAGGCGCAACCCACTGGAACTCCTAAATGGCCATTTAAGGCCATTAACGAGCTTGTTGTCAGCTCATTTAGGTGTTAGATTTGGATTTTCGTTTCATAGGTTGGGTTTGATGCGCCATCAGAAACACAACATGAAGGAGGAGGAGGTGGTGATATAGCAAGGAACAATCTGCAAATGTTGGGACAGAGGTAAATGGCAAGACTGAAGAGAGAAAGCTGTGAGATGGTCCTCACAGCGTTGGCAGCAGAAATAATGCACGCTTGTTAACAACAGCAAATTGCCAACACAGAAAGATAGAATTCAGTACAGACCAAAATAAAAACAAAATTTTGGTGGCACACTGCTACATACAACTATATGAATTAGGAGCAGGAATAGGCCATTTGGCCCTTTGAGCCTGCTCCCCCATTCAATAAAATCATGGCTGATTTCATTGTAACCTCAACTCCACATTCCCGCCTACCTGATAACCTTTCACCTCCTAAAACTAATCAAGGATCTATCTGCCTCTGCCTTAAAAAAATTCAAAGACACTACCTTTTGAGAAAGAGCAGTCCAAAGACTCATTAACCCCTGAGAGAAAAAACTTTCCTCATCTCTGTCCTAAATGGGCGACCCCTTGCTTTTAAACAGTGATCTCCTAGTACTAAAGTCTTCCACAAGAGGAAACATCCTCTCCACATCGACCCTGTCAAGACCCCTCAGGGCGTTATATTGTAAGACTATTAGCATCTGTAAAAAGGAAGGACAAGCTAATTTTTAAAGTGTAGACCTTTTCTTATGGCCACCCTTCCTTATTACCTTCCATGGCTTTGTGTTTAACTCGGGCCTACTTCTGGTTTCGGCCCACCTCCTTCCCACGTCCGCTGTTTCCATGGTCAGGATTTGGAATTCATTGCAGTGGCAAAGTTCTGACACAAGAATTGAAATCTCACCCTCTATGTCCACCCAAGTGCACTTTCCAACAGAGGTCGGTAAACAGGAGGAATCATGGCTGATTTTCCTGTCCTTAGCCCATAGACACTGAAGCCAATTATAGCTGAACTAATACTCCCAGCCCAAATCATAATTTCCCATAGACCAGGGATATGATGTGATTAGATTAGTTACATAGCTAATTGATTAAGAGAGTTTCTCTGCCTTTTAAAGATCGCAGAAGCTTCATCTTTTGGGAGATATTTAAATATGTAATAGTCACGACATGTGTGTTTTGTAGCTGCTGTGATTTTGCACATTGAGAACAGTCATTGAGGTTTGGGAAAGCAAGCGATGTATCCTAACCCAGTGTAAACATTTGTCTTTGCCAGGTCGCTTCTGGCACATCACAGATATTCACTGGGACCCTGACTATAAAGTGACAGGGAACCCAAACACTGTGTGTCCCTCATCTTCTAATCCTGTACCAAACGCAGGGAAGTGGGGCAGCTACTTGTGTGACTCCAACTGGAACCTCATCAACCTGTCTGTTTATACCATGAAAGACCTTTACCCTCAGCCAGATTTCATTCTTTGGACTGGGTAAGTGTTTGGAACTAGCAGTGAAAATCAAAAGATAATAGCTAAATTGCAAAATAAGCACCAATTAAAATTGTCCCAGTAGGTATCAAAGGTTAAATAATGGTGTGTGGCAAACTTTATTCTGCATGGGGAGAACAGTATGCAAGCATTTTTTTAATATGATAACATTATTTGTAGGGTATGCAACGTCGTTACCCAACATTACACCATTTCTTTGTGAACAACATTTTTGTGAAAAAAATTTACCATGAAGGAAGAGTATTTACGAAGGGTTGTGTTGATAACCTTTCTCTGTCAAATGTGTTTAAAAATAGTGACAGTATTATAAAGAATATCAATGAATTGAAGTGTAAGGGTTTAATGAATTAAAAGATTCTTCATAGACCACAAGAGTGAATATCTCTTGAACCCAAGGTTGTGTTACAACAACTTGTATTTATTTAGTGTCTTTAATATAATAAAATGTCTCAAGTCACTTCACAGCACATTCTGAAGCAAAATTTGACATTGAGCCACATGAGGTGATGTTAGGACAGATTACCCAAAGCTTGGTCAATGAGGTAGGTTTTACGGAGCATCTTAAAGGAGGAAAGGGAGTTGGAGAAGCAGGGAGGTTTGGGAGGAAGTTCCAGAGTTTAGGGCCAAGGCAATTGAAAGTGCAGCCAAGCTGCAGCTTCACCCCAATGGAACATTCTCAAAAGTTAAATTTGGGTGAAACCTGATATTCCCATGATTAAGAAAACACTCACTGTCAATGTACATGATAAATTACCATGTATAGGAGGTGCTCAGTGCCATGGAATGGTCCTACAGCACAAGCAAGCATCTCACAGAGAAGGAGGAGAAACTTGACACAGAAAAGCTTTCTCCACCTTCAAGGAAGTGCCTTTCTGTATAGCGCACTTTGGAAACTACCATGTCCCCCAATTGTCTACCATGATGTTCTTTTGAGGACAGTGTGTCTTGTGACATGACAGGATGAAGAAGGGTTACAACGTGTCATGATGAAGCTTTCCCACATCAATTGTCAAAAAAGGTCAAAAATACAGAAATAATTTTGCTGCTACAACATTAAAAGTCTATTACCTTTTACAATATTAACCCGCTGCATTTAATAAGCGTATGACATCATCGGACCACTATTTTAATAGAAACATTAACCCATTTTAAGGTAAAGAGCTTAGCAACAATTTGGGCAGAATTTTACTGCTGCCTGGTGGTGGCTTTGCTGCCAGGTTTTTTTGACATTGGCTTGGCTGCTGAACATGTTCTTACTTTAGGCCAATCTTACCAGAAGTGGGGAGGTGGGGGAAATGGAAGCGGCGAGTAGCTAGTTAGTGTTAATTACCTGCTCAAATGGGGACACTGTTGGGATCTTGCTGGCAGCAGATGGGGCCCCACAGTGCGGGTGAAGCTCAGCAGGTCCCTGGTGATGGCCTCCTGGGAACAGGCCGGGCCTCCAGCAAAGGCGCTTGTATTTAAACCCCTGCGGCCAGCAGCTTAGCCACAGGGCCAGAGCTGTGGCCATAGACCATACCGTGGGAGAAGTTCCACTTGTCAGTCTGTCAGCTGTGGCCACAAATCAACTTAAATAATTTGGAATTCCTCTTGAGGTCCCTCCCCGTGTTCTCCTGCCCAGCGCAGCAGCACCCACCCTTCTCAGTGGGGCTACCAGTGGGATAACACTGCGGGCCCTCCCAATTGGCTCAGTCAGCTGTCTGTCCCACACACCTTCCTTAATTTGATGGCAGAGGCCGCCTCTTAATTGGCTGCCTCCATTACGATTGTACAGACCAGCAATCAGCCATCACCAGTGGGGTCAGGAGCTTTTTTGCCGCAAGCTCTGAATATCTTCAAGGGTGGTATGATTCTGTCTCTTATATTTCACCAGTGTTCCTCACTCTCAAAGGTATTAACAGAGCAATGGAGGGGCAAGGAGATAAACAGGAAAGGAATTCGGGATGGAGTCAAAGAGAAGGGAAGTTCAGAAATCTTAAGGATATGGGGGAAGGAATTAAGGAGGAAGTTCCACAGGGCAAAGGCTGAAGGATCAGTTACCAGGGGCAGAATCTTCCAAGCCTACCAGCAACGGGAAGCTTGGCAGGCGGGTGAACTTAAACTGAGGCCAAAAATCAGTATCCTAATGGCAGGATGAACTTTAGTAATTATGTCCTCAGGACTTTAAATGCATGTTAAAAGCAGGTCAAGCTTCCTGACAAACAATGTTGGAAAGCCCTTTAACATGCATTAGTATGTCATGCATGCCAATTAAAAGGCCGCCTCACTGGAATTAAGTTCCCCCTCCAAATTAAGTTCTTCACCAGTGAGAAATTAGAACATTCACATTCACAACTGCAGATAAGTGGCGTGCACCTGGCATGGTTAACGGTGAGATGCTGCTGCATTGTCCTCTTTGGCGAGCGTCTATAAGTGCTGACCTGTGCTCGAGACTGGGTGGTCACCGTGCAATTTGTGTTGTGGATGACCAACAAAGGGTTAGCAAGGAAGGGTGGATCAGTGGCCAGCCAAAGGCAGAAAGGATAGTGCAGTCTGTCCGGGTGCCCTTTAAATATGGCGCCCAGACCTTTGACTCTGTGAGGTAGCACAGGGATGGGGACTTCCTGCTCGCCCCCTCCACAAGAATGGGCAAGCTCCTCACGAATGCTTTTGTGATGAGCTGAACAGTGCAAGTTCGCATGTATCAGTTTTCCTGCTTCCCCCAACAGAAATCACTCCAACTTCCGCACCTGTCACCAAATTTAGACACCCCAGTGGAAGATTCCGACCAAGGATGGAGCAAAGGGAACTTGAGGTGTAGAATGGGAGTAGAAGAGTTGGGGATGAACAGACATGTCCAACTGGAATAGATTACAGAGGGAGTTGGGGCAAAGCCATGGAGGGATTTAAAACCAAAGACCAGAATCTTAATATTAAATCACTGGGGCTTCTGGAGATTGGCAAGGCAGAAATGTGGGACATTACGAAGTTGAGGAATGGGCTGCCATAACTTAATTAATTGGAACTTTGTGGAGGCCAATATGGAGAGCATTTGAGAATCACTTCGAATTGACAAAGCTACAGATGAGGGTTTTGTTGTTGCTGAGGGAGACATGGAACATAGTGGAAGTTGTAAAGATGGAACATTCCCTTTTCTGTTTTGGGAACTAATTACTTCATGCTTACTTGGACAGAGATTAGGAACTCAATGTAAGGAATAAGTTTTCAAATAAGAGTGCTCAGGGAAGGGTGAAATTTAACTTGGGCAGGCCACTAAACAGATGGTAGTGGATTGACCACACCACATAAACTGTGTGATTTTACAGTGCAGTCAGCTGGGAAGAAATTCAAGCTGGGTGTCTAATGGTTTTCTCCCCCTCCAAAATTGAATTTCACCCTCCACTGGTCTTTGGACCCTCGGGGTCCATGAGGAGACATCAGGAGGCCACTGACAATGTCAGATTTCTGTCCATCTATTATCAGATTTCTGTATTTCTTGGAAGATTGCAGAAAACATTTTGGTTAATAAGCAATGTTAGAATGGACAATCTGCTATGAGATTAGGACAGGGGAACTCCAGTGCAGATGGGTCAACAATTACATGGAATTCCTGGGCCTATGTCAATATTTGCAGGGAATGTTTCACCCAAAGATGTGTAGACTAGTACTCAAATGTAGAGCATGGATGTGAAAAGCCAAATCTCACTACTCAGGATGATATACTTTTAAAGACTCCTGTGCTACTTCACCACCAGGTGGAGAGCGTTTTGGCTTTTGTAGAAGATAGAAAACCCTTTATTTAACCCATTTATCCATTTTGTCTTGTTGTGCCCAAGTCTATGTCCTTGCATAGGGTTAAATCATGTTCTGAATGCGTGATCTATTGTTGTGGTCAATTACCTTAGTTCCACCATTCAGCCTTGTTTACATTATTGACCCACTGGAATTTAAAGTAATGGTTCCTATAATCTGTTAAAGCACAAAGTATAAAAGCTGGCAGAAAAATAAAATATGAAATATATAACAGAATTCCTTTCTTCTTCTATAGGACTGTTTTACAGTGTTGTAAAAACTCTGCAGTTTAAAGGAGAGTAGGTTACAGAGAGAATTACATTGTTTACAGTACTGAAGCATGCCATTCCCAATTGTTCCATGTTGGCATTTGTGATCCAAGTGAACCTCCTCTCACCCTATCAGTGTATCCTTCACTTTCTTTCACAATCATGTGCTTATCTAGCTTCCCTTACATTTCACCTCTCCTCTATTTTTACTTTGTTCTGTTGAAGGGTCATTCGGACTCAAAACGTTAACTGTATTCCTCTCCACAAATGCTGCCAGACCTGCTGAGTTTTTCCAGGTATTTTTGTTTTTGTTTTGGATTTCCAGCATCCGCGGTTTTTTGCTTTTATTTTTTTCCCTTAAATGTATCTGTGCTATTTGCCTCAACCACTCCCTGTAGTCGTGAGTTCCACATCCCCACCATTCTTTGCCTAAAGAAATTTTTCTTAAATTCCCTATGTTTTTTATTGATTCAATGGATGTGGGCTTCCCTGGCTAGGCCTTGAGAAGGTTGTGGTGAGCTTCCTTCTTGAACCACTGCAATCCATGTATTGTAGGTACACCCAAGGTACTGTTAGGGAAGAAATTCCAGGATTTTGACCCAGCGACAGTGAAGGAACAGCGATATATTTCCAAGTCACGATGATGAGTGGCTTGTAGGAGAACTTCCAGGTGGTGGTGTTCCCATGTGTTTGCTGCCCTTGTCCTCCTAGATGGTAGTGGTTGTGGGTTTGAAAGGTGTACCAAGGGACCTTGGTGAGTTCCTGCAGTGCATCTTGTAGATGGTACACACTGCTGCTACTGTGCGTCGGTGGTGGAGGTAGTGAATGTTTGTGGATGGGATGCCAATCAAGTAGGATGCTTTGTCCTGGATGGTGTTGAGCTTCTTGATTGTCATGGGAGCTGCACTCATCCAGGCAAGTGGAGAGTATTCCATCACACTCCTGACTTGTGCCTTGTAGATGGTGGACAAGCTTTGGAGAGTCAGGAGATGAGTTAATCACAGCAGGATTCCTAGCCTCTGACCTACTCTTGTAGACACAGTATTTATATGGCTAATCCAGTTCAGATTCTGGTCAATGGTAACCCCCAGGATGTTGATAGTGGACGATTCAATGATGGTAATGCCATTGAATGTCAAGGGGCGATGGTTAGATTCTCTCTTGTTGGAAATGGTCATTGCCTGGCGCTTGTGTGGCAGGAATGTTACTTGTCAGCCCAAGCCTGGATGCTGTCCTGTTCTTGCTGCATTCTATGTTTATGGCCCTTTGTTTTGCTCTCCCCTACAAATGAAAACATTTTTACATTTCTAACTATTCCCAGTTCTGATGAAAGGTCACAGATCTGAAAAGTTAGCTCTGTTTCTCTCCACAGATGCTACCAGACCTGCTGAATATTTCCAGCATTTTCAGCTTCTAAAACATTTTCTCAACCTTATCAATAAAATCCTTTACAATTTTCAACACCTCTGTTAGGACATGCTCCAGCCTTCTCTTGTCTAAAGAAAAGAACCCCAGCCTATACAGCCATAGGTATACTTTTTTAGTTCAGGTATCATGAATCTTTACTGCACTTTCTTCATATTCTTTTTCAATAATATAGAGACCAGAACAGCGCAGGGTATTTTAAGTGTGGTCTAACTGAGGTTCAATACACATTTAACATGACTTCTCTGCTTTTAATTTATATCCAAGGCTTATTTTACAAGGAATCATTCCGAAACTGCATCTGTGGTTTCTTAGAGTTTTGTAAAGTTGGTTATTCTAGGAAGTACCTGCTACTTCCACTTTCAACCCCTTGTGTTCATCATGAACCTGTCCAGAACTTCCTCTGGTAAACATTGCTTAGCAATGGGAGATTAAACCCGCCGTGGTTTTCAAGATAAGTCACAGTCACAATCCCGTGCACAAGTTAAGGAAATGTGGGCTTACTGCTTCAAGAAATTAATTCCTTTGTTCTTCATGGAACATTCAGTGATGATACTCCTCATGTTGCTGATGAAAAGCTCGGTGAGGACGCAGTACTACAGATAATCAGCAAGTTAACCCAGCTTATACAAGAGGTCTTCCCAGGTATGTAGCAACTATAAGTTCTTATCAGCAGAGCCAACATTAAATGTAAATGTTTGAACTGCGTTAGCATGAAATAAACTAGCTCACCAACCAGAACAATTGCTACCTTGAATAGCTCAAAGCCACACAGTTCATCTCACCTGTGTTGATTTTTAATGTCTTTTTTCTCTAGTACAAAACTTACATTGCTAAAGTTGTCATCCTAAAAACAGCATTGCTTTTATCGAAATAAAAAGGGTTTTGGCAAAGCTTTTAATTTTGGATGAATGAGAGGCAGCCATGTTGGAAACACCGATGTCATACACAAATCAGCCAACAAGGGTGTTGATGTAATTCATGTTATTTCATTTGGGCATTTGCAAAGTTTTCCTTTTTCATGAAGTTGAAGTTAGATATGGGTGGATGCCTGTTGTTCTTTAAACAATTAGTTCAACATCATAGAATTATACAATTGTTACAGTACAAGAGGCCATTATGCCTGTCGTGTCCATGCCAGCTCTAATAGCAGTTCAGCTAGACCCATTCTCCCACCCTTTCCCCATAGCCCTGCAAATTTTTTCACTTCAGATAATTATCTTAAACCCTTTTGAAGGCCATGATTGAAGTTGCCATCACTACACTCTCAAGCCTTGCATTCCAGATCCTAAAAGACCTTTTAGGAGAGAAAGAGGGAGAGAAAAGGCAATCACACGTGGCTCATTTTGCCAGGTCATAGCAGGCACTTGTGAAATAGTTTACAAAAAATGTCCTCCAGTTTGGCAGATTCTGTACATTGCTGGTTAATTCCTTGCTGATAACCTTACTAGGAACATGTCCATAGCCTGTACTGAAGCCAGCTCTGTAACTCATAGGAAAACCTGGGGCTGGATTTTATGTGCCCCCACTGGGCGTGTTTTTGGCACGGGGAGGGCATGTAAAATAGGGAGGGTGTCCAGCCGACCATCTTCCCAACAACCTCTTTGCTCACTCCCATAATGTAGTAGGTGGGCGGGGCCGTCATATGTAAATAAACAATCAAGGGTCAATTGAGCCTGCTAACAAGCTAATTGACCCTGATATTATGTCACCCATGCCATAATACAGTTGGCATGGACAGTCCGGCATGAGTGGGCAGGCCTTTTTTAAAAAAGTTTTTGAGAAGGTGGAGAAGAAAAAGGTTCTATCTTCAGGGAATATCCTTTGTGCATTAGGGACAGACCTTTGCAGGGGGCAAGATAGTACCCTACCCCCCTTTTCTCCCACCTGCCAGCTCTCCAAAACCCACCACTCCCAGCCCCCTCCCTAAGCTGGCCAAACCCTCCCTGCCCAATAACCCAGAATTTCCTCACTCTGGGATCCTTTGGGCTGCCTTCTTAGGACTGGTTGCACTTCTGGCAGCGCCCACTAGTGAGCTCTTGGCACTGCCAGGACTGCTGCGACTCCCCAGTGATGGGTGGAAGACCAATTTAGTCTTCAAGCAGCGTGTTATGATGCGGGACAGACTGACAATGGAGCAACTTGGCTTCCAGCTGGCTTTCCTTCTCGGGGGTACGGGTGATAGGGGGTGGTGGGACCCAGTAAAATTCAGCCCCTGTTCTTACCATGTTGACACCTTTAAACAAAGCAAAAAAGCTGGATTTCACATGTGAACTGTCTGTATATGCAGATTCTTAGAATTAACATTCAATCATTCGATGGAAGCTTGTCAGCTACTACATCAATAGACATTAAAACTCTTTCATAAGGTGTGAGCTTCCTGTCTCTGCCTTTACTTGCTCTTGTCACGGCGTTTGATCATGTGTTATGGTTAACATTTATCATTGTGAAATGCTGTGCCAACACTTCCCATTAAAATTTTCCACACTAGCTGTCTCAGTTAGACAGAGGACTCTGGTTATTGGACAACTCTGTAACACAGGTTTCTGAGGTCTTTCTCCCAACTCAATTGTAATCTTGTATCTACAAAATGTGCCTAGTCACCACCCAACAATAAATAATGCTGCAGTCAATTTAATAGTTGAAAGCCATCATCTTATCATAGAATCATACAGCACAAAAAGAGGCCATTCGACCAATCGTGCCTACGCTGGTTCTTTGAAACAGCCATCCAGTTCCACTCGTCTTCTCTTTCCCCATACCCCTGAAAGTTATCAAATTCTCTTTTGAAAGATACCATTCAATCTCTTTCCACTACCCTTCCAGGCAGCTGATTCCAAATCACATCAACTCTTCTGCATAATAAAACACCCCAATTCTCCTCAACTTCTCACTGGTTCCTTTGCCAATGTTACAATCCTTTATGTGTCTTCTTTTTTCACAAGGTCACTTAATTGAGCATCCATTTGCCTTAACAAGTCACATATGACATGAGAAAGGGACTATAACAACAACAGCTTATATTTATATAATACCTTTAATGGAATAAAGTGGTCCAAGGCACTTCACAGGGGCATTATAAAGCAAAATTAGACACCGAGCCACATAAGGCAATCTTCAGCCAGATTGCCAATACCTTGGTCAAAGAGTTAGGTTTTAAAAAGTAACTTAGAGGAAGGTGGAGAGGTTTAGGGAGAGAACTCCAGAGTTTAGGGCTCATGCAGCTGAAAACACAGCCACCAATTATTAATAGAATCCAAGCTGGTTGGCGAAGACAAAAACCAAGACACATAGCCTTTCTTTATCAAGAGAGTTTATTGACTTGTCCAGTCTCACAGCTATCCTCTATTTTTTTGTGCTCAAAGACAATTAATACCTATCACCTGTTTCTCTTAACCTTAACAATGTGATTGACATTAGTAAATCTTAAAAATGTAATTGACAATTAACACCAATAGCCCTCAAGAGGCCAGAATTAGATGAGCACAGACATCTCAGAGTGCCATGGAGCTGGAGGAGATCACAGAGATAAGGTGGATTAAGGCCATTTGATTTGATAACAAGGATGAGAAGTTTTAAAATCAAGGCATTGCTTGACCAATGTGGGTCAGCAAGCACAAGGGTGATGGATGAATGGGATTTGGTGCAAGCAAGGACACAGGCAGCTGATGATCTTAAGTTAATGGAGAGTAGAAGGTGGGAGGCCAGCCAAGAGTGCATTGGAATAGTCACATCTCGAGGTAACAAAGGCATGGGTGAGGATTTCAGCAGGGATAAGCTGAGTGGGGGGTGAAGTCAGGCTATGGTATTAAGAGTAGCTTAGATTGTTTGTTTGTCCCACGGGCCATTCACAGGGATCACAAACCCAATATCACAGTGTCTTTTGATTAAGCTTTGCCTGATTTATAGATAAACAGTTCTATATGATATATGTACAGGAAATGTAAACTATATTTTTGTATCAGAACTGGTTGAAATGTACAATTAGCTTTTTCTATGAATCTTTTACAAAGATGTTAATTACTTCTTTATATGCTGTATTTTGTCTTTGAGTTTAAAGTGGTTTGAGTCTGTAATAAATTAATATATCTTCACAGGCACTAAAGTCTACTCTGCAATGGGGAATCATGACTTTCATCCAAAAAATCAGTTTCCTGGTAACTACCACAGAATTTACAACAAAACTGCAGAGCTATGGGAACCTTGGATGGACCATCAGTCTACTGCAACGTTTAACAAAGGTCTGGCTAAAGAAAGACAAGCAATCCTCCGTTCACTGCTACACAATCTAAATGCAAATTGTATGTCTTCTTTTCATCCATCGAGCCCTCTTTTCCACAGTTTTCTTTACTCTTTCTGCAGACGACAATTGGTGATCAATAGTTAATTTTAAATCTGAGATTGATAGACTTTTGTTAACCAAAGATATTAAGGGAAATGGGGCAAAGTGGGTAATATGGAGCTAAATCGCAGATCACTGATTCAATGATTTAATTGAATTTCGGAACAGGGTCGAAGGGCTAAATGGCCTCCACCTGTACCTTTACTCCTGCAGCCTTACAGTTTAAATGACCATCCTTCATATGTGTGTCTAGACATTGGCTGAAATTTTCTGCTCTTGTTGGTGGCGACCGTGAGCGGACAATATAGCCAAAGATCATTTTTACATCGTCATGAAACCAGTTTGCAATTGTCTGCTCCGCCCGTCAATGGCAGGCCGCATTTCCCACCATCCAATGTCAGGAACTTAATTTTAATGCATGTGCATCTCATCATTGTGCCTGCATGCCGGAATCATCCCACCCATGTCAAATTTACCTCCCACGTTGGCGTGACTTCAGAAAGGGGTGCAACAGGTGAACAGAACTTCGAGGGGAACTCAGAGGTAAGTGCACACAAAGTTGCGCAGTGCTCGTGAGGATCATCCATAGGACATCAAGGAAGAGGCACTGTGCGTTCAGGGGTGGGGGGTGGTCTACAGGCAAGTCGCTATTTCCTGGCTGGCTTTCAGTATGATGCTGGGGCAAGGGCTCCAGTGCAGGTGGGGCTGGTTGATAGCAAGGCAGCACAGACTGAAGGAATTACACAAGCATTGGTGTGTGTGTCTGTGTGTGTGTGTGAGCGACCATACACTTGAAAAGGCTTGTCAAAAGTGAACATTCTTCCACAGCTGAGACCATTCAGCAGCAGTTCCATTGACATGCTTGGAGTCGGGCCTCTGAGGCATTTCTGCCCATTCAGCACACATGCCATGCCATGGCATACAAGGCTATGGGCCTAGTGCTGGAAAATGGGATTAGAATAGTTAGGTACTTGGTTGACTGGCAGAGATTCAATGGGCTGAAGGGCCTTTTTCTGTGCTGTAGACCTCTGACTCTAAAAACATGAATGTGCCACTAAGCACTCCAGAACCTTTCACCCACTTGGACGCAGACTGCAAATTAATGTGCGTTTTAGGGGGCTGCAGAACAATTGGACAACTGGACAAGTTGTAGAATTTAAAAAAAAATAATTCATTCACGTATTGTGGGCTTCACTGGCTGTGCCAGCATTTATTGCCCATCCTTTGTTCCCCTTGAGAAGGTGGTGGTGAGCTGCCTTCTTGAACCACTGCAGTCTATGTGGTGTAGGTACACCCACAGTGCTCTTAGGAAGAGAGTTCCAGGATTTTGACCCAGCCACAGTGAAGGAACAGCGATATACTTCAAAGTCAGGATGGTGAGTGGCTTGGAGGGGAACTTCCAGGTGGTGGTGTTCCCATCTATCTGCTGCCCTTGCCCTTCTAGGTGGTAGTGGTCATGGGTTTAGAAGATGCTGTCTAAGGAGCCTTGGTGAATTCCTGCAGTGCATCTTGTAGATGGTACACACTGCTGCTACTGTGAGTCAGTAGTGGAGGGAGCGAATGTTTGTGGATGTGGTGCCAACCACGTGTACTGCTTTGTCCTGGATGGTGTCCAGCTTATTCAGTGTTGTAGGAGCTGCACTCATCCAGGTAAGTGGGGAATATTCCATCACATTCCTGACTTATGCCTTGTAGATGGTGGACAGGCTTTGGTGAGTTACTCATCGCACGATTCCTAGCCTCTGACCTGCTCTTGTAGCCACAGTATTTATATGGCTAGTCCAGTTCAGTTTCTGGTCAATGGTAAGCCCCAGGATGTTGATAGAAGGAGATTCAGTAATGGTAATGCCATTGAACATCAAGGAGCGATGGTTGGATTCTCTCTTGTCGGAGATGGTCATTGCTTGACACTTGTGTGGCGTGAATGTTACTTGTCAATTGTCAGCCCAAGCCTGGATATTGTCCAGGTCTTGCTGCATTTGGACATGGACTGCTTCAGTATCTGAGGAGGTGCTTAACATTGTGCAATCATCAGCGAACATCCCCACCTGACCTTATGATGGAAGGAAGGTCATTGATAAAGCAGCTGAAGATGGTTGGGCCTAGGACACTAACTTGAGGAACTCCTGCGGTTATGTCCTGGGACTGAGATGATTGACCTCCAACAACCACAGTCATCTTCCTTTGTGCTAGGTATGACTCCAACCAGCAGAGAGTTTTCCCCCTGATTCCCATTGACTCCAGTTTTGCTAGAGCTCCTTGATGCCACACTTGGTCAAACACTGCCTTGATGTCAAGGGCAGTCACACTCCTCACCTTGGGAGTTCAGCTCTTTTGTCCATGTTTGAACCAAGGCTATAATGAGGTCAGGAGCTGAGTGGCCCTGGTGGAACCCAAACTGGGCATCATTGAGCAGGTTATTGCTAAGCAAGTGCCACTTGATAGCACTGTTCGTCACCCCCTCCATTACTTTACTGATGATCGAGAGTAGACTAATGGGCTAGTTATTTGCCGGGTTGGATTTGTCCTGCATTTTATGTACAGTACATGCCTGGGTCAATTTTCCACATAGCCGGGTAGATGCGAAAGGTGGTCATGGCACAGTCACTGGTGGAGGCACTCAGAGTTCCTTGCAATGCCTTTGTTAAGGTTTGGATCAGTATTCCTCATGGTTCAAGCTAACAGTGCAGCCTTGCAGTGCAGGTTAGGAGAATGCCTGAGCTGACAGCACAGAATGCAGTCCAGTGGCCGAAGCTGCTGCCAATTCTTCAGTTGGAGGTGGGTGGGGTTTCAGACGGCCATGAAGCACACTACACACTGGTCCTCCAAGTCATGGGCAGCACTCTCCAGCATGCATGAAAGAGCCTTGAGACTTAACCAAGAGAGTTCCTTGGGGTACATATGCTGATCCTGCAGAAGAAGAACATCAAGGTCATGGACCCTGGTGATGTAGCTGTATCCCTCATGGCTTACAGGGAGCAGAGAAGAAGGAGAAGAGTGCAAGGGAGCGGCCTGGCTTGCCATGGGAGAAGCACCACCCTCAAGATGAAGGTGTGGAGGGGCCACCTGTGCACGCAGCTGAAGATCCACAGCGAGCGGTCGCTCATAAGCGCCTTGCTAGACCCAGGGTCTAGAGACAATGCTTGTCATTCCTGCAGATGACTGAGAACCAGTGTTGCCAAAGACTGCACATGTCTAGGGAACTGGTCGGTCACATGTGCCACTTGCTGAAGGATTTGGTGTAACGGGCACATGTAGGGCATCCTCTGCCAGTGGCCACGAAAGTGACCATGGTGTTCAATTTTTATGCCAGTGGCTTCTTCCAGGGCCCCACAGTTGACCTGTGTGGGATCTCGCAAGCCTCCACCCACAAGCGCATCCAGGAGATCACAGACACCAACTTTGCAAAAGCACAGAACTTTATGCATTTTGACAGGATCAGGCAAGCCAGGAAGCAAGACCGCTGGGATTTCTGCAGATTTCTGGTTTCCCACAGGTGCACGGTGTCATTGACTGAAATCATGTGACGCTTAGATATCCGTGGCAACAAGCAATCAACTATATCAACTGCACGGGCTTCACTCGCCGAATGTTCAGCTGGTGTACGACCACCAGAAATGCATCCTACAGGTCTGCACACAATTCCCAGGGAGCTTACACAACTTCTACATCCTCCATAAGGTCTGAGACCCCTGACATCTTCCAGGGTCCACAGAGGCTGCAGGGTTGGCTCTAGGGGACAAGGGCAACCCACAGAGGATTGTGCAGCAGCCTCAGACTGCAGCAGAGCGAAGTTATAATGACGCTCATGTTGCAACCTGGGCTTTGATGGAGCAAACGCTAGGCATATCGATGCCTCGACAGGTCCGGTGGAGCACTGCAATACAGTCTACAGAGGGCGTCACACATCACCATAGTTTGTTGCGCACTACACAACTTGGTGCTGCAACGGCGGGGAGGACCTGGCTGAGGAGATGGAAGATCTGCACGTCTCCTTCGATGAGGAGGATGTCGAAGGGGATGAGGGTGATGAGGTCCTTGAAGGCAAGGATGCTGGCAATGAGGCCATTGTACTGGCCAAATGAGGCAGGAATGCTTGTGAGGCCCTAATAGCCACAAGATTTATGGAGGATAATGATGAGTCTTGACATCCTCACCTTGCATCTGTGAATATTTGACCCCTGTGTGGCAGATGGCAGCCCATGTACCCTCAGTGCTCATGACATGGAGATGCAGCGAAGGCCCTAACCATCACAAGATTCCAGGATGATGCTGACGACATGCAGTGAGGACACTTCATAAATCTTCACATTACCTCTGTGAACATCTGACTCCTGTCTGGCTGAGGGTAGCTCGCTTGCACTCTGATCAGGGAGATCTCATGGAAACGCAGCCGTGAAACTTTAAATGCATCTAATCCTTTGGCAGCCTTCAGCACCTGTCCCCTACAGGGCCTCACTGTCACCAGACACAGATGCTGAAGGGATGGGGGGGGGTCAACCCCATCTCAAAGGTGCTGAGAGCACACAGAATGACGGAACTCTGACACCTGTCCACATCATTCTGGCAGCAATGACAAGCACCGTCAAGGTACAGGCATCACTGATGTGTCCAGTGAGCGTGAAGCCAGACCATCACTTTGCTCTGAACGTTACACACTGCACAGGGAAGAGGCCTTGGTCTTGTGCAGGAACCAAGGTTTCATATCTGAGTGACATGAACACTGCTCATCATAACAAGGAGCCATCAGCAAGGAGACATTCTTAGGGAGTTTATTTACAATAGCGAACACAATGTACAAGTGATTAACATCTGTGCCCACACTGTGCAACTATATCTTCTTAACCTTCCTAACTCTGCCGCTATGTCTTGGTGTTCCTCCAATGTCCACAGTGGAGGTGGAGGCAGCCGGCTGACTGCGATGCCCTGTCTGTGATGACTTTGGGCATCCTCTGGAGGACCGAGACCTGGAGGGCCCCAGCCTGCTATGGATATCCTGCTGTGAGCCAGGTTCACCCTTTACGGCCTGTGGAGCTAGAGATGATGGGAGCACAGGAAGAGGGAATTTGGATTGGCTGGACATTCCTAGAATCACCTGGATGGATGGCCCTGGGAAGTCGAGCTGTTGGTCCTTCTTAGATGAGCGCCCGACAGCCCCTGGCTGATCCTTGAGAAAGGGAAGCTGGAGTGAGATCGATCTGACCCGCACCCCTCTTGCGTTGACACTGTTGGAGACCATCTATGACAACAGCAATGCAGTTCATCCCGTGCAGGACTGATGTCCTGGATCAAGGTCTCCAAGGCAGCTGCCATCCTACCAGTGTTGACTTCGGTGCATTGGCATGCCGTCGCTATCACCTCAGAGTGAAGGTGGACAGATTCCTCCGTCGTCCCTTGCAATCTGAGGAGTGCACCAGATGTCCCTTCCTGATGTTCCCGTGATTGTCTTTGCAGCTCCAACAGCTGATTGAGGACCGAGACTAGAAACTCATCATTTGATTCGGATTCAGCAGATTCCCTGCCTCCAGTAGTCCTCCGAGTACCAGCAACCTCAAACATAGAAATGTAGATAATAGGAGCAGGAGTAGGCCATTCAGCTTTTTGAGCCTGCTCCGCCATTCATCATGATCATGGCTGATCATTCAACTCAATAACCTGCTCCCGCTTTCTCCCCATATCCTTTGATCTCTTTCGCCCCAAGAGCTATATCTAACTCCTTCTTGAAAACACACAATGTTTTGGCCTCAACTACTTTCTGTGGTAGCGAATTCCACAGGCTCACCACTCTCTGGGTGAAGAAATTTCTCCTCATTTCAAATGCTGCTATCTCCCACTCCTGTGAAATGGACTATGTGCTATGCTCACCAGGTTGTGATCCTGAGGCTGCTGTACATCTAGGTCCCGCCAAGGTGTCTGTCGTTGCACTGGTGGAGGATGTGGGTCAGCGCCATGACACATCTTCAATGGTACTACCCTCAGGCTCCTCATCCAAGGGTACTCTCTGTGCTGCTGAGAGAGAGAGAGATGCATCGCTGCATCGGGGGGTGCTGCACTTGCCTTGGCTTTTGGGGTCATGTCTCCACCGGAGCAATCGTGGGTTACAAACATTGCAAACTGCAATGCGGCCGCAATTTAAATATGACACCCGGAGTGAGGAAGCAGTGAGGGGGCACGATATGGCACGAAAACCTGCCACTGCAGCAGGCGGGTAAAACGTCGTTTTTCATGCCCATTACCGCACTTAGTGCAAATCTAGGACCATTACACCCATTGTGTTTGGTGGACTATTTTACGAGGGTGGCCATCAGAGCTAAGCCCAGACCTATTCCCATCCTGCAGGCATCATCAGATAGTAACAGGAGTCAAAAGGACCTCCTGCAGGTCGAAAGTGACATTAAACAAATATATCATCTGCTCTTTCACGTGTTGTAAATGCTCCCATGACACCATCTTGAAGAAGAGCAAGGGTGTTCTCCCATTATCCTGGCCAATATTTTTCCCTCAACCAGAACAACTATTGGTTTCATTGCCGTTTTTTCGACCTTGCTGTGCATAACTTGGCTGTTAATTTAATGACCACAAGTAAGGCTGGCTGTGAAGCACCTTGGGACATCCTAAGGCCAAACGATAACTTGTATTTATATAGTGCCTTTAACCTAGTAAAATGTCCCAATAAGGCCCTTCATAGGACTATTATCAGATAAAATTTGACCCTGAGTTACATAAGGAGATGTTAGGGCAGGTGACCAAAAGCTTGGTCAAAGAGATCGGTTTTAAGGAGAAAAGAGAGGCAGATAGGTTCAGGGAAGGAATTCCAGTCTTTGGGGCCCAGGCAACTACAGGCGTTACCACTAATGGTGGAGCAATTTAAATTGTGTATACACAAGAGGCCAGATTTGGAGGAGCACAGAGATCTCAGGGGATTGCAGGTCTGGAGGAAGTTAAAGAGATAGGAAATGATAAGGCCATGGAGGGATTTGAAACCAAGGAAGAAAGGTCCAGATGAATTTATTTTCTTTTTCTTTCCTTTTGGTTTCTGCCAATCCTCTCCCAAGCGCATTGAGGTCAATTTCAGCACCAATATCAACAGTCCAGATGTTCGGTCAAACTTTGTACTTTCCTGCGCTCAATGGCTCTGTATCACAGTATCGTGGGTGTACTTGAATGTTATTCGGGACACTTTTGCCCCTCCCACCCCAACTTTGCAACAGGTAGCACAGCAAACTTCTTCTGCAACCTTAGCACAGGCACCAAAATATTGAACTTGGATAGTTTTCCATGATAGATTTTTAAACTAAAGCCATTTGGATCAGTAGTTTCTCTAGAGAAGGCGGTTATGATTTTTGATGTATGGGATGATAACTTTCAAGACTAAAATCAATTTGATAGGTAAGGGGTAAAGCTCGTCGAATGGAGTTGAGCTGCAGATTAGCTGTGATCTAATAGAATGGTGGAAGATACTCGAAGGGCTGAATGGCCTACTCCTGTTCCTTTGGTAGCAATGGCTTTGGAAAGGTTAAGGCTGACAATGGTAGAGGTAAAAGCAACAGGACTATAAGTACTAATTCTCCAGATAAGCACCACTGTTTATTTCTTTAAATACTTACCTAATTGATAATCCTAGTTACAAAATCTTTTTAGAAAAATCCTGCTATCATCCAGTTTATAACAAACTGGAAATGGAATAACTTAGCTCCATTGGGCTCTCTCTGCATTACTATTTTATTGTGCTTTGACTTTGGATATTTTTTGTGTTTTCTCCTAAAGGCAAAGAACATTAATAAACAAAAAGCTCCAGAAACATAGCAATTCACCAGTTTGCCTCAGAGTGCTGATGGCGTCTGGGGTACTGGTCCAGTAGAATCCACCAGACACAGCTAAACTGCTGGACAAAAAAGCCTCAAACAATGGTGTGATCCTCCATGCAATAGGAATAAATGGCTTTGACCATATTGGCTCTTCCTACAGAGTCATGGAGCTGCATTGGTTTTGATCATGGAGAGAGGCAGGTTATTGGCTTCCAATAAAGAGATAAGAGCCTTCAAGAAAAGGGAAGAAAACCTAGGAGCTATATGAATTGCAAAGGAATGAGGAAGAAATACCCAAGTTTTAAATGAACCTGCTCATTGAACCTTGTGATTGTCTTTAGGAGCTTTCTACACTGAGAGGCTGAAGGGTCGGATTGACCAGCGGATCATTGTTTTAAACACAAACCTGTACTACAGGAGCAATAAGCTTAATGTTGGGATTAGTGACCCTGCTGGCCAGTTTAAGTGGCTTGAAGAAGTCCTTTCAAATGCATTGACAGCAAAAGAAAAAGTAAGTTTTAAATTGAAATACATATACAACATATTACAGATCTAAAAACTAAAGTCTATTTTCAGGCTTCCTTCCCTATTGAGAAAAACAAAGAGGGGGGGGCAAAATCAAGTTTGTTTATAAATACTTTGTTAGTAATGAATTTACTTTAATTTAACCTACCTTCCTAGGTTTATATTATTGGACATGTGCCGCCTGGCTTTTTCGAAAAGAGGAGAGGGACATCTTGGTTTCAACACCACTTTAATAATAGATATATTGAAATTGTCCAAAAGTATCACAGTGTGATAGCCGGTCAGTTCTTTGGGCATCACCATACTGACAGCTTCAGGATGTTCTACGGTCATTCAGGTAGTGAAATGCATCTTTTATCTTATTTTATCATTTTCTCCCTTGCAATCCTGATAACTCTGACTCCTGCTGGTATGAAGGTCCACAGACAGTCCTTCATTTGCCAGCTTACTGCATGGGTGTTGGCTGGTTAGAAAACTGGGTGTTAGGCACAACACCTAAGTCTGATCTACGTGTCTGCAAACACCCATTTTCTGCTAGATAACCAGGTAGTGATATGGAGCATGAACCCTGGCTGATATTTCGTTCTACCTGGTCCAAGGAACTCCTTAATATTATTGCAACCAAGTGAACAACCAGAGCAGAGTTTGGGGGTTGAAACTGGGCCTTTCTGTTCTGTACAGCTTACTACTGTGTTGGGTGGTGTGTGTATATATACTCTCAGAAACAGATGTAGGATGTGTTCTGATGTGTAGGGAGTGGCAACCTCAAGATGATACACTTTAACTTGTAGAATGCACATTATATCAATAGCCCAAAAATACTATCCTGTGTTCAATGGCTGACTGGGTGAGACTGTAAGTCTGGCTCTAATTCCACCCAACACAGACACTTATAGAATCATAAAGCATAGGAGGTGGTCATTTGGCCTGTACCAGCTCTCTGAAAAAACTTCCAATTAGTTCACATGTTTTGCCAGTGTATTAATATGACTCTATACTCCAGCCGTGACTCGTGGGTAGCATCCTCATCTCTGGGTCAGAATTTTCTGCACTCAAGACCTGCTCTGGAGACTTAGGCACAACATTCTAGGCTGACACACCAGTGCAGTAGTGAAAGAGTGACGTACTGCCAGAGATGTAATCTTTTAATGAGACCCCCACCACACCATTAGTTTCTCCCTGATGTTCTGGCCAATATTTATTCTAATCAACATCACTAAAACAGATGTTCTGGTCTTTATCATGTTGCTGTTTTGTGGGAGCTTGCTGTGCACAAATTGACTACTGTGTTTTCTTACATTACACAGTGGCTATATTCGAAAGTCCTTCAGTGGCTGTAAAGCACTTTGGGAAGTTGTGAAATTCGTTCCTTCAGTGTTATATAATGTGACTCTGTACTCCAATGCTATCATAATGTGACTCTACGCAAAAACCCAATCAAAAATGTACAAATAAAACAATTTTCACCAATGCTGTACATATCGGCCCATCATGTTTATGCTGGCTCTCCAGAACAGCAAGTCCTGCTCCCCAGTCCTTTCCCCATAGCCCAGCAAATGTTTTCTCTTTAAGTGCATACTGTATCCAATTCCTCTTTGAATGTCACAATTGAAACTGCCTCCACCACACTCTCAGGTAATGCATTCCAGATCCTAACCACTCACTGCGTTAAAAAATCTTTCCTCGTGTTACTTTTGGTTCTCTTTCCATTCATCTTAAACCTGTGCCCTCTGGATCTTGACCCTTCCTTCAGCGTGAGCAGTTTCTATCTGCTCTGTCTAGATCCCTCATGATTTTGAACATCTCTATCAAATTGCCTCTCGCCTTCTCTCCTCTAAGGACAGCAGTCCCAGCTTCTCCCATCTGTCCTCATAACTAAAGTCCCTCAGACCGGAACCATTCTTGTAAATCTTTTCTGCATCTTCTCTAAAGCTTTCACATCCTTCCTAAAGTGTAGTGCCCAGAATTGGACACACTATACCAGTTGCTTTATGCAGGTTCATTATAACTTCCTTACTTTTGCACTTTATGGGCGGGGTGGATAATTCGATGTGAAGGGCAGAAATCGGTTTCACACCAGTGTGAAAGCACAGCGGGATCATTCGATGGTGTCTGCCATGGTGGAATGCGAATCCCGTTAGAGGCCGACGTGAACCTGATTTGCATCCCAGTAATGGGATGAAAAGTAAGGCCTGACTGGAATCACCCCTCCTCTCCCACAAGGCCTGAATTACCATTACACTGGCAGGAAAACTTGCCAGCCCAGAACATATCTGGACAAATGTGACATGCAGAAGCCAGGACTCGCCTTGAGGGCCTTGCTCAGATCGCAGATATCCTACAGCTTCCGGACCCTGGAGGAACATGTGCTTCAGATGATGGATGGTTCTCATGGACATGGCTCCATTGCAAAGCAGCTCATGGAAAATGGGAGGTGTCTGTTGATGCTTTGGGTCTGCTTCAGAACATCATGGTCTTGGCCATGGGCTGCTACAGATAATCGGCGAGAGGGGGGAGAGGAAGCTATACTGGTAGAGGGGCTGGGGGTGGAGGGTGAGGTTGAAAAGGGGGGGAACGAAGGTTTCGGGGGGGAGAAGTTGGTGGGGAGCGACAAAGGTGTCGGAGGTTGAGGTTGGGAGTGGAGAGGAGGGAGTACAAGTGGGGAAGGGTGTAATGGGGGAGAATTCAGCATGCCGGGAAGTAGATTTAAGGGGGTAGAAAGGTGCAAGGGAGGGAGTTGCCGGGGGGGGAAGGTGTCCGAGGACAGGAGGGAGTTCAGGGGAGGGGAGGAAGGTGTCGGGGGAGGGGCGGGGGGGGGAGGAGTGAGTAAGGGTGGAGGAGGGAGGAACGGTGAAGAAGGGAGTAAGGGGGAATGTCTAGGCGAATGTGCAAGGGAGGGGTCTTTGGAGCCAATGATTGCCTTCTGGAGAGTGAACTGAGAGTGGACATTGTAGGAGGGAATGGTGAGTATGAGAGGAGGCAGGGGGCTGGTGGGATGGTTAGGTGTGGGTGCATTGGTAGCGGTAGAAAGGACGGCGAGAGTGGTAGGGACATGGAGGCAAACATGGACCCTAGGGGTGGGAATGAGTAGGTCAGGGAGGTCAATGTGGGTGGGGGTGGGATTCTCAGGAAGATAGGGAACATGTGCATTCACCTGGACATCCTTGAAAGACAAGGGTTCTGGTTCGTAGATAACAGTGGGAGGGTGGAGGGTGATGCCAGAGGGGTCAACAGTGATGGGGGAAAGGACATGGGTGATTCGGGGAGGTGAAAGGACATGGGTGACTGGGGGAGGGGAAAGGACAGGGGAGCTGACAATAAACTTGACAATTACCATTTTGCATAAATCAGAAGTGAGCAGAACCTCATGTTAGACGGGCATAGGTGCTGTATGGGAGTGCGATCAGTGGGTGGGCGGAGATGTAGGTCAGCTCAGATGGACAACTGAAAGAGAACCCCAGTGGGCAGCATTGAAATTTTGCAGGGCAGTAAGATAAATGTGATGGATGAAGCCTCCGCATGCATGGAAGAACGCTTGCACGAGGCTCCGGAAGGCCCTGCCATACACAGATGTCTCCCTCCAGAATCACTTGTGGTCTGGCTGCGTGCAGCTGAACTGCTAGCCGGGTGGGATGTAGTGGCAGGACTCACGAAGCATGCTAATGAAGCTGAAGGACATCATTACACATTATTTAGTGAAAGTGAATATATTTTGAGATTATAAAGTGACAAAATGTGTTCACCCGTGCAACCACTTGTGATCCGAATTTCTTAACTTTTCTAGGCCTACCACTTCTTCTAAGTGCTGCTCTGACATCTGTAGCAGGGGTGGAGACAGCCTGTGCAATGGTTGGCTTGTTGCCACTGATGACTTTGGCGTGGGTCCTCTGGAGAGCTGAGGCCTTGATGGTCCTGGTTTGCTTTGGCTGTCCTCCTGTGGGCCAACTGCTCCCTCTGCAGTGACAGAGGATGAGGTTGAGATGTCACAGGCAAAGGGGACTTTGGAGGGAATGGACAGCCTCTGAAATTCTTCAGTGGATGACCCAGGGGTCTCCAGCTGCCACGCCTCCTCCCTTCAGGTGTCTGAGGGCCATGGCCTGACTCCTTGAGGAAAAGGAGCACCTGGAGGGATGTTGAGGTGCCCCTTTTCCTTCTCTCATTGTCACTGCAGGAACTCACCCATGGCTACTGCAATGGAGTGCAGTTCTGCACGCATCTCTGCTGAACCAGGGTCTCCATGGCATCTGCCATCCTTCTCATGGAGACCTCCATATGGGCACATATGGGCATCACTTCATCAGAGAGCAGGCAGACACACTCCTCCGACTTGGGTGCCACTCTGTTTTAGGCTTCCAACAGCTCTGTTTGATGTTACCCCGCCTTCTGCTGACTCTCCGCAATGAGCTGGAAGGCCTAATCCAGAGGCTCGTCATCTGACTCTGATCTCACAGATGCCTCTTCCCCAGCAGCCTCCAAGTGCCAAGGACTGAACCTGCCACCTGCTGCGGACATGTGTTCGCATGTTGACTACCAGATTTTGAATCCGATCCTGCTATAGATTTAGGTCCTACCGAGGTGTGTGTCTCTGCGCTGTTGGAGGGTGTGGGTAAGCGCTGTGACAGATCTTCCAGGGTGCTTATTTCCAGCTCTTCAATGCAGGAGGTATCCTTTTGGCTGGAGGTGAGGACCTGGATCAACCTGATCGACTGGCTGGTTGGGGGCGTTCCCTTGGCAGAGTTCCCTATGAACCAAAGTACAGATAATTAGTGCATGGCAGTGGACTCAAAAACAGGAGCCAGAGCACTCACAGTTGCGTTGAGAGAGGGATGATGTGATGCAGGATCCTCATGAGGGTGTTCGCTGCCAATCTGACTGTCGCTGCAGGCACAGTCCATGTACTCACCAGTTAGCATGATGGCACACTCCTCAAAGTGATTGAAGGACCTAATGTTGGCCACTCCATCCACGTCTGGGACCTCTCCCTGCTATTGTAAGCCAGCTTTTCCTGCATGAAAACAGATGGAGAGAGTGAGAGCAGGATGCATGGCACTGGATGGAATGTTTGTGTGGTGAGCGGAGCCATGGATGGGATGAGGACACAAGCTCCAGGGGATATGAGCCTGATGGAGGTGTGAGGGTGTTATTGGTGTTGTCCCTTGAGGTGTGAGATCGCTGTGGATGTGTGATGGGTTTGGGCGTGTGTGAGCTGAGAGTGATGAGGTGGTTGATTTACCCTGGCAGAACGGATGAGATCATTCGTCCTCTTCCTGCACTGGATGGCTGAACTCCTCTGTGCTCCGGTGGCACCGATCACTGCTGCCACTGCCCCCCAGGCTGCATTGGTGACTCTGGTGGATCTCCTGCTGCCAGAGTGTGGTTAGAAGACATTGCAGCAGCCTTCCACTGCATCCAACAGACGCCCCAGAGACGCGTTGCCAAATTTGGGAGCTGCCGTCTTCTTTGCTTTTGGGGTGGTCGTCTGGAGCAGTCCTGGTCTGTAGACATGCAGAAGGCTGTGCTCTGGTGCTCTTTAAAGATGGCACCAGGAGTGAGGAAGCGCTGAGGTCACAGCGAGGTGGGCAAATCTGAGCCCGCCCGCCAGTGATCCCGGTGTGTTTCCCATAAATACATTATTAATGAGGCAGGACGCGCCAGGAAGGGGACAATATGGCACAAAAACCCACCATTGCGGCCGGCGGGTAAAATGTCATTTTTCACACCCGCGGCCACACTTTTTTCTGCCCTCTGTCTCTATTTCTAAAGCCCACAATCTTGTGTGCATTTTTAACCACTTTCTCAACTTGTCCTGACACCTTACAACAATTTGTGCAGACTTACCCCCCAGGTTCTCAGTTCCTGCACCCCTGTTTAGATTTGTATCCTTGCTTTTATATCGCCTCTCCTTGTTCTCCCTACCAAAATGTATCACTTCACACTTCTCTGCATTAAATTTCGTCTGCCACGTGTTCGCAATTGATTAACTGATGAAGGCTCTACTCAAAATTTTTGCTTTTGATTTCAAATGTTAAGGAAGCACTGTACCTACCCCCCCTCCCCCTCAAACCTATCTGCTGCACAAAAGCCCTCTGTAAAAGCACAGCCAGTTATTCATCGCAGCCCTCACACTTTATTATGATAGGGATCAATCAGACATGTGCTTCCACACTTACATTTCAGCTGAGAAGGTGACCTTTTGTTTTATTCATTCACGGATGTGGGCGTCTCTGGCTGGGTCAGTATTTATTGCCCATCCCAAGTTGCCCTTGAGAAGGTGGCGGTGAGCTGCCCTCTTGAACCGCTGCAGTCCCTGTGGTGTAGGTACACCCACAGGGCTGTTAGGGAGGGAATTCCAGGATTTTGACCCGGCGACAGTGAAGGAACAGCTGATATATTTCCAAGTCAGCTGGTGAGTGACTTGGAGGGGAACTTCCAGGTGGTCGTGTCCCCACCTTCTGGCTGCCCTTGTCCTAGATGGTAGTGGTCGTAGGTTTGGAAAGTGCTGTCTAAAGAACCTTGCATTCCTGCATTGAATTCCTGCAGTGCCCCCTCCTGCCAGAAGAGTTCCTGAGTTGGAAAAGGAACAAGGCAAGATACTTCAGAATGAACCTGGAGAGTCAAAGGACCTTAACAGCAAAAGGAGTGTGTAGCCATTCAGTAACCTGAGGAGATGAAGACTGTCATAAACAGCAACATGGAAGAACAGCAGAAAAAACTCAAGGAGACTGCTGAATTACAGACTTCAAGATGAAGCAAGTAAGCTTCACATAGAGAAGGAAAATCTGTTGAAAGGTCTTCACACACTACAAGGATCCCTCAGATCAAAGTTTGTACCTCTGAACAATTACCAAGAGAAGCAGAATGAATTTGCGTCAACTCTGAACAAACTGAAGAACCAGTTGGCAGAGAAGATGCAGAAATGTTCAAGGTTCTGGGAGAAAGCCAAAAGATATAAGAAGGAGACAGAAGAGTTGAAAAATCAGCTGAGTGAAACAAAAGAGGCATCTGAAGGAAAAGTCATGGAACTGTGAAAGTGACCATGGTGCTCAATTTCTATGCCAGTGGCTCCTTTCAGGGCTCCACAGGAAACCTCTGTGGGATTTCACAATCTGACACTCACAAATGCATCCATGAGGTCATGGATGCCATCTTCTCCATGGGGAGGCTGCATGAGTCTCATTATAGCATCACTCTGTTGCAGTCTGAGGCCGCCGCACAGGTGTCATCAGCCACAGCCTCTGTGGGTAGCCTTTGTCCCCAAGGAGCCAACCCTGCAGCCTCTGTGGACCCTGGAAGACTGCAGAGATCTGCGAGCGATGGATGTAGGCGTCATGCACACTCCCTGGAAACCGTGCACATACCTGCAGTATGCGTTCCTGGTGGTCGCATACCAGCTGCATGTTCAGTGGGTGGAAGCCCTTGCGGTTGATGAAATCCACTGAGTGTAGCAATGGAGACCTGAGCTCCACATGAGTGCAGTCAATCGCACCCTGCACCTTTGGGAATCCCATGATCAGGGTGAATCCAATTACCCTTGCATCCTGGCTGTCCCAGTCCCGGGCGAAATGCACAAAGTTGTTGCCATGGAGAGGATGGCACCTGTGACCTCATGGATGCATTTGTGGGTGGTGGATTGTGAAATCCCACGGAGCTTTACTGTGGAGCCCTGAAAGGAGCCACTGGCATAGAAATTGAGCACCATGGTCACTTTCACAGCCGCTGGCAGTGGATGCCCTCCATGTCCCCTTGGCACCAAGTCCTGCAGTGAGTGGCAGTTGTGAGCCACGAGGTCCCTAGATATGCACAGTTGTCGCCGACACTGATTCTCAGTCATCTGCAGAAATGGCAGGCGGTTTCAGTAGACCCTGGGTGTCGCGAGGCGCCGACTAGCCATGGCTCACTGTCGCTCCTGGGCAGCGTCTGCGGAACCCCTGCTGCCCCTGCTTCATGAGGTCACTGCTCCTGCCTTTGCACGGTCAGGAGCTTCAGTCGCTCTTTCCTCCATCTTTGCTCTCTGTAGGCCATCAGGTATCCAGCTAGGTCACCAGGATCCATGATCCTGACATGATCCTCCTGCAGCTTGAAAGAGAGAGAGACGTGGTTATCATGGCTGCCCTTAGCACCTTTCCTGACCCTGTGTGACTGCCCTCAATGCTTCACAGAGAGCGCTGGTCACCCCTCAGATGGCCAGAGATGAATGCGCTGCATGGCTGCCCTGTCAACCTGCGACATGGGGGACACTGGTCCAAACCAGGAAGCTGAGATTGCAAAGGGGCTGTGAGCGCCTCCAGCAATGACTACTACATAGCCAGCATTGGCGAGGAGATTGTACAATGTGTGCAGTCCAACTGCTCTGCAGTCTAATAAAATGGTGGTGGACTTGAAGCCTGTGCTGGGGGTGCTGGGAGGCTGGTGGGGGGAGGGTAAGGTATGGAGCGCTTGGTGGCCCTTTGGTGCCTCTGCGATTCTTGCATGGGTGGGCAGGCTAGGAGCCTGACCCCAATCATATCACTGTGGCTGCGCCTGATCTATCTTAGTTGCAGAGGCATGGTCAGTTTATACAGGTGGCTCTAATGCGTGGCCATTTCCCTCACTTACCCTGCCCCCCACCTCGATTTGCCTGTGTGCGGGGTGCAGCGCCAGGGCAGCACTTGACCCCACCCCACCCCATCCCCCTACTTCAGCCGTCATTTTCGAGGCTGGCCAGCACTTGCCCCCAGACACCCCCACTCCCCTCAGCAGTCAACTGCGGGGCCAGGCATCAGTTTCCCCGCCCCACGGTACCCCTGAGGCCTGTAAACGACAGGCGAGCTGTGGAGAACGCTGCCGCTCACTCACCTCGGTTCCCCCAAAGTGAAGGCCTGCGTGCTGTTGTGAAACACGTCGGTGTGCTTTCCTGCTGACGTGGACGGATGATACGGTGGTGTTCCAAGAGCCTGGCAGGGTGGCCTTTTAATTATATGCTAATTTATTATAATTAACTCCCTGCTGACTGATGGCAGGAAATGTGGCCTGCCATTGGCGGGCTGAGCAGAAGATCGTGACCTGCTTTCACGCCAGATTTCGTGCACATCACTTATCACCCCTGCCACCAGCGGGCTCAGAAAATTCTACACACAGTAAGAGGGTAAGCAAAGAAAATTCAGAATGGCATATCAAGTTTCTCTTTCCTCTGTGGGCCAGACTAAAGCCTTCAGTCAGTGGCTTCTCTGATTGTCTGCATGAGCTAACATTCTACCACACTGTGAAACAGACTGGAACAACTTTACTTTAAATAATTGAGCAGGAAAACTAGTGGATGGGGTGTAAATCTGGTTTTACACCCACCCAATTTCACTCCTGTCAAAGTTCAACCTGACTCTGTGGGCAGGGATTTTCAGGTTGTTGGGCAGGCCCGGGAGAGCCTGGGAAAGGGGCCGCCGCTGGTCAATCCATGACCAGGATTTAACAGCCAGCCAGCGTGAAAGGTGCGGTGAAAGGTCTAAGGCTGCCAGGGCTGGGGCTGGAAGAGGGCGAGCGCTGAAATCAGTGCGGTTGAGGGGGAGCGGGCAATGAAAGCTCCCTGAAGGCAGAGAGCTGCCTCAGGGAGCCAAAGAATTTTAAAGCCAAAAATAAACATTACGAAATTCTGAAAAAAAAATTTCTACCCATAAGAATTACTCACCTAAACCTATTGATGGCAAAAATTCTGCCCAAACATTTTTTTTTTATAGTTAATATTGGAAACCTCACCGCGCCCTTGGATGAGGTTTCCTCAAAAATCCAAAGACCGTCTGGCTGAATCGCCCGCCTGCCAACTATAATGTTGGACGGGCAGCGGAAAATCCTGGCCAATTACTGCATGAATGGCCTTAATGGGCCTCTGAATTGTCGGTGGGCGCGCTGCCGACCATCGCGTGTGCCCACTGACCGAAATACCACGCGAGTGCGTAATGATGTCGGATGCTCGCCTGCTGTTTCACGCTTGAACATGTCGGGCTTGCACCTGCACGCTGAGTGAAAAATCCTGCCCTGTGTGGTTTTTTTTTTTACCCATCAAATCTGGTTAAAATTAACACCCCCCCCCCCCCCCCCCCCCACCCCCATAGAGTATGCAGAGGTTTAAATCACTTAAGACTATTCTCAATCAGTGTCTCAGAATGTAATTGTGCAATGAACAGTAGTTGGAAAACAATCTTTGCAAAGCCACCCCATCAGGCACCGGTGAAGCACATCTGCTTCCTCCCCAGGCTACTGAGGAGCTCTGGTCAAGATGATAAGGTAGGCTGATCATTTCAAATCAAGGCAATGGAACAAATAAGTGGCTTTAATGCTTTGGACCAAAAGTATTGCTTTCCAGTTGGTTAATTTTGTATTGAAATTGAGAAACCAAGATCAAAGACCTTGGCCAGAATTTTACCCCCCCCCCCCCCCCCCCCCCCCCCCCCGCCCCCCCCACCGCGGGCAGGTGCATGCCCGATCTGCCTGGCCGGGTAATAGCTCGAGATGATATCCGGCAAGCGTCCCGATGTCATCGCGCACTCGCGTGATATCTTGCTCAGCCGGCACGCTGACGACAATTGCAATTAAGCCCATTAAGGAGGCAATTGGAAATGACTTTTCGTGGCCCGTCCACTTTTACGGTTGGCGGACGGGCCAATCGGCCAGGCGGCCTTTGCCTCTTTGCTCAAACCTGGGGATATCTCCAGGTAACTGTTTGTTATGGGGTATGCTTTAAAGTGCTTGATTGTACTGCATGGTACATTTTGCAGCATTTTTGTTGTTTTGTTTTATCTCTGAAGGTCTGCAGCTCCCCGGGGCATCTGTCTGCCTCCAGGGCGCTCACCAGCACCCGCGGTGACATCAGCGCCCGCCCTCTCCCCGCCCCCACCGGCAGCGCTGAGCCTTTCCTGTCCGCTCCCAGGCCCGCCAATCGCGCGTGCCCAATAAGCAAAAAAATTCAGCCTTTTAAAGCAAAAGATCCCAAAGTTGAAAACAGAAAGAGAAAAGTTGAGGAACGAGACATTAAACAAAGTCAAACTTGGACTGTTAATGGTTGAATGTTGGAGGAGAGAAGAAAGAGTGAGAGGGGTATTGAGTTAATAGTTTCTAGGTCATTGGAAAGGAAGTGGGAGAAGGTGCAATGATTCTTGATTTGAATATGGGGAAGAGGATGGGACAACGTATTTGCAGGGTCAGAGGGGCAAGAGGCAGATCAGATAAAGATTGTAACCAGGAGGGGTTAAATCTCAAGGTGAGAGAGGGGCCACATGTGCACCATATCTATTTCAATTAGTCCCATCTTAAAAACAATAAATTTTAAGGATAAGTGAACAGATTCCCAACTAGTAAAGCGAATCCTGACCTAAGCTCAGTTGAAGCAGTCAAAAAAAACATATTCCGGATTCAGTAAGGAACAGGATACCGACTTGGGGCAGGATAATAATGAAGCATAAGCCCCCAATGAAAATGGCCTTTTCTAACTCCTATAATCATGTCAAAAAAATAATCATGTGGTGAATCTCTGGACAATGACACCTTTCAAGTTACACCTTCCACACAGGCACAGCAGGTGTCCTTAACAGTAATTTTGATTTTGGAGTGAGCCAACAGGCAGGGTTTTCCCACTGGCTTCAGGACCTCAACATCGGGACTGAATCCCAAACCCACATTTGCCAGGAACAAGTGACTGAATGATCTTCCAGAGGAGGCTTCCCAATTGGCTGCCTCCCCACTTGCCTTCCTATTAAGGATGGCGGGCGGGCCCAATGAGAGGGCTGGCAGCTCTGGAACCTTGGCAGATGGCCACTGCTGAGGCAGGCAGGACAACTTGAGGATGCCTCAAAATGGAGGCACCCTCAGAGACTTAGAAATAAATATTTATTTCAGAGCGGAGAAGGCCCCTCAGATCAAAGGGGAAAGCAGTCTGGAGGAATTGTTGGGGACACTGGGTTGGTCTTTCCTTCCTGCGTCTCCTTAAATTAATAGACCCTCAACCTACTGAAGGGGGGCTCCCTCCATTAAGCTGGTGGCCTCCAAACATGACTACTCAGCCAGCAGCAATATATCTGCAAGCCCAAACGATCCCCCTTAATTGGGGCCTTAAGTAGTCAAATTGGCTGTCTGCCTGTGTGGAACAGGCAGCCAATCCACATCCTAGCCTGCCCCTGGGAGTCCTCCCCAGCAGTAGGAGGGCATTGGGGAGATGGCCCAGCCCCACTCCTCACTATTTCCCCAGACCCCTCCCCCACCTCTACTCCTACCACCGCAGGGCTGGGGAAAATCTGCCCAACATTGGAGTGGAAAACAGAAATGATACTTCACCTTGTGATTGACACAAAAGATTGCAATTCTTGTACTAGACTCATTTAATTTTTGTCAACCATCAAATAAACTTTCCAGGAACTGTGGAAAATGGAATCTTTACTCAAAGGCATGATAGAAAAACATCCAGAAACCAAAAATACAATTGAGTAGTCAGCACAGATTTCAAAAGCGAAGGTTACACTCGATTAAACTTATTGAATTCTTTGAAGAAGTAACAGAGAAAGGAGATTAGAGTACTATAGTACAGTAATATATTTGGATTTTTCAAAGACCTTTGATAAAGTCGTTCTCAAAGTCTGGGTCATCCAGGTGATCCATGGGATGGTTGACATGCAATGTCACAACCGAGGCCATACAAGACAACAGGCCAGAACCCTCATCCCTACTACTCGCCTGACATCACACAACCAGACCGGAACCCATGTGTACGGCACAAGTCGTCATCAGCGCAAGTGGTGCCAATATGGTTTTATATGAAAGATTAATGTTACTGTTACATATAACAACATACAAGACACGTGGGGCTGAAAACAAATAGGAGTGGAATCCGACATGAGACTGAAGCCCTCCAGCTTGGAAGCAGATATCACCTCACTGGTGTATCATCTAATGAGCATTTTATTTTCCCAGTGGCAGGAAAATGGATGAGGTAGGACTGTTAGGTGGTCCATAGGGTCTTTTGCTCTGCCTAAGTGGATGTGAAAGAAAAAGCTTGTGAACACGTCAATAGGGTACTACAAGACAGGCTCAGGACTAAGGTCAGAACATGTGGGGTTAGGGGAATAGTAGCAAAATGGAGAGCAAAACAGAGTAGGGGTTAGAGGCAGCTACCCAGACAAGCAAAGGTGGCACCATGTTGTTCACAATTTACATTAACAATTTGGACTCGAAAATCAGAAACATAATTTCTAAAAATGTGGATGAATCCAAATTGTGAATTGTAGTTAACACAAAGGAAGAATGCAGTAAAATAGCAGACATTAATAAACTTGCAAAATAGGTGTTTAATGACCAAAAGAATGTCAATATAGTTAAGGGTGAGGTTCATTGAGGACACTGCATACTGCTTAAATATTAAGAATCTCAATGATGTACAGAAGCAAAGGGATAAGAGGTACAGAAATCAATAAAAGTAGCAAGCAGGATAATAATGCCATAAAATGAAAATCTAGCACTGGTTTCATTTGTGAATGCACAGTATTTAAACCCAGGGAAGTTATGTTAAACCTGCATAGAACCTTGGTTGGATCACACTTAGGAGTATTTATGTTATAAAAAATACATAGAGGCATTGGAAAGGTGGAAAAAAGATTCACAAGGATAAGAACAGAACTGGGGGAAGAATGTATCCCCCGTCGTAGGGGAAGTGCAGGAGCGGGTGCAGGCAGGCGCGCCTCTGCTATGTGCTCCTTGTGCAGGTGGGTGGGGGGGAATTCCCTCAGCCGGGAGTGCGCTCTTTTGCACATATATGCGGAAGAGCGCACTGATCTCCCTGAGACTAAGTGCAGCCTCGGGGAGATCAGCTCAGAATTAAAACTTTGAAGGCAAATGTTGAAAAAATTTCCCTGACATGTCCCCTCATGTGACGCTGTCACATGAGTTGGGACATGTCCATCACTTTAACTCAAACATTTATTAAATTTTTTTAAACCCTCATGAAACCTCATCCCACCCGTGGATGAGGTTTCATGCTTTTTCTGAACCCGCCAGAGCTCCTGGCCTGCCCACCAACATTAAGGCTGGACGGGCAAGTCCATTAGTTAAGTTAATGACTTTTTAAATGGCCTCAATAGGCCGTTGACAGGTCGGCGGGCATACAGCTGATTCGGCTGCACCCCGCTGACCTGAAAATGGAGATGACGCAGGGTGACATCGGGAGTTCCGCCCGACATCATCCCATGTCATTTTCCGCATCGGCGCGCTACCTAAAGATCCTACCTGGGAGTTTATAAGTATTAGGAAAGATTGAATAGGCTTGGGCTCATTTCTCTTAAAAAGTGAAGGCTGAGGGTCGATAGAGGTTGCTAAGGTAGTGGAAGAGTTTGATAGGGTAGACATGGAATAAATATTTCCACTTTGGAGGAGAACAAAAACAGAGACCATAAAAATAAAACAGTAACTAATAAATCTAATAGGCAATTCAGGAGAAGTTTCTTTACGATGAGAGAGTTTAAGAATGTGGAATTGCTGTCACAAGTAATAGTTTTTTCTTATTATTTCATGGAATGTGGGTGTCACTGGCTAGGCCAGAATTTATTGCCCATCTAAATTGCCCTTGAGAAGGTGGTGGTGAGCTGCCTTCTTGAACTGCTGCAGTCTGTGTGGTGTAGGTACACCCACAGTGCTGTTAGGGTGTTTCAGGATTTTGACCCAGCTACATTGAAGGAATGGTGATATAGTTCCAAGTCAGGATGATGTATATCTTGGAGGGGAACTTGCGATTGGTGGTGTTCCCGTACATCTGCTGCCCATGTCCTTCTAGGTGGGAGAGGTCACAGTTTTGAAATGTGCTGTCAAAGTTGAGGCAATAGCACAGATACATTTAACAGGAAGCTAGATAAGTACACGAGGGAGAAAGGGATAGAAGGGGATGCGGATAGGGTTAATTGAGGAGGTTCATGTGGAGCATAAATGCCAACAGACTGATTGGGTCAAATGGTCTATTGCTATGCTCTACACTCAATGCAACCAATTAAATTACTTTTTGAGAACACTTTACACACAGCTCTAAATGTTCTATGAACTTAATAAACCTCAGTTTGGACTTTCCTCTTTAGTTCCACTTCTGGGTAACCCAGTAGTTGCACTTAAGGAAGAGGTGCAGTGCATGATCAGTCAGCTCTGACTTCTTAGCTTGCAAAAGGTATTTTAATGTTTATAATTTGCATGGGACATTTAAATATAAACATTTAAAATGCATAAACCTCCATGTGAATTGCAAACATTATAACAAACACCTCAAGAAGGCTTCATGAATCAGCAAACATTAACAATATTCGGTGAAGTGCTGAAACTATTGAAGCACCATCATTTAAGGTATTTTTTTTTTGCAAGGACCTTATATCATGGCCTCTGGACATGGTTGTTAATGATGACCTCACCCTCCAAATACCATCACTGTAAAACTCTCTGCTGTTTTCAGGCTTATGTTTATTTACTACTGTCTGAACATAGAGTTCCAAGTTTCTGGAAGAGATAATTCTGGTCTCTTCAGTTCCCAAAACAGTTAAAATTGAAAGTCATCTGCCTGGGCAAATCTAACTCCAGCTCTGAAGCAAAAGATGTAATTGAAAACTTTCCAACATACTCTATTTGTACTGAACTTAATTGCACAGGATTTCCAAAAGCAGCTTTGGTGCTTTTGCTAAATTACTGGTTACAAAGTCACGTATATTTGCACTCTCTCTAATTATCAAAGTCTTAAAATCATCCTTTAGCAGGCTTTGGGGTTTTGACCAGATGAGGTTAATGTGCCTTTGACTTTCTCAGCATTTTTTTCCTGGAATGCCACACATATGTTTGCATGTGTGCAGTGGAATCAGCTTCAACAACTTACCTTTATATATTTCCTTTAATTTTTCTAACATCCTTTACAGTGAAATAACAAGAATGGACATTGAGCTATGAGCAAGGGTTAGGACAAGTAACTGAACACTAGGCCACAAGGATGGCTTTTGAGAAGGTTTTTAAAGGGCAGAGAAGTAAAAGTAAAAAGACAGGCATACAGAGGAATTACCAGAGAGTGGAACTGAGGTGATTGAAGACTTGCTGGGCAAAGCAAGTTGGGGGTGAGGGAAGGGGTGCCATGTGGTGGTGTGGGCAGGTGGGTTGTACAGGAGACCACAAATTGAGAACCATTAGTGCAATGGGGAAATGTTAAGCTACGGGGAAGGTTACAGAAATAAGGCAGAGGGAGGCTGTGGAGAGACTTGAAGAGGAGAACAAGGATTTTGAATTGGATGCATTGGCAGACAGGGAATCAGTGTAGGGTCAGCAAGGACAGGGTGATGGGTGACTAGGACTTAGTGAGTGACAGGAGGAACATTAAATCATTTCACTTCTGAATAACAAAGACAGAATATTGTGACT
This sequence comes from Carcharodon carcharias, assembly GCF_017639515.1. Lineage (NCBI taxonomy): Eukaryota > Metazoa > Chordata > Chondrichthyes > Lamniformes > Lamnidae > Carcharodon > Carcharodon carcharias. The sequence continues at coordinate 12,653,464 of NC_054485.1, forward strand.
ATGGGCTATGAACTTCACAGCAGGTGGACAGAATGCAGTATTCTATGGACATCTGACTTTCTTCCAGGTTCTCCCATAGGAGTTATGTTTATTGCACCTGGCATTTCACCATGGAAAACAACACTACCTGGTGTGGAAAATGGAGCTAACAATCCTGGGATTCGGGTATTTGAGTATGATACAAATACATTAGAAGTCCAGGTAAGAGGGATCTGTTCTTTCTCCAGTAAATATGCCAGCACTTCATCATTTTGTAGACACACTTTAAAATGCTTACTTCCTTATTCTAATCTCCAAGTAGGTAAAAATGCCACACTTTCAGCTACCAAGTATTTCAGACCAGTAGATCCCAAACTTGATTCCTTATCTACATGGAGTTAACTATAGCACCAGTTAAAGTGTTGCAATCGACCTCAGTATCCTCGGTTAGGGAGGGGGAAATAATTAGCTATAAGTCTCAACTCCTGACAGTGGTAAAGTGATTGTTGGTAATTGCACAGGTGTGCATGCTGAATGTGGCCCCTTCCATTGAGGAATAGCAACCCCTATATGCACATGACAGAAGGCTGCTTGAGCAAAGTATTGAATAGTGGAACCATATTGCAACAACAACTGCCTCCAGGAGAGTGGGGAAAATGGAATGCTTGCTTTATACAACAGATTCAAATGTTGAGCACTACATACCCAGATATATTTACTCAGCCTTGTCCTCACGTTGGAGTAAATGTTATCCAACTCTGCCTATGTCCAGTAAGTCCCCTGGTGGCCAGCTCGGTGTTGACATTGACCTGATATACAGTGGGTGTGTTTTAGTCCCTATGTAGGTCTAAATGAGAATAAGTCATCAATCAATACTATTTCATTGACTAGGCTCCATTTCCTCTTCAGACAGGATGCAATTAATCTTTACTTCGTTTTAACTGGTTTTACATTTGTCAAGCAGAATAATTATAATTATTTAATGCTTGATTTCCATTTCTAATTGGAGATTGTTTCAAATTCAAATTTTATTATCCATCAGAAATTCATTGCGGGTGCACTGCTTGTTCATTAAAAATCTCACACAAAGATATAGCTAACAACGAAAAAGAAAAACTATTTCATAAACGATGATCAATGTTAAATTCTATGTCACTGCAATCTTCATCCCAAACAAGAAATAAACTAAAACAAAAACAGAATTACCTGGAAAAACTCAGCAGGTCTGGCAGCATCAGCGGAGAAGAAAAGAGTTGACGTTTCGAGTCCTCATGACCCTTTGACAGAATTTGAGTGAGTCCAAGAAAGAGTTGAAATATAAGCTGGTTTAAGGTGTGTGGGGGGGGGGGGGGGGGGGGGGGGTGGGGGGGGGGGGGAAGAGAGAGAGAGAGAGACAAGTGGAGGGGGTTGGTGTGGTTGTAGGGACAAACAAGCAGTGATAGAAGCAGATCATCAAAAGATGTCACCAACAATAGAACAAAAGAACACATAGGTGTTAAAGTTGGTGATATTATCTAAATGAATGTGCTAATTAAGAATGGATGGTAGGGCACTCAAGGTATAGCTCTAGTGGAGGTGGGGAGAGCATAAAAGATTTAAAAATATTTAAAAATAATGGAAATAGGTGGGAAAAGAAAAATCTATATAATTTATTGGGAAAAAAAAAGGAAGGGGAAAGCAGAAAAGGGGTGGGGATGGGGGAGGGAGCTCAAGACCTAAAGTTGTTGAATTCAATATTCAGTCCGGAAGGCTGTAAAGTGCCTAGTCGGAAGATGAGGTGTTGTTCCTCCAGTTGGCGTTGGGCTTCACTGGAACAATGCAGCAAGCCAAGGACAGACACGTGGGCAAGGGAGCAGGGTGGAGTGTTAAAATGGCAAGCGACAGGGAGGTTTGGGTCATTCTTGCGGACAGACCGCAGGTGTTCTGCAAAGCGGTCGCCCAGTTTACGTTTGGTCTCTTCAATGTAGAGGAGACCACATTGGGAGCAACGAATGCAGTAGACTAAGTTGGGGGAAATGCAAGTGAAATGCTGCTTCACTTGAAAGGAGTGTTTGGGCCCTTGGACGGTGAGGAGAAGGAGGAAAAGAAATAAACTACTTTAGTTAAGTGAAGTATTCCCCCATTCCATGTGTTCCTGTTTACAATTTTCTAGTTCATACTGAGAGGGACGTAGATTGGATTTCTAAAATGTGGGCAAATATGCATTTTAGTCTCTTGGTCATAAAAAATATCAAGAAACCTGTTCTTCAAGAAAACACATCTTTTTTTCTGTGACCTTGTTGTGATAGACTGAGTTTGATAAAGTGGAATTCTCTCTTTACTACTGTAATTGTTTTTAATGGAACAGTTCATTGGCACAGATTTTGTGATCAGTGGCGAAGCATTGGTGTTGATCTCGAAGGAAGCTGCACTGAGAGTTCTCACAATCTCCGTGGCGAGAACTTTAAGTTTCTGACCTTGTAATTGGTTGTAGTATGTTTTAACGGTGATTCTCAGTGTTAAGCTGCAGTGAAGTCATCAAGCTTTTCAAGCAACCAATCACATTAAAGAATTCTTATGGACAGCCAGCCAGGAAATGAAAAGCATAATAACCAAATCACTTCTTAAAGATTTTACACAGTGTGAAATAGAGTTTGAGAGTACATGTTGGGTGAAGGTAGAAGCTGAAATATCATGAAACACTTCAATTTTTAAAAATCTACTTTATAAAAATCTAATATTTAATCATAATGGAGACATTGAACAACAATGCACATGTTTTTTCAGGGCCAGATCAGTTGTTCAGTAGTAGTTATTGCTCAGATCACCATCTAAAAACCCAGTTACACATCATTGAACATGGCTGGTGGCGTGGAGATATTGTCCCTGGACTAGTATTCCAGAGACCCAGGGTAATGCTCTGGGGACCCCAGTTTTAAACCCACCATGGCAGATGGTGGAATTTGAATTCAATCAATAAAAAATCTAAAAATCTGGAATTAAAAGTCTCAGGATGACCATGAAACCATTGTCGATTGTCATAAAAACCCATCTGGTTCATTAATTTAGGGTCCTTACCTGGTCTGGCCTACATGTGACCCGAGTCCCACAGCAATGTGGTTGACTCTGAAATGCCATCTGAAATGGCCTAGCAAGCCACTCAGTTTTATCAAAACTGCTAGAAAGTCAGTAAGGGTACCTAGACCACATGGACTGCAGCAGTTTAAGAAGGCAGCTCACTACCACCTTCTCAAGGGCAGTTAGGGATGGGCAATAAATGCTGGCCTAACAAGTGACACCCAAATCCCATAAATGAATTTTTAAAAAAACATTGAACATCTCTTTTTATGAGATTTATAACAGTGATATAAGAGCAGAAAAGGGGAATTTCTCATCAGATAAATTGATTGAACTGATTGCCATCTCTCAGGGAAGGATGGGTGTCGGGGTTCAAAGTGCACCTGTGAACAGACTACAACTTTAGTAATTCTAAGTTCATTGAGGCATAGAGTACAAAAGCAAAGAGGTTATGGTGAACCTTTATTGGAGAGGGTGCAGAAAAGATTCACAAAAATGGTTCCAGGAACGAGAGACTCAGTTATGAGGATAGGTTGGCAAAGCTGGGGTTGTTCTCTTTAGAACAGAGAAGGCTGTGAGAATTGATAGAGGTGTTCAAAATCATGAGGGGTCTGAACAGACTGGATAGGGAGAAACTGTTCCCATTAGCGGAAGAGTCAAGAAACAGAGGACACAGATTTAAGGTGATCAGAAAAAGAAGCAATGGCAACATGAGGAAAAACTTTTGTTTAATTGCAGCAAATGTTTAGGATCTGGGATGCACTGCCTGAGAGTGTGATGGAGGCAGATCCAATCATGGCTTTCAAAAGGCAATTGGATAATTATCTGAAGAGACAAAATTGGCAGGCCAACAAGGAGAAGACAGAAAAGACAAAACAGACAGGACATGCTGGGGCTGCTCTCTTTAGAAAAAGTTGAGAGAAGAATTGATAGAGGTGTCCTGAAATTGCACCCAGAATCAGACTGACTGCTGTCAAAAACCCTGCAAACTTTCCATACCAAAGTCAATTTTAAAATTATTTATATGCATATTTAAGCACTCACTGCAATTTGGTTTTATGGTCGTTGCTCATCAATAATTCAGTTTCACCACTACCATAATAACATCTGACTTTTCTTTAGGATATGGTGACGTACTATTTCAATTTAAGCTATGCCAACACAATAGCTCCACTATGGCAATTGGAGTACCGATTAACAGAGGCATTCAAAGTTCCAGATGGTACAGTTCAATCTATGGAAATGGCACTGAATAAGTTATACAATAACAACGACTATCTACAGAAATATTACAAATATAATTCTGTAAACTACGATTTAACTGAATGTAACAAGGACTGCAGAATTGATCAGATTTGTGCAATCCAGCAAGTTGACTTTGTTAAATATGAAGATTGTGTAAAAAGGGAGAGCTCTTCTTCCACTCTTACGGCACAAGTACCTGTGATTTCATCTCTGCTGCTTTCCATCCTGTTCCTTCCATTCTAGCATACACCAGATCTATGTAAATGTACCAAAGTATAAGGATCCTATAAATTGTTTAATGGGCAATCTGAGAGTGACAATGATATATACTTCAAAATCCACATGTACTTTATTCAGTCTGATTAATCTAGCTTGGGACATCGTTAAGCTAGAATAGAACAATCCATTTAGTCCTTTGACTTTGTGTATGATTGTGTAACTATTGAAAAGAAAAAAGAAATGCAACTAAACTGCATTTGTGGCAGCCAGTCAATGTTGAAAATTACCTTCATGGACTTTTCTCTGGAGACAACCAATTTCACAGCATGAAATAGAGTCATTACAATGCAGAAGATGGCCATTCAGCCCATTGAGTCCATGCCATTCTCTGTAGAGCGATCCAGTTAATCCTCTACATTATCCCTGCAGGTTTGCTTTCCTCAACTGCCTATCCAAATCCTTTTGAAATTATTGATCTTCCCCACTTCTACCACCCTTGTAAACAACGAGTTCCAGGTCATTATTACACACTGCATAAAAATATTCTTCCTCCAATCCTCTGTATCTCTCATGCAAAACCTAAAATTTGTGTCCCTTAGTCCTTGTATCATCAGCTAAGGGTAACAGCTTTTCTTTGTCTACCTTATCTAAACCTGTATAATCTTGTACACCTCTAGCAAATCTCCCCTTAACCTCCTTTGCTCCAAGGAGAACAACCCCCGCTTCTCCAGTCTAACCTTGTAACTAAAATCCCTCATCCCTGGAACCGTTCTGGTAAATCTCCTCTGCACCCTTTCAAGGAGCTTCACAATCTGCCTAAAAATCTCCAAACATCTGTAATGGCTCCAGTTTTAGAACAGATTTTGCCTAATTGAACGTAAAGAACTTAATAATGATTGTTATTTAATGCCTTGAAGTTATTCCATTCTGTCAGAATTATACATTGTTGTTGTGCATTGTCAACCTGTGTATGCAATCTTACCAAGACTGGTGGTAAACTCAACGCACAGAGGCTGAGTTATGCTATTCAAGGCAATAGGAAGATTGGAAGGGCAAAATGGACATTAGCTAAAAGGATTTCTGCAAAAGAGGTGCCAAGTCATCAGAAGACCTGGTTAAAAGTGGCAAACCTATCCTTCTACTGAAAGATAAGGAATGGAAACGTGAGTAGGCAATATGGCCCCTCAAACCATGCCCTCGCAACTTCAACCTCGACTCCACTTTCCCTCCAGATCCCTTGGAGTCCAGAAATCAATCAATCTCACCTTTGAATACACTCAAAGCCTGAGCATCCACAGCCCTCTGGATAAAGAATTTCAAAGATTTATAATTTTCTGAGTAAAGTAATTTCTCCTTATCTCTGTATTAAATAGCTGGTCCCTTATCCTGAGAATATAAACTTGACTGGAGAGTCAGTGCAAGTGTAAATATCATTTAAGATCAGGTCCAAACATAAGCACCCAGGATGTGGCTCCAGTTTTCAAGCTGCAAGTAGGATGCACAGTGGTTGGTTTTTATTTGAATAAAGCTCTTCCGATTATTTTGGAGAAATTCTCAAAGCTTCCATTCACATTATAGTTGAAGCTGGCTGGAATTCACTTTACTAATTTGTTTTTTCTAACTATTGCACAGGATGTTAACACAAAAACAAAATTAACTCATCTGATTAATAAATATCACATTTCTGATTAAAAGCCATCAGTCAATTTTGATAGTACATTGTGTTAAAAATCCATGTTTTATGTCGAAAATGACTGTGTATTGAATGGGCTGGAGCCACAGAATATGTTTTAAAAGACTGAACAACAACATTTTAAGTGACTTAAATAGCAGTTCCTAAAGTGGCCAAACATCTTCATAACTACACCTTGCCATTTACAAAGCTACCAGAACACAGTCTAGATGTAGTCCACCAGAGACAATTAACTTAAATGAGTGTGGATGACCCATCTCCTGGACCATTCACTAAACATCCAGATGTAACCTGTCAATTCGGGGAGGGGGAGGGGCGGTGGGGGTATTGGCGGGGAGTGTGGACCTAGCATTACACTTTTGGACAATGGACCCCTGCTGAGAAGAGGGCCACACCAACCATCTTAATCTAATTACTGTAAACAATGGACCTGGAATGAGCTTGTATGACCATGTTTGGTAACTGGCTAGTTCGTGAAGGAAGGTCGTGTGACAGCAAGTTAGCCTTTTGTGTAAAATGACACTGATTTCCAAGGTCAGAGTACAGAAAAACCATGAACTGATAACAGCAAGAAGACTTTGTAGTCCCTTTTCTCTCTCTCCAGCCATTCTGCAAGCATTCCCTAGTTACTAGTCAAATTACTAGCCAAACCCCAAAGGCAGTATATTTAACATAAACCAAGCAGATGCTGACTCCAGAAGAAGAGACAGAAACTGCCTGTCAACATTTTAAATCGTCTCAACGCAGAATCTGGAAAGATCACTGAACCCAGCCTGAAACCGTCCAAATAATCAATACACAGGAATCGTATATGATTGACTGCCTTTTGGGATTCTTAAACCATTTACCTACCCTCCCTCTTTGTAATTTACTTGTGTGTGTGAGCATGAATCACTTGAATGCATGTGAATGAGAGTTGGAGCATTTTTTCAAAATTATTTTTTATGCTGGGTGTTAAGTACATTTAGTACCATTTCCTTTTCTTTTATAACTTACAAAAAAACCTCTGTGTGTGTGTATTTTACAGTCACAGCACTTAAACAGTTAACACTCACTGAATTAGTAAGCAAATTCTCTTTTAAAGCACCTGTTGCAGTCAGTGGGAGGTGGAAAGAGAGGGGAGCCAATCTACAACTGCTCCTGGCTGTAACAATCGGCCAAACAGAAAACGTAGTAGGTCTAGGTATAGAGACCTTTAAAATCAATTTTTACTAATTTCCATGACTAAATTCACAGATCGATCTTTATGTAGGGTAAAACAGTTAAAAATTAATATTTTAAATTTGAATTCTTGCAGTTCTTGGGAAATCCAGAGATACATTTGTTTTGCATTAATAATGTTAAACACACTTTATTTAAAGACATACGGAACATGTAATGACAGCATTAACACAATGTGTGGACATCTAGGACCCAACTTCTGCAGAAAATTCTTAAAGAGGAACTCCTTAAGTAATTGGGAGTTTGAGAGAGAGATTAAATGCTGCCACATATCTACCACAAATGACCCATGGTGCCAAAAGGAAAATGAAAGTCCTATTCAAAGAGGCACTGTGTCAAAATGTAATAGGCATGCACACTTAATAGGCAATGAAATCAAGTGTGTATTAAAACGTAGGTTTTTAAAATTTCTTCTTAGGCTACGGATGATTCCAGCAAGGTGCCACTTATTGCCAAGTTGCCCTAAGAAAGTGGTCATGGGGTCTCTCCTTGAAATGCTGCAGTCTTTGTGGTGAAGGTGTTCCTACAATAGCGGTGGATAGCTAATTCCAGAATATTGACCCAGAGATGTTGAAGGATCAGCAATATACATCCATGATTATACATACATTAGACTGGTACGTGACCTGAGGTATATGTATTCCCATTACATTGTTGTGCTTGTCCTTTTCAGACAAGGTTTCAGGGGAGGGAGTAACTGTTGGAATAATGAGTTGCTGTATCTTCGATTTTGTATATACAATACTGAAGCCATAATTCAATGTAGATGGAGGGAGTGGACATTGAGTAAGTGGCAATATTAAGCTAATTGCATTGTCTTTGGATGCGTATATTACTCTGGAGGTAGAGTCTATGAGGGGTCAGCTGGGGAGCCAAAGTACCTAGCCTCTGTCCTGTTCTTGTATATATCTGGTCCAGTTAAGGTTCTGGTCAATGACCAACCTGAAATGTTGATAATGGAAAACTCAGAGTATGATGCTACTGAAAGTGAGGGACAGGTGGCTGGACTTTGTCTAGCTTGGTACGTTCATCAACCCAAACTTGAATGCTGTAGGCTGACGTGGGCTGCTTCCTTACTGAAGTTGTGAATGGAACTGAACACCGTGCAATTACTAGCAAACACTCTAAAAACCAGGCTAATTCTAACAGAGCCACTTGCACTCAATCAAGCTCCTTCCCATAATCAGTAATGAAACAGGAGTCATAAAAAGTGCCAATTCTCCTTGTTTTGGCACAGCCGATGGTAAATGCTGAGCTGTTCAAGTTCCAGAGGGGAACTTGAGACAACTGCCACAACTATTTTTGCAATTGGGCTGACAAGTGGCAAGTAACATTCACGCCACACAAGTGTCAAGCAATGACCATCTCCAACAAGAGAGAATCTGACCATCGCCCCTTGATGTTCAATGGCATTACCATGACTGAATCCCCCACTGTCATTATCCTGGGGGGGTTACCATTGACCAGAAACTCAACTGGACTAGCCACACAAATACTGTGGTTACAAGAGCAGGTCAGAGATTAGGAATCTTTCGGCTAGTAACTCATCTCCTGACTCCCCAAAGCCTGTCCACCATTTACAAGGTACAATTCAGGAGTGTGATGGAATACTCCACACTTGTCTGGATGAGTGTAGCTCCCACAACACTCAAGAAGCTTGACACTGACCAAGACAAAGCAGCCTGCCTGATTGGCACCACATCCACAAACATTCACTCCCTCCACCACCGAAGCACAGTAGCAGCAGTGTGTACCATCTACAAGATGCACTGTAGGAATTCCCAACAGCACCTTCCAAACCCATGACTACTACCATCTAGAAGGACAAGGGTAGCAGATAGATGGGAACACCACCACCTAGAAGTTCCCCTCCAAGTCATTCACCATCGTGACTTGGAAACATATCGCCATTCCTTCATTGTTGCTGGGTCAAAATCTTGGAACTCCCTTACTAATAGCACCATGGGTATACCTACACCACATGGGCTGCTGCAGTTCAAGAAAGCAGCTCAACACTTTCTCAAAGGCAACTAGGGATGGGCAATAAATGCTGGCCCAGCTAGCGACGCCCACATCCTGTGAATGAATAAAAAAAAATTTGTATGTTTCAAAATGCTGGCTTTGAAATCAGTAGTAATAAGACCACCAAGCCTTACAGGCTTTTACAAAACTAGATTAAACATTTATTAGTAAGAGAAATGGTTTTAAGCACATACATATGTCTACAAATTACTATGATAATAACTTCTAAATCCCCTAATTAATCTGATTCCCAGTTACACCTCCACCAAGGCAACAGTAAGACACATAGATTTTAAAAGACCCAAGCAAAGAAACATGATACCCTGAACAATCCAATTCAAAGTGAGTTTTCTTAATTTCAGTTTGTTGTAGACAGCAGCTTGAGATGTAGATGCTGAAGGCTTTTCACACTTGTTAGATCTTAATGTGCCTGCCATTACATACAGCCTTCTCTCCTTTATACATATTTTCCCCTTTGAATGTAAATTCCCATTGTTTCATTATGTCTTTGGACTCTATCTCCCTGATCATAAATATTTATCATAGTACCAATTTTACCAGTAAGCTTTGGGAAAAATAAACACACTGACCAGGAGCTTTACCTTGTCGGGAGGGCCCAGGAGCGGTCGCGAAGCCAAGAGTCACCCGCAATTGGGTTCCGACATTGATTTCACACTGGCTGGCTAATTAATGGCCAGCCAGTGTGAAACTTGCACTGCAGCACTCAGCGCTGCCAGGGTGAGGGTGGGAGGAGGGCAAGGACAGAAGGTCAAGAATGTGCATAATTGTGCGCAATGAAAGCTCCCTGAGGTACAGAGCTGCCTCAGGGAGCTGAAGATTTATAAATTTAAAAATAAAAAAGTTAGTGTTGTGGTATCTTTGATGAATGGACCACAGGAGACTCAGGTACAAGTTACGATCGTTTATTCGAGCAATTTGCAAGGAGGGCACCATCTCAATGCAGCTTGAGACAGTACTCTGCTAAACTACAAGTGTTCATCATATTTATACATTATTGGTCACGTACAAGAATAGTTTCCAGATTTTGATCTTGTCAACATATAGGTTTACATTAAACAGACAAGTCTCTGGTACAAAGATACATACATCATCTGACCCTACTTTCACCCAGGCAGAGACTGCCTTCCAATCTAAGCTGGGACCATCTGTCCTTCCTCTATCTGTTGAAGAGCACACTTAATCTATATTACTGCCATCCTCTGACTCCAGTCTAACTCCCAGGACCTTGCTGGTGATTGCAAACCCTGAGGGTGTACAAAGTTTGATAGTGTATAAGGTTCATCTGGTTTGACTGCTTAATTGTTGATATACTAATTTGCGCTGGCCTGCCTATAGATTCTAATTTAAGTAATTAATTCCCTTATAATGAATTCTCCCTTACCATGAATTCTCATTTACTTTCTTTCCCCCTAATAGTCCCCCCTTTTGGCCCTTCGCCTAGCCCAAGGTAGCCAATTACAGTGCTGTCTGCTTTCCCCCCCCCTCCCACTTTATGCACCACCACCCATTGATGCTGGCCAGTCAGCCAGCTTTGGCACGTAAAGGTTATGGGTACTGGTCAAACCATCTGTATCATCTGGTCCTTTAATCCGAACCTCTGGCTTACCAGATTCCTACTTCAGCTACTAAAACTCCCCAATGCCACCTTTTTTGTAACTTCCGAGTACAATGAATCAAGTATGTTAGATACATAATCAATATCAGCTGAAGTATAACTAGGGCACGGGAGATAATCCGAATCCAGGGGTTTTTCTGTACATTTGAGCCCCAGTTCCACAGGTCCTCCCACCATGTGGAAGAATCTATTTGTTCAATATCCGTCTTTAAGGCTCTAACCTGTTGCTGCAGTGTAGAGTAAGTTCTGTATATCTGCTGAGCCTGTCCCCGAATTGGGGTGAGATGCGGTAATAGGGGAATTTCGTAGGAGAACTGGTTCAAATACTGTGTCAGGTTATCCTTAAGGCTTTCCTTGACCTGACTAGTAGTCTTGTTCCTCTCTTGTATATTTCGACCAGTTCCACTTTCCCTACCCTTGCTGGCGCCTGTGGGTGTAGGCACACTGAATGATTATGGATGGGGCATATCTGGTTACCCCAATACTGGATTCTTTCCTGCCACTTGGTGATACAACATCTCCCATTCCCTGTATATGCAACATGGGTCGGTTCTTTGGCAGCCCATGTAGTTTCCATTGTACAAGTTTGCTGCTGCTTTAAATCCACTTAGCTTCATCTGTCTCATATATCAGATGTGCATACTACTGCGGTGGCCTCTATCCTACACTCTTCTAATGTGGTACTAACTATATTCCCTTCTATGTCTACTGCATATGGTGGAATGACATGATACCTAATATAATAATCCTCCCGTATAACCCCAATTTTTTCTACTCTATATAATGTCCTGCCGGGTGTTGACATAGGTATAACAGGTATTACTAATACAATGCCTATTAGCATATTACTATTCACTATACATTCAACATTCATTCTATATACACGTGTCAAACCTCTGAGCTGGCAACCGGTCAAGTCATGATTCTTGTGTTATGAGAGATTCAATAAATGCTCATTAGTTACCTATAAAGGGATTACCCCTTCATTAATCTGTCTTAAATTTTCTCGGGCTTGTTCCAACGCCCAAGATCCATAGGTGCTGCAAACATCATTTCTGCTCACTTTGTCTGAAATATTTTTTCCTATTTCAATTAGTTTATTGATAGTCCCCGCGTGACTCTCAAGCACAGTAGCCAGGCTTTGAACTAACCGTGTCACGTCCTAGTCTGTATCTAATTGTGTATCCTGGATCCCCTGTCCCCGCTCTAAAATCTCCTTAAGCTTAAAGCTCAGGGTACAGACCTTCTGGTCAACAGAAGCCAGGTTCTGAATTAACCACTGATGTCCCTATATTAAATATCGTAGCAGCATCATTTATCAGGCTGTGCTTAACGTGGTTCCCTCCCAAGCCTGGTCACATCTCGCTGTTGAACTGGTGAGATGCTTCAGTCATCAGCTGGCCCATTAGAGCCGTATATAGTGCTCGAATATGGATTGAGCACCACTGGAGAAGGGCAATTCCGGATATGTTCAAGACTACAGGTACCAGCTCGTGGTGTACATTATCATACAAAACTTCTGATTAACCAGTACCAAACCATTCGTCGGTCCTGGACAAGGTGGATCAATCGGTGTGGACTGAAAGGGATTGTGAAAGTAGGTGTGGGAAGTGGCTGGGTAGTGGTACTAATCTTCTATTTTGGGTGGACCTCCCACGCCTGATCTGAAGCAAACCCTTACTACAATTCGAAAGCACTTGTTGTCCTACTGTTACATTTATTATTCCCCATTGCATGTTGCATTCGGCACTGTCCGTGCTGTCCTTCGGTGCAGGATGAGCAGTGATGATCCCCGAACTTGTTGCCAGTACTGATACACCCACGACCAGGATCGTAGATCTGTGGAGACAATAACATTGGCTCCCGTCCTCCAGGTTACCGCTTGGTCAGTTGTCATGTATCTTTAACTATGTGTAATGCCTCCATTTATTTCCCATTCTCATACCTACAAGTGCTCATGTATCACTTGTCATAATTACCTAGTATGGTCCATTGTTGCTCTTTGGATTTGCCTGGTTCCATATCCTTAATCACCCGTCGGTCTCTGACTTCCTTCCTTAACTCATGCAATTGCTTACTTATTTCCCTCACATAGTCTTGCATCCTTCCTTTCAGTGGTCCTACATCTCCCACTCCTACTATGATTCCCTCGGGTAACTGCATTGCTCTCCTTGTCATTATTTCAAATGGGGTGAACCTGGTGGTTCTGCTTGGGGTAGCCCTAAGGCACATCAGAATACTGGGCAGTTCCCTATCTCTTGAATTGCTATTGCAATTGATGTTTTTTTTGTAAAGTTCAGTTCATCCTTTCCACCATCCCAGAGCTCTGTGGCTGATAGGGAATGTGGAATTTCTGTTCATTTTTAAATGTCTTTGATGAATCTTCCTGTGAAATGAGTTCCCTGATCTGAATCCACCTGGATGGGCACCCTCCACTCTTTCCCATCTACTGTCTCCTGTTGCTGTCCCACATCGGACCTCAATTCCTTAAACTACCGACAAAACTCGACAGAGCACCTTCTTATCCTATCTTTCAATGGTTCAGTATCTTCACTTCCAGTGATAGTTCTCTCTTGGAGCTGCTTAACTGTCTGTCATCATAGTATTAATCCTGTGGCCTTACTTTTTGTAGCTCGCAGGCAGCATTAACAATCAGTAATACATCTATTTAGCCTTTTTCCAGCTTTCCCTTTACCTATATACATCTTGTGGCAAATTGTAGTTAAGTATTATTTCTCCTTACATTTCAATTCCTGAACTACAGATTCCACATAGTTTTACCTCTAAGTTTTTTTTTCCCTGACCATCCGAAGATTCTCTTGAGTTCAGTTTCTCTATTGTCAACGAGGATCTCTGTCTCTAGATCTTTGCTTATCTCCCCCTGTGCGTTTCCAATGTCTCAGTTGACGGCCAGATTATCAAGCTCACTTCCCTTAAAAAGTTTGTATATTGTGTCCTCTTTCCCTAACTCATTCTCCTACTTGCCTCATACTATTTTACACATGCAACAGCTACCATCTTATCTTGTTCAGGTTGCTTGGAGAGACTTTAAAATAAATAAAGTATTCTCAAACCAGTTTTAAAAACAGAAATCAGGCATTGACATGTTCCTTATCTTCTCAAACAACATTTTATTGACGCAAAAGTAACTACTAAATTGTGTCTGACCCGTTTCTTTTAGAATTATCCCAGATTCATTAACTCGTCCAAAAATTGGATTTCTGCCAAACTCTGTCAAGGTCTTGAGTTTAGCTTCATATTTTGGGAACAGACTTACAAATACAAAAGCTTGCAGCATTTGAATTAGTGCCAATTATTGTCAAACCTTTTAAAATCAAAATTCCCTTTTGAGAACTTTATCAAGAACCAAACCTCAAATTTTTAAACTTTGTAAGAACTGTAATTTACACTATTAAAATTAAAACAACCTCTTTTTCATTTGTAACGATTTATATCCAAGTTATAATTTCTGTATGTTTATCGACACATTCTTTATCTTAGATAGCATCCTCGTTATTCAAAGTAACCTGTTAAATTACACTGCACTTTACATCTCAAGATTGTACAAATTCAAATTCCAGTGCTTTTGGAAAGCAGATTTCCTTTAATATTTAATTCATCTCTTCCTAAGAAACCCCTTTTTATCCATTGGACCCACCTAGACCTTGTGTTTATGTCTTTTGGTTTTCCTGGAATCCTTTTGAATTTCAAGTAATTTTTTTTTCTCAGAATTTTAGAATACTAACTGGTATGTTTTAATCCCAATCAGCTTGGAAGCTGAAGATGAAGGTTATTCCTTACTAGTCTGCAAGGGGGTGGTTCATCTCAAACAAAGGCAAGCCCTGTTTTATCTTTACATTACCTTCAAATTATGATTTTTGTCAGAAATCTCAACTCAAACCTTATACTCAAAACTTTGGAATGTTTTATTATACTTTTCCTTTAATCTAACATGGGGCTTTCAACCCTAAAATGCTGAATTACACACGCAAATGACAATTTACGGAAGAAGCACATTAAAGCTCACATACGAATGCTTCCTTGCACACAAACAAACATATTTCCAGGTATGTATTTATATTCCTGTATCCTTAACTTAACTTAAAACTCTCAAATTCTAAATGAAACTTCAAATAGCAGTGGGGGAAGTAAAGGGATCTTGAAGGCTCCACCTATAGGGACCATCAAACTGATGAAAGCTCACATTTCCCCTGCCTGTCAGTGCTTATTAACTCCCCTAGGGGTACGCCCCTTTTCTCTCTCTCTCTCTCTCTCTCTCCAGCACAAGCAGCTCTTGTAACGTGGATCAATTCATTTTTTAAATTGCAGAAAATTGGGTAGCGGACCTTTCAGGTCCCAATCATCCTTCTACATTTTCAGGAAAATCTCATCATCCCACATGGGACATTATACACCCCCAATTTGTTTCTCCCTCCCCCAAGGCTTCCTGGACTGCCCTCTCAAACTCCCTGTGCCGGGCTGTCGCCTTCTCCCGGTCTGGGACGTCCTCAGGTTTCGCCCAGTCTCCGCTCCTAGACTGCAGGGGTAATCTTCCCAAATATCCCCTGGGCATTTAACCTTCACCACTATGTGATTATCAAGGGGGTGCATTGCATGGAAATCTTGCATTTCCCGCAGTTTGGTCCAAAAATCTGGGTTGCTATGCCGAGTTTTAAGAGTCAGCAGTTCTTTAAGCAAAACCTGTTTCTCCCCCGGGCTGAATGGTATGTGCTTAACTTTCTCCGTAACCCTCTCAATCTCTTCATCCTACCCCTATTCCTCAGCCCCCCTTTCTCCCTTCGGGTTTCAATTTGCCTTTCCTGACTTTACTTTTCCTAACGGTTATTGCCACAGGGGCCATGGGATTCAATGGGCACAGTGGGGCGGTTGGTTCATACGAAGGTGGAACTGCCTCAGCTCCTTCATAGGTTTCTCCTTCGGAGCTTTCCCCCTCTTGATCAGGGTCACTGCAGGCTGCTGCCGCCACTGTTCTGATCTGTCCTGGATCTGACTTTGTTTCTCTCTCTCTAATCGACTGGAATTTAGTATTAACCCGTCTGCACAACTGTAGGTACAGTGTGATCATAACCATCATCCCTTTCTTTTCCTTATCCTTTTTTTTGCTCTAACCACTACTGTTTTTGTTCTCTGGGGGTTCCCTGTGGGTTCCACCCCTCCTTCTGCAATTTTAGTGATTATTTTTGACTGTTGTTCCACTATGAACCTCATAATGGAGTCCGTGGTTCCCCAGTCGAGTTCCATAGCGCTATTCTATTTCCCTGACGGCATTCAGTTCTTATTCCCATCTATCTCTGCACGGTACGTTCGCACGGCCCTAACAACTTAGTTATCTGAGGTATGTATGTGCGGTTTCACTGGGGTCTGGCCTCCCTGCGCGGCTTCGATTATGGTTATATTTCAAACCGTAACCATGCCAGCACGGCTCTGCCTCCTCCCAACTGGAGTTTGGCCTCCCTGCGCAGCTTTGGCTCCACTAGCCCTCCTGCAAGGCTCTGCCTATTACCCCTGGCACCTCCAATCTCCTGTCCTGAGTCCTCCTCTTGATTCTTTGATACTTGACTGGACCGTTCTCGGGTAGGTTTGCTGCACTAACTATGGGTGGTAAATGAATATACTCACCCACTTTGCAGAGCTGTCCTGAGGATCCGATGCAATTATCCTGCCGACTATGCCAAATTGTTGTGGTATCTTTGATGAATGGACCACAGGAGACTCAGGTAGACGTTACGATTGTTTATTCGAGCAATTGCAAGGAGGGCACCATCTCATTGCAGCTTGAGACAGTACTCTACTAAATTACAAGTGTTCATCATATTTATACATTATTGGTCACGTGCAGGAACAGTCTCCAGATTTCGATCTTGTCAACATATAGGTTTACATTAAACAGACAAGTCTCTGGTACAAAGGTACATACATCATCTGATCCTACTTTCACCCAGGCAGAGACCTGCCTTCCTATCTAAGCTGGGTCTATCTGTCCTTCCTCTATCTGTTGAAGAGCACACTTAATCAATGTATTTGCCATCCTCTGACCCCAGTCTAACTCCCAGGACCTTGCTGGTGATTGCAAACCCTGAGGGTGTACAAAGTTTGAGAGTGTATAAGGTTCATCTGGTTTAACTGTTTAATTGTTGATATACTGATTAGCACTGGCCTGCCTATAGATTCTAATTTAAGTAATTAATTCCCTTATAATGAATTCTCCCTTACCATGAATTCTCATTTACTTTCTTCCCCCTAACAGCAATGTTAAGAACATGTCCCCTCATGTGACTCTGCCACAAGAGCAGGGGCATGTTATGAATGAATTTTTAAAAATTTTAATTGACATTTAATTGCTGTTGGAAACCTCATCTCGCCCTTGGATGAGGTTTCCTAAAAAATCCAAAGGCCGCTTTGCCTTTTCGCCCACTCGCCAACCGTAAAGTTGGACAGGCAGCAAAAAGTTTCATTCAATTATAATTTTAATGGCTTTAATAGGCCTGTTAATTGTTGGCGAGCACGCTGCCCACTCCTGCGCACGCCCGCCGACTGAGATATCACGCGGGTGCACGATGACACTGGAATGCTCGCCCAACGTCATCACGCGACATTTTATACTCAAGCCGGTTGGGCATGCACCCGCCCTCTCAGTGCAAATTTCTGCCCACTGTTTCTGAATTCCACCTGGCTAGGTGACACATTTCACCCCTGCTTTGAAAATAATCAAGCCTGGTTTATTTAAAAATGCAAACGTTCTTTTACACCTTACATTCGAAACTTCCATGTTTACCTGCTTAACATTTCAAACCCAGTTTATCTTCTAACATGTCAAAGCCTTCAGGCCAGTTGCCTTTAATTCAATTAAGTCACACACACACACACATACACATATAGACACAGATACCACTATTTTACAATAAATTCCAGTAACATTATATCTTCCTGACATCCTCCAGAACCTCTTTTCTCCAAACCTGATAACATAGGCACAGGAACTGAAGGTCTGCAGGAGAGGCAAGAGTAGATACTGGGCCCAACAAAGTAGCTTTCAACTAAGTATGGCAGCAAGGAGCTCTAGCAAAACTAAGGCCAGTGAAGGACAATGATCTTCTCGATGTTGGAGGAGTGAGGGATGTGCCAGATCACAAGATTGCAGCCTGTGGCAATGTACAGTTTTGCTGGCCAGATTTGGGCTGTCTGACTAAGGATGAAAGAATGTCCTTTACAAGCCTTGTAAAATGATATATTTGGAAACAAAATGTACAAAAGTGAAATATATCTGAAAAGCTTTAAGATAATGACTACAGATGTTATTAACAAAACGGATACACTGCATGCGATGTATACAATGGGTGTACCTACATCACAAGGACTGCAGCGGTTCAAGGCGGCAGCTTACCACCCCATTCTCAAGGGCAATTAGGGATGGACAATAAATGCTGGCCTCACCACCCACACCCACATACACATACAGTGAACAAATAAAAAAAAAATCAATTCATAGAATATACAGAAAAACTAAATCTTAGCTTTGACAATTCCATGTTTGAAAAGTTTTACAGACATTTGTGCTTCAAAATGATCATGTGTTATTTTAACCATAGATTTTATCAGTTAACATAGTTCACTTACCATCACTGTAAGTGTATTTTCCAGTAAAAACTAGTTTGGCCTGGAAATCTGTATTGGAGCACATTTATACCCATTTATTACATTCAAAATAAAAACTGATTTTCTCCAATAAACCCTGGGTTTTGGGCTCTAGCCTTTTCTCTGTTGTCGATGCTAAAATCACAACTGCACCCACCCATCCCCCCTAACATAAAGGTTTTAACGGCAATAAAACCGACTTAAAAAGATCCTTAAATAGGAGCCAAATGCCCGATATTTTCGTCCACTGCTAAGTTACAGTAACCTGATACATCATTCACACAAGTAAGTTACTCCCACTTTTATCTCTTCCAACTAAAGTTTTTTAAAAAAGGGTTTCATTTATCAAGAGAAAAACAGACCCTTCATTGAACATTGAACCCCAGGGGGTGGGTTACTGTTCCTGACAGGCTTACAGACATTTTCTGTTGGGTGGAAATCCAATTTTCCTTCAACTAACATCAGTGACAAACAGAATCAGCAAATATCAGTGTTAAAGAAAACTGGAAACTCTGAGATAAAAACAAAAAAACTGCAGATGCTGGAAATCCAAAACAACTCGCCCACATGTCTGTCCTTGGCTTGCTGCATTGTTCCAGTGAAGCCCAACGCAAACTGGAGGAACAACACCTCATCTTCCGACTAGGCACTTTACAGCCTTCCGGACTGAATATTGAATTCAACAACTTTAGGTCTTGAGCTCCCACCCCCATCCCCACCCCCTTTGTTTCCCCCTTCCTTTTGTTTTTTTCCAATAAATTATATAGATTTTTCTTTTCCCACCTATTTCCATTATTTTTAAATATTTTTAAATCTTTTATGCTCTCCCCACTCCCACTAGAGCTATACCTTGAGTGCCCTACCATCCATTCTTAACTAGCACATTCGTTTAGATAATATCACCAACTTTAACACCTATGTGTTCTTTTGTTCTATTGTTGTTGACATCTTTTGATGATCTGCTTCTATCACTGCTTGTTTGTCCCTACAACCACACCCCCCCCTCCACTTGTCTCTCTCTCTCTCTCCCCCCCCCCCCCCCCCCCCCCCCCCACACACACACACACACACCTTAAACCAGCTTATATTTCAACTCTTTCTTGGACTCGAACTCAAGTTCTGTCGAAGGGTCATGAGGACCCGAAACGTCAACTCTTTTCTTCTCCGCCGATGCTGCCAGACCTGCTGAGTTTTTCCAGGAAACTGAGCTTTATTTTCAGCTCCCCCCCCCCCCCCCCCCCAAGTGGGGCCAGGGTTGAAGGCAGTGAGAGTTAAAATTCCCTGGCTCCGCTATCCCGCTTTGGGCCATTCTGTGGCGGTGGGATAGTGGTTGCGGGTGGGGAGAGGCAGCAGGGCTAATCTCCCCCACACATAGGATAGCTGACACAGCTTAAAAGCCAATTGAGGCCAATTAAAGCAGGCCTCCAGGTTCACACAGGCAGTGTGGGATAGTTTAGCCACCTGGAGGTAGCTTCCTGGTGGCAGACTGGGGGACCGCTCCTGTCAGGCTTACAAGACCCACACCTGTCTGGGTGCAGCAACAGGCCACCCTGTGTAGGGACTCCCCCCCACCCCACCCCCCATCCCCACATTAGTGGTCTGGCTGCAAGATCCGTTTTTTTAATTTAAAACAATTGGAGAGGGGACCTCCATATTGAAGCACCCTCTCTCTTACTTACCTTCCATTGCATCCTGCAGTTCCTTTCAAGCTAAAAGACCTCTGATTGGCCGTCCAGCTTTGAGAGACTGCCTGTTTCACCCTCTGGGTGCAGGTTTGGGACTCAGAAACTGTGCCAACCTCTGTTTCTCTCCCTAGGAGAGAAAAAAATGCCACTTGCCTGTGCTCAGTCAGTTAGATTCTGGCAGGAAAGGGGTAGAGGCACTAACTAAAATTAACTTGTATCAGCTGAAAGGTACACATGCAGATGTTGGGAAAGGACAGTTTGTAATGCTTTCAGCAGTGGAATAGCCTACAAAGGCTCACCATTTTGGCTTACAAGAAGAATGGCCATTTTGGTGAAATATTGAAAGGCTGCCAGTGCCTCTGGAACTGCACTGTAGCATGAGCAGGCTTCAGGAGAGAAGCAGAGTATAGGGGAAAGGTAATTGCTGCATCTCCCAGATAGGTATGTACCTGCAAAATGAAGACAGAGGAGCATCTGAAAACAGAACTGTCAATGTTAGGGAAAATTGAGGGATGAACTTTATAATGAAAAACTGTCAGACTGATGGTCAACTCATTTATCGATGGGATGACATTATTCCTTTCAATAATATTGGTGCAAAACATTAAAGGGAGTACAAAATGTCCAAAAATGGGTCTTGCATTTCTATAGTGCCTTTCATGACTTCTGGACGTCCCAAACTGCTTTACAGCCAATTAAGTACTTTTGAAGTGTAGTTTGGCAGTCAACCTGCACACAGCAAGCCCCCACAAACAGCAATGTGATAATGAGCAGATAATCTGTTTTTAATGATGTGGATTGAAGAATAAATATTGGCCAAGACACCAGGGGAAAACTCTATCTTGTACTGGTGCCAACTTTTTTGATAAAATGATATGGGAGAAATGTCCCCCCTCTCTCTTGGTGTTATTTATTGCTACCATTTTTATACCAAGAACAGTGAGATTAGATATAAAAACCAAAAATGCTGGAAATACTCAGCAGGTCTTGCGGCATCTGTGGAGAGAGAAATAGTGTTAACGTTTCAGGTCAAGGACCTTTCTTCGGAACTGAAGGAATATAGAAATTGAAATAGGAATGGGAATGGAATTTAGAAATAGATTTTGTGCAAGTGAAAGGGGGGAGTGAGTAGGAAGAACAAAAGAAATCAGTGATAGGGTTGTCAGCAGGAGATGTTATACGACAAAAGATTTCATGGTACAAAAGGCAAAGGGAGTAGTAATAGTTGTAGCAAAGAAACAAAAGATTTGTCCAAAGTGAGTGTAAATGGCAGAATAATGATCAACTCTGTCCAAAAGCAAAACCACTGAAAACAAGATTAAGACCAGCACATGCAAAAAAAAAATCAAAATGGGGGAGCTGAGTTCATGGTCTGAAATTGTTTAACTCAATGTTGAAGCCAGAAAGCTGTAAAATACCTACACAAAAAATGAGGTGCTGTCTTCACTGGATCACCGCGGCAGACCGAGGACAGAGATGTCAGTGTGAGATCAAGGTGGAGAATTAAAATGGCAGGCAACTGAAAACTCAGGGTCTTGCTTGCGGACTGAGTGGAGCTGCTCCACAAAGCAGTCACCCAATTTGTGATTGGTCTCCCCAGTGTAGAAGAGACCCCATTGCGCGTGGTGAATCTGGTTTACTAAGTACAAGTAAATCGCTGCTTCACCTTCACAGTTCTATTGCTCTTTAGTTCTGAAGAAAGGTCCTTGACCTGAAACGTTTACACTGTTTTCTCTCTGCACAGATACTGCCAGAGCTGTCCAGTCCTTCCAGCCTATTAGTTTTTATCTCTATTAGTTTTTATTTCAGATTTCCAGCATGCGCAGTATTTGACTTAGTGAGATTGTCATTGTCTCTCTCTCTCTCACCCCGAGCAGCAGGGTCTTTGCTTGGAGTGAGGAAGATAACACTAGAGGGTGCTACTGAAAAGCATTAAAGTTTTGTCCGCTCTTGCCCGATTTCCTCTCCTCCCCCAAGTGTTGTGTGTTGTTTTGATAAAAGTTACCCTTTTATTATCAGGAAATAAAATCCCCTTGAGTTTGGGGAATTGAACACGGCCAGAAGTGAAATGAAACAGCTTGCGATCCAGGGAGGGAAGATGCAGGCTGGTGAGTCTGGAGCAGCAACAACCCCAAGAGGAAACAAATGTTTCAAAAGTTCCAGTAAGCGACCAGCTCCAAAGTAAATGACAGACGTTCCCCGCTCCCTTTTGTTGCGAATATGGCTACGGGCGATGAGCTTCGTTTCTCTGCGCTCGATCTGATCTTCATCTGGATCGGGTTGGTCACTTTTCTCTTGGACCTGGGCACTGATGCCTGGGTGGTGGGCTCTTTCTTCCTGAGAGGAGATTACTTCTGGGGCGGCGCCGTGTTATTCCTGGTGCTCTTTTGCTCGCTGGTCGTCCAGCTGTTCAGCTGGTGCTGGTTTGCCGGGGATCGGGAGAAGCTGCAGGTCAGTTCCGAACAACTTCCAGCCTTGAGGAGCACGGTGGAAGGCCGTGTCCTGCGGCTGTTACATGGACTGCAGCTGGGGTTCCTGGTCAGGTCAGTATCGCCAGGCAGGCAGATGGCAAAAGGGGTCAGTGGGAAATGGTAAGGGTCGGTACTGCTCCATGGAGGGAGTTGGAGAGCGAGGGAATAAAAGGCTGTTGGGGGGGAAAAAAATGGAGGAAACAGAAAACGAAATAGAGGAGGAAGACGAACAAGGCAGGGAGGAACAGCAATGGGCAGAGAAAGAGAGACATGGATAAAGTAAAGCAGGATTTGAGAGTGGTTAGTGATGTATTAGGTTGAACCGTGAGGAGACAGTCAGGGATATCAGCTGTGTTGCCTATGGCTCGAAGGTAGCAAGAACTTCGCTGGGATGGTGGAACAGCTAAGGGATGGTGATGCTATATTGACCTTTACACCGTGTCTCATTGTGACTTAAGGAACCGCAGTCCCATTAATTTAAATGGAGTAGCACCTGTATCTTCATTAATCCTTGTTTCTTTCTGCCTGTGATCCTCCCTCGCCCCAGTCATATTCTCTCTCCCTTGCTCTCATCCTTCTCATGTGTCTCTCTCCATTCCCCTTCTCTGCACCACCATAGCAGGTTTAAGCCAGTTCTCATCAGTTTCATAATGCAAATAATTACCGAACACATGTAAACTATTGACACATATGTTCAGTAATGTACTCAAACATTCATTTAAACAGATTTATACTGAATACTGACTTTAGACTTGCTTTTTACTAGTTTTCCTTATTCGTTCATGGGATGTGGACATCTCTGGCTAGGCCGGCATTTATTGCCCATTCCTAATTGCCCTTGTTTAGAGGGCATTTAAGAGTCAACCACATTGCTGTGGGTCTGGAGTCACACGTAGGCCAGGCCAGGTAAGGACAGCAGATTTCCTTACATAAAGGACATTAGTAAACCAGATGGGTTTCTACAACAATCAGCGATGGTTTCATGGCCGTCATCAGACTTTGAATTCCAGATTTTTTTTTTATTGAATTCAAATTTCACCATCTGCCATGGTAGGTTTCGAATCCGGATCCCCCAGCACCTGGGTCTCTGAAATACCAGTCAGTGACAATACCACTATGCACCACCTCCACTTTCATTAGTTTAAATTAATGTCTTCCGATTTTAATCTCCTTGCTTGCTTTAAAAGTAATATCCTGCTGCTTTTCTTAACGGTATCGTTTAATATTTTGACTTGATCAGGTTGCTGGTTGTTTTAAACAATCGAGCTTGAGACTGCTTCTGGCAGTCAGCTCCAGGGATTTTAGCAGTGACCCAGCAACAGGCTCTCCTGTCTCCACCTTGAGCTGTCAGGTGTGGCTCAGTTGTTGGCACTCTCTTCTTTTGAGTCAGAAGGTTAGCCGTGCAAATTCCACCTCCAGGCTAACACTTCACTACAGTACTGAAAGAATATTAAAATTACTGAAATAGATTGTATGGGGATAACAACCATCCAATTTGTGGAGCTTGCTATGTGCAAATTGGCTGTTGGGTTTTCCTTGTTACAACGGTCATTGCAGTTCAATAAGTGCTTTCCAGATGCACTTCCAAGTCCTAGCGATCATGCGGAGAACAGCCACAGGGATGATCCCTAGGATTGAGGACTTGTTGGTGGTTTGCACTCCTCAGGTTTAAAAAGGGGGGGTCACAAGATATTTAACAGCATTGAAAAGTTGCAACCAGAACACTACATTAATTTAAGATTTTAAAATTCTCTTCCTTGTTTTCAAATCCCTCGCCGCTCCCTATCTCTGTAATCTCCTCCAACCTCACCACGCTCAGATATCTGTGTTCCTCTCTTTTGCATTCCTGATTTTAATTGCTGTACCATTGTGGCCTGGCCTTCAGCTGCCCAGGCCCTAAGCATTCCCACCCTACACCTGTCTTTCCTCCTTTAAAGACACTTCTTAAAAAACTCCCTCCTTGACCAAGCTTTTGGTCATCTGACCAACTATTTCCTCATCTCTGTTTTATAATACTCCAGTGAAGCTCCTTGTGACATTATAGGTGCTATATAAATATAAGTTGTTGTTGTTAACCAGTTCTTCACACAAAGCATGATCAATATCGGGAACAGATTTTGAGGTAGAGGTGAATATATTGGAATTGTTTAAAAAAAAAAGTTGGATGTTGCAATGAGGAACTGTAGGTTTTCAGATTGATGAATGATGGGCTGAATGGCCTTCCTCATCATATCGGTCTTCAGACCCACAAAACAAAAGGTGCAAGATACATCAGGATGTCACTTTATTAATTACACTTTGTTCCATCAGGTATGTAGCAGCACTAGAGGTGGGGTTCCGAGCATACAAAGACAATAATGCTGTGGACCTGCAGTATACCACTTACCTGGTCAGTGATATCAGCATGTTACGACTCTTTGAGATCATTTTTGAAAGTGCTCCTCAACTCACACTGATGCTGTACATCATCATGCTGAGGAACCAGGTGGAGCTTCACCAGTGTAAGTGCTAACTACTGCATCCAGCTTCATCCAGCCACTTTTATGTGGAACAAAAACTATAAAAGAAAGACAACTATGTATCAGCAGAAGAGCAGAGATTAAAGTAGTGATATACAAAACTAAGAACAAGTTGACCACATTTAAAAAAAATTCTAACTAGCATTTTGACATATTTGCGCCTTTTAAAAGCAGTTTGATCCAGTAAATATCTACATGGCTATTCAAGAAAGCCAGCAGAGTAAGCTGTGCCAATAGAAAGCTTTAATGAACTACTTTGTTTCATGGGGAACTACATTCTAATGGGATGGGACAGGTATAAATGGTATTCATACCAAAACTCTAAAAGCAGCTTTATGTGGGAAGGAGATTGGCATCTCCATACCAGGACTTGGTGCTAACCTTCTGAGGAGGGCCATGGAATTCTGTCTGAGGCCTGTGTACCCTCATGTTTCAGAGTAGAAGTTGTGCATTATGTGCACAGGAAGAAAGATCCTAGTGAGACCAGAAATGGAAGAATCTCACTGACTTTGATGGCCAATAAGTGAAATTTATTAGAAGTAACATGATTGGCAAAGTACACTTTGGAATTCTAGTTTTCCGTAGTGGGCACTGCTTTTAATATTTTTCTGATTCATCTCATTGTTAAGTTGACTTTAGTTAGGAGACTAGTTAATTGTAAATTCTGTTGAATTGTATTTTACTTTTGGTGTTTCAGTTCAGTTTGCATTCAGCTTTCTCCTATAATTTTATTACATTTTTCTGTTTCTAATTGGCTTTAGAACCCGCCTGTACATACTCTCCTCTCGTCTGTCATTGGCTCAACACTGCTGTGCATTGCCTCCCTCGACTTATTTCTATTTATTCACAGGATGTGGGCATCACTAGCTAGGCCAGCATTTATTGCCTATCCCTGATTGCCCCAGAGAAGGTGGTGGTGAGTCACCTTCTTGAAACGGAGTGCTAGGTCTTTTCAGAGGGCAGTTAAAAGTCAACCATATTGCTCTGGGATCTCAAATGGGCTAGACTGGCTAAGGATGACAGACTTCCTTCCCTAAAGGACAACCAGTAGTCATGGTGGGATTTGAATTAGTGTCTCTAGATCATTTAGAAGAGGCCTCTGGATACCAATGTAACTACTATGTTACCTGCCTTGCTTGGATTTTCAATCAACACTCACTATGACTGTTGACAGTACAGCAGGACAAAGGAATTCAAGAACCCACGGTTAAATGGAGAGGCCACTCTATAGATTTCACTAGGTGCCACTGACTGATGCAAGTGGGAGAATGAAATTCCAATTAAAGGAGGACAGCTTACTAAAGCATATGGTAAATTTAAATTCGCAGAGGATTCTTGCATCGAAACCACACTTCTGACAGCAGATATTCAACATACATTTATTTCCACATTTAAAACACTATCTAATTTAAAAACAGGCACAATTTTTTTTTCTTTGAGAACTACACCACTGATGCATTCACACAATTTTTTAACTATTTTAAAAAGGTTGCTCTCTTCCCCCGCCCCCCTCCACACAGTGATAGGGAAACTATTGGAAAATATTCCGAGGGACAGAATTATTCACTTGGAGAGGCAGGGATTAATCGAGGATAGTCAGCCTGGCTTTGTCGGGGGAGATCATGTCTAACAAATTTGATTGAATTTTTCAAGGAGGTAACCAGGTGTGTAGCTGAGGGTAGTGCAGTTGATGTAGTCTACATGGTTTCAGTAAGCTTTTTGACAAGGTGTCTCATGGGAGAATGGTCAAGAATGTAAGAGCCCATGGGATCCAGGGCAATTTGGCAAATTGGATCCAAATTTGGCTTAGTGGCAGGAGGCAGAGGGTGATGGTCAAAGGTTATTTTTACGACTGGAAGCCTGTGTCCAATGGCGTACTGCAGGGTTCGGTGCTGGGTCCCTTGCTGTTTGTTGTGCACATTAACGATCTAGACATAAATGTAGGAGGTATGATCAGTAAGTTCGCAGATGACATGAAAACTAGTGGTGTGGTAAATAGTGAGGAGGAAAGCCCTAGACTATAGGACGATATAGACGGGCTGGTCAGATGAGCAGAACAGTGGCAAATGGAATTTAATCTTGAAAAATGTGAGGTGATACATTTTGGGAGGACTAACAAGGCAAGGGAGTACAAGATGAATGGTGGGACCCTAGGAATAACAGGCACAGAGGGACCTTGATTTGCATGTCCATAGATCCTTGAAGGCAGCAGGACAGGTAGATAAGATGGTTAAGAAGGCATATGGGATACTTGCCTTTATTAGTCGAGGCATTGAATACAAGAGTAGGGACTTTATGATGGAGCTGTATAAAACATTAGTTAGGCCACAGCTGGAGTACTGTTTGCAGTTCTGGTCACCACACTATAGGAAGGATGTGATTGCACTGGAGAGGATACAGAGAAGATTCACCAGGATGTTGCCTGGACTGGAGTGTCTCAGCTATGAAGAGATCCTAGATAGGCTGGGGTTGTTTTCCTTAGAGCAGAGAAGGATGAGGGGGGACGTGATCGAGGTGTACAAAATTATGAGGGGCATAGATAGGGTAGATAGGAAGAAACTTTTCCCCTTTAGTAGAGGGATCAATAACCAGGGGGCATAGATTTAAGGTAGGGGGCAGTAGGTTTAGAGGCGGTTTGAGGAAAGATTTTTCAGCCAGAGGGGTATCTGACACTCACTGCCTAATAGGTTGGCAGGAACCCTCACAACATTTAAGTATTTAGATGAACACTTGAAATGCCATAGCATACAAGACTATGGGGCAAGTGCTGGAAAATGGGATTAGAGTAGATCGGGGCTTGATGACCGGTGTGGACACAATGGGCCGAAGGGCCTCTTCCATGCTGTAAAACTCTGACTCTATCTCTCCCATGGGGGCTGTTATTGTGGATTAGTTTCAAGGAGCCCCGTTCTTCACATAAGCGACTTCTTCAGATCGAATCCAGAAACAGTACAGGGCCGAACTTGCTCACGATCCATTCACTTGGCTATTGTTAAAAATCAGGTGGTGTTAACAGGCTATTTGAGTAGCAGGCATCATCCCATGCTGGTCCTATTCTCACACACAAACACTTCCTAATAAGAGTCACTAGATGATGATATCCTGGCTAATTTCAACCCCCAACCCTTTCACGTACAAGGAAAAAAGGGAGAAGGGAATGTTAGGTGAAACATAACTGATATAGTTGTTGCACCCAACAAGTTTATTCTTCCTTGACTTGAAAGGGAGGAGATGGGGGGGAACTGAGTGATATTTGTAACTTTAAGTAAACAACCAAGAATGTGATAAACCTTCTCATGCTTTGTCTTCTCGCTGTTCCACTTTTCAGATTTCTCCATTGTGGCCTCTTTCCTCTCCATTGCCTGGGCTCTCCTGGACTTTCAAAAGGCCCTGCGCAAATCTCTCGCTGACAAAATAAGTCTTAGATTCATGTCTTCGGTGTTTTATTTCATGTTTAACCTGCTGTTCATCTGTCCTAGGATTTTCAGCATCGCCCTGTTTACAACCGTATTCAAACTCTATGTCCTCTTGCACTTTGCTCTTATTTGGCTGCCCATGTTTGTTTGGGCATGGCAGCAAGGTACAGACTTCATGAACAGCCGTCCTGAAGAAGTCTTCTACAGGGGTACAGTGGCAGTCATCTTGTATTTCACCTGGCTTAATATTGCTGAGGGAAAAACAAACATCAGGCAGATTATCTATCACTCATTCATGGCTGTGGATTGCAGTATTTTAGTTGGATTTTGGTGGCTCTACAGAGACCCAGTTTTAACCATCACCTACTCGCTCCCACTCCTTATTGCTATATTGTCATCATATCTTCTTGGTGTGATTGTAAAGTGCATTTATTACAAGTATCTACATCCTACTGTCACAGCATTAGACTTACTAACAACTGATGAAACAGACAGCCTAGAAGAGGTTGGATTTCGATCAATATGTGACAGCAGATCTTTGATAAACAAAAGAATGAAAATCCTCGCCAATTGTTTTTACTCTCCCAAACCTGAGGGTAACAAACATTCAAATGTAGAGGAAACTAAAATCTAAAGATCCATTATTCTGTTGAATGTCAATTTGTGCAAAGATTTTTTTTCTCTGCCATGAAACTTTATTTCAGGTCAAAATGCACTAAGGGTATAATTCAGTTGGAATGTAAACATCAGGAGCAGATCCTTCTTCAGTTAATTTCTCCTCTCCTGCCATTGTCAGGTGATACAATGAGTGTCAACAAACTTATTTGCTTAAAAGCAGCATCAATGAATGGGGATACCAACCTTGAATTAATGAACGGGAGTTCCTCTGATATTAACCCAGTAGACCAGAGAAAATTAACATAAATTACAATATGGAAATTGGGTCAGACAGAATAAGCAATAATTCTAAACCCATATGTTTGTCCCATTCCCATATCTATTTTCCTTTCATTCATCCATCTATCATTATTAAACGTTAACATGATCTCTGCCTCAATCACTAACTCTAATTTTACTTTTCTTTCAAGTTTGAGAATCTTTGGAACACAATTTTCTTCCATGCTCTGTCCAAAGTCTCATATTTAATCCTATATCTATGTCTCCATATTTACATCATCCAACTTTCCACATTCAGGAGTATGATGTATCTTTAAATCCACCTCACTGACAGACTGAATTTCATCTACCCATTGCAAGATCAATATCCTCTTGCAAGTTTTATTTTGCCTATTTTATTATTGGCAAATGTGGATACTACTTCCTCTAGCTCAATATTCATAACATTGATGCACATTGTGAACAGAATCCTGTGGGGCACTGCTATCTGCTTCTATCCTCTCTAAATTACCACCTTTAACTTCTACTTAGTTTCCCCACTTCTAACCATTTATAACCTAAAAAGCTTCAGTTCCCCTAATTCCATGCCCCTGAATCTTGTCCAATATTTCACCACATGGTAAATTTCCAAAGACTTTCTGGATCTCCTACATTTACACCTACATTCGCCTTGTCCTCCATTTGTTATTTCCTCAATGTGCCCAAGTTAGATTTGCTGAGTTCAGTAGGAGCTGGAGCAAGAACAGCAAATTGGCCTGAGTAATTCAGGCACCAATTTACCAGCTGTGTAATTCTCTTTATTATAAGCTTGTACAACAGATGGATTATCTATTAAGTATTCAAGAAAAATAGACTGAATTTTACTGCCCCAGGCTACTAAAAATTAACATAATGCAGTCAGCTATGAGTTCAGTGAAAACAGAAATGATTTCACAACGTCCTTAAATGTGTCATGGTGCTCCCAGAAGATGTACATTATTTACAGTTAATAATGCAGACCTGGTACTGTGTAATCAGTTCCAAAAGTAGGCTACTAAAATTGAATATATTAAATAAGACTTGCTGGGATGGACCAGAGTGAAAATCTGAGAGGAAAGTATAAGGCATAATCCTGGTTTGTGTCAGGTCATTTGATTGCAGTCAGGAAGCCATGAGCAGCACAATAAGTGGCTGCAGCGCTGTGGACTTGGAGAGGGAGAATTGGTTTTGTGGGGGGGTGGGAGTGAAATCAGTCCATAGATATTGTCCATAGCCAGCCAGCCCTACCAGCACGACTCACAAGAATAATAGCAATTTGAGTGAGATAAAGGGTGCAGGCACTCTTGTCGCAGCATACAATAGTAAGTAAATGCCTGTAGTAGATAAAATTGGGTAGGAAAAGATTATGAGCTCTCATTGTGCATGTTGTTGTTGTTATTGTGTATCTGATTTGGAGAATGTAACCAAAGTTTTGCAATGACTGAACAAGCTAGTAGCCAGTTTACATATGACAATGAATGAATATCTTCACAGATTATGTGCAAATACAGTGATAAAGTGAGGATGGGAATAGTTCCTTTTTTGCAAAACTTGTGTGGCAAACTTTGCTATATACGACAATGTGGAGAAAATCTCCCTTCTACCAAGGTCACTGCATCGATTTACAGTAGTCACATGAAGATTATTTGACAACCTGTGTATGTGCCATTGAAAGCACAAATACTGGAATTCAAATGTCTAGAGTTACAGTAGTTTAAATTAGTGGAGGAGCTCACTGTTTTAATACAGGGAAAATAAGAGTTAATATTAACTCGACCACAGAAATGTGCTTCTGATTTAGTTAATTTGAATTGCTGATAATTTGAGATTCATGAAGGAAGTGCAAGTGCAGGATTTTAAGTCCGTGCAGTCTGTGAATGTACTGGCTATCCCTGAAACCTGCTTCTTCAACAGCTTCTCATACTGTACTTAATATTTCAACAGTTCAGCAGTTCTTATATTTGCATGTGTATTAATTTTTATAAATATATATTGTGGAAGAGATTTTTCCTTCAACATATCTTTTTCTTTAACTAAATTTCTCAAGTTGTATTGATCTGTTAGATCCAGCAGGGACTCGTAGGGCCAAATGGCCACCCACCCATCTATGCCATTATGACTATGTACAAGACATCAATCAGGGGAACTGCCAGATGCCACTGGCAACTGCTGTGATGCTGTTTGAATCATGGCTTAGTTAAGTTTTAGAAGTGAATGGGAGTTAGAAGCTGGATCAATATCTCCATATCTCCCAAGAGGATGCAGAGCCATCTGATCACAGCTACAACTGCCCTTGGCACCCTTAAGATGAGGCAGGGACAGCAACCTACAATTCTTAACCACAGATGTATTTTGTGAACCCAGAACATATATGACATCACACAAGGAGACTATTAAGTTTAGCTGGGATTAGACGTGCAGTTGAATAACCTCATGCCATTAACTGTCAAGTCTCACCCATGACAAGCAGTCATTTGGACAAGGTACTAGCAGGAACCTGGAATTGTACCGTAGCAAGTTGTTGTCCCATTAGGACATGATGAGGGTAGAGGGGAGACTGTAATTTGTTTAGTTGACCAAGGGCGGCATGTGAGTTGGTAACTTACAACAGTGATTGATCACAATGAAAACAGTACTTAATCATATTAATGAGGACCAACCTACTCACTGTCTGCTGGAAAAGCTCATCAGCTTTATAAATAAATGTGACTTTTTGCAACCGGAATCCATCATCTGATTTGTATCCTATCCTTGAATTGTGGAGAGTTATTATGTTTGCTGTTGAATGTTAATAGGAATTGGCACAAGATTAGTAAGCACAAATTGCAATATGCTACTGGTCACCAAAATAATTAATTTTCCAGTTGTCATTCAGTAGTTCCTTACAATAACAGCTTCATTTCAGACACACAAAAACATAGGTGAAGGGGGAAACAGGAACAACTGCTTTTGTTAAAAAAAAACACAAATGGAGAAATGCATTTTCAGAAAAACATGAAGTTGTCAGAACATATGTTTTCAAACTTGCAATTTGTAAGAATGTGGTTTCATTAGCATTGCTGAAAAGGTTGTGGCCAATCTTGATGCACCTAAAATGCTTCTCAAGCAGCTGGTGAGATACTTGCTTGCAGAAGCAAAAAGTCTCGAGATAATGAAGATTTTCACACGAGTGTTTCTGGGAAACTATGAACAAGCAGGAAACTATTTCCCAGTTTCAGAACCAAAGAAGTAGATGAGGAAAACGTAATGTAATTTTTGAAAAGCAACAATCGTCATATTAATCACACAAGGAGGCATCATGAGGACATTTCCCACTGGTACCATCTATGAAATTGAACATGTGCACCCAGAGAGGACTCAGATCAACAGTTTTGTGTCATAGCATTGCCATGCACAACTGTAAATGCACAGGCTCCAACAGTGTAAGTTCACAGTAACAATTGCATAGCAACAATGACCACCTGTCA
Organism: Carcharodon carcharias; assembly: GCF_017639515.1. Classification (NCBI taxonomy): domain Eukaryota; kingdom Metazoa; phylum Chordata; class Chondrichthyes; order Lamniformes; family Lamnidae; genus Carcharodon; species Carcharodon carcharias. The sequence goes on from NC_054485.1 coordinate 12,686,665, forward strand.
TTGATGCTAGTCTCTTAGCGTTAGTCATAGACACAAATAGAGGTAGAGGGTTTTCTGTAGCCATTGCAGCTATCCTCCAGTGCTCCTCGTTCAGTTGGGGGCACACAGTAGTACAGCACATCCAAAACCAACAGATAAAGGACAAAACACAAGTTATGGTGCTGAAAACATAGCCACAGACACTGCAAAACTTAATAAAAAATGAATTCATCATTAGTATCATACAAGTCAGTCATTCTATGTGGAGAAAATAACGCGTCCATTGTCTAAAACCCCAAAGATCTGCATAATGAGATCATTCTCTGACTACAGCAGCTGACCTGCAGCTCATTTTTGCTGGGAGCTACATGGTGACATAGCTTTATCTATACGTAATGGAGTAGGACATGATAGTTACTAAAACCTGATCCTATGATCCCATTGTGCAAATGTTAAGTGCTGACCTTGGCTGCTGCTGCTGGTGATATTACGCAGATGATTGACTAGCCCAGTAAATTTTCATCCACCAGGTGGCATACCTCAGTCCCTGGCCTTCATGTCTTGCATTAGCCTTCACCACCTGCAGGTTGATGACTCTGGTGAAATATCACTGCTCTCTGCGGAGTCATATAGCTCCCGCTTGGTTTCCCTCATTGCAGTATACCCACAAATGCCCACTGCACTATATACCTAGGACTCATGATGCTTTGACATTTTGACTTTTGTTGAACTTAGTAAAACTCAGGATGAACTTAGCGCAAAATACTCGGGTTTTTATTGCACTTAAACTACAGCATGCTACTCGGATGTGTCCTTAATTGTCTGCTGGCACTTTAGAATAGCAAGCTACAGCAGTCTGAGCCATTTGGCCCAACTGGTCTATACCAGCCATTTTTGTACCACACAAGCCTCCTCCCACTGCATCTAAACCTATCAGTAGATCCTTCCATTGCTTTCTGCCTCAAAATGCATTTATGTTACTCGTCTCAAACTAATCCTCGTGGGAGCACGGTTCACATTCCACCTGAATTCCCTGCTTAAACATAAGATAGTCATTCGTAAGTTATGAATTTTAATTTTGGACTCCAAGTGGGAAAATTTTCTCGACACCTACCCTTCCAAACTCTCTCTTAATCCTAAGACCTTGAATAGGTCACCCTTCAGCCTTTTCTGGAAAGAATCTCAACTTGTTCAGCCTTTCTTGATAAGTATATCCTCTGGGAATACACCTCATAGGAGAAAGGGGATAATTAATCAAAGAGTTGACGTTGAGTCCTCATGACCCGGACATGTCATGAGGACTCGAAACGTCAACTCTTTTCTTCTCCGCCGATGCTGCCAGACCTGCTGAGTTTTTCCAGGTAATTCTGTTTTTGTTTTGGATTTCCAGCATCCGCAGTTTTTTGTTTTTATAATTAATCAAAGGTCAGCTCACTGGGAAGAGCTACACTCCCACCAGAGCAATGTTTCAGCACTGTTCTTATCTCTGCAATATTCACTGTTTACTGATCACAAGGATGCTAGCCCGAGGTTTCAAGTGAAAGATGGTACAAAACACACACATGGGGCTGGATTTATTGCAGCTTGGTGTGGCAGGGAACACAGTGGCCAGGTCCACTTAATTGCGGGAGAGGCTGCATGTCAATCTATCAGCAGCAGGAAAACCTCCCGCAATTAAGTTGGAGGTGGGAAGGGGCCAATGTGGGAAACCCACCCTCTTACGGTGGGATGTCAGTTAGGCTCATTAGTGAGCTTAACCAATACTAAATACCCCACAGGAGCAATGTTGGTTCCCCAGTGTTCACCAACCAGTGAGCAGGATCTGCATTGGCAACAATAAATTCCAAGCATGGTGTTAAAACCTTACTCTAATCAATTTGAATAAATCTAAAAATTCACCAAACGTTTTACATATTTAAAAGCTGCCAACCCAATAAAATAAAAAATATTGTATTTCAATTTTTAATATGGTTTCATTACTTGCCAATGGCTGACCCCTGGATTAGGCCAGACTGGTTCAATGAGTCTTTTGGGTTAGGTCAGTTGTATAAAGACTGACCGAAGGTTTTATTAGGTTGCACTGGATTCATTGGCTGAATTCACACACATACTGTAATGCACTATTTATTGTAAAAGCCTTAGGGCGGGATGTTGCCAGTTACCGTTTGGACTTTTATGTCAGTTACACAATGTAACAAGTGTTATTTATTAAAGTCATTCACAACAAATTATTTAGCCTACTGCATCCTCTGCTCCCAATGTGGTTTCCTCTACATTGGAGACACCAAACACAGACTGGGTGACTGCTTTGCCATTTCAACACTCCACCCTGCTCTCATGCCCACATGTCCGTCCTTGACCTGCTGCATTGTTCCAGTGAACCTCAACGCAAAATGGAGGAACAGCACCTCATCTTCCAACTAGGTACTTTACAGCCTTCCGGACTGAATATTGAGTTCAACAACTTTAGATCATGAACTCTCTCCTCCATCCCAAGACCCTTTCTGACCCCCACCACCCCGCCCCCCCGCCTTTTCCAATAATTTATTTATATTTTTCTTTTCCCACCTATTTCCATTATTTTTAAATGTATTTCCATCCATTGTTTTATCTCTACCTTTTAGCCTATTTCAATTCTCCCCCCCCCCCCCACCCCCACTAGGGCTATCTGTACCTTGCTTGTCCTTTCTACCCTTAATGTCCCCTTTAGCACATTCTTTAGATAATATCACCACAGTCAACACCTCTTTGTTCTTTTGTCTATGAAATCTTTTGGCAATCTCCACCTATCACTGGCCCTCTATCCAGCTCTGCCCGTCCCACCACCCCCCCCCCCCCTTAAACCAGCTTATATTTCACCTCTTTTCTATTTTTCCTTAGTTCTGGAAGTCATTCGGACTCGAAATGTTAACTGTGTTCCTCTCCACAGATGCTGTCAGACCTGCTGAGTTTTTCCAGGTATTTTTGTTTTTGCTCTAGATTTCCAGCATCTGCAGTATTTTGCTTTTAAATTATTTACAATGCTGGAAATACAAAGGGAAACTAAACTAAGCAGGTTTTCAGACTAAGCAAATGAGGAAAGGACTTGCTGCTTACTGGAGTTGCTGGAGACTATTATGTTTTTATAATGATAAAAAGGCACTAATCACTCAAGGATTGAGTAAATGCATTGTGGGTTCATTTATTAAGGCTAGGCACATGAGAACATATATACATAAATAGAAAGCTTGAAGACTTAAGCAGCAGAGCTGTGCTCTCCGCTCAAAGGCAAAAGTGAAACTAAGGCTGGATTGTATGACACACTTCCCTTCCACTGAAGTCAAGCTGCTATACCTTAAAGGCATATTACAACAGAGACAAGCAGTCAGGGAAAGCATGGAAAAGGCAGAGGACAAAAGAAACAACCAGATGGAGGAAAAGAGTGAAAGGAAAAACCATCAGTCCACCTCAGACCAACATTATTCAGGTGTGCCAGATGCAGAAGGCATTGCCATTCACAGGTTGACCTCTACAGCCACATGTTCAATTCAGAAGTGACATATAACCCAGGCACAGTCCATCATCTCCCGAGGAGGACTGATGCCTACATAAATGAGGGAGTCATCTGGAGTTTTTTCATGTCTACTGTTAGGACTCCTTTCCACACCAGAAAGTTTTCAGGTGAATTCATTTAAAAGATTAAATTTCAATTATTTTAAATTCAAGATTTCTTTATCATTATTTTAACGCTGCAGGTCTTAGTTTTGTTTCTCTGGTGTGTTATTCGACAGAGAAAGGAATCAAACCACCATCTCAGTTTGCCATCGCTGAATTAGGAAGTAGAGAATAGCTGGAGGTGGAATGGGGGCAGGGGAAAATAATCATACACAGAAGTACAGACCAACTTCTACAACTAAACTAAGATAAAAGTAATCATATTCTTCTGTTTCCCTTTTAACCCAAACACATTAAAAATTCAATTGTCTGATTTGGTATTAGTAATAGAACCACACAATAAATGATTTACAATGTGGAAACCAAAAATCATAGCTCAGTTTTCACAATGCAAATAGATTTTAATTACCACACCATTGGTGGTCTCATCTTCAGATATTTAGGTCCTAAGCTCTGGAGTTCCCTCCCTACACCTCTCGGCCTCCCTACTTCACTTTCCTCCTTTAAGACATTGATGCTGAATGAATTCTTGCATTTTGGCTTACACTGCGACTTGTTTGATTAAGAGGCCCTATAGATCAGTGATTCTCAAACATTTTTGGTTGAAGTACCCCTTTTCAAATGAGTTACAACTCCCCATCTGGACTATATAATACTCATGATGAGAGTGTTGCATATAAAGAGGTTTAATAACACCTTTAAGAAAACTCAAAGTTTACTTTGAGCGATCAGTGAAATGGGTGTGCATGCTTCTCATCACAGAGTCTGCATAATTGAGCTACTAGGGAGTATTGTGTACAATTCTACCTCTGGGAGGCAAGTAGTCAGGCCATTTTTGTTACCAATAAGTGTTTGACATTTGCCAATACTCAGGATATAAACACAATGGGTAAGACTGTAGGAAGGAAGAATACACAAACAGCACATAGTATTTACAAAACAGAATGGTGCTAACTGATCAGGCTTGAGTGAATTATGGCAGAGTATTAAAGTTTTTATTTACCAAAATGTCACAATACCAAGTGTTCCGAAATTGTTCTTTTCTATAAATAATGTCTTTTCATCAACAGAGGTAAAATAGTCTTCACAATTAAGCAAGGGATAGTTTGCTCTTAGCTGCAGTAAAGATCACAGAAAGAGACAAGGAGTTATCTATAAAAGAGTTCTGGTTTGGCCCCAGCAGCCTCCACTGAACTCAAACTGCTGAATGCAAACCACTCATCTTAGGAATGGTACGAAGGTATTCAACTTACTCTTCATGATAAAGGGTTGCAGTCTAACTTCTCATTTAATATTTGTGGCATTGAACGCGGCCTGATTTATGCTCAACTTGTGTTGCATATAATTTGAAACGTGAAACGCACAGAACATGCATTGAAACGGACAGATGGGCAATTAATTTTCAAAAACTTCATTTGCATTCTACAGCTTGGAATAAATAAAGTTCGTAAATATTTTAAACAACAGCAGTAGGCACAGCCAACTATAGTATTTCTATGTTTTTTATTCATTCATTCATTCACATTATTACCAGCATCTCAAATATCCAAATTGCTCAAACCAGATATTTCCTATGGGGCGTTTGACTATAAAAAGAGTAATAGCAAAGTCCACTTGTAATATCATAAAAATATGCTTAAAGAACAATCCGAGTGGAGCTGCTAACAATAGGAAATCGCTAATATAGTGATTCCGTCACTGACAAAAAAATAGAAAGAAGCAATTTAACTTCTGAGGGTCAAAGGAAGGGAAAGATTACACCACATCAAGATCAGCATATTATCTCCCTCCTCTACTACTGTCAAGTAGTGTCAAACTGAAAAGGTTCACTTCTGTATTTGAGGCTCGATCTGGTACTGAGTGGCACCGTATCACCTTGGGAACATTCAGAATTGGTATACAACCACAAAGATGTTTATTAAAAACTACACAGAATTACACTTAAAAAGACCCCCAACTGAAATGAAGGTCTGTTTAAAACAAAAAGATAAAACTGCTCCTTTATACTTCTCGCCAAATAAATCTCCAATGCATTTCTGCAGCCTAGCTTCCCAGTAATAAATCACTGCTAGATCTGGGTTGGTCTGTAGATAATGCTGAAGTACGGATATTCAGAAACATTTATACAGTAAAGCTTCCAAAGAATGTTTTGCACAAAGCCTCAATATTAATGCCTGCAGAGGTTTCAGTGCATTTAACATGGAGCAGACACTTACTTGGCTATAGTCCAGCACAGGATCTTCTCTTCCTTTAAACATCCATATAGAAATTTTGATCTATGTGAACAGATTTTTTTTTTTTTCAAAAAAGGGGTGATAATTTAACCTTCTAGAGTTCCTGCAGAGTGTGTTTTCGTATGTGTGTGTGTTTGTTTGTTTGTTAAGTTAACGCCTGACATTAATAAGCAGATCGTTCGCATAGTTCGACTGCCCACAGTCCTAACTGGTTTGTTCTGGGTTAAACAAGAATCACTATGAATGAAATTAGTGGTCCATCCTCAAACATGGTGCAAGGCATCTGTTGCAGTTGCTCAGCTTCTTGTTCCTTCCCAGCTGTTCACAGGTAGTCCAATTCCAGGGCTTGATACAATGACACCAGATCACCATTATTCAATATTCTCCAAAATGGCATGTTGTGCTGGAATTAAGAGTATACACATAATCAAGTGTAAGAAAGAGATAAACCTTAGTTAAACATTGCAACACAATTATAGCAAATTCTTTGAACTAAAGATTACAAATAGAAAAAGGGTACTTTGTGTGAATGTATTTTTTTTTGCTCCCTCCTTTCATCCATTTGAAAATTGTGCACTTTGTCAATGTAAACCTGGAAACTGAACCTTTTGTGCTTTGTACCCCTAAATGAAGTCCAGCAGATGGCTGTCAACCTTCAGGCACAGAGGGTTACATGACCAGAAATAGCATTACATTTCAAACTGTAAAATCATTTATTGGTTTATAGAAGTGAGATTCAGAAGGCTTAGCTGCAGACAAATTTCATAATAAATTAGAAGCAACTGTATGAACTTTACCATGGCCAAAGATTTCACATAAGACCATACGACATAGGAGCAGAAATTAGGCCATTTGGCCCATCGAGTCTGCTCCGCCATTCAATCATGGCTCATCAGTTTTTCAACCCCATTCTCCCGTCTTCTCCCCATAACCTTTGATCCCCTTACCAATCAAGAACCTATCTATCGCGGTCTTAAATACACTCAATGACCTGGCCTCCACAGCCTTCTGTGGCAATGAATTTCATAGATTCACCACTCTCTGGCTAAAGAAGTTTCTCCTCAGCTTGGTTCTAAAAGGTCTTCCACTCTATCCAAGCTTTTCGGTATTCTGTAAGTTTCAATCAGATCCCCCCATATCCTTCTAAACTCTATCGAGTATAGACCCAGAATCCTCAAACGTTCCTCATATGTTAAGCCTTTCATTCCTGGGATCATTCTCGTGAACCTCCTCTGGACCCTCTCCAGGGCCATCACATCCTTCCTGAGATACGGGACCCAAAATTACTCACAATATTCTAAATGTGGTCTGACCAGAGCCTTATAAAGCCTCAGCAGCACATCCTTGCTTTTATATTCTAGTCCTTTCAAAATAAATGCTAACATTGCATTTGCCTTCCTAACTACTGACTCAACCTGCAAGTTAACGTTAAGAGAATCCTGGACTAGGACTCCCAAGTCCCTTTGCACTCCAGACTTCTGAATTCTCTCCCCATTTAGAAAATAGTCTATGCCTCTATTCTTCCTACCAAAGTGCATGACCTCACACTTCCCCACGTTGTATTCCATCTGCCACTTCTTTGCCCATTCTCCTAACCTGTCCAAATCCTTCTGCAGCCTCCTTGCCTCAATACTACCTGTCCCTCCACCTATCTTTGTATCATCTGCAAACTCAGCCAGGGTGCCCTCAGTTCCTTCATCTAGATCATTAATGTATAAAGTGAAAAGTTGTGATCCCAACACTGACCCCTGCGGAACTCCACTAGTCACTGGGCACCATCCCGAGAAGGACTCCCTTATCCCAATTCTCTGCCTCCTGCCAGACAGCCAATCTTCTATCCATGCTAGTACCTTGCCTCTAACACCATGGGCTCTTATCTTACTGAGCAGCCTCCTGTGTGGCGCCTTGTCAAAGGCCTTCTGGAAGTCCAAGTAGATAACATCCATTGGCTCTCCTTTGTCTAACCTACTCATTACCTCCTCAAAGAATTCTAACAGATTTGTCAGGCATGACCTCCCCTTGATGAAACTATGCTGACTTTGCCCTATTTTACTATGCACTGCCAAGTATTCTGAAATCTCATCCTTAATAATGGACTCTAAAATCTTACCAATGATAGAGGTCAGGCTAATCGGCCTGTAATTTCCTGTCTTTTGCCTCACTCCCTTCTTAAACAGGAGGGTTACATTAGCGATTTTCCAGTCCTCTGGGATCCTCCCTGACTCCAGTGATTCCTGAAAGATCACCACTAACGCCTCCACTATCTCTTCAGCTATCTCCTTCAGAACTCTGGGGTGTAATCCATCTGGTCCAGGTGATTTATCCACCTTCAGACCTTTCAGTTTTCCTAGCACCTTCTCCTTGGTAATGGCCACCATACTCACTTCTTACCCCCCAACTCTCTTGAACTTAGGGGATGTCACTCGTGTCTTCCACTGTGAAGACTGACGCAAAGTACCTATTCAGTTCCTCTGCCATTTCTTTGTTCCCCACTACTACTTCTCCAGCGTCATTTTCCAGCAGCCCAATGTCCATTTTGCCTCTCTCTTACCCTTTTTATATCTAAAAAAACACTTGCAATCTTCTTTTATATTACTGGCTATTTACCCTCATATTTAATCTTCTCCCTCCTTATTTCTTTTTTAGTTGTCCTCTGTTGGTCTTTGTAGGCTTCCCAATCCCCTGGTTTCCCACTGCTCTTCACCGTATTGTATGCTTTCTCTTTAGCTTTTATGCTGTCCCTGACTTCCCTTGTCAGCCATGGTTGCCTCGTTCTCCCTTTAGTATGCTTCTTCTTCCTAGGGATGAATTTTTGCTGTGTCACCCAAATTACTCCCAGAAACTCCTGCCATTGCTGTTCCACTGTCTTTCCTGCTAAGCTCATCTCCCAGTCAATTCTGGCCAGCTCCTCCCTCATACCTCTGTAGTTGCCTTTATTCATTTGTAATACCGTTACATCTGATTCCAGCTTTTTCCTCTCAAATTGCAGGGTAAATTCTATCGTATTATGGTCACTTCCTCCTAAGGGTTCCTTCACCTTAAGCTCCCTTATCAAATCTGCCTCATTATACATCACTACATCTAGAATTGCCTGTTCCCTAGTGGGCTCCACCACAAGCTGCTCCAAAAAGCCATCTCGTAGACATTTCACAAATTCCTTTTCTTGGGATCCACTACCAAACTGATTTTTCCAGTCTACCTGCATATTGAAATCTCCCATGATTACTGTAACCTTGCCTTTCTTACACACCTTTTCTATCTCCTGGTGTATATTGTGCCCCACATCCTGACTACTGTTTGGAGGCCTGTACATAACTCCCATTATGGTTTTTTTACCTTTGCAGTTCCTCAACTCTACCCACACAGATTCTACATCATCTGACCCTACATCATTTCTTGCTATTGATTTAATTTAATTTCTTACTAACAAAGCAACCTCAGCTTATATTTTTTATAGACAGTACAAAAAAATTAATCCAACAAGACTAATCTGTCAATGGTTGTGTATCAGTTGTAGTATGGATGTTAGTAAGATATACACCACACACGTTGAGAAATCCAAGGATAAAGTGAATTATACTTTCAATGATTAGTGCTGGCTATGACTGTTGAAAATAAAGATGCTGGAAGCCCAAAAAACAATATCCTATGCAGTATATAATAAAGCAGATTGTCAGGTGTTTGTAAAAAGACTGAAATATAATGTTTTTGAGTGTGACTCTATAGAAACCCATCCAGTTAGTAAACAACAGTGCACAGAGGGAAGACATTTTTGTAAACCACTCAATGCCACCTTATAGTTTGTATAGTCTATAGTATGTAGAGAATGCATCGCAAGATCAGTGAAATCAAGCAATATGCAACAACTTGGAATGAGCACAGAAAAGTGCATGATTACATGAAAACAAGACCGTTGTGTTTAACATCACAACAGGTTTATTCCAATGGATTTCTTCTGTGGAGCTGGATTATGACCAGAGATATAATTTTAATGTAACTGAAAGGGTAAACATCAACAAAAGGAAACTTAAGCAATGATCCCTGAAGGATAGATATGGGGAGGTTTATTCTTTCACATGTACACTCTGAGTTGGGGAACGTGGCTTTCTGCTTAGTAGGTTTTTATTTTACTATTCTTTTCGCTGTTGCTTGCAGACCCATGCTGTGAGGAAACCGGCTGCTGCACATACCTGCAATACTTTGAAGTACCCTTGGGACATCCAGAGGCCATTACACTCTAGGACTGAAATTCCTCAGAGTGGTAATCAGTGTCAGAGTGCCACTTCATGCCCAATGACTTATGTCAATGTTTTTTTTAATCTCATTTGACCCAACCTCCCAACTCAGGCTAGGAGAGATCCAGGCAGTGCAGTGCATCCTCAAGGCCCGGCGAAGTGCAGGAGAGTGGAGGAGGCCACACTCCCTTTTTCTCTTTTTTTTTTTACAGCACTAAAGGCCTTAAGCCAGCTAAGTTTAAAGGTCTATTGAAATTTAAAGGTCTTTGATAGGCCAGGCAGAAGGTTGGGACAGGCCTGCGGTAGAGTTTGGGGGGGGCGGGGGGGGGAGAAAGACCCATGTGGGTGAGGGGAATGGTTGGAGTAGTATGACACTCCTGGGGGTGGTGGGGGGAGTCCCATAGGGGTCGGTCTGGGTCTGTACAATATTTACCCAGAGGTTAGAAGGGGTTTTAATTCTAACTTTTTCTGGGTAACTATTGATGTAACCCAGTCGGAACCATCCAAAGTTTGTGATTTAAATTGTATTTTTGGATGGTTCTCAATGCAGGGCAATTGCCCAGGGGAATCAGCAGCTCTGGGCAATTGATGTGTGAACTTCCAAAGGGGATTCCTCAGCGCATCTTTGGGGTACCCCTGCAATCAGACGCTGGGGAGCTTCAAAGTTAAGCCCCTACTTAGATACAAGTTTGTTCTTTTTCATTCACTGATAGTCCAGAAAATAAACTAATTTTTAAGCCCTATTTATATATTTTTAAAAAATCATTACAAGAAACACAGCAAACAACCATCACATTTTTTAACAAATGCTTCTTTGGAGATGTTCCATCTCAGGGAAGGGGACGTTTTAAAAAAATATTGTTTGAAGGTCACTTAGCATGCATGCAAATTGACAGGAATTCAGTAATTAATAAAAATCAAAGTAGGCAGAAAAGGGATAAGAAAACACTTGGAAAATGAAAAAGAAAAATGAAACAATGCAATGCAAGTAAATAGTGTGGAGAAGCGGAGTTATAATTGGATATAATTATTGAGAAACTGAATAAAATTAATCACTCAAAAAGTTGTAACACACTAAAGGCAAGAAAGCTGATGAAATACTTCAGACTTCATTTACACAGACTAATGGGGCAAATAACAGGTATCATTTCAAGGATCAGTAATTTGCAATCAGGTGGTAGTGTTAAGCTCACACATATTGCACATCAAGGCACAATAATTGGCTGGGGGAAAAGTTACATTATAGCAAATTTTGCCAGAACTTAAAATACAACAAATGAACAAAGGTGAAATTGGGACTTTCAAGCAATATATATTTAAAATGCATTTTGCATACAAGTGGATTTGACTCTAAAAACTGGTGTAACTTTGAAGAAAAAAATGGCAAAAGCAGAGTTTACCTTATTTGATTTGTTAGATTCAACCCCAGGCAAAAATGTTAAAGTTTTTGGTGATGGTCGCCTTCTATTAAGAGATATCTCGCTACTCACCAAAAGAAAACACATTATGATACTTTCAAACAATCAAAGCCAATATTTTGCTACACTCCAATCCCAATCAACTATTCCATCCTTATTGCAATTTCTGACACTTATCCCTTTATGTGGTGTTACAATTGTGTTTGCTGCTTTTGTATCAAACCTTGTGAAATGTGCACAACTTACATTCACTGCAAAACACTGCAAGTCAAGCTTACCCGTTTAGCTGCATACTCCTCATCCCGACCATCCCCAATGACTACATATGTAACTTTCTTCCCAAATCTGGACACAATGCGCTCAAAACAGCTTTCTTTGCCTGAAGAAAAACAAATACATCTTATTGATTTTACGTCCCAGAGAAGATGGAGGATTTGTTTACACAGGCTTCATGAATACTTTCCACCTGCACTTCAGGGCCAACTGCTTAAAACTTTCCTTCCAGTAAAATAATGGTTTGCATTGAAGAAACCCTGCTGAAAAGGCTCACAAGAGCATTATGGAGTGTGGCAATGTACTTGAGGTTCAGATGTTAAATTAAGGAGCCATCTATCTGCTCAGATGGGCATTGAAAAGATCATCCCTTTGCTGTCAGCATCACTTGTTGAGCAGGGAATTTTCCAATTAACATTCCTTTTTCAAGTTACACCATCAAAAACCGGTTGGGGTCTGAGAGAGCTTGCTGGCAATGAACAGTTAGTTACCTCATTTACCCACCCCAGACATAATTAATTCTGTGAAGGGCAGACACCCCAATAACATTGAACATTTCTTGCGATTGGCTTTTCACATCAACCTACAGGTGGTGATTTTAAAGCTCTCTCAGGAAAAAGTCCTAAGCAGCTGGAACCCGTATTCTGTGTCAGTCTAAACTGGCAAGCAGAATAGGCTGAACTAAACTAAAAGAAATTTCAAGTCAGCATACAACAGAGGCAGATTGCATATTTCCCTGCTGGTTTTAAATAATAAAAGAGGTACTCAATATAATAAAATAACCCTAAAAGACTTTTTTTTATTCTTCAACATGGCAAATTCATCCAAATTACAATCCATACAATACATATTTGAAAACGTTTATCCAAAGCAGAAAATCAATGGCCCATGCTTGGAACAGCAATGCATTCACTTCTTCCAACCAACACCAGCATGAAACACAAGTCAAATGCTAAATACTGCTTCATTTACAATGCCAACATGTCTTAACTAATCCCTTATGCCCCCATTGTACCAAGAGCTCTATACTGAATTCACATCTACTGAGGTGTGATTCAGTGCGTAAGTCATACAGGGTACCTAACTTCACTTTGATTCAAAACCTGTTCATGACGGTGGACCAAAGCTGGAGCAACAACTCTCTAACTACAACATCCCAAAACCCAATGTGTGACATATATATCACTGTGCACATGGGAGGTGCCCTATACCTGGCCACTGAACCAATAGTCAGTGCACCAGCAAATGTAGCATGCATCACAAGTATTAAGTGCTGTACACAATAGGCACTTTGGTTTCCTATGACACTCAAGACAGCAGTACATGCATCTTGCAGTCATACACCCAACTAAGAGAGCCCAGGGGAACATGGCGGCAGAATTGTTAAGTGACTTACCCTGGCTCAGCTAATATAAGGCATTAGAATAGAAAACCCTAAATAGCATTATATTTCCATATCAGATATCCTAGACAGTTTTCAGCATGAAATCATACCCATTAAGAGCCATGTTAAGACTGGCCAAAATCATTTTACTGAGGTTTTTAGCAGCTGTCCAAGACATCCAACAGTCTGAGCTAGATTCTAACTCATGGCCCAGATATGAACTGAATGTTCCAATTCACTGTTCTATGCAGCTCCCCCTATTGGATTATTTGATATTCACAATTATAATGAAACTATATGCAAACCTGAACAAAATATGCTCTAAGCAAACTGACATTTTCATTGCCAGCAGTAGCTTACTTAAATAATGTTCTTCACACTTAGATTTCTTTGAATGAACTTATTCCAGTTCACTCAAAACTTTACAACTAACAAAATGACAAAAGCAGAGAATGTCATAACTATCAAAACTTATTCTAACAGCACCTAGATGATCAGAATTACCTGATGAAAGGTTAAAGAAGTCAGTAATACTTTGGAATATAATACCAGATGTTGGGATAATCAAATGGTGTTGACAAGTCAATTAATTACAAAACAACTTATTCTAGAACATATTAAAAAAGGGCAGTTATATAATGATAAATATTAAAAATATAAGGTCACATAAAAACTAATATAAGAGTCACTAACAATAGGGCAGGTTGCTGGAAGTCAGAAAAAGACCCACATAAGCTGATGCTCAAACCCTAATGATATTTGTTTCCCTCCACCCTACAATAAGCCAAGTAAATATATAAGTAGTGCATTTCCAGGTATCTAAGTTATACCACGATTAGTTGCAAGAATTTGCACAAGTCTAGTGCAACTCTCATCATTGCACAACAGTGACACCCTTAAAATGTTCTAGATATTGAAGCTACTTGGAGCATGATTAGAATCTCCATCAGAATATTACAAAACAACATCAATTCCACTTTTTTTGATAAGGCTAACTTTGCAACACAATGTGTGAAGTTTGAAAAAAATTACTCAACTAGTCGTGTTGGTGGAGTTGCATTTGATTATGAGAAAATCATCCAAAGACAATAACTATAAAATAAAATTGAAAACAAATCCCTTACCTATTTTTGTGGCACTGTAAATGTTTTCAATGGGGAAAATTTCACCCAGTCCATACAGCAACACTTTAGCCAGAGCTGGAACTAGTTGTGTTGTAGTGACCAGTATGTTAACACAGTTTCTTCTGGAATAAAAAAAGACCCCAACTAGTCTATTTATTTTTCTAAACGTATGTTACAAGCTCTTTTATTCCCTTTAAAAAAAATCTTTTGTGTGATCATCAAGCTGAAGAAGTCAGTCATGTTGGCTGCCAGCTTCAACATCTTGTACAATTTGGGGTTTCTCCACTTTATATGTCAACCATCCTTGTGCTCTCTCCAAGCAAGATCATTAGTGCTTAAATATGAGCAGTTTTGTACAGGGGGTCCACTGCTTACTAGAAACTTGATTGTAAGTAAGATTAATTTGAAGCTTTCAAACAGCAGACAGATTTCAATTTTCTGTTAAAATAATAGATGAAAAATTATATGCAGCACATGCCCAAGTTCCCAATCTGCATTTCTGGCAGCAGGCAAGGCTTCCCAAGGATGCAAAGGCAGCAAATTCCTTAAACATGCTTCCAGAGTTTATGCAAATCTGAACATGGTGAGTCTGAATAGTCTTTGATTTGAATACTAGAGACTGTTCAGTAGTAGAATGCAACAAAGGTGAAATAAACAGTCAACAAAATTCCAAAATCATATATTTTTATGCATATTATGAATCAATTCAGTTACCTTGACTGAATTAGCAATAGTGATTTCAATGCAGTTGCTAGCCAGGAGTCAGTTAAAACTTCAACATCAGCCCTTAACTGCTGTAAGGAATCCCTCTTGGCCGGATTGAGCAGCTCTGTTGAAACAATAAATGACGCTTGTTCATTTTTCTTAGCAACAATCATTGGCAGAGAGGTTGAGTGGAAAAATAATTCTCAAGGCAGTTACTCACAACTTTGTTATAAGAAAATTACCTCCGACATTTGTACTGTATGTGTTGTACATTTCTTTCACACGTCGATATCGAAAGGCCAGCTTTCTCATCCAATCAATACCTCCCTGCACACCACCTCCTGAGGAAAGGCTCGAACCAGACACCGATCCATGAAAACCATCAGTAGCAAAGTTGTAGTTACTGAAACCACAAGTAAAAATAGCTTCTTACATTTGACCAGTATCTTATAAAAAGAAACACTTACATTAATCAACAAAACATACACAAAGCAATACGATGCATTAGAACAGCAGCAGACCATTCAGCCCCTTGAGCCTGTTCCACAATTCATTTAGATCCTGGCTGATCTGTGTCTTAACTCCATCTACCTGACTTGGTTCCATAACACTTAATGCTCTTGCCTAACAAAAATTCATCAATTTCAGTTTTTAAATTTTTACTTGACCCCCGCCCCAAGCCTCAAGAGCTTTTTCAGGGAGTAGAGTTCCAGATTTCCACTACCTTTTGCGTGAAGAGGTTTAAAATTTTTTAAAAATGGGTTTGGGGGGGGGGGGGGGGGAGAGGAGAAAATGTGAACCACCAGTCTCGGGCACTACCAATTTCGACCATAACATTCTGTCATAGTACATTAATGCACAAAGTGTAAGACTTTAAACTGAAATATAACATTGATTACGTTAAGTCTTGTCCGTTGTCATCAGCCGCAACATCCTCCACGTGAACTTGATCGCACTCCTGTTGAATAAGCAAGGCAAAAAGCATGAACTTGGAATTATACAGAGATTTCAAACTCCGGCTTCTAGTCTCCACATTAATATCAGAGGCCAAACAGTGAGGCAATTGCATGGGTTTTGTTCTATTTAGTGCCAACAACCTGTGAGATTCTGTACATACTTCCCTATTATGAAATTTATTCTCCCCGGTTTGTAAGCAGGCCTAAAAGCAGCCCCGTGTTAGCCTTCCAAAAACTGGATTATAGAAACATATAGCAAAAGCCAGACTAAGCGATTACTGTTCAAAGTTGAATTGTCTGTAATACAATGTTTATAGATAGTCAAACCCTCTTAACCTTCCTGTCAGTCACAAGTATGCACAAGGTCTTGTTCATTTTCTATATGCCATGAAAATAGATAGTCTTTTCTCAGCACGATCTGAATAATCAAGATATTTGAAAACCAGCACTAAATAATCTATCTCTGTAACAGAAGGCATTAGTACAAAATAGACCTGCAATATCTTTCCTAAGTAAAATGAGCTATCCTCCGCACTTTCTGCTTCATTCATCAAGTGGTTCCAACTTCTAAAGGTTAGAATTAGACTTTGAAGCTTATATAGAGAGAGACTTGAACATAAATCTTTTGAGATGCTATTATTTAGTTGCTAATCATTAGTCATTACCTCCAAGTCATTGAAGAACAAGTGTGTGTCAGCAAGATCAAAAATCATTTCCTCCATTCGCAGTCCTAATGTCAATGCTGATGATGGGTCCTGCAAAGTAATCACATCAGTCAACAGTGGCACCACACACATCATGTAAATTATTTAATTGAGAGAAGATTTAAAAGAAGGACAATCACGAGTTTGTGCCCCATTTAGAGATGGGGGATAATTGCAGCACCACAGATAACCTCAGTGACTCTGGAATATAATGGGAGGACTGAGAAGGGAAAGAAAAAGATAAGTCAAGGTTCCTTTTCATGACCAGGTGTCCAGTGCCCAGTGACTCTGTAGCTAAACCTGCTCAAATGTCTGCTTTATCCATTATCAAAAGTACATCAATGTTGTGTTTAGGTTTACATTAAGGAAATGAATGGCCCCAGCTTTCCAAATAGGACAATCCTCACTCGGTAATACAAGTCAACGATTCAAGGAGAAAATTAGAGAGGGCATTTTAAAAAGAGAACTAAGGTAATGAAAACACACTATATACTGTAAAACTGGAAATAATATAATGGAGTTTAAATCTGACAGATCAAGACAAATAAAATGTAATACTACCAGTTATAATTTGCAACAGTGCGTCTCTTCCTTACTGCCATTTAAATATTAACCAGTTTTAAATGCTAGTGGATCTGCCTGTACTTGTATGTGCAGAAAGTTGTCGGCTAGCACAGTATTCAGCAGTTCTTACATATTGTCAGTTCAGCTCTGCAGCGTTGTTTAGCACTGGGAGTCTAAATTAGAGAGCTGGTGACCAGGGCACTTACTAATTTCACCATAAATCCATAAATTTCTATTTAAGATCGAGAAATTTATGAAAATTATAGTATTAGATTACCTGGTGCCCTAATCACAACATGTTGGAGGATACACTTATTTTTGGAGAGAAAGGTGTATTACAAGGTATTGTTTGGCTTAAATGCTTCGATTTGTAACTTGATATATCTCTAGCAGCACAAGTGTAATTGATGTGGCTCCTTTTGATCAGCTGAAGGCTGAGACCCCCAAACAGGACTTGCAAGTCAATCAGCAGTCAATGTCTTTCCATACTTAAAAAAAAGTTTCACCTGAAGCCAATCCAAGCATTTTTCTGTTAATGGGTCAGTTTATCTGCATTTTGCAAATGATTGCTTTTCTTTTTTTTTTAAAAAAAAGTGATAGAAATTATTGTGCATAAAGCCTGAAGCATAATAGACTTTTCAAAATTAATTCATTGCAAATTTATTTTAGTGTTGTTCTACCTCCAATACTTTGCTATTAAGTCAGCTTTACATGAAGCTTTTTAGTCATTTCCTACCTTTCCAAATTTTTGTGCATACGACCCAGTAAGTAGTGAATGAAAGATGATAATGGTTTCATCCAAGTCCCACACAAACACACGCTGTAAAAGGGACATGGAAATAACATTACACACAAGTGATAAGTTGCTACCCCCAAATCTTCTGAAGCTCCATGCAAAATAGCTTTAACCATTTCCTTATACTCAACACAGCAATTCTGTCGACTTATTACTTTGAGTCTGATCACCTGAGTTTATTGGTTTCATTCCTAATAATTTTATACCAAGGTGACAAACAGCAATTCAAAACACAGCACGACGGTAGCGAGCACTGTTGGCCCATACAGTATTTCTGAGTTAAAGGCTGTAGATTCATACCCTCTATGTGCTCATGTCAGCTCAAGGGTCATGAAGACAGTCAGATTAGGGTACAATGCAAGGATACTGTCAGGTCATTCCTTCTGAAGAAAGACAAAACTTTATGGTTCTTGCTATCCTTCAAATACACAGCAGTGTCAGAAGAAAAATGAGTTGTTTAATGTTAACAGATCTGGCAGCACAGAAGTAGGCCATTCAACCCATTGTGCTTATGCTGGCTCTTTAAAAGAGCTACCCAATTAGTTCCTCAAAACAGTTCCAATTTTTGCTTTCAAAAGTATTAATCCAATTGCCTTTTAAAAGTTATTGCTGAATTTGCTTTCAGACAGTGCATTCTCAACCAGTCCAATACTGGCAAACATTCCTCAATTTGTCCGATGGTTGGGGCCAGTTATTTGTTGAGATCTTGCTGTGTAAAAAAGAAAGCTCTCGTCTGCCTACATCGCTAGCCAATCATTGTCTTTCAGAGACACCAAAAGGTGATATCTAAATGTCAATCTTTCTTTCTGAACTGTCTCAATACAGAAGACAAACTTCCTCCTATTTCTGTAAATTGTCTCCATGGCCAATTCTATTGTATTTTCCGAGGTGTCCAAATGGCAAATAGTGATGGTTCATGTGCTTGTCAACTGTTGCAGTGCCAGGAAACATGAGCCTTGGTAAATGTTTTCTCCTTCCCATCTTGAAGATGCTGAGGCTAATCTTTATCAAATTCTTGCTTTGTTTAGTTGTGACATACAAACCACATGTTCTCAAAACTTGTTTCAAATGGCTATGTTTCTATTATGAATTTGTATTTAGCTTGCTCCCTATGTACCACTTGTTTGGAAAACAAATATAGCAGCCAATTTACAACTAGCAGTGTACCAGAAACAACAACATATGAAACTGCTTCTCTGATGTTAATAGAAAGATGAACCTTAACTTTGCCAAAAAAAGTACCGTACATCTTTTGCACCCATCTAAAAAGACAAACAGGCCTTCAGTAATAACATCTCACCCAAGGAACAGCATCTTTGACAGCACAGCAGCAAAACACCAACTCACTGATTCATGATGTAAAGTGTGACAAAACCTCACAGTCTTCTGACTCAGAATGGAGGAGGTGACATTTTAAATCTATTACTGCTTTTAACAACACACAATTCCTGCTCATTAATGGTTCAGATTTCATTTGTTTGGATTTAGTATTTAAATAGATCATACTTTTCAATAACAGCCACACTGGCCTGGAGTTTAAAATAAGGAATATTTATTTTTACTGTATCATTCTTGGGATAATAAGATGGACAGTATTTTTCACCTGAATATGTTGCTTGCTATGCATGAATTTCTCTAACCTTAGAATCCTGAGCAAAACAAACATCTTCTGCACATCTCCAACATAGTGTGGAAAAGATGATTCACTCCATCCACCAAGTTTCTTATTAATTTGAAGTTTACGCACTACCCACACACATTAGCTTTAAATTTGCATCATACCACACAGCATGAAATGAAAACTGCTCATGTCCTGAAGTGTGCAAGTAAAACTCCACAATAATAATTTCAAATTTAAATGAATGGTATACAAAAGAACATTTTCCAAAAAACCACAGAAGAGCACCTTTAAGTTTAAATATGAAAGTCTTTTTAAAAGCTCAATATTGAAGGAGTATGTAGCCTACGTTCTAACAACAGTAGCCACATTTTCAATACGTTCCCTAAATCATTTTTTCCTCCAAAAGAAACAATGTAGTTGTGACAAGATAGTTCAGCTGATGTTTTTCCAAACTGCGTTCTTAAAAGAAATTGGATCAGTAAAACAATATTTTGCTGCTAAAATGCATTTATGGACATCATTTTTGCTTGGCTGATAAGTGGCAATTTACATTTGCACCATACAAGTGCCAGGTAACAGCAAATCCAGCCATCTCCCCATGTCATTCAATGGCATTAACATTGCTGAATCCCCCACTACCAGCAACTTGAGGATTACCATTGGCCAGGAAGTGAATTGGACCAACCATATAAATACTGTGGTTACAAGAGCAGGTCGGGACTTGGGAATTCTGTGATGAGTAACTCACCTCCTGACTCTGCAAAGCTGTTCACCATCTACAATGCACAAGTCAGGAATGTGATGGAATACTCCTCACTTGCTTCGGTGACTGCAGCTCCAACAACACTCAGAATCACAGTGCACAAGAGGCCCTTCGGCCTATCGAGTCTGCACCGACATGTGAGAAACACCTGACCTAATCCCATTTACCAGCATTTGGCCCATAGCCTTGAATGTTATGACGTGCCAAGTGCTCATCCAGGTACTTTTTAAAGGATGTGAGGCAACCCGCCTCCACCGCCCTTCCAGGCAGTTCATTTCAGAAAGATTGACACCATCCAGGACAAAGGAGCTCACTTGATAGGCACCCTATCCACCACCTTAAACATTCAGTCCCTCTATCCTCGATGCACAGTAGCAGCAGTGTGTACCATCTACAAGATGCATTGCAGCAACTCACCCAGGTTCTTTTGACAGCACCTACTAAACCTGCAAGCTCTACCACCTAGAAGGACAAGGGCAGCAGGTGCATAGGAACATCACCGCCTGCAAGTTCCCCTCCAATCCACACACCATCCTGATGAGTGCAAGACAAAAAGCTTCACTAGCATGTCTCTTTTTTCAGCAATATTCAACTTTACATACGTTAAACAACAGACAACAACACCCTAAAACAAATAGCTTGCCACTTCTACTCCTGTCCTCCTGCACAAACATTTTGCTTTTGACCAAACTTACCTCCAGCTCATTATCAGGTGGTGGTGAGGAACAACTCTTCTTTCCTTTCCCCCTGGATTTCCCACCAGGAGTTTTATGAGATCGCTCCTCAAGCTCCTTTACTATTGTGGGTGACACACCTTGAACTGTACCATCATCTCCTGAACAGAAAGAAAATTAAACTAGTACTTTTGAGAGTCAATACAGAATTTTAACACATGCTATTCCCTCAAAAACGACATTTTATGTTTTGTACAATTGCAAAAGCACAAGTCCTATCTTTTAAAGCTTTCTTCTTTCAATACAGGTTTAGTTGATTCTCTTTAAAATTGATTATTTTTGTTACATTCAAATGTTTCTTTCAAATGATCCTCAGTTACCATGTGTAAGTCTGTGAACTTTTAATTTCTTTCAAATGTTACAAGAGCTTCCAACAACTTTGCATTCCTGACTCTTCTCAGTAGATTGAAATACAAATTCTACTTCATTTTATATGGGATCTTGGTTGTTTGCAGGTTCAATAGTCCAGCCATCAGTTCTCTTCTACCTCAATAAAATAATGCTATACTACCATGTCTTGAGGACATTTGCTATCATAACAAAAGTGCAGCTTTTAGTTTGGAATTAAACTAGTCAGTAAACATTCTGTTTTCTAAGTTTTCATATGTGCACCCTATGAAACTTACAATTTTAGAATGTACAATATGCATGAGTGGCATGCCTCAGAGTTAAGAATCTACCTTTTGTGGTAAAATTTTACTTAGAGCACATGCATCTTCTGATGGAGGGAAATTGAAAACTGTTAGACAATATGCAGTGGGGGTGGGATAGATAGTGCAATTTTGTTTTTAGTAAACTATTTCTTAGTGTGACCCAAGAGCAAGTAGATTATGTTGAACTTGTATAAGTCACTTGCTTGGCCTCAGCTGAAGTGCTGCACCAGTTCTGGGCACCATACTTTAGGAAAGATGTGAAGGCATTGGAGAGAGCGCAGAAAATATTCTTGCGAATGGTTCCAGGGATGAGGAACTTCAGTTACAAAGATAGATGGAGAAGTTGGGGCAGTTGTCCTTGGAGCAAAGAAGGCTGAGAGAGGTTTTCAAAATTATGAGGGGTCTGGACAGAAAACATAGAGAGAAACTGTTCCCATTCATGAAAGGATCAAGGACAAGAGGGCACAGATTTAAATTGGCAAAAGAAGCAAAAAGCGACATGAGGAAAAACTTTTTCACGCAGCGAGTGGGTAATGTCTAGAATGCACTGCCTGAGAGTGCAGTGGAGGCAGGTCCAATTGAAGCATTCAAAAGGGAATTAGACTTATCTGAAAAGGAAGAATGCGCAGGGTTACAGGAGAAGGCTAGAGAATGGTGCTAAGTGAATTGCTCATTTGGAAAGCTGGTGCAAACTCAACAGGCCAAATAACCTCTATCTGCGCTGTAATAAATCTGTGCAGTTGGCTTTTGATTGATGATCTCTGTCTACAGGGAACTATTAGTGTGGTACTATGTCAGTGCACTGTTGACCTTGCTCCATGCCCAAAGACAGACTGCAATTTTCTATAATATTAAAAAAGTCTTCACAACAGTCCCTAAAGTGGACATAAGTCCTTTTAAAAATCCAAACTGCATATTTTTTCTTTTCTGATGAAAACCGAGTCCAGAGGTGCACATACATGGCATCAGAATAGCACATGCAACACTCAAAATTATCCATATGATGCCTGTGCATCTCCAGGACTGGTTATTATTAACAAAACAATAGGAAATGGAGATTTTTTTTCCATCAAGTTTGGGAGGAAAATCAATTTTTAACCAGTTTACTACAGCCGTCGTCCTCAAGACCAAAAAGCCAGGAATCAATTGACAGATATTCATTACTGGAAGTCAGCAAAAACTGACTCTAAAGGTTCCAATATATACTAATAGGCATCTATTTAATAAGGCCTTTACTTCCAATGAGCGGACAGGCCCACCGAAACAAAGATAAATCTGGTCTTAATGTAAATGAAGTGCTCCTCTGGGTGCCAACAGCACCTATCTTTGGGAAACTTGCTGAATACTTATTTATTTACCTCATTGTTAGTCTGATACTCAACATGTTCCTTGACCACCTCCAAATGATTACCTAAAAGAAAATGCTAAAATCTTTGCAAAGTCAGCATTCATGTAAGAGGTTTATGCTCCAGCACATTATGTATAAAACATTACTGTTGCATGACAATTTTGCAGATTTTACAGACCAGCTTCTAAACAGAACTGTACTAAAATGCATTACCAGATTGGAAACCCTGGTTTGCTGGACTGGAAACCTCTGCTTGCATTTTTTGCATCTGGTAGGTGACAGTTGTTGAGGTGCTGCTGGCAGGTGAAGAGTTTGGAGTTGTGGTTCCATAATTTGAATTGGAAAAATAGGGCACATACTGGTTTTGCCCAATGGGTGGGTAAGAAGGATAATCCTATAGAAATAAAATGGATAAAAGATAATGATGTTATTTATATATAAAAAGTGATTTCAAAAATATGACAGGTAAAAAATACATATTACCTACCTGATTCGAACTGTTAGGGCTAGCAGCACTGGTGACAACAATAGCAGTAGCAGCGCTGCCAGAATAGCTACCAGCTCTTGGGAAACTGGTACCTGTCAAAATTAAAAGGCAAAGCATTTTCAAAAAAATACATGTACTGGCATATATACAATATATCTGTAGTAAATCCCAAGATTCAAAACCATAAAAAATTGAAAGAAATACAAACTTGATACTAATATGAAAACTTTGAGGTAAATACTGCTAATAAATATTTCTAAACATTGCATGACCTACAGCAAAATCCATACACATACATCACTCACTTCCCCATTAACACCTCTGCACGAAAGGGGGAATTGATGTGGGTGGGGTGCACGGTAACAAGTGTTTGGTGCTGGGGAGGTCTGACATTATGGTTTGAAGGGAGCAAGAGATCAAGGTAGGAGAAGATTAGAAATTGTGATAGTGGGGAGAGAGAAGGTACAACTGACTGGCTTAGGGGAAGCTGAAGTCAGAGACCAGGGTCACCCACAAGGAGTGCAGTAAAAGGCATTTACCTTATTGTGCCAGAACTAATAGCTCCCTTTTACTGCTGCATATTACAATTTTCAATTTAAGTCAGGTCCCCAACTGCACTGTTGAAGTCTTATTTAAATATGTTAACATAGCATCCCTCACTCGCATGGCACGAAACCCGTAAAATAAGAAACCTCCTCCCCCAAATGACTGTTGCGACGGATTAACACTAAGGCATATGTTGTACTCTTACCTTGAACAGGATATGTATAAGGTGCTGTACTAGTTTGGTTTGAGCTAAACCCTGTATTATAAGTGAGGTATCCAGGCTGACTGGGTGATCCATCTTCTGTTTTCACACCAGGCCACAATGCACCTAAGATTAAAACAGCAATTATTGATTAATGGCACTCTTCCATAACCAGATTACCTAAAAGGAAAAAACAAAATATGTTAATGCAAGCATTTGATGTAAACCAAATCTTCCTTGAGCCATTGTTAACGGGGCTATTCTGCAAAACATTACACAAATAGCTTCAGGTTTCAACCTACTGGATCCCAGTGGCTATTTCCATATTACAATAAATTATGGAACATTTTGAACACTATTAATAGTCAGGAGAAGTTGTGTAGATTTAAAAATGAGAAAAATTCAAACATGCATCTAACTTAATGAACAGCTGATCCAGAAATCACTCACCTGGATGAAAACTAAAATGATTTTTAAAAATAGTAGTTGGCTACTACATATCTTCCCATGGTCAGTTATCTGAATATTGATCCATCTACAGAGTGCCTGATTTTTTAATAAAATATAATTCCCAAACAACGCATTGATAATGAACTGCTCAATTAATCCGAATTCCAAAATTACTGAGACATACACTGGAATTGACAATGTCAAAATGACATGTATTCACTCCTCAGCATTTTTGTCCCTAGTTTTCTAGTTTTTGAAGGTTCTTTAGCTTCAGGCAAGACCAATATTACATATATCAATCTCAAGGAAAGAATGAATCAAGCATCTTCAAAAATTCTTTTACCCATTTCATGTACATGACAGGTAGATTGGCCTCCTTCTGTGCTATAACCATTTTGTTATTTTACAAAGCAGGGTGCAGAATAAGCTTACCGAAGGGAGGTAGTCCATAAGGCTGACTTGGTTGTGGATATGCTGTATAAGATGCTGCCTGTTGCACTGTTGGGTATCGAGTCTGTCCTGAATAAGAAGCTTGTACTATTGGTGGAGAAAAAAGGTGTGGATATGGCCTAAAAAAAGTTAAAAATTGATTAGCCTGAAGCACCTTTAAACCACGACTGATTAGTTTGAAATAAATTTAAAATCATCTGATTACCATGACAAACTGATAAGCTACAATTATTTCTGGTTAAACAGCACAGGAGGAAAACTGGGTCATTATTACAACAGTTGAGCAAATGGACCAATAATGAACTTAGTTCTCATCAGTGAAGAAACAAGTTATATGAAGTGGTTAACAAGTGCAGTCATTACACAACATTATATGCTAGGTAAAATACTGGAACCAATGCCAGTGTAGAGTATATTAACAAAATAATGAAATCCTCTCATCAGTACTTAAGGGTTCAACTAATTTGCAAGGACATGTAATGTGATTAACATGCATAAAAATAAATCTCCCCCTTAATGCGCTAGTGTAAAAATTGTACAATCTATATATGTGCTTTCAGAATTTATACAATGTTATTGAGCAAGTGCACAGAGAAAATGCACAAAAGCTCTCAGCCTCAGTGAAAAAACTGCCCTCCCCATTATACAAATGTGCAAATGTAAAGGAGGCAAAAACCAAGTGAAATTTATTTAAAATTAATTTAAAAATAAAATATTTTTTGTAAATTTGTAAGAGCTGTAAAAATCAAGAGCAGCAAGAAAGTTAAGAATTATTTTTCACTCATGCAGGTACTAATTTGCTTACTTTCCCATTTCTAATTGTGACTGATTTACTGCACCCATGCTCAATCACTATGGAATCCCTGCAATGGAACTTGGCTCCACTTTTTTTTCCCCAAATGAGCTGCATGACAATAGAATCTCCACTTCTCAGTCAGCTTAGTCAACATATACCCATCTGAGCAAATTGTTCTCTACAGGATAGGGCTCATATCTGGGGCATGAAAGTTATAAATAGCTAGGGAAAACAGATGAAAGCATTTCACCCAAGGAGCATCAGTCTTATGGAATAAGTTCCCAGGGAAGTCCTCTGAAATTGACAGGATGAATGGATTGGAGAGACAATGTGAGAGGAGGGATTGAGGGATATGGCAAAAAGGCAATTGAGATAGTTTGATCACTGAAAAACACTGACTTTTGTCTAATGGTGTTTTCTATTGCCTAAAAAAATGCATGTTCTATATGCCCATGGTCTAAAAGTATTGTTTGGTCAAACTGAGAAACCCATACCAACATTACTCATTTAAATTGAAACTTACTTTGTAGGAAACATTAGCAAGTTATCTTGATTTGGCACCCGTGGACTATAACCTGTGCAGGTTATAACTGTAAAAAGAAACAGGAGGAGATATTCATTTCAATGACCTGGAACCAACACTAGAAAGTTGAAACTTCCTTGTCCTACTTTGTCCAAATTAAAATTGTTAATGTACAACGTATTTGCTTCTGTAATGCAAGGCAATGAGGATTTATCAAACCTTTTAAATACAGCATGAAATGCATTCAACAATTGGTACTTAATCTCAAACACGAAACCGTTGCAAACTTCAATATTTTTAATGCAAACCATCTGAAAATGGTTTACAAAGACTTATGATAAAAATTTGAAAAAGAAGCTACTGCTCAAATGGAAAAAACTTCATTTTTTTTAAACTTCCTTTTACAACCATAATCTTTCATTCCTGGTACCATTCAAGTGAACCACCTCCTCATGACTCCAACATCCTTTCTATAAATGGAGAACCCAAAACTGCATGCAATGACTTTTATAAATTTACCACTGTTCCCTAAATTTTGTATTCAAATGCATTAAATCTAGAATCCTATTTGCCATTTAGATCTACATTCTGATGTGAAAGATTGATGGCTCAAATCTTCCAGTTTCTGAATCGCTGGGAGACCAGATATCTGGGACCTGTGGAAGTCCTGACACACTGATCTACATGGGAATTGCCTGGGAAGTAACTTCCAATGGGCAATTCCCCTGCTCCCCGACCCTCCACGATTATCTTCGACTTAGAGATAAAGCCAGAGATTTAGGACAGTTCCAATGTACTTACCTGGATGGTTACCCAGAAAATATTAGATTAAAACTTAGTTTAACTCCTGGGTAACTCCAGAACTGCCACCCCATCCACCTGCCACTTCACTCACTCTACCCATTCATCGACTCAGCCAATCACTAACATTCAAACTTAACCTTTAAACTTACTATATGGCAGCTGGTGCTGTAAAAAGGGGACATGGTCCATCACCCTCAATCCCCTCGACTCTCCTCTACTACAACAGAGCTCTCCAACAGATGC
Source organism: Carcharodon carcharias (assembly GCF_017639515.1). Taxonomy (NCBI): domain Eukaryota; kingdom Metazoa; phylum Chordata; class Chondrichthyes; order Lamniformes; family Lamnidae; genus Carcharodon; species Carcharodon carcharias. The sequence continues at coordinate 12,714,311 of NC_054485.1, forward strand.
TACACTCTTCATTTCTGGGAAAGCCGGACTCGGAAGGTCCTGGGAGAAACGAGGAGCAGCGTCGAGTTGGGGGTGTGTTCGGGTGGAGCACCAATCCGAGGATGACTAGTGTTCCTCAGAAATTCCAGGCCAATGAGTCTGCACTAATAGTTCTCTGTATTCGTCCACTCTTAAGCACCTGTTTAGAGTTTAATTCCTTTCGTTTTTACCCCTAAATGTAGCACTTCACATTTCTCTGCACTGAATAGCATTCGTTACCTGTCTGTTCACCTATTTCCTTCTACAATTTTCTGCATCCTTCTTCAGTTTTCAAAGTCTCAAAATTTGGATTATCAGCAAACTTTAAGTAAAATATCAAACCGCATTTCTGACCTCTTCAATCTCTGTTGGTGGATAATTTTTAAAAGGTACAAATAATCTTTTGCCTAGCCAGCAAAGCCCACATCCCATAAAAATGAATTAAAAAAACTAGGTAATCTATTTGAAATATTACAGCTCCCCGTTTCCTGCCTTTTGTCTCTATCCCAATTACTTTAAAATGTTCTTGTTTGACATGCTGAATAAGCTTGCTCCATAATTTAATAATTCTGATCATCTACCCATCGAAGTTATTGCTCTTCCTAATGTCCTGTGGCTTACTGCCTGAACCTTTACAATGAAATATTACAGAAAATCAAGTTATGAAAAGCAATTTCTTAGCTACCGCTCTTAGATGGTGAGTGATTATTGCAAATGCCAATCACAGTAACCTATCTGATTTAAGGGCTGTATTACTAAATTTGTTCTTTATGCATTTTATGAAAAATTCTGAACTTTAGGGAGCATAGGAATAGACCATTTGGCCCAACTGGTCTATGCCTCCAATATTTCACACGAGCCAATGCCATTTAGCATTTTTCCCACATGTTGACATTTCTAGGCAAGGTGTCTAATTTAAATGATTAAGGACAATAGTGTAGATGGATGAACACATTGGCTGCTTTAATTCAGAATTCTTTGGACTGAATCACATCACCTTGTTGCACAAGAACATAAGAACGTAAGAAACAGGAACAGGAGTAGCCCTTACGGTCCTTGAGCCTGCTCTGACACTCAATACAATATGGTTGATCTTCTCCTCAACTCCACTTTTCCACATGCTCACCATATCAAAAATCTATCTATCTATCCATCCTACCGTTGGTTTATTTCAAGGCTGAAGTATATTCAAAGAACACTGCAGGGTGTTGAGACTTGCAAAATCCCTGTAAATCCTTCAGCCTAATTTTAACAGCAAGATGTTTCAGCTATGTCAAAACTTATCAGGAAAATGCTTAAATCAATGGCAATAGAAGAATGAAAATTAATTCCCATGACTTCATTGTCAAGGCTGGAAAACATTAAACAATTTGTTTAGCAAGCTGTTTGATGAGCTAAATGATAAATAAATATATATATATTTAAATCTTTCTCGCTGCACAGGTTACGACTGCCTCCAACTGAATGTATGTAAATGATTTGACCACCTACTTCCACCTGTGACATCATTCAGCTCAGCTCCAGCCTTCATACATTTACTGCCAAAGCCTCATCTATCCCTCATTATCTCTAGGTCTGGATATTCCAATGGTCAGTCAGCCCCCCATCTTGTACCCTTCATAAATTTAGCCATCCAAAACTCTGCTGCATGTGCCCTGATCTGCATCAGATTCCATTCACCCAACACCCTTATATTTGCTGACATACACTGCCTCCCAGTCTAGACCCTAATTTAAAATTCTCGCCCATCTTTTCAATTCCATCCATGGCCGCATCCTTCCCTATGTAACCCCGTCCAGCCCTGCAACCCACCGAGATCTCTCCAATTCTGGCCTCTTATGCACATAATTTTAATCACTCCGTTGCTGACTGTTGTCCCTTCAGCTGCCTGGGCCCTGAGTTCTGGAATTGCCTCCTTGAACCTCTCAACCTCTTTTAAGAAGCTTATTAAAACCTTCTTTAGCCAAGTTTTTGAACACCTGTCCTAACAGGTGGCTTGAGGTTCAGTGTCAAATTTTGTTGGATAATGCTCCTGTGAAACGCCTTGGGATGTTTCACCATGTTAAAGGAGCTACAGAAATTCTAGCTGCTACTGGTGCCCACAGTATGTTTTGATAAATTCTGATGTCAAATGAATGGCATGCTTCCCCTTGAGGTTTCCAGAGTGAAATCCATGAACTAAACTTCAAGTTGCTAATGTACCCTCTCTTTCTCCTCATCTTGGCCCTATTACCACCCTGCTGGTGATTCCTAGTAGAATTGTTTCTAAAGCTCAAAATACAGAACTCTTTGCCCTTGGGGTACAATCCACAATGACAAAACGCTCACACCCGCAATTTAAGTGATAGGATCCAAATAACAGCAAAGTAGGAAAAACTCTGCTGCAAATTTCCTCCAAAGAACTTCTTTGCTCCTTCAAGTTCTGGTCCACCTCCATGGGAACAGGCCCAAATGCAAGACAAGGCACATTACAGGAGGCAGCGTTAAGCCAGCCCAGTGCTATCTCCCATTAAACCATTGTCCAATTATGGTCACATCTCTCACTGCCAGCTGATCTGCTGTCTTTCCTGGGCTTTACAGCCATGAGTCAGGGCTCAATCTACATCTTTCTAGGCTCCCACCAAAATGCCTCTTTCTAGCTCTAAGTATGCATATGTAGCAGTGTTACCCCTGTGCTCACTTGCATGCACCCACTGGCTGCCGACGTGGAGGTTTTCTATACTTCAGTTTCCTGGTTCCCAGACCAACTCCTTTTCATCTCTTGCCTTCCATTAAGTAACTTACGCTTTCGCTCCCCTCATCTCCTACTTTAAAGCAGAAAATGATGGAAAAAACCTAGTTAACAGTTAAAGAGGAGAGATAGATTGTTGATGTTTCAAGTGTGTGTAACATTTCAGCAGAACTGATGAAAGGTTATACAGCCAAAATCTGCCTTTTCTTTTCACAAATGATGCCAGCCATGTTGTACATGTCCAGCATATCTATTTTTAACTCAACATGTGTAATTTTTTTTCCTTCTACATTCCTTTTCTCTTTGGAGTTCTCAACAGCATAGTGACCACCCAACTCCTTGACCATCTCTCCCCGAGCCACCGCCCCATTCCCTTTCAATCCTCAATAAACTAGATTTCTTTCTGTCTCCAGACTGAAAATCACTGTTCAAACGCCCTAATGACACCCTGTATAATTGTGATTGCAGCGCCTTATCACCTCATGCTCACTGCAGCCTTTGAAACAACTGACCATGTTATCCTCCTCCACCACCTTTCCTCATGGCCCATTCCACAGGAGTGGAACCATGTAAAGATGATCTTGTCAGCACCATGCCTTCCCTTACAGGACTTGCACAATCATGGCTGTGCCACAGACTTCAATCCTTGTCCCTTTAAGGCTCACCTATATGCTGTCACTCAACGGCATTATCTTTAGACATGGGATCACTTTCTATATGTATGCTAACAATTTTCACCTTCACCACCATCCACAATATATGATGCTCATCTGCTTGTCCTAAATCACGTCATGGATGAGCTAGAATTTGGCAAGACTGAATCCATCCTGTCCATCTCTCACCAGTAGGTTTGCACTTTAACACTCCTCCATCCCCCCCTCTCCTTCAGATGAAGTTTGATCCTAAGCTGAAGTTTGAACCTTACATCCAGGTCCATTACCTATACCACTCACTCTGTCACAAATTCATGCCTTTGCCATCTCAAAACTCAACTTCTCACCAGCTTCCTGACTCCATCCTATAAACTCCGACTTATCCAGAGTTCTATCACCTTCATCCTATCTGGCACCAATTCTTCCTCACCCATCACCCCTATCCCCATCAATCACTACTGGCTGTCCCAGCACCTAACAAAATTTCAAAGCCCCTACAAGCTTTTTCAAATTCTCTCAATGGTACCATAGAACTTGAATATTGCTGAAAAGAGAGAAATGGTGTCGAGCTTTTTGTCTTGTATTCATCAGGATAAACACAAGAATGTCAAAGTTCAAATGACCTAGTCATCCTGCTGCAGCTGGTTTTGTAGAATTATTGAAGGAAGATTGATCCCAAAGACATTTGACACATTAAAAACACAAGACATTTCTAGGGAGTTTTTGAAAAGTTTTATATTCCTAGCCCTTCTCTATCTTCTCTAAATACATTACATCTTGATTTTTGATTTTTTAATTACCATGTCGCAGTAATCCCTACTATGTCTGGTTGTATGAACACCTTCAGCTCCCCAGTTTTATTACACATGTTGTGTACATTGCTGTACAGACCTTTAAACTCATTTTTAATAGGATTTCCTCTCACTTTGTTTAATCATCATTTTGGATTCCCTTCTGTAACTGCATTTATTCCCTTTCCATCAATGTCCTCCCTTTATTTATTTTTTCCTATCTTCTCCTGCTGTTTATATTTAGAATGCTTACTTTTCTTGTAGATCATCTCCCCACCCACTCTTAACTAGTGTAAAGCCTTTGCCACCTTTCCTCTAGGATACAGGCCCTATCCTGGTTTAGGTGGAGCCTACCCATCAGTACAGCTCCTTCCTGGTCCAGAACTGATGCCAGTGTTCCAAGAAAAGGCACTCCTCTTTCCCACATTAGCCCTTAAGCTACAAGTTAATTCTGTCAGCTCCTTTGCCAATTTATTTCCGACTCGGGCAATAATCCAGACACTATTACCCTCAAGGTCTTTATTAATTTAGAGCCCAACACTTGATACCCTTTCAGCAGAACCGCCTTGCTGTCCTACCTAGGTCATTTGTTCCCACATGGAGCATGACAACTGGATTTACCCCCTCCCTTTCCAGGTTCCCCTCTAACCATTGACGTGGATATCATATAGAATTTTAAAGGTTACAGGGATCAGGTCAAAACAGGAATAAAGTGTCTTCCCTAAAGAAATTCCACATCAATTCTTTGACAGACAAATTGGTCTCTGTTTACATCATTTGAAAGTTAAAGTGGAATTCAGCAGGATGCCTAATTAGGCTGGGATTTCTACACAGAAGAACTTATCATATTTCTGCAACGGTTCAAAAGAAGATTATTCAGTGACTCATTGAGCCACAAGCACCAGAGATGCCCCAGGTTCAATCTAATAACCTAAACCTGGGTGTACAGGGCACAACATCAAAATTTGCAGGTGACACAAAATTGGAAGCATTATGAACACTTAGGATACGGTAGACTTCAAGATGGCAAAGACAGGCTGGTGGAATGGACAGACACGGGCAGATGAAATTTAATGCAGAGAAATGTGAAGTAATACGTTTTGGGAGGAAGAACGAAGACAGAACACAAGAAAGAGCAGGAGAAGACCATATGGCCTGCTGCAGCACCCAATATGATCATGGCTGATTTTGACTTCAACTTTCCCACCCGTTCCCCATATTTCAAGAGACCAAAAATCTCTCAGCCTTAAATATATTCAACGATGGCACATCCACAATCATCTTGGGTAGAGAATTCAAAAGAATCACAACCTTTTTGAGTGAAGAAATTTCTCCACATCTCTAGCCTAAATGATCAGCCTTTCATCCTGATAGAGTCAATGTAAATTAGAGGGTATCATTCTAAAGGGAGTGCAGGAACAGAGTGACGTACAAACACATGAACAAGGAGTAGGCCATCCAGCCCCTCGAGCCTGCTCTGCCATTTAATAAGATCATGGCTGATCTGATAGTAACCTGAAAGCAGCATCCCACCTACCACCGATAACCCATCACCCCCTTGCTTACAAAGAATCTATCCACCTCTGCCTTAAAAATATTCAAGGCTTTACTTTCACCACCTTTTCAGGAAGAGAGTTCAAAGACTCATGATCCTCAGTGAAAAAATTTTGCCTCACCTCTGCTTTACATGGTTGACCCCTTATTTTTAAATAGTGACCCCTAGTTCTAGATTCTTCCACAAGAGCAAACATCCTCTCCACATCAAACCTGTCAAGACTCCTCAAGATCTTATAAGTTTCAATCAAGATCCTGCTCACCATCATAAACTCCAGCAAATACAAGCCTAATCTGTCCAATCTTTTCCTCATAAGACACAACCCACCCATCCCAGGTATTAGTCTGGTAAACCTTCTCTGAACTGCTTCAAATGCATTTACATCCATCCTTAAATGAGGTGACCAATGCTATACAAATATAGTCTCACTGGTGCCCTGTAAAACTGAAGCATAGCCTCCTTACTTTTGTATTCAATCCCCCTCACAATAAATTATAACATTCTATTATTTTTCCTAATGACCTACTGTACTTGCATACTAGCTTTTTGTGATTCTTGCACAAGGACACCCAGATCCCTCTGCACCTCAGAGCTCTGCAATTTCTCACCATTTAGATAATATGCTTCTCTCAATCTTCCTGCCAAAATGGACAATTCACATTTTCCCATATTATACTCCATCTGCCGGATCTTTGCCCACTCATTTAACCTATCTATATCCCTTTGTAGCTTCCTTCTGTCCTCTTCACAACTTTCCTACCTATCTTTGTACCACCAAATTTGGCAATCATCTCTTCATCCAAGTCATTTATATAAATAGTAAACAGTTGAGGTCCAGCACTGATCCTTGTGGCATGCCACTCGTTATATCTTGTCAACCTGAAAAAGACACATTTATGCCTTCTCTCTGCTTCCTGTTAGCCAGCCAATCTTCTAACCATGCTAATTTGTTACCTCCTGTATCATGAGCTTTTATTATCCCCAACAACCTTTGATGTGGCACCTTATGAAATGCCTTCTGGAAAGTACAGTACATCCACTGGTTCTCTTTTATCCACAGCACATGCTACTTCCTCAAAGAACTCCAATGAGTTGATTAAACACAATTTCCCCTTCACAAAACCATGTTGACTCTGCCTGATAACCTTGGGCTTATCCAAGTGCCCTGCTATAACTTCTTTAACAATAGCTTCTAACAATTTCCCTATGACAGATGTTAAGCTAACTGGTCTGTAGTTTCCGCTTTCTGTCTCCCTCCCTTTTTGAATAATGAGTGTTATATTTGCTATCTTCCAATCTCGCGGGACCTTCCCCGAATCGAGGGAATTTTGGAAAATTAAAACCAATGCATCAACTATCAGACTAGACACTTCTCTTAAGACCATAGGATGAAGTCCATTGGGACCCGGGCTCTTGACAGCCTGCAGCTCCAACAATTTACTCAGTACCATTTCTCTAGTGAAGGTAATTTTCCTGACATCCTTCCCCACTTCCATTTCCTGGTTTATAGCTGCTTCTGGGGTGTTACTTGTATCCTCTATAGTGAAAACTGACCCGAGGTATGTGTGCACAAATCACTGAAGGTGGCAGAGCAAGTTGTGAATGAGGTTATGAAGCATATGGGATTTGGGATTCTGGACTTTCTAAATAGAGGCATGAGTACATAGATTACAAAAGCGAGTTATGATGAACTTTTATAAAATGCTGGTTTGGCCTGAACTGCTGTGTTGTGTCTAATTCTTGTGTGTAATTTTGTAAATGGTATACACTGCTGCTACTGTGCATCGGTGGTGGAAGGAGTGAATGTTTGTATCAAACCTCTTGAGTGCTTGACACCATCCAGGACAAGGCAGCCTGCTTGATTGGCACCCATCCACAAACATTCACTCCCTCCATCATGACACACACTGGCAGCAGTGACTACCATCTACAAGGTGCACTGCAGGAACTCACCAAGCTTCCTTAGACAACACCTTCTAAACCCACAACCACTATCATCTAGAAGGACAAGGATAGCAGACAGATGGGAACACCACAACCTGGAAGTTCCCCTCCAAGTCACTCACCATCCTGACTTGGAAATATATCATTCCTTCACTGTTGCTAGGCCAAAATGCTGAAACTCTCTCCCTAACAGTGGGTGAACCTACACCACATGGACTGCAGCGATTCAAGGGGGCAGCTCACCACCACCCTCTCAAGGGCAATTAGGGATGGGCAAGAAATGCTGGCTTAGCCAGCAGTGTCCACATCCTGTAAATTAATAAATACAATTCTGAGCGCCGCATGTTAGGAAGGATGTGAGGCCTTTAGAGAGGGTGTAGAAAAGGTTTACAAGAATGGCTCCAAGGATGAGAAGTATAATTAGGAGGATGGATTAGAGAAGCTAGGGTCATTCTCTTTAGAAAAAATTGAGCAGAGATTTGATGGAGTGTTCAAATCATGAGTGATCTAGACAGAGTAAATAGGGAGAAAATGTTCTCAGTGACAAAGGGGTCCAAAATGAGAGGACACCGATTTAAGGTGAACTGGCAAAAGCAATTGTGACACAAAGAAAAACTTTATGTAGCAAGTAGTTAGGATCAGGAATCCACTTCATGAGAGTATGCTGGAGGCAGATTCAATTGTGATATTCAAAAGGGAAGTGCATAAGCAGCTGAAGAAAATAAACTTGCCAGGCAAAAGGGAAAGGGTGAAGGAATGGAACAAACAATTGTTCTTGTAGAGAGCCAGCAAAGGCATGACAGACCTCCCTGTGCTATAACTATTCTATAAATCCAATCAATCATCGTATTTTAAGTAAGTTGAATGTAGTCACAGCAGTACTTCAGCTTCACTACTTGGGTTCGAGAAGTGGGAGAAGTGGAGTTACTCAGCTGGATTTCATACTCTGGATCAGTATACATGAACTCCTGCTGTGCATTCTTTTTTGCTAGCCAGGACCAAGATCAGATTCAGTTGCGCAACCCCTGTAGTTGAATCGCATGGTCAAGGCACACGTACGAACATGGCTCTCGAGCAAAGTACCACAAGTGACCAGTGTAAATAGAGTTGTGCCCAATCAGGGAGTGAACACTTTTGACAGGGGAAATGAATGTTGAATAAATGCAATCCCTTTCGAAAAGACTTTGGAACTAGCCAATCTTTATTTCAAAGATCTGTAAAAGATCAAGTGTAATTATCTCCTCTGGGCCCAATCTTTAAACAGTTTTAACCTCTTTTGCAAGCTACACATTTTAAACAAAATAACTGCAAAGAATTGACATGCACTGGTAAGATTTTACCTGAACCTGGATATACATCAACAGATGTGTTCCCTGTTGGAGTTTCAGATTCACTGCTTTGAACCACTTCATTTTTAACTATGTAAAGAACAAAGATTAAAAAAAATAAAAGACAGGTTCAAAGAAACGGACAGATCACTCATCCTTACACACAAAAGCCACTGTTCTCAAATGCAGAAATAATTCACATACAATGGGATTGCATACCATGGTCAACAAATGAGGAAGGAGAGAGAAAGAAGGTTTAATGAAAATGCAAGGAAACATTGAATTTCAGCTATAAAAAAACAAAAAAATATGAAATAAAACTCGCCAGGGCTAACTAGGTAGAGAAGTTTTGATAAATGCAGTATGTTAACAGAAAAAAAGTGGTAATGTGGAAAGTAGGCTCACTAAAGTTAGTAAAACAAAAACTGAATTACCTGGAAAAACTCAGCAGGTCTGGCAGCATCGGCGAAGAAGAAGAGTTGACATTTCGAGTCCTCATGACCCTTCGACAGCAGTTCTGTCGAAGGGTCATGAGGACTCGAAACGTCATCTCTTTTCTTCTCTGCCGATGCTGCCAGACCTGCTGAGTTTTTCCAGGTAATTCTGTTTTTGTTTTGGATTTCCAGCATCCTCAGTTTTTTTGTTTTTAATCACTAAAATTAGTTGCAGGAGAGACAATAATGATCAATGAAAAAAATGGAATTTTTTGAAAACAGGATGAGAATTATTGAAGGCGTTAACCAGCATGAGGCCCAAATTGGAGGGATCAATGCAGGAGGAAAAGCAAAGTGTGTAAATTATAAATTCAGTTTGCAAAAAATAATATGTGGTCTCACCATTCAGACCAGAAGAGAGTTCAAGTATCAATAGAGTCAGCCAGTTGCAGCCAGGGCCCTCAATGTCTGGGGTAAAAGATGCAGTAGAAAGAAAAAAAAGATATCTGCCAGGACTTCCACTCCCAGTAATCACTGTTGAACTGGATGAATGGATATTGGGCTTCACAGCAATCAAGTAGGCACCGGATACTTTAAGTAACCATGAGCTTGACTCACCTTCTGCTTCGTTCAGCACAGTTAAATTACTAGCCAGACTGCCAGCCTCAGACTTTTGCACATCATTTCTATTTGTTTGACTCTGCAGTCTTATTAAGTTCTGCAGTTCTCCAGTCCTGGGGAAAAAGGAAGGAAAGAAAAAAAGTTAAAAATCCTCATATGCGCTATTATTCAACCCTAAAACTTTAAATAATTGAAGTGCAGTTGATGAACCTTCTCCCTATCAATTATTTTTTCTTAAGAAGAATTTCCAGTCCATTCCATCTGATGCCCACCCCTAGCATTCATCAAATCAGAAGCAGGATGATATAGCCAACAGAATCCTATCAACTTCGCCCAGACTAGTTTTCACTAGGCAGCAGTGCATAGGCAATTTGTGGATAGTTTCCCCTTCTCGTTTAAATAAAATCTAGGTGAACATTGGAAATGAGAGATGAATATTAGCTTCTCATCTAGAATATGTAATACTAAAAATAAACTCAGCAGTTTGCAGTGCTGAGTTGGAAGAAGGAAAGTTAAGTTGTTCATAACAATACATGAACATGTCCTTCTTTGAACACTAGGACAAAGGGTTGTTTGAGTTTTCATAGTTGATCTCTGCACAACATATGCTATTTAATAAAAAAGTAATTTTATTAAAAAGTTGTTTGGTAGTTTTTGCCCATTCTGGCATTTTCTTAATGCACATCACTCCACAGATCCACACTACTACTACTACTACACGAGCCAAACCTACCCACGAATGGCTCTTTTTTGAGAAAAAACTGACATGCACAAATTAGAATTGTATCATTGCACACATTGGGGTCCAGCGGTTTACCAAAATCACTTTGAGACTGCATTTGGATCCCTCAAGGTTTGCATAAACCACAATTGTACAAAATGTTCTGCGTCAAATCTTTCTTCTCCAAGCCCAGTGGCACACCCGTCTCTTTCATTGCTTTATATCCACCTCAATGCTCTGGGTTGTCTTTATACAAAGCCCCTTTATTTTTATGAACAGCAATGCCCCCAACTCCTCCCAACCCAGAGTCCCCCCAACAACAGCCTTACAACTCACAATTGCCAACCAGGAGAACTGGCTTCATGCGATGCTGGGGTGGGGAGGGTGAGAAGTTCACCACTTCGCTGCCATCAGGTGTCAGTATCCCACTGGATATCAGCCCAATATTAAGTGCTCACTGGGACTATCTGTAGTGGGGTTTGAAACTATGACCACCTGATTCAGAGGTGGGAATGCTACCACTGAATTGAGGCTTACTTAAACCCAACTATAGATTAAAACAAAGTTATTTCAAATCCGACTTCCACATAAACTGGAATATAGATTGCACTGTAACAACTGCCACCGACGGAAAGGTGTCAGAAACAACTGAGCACGTGCATTACAACTGTTGGTGTACATTCAGCCTGTTCCTTACGCCTTTCTGGTCAGCGGGTGACAGGAGTTAGTGATTTTGAAATATTTAAGAGGGGTCAACTTTACTGCTTTATTAAAAAGCTGCGTTTATTTGAACAAGTGAACAAGTGCAGCGACTTCCTACACAGCCTCTGTTGTTAGATAATGGGACTCTTAATCCCAGGGTCATGGTTTCAAGCCTCATTTTGGGTGATGATTTTTTCTTAAATATTTTAAGAAATGTTTTTTCTTTTTAAATTTTAAAAGGTTTCTGGAGAAAAAATATCTACCCGTCACTCCCAGGCATCTTGTATTCACTACTAGAATAAGTATTTGGAAAACAATATTGCTTTATTTAATAATAGCCTTTACCTTGAATAAAACTTTCCACCATGAATAAAGATCCAAAATAAAATCCATCATAGTCAAATTTTGAACACTGAAGAAAGATATATTAATAGAACGCACAGTTACTAAGGAAACGCATACAAGTTCTTCCACTGTCACTGTATCTGCACATGTGCAGGAAGTGCTCTCCCTAATCTTGCAGTACAAATAAATGTAACCTTAAATTACTGTTTATTAATACATTCAGAGTTTACATACAATACTGTAGCTTTCAATTACTGGCATGGTATTTTGAGATGGGTGAAGGCAAGCTGCAGGTTTTCTTCCTGCAATATTAATAATACTTTAAGCGCATAAAGCATGAACATGAAAGATTTCAAATACAAACACCTACGAACCTTAAACATTGCTCATTTGTGGAATCTAAATCATGGCGCGATTTCTTCACCTGTAAAAGCAAAGATATTAACAACAATTTCTTCGTTTAAAAAAAGCACAGTTGTACACAATTTAAATGATCTATGTAAGGGATTTTAAAGAGTTGGGAGATATTTCAGGTTACAATTTCTTCATTCAAGAAAGAAATAAATCTTATCTTGCTATACATCGCTATTGCATACAATTTAGATTATGGTTAGAAAAACTCAAGTCTCGAGAAACTTCATCAATCCAACCCCTCACATCCCTAGCAAGAATGGAGGACACAAAAGAACACACTCCCAGAGAAGAACAGACAATTCAGAATCAATTGACATCTTGGGAGCCAGATCCTTACCTGCAGTCACTGGGATTTATGGTTATAGCTACATTAACAGCTCAAATTTTCAGGCGGAAAGAGGGGAGAGGGCAGGCCTGAAAAAGGGCAGGCATGAAGGTTGGGGTATGAGGAGTGATGGGATGGATGCAAGAATATTCAGAGACATATTTAAAAAGTGATCAGAGGAGCAAAGAAGAAGCTAGAAGTGAGCATAATCGCAGGCTGAACACAAATAAAAATTCTCCCAATTGTGGAACTGCAGGAGTGTAGTCAGAAGTTGAGAACCATAAAAGGGATAATGTAATGGACTGTAATGGAAAATGAACAGCTAATGAACTGAAGGGTGACTTCTTGGAAATTTTTTCTTTTGTGCAGTCCATCAGTATAGACTTTTACTTTTAACTCTGTCTGAAGACCCCTCTCTCAATTGTCAGTTAGTAATATCACTTAAATTATTGTGTATGTAGGCAGGCGGGATGCATTGGTTTCTTTCTCCTGGTGAATACATAAGGAAGTAATTTTTTAGTGACTGCCATTGCTACTTTCGCCAATGAGGAAAAAACTTTCAGGTAGTGCATTCCAGATCCTAACCACTCACTGCGTACAAAAGCTTTGCCTCATTTTGCAGTTGTGCCTTTTGCCAATCACCTTAAATCGGTATCCCTTGTCCCCATAACACACTCAGGATCAACTTGGGAGTTGGATCCTTACCTGCAATGACAGGGATAGAGCTAAACATTTACTGCATAAAAAATTACAGTGCAGGCAGATTCAATTGTCGTTTTCAAAATATGACTTGGATAATTATCTGAAGAGAAAAACTTTGCAGAATTAAGAGGAAAAGGCAGGGGAGTTTGACTAGGTGAGTTGCCATGATGAGCTGATTGATCTCCTTCTGTGCTGTGACCAGTAGAAGGTAGTGGAATGGGAAGGGGCAGCAAAAGAGGTAGAGGGAGAGAGAATGAAACAATGGATGCATGAAAAAAAGAGAGGGTGGGGGGAAGGAATGCTTTTGCAGCATATTCACTTCAGAAATAGAACTGAAATTAGAAGAAATTATCCACAAAATATTGAACCATGGTTAAATAAATACTAACTGCCTCACTGGAAACCAAGATTTAATACAACACAATAAAAATCCAGTAACATTATGGCTTTAGTCAGAAGTGAACATCACATAACTTACAGGTCGCTCCTGTGAGTCCTGTGGATTTTCCATTGAAGTCGAGTGTCGGGATTCTCTCTCCTTTCAAGGTATAGGACAATGATGCTCGTTTGTCTTCCAAGGCTATTACGTCTGAAAAGATTTTCACAGCCTTATATATTCTGATCACAAAAGGTTATCTGATGTCAAATACTCTCAAACTGCTGATTTATTTCAAACTGACACGTGAGACCTCATTTATAGACAAGCCCATCACTAACTGTACCGAGTATTAAGTGCAGCTGCATGGTTAATCCTAGACAGAACAATTAGCTGGATATCAAGGATAAAATGTTCGATAAACAAGGACACCACATGAAATAATCAGGAGAGTATCCACGTGTAGCTGCTATTCTACAAATTCACTCAATTTTCTTCCCTCAGATTTATGTTTATATGACTTGCCACTGAATCAAGTAAACTGATATCCAATAATTAAACAACAGAAAAACTTCTCTTCTGAATACATGTGAACTGCAAGTAAGGTGGCTAAAAGACTTAGAGAACCTGTATCATAAACAAATGAAGCACTGTTAAGTCCACTGTGGGAAGTAGGGTACAAGCATCATATATAAATTGGTTAATTTTAAACCTTGATGCAGAGAATCCCCTGCAAATAATGCCACACAACCAGAGCAGTTCCTTAAATTCTGAATAACAGCTACCCAAATGAAAAAAACAGCACCATTGCAGCATTTTTGAAAAATACTTTTGTTGTTGTATTCTAATAATGTGCAAAAAAGCCAACATTTTACAGAAAAAGTCAGAGATCTGTTGAGAAACAGAAATCCGAGGAGTTCAAGGTACCCTGACATTCCTCCTACAGACCTCTATTTGAAAATTCAAGATACAAATAATGAAGTTTGGGCAAGCGGAAAGTGCAGTTACATGTATCTGAAGGTCGTTCTGTAAAGTGATGAGCAATATTATTGCAAATATTAAATATGTGAGCTCTTAAGTAGAGTCATATTTTCCATTGCATCACACAGTATATTGTGTTTCGATCTCCGTAGAGACCAATAACATTTCAAGGGAAATGTGAACTCAGTTATTAACTGAAGGAACTACGCCACAAGATTTCACATTTTAAAAACTTTACTAATCAAGAGTTAAAGAAAGCAAATATTAACTTAACACTATATTTGTAAACACTTATACTTCAGTTAAAAAGCTCAACAAAATGTAAATACTGATACTTAAAACCTTTGCACTTTTACTTCTACCCAAGAGTGCCCCCATGTGTTACATGATCTTGAGAGTTCACTAACTTTTCCTGGGACCTAAGGAATGCCACAGCTCACCGAAATTCACTTTTGTTCCCCTTAGTGTTCCAACTATTCTCAGAGACATGCCACTAGCATTCAGCCAAGCAACCTTCTGATTCTCTTTCAATATCTTATTAATAACCTAGACCTTGGTGTATGTAGCACAATTTCAAAATTTGCGGATGATACAAAACTTGGAAGCATTGTGAACTGAGAGAAGGATAGTGCAAAGCTTCAAAACGACAAAGACAAGTTGGTGGAATGGCGAACAAGTGGCAGATGAATTTCAATTGAGAGAAATGGGAAGCAATCCATTTTGGTAGGAAGAACATGGAAATGCACAACTCTGAAGGGGGTGCAGGAGTTGAGGGACCTGGGTGTATATATGCCAAGTCATTGAAGGTGCCAGAAAGGATGAGAGTGGTAAAGTGGTTAATAATGCATTCAGTATCCTAGGCTACATTAATAGGGGCATAGAGTACAAAAGCACTAGTTTGACCTCAACAGGTGCAGCACTTCAGCAAACATGTGAAAGCATTGGAGAGAGTGCAGAAAAGAATCACAAAAACGGTTCCAGGAACTTCAGTTATGATGATAGACTGGAGAAGTTAGCACTGTTTTCCTTGGAGAAGAGAAGGCAGAGAGGAGATTTGATAGACATATTCAAAATCATGAGGGGTCTGGACAGAGTAGAAAGGGAGAAACTGTTTCAACTCTTGAAAGGAAGTGCACAAGGGGACATAAATTGAAAGTAATTGGCAAAAGAAACAAAAACAACATGAGGAAAAACTTTTTTTTTTAAGTGAGCGGCTGGGGTCTGGAATGCACACTGCCTGAGTGTGTGGTGGAGGCAGGTTCAATCAAGGTATTCAAAAGGAAATTAGACTGCTATCTGAAAAGGAAGAATGTGCAGGGTTAGGGGGAGAAGGCAGGTGAACTGCTCATTCAGAGAGCCAATGCAGACACAACAGGCCAAATGGCCTCTCCTTGCGTTGTAATAATTCTGTGATTGTGTACTCCCCCACCTCACTCATTCTTGATTACTGGCTTTAAATCAAAAACCACCCTGTGTTTCTGATGAACCTTTGCTCCTGGTAGGTTATCTTTATGCCTCCTGCAAACACCAACTAAAACATTGAGTGTTGTCTCCCCTTTTTTCAACATGTTGAAACTTTTCATCTTGCACTCATCAGGACACAGCGGAAGAATACCAATATAAGAGGACAACAACAATTTATACTGTATGAGAAGAGCGCTTGTTGGTTGGCAACTTGAATCTGACTGGTAGAGGCTTTGCTATGGAGAATGCACTAATTGATGATGACTGACAGTTAACTGCCGAGCATTGTTTGAAGTTTAAACCAGGCAGCTTGATTCTGATTGGTCAAGGTATTGCCCTGAGGAATGAGTCAGCGAATGGCTGTCACTTATTTTGTTTAGCTGAAACAGGCACCGTGTACACCAGGTTCTGTACGTAAAGAGCAGGGCCCTGTATATTAATATATATTTTAGCTTCCAGTACACACAAATGCGCCACACTGCGAACCAACTGACAATCTTAAAATTGGTTGTCAGAATAATTCTTAGCATATTGAGAATTATTTAGCAAATGTTGTCCAGTCGTGGAATCACATCTAATGTTGGACACTGTGTTTTGAGTTTTGCAAGCGCAGGGTGGTTGGGTAGTCTGCACTTTGCCTGTTGCAAACAGCAGCTGGGACATGCTGTTTGATACAATCAGCCAGTCTTTGGAACGTACAACCCACACAACTGGCATCACACTGGCACTGAAATTCATGAACCGCATTACTCATTTGTGTGACAGGCAGAACGTCTTTCTGGCTTGACGGCAGCATCTGTTAGTGGTGAATACCACTTGCGCTGCTACTGCATAGTAGCAGCGTGAAATGGCTAGCTTCACCTGTTGCTCAAATTTTTGAGATACTTTGCCCTTCTAGGGTAATCTGAGGTAGGCCAAAAGTGACGGCCTTAGGCCCATTCATGAGTGATATACAGTGCAAAACGATCTGATCAGGGTAGCCATTATCCTGCATGATGCGCCCTATTTCACATTCAAGCTTACATGGTGATCAAATGACTCCGGCCCTATTTACAAGGTTGCTGATAAGGCCAATCTTACAGCATGTGGAGGTATAAGAATCCCAACACGTATACTGACCAGTAAAGGTAGGCTTGTGGTAGACCATGGTAGAGAATCCTCTGACGGAGTTCTCAATTAGTACGTCAAGGACGGAGTTTATTTGACTGCTCCATTTCAAAGGTGAATTTGAGCGCAGGATGGAGCCCATTAAGGCATGCAAGAAAATTATTACATGCAACTGCAGATTTAAATATAGCAAATGTACCATCCACATATTGGAAATATGCGAGAGGTTAGAGGTGCGGTGTCATTGAAGACATGTTTCTCATGGAACCCAACAAAGGTGTTTGAGAGCCCTGGGCCTAGAGGGAGTCCCATGGCAACGCCACCTATTTGGGCACATATGGTGTCGTTAAAACTGAACTTAACGAGTGGCCGAGCTCATAAGTTCAATGAGTACCGATTCACGCAATGGCAGTGCCTCTACCAATCAGAGTCTACTTGCCAACCAACCAGCACTATCTTCTCATACAGCATACATTGTTGTTTTCCCCTCATATTGGTTTTTCTTGCGAAGTGTCCTGATGAGTGCAAGACTAAAAGTTTCAACATGTTTCTTTTTTCAGCAATACTCGAGCTCTATACTAACAAATGACTATAAACTAAATCATTTGAGTTTTTCTGTGATAAACCACATAGATTAAACCCAAGCAAAACAGTACCTTGCTGCATAATCAATTTCCACAGCATCAGGGGTGCTCCAGACAGAAATTCAAACCAATTATCTTTATCCTCAGAACATCCTTTTAACTCTGTGGCCCACATGAATAACTTATATTTCTAATTATATTTCTTTAGATAATATCACCAACTTTAACACCTATGTGTTCTATTGTACTATTGTCGTTGACATCTTTTGATGATCTGCTTCTATCACTGCTTGTTTGTCCCTACAACCACACACCACCCCCCCACCACCACCACCTCTCTGTCTCTCTATCTCTCCGCCCCCCACACACACACCTTAAACCAGCTTATATTTCAGCTCTTTCCTGGACTCGAACTCAAGTTCTGTCGAAGGGTCATGAGGACTCAAAACGTCAACTCTTTTCTTCTCCGCCGATGCTGCCAGACCTGCTGAGTTTTTCCAGGTAATTCTGTTTTTGTTTTGGATTTCCAGCATCCGCAGTTTTTTTGTTTTTATTTCTAATGGGGACAACTGCAATCTTACCAGACTTGCTGGTCCCATCAAGAAGCCCAAATAGATCACCCATTGTTTAGAAGTGCCTTTCACAGCTTCTTTGATTTGGGGCACTACATGAATAATTTAAACCTCCCCAGTCTACACTCCAACTTCAAAGGCTTTACTGGGATGCCTAGAGACAAACGGATCCTTCAGAGGAGATCCGGAGAGGCCACTATAATCCTTGGTGTGAATAGGACTCCCCTTTTGATTCATAATTACCTGAGGAGTGTTTTATCAGTCTCTGGAAGCCACATTTTTCCCTTTATCTTACATTTAAAAATTCAATTCCCAAAATTAAAAGTTTTACCTCTAAAAGATATGAATAAGACCAGATATTCCTAACAACTGAACAAACACACACAAGAAATAAACCAGGATATTTATTATATGGTAAAGTACTCAAGAAACAAATCTGAAACCAGATACCGAAATGATAAAAGCAAAACTGCTAGAAATCCAAAACAAAAATAAAAATACCTGGAAAAACTCAGCAGGTCTGGCAGCATCTGCAGAGAGGAACACAGTTAACGTTTCGAGTCCGTATGACTCTTCAACAGAACTAAGTAAAAATAGAAGAGGTGAAATATAAACTGGTTTGGGCGGGGGGGGGGGGGGGGGGGGGGGGGGGGGGAGAACACAAGTAGAGTTGGATAGAGGGCCAGTGATAGGTGGAGATAGCCAAAAGATGTCACAGACAAAAGGACAAAGAGATGCCAAAGGTGGTGATATTATCAAAGGAATGTGCTAATTAAGGGTAGAAAGCAGGACAAGCAAGGTACAGATAGCCCTAGTGGGGGTGGGGTGGGGTGAAGGAATCAAAATAGGCTAAAAGGTAGAGATAAAACAATGGATGGAAATACATTTAAAAATAATGGAATAGGTGGGAAAAGAAAAATCTATATAAATTATTGGAAGAGAATAAAAAGGGGAGGGGAAATCGGAAAGGGGGTGGGGACGGAGGAGAGAGTTCATGATCTAAAATTGTTGAACTGAATAGTCAGTCCAGAAGGCTGTAAAGTGCCTAGTCAGAAGATAGTGCTGTTTCTCCAGTTTGTGTTGAGCTGCACTGGACCAACGCAGCAAGCCAAGGATAGACATGTGAGCATGACAGCAGGGTGGAGTGTTGAAATGGCAAGCGACAGGGAGGTCTGGGTCATGCTTGCGGACAGACCGAAGGTATTCTGCAAAGCGGTCACCCAGTCTGCGTTTGGTCTTTCCAATGTAGAGGAAACTGCATTGGGTGCAACGAATGCAGCAGACTAAACTGAGGGAAGTGCAAGTGAAATACTGCTTCACTTGAAAGGACTGTTTGGGCCCTTGGATGGTGAGGAGAGGGGAAGTAAAGGGGCAGGTGCTGCATCTTCTGCAGTTGCATGGGAAGGTGCCGTGGGAGGGGTTTGAGGTGTAGGGGGTGATGGAGGAGTGGACCAGGGTGTCCCTGAGGGAACGATCACTGTGGATCACGGGGGGTGGGGGGGCGCGCTTTGGGTGTGGGTCTGGATGAAGGGAAGATGTGTTTGGTGGTGGCATCATGCTGGAGTTGGCGGAAAATGATCCTTTGAATGTGCAGGCTGGTGGGGTGATAAGTGAGGACATGGGGGACCCTATCATGTTTCTGGGAGGGAGAGGAAGGTGTGAGGGCGGATGCGCGGGAGATGGGCCGGATACGGTTGAGGGCCCTGTCAACCGCCGTGGATGGAAAACCTCTGTAAAGGAAGAAAGAGGACATGTCAGAGGAACTGTTTTTGAAAGAGGCATCATCAGAACAGATGCAAAGGAGGCGAAGGAACTGAGAGAATGGGATGGAGTCCTTACAGGAAGCGTGGTATGAGGAGCTGTAGTCGAGGTAGCTGCGGGAGTCGGTAGGCTTGTAATGGATATTGGTGGACAGTCTATCACCAGAAATTGAGACAGAGAGGTCAAGGAAGGGAAGGGACGTGTCAGAGATGGACCATGTGAAAATGATGGAGGGGTGGAAATTGGAAGTAAAATTAATAAATTTTTCCAGATCCAGACAAGAGCATGAAGCAGCACCGAAGTAACCATCGATGTACTGGAGAAAGAGTTGTGGGAAGGGGCTGGAGTAGGACTGGAACAAGGAATGTTCCACATACCCTATAAAGAGACAGGCATAACTGGGGCCCATGCAGGTACCCATAGCCACACCTTTTATTTGGAGGAAGTGAGAGGAGTTTAAGGAGAAATTGTTCAGTGTGAGAACAAGTTCAGCCAGACGGAGAGTAGTGGTGGATGGGGATTGTTCAGGCCTCTGTTCGAGGAAGAAGTGGAGAGCCATCAGACCATCCTGGTGGGGGATGGAGGTGTAGGGGGATTGGACGTCCATGGTGAAGAGGTGGTGGTTGGGGCCAGGGAACTGGAAATTGTTGATATGATGTAGGACATCAGAGGAATCACGGATGTAGGTGGGAAGGGACAGGACAAAGGGAGAGAGAATGGAGTCAAGATAGCAATAAATGAGTTCCGTGGGGCAGGAACAGCCTGCCATGACGGGTCTGCCGGGACAGTCTTGTTTGTGGATTTTGGGTAGGAGGTAGAAGCGGACTGTTTGAGGTTGGGAGATTATCAGGTTGGAAGCTGTGGAAGGAAGATCTCTAGAGGAGATGAGGTCAGTAACAGTCCTGGAAACAATGGCTTGATGTTCAGTGGTGGGGTCATGATCCAGGGGGAGGTAGGAGGAAGTGTCTGCAGTTGACGCTCAGCCTCTGCGAGGTAGAGGTCAGTGCTCCAGACAACAACAGCACCACCCTTGTCAGCAGGTTTGATGACAATGTCAGGGTTGGACCGGAGATAACGGAGTGCAGCAAGTTCAGAGAGAGACAGGTTAGAGTGAGTGAGAGGAGCAGAGAAATTGAGATGACTGGTGTTACGCCGACAGATACCGAATTGGATGCCCTACAGGCAGCTTTCAATGCACCAAGTCCTTTCACAACTCAAACATAGTGCCCTATCTGGAACTTTAAATCGGGATTCACTATCACTTCCCTTTACGATTTGCTCTTTCCCTGCCCGCAAATTCTCACGAGATCACTGCATGCAGGTCAGCAAGAAACAGCAGCAGGTGGAGTAAAAGAAAGTGCTTCTGTGGAATGGAAGAGCTCTTTACCCCAGTAGCCATAGTGACAGGGATTGGAGGAGGTAGGGCAGATTTTCTGTTGCTATGGATACGAACTAAACAATGCCCCTTCTTCTGAAAGTTTTTACGGTACATACAATAGACATTTTGAAAATAAAGGACATCTGCAAAAAAAGGCAGCTAATACCAGTCCCCTTAGAAGGTTATAATGATGTAGCATTAGAATACTCCTAACACAGGAATACAAGACACTTTCTAATGCCAGCACAGTGCCTTCATCATTCCTCCTATAGATAGATTATTACAAGCCCACTGCCTGGAACTGTAAATAGTAACAGTATTAATAAACTGTTTTCAAATGCAAGCCCAATTCATAAAACTGATCCAGAATTTTCTAGAGCTGGGCATCTTGTGATGTATGCCATTTGTTAAACTTATTCCCCCATGCCACAGCTCAAATTGTTTTTGCCTTAATATTTTGAGATTTTGGGCAAAAGATGCAGGGAAATGTGAGGAAGAACTTTTTTACACAGCGAGTGGAAATGAACTAGGACTCGCTGCCCATGAGGGTGGTGGATAAGGAAACCATCAATGGTGTCAAAGGAAATTGGATGGAGACTTAAGAAATAAACTTTCAGGGCTGCAGGGGCCAAGTGGAAGAGTGCAACTCAGTGGATTGCTCCGTGGGGAAGCCAGCATGGACTCGGTGGGCTGAGTGGCCTCCCTCTCTGTTGTAAATAACTCTCATGAAAACTCCATGAATCTAAGTTGCTGCAACTCCAAACATTTAACGGCTCAAGCAGGGACATCCGGGACCTTGGGAGTGATTGGCTAAGGAACTACACAGTTAGCCCTATCAGATTTAAGGATTAAGAAATGAACAGGAAGGATAGATAAGAAAGTTGAATTAGAGTCAAATCATATACAGACAGAAATAAAGGGAAGGAAAGAAAAATTGGATTAAGGAAGAAAGGGCCAAGAAAAAAAATTGTCAAAATTTAAAACGACCTTTTTGAAAATCTCCCAACAATTCACTACATACAAGATGAGATTTACATTGTTCATCTTTTGGGCCAGAAAAGATGACAACTTGCACTATAAAAAAACTGGACTTGCTGTAGTGAGATTAATGGGCAATTAATGTGCACTTACGATAATTTTACAGAAATTTAAAGGTTAAATGTGAGAAGCCACTTTCATGAGTGACGCAAAACGTCCACAAACTTTGTAATTCACGGCTTATCTGTTCCTCAATGAGATTTGTGCATTAATAAGGGCATGCTTTGTTCACATGCATTTATTTAATCAGAAAATTCTGGGCCATCACAATCAGTTAATTATAAATTGTCACCGAACTCCAGTAACCTGCAGACTGTGATGACAAGCCATTTGGATATTAAGGATTCCAATAAATTAGCAAAATGTCAGATCAATCATAATACTTCCTACATTAACATTTAAAAGTTTCAGAACACAAAATATTAGAACAGAATTGAATTTCACAATCACAGATCCAGAAACAAGGCTGATTGATATTTTCATCCCTAGCCGAGCGATACTGAAGTGAATAGAAGCACATCACCAGCTGAGGTCAAGTTACTCACCACAGATAGATTATGGGACCAATCCAGTTACCTATGATTCAATGCCACAACAGACAATATATTTATACATTAAGTCACTGAGAAGCACCGCACAGGACATCTTAATTTTTTCCCATCCTTCGACAGCACCTTCCAAATCCTCGAAATCTACTACCTGAAAGGACAAGGGCAGCAGGTGTATGGGAACATGACCACCTGCAAATTTGCCTCCAAACCACACACCACTTTACTTGGAACTATACTGCCACTCCTTCACTGTCGTTGGATTAAAATCCTTGAACACCCTTTTTAATGGTATTGTGGGTGTGCCTACAGATGGACTGCAACGGCTCAAGAAAGCAGCACACCACCACCTTCTCGAGGGCAATTAGGGATGGGCAATAAATGCTGCCCTAGCCAGTGACTCCCACACCCCATGAGCATATTTACATTTTTAAAAATGTATTGTCCTTTCATATTTTAATTTTAAAAAACTGTAATTTTGGGCTCCTGTTTATTCTGGCTACCATACATGAGACTTTTACTAAATTTGCACCAGCAGATCCAACCAAAATTCAACAAAACGTTGACGTTCTTAAAACAAAAATCCTTACAAAATTAATTAAGAACTAAACAGAATGCACAAGACTACTAGCTTTTACATGATGAATTTGTTATATCAAAACTGTTGGGCCTCTGACCAGCACCCAAATTATGAAGTCAATAAGCGATTTTTTGTAGAAAGCAATGTCAGTATATAATTTATCATATAAATCAGCTGAATATTAGGAAAGCCTGCTTTTGAGTGAAATTGCTTTGAATTCCTTATTTTACCTATCCTATTATTTCCTAGTTTACCAGCTTTCAAAAGATTTCTATATGTTTCTTATGGCATTACACACTTATCACCTCGAGCTGTTAATCGCGTTGAATAAGCATTTTACATTCAAGGACAAGCAAGTAGTCAAATTTGTATTCCGTTACCTGCGTAAAACAGCAATCAATTGTACTTGCACATTATGGATCCTAATTAAGGGTTAATACGTGAAGAGCAAGTGATCGCTATAAAATGATTACCCATATACTCTTGTATTACAATTACTTCACTTCAGAATCAGTGTGGCCTGAACAAAACAATCATAAATTATACAAGCTTAACACCAGTAGTGAGCCAAACTCCACACCATATTAGAGCAAACTCACCCAAAAGGACCACTATCTAATCATTGTAATTCAGAATCCCCAGCTGACTGCAAGGATGATAGCATTTCCATGGTCACAAATAAACAGAGGTGACAGAACAGATGGACAAAGCCGTCAAAGCACAAGTAAACCAGTATTGGCAGACCTGCATACAGACTTTGACTGAAGACATCCTGAAAGTGCTGGGATAGAGTTCCATAGGAAGACATCACTCTCAAGCCCAAGACATACAAACATACAAATTAGTAGCAGTAGGCCACTAGGCCCCCCGGGCCTGCTCTACCATTCAATAAGATAATGGCTGGTCTGATTGTAACCTCAACCCCACATTCCTGCCTACCCCCCCTACATTCCTGCCTACCACCACTAACCTTTCAGCCCCTTGTTAACCAAGAATCTATCTAATTCTGCCTTAAAAACATCCAAAGTCTCTGCTTCCACCGCCTTTTGAGGAAGAGTTCCAAAGACTCTGCTTCCACCGCCTTTTGAGGAAGAGTTCCAAAGACTCTGCTTCCACCGCCTTTTGAGGAAGAGTTCCAAAGACTCTGCTTCCACCGCCTTTTGAGGAAGAGTTCCAAAGACTCTGCTTCCACCGCCTTTTGAGGAAGAGTTCCAAAGACTCATGATCCTCAGAAAAAAACCTCTCAGCTCTGTCTTAATTGAGCAACCCCTTATTTTTAAACAGTGACCCCTCATTCTCGATTCTCCCAAAAGAGGAAACATCCTCTCCACATCTACCCTGTCAAGACCCCTCAGGATCTTAAAGATTTCAATCAAGTCACTTCTTACTCTTCTAGACTCCAGCGGTACAAGCCTAACCTGTCCAACCTTTCCGAAGACAACCCACACATTCCTGGTATTAGTATAATAAACTTTCTCTGAACTGCTTCTAATGCATTTACATCTTTCCTTAAATAAGGAAACCAGTGCTGTACACAATACTCCAGATGTGGTCTCACCTGTTGTCTGTATAACTGAAGCATAACATCCCTACTTTAGTAATCAATTCCCCTCACAATAAATGATAACATTCTATTAGCTTTCCTAATTATTTGCTGTACCTGCTTACTGGTGTTTTGTGATTCATGCACCAGGACATCCAGATCTCTCTGCATCTCCAAGCTCTGCAATCTCTCACCATTTAGATAACAAGTTTCTTGTTTATTTTTCCTGCCAAAATGGGCAGTTTCACATTTGTCCACATTATACTCCATTTGCCAGATCTTTTCCCATTCACTTAGCCTCCTTATGTCCTCTTCACAATTTTATTTCCTACCCATCTTTGTGTCATCAGCAAATTTAGCAACCATTCCTTCAGTCCCTTCATCCAAGTCATTTATATAAATTATAAAAAGTTGAGGCCTCAGCACTAATTGCTGTGGCACACCACTCGTCACATCCTGCCAACCAGAAAAAGACCCATTTATGCAAACTCTTTGCTTCCTGCTAGCTAGCAAATCTTCTATCCATGCCAATATGTTACCCCTTATACCATGAGTTTTTATTTTCCACAATAACCTTTGATGTGGTACTTTACCAAATGCCTTCCGGAAATCTAAGTACAGTACATCCACCAGTTCCCCTTTATCCACAGCACATGTGACTCATTCAAAAATCCAACAGAAACTGCTAATCAAACAAGATATAGACACTTAATGCCAACCACATCACTGCAAAATGCCAGTCTTTTTAGATAATATTTTTAACCCGTGGATCCTTTAAGTCACATAATTATTGCTTTAATCAGCCCTGCAATTAGAAGGTATTTGAAATCTAGGAATTCAAAGCAAAATTATGCTTTATCTAAATTCTCCTGGAAGTTCAATAGCACCATCAGCAACAAAAGGGGAGAGAGAGAAAGAAAGAAAGTGTCCTTGTTCTGCAAAGTTATTATGCCCCACTGTATTAATCTAAAACCATGTGCTGGACAATTATATTCTGATCATTCAAGCTAATCTCATTGAGCTCTCGTGATATATATGAAGTATTTAAATAGCTAGACAGCTCAAAATGTTACTCAAATGGTCCATGCCCATATGCAAGACCTGAACAGCATTCAGGCTTGGGCTGATAAGTGGAAGGTAACATTCACACCAACAAGTGCCAGGCAATGACCATCCCCAACAAGAAATAATCTAATCTCCTCATGACATTGAATGGCACTACAACTGCTGAATCTCCCACCATCAACATCCTGGCAGTTACCACTAACCAGAAACTGGAGTGGACTGGCCAGTGCAGCTTCCCTCAATTTAAATGGGAGACATCTACTGAGGGTTGTGAGTTTCTGCCATTGGTTTTCATGTGACTGAACAGGCAGGGTTTCTCTTTGGACACATAGGACAGGATGTCCCATGAGGTAGTGATCTGGAGTACAGGATTTCCTTCCTCTTCCTTTAGTTCCTGCCTCCGATCTACTTCCTCATTAAACATAGAAAATAGTAGAGTAGGCCATTCGGCCCTGCTCCACCATTCATCATGATTATGGGTCATGATCGAGCTCAACAGCCTGCTCCCGCTTTCTCCCCATATCCTTTGATCCCTTTCGCCCCAAGAGCTACATCTAACTCCTCCTTGAAAACATACAATGTTTTGGCCTCAATTACTTTCTGTGGTAGCGAATTCCACAGGCTCACCACTCTCTGGGTGAAGAAATTTCTCCTCACCTCAGTCCTAAATGGTCTACCCCCTATCCTCAGACTGTGACCCCTGGTTCTAGACTCCCCCACCATCGGGAACATCCTTCCTGCATCTACCCTGTCTAGTCCTGTTAGAATTTTATAGCTTTCTATGAGATCACCCCTCATTCTTCTGAACTCCAGCGAATATAATCCTAACTGATTCAATCTCTCCTCATATGTTAGTCCCGCCATCCCAGGAATCAGCCTGGTAAACCTTTGCTGCACTCCCTCCTGCAAGAACATCCTTCCTCAGATAAGGAGACCAAAACTGCACACAATACTCCAGGTGTGGTCTCACCAAGGCCCTGTATTATTGCAGCAAGACATCCCTGTTCCTATACTTGGTTCCTCTCGCTATGAAGGACATACCCATTCCCTTCTTTAACACCTGCTGCACCTGCATGCTTACCTTCAGCAATTGGTGTACAAGGACACCCAGGTCTTGTTGCATATTCCTTACTCTCAATTTATAGCTAGATAATAATCTGCCTTCCTGTTTTTGCTACCAAAGTGGATAATCTCATTTATCCACATTATACTGCATCTGCCATGCATTTGTCAACTCACTCAGTTTGTCCAAATCACACTGAAGCATCTCTGCATCCTCCTCACAGCTCACCCTCCCACCCAGCTTTGTGTCATCTGCAAATTTGGAGACATTCTTTAGCTCCCTCATCTAAATCATTAATATGTATTGTGAATAATTGGGGTCCCAGCACCAATCCCTGCAGTACCCTACTGCCTGCTGTTCAAAAAAAAGACCCATTTATTCCTACTCTGTTTCCTGTCTGCCAACCAGTTTTCTATCCATCTCAATACACTAACCCCAATCTCATGTGCTTTAATTTTACGCGCTAATCTCTTATGTGGGACTTCATCGAAAGCCTTCTGAAAGTCCAAATAAACTATATCCACTGGTTCCTCCTCATCAACTCTTAGTTACATCCTCGAAAAATTCCAGTAGATTTGTCAAGCATGATTTCCCTTTCGTAAACCCATGCTGACTCTGTCTGATTCTGCCACTGTTTTCCAAGTGCTCAGCTATTAAATCTTTTATAATGGACTCTATAATGGCTCATCCCCAAGGGGCCTCGCACAAATAGATTACCAATTATTCCTTTCTCATTACACATTACCCAGTCTAGGATGGCCTGTTGCCTAGTTGGTTCCTCAACGTATTGGTCCTTTTTAAATAGTGGGGTTACATTAGCTACCCTCCAATATGTAGGAACTCTTCCAGAGTCTACTGAATCTCAGAAGATGACCACCAATGCATCCACTATTTCAAGGCCACTTCCTTAAGTACTCTGGGATGTAGATTATCAGGCCCTGGGGATTTATCGGCCTTCAATCCCATCAATTTCCCCAACACCATTTCCCTACTAATACTGATTTCTTTCAGTTCCCCCTTCTCCCTAAACCCTGTGTTCCCTATCATTTCTGGTATGTTATTTGTGTCCTCCTTTGTGAAGACAGGATCAAAGTATGGATTTAGTTGGTCAGCCATTTCTTTGTTCCCCACTATAAATTCCCCTGTTTCTGATTGTAAGGGACCTACATTTGTCTTCACCAATTTTTTTTTCTTCACATACCTATAGAAACTTTTACAATCAGTTTTTATGTTCCCCGCAAGCTTCCTCTCTTACTCTATTTCCCCCCTTCTTAATTAATCCCTTAGTCCTCCTTTGCTGAATTCTAAACTGCTCCCAAAGGTCTGTTGTTCTTTTCTGGCCAATTTGTATGCCTCTTCCTTGGATCTAATACTATCTCTAATTTCCCTTGTAAGCCATGGTTTGGCTACCTTTCTTGTTTTACTTTTGCGCTAGACAGGAATAAACAATTGTTGCAGTTCACCCATGCACTCTTCAAATGTTTGCCATTGCCTATCCACCGTCATCCCTTTAAATAACATTTCCCAATCCATCATAGCCAACTCACGCCTCTTTCCTTTATTAAGATTCAGGACCCTAGTCTCAGAATCAACTACATCACTCTCCATCTTGATGAAGAATTCCAACATATTATGGTCGCTCATTCCCAAGGGGCCTCACACAGCTAGATTGCCAATTATTCCTTTCTCATTACACAATACCCAGTCGAGGATGGCCTGTTCTCTAGTTGGTTCCTCAACGTATTGGTCCAGGAAACCATCCTGTATACACTCCAGGAATTCCTCCTTTACAGTATTGTTACTAATTTGATTTGCCCAATCTATATGCAGATTAAAATCACCCATAATTACAGATGTTCCTTTATTGCATGCATCTCTAATTTCCTGTTTAATGCCATTCTCAACATCACTACTACAGTTTGGGGGTCTATATACAACCCCCACTAACGTTTTTGCCCCTTAGTGTTTCTCAGCTCTACCCATACAGATTCCACATCGTCGGAGCTCACATCTTTCCTCACTATTGCATTAATTTCCTCTTTAACCAACAATGCTATTCCAACAACTTTTCCTTTTTATCTGTCCTTCCTAAATACTGAATACACCTGGATGTTCAGTTCCGATCCCTGGTCACCCTGCAGCTATGTCTCCATAATCCCAACTATATCATACCCTGTTTACATCTATCTGCACGGTTAATTCATCCACTTTATTGCAAATGCTCCTCGCATTAAGGCACAAAGCCTTAAGGCTTGTCTTTTTAACATTACTTGTCGCGTTACCACTATTTTTTACTGAGGCCCTGTTTGATTCTTACCCTTAATTTCTATGCCTATCACTTTTCTTATTCCCCTTTCTGTCTTTTGTTCTTGTCCTTGATTCCCCCTCCTCTGACTCCTTGCATAGATTCCCATCCTCCTGCCATTTTAGTTTAAACCCAACCACTCTAGCAAATATTCCCCCTTGAACATCAGTCCCAGTCCTGCCCAGGTGTAACCTGTCCAGTTGGTACTGGTCCCACCTCCCCCAGAACCAGTCCCAATGTCCCAGGAATCTGAAACCCTCCCCCTCACCATCTCTTTAGCCACGTATTCATCTGATATATCCTGCTATTTCTACTCTGCCTAGCACGTGGCACTGGTAGTAATCCTGAGATCACTACCTTTGAGCTTCTACTTTTCAACTTATTTCCTAACCCCCTATATTCTGCTTTTAGGACCACATCCCTTTTTTTTTTAGGAACCTATGTCATCTGTACCAATGTGTACCACAACCACTGGCTATTCACCCTCCCCATTCAGAATGTCCTATAGCCGCTCTGAGACATCCTTGACCCTAGTGCCAGGGAGGCAACATACCATCCTGGAGTCTCGTTTGTGGCCACAGAAAAACCTATCCCCCTTACAATTGAATCCCCTATAACTATTGCATTCCCACGCTTTTTACTCCTCCCCTGTGCAGCAGCACCAACTGTGGTACAACGAATTTTGGCTGTTGCTGTTTCTCTCCCGCCCCCAGAGACCATTCCCCTCAACAGTGCCCAGAGCGGTATATCTGTTTTGCAGGGGAATAGCCACAGGAGATTCCTGAACTGCCTGCCTAGTCCTCTTGCTCTGCCTGGTGGTCACCCATTCCCTTCCTGCCTGTGGGCTCTTAGCCTGCGGTGTGACTACTTCTCCATACGTGCTAACCATGATACTCTCCACCTCACAGATGCTCCACAGTGTCCCCAGTCACCGCTCCAGCTCTGAAACCCAGGCTTCCAGGAGCTGCAGCGGGAGCAGCACTTCCTGCACACGTGCTGGCCCTGGGCACTGGAAATGTTCCCGACTTCACACATAGGGGAGGAGCACACCACGGCTTTGAGTTCTCCTACCATAACATACCCCTTTAAATTAAATCTTTTGGAAGATACTTAATATCAAACAATATCAATTACTCTAGGGCCCTTCTGCCCTGTTCCTTGTTATTACAGAATATAGTTACAGAATGAACCACAAAATAAGACCTTAAAAACTATAAGCGATAAAAGTAATAAATACTTAACCGACCATACTCACGGTACTCAAGGATCACCTCATTCCCTCCTCACCAAACTCCCAAAGCAGCACTCCAGTGCTCACAGCGATGCTGACTGCAGGACGCTCTTCCCAGGCCGCTTCACAGCGATGCTGACTGCAGGACACTCTTCCCAGGCTGCATGATGCAGCTTAATGGATGAATTAGCACTTTTAATAATTGGCAAACTCCTCCCCGTCACTAGTGTCAATATTGCCACACTTCCAGGAGAGCTTCAAAGTGTCTTTGCAGTGTTCTCTTTGTCCTCCCTTGGGACTCTGGCCCATTTGAGAGTTGAGAAAGCAGGATATGATTCTATGACCTGGTGAAGGAGATGCTTTTCGGCCAACTGAACACAGATTCCAGTCCATCACAGTTGATTTTGCAGTTTTGCCTGAATGCTTCTAGAGTTGGCTTCGAGCAGGACACTAGCATTTATTCAACAGTCCTTCAATTGAATTTGGAGGATGCAGCGGAGGCATTGCTGGTGGAATTTCTCTAGCACTCATATGCCACTGATACACAGTGCAGGTCTTACTACAGCACAGGAGTGTGGTGATGACAACTGCTCTGTGCGCTAGGACTTCTGTTGGTCTGCAGAGGCCTTTGTCATCAAACACTCGCTGTCCCAGTTTGTAGAAAGCTGAGCTGGCACAGCTGATTCGGTGTTGAATCTCTTCGTCAATGGTGGCCCTTTTGAGAGAGGTGGCTACATAGGTATAGGAAGTGCTCAACGCATTCAAGAGTCTCTCCTTCAACATATATGGGAGGTGGAATATTTGACTGTCTAGGTCTGGGTTGATAAGAGCTTTGTTTTGGCAACATTCAAGGACAGACGAGGCTCTTGTATGCAGAATTGAAGAGATTGAGAGTGGCTTGCAAATCTGGCACAGAGTAAGCAACAACACTGCAGTCATCTATATACTGTAGATCATGTAGGTATATGGTGGTCAGTTTAGTTTTGGCATGGAGGTGACAGAGGTCAAAAAGTGTTTACTACCTAGTGGGTATTTAATACTCACATTAGAGAGCAGTTGACCTTTGATAGGATGAATAGCCACTGGTCAGGTAGATTTTAAGTACTATCACACAGACATGCTATATGGGTGGGTGGTCTGAGTTCTTTTTCCTCAAATCCACAGAATGAGTGAATGGAGTCTTGATGTGAATGGAAGCCCACCAGTTTTGAACATCTCAGCTGGAATGCGATGGAGGGCCACAGGCTTTGGTTTTTATATTTTATTCTTTCAAGGGATGTGGGCTTTGCTGGCTAGGACACCATTTACTGCTCATCCCCTAATTGCCCTTAAGGTTGATTGTTGTTTTTCATACATTTAATTGCTTGCTGCAGCCCTCCCATGGATTCTACCACAGGATACTGCAAGATAGCCTGGACAGTATCACAATTGGATTCACAGTTGAGGAGTTGTTGAAAATATTCCTTCCAGCGTTGACAGATGGCACTGTCATCCTTAAGAGAGACACCATGCTTTGATCTTGGCCTATAAGATGGCCTTGGTGGTTTCAAAAAAGTTTTACATGTCAAGATGTTTAGCATATTGTTGGATCTCTTAGGCCCTCTTTCCACCCACTTGTCTTTTATCTTCAGATTTGTCTTGGGTGTCAGCCTTGAGATGTTGAATGCTGCTTTCTTGACTTGAGATTTTGGGTTGTTCTGCCAGGCAAAGGCAGCTGCTCAATTTGTTCCGGGTTACGTTTCTGAATGGTTTTCATCGAACCTACCCTGGTGACAATGATGCTTGAACCCAATGGTCTGGACACAGGAGTCTACTACAGCTGACTTTATTTGATCCCAGTTCTGAAATTGAGACTGATGTTGAAAATTTTCCAAATTGGTTGAAATCTGCATTTGAAATTCTTTTTTCAGTCAGCTGCTTTAGGGTTGAGACATTGATCTTCTCCCTTTTAGGACTTTTGGTTCTTGTGATGTCTTGGTGCTAGGTAGATGTGTATCACCAATTGAACAAGTCAACGATCTGACCAGCAGGCATCAGTCCCCTGCACGCATTGAGTGATACAGACCTCAATTAGATTTGGAGTCGAACAATGACATAATCTCGGATGCCTCCATGTAGTTTTATATTTATCCTTCTGTCAGAAGTGGGTATTTGTTATAATGAGGCTATGCTGAGCACACTGTCAGCAGAAGGATGCAATTTGCAATAGCTTTCCCCACACCACTTTCCCCAATGGTTCCTCTCCAGACATTGGAGTCACAGGCAATTCTGGCATTGAAGTCTCCCAGAAGGATGATTTTTTCTTCTTTTGGGATGGCAGTGAGAACTTCAAGATCATAATAGAGCTTTTCCTTAACATCTTCATTGGAGTCAAGCGTTGGGCATAAGTGCTGATGATGGTGGCATATTGATTAAGGCCATGCTGTAGTGAAGTCTCATGAGCCTTTCATTTATACAATTGGGGAGTTCTGGTAGCACATCCAAGACCTTATTCCGGATGGCAAAACCCATTCCACGGATACAAGTGTCGCTGTCAACCTTTCCTTTCCAGTAGGTGTATTCTCCCGATTGTTCTTTCAGCTGCCCCTCCCCAAGAAGGTAGTTCTCACCTAGAGTGGCAATATCAATTTGCAGTCTTGATAGTTCATGTGATACAATTGCAGTTCTTCTTTCTGGACAGTCACTCAGGATTATGAGTATTCTAACATTCCAAATTGCAAAATTTAGAGTTTTCTTTATGGTCAAAGAAAGATGGTGATCCTACAGGGTGTGGTTCCCCAGTCAGGAGAAAGTGGGACAGGCTATTTTTGGGGCACCTTTTCTAGTCACTTCCCATATTGAGTGAGCAGAGGGTATCCCAAGAGGCCTGCTCAGTCACAGGTGCTGCTGCCAAAAGACACCTGTCTCAACATATATGTCCAATGTGCAGGTTCTTAACCAGGAACTCCCATGTTCACAGCCCTGTCCCCACTGCCAATTTTCTACTGCCACAGGACTTGGCAAGTGGACCCTGGTAGAAGCCTGCTTGTGACTTGGCTTAACGTGGGGGCCTTGGGGCACCATCATCACCCACATGAGCTTGACGGTTGGTGGTCAGATTTCAGTGATGTGTCGAGCTGAAAGCACCCGTGGATTGCCAATGATGTGTTGGAGAGGTTTGTGCGCTCCAACAATCTATTGAGCGATGCCATTGGGAACTCCTTGCTCCTGGTAGGGCCACCCAT
The DNA here is from genome assembly GCF_017639515.1 of Carcharodon carcharias. Classification (NCBI taxonomy): domain Eukaryota; kingdom Metazoa; phylum Chordata; class Chondrichthyes; order Lamniformes; family Lamnidae; genus Carcharodon; species Carcharodon carcharias. Next base: position 12,748,415 of record NC_054485.1, read on the forward strand.
TGCAGCAAGGTCGGGGTAGCTGCCAGATAAACTGCAGTCCAAAACATCCTCAACAGCAGAATAAGCGAAGGGAGACTGCGTCTCACTGGCTGCGAAAGCAGGAGGCGGCTGCAGCCACATAAGTACTGAGAGCAAGTCAGAGACTGGGAATTCTGCATTCGTAACTCATTTCCTGACTCCCAAAGCCTGCGTACCATTCACACAATGGCAGCAATGTGCATCGACAAGAAGCACTACAGAAACTTACCAAGGGTCCTTGGACAGCACCTTCCAAACCCACAAGCTCTACAACTTCAGACAAGGACAGCAGGTGCATGGGAACACCGCTATTTGCAAGTTCCCCTCCAATCCACACATCCTTCTGACTTAACTATATTGTCCTTTCTTCACTGTCAGTAGATAAAATTCCTGGAACTTTCTAACAGCAATGTGGGAGTACGCATGCCAGATGGACTGCAGCAGATCAAGACAGCTCACCACCAACTTCGCAATAGGGATAGGCAACAAATGCCACCTTTGCCAGTGACACGCAGAATAAAAAAACCCTGCTATTAGCTCACCCTTTCTGCAAAGTGTCTGCATTCCTGAAACCTTTTGGGGGTCTCCTTGCTTTTCATCATATTGAAATTTGCTGATGACACAAAGGTAGATATCACATTCCCAAGTCCAAACCCTGAACATATACCTGGAATATCCAGCACTGACCCTTGGGGTACACCACTTCAAACCTTACTCCAAGCCTGTCAACCAACTTTCTAACCATACTGCTATATTATGTTTAATATACTATGCTTGATCTTTTCTAACAAGATACCTGTGAGACTCATCAAAAATGTTGCAAAAATCCATATACACAGTGCCTACTGCACTTTCATTATCGATTCAATTGATTACTTAAAATCAACCTAAAATCTGTCACATGGCAAATTAATATTGGCTATCCTTGACCAACCCACAAATGACTAAGTGCTCACTTATTTTATAGATTCTAATAGTTTGTCCATAATTGATGTTAAGAGTAGCCAGTCTACAGTGACTGGCTTCTCTTCTCCCTCTTTCAAGAAAAGGTGTTGTGTTGGCTATATTCCAGTTCTGTGATATAATTAGCACACAGAAGTATGATTGAAAAGCTATGGCCAGAGGCTCCACTGTCTTTTTCTGACTGCTTTCAACATCCTGGGACACCAGCCATCAGGGATAAGCAACTTAACCAACCTCTAGTTCTGCTATTTTTTCCAGAACCAATTTCTTTTGAGAATTATCCAAATTGTTTTGTATCCTCTAGTATGCATCTGTTTTCACAAAAGTGATGTTTTGGCACCTCAGTCATAGGTTCATCCTCCACAATCAGGCTCCCTCATTCATCCCTGAGCAGGGCTGCACTAACTATTCCTTTCTGTCCTCACTTATAAAAGGAAATAGTAAGTGCTTTTATATTATCAACAAGCATTTTCCCCCTTTTAGCCCATATTTCTTTTAACTTACCAACTATACTTCATATTTCTCATGATTATCTTCCATATTGTTAAGCAAAACCGTGTCACCTATTTCAGTTTTGGCTTCATTTTAATCTAAATAGATTAATGTATTCTTTTTGCTTATATAAATTTTTTTTGCAGTTAAACAAAGGTTTCCCAATGCTTATCTGTTATTCTCGAACTTTTCCACCTAGCTGGTGAGCCAAATCGTTTAGCTAAGTAAGGGTTGCTATTTTGCAGAGCTTGGAGATGCAGAGGTGTCTGTGTATCCTAGTGTATGAATCGCAAAAGGCTCTATGCAGGTACAGCAAATAATTAGGAAAGCCAATAGAATGTTCTCATTTATTGCAAGAGGAACTGAATATAAATGTAGTGAGGTTATGCTTCACTTGTACAGGACAGTGGCAAGACTATATCTGGAGTACTGTGTACAGTAACGGTGTACTGTGTACAGGGAGGCAGTGGCATAGTGGTATTGTTGCTGGACTGGTATTCCAGAGACCCAGGGTAATGTTCTGGGGACCCAGGTTCAAATCCCACCACAAGAGATGGTGAAATTTGAATTCAATAAAAATCTGGAATTAAAAGTCTGATGGTGACCACGAAATTATTGCCAATTATCATAAAAACCCATCTAGTCCACTAATCTCCTTTAGGGAAGGAAATCTATCATCCTTACCTGGAGTGATTCCAGACCCACACTGACCCACAGACCCTCTGAACAAGGATGGGCAATAAATGCTGGCCTAGCCACGTCAACATGAACGAATAAAAAAAGTATTGGTATTTAAGGAAGGATGTAACTGCATTAGCAGTTCAAGAGGTTTACCGAACTCATACCAGGAATGGGCAGGTTGTCTTATGAGGAAAGATTGAACAGGTTAGGCTTGCATCTAATAGAGTTTAGAAACATAAGATCATGACAGGGTGGATGTGGAGAGGATGTTTCCTCTTGAGGGAGAATCTAGAATGAGGTTTAAAAATAGGGGGAAAGAGGAAAATATTTTTCCTCTGAGGGTTGAGAGTCTTTGGAACTCCCTTCCTGGAAACAGAGTCTTTGAATATTTTTAAGGCAGAGGTAGGCAGATTCTTGATAAACAAGGGGGTCAAAGATTAACAGGGCTAGGCGGGAGGTTATCAGAATAATCATGATCTTATTGAATGGCAGAGCAGACTCAGGGGGCCAAGTGGCCGAATCCTGCTCCCAACTGTATGTTCATATGTTCAGCATCTTTCCTTTTATCTTCAATATCCTTTTCTGTTCTTGCATTGAATGTAACGATATCTTACCCCCCAATTTTCTCCTATTCTCACCAATGCCTTTCAAACAATAATGTTTTTTACTCATCGAGCTTTACCTGTCCCACCACCCCCTCTACCAGCTTATATTTCACCCCATTTCTCTATTTCCTTAGTTCTGATGAAGGGTCATATGGACTTGAAAGGTCAGCTGTATTCCTCTCTGCAGATGCTGTCAGGCCTGCTGAGTTTTTCCAGGTATTTTTGTTTCTGTTCTAGATTTCCAGCATCCACAGTATTTTGCTTTTATGTTTTTTACCCTTTTGGACCAGAAGCACACTGATTTAGGTATATGTATTCTTAAAAGCATTCTGCATTTTTATAAGATGCTTTGCCTTTACTGCCACTCTATCTTGGAATAGTCAAAACCATCCATTATTGTCCTGCTGTTTTTGCACAGTTCTTGATCACCCACCCCGACCCCCCATCGTCACTGCTAGATGGCCTGTAAGGCACAATAGCTGTACTATTTCCTTTTCTAGTTCTTAATTCTATCCAAATGGATCAAACTTAACATAATCTCATTAACGATCCTCACATTTTAGTGCAATGAAGAGCCACCTTTTCTTGTTTCCTGTATCTCCTGAAAGTGCAATAACCAGTGTAGTACAAATACATGTAGTAAACTAAAGTTTTCTATAAATGGGCAAAACCAGTCCCGGATGGGCAGGAGCAAAAAGGGCAGCTGACATATACCCCATGTCTGTAACTAAAGCACAAATAATCATATGAACATATATAACCTAACTCCAGACTGGCTGAAGACCCCACAACCTGACTACAATAAACACACCAGGGAAAAATTTCTATCACATAGATAGAAAGCATTATTCACCCCAAATTGAAAGATAACATTGTTCCTTCTTATCCCGACACCAGGAATATTAAGCTCCTGTCCAAGCCTAAACCAAGTTATTCTAGCTTCTCTAACATATTGTGGAATTCCACTTTGCATCCATCTAAAATCCTGAGGGAAGTCAATAAGGGTCTTGTGCCTCTTCCACTTTTGAGTTAACAATTTTTAAAAATTCTACTTTATAGTTATCCTAATTAATTCTTTCACTTTCTCCCCTTCAGTCCTTTTCATTCCCAAAACCATAATACAATAAAAACTGGAACATAGCACTTAATATCTCTTGATGATCCCTATTGGCCCTACCCATTCTTGAGGTATCCTTCTCTTTTTATTTGTTTATAGAATTCTAATCGAGAACATGGAACCTTTTAATTTTCTTAATGTTCTACTGATTAGCAACTCAAATGACATCCACTATGAAAGCTTAGCCCCTTAGACATTGCTAAACTTAGCTAACCAGTCATCCATCTCCAAGAATACTGTTACCCCTCTACAGATGCCACCAACATTGAAAAAGACAGTGCCATATTCATATAACATGAGGCCATAGGATTTTGCCACTTTTTATTAGTCACATGTATTAATTACTCTGTCACAGCTTCATTGCCACCATGAGCTTTGCCAAGATTCTACCAGTGTCCACAGCATGAACCTGGTCATAGGTGTCATTCTGCTGTTTGCTTCCCAAGGAGCACGTCAGTGTCACATTTCACATACACAAAATGCCGTCAGTCAATAATATCCTCATGAATTGTCATTACTGCAAAACTGGCTGCTGCAATCCTCTCTTCAGATACTAACTGGCTTCCTAAACATCAAATTAATCATCAAGTTGATCGCCATACTTGTGAAACAGTATTTAGCAAAGCCAATATTTTTGTTCAGGCCTAGATGTAGAGGAAAAGGCCATCCAAGTAGTTGAAAATATGATTTGATCGTGAGCACACAGCAGCTTATGGAAAAGTTAAAAGGCGAGTCCAAGGTGTGGTTGTCCCAACTACTTGAATTACAAGTCATGGATCAGCTCTACACAATGCACAGTAGGTATTTCCAAGACTACAAATTAAGACAAACATGGTTGAGGAAGATGATGGGATCTCTGTAAACTCCGTCAGATAACAATTTAATTTCAAGAAAGAATTTTACCAGCTGCAAGCGTGGCAGCATGCCACTCAAACACATAATGGAGAACAATGTTAGCTCATTGCCAAAATATCTTGGACAAATTTCAACTGAAGCTGATAGCTGAGAAGTGCTACATGTTTACAATTCATGCTCTTGAAAGTCCATAAAAAGATGTGTTTGAACGTATTCAATTTGGAAATGCAGTCTTTAGTTGTCATATCATTGTCAAACTGTTCAACAGCATGATATTTACAGCTGCTGGATGCCACCACATCTTAAATAAGTAGATGTTAAAGCTAGCCTTTTACATTAACATTACACAAATAGGAGCAATAAGCAGCTATCCTTTAAGTGTAGAATTTTTATGGATACACTCTGCACAGACGTGTTAGTTACAGCACAATTTAACAAACCCCAAGGTTATTAACAATCAGCCTGATGAATGAAAATATTTGCATTTGTGACCCTGACCACACTGCAGCTCATCACTAACTTCTCTTCTCATTCCATTCTGACCTTTCCATCGTTGACCTGCTACATTATTTCAACTCAAATTTCAGCAACAGTCCCTCAACTCTCTCCTGAACACTGTACAGCCCTTGCTCGAAACACTGACATTAGTAATCAAAGGTCTGTGCAATACTAGGCGCTGGTTACATGGGATCAGTTGGTCATTGTTGGGGATGTGAGTGTTGATCATATGTCAGAACACAAGAGTAGTGGGTCTACACAAACGGTGTTGGCTTGTTTGTTCTCCTTTTGGCACTGGCAGACTCACCATTCACAGCATTTTATTTTCATTATTTTCTGTTTTAATTTGTGATCTGCTGCATCTGCAGCTCTGCCACCCCATTACTTTCTCTCTTTTTTGTTTATTTGGGCCTCTTCGTTTGCTCATTCTTTTTACGTCTTTCCATTGCCATTCTAGATGATCCTTCATATCATCTGACAGTTCTATTAACTCAATAATCCGATCTCCCCATCACTAGAAAATCTGTGCACTGTCACTTCCCTTTTTAGTTGTTTGGTAGTACAGAACTTGAGCATTGCTGAAAAAAAAAGACATGTCAAAGCTTTTCATCAGGGCACTTTGCAAGAACACCAATATAAGGCAAAAACAACAATTTATACTGTATGAGAACAGAGCGCTGATTGGTTGGCAAGTGGACTGATTGGTTGGGGCGGTGCCATGGAGAATGCACCAGTGATAGTGACTGACAGTGAACATTGTTTGAAATTTAAACCACGCAGCTTGACCCCGATTGGTCAAGGCATTGCCCAGAGAAATGAGTCAGCGAATGGCTGTCACTTATTTTGTTTAGCTGAACAGTGCCAGTGTGACGTTAGGTATGTAGGGCTTATGTCCCAAAGGCTGGCTGATCATATCAAACAGCATATCCCAGCCGCTGTTCACAACATGCAGGGTACAGACCATACCCAGCCAGCCCATGCTTGCAAAACTCAAAACACGGTGTCCAACATAAGTTGTGATTCCACAATTGGACAACGTTTGCTAAATAATCTTTAGGTGTGCTAAACATTATGCTGGCAACCAATTTAAGATTGTCAGTCATGCTCATAGTGTGGTGCATTTGCATGTACCGGAAGCTACATATATTAATACACAGGCCCCTGTTCTTTACAGACAGAAATTTTCCATGACAACATCTCCACCGATCAACACTCTGTTCTCATACAGTATAAACTGTTTTCCCCATATATTGGCATTCTTGCAAAGTGTCCTGATGAGTGCAAGGTGAAAAGCTTCAATGTCTTTTACAGCAATATTTCCCTTTTTAATTAACCACTAGAATGCTCGCCTGATTTTTAATTTCAGTTTAGCCTGCTCTGCCATTCAATAAGATCATGGCTGATCTGATCTTAGTCTCAAGCCCACCTTCCGGCTTGCTCCTTATAGCCTTTACTCTCCTGCTTTGGCTACAGATGCCGATTAGACCACTGTTTATTTTCAGCATTTTCTGTTTTTAAATTTCTGTCAATAGAATAGAACTTTTGATTGTTTATTCGAGATACCGGACACAAAGCAACACATCAGGGAGTAAATTTACGACAGATCTTCCCTTTGGCAATTATAGCGCAGAATTTAATTAAACTAAAACACTCTTTCATAGTAGATAACAAACGATGAGTTTTGTTAAAGATCATTCAACAAAACAAAATTTAATAGAAAAACAAATTTAAATGGCAAACCCTGTGAGATAAACTGGAAAAAAACTGCAAATATTGAATATCCATTGAAAATAGGAATTCTGGAAATACACAAACGAGCTTCAATGTCCAAAAACAAAGAGAATTAGGGTCTGCAACTTAACCATGGGAACAGTTGCATAGTGGTTCTAAGGGACTAGTAATTCAGAAGCCCGGGCTAATGATCCAAAAACACAAGTTCAAATTTCATCATGACAGCTGCAGAATTTAAATTCAATTTAATTAAACAGATGTGGAGTATTTTTCTTTATTCTTTCACATAGTTCTTTTTCCTTTCAGTGACATTAATATTACGCTGTCTCCATCTCCTAGTATCAGTAGTGGTGACTGTGTATCCAACTTTGGTTAACCAGATGAGGTTTTACGACAATGTCATTCAGGAAAGGAAATCTGTCATTCTTACCCAGTATGGCCTAAACATGACTCCAAACCCACAGCAATGTGACTGACTTATAGCTGCCATCTGAAATGACCTAAAAAGCCACTCAGTTGTATTCAACAAGGCAGTTCACCACCACCTTCTCAAGTGCAACTAGGGACGGAAATAAACAGTAGCCTTACCATCAACACTCACATCCTATGAATGAATTCAAAAAAGTTACCCTAACAGCTGTTGGTTTTAAAGCCAACACCAGGTTAACCACGCTGTCCCAGTGTTTTAACATAAAATTCCCTCAATCGACAATGTACTAAAATCAATTCGACTTACCAAGTAAACATAAGATCTGCACACTTCAATGAACTAAGCTTGAACTTTAAATGGAGACGTTTTCTGAGTTACAATTAATTTAAATTTCACGTTGCAGCATTAATATTGAAACATTAGAACAGGAAACTTAACAACTAAAGGTTATGTCTAACCTAAACATTGTTGGACTGCAGGAGTTAACTTCAGTCCTGCTCACTGTACACAAGCACACTATTTAGCAGGAAGCATCACTTGCGAGCTCAAGCGCATGCGTGGCCGTTATTGTCAGCTGATACTCACTATTTGGCAAAGGACACTCGGGGCCTGCGTCCTCGCTGCCCCATCGAGCCTGCTTCACCCGAGCGCGCACAACAATAAAATAATAAACTGCACTAACTGTTTGACATGAAAACAAGCCAGGCGCTAAATCTTCTGCGACAGAAACGGTTAAGAGTCGGCGGGTGAGAATCCGCAGGCTGATGCGCCCCTTGACTCCAGCCTCATCCCGCCTCTTCAGTCGCTATGAGTCAACGGCCGCCATTACATCGTCGCGCTGCACCCTGGGATTTCCACTTGCCCCGCCCCTCCATGGGTCACGTGATTCAAGCAGCGCTCCTTCCCGCCGCGAAAGTGTTGCAATTTTTTTAATGGAACCGCATGGAGCAAGTGGAGTTTATCCTAATGCCATCAACGTCGTCCAACCAAAACAAAAAAATACCCAATAAAGATGGCCCCTTTTAGAGAAGTAAGACCATAAGACATAGGAGCAGAAATTAGGCCATTCGGCCCATCGAGTCTGCTCCGCCATTCAATCATGGCTGATAAGTTTCTCAACCCCATTCTCCCACCTTCTCCCCATAATCTTTGATCCCCTTATCAATCAAGAACATATCTTATCTCGGTCTTAAATACACTCAATGACCTGGCTTCCACAGCCTTCTGTGGCAAAGAATTCCATAGATTCACCACTCTCTGGCTAAAGAAGTTTCTCCTCATCTCTGTTCTAAAAGGTCTTCCCTTTACTCTGAGGCTGTGCCCTCAGGTCCTAGTCTCTCCTACTAATGGAAACATCTTCCCCATATCCACTCTATCCAGGCCTTTCAGTATTCTGTAAGTTTCAATCAGATCCCCCCCTCATCCTTCTAAACTCCATCGAGTATAGACCCAGAATCCTCAAACATTCCTCATTTGTTAAGCCTTTCATTCCTGGGATCATTCTCGTGAACCTCCTCTGGATCCTCTCCAGGGCCAGCACATCCTTCTTGAGATACGGGGCCCAAAATTGCTCACAATATTCTAAATGTGGTCTGACCAGAGCCTTATAAAGCCTCAACAGCACATACTTGTTTTATATTCTAATCCTCTCGAAATAAATGCCAACATAACATTGCATTTGCCTTCCTAACTAACGACTCAACCTGCAAGTTAATCTTAAGAGAATCCTGGACTATGACTCCCAAGTCTCTTTGCACTCCAGATTTCTGAATTCTCTCCCCATTTAGAAAATTGTCTATGCGTCTATTCTTCCTACCAAAGTGCATGACCTTATACTTCCCCACGTTGTATTCCATCTGCCACTTCTTTGCCCATTCTCCTAACCTGTCCAAATCCTTCTGCAGCCTCCCCGCTTCCTCAATACTACCTGTCCCTCCACCTATCTTTGTATCATCTGCGAACTCAGCCAGGATGCCTTCAGTTCCTTCATCTAGATCATTAATGTATAAAGTGAAAAGTTGTGATCCCAACACTGACCCCTGCAGAACTCCACTAGTCACTGGCCACCATCCCGAGAAGGACCCCCTTATCCCCACTCTCTGCCTCCTGCCAGACAGCCAATCTTCTATCCATGCTAGTACCTTGCCTCTAACACCATGGGCTCTTATCTTACTGAGCAGCCTCCTGTGCGGCACCTTGTCAAAGGCCTTCTGGAAGTCCAAGTTGATAACATCCATTGGCTCTCCTTTGTCTAACCTACTCATTACCTCCTCAAAGAATTCTAACAGATTTGTCAGGCATGACCTCCCCTTGATGAAACCATGCTGACTTTGCCCTATTTTACCATGCATTTCCAAGTATTCTGAAATCTCATCCTTAATAATGGACTCTAAAATCTTACCAATGATAGAGGTCAGGCTAATCGGCCTGTAATTTCCTGTCTTTTGCCTCACTCCCTTCTTAAACAGGAGGATTACATTAGCGATTTTCCAGTCCTCTGGGATCCTCCCTGACTCCAGTGATTCCTGAAAGATCACCACTAACGCCTCCACTATCTCTTCAGCTATCTCCCTCAGAACTCTGGGGTGTAATCCATCTGGTCCAGGTGATTTATCCACCTTCAGACCTTTCAGTTTTCCTAGCACCTTCTCCTTGGTAATAGCCACCATACTCACCTCTTCCCCCCCAACTCTCTTGAACTATGGGGATGTTACTCTTGTCTTCCACCGTGAAGACTGATGCAAAGTACCTATTCAGTTCCTCTGCCATTTCTTTGTTCCCCACTACTACTTCTCCAGAATCATTTTCCAGCAGCCCAATGTCCACTTTTGACTCTCTCTTACCCTTTATATATCTAAAAAAAACTCATGCAATCTTCTTTTATATTACCGGCTAGTTTACCCTCATATTTAATCTTCTCCCTCCTTATTTCTTTTTTAGTTATCCTCTGTTGGTCTTTGTAGGCTTCCCAATCCCCTGGTTTCCCACTGCTCTTCGCCACATTGTATGCTTTCTCTTCAGTTTTTATGCTGTCCCTGACTTCCCTTGTCAACCTTGGTTGCCTCGTCCTCCCTTTAGTATGCTTCTTCTTCCTAGAGATGAATTGTTGCTGTGTCTCCCAAATTACTCCTAGAAACTCCTGCCATTGCTGTTCCACTGTCTTTCCTGCTAAGCTCATCTCCCAGTCAATTCTTGCCAGCTCTTCCCTCATGCCTCTCTAGTTACCTTTATTCATACCGTTACATCTGATTCCAGCTTTTTCCTCTCAAATTGCAGGGTAAATTCTATCATATTATGGTCACTTCCTCCTAAGGGTTCCTTCACCTTAAGCTCCCTTATCAAATCTGCTTCATTACACATCACTAAATCTAGAATTGCCTGTTCTCTAGTGGGCTCCAACACAAGCTGCTCCAAAAAGCCATCTCGTAGACATTCTACAAATTCCTTTTCTTGGTATGCACAACCAACCTGATTTTCCCAGTCTACCTCCTGGCGTATCTTGTGCCCCACATCCTGACTACTGTTTGGAGGCCTGTACATAACTCCCATTATGGTGTTTTTACCTTTGTGATTCCTCAACTCTACCCACACAGATTCTACATCATCTGACCCTAGGTCATTTCTTGCTATCGATTTAATTTCATTTCTTACTAACAAAGCAAACCCACCCCCTCTGCCAACCTGCCTATCTTTCTGATAGGATGTATATCCTTGGATATTTAGCTCCCAGTCCTGATCCCCTTGCAGCCATGTCTCCGTGATGCCCACCACATCATACCTGCCAATTTCAATCTGTGCCACAAGCTCGTTTACCTTATTTTGTATACTGCGTGCATTCAGATAAAACACCTTCGGTCCTTTATTTCCCGTCCCCTTTCTCATTGTCGTCCCTTTATTTGATGTACTTGAAGTTAGATTCCTAGCCCTTTTCAAACACTCTGTCCTATTTTGTGTTCTGGAGACTTTAATAGCCTCTCCTGGGCTCTCCTTTCTTTTCAGTTTTTTCATAATTTTCCATAAAGTTGAATCCACCACACAGTAACCTGCTGCTTTGTTTCCCATTAGTCATACTTCTTGGAGTTTTACCCTTCCCTCCCCCCCACTTTCTAGTTTAAAGTCCTGTTGACTACCCTATTTACCCTTTTCGCTAGAACAAGTACAATTAGTTTAAAATGCTTAACTGTAAAACAAAGAAAACTTGGGCAATTAAATATTATTTCCTTGTTTTCAAATCCCTCCATGACCTTGCCACTCCCTAACTCTGTAGTCTCATCGAACCCCATAACCGTCCGAGATATCTGCAATCGTCTAATCCTGGCCTCTTGCACAACGCTAATTTTAATCACTTCATACGTGACCATGCCTTCAGTTGCCTTGGCCCCAAGTTCTGGAATTCCCTCCCTAAATCCCACTGTCTCATACCCAACTTTCCTCCTTTAAGACACTTTTTAAAACTCTTTGGCCAAACTTTTGGTCATCTGACCTAATATCTCCTTACAGTCCTCGGTGTCATACATTGTTTTATAACAATCATGAAAGCACCTTGTGATGTTTTATTATATTAAAGGTGGTATATAAATATAAGTTGTACAACCCGCCCCACATCCTCCAGCCCCTGTGGTGCCAACTAGTGGCAGAAGCCCTTGAGCAAACCAGTGGGCCCCAAGTCTTCCTCCAGGGCTATCCAGGCATGGATAAGGCCGTGGAACTGAGACAGGAAACCTGACCCACCACATCATAGGCAAGAGTAGGAAGTGTTGCAATTTTGCACGGAGAGGGCCAATGGGGAGACTAATGGGGATTAAGTGTTAGGAGCCACTGAATATTAATATATGATCAAAATGTATGAGGTGTTGATTTTGAAATATGAATTGCATGGCAATGATTTGCACTTATAAAACAATCAACAACAACTTGCATTTACATAGCACCTATAATTTAATGAAATATCCCAAGGTGTTTCACAGAGGCATTATAAAGCAAAATACCAAACCACATAAGGAGATATCAGGGATGATGGCCAAAAACTTGGTCAAAGATGTAGGTTTTAAACAGTGTCTTAATGAAGGAGAGAAAGAGAGGGATAGAGGCTGAGAGGTTTAAGGAGAAAATTCCAGAGCTTAGTGCTTAGGCAGCTGAAGACATGGTGCCATTTGTGGACCAACTACAAGTGGGATGCTGCAGAGAGAAAATGGGTGATTTGTTACTATTAACCACTTAGATTTTACTTAATTTTTTTCTTCTTCTGAAAGTACTAGAGTTCCAAGGGTGGTGGCAGCTCTCTGGGCCCTCAATTAAAGTATTTTGTGAGAATAGACAATGAGCACTTTATTGTTTTCACCTAGTACCCAGTGCAATTTTCAGCATCATTGCTGAATAGCATCAGGATTAGGAAATCGACCTGGCTTTACCCTTCTAGCTCAGAGACGTTGAAGTCCTAACAAGTTCTTAGCAGACCTGAACTTACTTAAAACTGACCAGGGATTCAAGCTGAGACCTTTTTGGTCAATGTGTTCTTTCTCATACTGGGCAGTGTGTTTTCTGAGCCATCATAGGAAATATTTTACTTCAAATCTAAAATGGGTAATTTGGCAGTGTTCATAACTGTGATTTGATATATCCCTTTGTAAAATAAGTAGAGTTGCCATTTAATTTATTGAATAAACCATCCTGAAAGTTTCTGAAGTGTAAATCAGACACCAAAATTCTGTATTTTTAAAATAAGAGCATTGTATCCTCACAGGAAGAATTTGGGAATTTATGTTTTAGTGTTGTGTTTTAAAGCACACTTTTGTTGAAAAGATTCTAGCACAAATGTGCAATTGAACTAGACACTGAAGCAGTCTCCCTAAAGGCTGAAAACAATAAACACTTTTGTTAGCCTGTCTTGGCAATCTGTTGACCCTGAGCACTTGGCAGGGTAGGTCTGGCATTGGACCTCAGCTCTTTGTGAATGCAGAGAGATCGTCTGATGGTCAAGTTTTTAAACAATAAACTGGTAGGACAGACTTTTGCTAACTCAAAAAGTTTGAATGCAAAAGGATAGTTAGAAATTATTTTACTAAAGTCAAGCAATGGAACTATCTGATTTGTAACTCTTTCGAGTACAAACCCGTTTCCATCTGTTTCAGATGAAGTTACATAGTTTGCCCTTGTGAGATTTGAACTCTTGATCTTGGGGTTACAAACCCAGTACCATAACCACTTGGCTATTTAGGCCAAGCCTATCTGATTTGTAGGGGGCTGGACACATAATTACACAAACAAGTTCAGATTGAAGCAGCTGAGTCTGATCACAGTTGTTGCTGTGTGTGTGTTCACTTATGTCTGTGAAATAAAGCAGTTAAACGATTTGTATGACATCTTATTTTATCAAACACTTCCTCCCTCCACCTTTGAAAAGATTAGAAAGAATATATGGGAGAACATGCGAAAGAAAGGAAGATCTGGCATTGGTATAGTGCCTTTCACAATCTAAAGTTTTTTTACAGTCAATTAATAATTTTTCAAGTGTGGTAACTGTTAAAAAGAAAGAAAGGCTTGCATTTATATTGTGTCTTTCATGACCTCAAGATGTTCCAAAGCGTTTTAACAATAAAGTATTTTTCAAGGATAGTCATTATTTCAGCCAACTTGAGCACAGCAAGGTCCCACAAACAGTCATGAAATAATGACCAGATAAATTCTTGTAACAATTTTGGTTGAGGAATAAGTATTGGCAGGATGTCGGGGAGAACTCCCTGCTCATCTTCAACTCATGCCAAAGGGTGATTTACATCCACCTGAGAGGACAGGTGGGTCCTCAGTTTAATGTCTCTTCTGCAAGATGGCGCCTCCATCAGTGCAGAACTCCGTCAGAACTGTGCTGAAGGGTCAGCCTACGTTTTGTGCTCAAGTAATAAAAACAGCTCTGAAGAAGGGTCATACAGGTTCAAATTGTTAACTCTGTTTCTGTTCACATGCTGTCAGACCTGCTGAGTTTTTCCAGCATTTTCTGTTTTTATTTCAGATTTCCAGCAGTATTTTGCTTTTATCTTTGTGTTCCAGTCTTTGGAGTGGGGCTTTTATGTCCATTTTAGAGGATAACCATTGAACAATTATTTAATAAGTTGTTGCAATGTTATTTGACAATTACAATTAACGACGGGTATCTCCCCTGATGGATAAGGTAATAGGAAATAAGGGGAACATATGGATTATACTCTAGCAAAGAGCCAACTCTTACTGGGATGGTGAGTGAGGCAGGTTGGCATTTGGCTAAGTGGATAAAATAAGAAGTTGTGTTTGCAGCTAAGAGGAAACTATGTCCTATAGTTCTGAGGATGTGGGAGATAATAAGAATGCGATATTCAGAGATAAATGAGATACAGGTCAACAAAAATTACTTTAGTTTCACCAGTCAAGTTCATGAAATCAACAAATTAAACTCCACAGAGGCACCAATATGTTTGTACTTACATCAGCATACTTCCACCTGTACTTTAGACAGTTATAATCCAGTCTCAAATATATTGGATAATTACATTTGGATGCTGGGAAGGAGTAGAATTAAATTGTTTTTCTACAATTCTTTGAGTCTCGGTTTGACATATAAAATCCCTCAAAGATGAAAACTGATGTGTAAGCCATTTGCAGGCCTTTGCCAATGTTATTAGTTTCTAGGAAGTAGACAGGAATGAACATAAAGAATATATCACTCATCTGGGAAAAATGAACCTAGGAAATGATGGAACTATCTGACTAATTTCTTTCACACTGCACAGTTCGAGCTTTGAGGGGCTCAATATAACTTATTTCCTATTTGTTCCGCCAATCAGCAAAATGTCAAAATATCCATCCAACCGCACAAAATACATAATTTTTTATTGATCAGTTGATTTTCAGTCCCAGCTGCTCAGGAACCATCAGGCCTCACAGTGGGCTGAATTTTACAGTCTGTGATCGGGAGTGTTTCCCGCTTCATGGACCATATCATGTGGCGTGATGACATCAGGCGCCATTCCCAACAGTTTCAGATAATACCATACGCCGGCGGGTCGAAAAGTCGGGAACCTGCCTGCGTTATTCAAGTATCAATTTAAATGCTGTTTGAGTCTAAGTCCTTGAGTTCTGAGCCAAAACAATGGTGTGAAGGTCGGAGCGCATCCCGACAATCCCCTCTGCAATGCACTCAGTTTGCCCCTCCAGGACAGTCGCCAGAGTAGGTCATTGCAGTGCTAGGGCCTGGATGGGCACCTCCACAGTCTGTGCCAGAGCACACAACTCCTCTATATGCCAGTCAAATCTTCATGGACCTTGTGCTGAACATCCATCATCTGCCACCTTACGGACAACTCCAAAGGCTTATCATCCGACTGGGAATCAGAATCTGGACCTCCCCGGGGCACTCCTCCGACAGTCCAGGGCCTGCTCCACCACCCTCTCCGGCAGCTGCATGTGCGAATGTGTAGTGCCCTCACTAGTGTGTGAATGACCCCTGATTGACGTGCTAAACCCTGCCAAAGTGCCAGTATGGCGCTGGGTGCAGAGAGAGGATGTGACGCTGCAAACCCTGAGGATTCCTCGTCGGAGGAGGAGGAGGAGGAAGGTTGCTGCACTGCTCTTGCTGGAGGCTGCGCTGAAGAGGCTTCTCCTGTAACAGAAAGAAATCATTAGGGGAGTAATCGGGTATCACATTACTTAACGCAGCATGTCTATAACTGGACTCACATAAACCTTTCCACGGCCTGACATGCATGAACAAACTCCGAGAAAACTATGGGCGGGATTGTCCCAGATTTGGTAGCAGACGGATAAAACAACGTTTTCACGCCGTATCCCCCCAAGCCTGCCACATTGTTTATGCATTCCCGGGAAACCTGTTTCCATCACCTCGCCGCTTCATCACGCCGGCCGCCATATTTAAAGTCCAGCCACATGCACGCCACTCAGTGCTTCCAGGCCATGACTGCTGCAAAGTATACATGGCCCTGAGAAGCAAAAAAGACTGCAACCCCCCCAGTTCAGCAACACATCACTGGAACGCCTTTTGGATACCATAGAGTCCCACTGGGATGTCCTCTACCCCCGCTCTGGCCGCAGGATGGGCAGCAACCTCACCAATCCAGCTTGGGAGGTGGTGGCAGTGGTGGTCAGCGCCAACGCCCTGCAAAGGGGTCAGCCACCCAGTGCCACAAGAGGATGAATGATCTCCTCCGTTCCACGAGGGTAAGTCACTCTTCTCATCACTCTCAACTCTCACACTCACAAACCCATTACACATCCACAGGGCCCTCACTCGCTGCCGGCTTATGGGACATCACCATTCACTCTCTCACACTCACTGCCATTGTCCCCATCCAATCCATGGGACCACTCACCACCCACACAGGCCAGGCATACTTATCATTTGTCCTGGCAGGCATCCTGCTTATACTCTCTCCATCTCTATTCATGCAGGACAAGCTGGCACACAACAAGAGGGAGAGGTCGCAGACTGGTGAAGGACTGCCTGAAATCAAGGCCCTCACGGACTTTAAAAACAGAGCCATCCAGCTGGCCGGCGATGACCAGGACCGGTCCTGTGCTGACGGTGAGGTAGGTGCTGCTCTGCCAAGTGAGGATCCAGTAATGCAATATCCGTCAGACAACCATGCTGTGAGTGATGTGTCTTGGTTCACAGGCCACTGCCATACAAATATTCTCTCCTTGCTTCTGCAGGCATATCTGGGAAACAGCCGACTGAGTCCACGACCCAGGGCCTCCAGTCAAGCCCTGAGGGAAGCTCTGAAGAGGAATCTGAAGTCACCGTCCATTAAGTCCTGATCCAGCGCTCACCCACACCCTCCACTAGCGCAGAGACACACACCTCGGTGGGACCTAACTTTAGAATAACCTCGGGATCACAATCTCGTGAGCACATCGCACTGTCTGATCCGCAGCAGGTGGTGACCGGGACTTCCCAGGTCCCCGGCACCCGGAGGACTGCTGGAGGCCAAAAATTTGCTGAGTCTGAGTCAGATGACGAGTCTCTGGACTCAGTCATGTCTCAGTTGCTGGAGCTACAAAGGCAAGCTCAGGAACATCAGGAAGGGATGTCCACTGCGCTCCTCAGATTGCAAGGCACAATGGAAGAGTCCATCCAACTTCTGGCTGAGGTGATAGCTCCAGAATGCCAACGCACTGAGGTCAACATTGGTAGGATGGCGGCCCCATGGAGACCTTGGTCCAGGACGTCACTCCTGCACTGCTGCGGGGCCCAACTTCATTGCTGATGCCATAGTTGCCCTCCAACAGTGTATATGCTGGGCAGCTCGATCTCACTTCAGCTATTGCTTCTCCTCAAGGATTCAGCCAGGGGCCCCCGGGCACCCATAGGGAGGATGGTCAGCAGGTGCACGCACCAGGGTCATATACCCAGGTGACTCCAAGAGTGTCTGGCCCATGCGAATCCCCTCTTCCTGTAACCTCAGCAGCTCCAGCTCCAGCTCCAGGAGGACGGTACCACTGCCACATAGCAGGTCCCTGAAAGCAGGCCCGAGCCCTCCGAGTCTCGATCCTCCAGAGGACACCTACCAAGATCATCATAGACAGGGCATCACAGTCAGCAGGCTGCATTCACCTCCCCTGTGGATGTGCGGAGAGCACCAAGACGTAGCGCAAAGGTTAGGACAGTTAAGAAGAATTAGTTGTACAGCCTGGCCATGGGTGTTGGTCACTTGCACATATTGTTCACTATTGTCAATAAACTCCAAAGAATGTCTTTCTGCCAATGACTCCTTGTTCTGATGAGCAGTGTTCATGTCACTCAGATGTGAAACCTTTCTGCACAAGATAAAGGCAGGTGTCTCAGTCCAGGGCCTCTTCCCTGTGTTCCATGAAGCCTTCGGACTAAAGTGATGGTCTGGCCTCACACTACCTGGAAACATTACTGATGCCTGCACCTCAGCAGTGCTTGATATTGCTGCCAGAATGTAGTGGGCAGGCGCCAGAGTTCTCTCATACTCTCTGTGGGCTCTCAGCACCTTTAAGGTGGGTCTGGCTCCCACCCCTTCAGCATTTGTGACCACTGATGCTGTGCTCCTGAAGGGGACAGGTGCTGAAGGTGGACAAAGGATCAGATTCTTCTGAAGCTTCATGGCTGTTTCTCCATGATATGACCCTGATCACAGAACGCAAGCAAACTGCCCTCAGCCGGACAGGAGTCAGACATTCTCAGAGGCTATGTGAAGATCTATAGAGAATCTTCACTGTATGTCATCATCATCCTCCACAAATCTAGTAGTTATGAGGTCCTCCTGAGAACACTTGCCCCGTTTAGCCAATGCAAGGGCCTCATCGCCATCATCGCACTCCGAGGACCTCCTCACACTCATCCCCATCGGCATCCTCCTCATTGGAAGAGACCTCCAGCTCCTCCATCTCCTCCTCAGGCAGCTCTTCTCCCCTTTGCAACACCAGGTCGTAAAAGGCGCAGCAGACTGCGATGATGCATGACACCCTCTGTGGACTGTATTGCAGAGCTCCAGCAGGCCGGTCCAGGCACTGGAACCTCATCTTTAGCATCCCGATGGTCTGCTCCACCAAGTCGCAAGCTGTAGCATGAGCCTCATTATACCGTCACTCTACTGCAGTTCGAGGCTGCCACATGGGTGTCATCAGCCACGGCCTCTGTGGGTAGCCCTTGTCCTCAAGGAGCCATCTCTGCAGTTGCTGTGGATCTTGGGAGACTTCAGAGATCTATGACTGACTGAGGATGTAGGAAATGTGCACACTCCCTGGAAACTGAGCACAGACCTGCAGGGTGCATTTCTGGTGATCACACACCAACTGCACATTCAGCAAATGGAATGCCTTGCGGTTGATGTAGTTGACCATGTGTTGCCATGGTGATCTGAGCGCCACGTGAGTGCAATCGATTGCACCTTGCACCTGAGATCTGGGCAAATCCAATCGCTCTTGCATCTTGGCTCTCCTGGTCCTGAGTGAAATGCACAAAGTTGTGTGCCCTCACAAAGATGGCATCCTTGACCTCATGGACACATTTGTGGGTGGAGGCTTATGAGATCCCATGGAGGTCACCTGTGGAGCCCTGAAAGGAGCCACTGGCGTAGAAATTGAGTGCCACCGTCAGCCCTGCCAGAGGATGCTGGAGGCACTCACAGACCAATGCAATCATCCCGGTCCAGACCAGTCTCCCTCATGGTTCAAGCTAACAGTGCAGCCTTGCAGCACAGTTTAGGAGAATGCCTGTGCCTGAGCTGAGAGCACAATATACAGTCCAATGGGCAAATCTGCTGCCAATCGGTCAGGTCAAGTGGGGCGGAGGTGGTGGGATTTCGGGTAGCCATACAGCGCACTCATCTCTGGCCATCCAAGTGGCGACCGGCACTCTCCGGAAAGCTTTATGGAGCAGGACAGGTCCTTAGTACACCTATGCTAACCACTTGTCTCTCTCTTTCATCCTGCAGGAGGAGTACATCAGGA
Source organism: Carcharodon carcharias (assembly GCF_017639515.1). Taxonomy (NCBI): domain Eukaryota; kingdom Metazoa; phylum Chordata; class Chondrichthyes; order Lamniformes; family Lamnidae; genus Carcharodon; species Carcharodon carcharias. Next base: position 12,768,270 of record NC_054485.1, read on the forward strand.
TCATGGAGCCTGGTGAACTAGCTGTATGCCTGATGGCCCTCAGAGAGCAAAGATGACAGAGGAGAGAGTGACTGAGGCTCCTGGCTGTGCAGAGGCAGGAGCAGCAACCTCAGGAAGAAAGGGCGGCTGGGACTGCCGCACACATTGTCAAAGAGCCACAGCGAGTCGTCGCTGGTTGGTGCCTAGCAACAACTAGGGTCTATAGATACCGCCTGTCATTCTTGCAGATGACTGACAATCAGTGTTGCCGAAGACTGCGCAGGTCTAGGGAACTATTTGGTCACATTTGCCAGCTACTGCAGGATTTGACGGCGCGGAGACATGGAGGGCATCCACTGCCAATGGCTGTGAAAGTGATCACGACACTCAATGTACAGGGTTATGGGGAAAAGTCTGGAGGTTGGCACTAATTTAAAATGCCCTGAGAGCCAGTGCAGACATGATGGGCCGACTGGCCTCCTTCTACACCATAACGTTTCTGTGAATCTGTGTAATTCTACGCCAGTGGCTCCTTTCAGGGCTCCACAGGTGACCTCTGTGGGATCTCACAAGCATCCACACATAAATGCATCCACGGATGCCATCTTTGCGAAGGCACACAACTTTGTGCTTTTCACCCGGGACCAGGACAGCCAGGGTGCAAGAGTGATTGGATTTACCCAGCTCTCGGGTTTCCCACAGGTTCAGGGTGCGATCGACTGCACTCAGGCGGCGCTCAGATCTCCATGGCAACACGCGGTGAACTACATTAACCGCAATGGGTTCCATTCGCTGAATGTGCAGCTGGTGTGTGACCACCAGAAATGCATCCTGCAGGTGTGTGCATGGTTTCCAGGCAGTGTCCATTACTCCTACATCCTCATTCACAGATCTCTGATGTCTTGCAGGGTCCAGAGAGGCTGCAGGGTTGGCTCCTCGAGGACAAGGGCAGAGACCGGGGCTGATGACACCCGTGCGGCGGCCTCAGACTGCAACAGAGCGACGCTATAATGAGGCTCATCCTGCAACTCGCAACTTGGTGGGGCAGAGCATCAGGGTGCTGCAGATGAGGTTCCGGTGCCTGGACTGATCTGGTGGAGCCTGCAATACAGTCCGCAGAGGGTGTCATGCATCGTCGTCGTCTGCTGCACCTTTACAACCTGGTGTTGCATTGGGAGTGGAGCTGGCTGAGGAGGAGATGGAGGAGCTGGAGGAGGATGCCGATGCTGACTGCTACATCCTGTCTGTGATGACCTTGCTGGGCGTCCTTTGGAGGGCTGAGACTTGGAGGGCCTCAGCCTGCTTTCGGAGGCTGTCTGGCAGGACAGCCAATTCATCCATCGTCTTGGTGAGCATGCCCACCAGTATTCTCCCGTATGTTCTCTGTTGAGGTCATCATCTGAGTTCCCAGTACCAGGACAGATCTGCAACTTCACCCTCCGGTAAGCCCTTTAACCTTGGCTTAGCTGCAGCCTATTTGTTCTCAGTGAATCGCCATGTCCTGAGTCCAACTCCATAGTAGTAGCCTACAAACTATGTGCACTGCCAGTCTCTGAACCAGTGGCTGTGTCCTAGATCAAGTGATGGCACCTTTTCATCAGTGGTGTGGTGTTGCTATCTCTCTCTCTCTACCTCCTGGAGCTGCTCTCGCACCCTCCTAAAACAATATAATTTACCTTATGCTGCCTCGCAACGTTGTTTTGCCCAAAGTCTACCTGCCTTAAGTTGTGCCTGCCATGTGTTTGCCTGCATCATTCATTCGTTCAGCCCTCCTGAAGTCTGCTAACATCCTGTTCACTATTTATTACATTGCCAAATTTTGTAGTATCTGTAAACTTCAAAATACTTCCTATCTCCGTGTCCAGGTTATTTATTGTCATGGACAGAACTTATGTGTTCTATCACTGCCCATGATCAATATGTTTTGTATGAAAGAGATGTGAGCTCTCTTACCTTCAGTGTGTGTGTATCCCAATTAAATAATTTTAGCAACAAGCTTTAGTGAGTTTAAAATAAAGAAGGTTATTTATTCTCACGCCTTTACCCCAAATTAAACGTGACTTCTCACACACTTGTTCTCATACGCACACTCACACACCCAAAGACTGGTTACAGGTAAAGGCAGCACACTGTTACAAATTATGGTTAACTCAGTCTCTGGTTAGTGTCCCATATGGTAGGCCTGTAGTTTCTTGGATTGTTTTGATGCTTTCAAGTTGAAGTGAGGATCTTGTATAGCAAAGGACTCTCAGCGGTGCTGTGAGGTTTCCTGTAATCCAATTTCTAGGAGGTTGCTTCTCAGGTCAACTTAATGTTGGGAGAGTCCTTCTCTTTGTTGGGATCTCCTGCTGACAAGGTATTGCTGTTAATTACCCTGGCTGCTTGGTGACTTGCAGCTCTTCATGGTCCGGCTTTCTGACCACTGAACTGTTGGTTCAATAGCTTTCTGGTCAAACTGGCTGCAAACACTTCTGGCTGTTCCTTTAAGCAAATCAAAGAAACATGGAAATCTCATTATGTGACACCTACAAGTTCAAAGTCCTTTTCCAAATAAGGATGGTGTCTATATTGACTCCAACATCCTGTGTTGTGGTTTAACACCTTGAGGGTTTGACACCGTCATCTTGATGCAATGGGACAGTGATAGTGTCCATTCATTCTGTCACCAATTCAGTTTCAATCTCCCCTTTTGTTCAGTATGAAACCTGCAGGCAGGCAGCCTGAAGATTCCATAGCTCTTTTGTTGTTGGCCCGTTCTTAAACAAAGAAATATGTGAATTCCCCAGATGACTGGGAATGTCCATATTTAATTATGTATTCGCCTGAGGCTTGGTACCATCTGTAGTTCAAATGCAAAAGGTCACATGATTTGCAGCAGTCATTTTAATAGCCTGTTTGTGTCTATTTTTTAAACATATTGACTGAAAGTTCGTAATATAACATCTTTGTACTTTGGCATAACATTATATACCAAGAAAATCAAATGTCCTAATTCCGATCCCTGAGGGATTCCTATATACATCCTTGCAGTCAGAAAAATATTCATTCACCGCTCTGCTCTGTTTCCTATTCCTTAACAAATTTTATACCCAAGGTACCTCCAGCCCTTTTAATACTGTGTACTTCTATTTTCTGAATAAGTCTGTTAGACTGTGCTTACAGTTCAGTAATGCCTTTTGAAAGTCCATATTTACAACATCTACTGCACTACCTTCATCAAACCTCTCTGTTACATCATCAAAGCACTCAATCAAGTTAATCATATATGAATAGCGTTTAACAAATCCACGCTGGCTGTCCCTTATAAACCTACACTTCTCTAAAAGCAGATTAAATCTCTAACTTCCTCCAGTCTTCATGAACGCTTATTAGCCTGCAATGTTAACTCTGTTTCTTTCTCCACGTATGCTGCCTGACTGCTGAGTGGTTCCAACATTTTCTGTCTTGTTATTCCTACTCATACCACTACTATGTCTTTTACTCCAGCACATGTGAGGTAGCAAAGTATCTGAAACTGTTAATCTATACTGCAAAAGATTGTGTCAACCCCTGGAACTATAGAAACCCCTATCAATATTGCATTTCCAGCTGTGTTGCTATTCCACCCTCCTTAAACCATTTTTAAAATTCATTCATGGGATGTGGGCATCATTAGCCAAACCAGCATTTATTGCCCATCCTTAATTGCCCTTGAGAAGGTGGTGGTGAGCTGCCTTCTTGAACCCTGCAGTCCATGTGGTGTAGGTACACCCACAGTGCTGTTAGGGAGGGAGTTCCAGGATTTTGACCCAGCGACACTGAAGGAACTGCAATATATTTCCAAGTCAAGATGATGAGTGGTTTGGAGGGGAACTTCCAGGTGGTGGTGTTCCCTTGTATCTGCTGCCCTTTTCCCTCCAGATGGTTGTAGTCTTGTGTTTGGAAGGTGCTGTCTAAGGAGGCTTGGTGAGTTCCTGCAGTGCATCTTGTAGATGGTACACACTGCTGCTACTGTGCATTGAAGATGGAGGAAGTGTATGTTTGTGTATGTGGCGCCAAATAAGCGGGCTGCTTTGTCCTGGATGGTGTTGAGTTTCTTGAGTCTTTCATGTGTATACGTGTCATCTTGATGGTACATTAACCTATATTTACATTTTATTACTTTGAACCAGTTATGGTATTAGCTTTTTGCAGTTTAGTTATCGAAGACAAGGAATTAAGAAGTAACTGCTCAATCTTCCAGCTCATTTTCCAACAACTGTTGCAGAATTGTTCCGCATCTGAAGGAGGCGCCAAGACATCAATTCAAGTATGAACATTCTCTCTTCAATAACCAAATGTACCATGACTTTTACCAAGCTAGGAAGACAAATTAGAACACTCTCTGGGACATAAGGAATTAAGTCTCATTTATTACAATAGCCTGAAACACTGAGAGCAAAATATGCGGTGTAAAAAAAGATAGAAGAAACCCAGAAACATAACACCTATGTCCTCCTCTTCTAGTTTCATAACTTAGAAGGAAAGAAAGACGTGTTTATATAGCATCTTTTATGACCTCAGGATGTTCCAGAGCACTTTACAGCCAATTGTTAGGGGAAAATTAAAAATGCTACAAGAGAACACTGTAAGAATTTACTGAAAAACCCTAAAATCTCCAGGCAGACATGGCTGCTAAACATATTAAGAGTTGAAAATTACCAGATGGGCATTGCACAGCCTTGAGAGTCAGACTGGAAGACACAAATAGGACATAAATTAGATTATGTGTACTCCCCTCTCACATAGGGAAGGGGTAGATGGTTTTAGCTTAGATATGGGAGGACATACAAAGGACAAAGAGGGGGCTTTGATGAAACACAAACAATCTCGAGTTGTGAGAACCAAGGTCTTTGCATACGTGTTTTAATTTTGATTGGATAATATAATTATGTATACATCCTCTAGAATAATTGGTTAGCAAAATCACATGTTTATGTACTCAATAGGATAGTTTTAACATGGTACGTGTGTGTTGGTTACCAATTGGATGTACTCAAGTGTACTCAAATGTATTCTGAAAAGAAAAAGTACAATAGTAATGAAAAGAAATCAATCTGGGAGCTGGGTTTTCATTCTTAGGAATGATTGTGGCTCCCTTGCACATGCTTGAATAAAACCAGTTAAAGGAAGCCTGAGTCTCAGTGGTCGCTGTGTGATCAGGGATTGTAATTTCTCCTCTTCAACTGGCCTCTGTGGTGGTTGCTAGATTGGAGGGAATACCTTCTTCACAATGAAGTGCTTTTGAAGTGTAGCCACTGTTCTAATGTATGAAAAATGGCAGCCAATTTGGGCACAGTAAGCTCCCACAAACAGCAATGTGATAATGACCAAATAATCTGTTTTTGTGATGACGATTAAGGGATAAACATTGACCAGGACACTGGGTAGAACTTTCCTACATTTCTTCAAAAAATTGTCATGGGATCTTCTAGTTTAGTTGTCACTACTGGTCTGGATTTGCCATTTCCATGCCCTTTACTAAGAGATCATTTCTGAGTCATCTTACTTCTAGCCTGAAAAGCCTAAATTTAACCAGCCTTTCATCAAAATTAAGTGTACTCATCACTTATGGCTTTGCATGGCTCAAAGTTTCTCTATGCACCCGGTACAAAGCTTGAGAAACGTCCTCAAATGTCTCAACCAGAAGTGGATACTGCACTCAAGGATTGGCCTGGTCAGGGCCCCTTATATATCTGAGCATGACTTCCTCCAACTTGTACTCTACTATTTTGGCTACAGCACATACTTTCTCTCCTTCTCTAGTCAACTATTGGCATTGGCCCTTCATCCAGTTTTCTCAGAAAAAGAAAACTTGTATGTTCTAACATTATATTGCTTCATCGCTGTCTCTTTATTTTTGGAACTTATAGATCAAGGATCTAACCAATCAAGGTGTGATATGATGCAGCAAAGATCAAGCATAAAAAGGCACATTAGTTAAAAATAATAAAATAAAATCTCCATTTAAATGATATCAAAATGATTAAAAGGATATGGAAAGGTATCTACCTCATGAAGCATAAGCTCAATCATTTCTAGTTTCTTGGCCGGCCTCAGCGCATTCTGTCTGCATGGCTAGTATTGATGTAGATGGCTGCTGGGTGCTGAATAAGGTATCAGTTGTCAGGTTTGGTGTCACCCAGTGAATTTTGAAGCTTCACATCTTGCGCAGATGGGAAAGGAAGTCTGAAAATGATATCACTGCTGAGAAATATTAAAACTGAATGAAACAGCAGATCAAAATAGTTCACACTCAAAACCATGTGGATGCAGGTGTTTTTTCAGACAGGCATGGAACAAACACATCAGGGTAAAAAAAAAGGCTTGCAAGCAATGGAGCTTTTATTTGGCTCTCATTATACCCCAGCTGAAAGAACTGTCCACAGCTATTCATCTTGACATCTGGAAAGCAGCTGTTGTGCCGATCAGGAGCCAATTATAACTCTAAACTGATTTTGTGGAAAAACCCCAGGAGAACGTTTCATTTGGACAATGTGCTTGAAAGTTGCCACTAATGCAGTATTTTTTTTGCCAGCGTTTCATCACTGATTGACAGGCCCAGAGAGAGGAAACCACCCAGGAGGAGAACTGTGGTTGATTCCTAATGATTGGATCCTGGCTGCCCAATTAAGCATGACTGATAAATACAAACATTAGAGCTCTTCAGATAAGTAATTAATCATTTCAGGTCTGTTGCTGACAGTTACTTAAACACGTTAGGTCATATGAATAGATAATAATAAAACTACCATTCCACAATTATGCCTGTGAAGCTAAAGGAGCTGTTTTGTCTTGTAAAAATGTTGTGTGATTTGAGGCCAAATCAAGGATGTCTGTCATTAGTAAGTTTGTCAACCATCATTTTTGTAATCATATTTTTGAACAATTTTATTAATAAGTTTAATCATTTTTCAGGAATGATGTATTTCTTATAATGATCATGGGATTACAGAAGAAATGTGGGGCCTGTAAACACTGCACTATTAAACAGAAAAGTCCAAATGGTTACGAGTTCAAAATTCTTGGAAAGAACTAACATAGCCATTTAGATAGCATCTGATCTACCTTCAGAGTTGGGTGAGACAGGAGAAATCAGCTTTCTCATTGGGTTGAGTGGAAATTGGCTGTTGTATTCATGGTTGGGGCAGATAAGGAAGTAGATGGGTCACTTAGAGTCAGGATAAGCTAGCTGGGGAGCTGGCTGATGAATTCAAGGTTAGCTTGAACTGGGGAATGCAGGGTCAGGGATGGAGTACTCTGGATGAGCCTTGGTGGAAAGGAATGAGATGAGCTGCAGCACTTGGGATAGAGAGCAGTAGGGAGTCGAAACAGACTTGGAGCACTCATAGCTTGCTTGGGAGGCTGCAGAACAGATACCAAGTTTCAACTCAGGGAAGAATCAAAGGTCCTGGAGAAGATAAGACAAGAAGAGTGAGTAAATGTGCAAGCAACAGAATAAATAGAATGGACAACATAGAATGACAATGACGACTAAAACAGGTAAACCAAAAATCTCCAATAATTTGACTGACATATGGCCAACAATAACAATCAGAAAACATTAGACGCATACAACAACCTAGTAATAGTATAATCATGCAACATCACAGTAATTTATCACAGCGTTTTAAATAATATAATTTTTCTACATATAGTTCAGTTGACAAGATATGTAAAAAAACTCTGGGCTATTGAGTATAGCTGTACATGGATAGAAAGCTACTTAATATTCAGGTCATACTGGGTGAGATTTACTGGATACTATTAAGATTGGAGAAGAGTTGATAGTGGTTGATTCACTTTTTTTTGGTATTCATTTGGACTAGGTAAATGATTTGGACCTGGGGAAGGGAAAATAATATCAAGATATGCTGATGACAGAGAGGCAGAAGTTCTTCAAATAACTTGGAGAACTGTTAAAAAAAGAAGGAAGCATTAGGGGAACAAAGACAGGGTAGCAGAATGGCAAACTGTTGGCAGATGCAATTTAATACACAGCATGATGCAGTGTACTTTGGAAAGAAATGGAAAAGCACCAGAGCATTAGGGTAGGCAGAGAAACTCACAGGTTGAAACATGTAATTCCTTTAAGTATGAATCCAGGTAGGTCAGTTAATAATAATGGCCAACAGCATTTTGGGATTTCCCAAATAGAAGAATGAAGTTTAGCTGTAAACAGGTAATAATGAATTTGTACAAGGCAATGCCTAGACGACATTAAGATACTTTGTGCAGTTTCAGGAGGCCCTTAGTAGGGAGTTAATGGTGTAGGTACACTAGGACAATATCAGGGATAAGAAACTACAGTTATGAAGACAGATTTGAAATACTGGAGCTTTTTCAGCTGGGGAACAGCAAACTGAGAGGTAATTTAATAGATTTTTTAAAAAATTATGAATGTTGTAGTTTCAATGAATATTTTCTTTGGTTGGAGGGTCAGTGACAGGGGGTCATCAATTTAAAGTTATAACTAAGCAAGTAAGAAAGGATGTAGGGGAGGATTTTGGGGCAAGGTATATTTTGCTCTGTCTAATGCCCACATACAAAGGACACTGGGTCAATACTTTCTTCTCCAGGCAGAGGTCATTGGAGTGTTTGTGGCCATCACATTGCCACCCATGCTGAGGACATGTATTTTGGAACAAAGTGGGAATCATGACAGGGATCATCGTCCTTTGCTGGACTCTCAGTGCCACACCACAAATGCATTTATCACTGACCTATCAGATGCAACAAAGCATACCTTTCTCAGCAGAATTAATTTTTGAATGCCTAGTCTCAATAATATATAATGTGTACAATAATTGTAATAATGGTTGCTGCGTTGCAATGCTTTTAACCTTTTATACAAGCTCTAATATATTGAATCACACTAATTTAGGACTGATGAATTAAACCTGGAAATTCTTAATTATGTATTAATGATGTTTAATTGTATGCAGATGGTGGGTATTAACTGGGGATTCATTTGTATCTCAATAAATAGGCACAGACTGAAACTGTGGCTGTTGGATTAGGAAGTGTGTGTTTCTAATATGTAACTTTGTAAATTAATATAAAAATATGTAAAGGTTGGCTCTGGTTCTATCCAATGAAAACTAGCTTTCTGGAATAGAATAGGGCTTCCTGGTCCCTGTGGTTCAGTGAAATTATACACATTGAATTTACAAATACAGTTATCACAGGAGGCATATGGGGTACTTGCTTTTATTGGCTGAGGCATAAAATATAAGAGCAGGGAGGTTATGCTGGAGCTGTATAAAATGCTAGTTAGGCCACAGCTGGAGTACTGTGTGCAGTTCTGGTCACCACATTATGGGAAGGATGTGATTGCATTGGAGAGGTTGTAGAGGAGATTCACCAGGATGTTGCCTGGGCTGGAGCGTTTCAGCTATGAAGAGAGACTGGATAGGTGAGGATTGTTTTCTTTAGAACAAAGAAGGCTGAGGGGGGACCTGATAGAGGTATACAAAATTATGAGGGGCATAGATAGGGTAGATAGGAATAAACTTTTCCCCTTAGCGTAGGTGTCAATAACCAGGGGGCATAGAGTTAAGGTAAGGGGCAGGAGGTTTAAGAGGGATTTGAGGAAAGATTTTTTCACCCAGAGGGTGGTTGAAATCTGGAACACACTGCCTAATGGGTGGTAGAGGCAGGAACCCTCACAACATTTAAGGAGTATTTAGATGAGCACTTGAAACGCCAAAGCATACAGGGCTACGGGCCAAGTGCTGGAAAATGGGATTAGAATAGATAGGGGCTTGATGGCTGGCACAGCCACGTTGGGCCGAAGGGCCTGTTTCTGTGCTGTATAACTCTATCACTCTATAATTAAATCTTTCATGATTTTACAAAAAGCTGGTATGAAATTTTAGAGTCAATTTTTTGAATACCCTAATGCTAAATTCCTTCAGACGTTTTTAAGCCCAGATGTTAAGCAAGGCACTGAGGTGCAGTTTTTCTGGGTGATTGGATCGCTTGGGCACAATGCAAAGCGGAAAGTCAGATGGTGGAGATAGCTGTAAAAGAGCCAAATGATTTTTTGCACCTAATTCAAATAATGGGAGAATCTGCCTTGACCCTATTGGGCAGTAACAGCTTCCCTCAGAAAAACACCACTGTTTTTATTAGTTCCTGGGAAGAGGGAACATTTCTTTTCCCTCTAGGGGTTGCATTTGAAGCTGGAAGACAGTAAATTGTGTTTGCCAGGAAGCCTCACCTGCCATTTATGCAGCTTTGGTAATCCCAGGCACACTAACCATGATGCTCTATCGCTGTTGAATGACTGTAAAGGTCATGAGCTGTGTGTGCTGACCTGGGAAAAGCAGCTCCATTGTCATCACCAACACAAACAAATTACATTGGATGATTATCATTGTATTATACCAATACTTGGAAAATTATCGCAAGATTTCGCTTATCTACTACAATGGAGTGGAAGCATTGGATGATACTGGAATAGAGCTCAACTACTTAATTCAGAAAGCCTGCTTTCTATTGACATGCTTGTCACATTTTACGCTACAAACTGTGCTAGAAGATGGCAAACGAAAAATTCTCTATTGTTTTGGAATCAAGCTGCTGTCAAATAACAGATGAGATTCTTTCCCCCCGTCATTGTCCAGAGCAAGGCTGTCTTTTACTAATACCAGATGTCAAATTAAAAGGATCAGGAAATACTGCCTGCCAATATAGAATTAGTTTCTATCTTAAATAAAATGAAAACATCTCACAGAAGTAATTAATATGATTTTTTTCAAAACGTCCCGAGTCTAGGAATGAATGTTTTTGGCAGCGTTAGTAATGAAAGGGAAAATGAAACTCACCCAGTGGAAAATTCAAAGTGCCACTAATTGGGTGAATGAATGGGCATCATAGAAATATAGTTAGAAGTTGACACAGCTATAAGAAACTTTAAATGTCGAGATGATATGGAGAAGAAATTAAAACAGAAATACAATTTTGAAGTTCATAACCAGAACAGTAGTGTTTAAATGTATCAAGGTGGTATTGAGGCTTCATAATGGGTGAATACTTAAGAGCCCCAATTGGCAGTGGGGCAGGAAGTCTGTCTGCAGGCCTTCCCACCACAGGCCTAATCAGGGTGGAGGTGGGGGAATGGCAGGATTCCCACCCGCCACCCTCCTGCCTGATTAAATGCCCCCTGCCCCAAACTCGCCCGGGTAGGGCACAAGATTCTGCCCATTATCTCCAATAACTTGAGAGTGTGGAGGCGGATAGTTGACCAGCATAAATCTCAAAGATGCAAGTTTTCACATCAGTATTAAGCAAAAGAAGATCTAACACTTGGTGTTCACCTTTGCCATGCGATCGACCTCAACCATTGTCAACAGTACTGACTAAATTGTACTTGAAACACTTACATAGCATCTAGACAACAGGAGACATTCCAAGCTGACCATGGGAGACGGTAGCATAGTGGTAATATCATTGGATGAGTAATCCAGAGGCCCAGGCTAATGATCTGCAACACTGGTTCATATCTCATCACAGCAGCTGGTGGAATTTAAATTCATTTAATAAATCTGGAAATGAAAGCTTGCCCAGTAATGGTGACCAAGAAGTTTTATCAATTGTTGTAAAAACCCACCTGGTTCACTAATGTCCTTTAGAGTTTGAAAATCTGCTGTCCTTACCTGGTCTGGCCTACATATGACTCCAGACCCACAGCAATGTGCTTGGCTCTTAACTGCCCCTCTGAAATAGCCCAGCAAGCAACTCAATTCAAGGGCAAATAGGGATGGGTAATAAATGCTGGCCTTGCCTGTGACACTCACATCCCATGAAAAAATAAAGGAAAAAATGGTGGGATATTGAGAAGTGTAGAGGAAAAGAAGGATCTTGGAGTGCACGTCCACAGATCCCTGAAGGTAGTGGGACAAATCAATAAGTTTACTTAGAAATCATATGGAATTCTGTCCTTTAGTCACCAAAGTATAGAATCCTTAAGGCCGAGAGGTTCTGCTAAAACTTTATAGAACACTTGTTATGCCACAGCTAGAATACTGCATACAATTCTGTTCACCACATTACAGGAAGGGATGAGATCGAACTAGAGAGGGTACATAGGAGATTTACGAGGGTGTTGCCAGAACTGGAGAATTTTAGTCATGAGGAAAGATGGGAGAGGTGGGGCTGTTCCCTTTGAAACAGAGGACCTGAGAGGAAATTTAATTGAAATGTATAAAATTATGGGGGGCTTAGATAGAGTGCATAGAAAGGACATAATTCCCTTAGCAGAGAGGTCAATAACCAAGGGTCATAGATGGAAAGTATTGGTAGAAATATTAGAGTTGAGGAGAATTTTTTCACCCATATGGCGGTGGGGATCTGGAACTCAATTCCTGAAAAGGTGGTAGAGGCAGACGCCCTTTGTATTCAAACAGTACTGGGGTATGTATTTGAAGAGCTGTAACCTGTATCCTACAAAGCTATGGACCAAGAGTTGAAAAGTGGGGTTCAGCTAGGTAGCTCTTTCCTGGCCAGCATAGACGTGATAGGCTGCATTGCCTCCTTCAGTCTGTATTTATATGGTTTATATGGTTCTATGGGTTCTGGCCACCAAGACATAAGGGTGACATAGATGCCATTGAGGCAGTTCAGGGATCACAAAGCTGATTCCTAGCATCAGAAGACTAAATTTTGAGGAGAAACTTGAATTCTTCCACTTTGAAAGAAGGTGACCAAGAGGTCACCTGATAGAAAGATAAGTGAGATAGTAATGGTTTATAAACGACCATTTCAGAAAATTACTTCAAACAAAATCTCAAGAAGGACTAGGCTCTGTGTAGGATAGTGGAAGTGATAACGGAATAATTTAAGAAATAATTGGTAGTAATGGTAAGGCCATAGAATTTGCATGGATAAGCTGAGATGGACTAACTGGCCTTCGTAACCTTGGTAAAACTGTGTCCTTCTCAGGAGCTAGGATTTTAGGCAAACTGCAATATGTTAAAGTCTTAGTTAAAACTTTCATATCTTTACAAAAATCACTGTTCCTAACATTCATGCAGCTTGCTTCTTTATCTTAGAATCATTTCAGAGCTTTCAGTAGGTCACCTCCTTACAACAACAATGAAAGTGCTTCAGAAGTAATTTTAACAAATTGAAATCAAGTGAATCCACAGGAAAGGAAATGTTGGCAGGAAAATCATTTTTGATCGTTCCCAATAACTTTCTACCTTGCTTTTCAATAGAACATTCCATAGATCCAGTCTTTCAAATTGGTTGCAAGATGATAGTTGCTTCTTTTAGTTCAATGAGCTTTTGTGTTTACTTCTTTCTTTCAAATGATCATTTGCCACCTAATGATTTCACCATTACAAGTTATAAAAAACCACCTCCACTGACTTCACACCAACACTGCTGGGTTTTGAATACTCTAATCTACATTGTACTACAATCTTACATTCAATTTTGGTGTAATGATACATCATTCAAGCATGTGTTATTTATTCTCACTTACCCCAAAAATAACGCAACGTTTCAGTCCCTTGTCTCACGTGTACTCTCTCACACTAAAATGAGATACAGGTGAAAGAATTATACCGTTACAGATTGTAATTATCTCGGTCTCTTTCATGGCAGGCCTAGGGTTTCTTGGATGGTTTCAATCCTTAACGTTGAAGTGAAGATCTAGTAAAGTGAAGTATTCTCAGCAGGCTGTGAGGTTTCTTGCAGTCGAATTTCTAGGAGGCTGTTTCTCAGGTGAACTTGAAGTTGGAACAGGTTGGGGGTGTCCTTTGGGCTGTTTGGATCCCCCAATTTCAAGGTATTGTTGTTAATTACCTGGGCTGCTTGGATAACTTGCAGCTAGTTTGATGGCTTCATGGTTGAACTCTGTCTGCAAGCAGCTTCTAGCTGATTTAAAAAGCAGACAGAAAACATGGTCATTGTGACCTCTTACAAGTTCAGAGCTCTTTTCCAAATAAGGTAGGTAGTTAAGTTGATTCCAATGTCCAGTTGTTGTTTAACACCTTGAGAGTTTGAGTGTTATGATATGGCAGGTGGTACTTGCTGGGCTGAAGAAATCCAAAAGGGAACTTTGTCAGGCTATCACAACGTTTTGCAATTTGTATTTTATTACAAGAAGGTATGTGTGCTGAAGTCAGAAGTAAAGATTCCACTATCGCTTTTGGAGATTTTTAAGATATTAATTAAAACATTTATTAACAAAAGAAAAGAAAACTTAAACACACAAGATTACATTTGCACTGTTAAAGTTAGTCTTATCATATTTCCCAAAAGATTTCTACTTAGCTAGACTTACAAGTAAACTTTCCTTTTCAGGCAGCAGTTCCACTAGATTCTGAATATATAAAACATCCAGTAATATTACTGCAAGGCAACTACTGTTGCTATAAGGGAGGTACTTCACAAGTTTCTCTCTCCCTGTCCCTCAACAATGGAAACCCAAGTCTTGTAACAAAACCTTGCTTTCTGGAACCAAATGGCACTACTCTGGGGTGGCTAGAAGCTGCTAATTCACAGTACACTCTTCAAGATCTCACATGGCCACTCCCATACAGCCTTCAATCTTTCCTTAAATATGATTTTCCTCTTTCATATTTAATCCCATTGTTCTCACACCCCTTTGAAACTCAAACAGTTCCAAATAAAGGATCTTTCATATTTCCATCTTGTATTTGCTTTGGGGTCAATAAAAAAATGATATCCCCACAACTTGTTTACTATGAACTCCTGTGGGATGCAAACATTTTTCTTTCAAATTCAAACAACCCCTCAACTCATCTAAAATGCAACGGTTAGCTCTAACCTCTTCACTTGTACCTCACTACTTAACAGAGGCTGTCAGTCTCTTTGCTTTTGAATGAACCATTCAGTTTGATAATACCTGTTTTGGATTCGCATCAGTCTAGAATGTTCCTTTTGGTCCTCCTTGGGAGAGGGAGTGGTTTCAATCCACAAAAGAAGTCAGGTGACCCTTGGGCAGCCATCCTTTTCAGCCTTTTGTGTTCAGTTTTAAAATATAAAAATTAGTTTGAAGTTTAGATTATACTGGACCATGACACCCATCTGGCCAATCTTTGTCAAATCACCTCATGAATGGCTATTATTCTCTTGACTCTGAAATTAAACAATGTTTGAATGTATCTGGCACTATTTTATTAATCTTGTTGAAGAACTCACATTTACAGATACACTGTCCATTGTCAGTTATGGCTTAGTTGGGAACACTCTTGCCTCTGAATCAAATGGTCGTGGGTTAAAGTCTGATTCCAAGACCTGAGCACAAAAATCAAGGCTGGCATTCCAGTGTAGTACTGAGGGAGGGCTGCTCTGTTAGAGGTGCATGGGTGCTGGGTCTTTCACAGTAGAAGTTAAACCAAAGCCCTATCTGTCCTCTCAGGTGGATGTAAAAGATCCCATGGCGCATTTTCAATGAAGAACAGGAGAGCTATCCCTGATGTCCTGTCCAATATTCACCCTTCAATCAACATCACATAAACAGGTCCTCTGGTCATTATTACAGTTTTGTTTGTGGGAGTTTGCTGTGTGCAAATTGGCTGCCAAATTTGCAACAATGATTTCAAAGTTGCTTCATTGGCTGTAAAGTGCTTTGGCGCATCCAATGGTAGTGAAAGGCACTATATGAATGTAAGACATAGGGCGGGAAAGTTCCAGATTTACACTAAGCGCGGAAGTGGGCAGGTAAAACGATGTTTTACCCGCTGGCCACGATAGCAGGTTTTCATGCCGTATCGTCCCAAACCCGCCACATTATTTATACATCCCCAGGAAACACGCTGTTTCCATGGCGGGCGGGCTCTCATTCACCTGCCCTCCATGACCTCGCCGCTTCAGCACGCCAGGCGCCATATTTAAAATCCAGCCGTGTGCACACATCTCAGAGCTTCCAGCCCACGACTATTACAGGGAAGATGTCCAAAAAAGGCAAAAAGACCGCAGCCCCCAGGTTCAACAACGTGTCACCGGAACACTTTTTGGATGCCGTGGAGTCCCGCCAGGATGTCCGCTACCCCCCCCCCCCCCCCGCTCTGGCTGCAGGATGGCCAACAGCGTGACCAACCAGGCTTGGGAGGCAGTGACAGCAGGTGGTCAGGGCCAAAGCCCTTCAGAAGAGAACAGTCACCCAGTGCCGCAAGGGGATGAATGATCTCTTCCGTTCCAAGCGGGTAAGTCACTTTTCTCATCACTCACAAATCCATCACACATCAACAGGGATCTCACTCGCTGCTGGTTCAAGGGACATCACCATTCGGTCTCACACATTCACCGTCATTGTCCTCATCCCATCCATGGGGTCACTCACCATCCACACAGGCCAGGTGTATTTATCATCTGGCAGAGATCCTGCTTACACTTTCTCCATCTCTATTCATGCAGGACAAGCTGGCACACAACAAGAGGGAGAGGTCGCAGACTGGTGGAGGAATGCCTGAAATCAAGGTCCTCACGGACTTTAAAAATAGCGCCATCTAGCTGGCTGGCGACAATCTGGACCGGCCCTGTTCTTACTGTGAGATTGGGGGTGCTATGTCAAGTGAGGGTCCAGCAGGACAACGTCCATCAGACAACCATGCTGCGAGTGATGTGTCCTGTTTCACAGGCCACCGCCTGGCACTAATTATCTCTCCCTGCTTCCGCAAGCACATCTTGGAAACAGCCGACTGAGTCCACGACCCAGGGCCTCCAGTCAAGCCCTGAGAGAAGCTCTGAAGAGGAATCAGAAGGCACTCTCACTGAAGTCCTGTCACAGCGCTCACCCACACCCTCCACTGGTGCAGAGACACACCTCAGTGGGACCTAGCTTTAGAATAGCCTCGGGATCACAATCTAGTGAGCACACCGCACTGTCTGATCCACCGAAGGCAGCGGCAGGGACTTCCCAGGTGTCCGGCACTCAGAGGACTGCTGGAGGCCAGAAATTTGCTGAGTCTGAGTCAGATGAGGAGCCTCCAGACTCGGTCAAGTCACAGTTGCTGGAGCTGCAAAAGCAAGCTCGGGAACAACAGGAAATGACGTCTGCTGTAGTCCTCAGATTGCAAGGCATGATGGAGGACTCCGTCTGCCTTCACTCTGAGGTGATTGCGCCGGCATGAGAAGGCACCGAGGTCAACACTGGTAGGTTGGTGACTGCCACGGAGACTTTGGTCCAGGACACCAGTCCTGCACTGCTGCACAGGCTCAATTCCATCGCTGATGCCATAGTTGGCCTCTAACGCCGTGTACGTGAGAGGGATGCCAGGCAGCTTGATCTCACTCCAGCTATTCTTTCCCCTCAGGAGTTGGAGTTAGCCTGGGGCCCTCGGGCACCCATAGGGAGGAGGTTCAGCAGGCACACACCCCGAGGCCATCCACCCAGGTGACTCCAGGAGTGTCCGGCCCATCCAAATCCCCTCTCCCTGTGACCTCAGCAGCTCCAGCTCCACAGGCCGAGGAGGGTGTCACTGCCACACAGCAGGTCCCTGAAAGCAGGCCGGGGCCCTCCAAGTCTCAGTCCTCCAGAGGACGCCCGCCAAGGTCATCACAGACAGAGTGTCACAGTCAGCAGGCTGCCTCCACCTCCGCTGTGGATATCCAGGGAGCACCAAGACATAGCAGCAGGGTTAGGAAAGTTAAAAATTAATTGCACAGCCTGGGTGCAGATGTTAATCACTTGTACATATTGTTCACTATTGTCAATAAACTCCCAAGAATGTCCCTGTGCCTATGGCTCCTTGTTCTGATGAGCAGTGTTCATGCCACTCAGAGGTGAAACCTTTCTGCACAAGATAAGGGCAGCTGTCTCAGTCCAGGGCCTCTTCTCTGTGCAGTGAGTAACCTTCAGACCAAACTGATGACCCAGCCTCACACTCCCTGGAAACATTATTGATGCCTGTGCTTCGATGGTGCTTGTCATTGCTGCCAGAATGTAGTGGGCAGGTGTCACAGAGTTCCATCATCCCCTCTGTGGACTCTCAACAGCTTTAAGGTGGGGCTGGCCCCCATCTCTTCAGCATCTTTCAGCATTGACAGTGTGCTCCTAAAGGGCTCAGGTGCTGAAAGCAGACAAATGATCAGATGCTTCTAAAATTTCATGGCTGTATCTCTATGATATGACCCTGATCACAGA
Organism: Carcharodon carcharias; assembly: GCF_017639515.1. Classification (NCBI taxonomy): domain Eukaryota; kingdom Metazoa; phylum Chordata; class Chondrichthyes; order Lamniformes; family Lamnidae; genus Carcharodon; species Carcharodon carcharias. The sequence continues at coordinate 12,786,388 of NC_054485.1, forward strand.
GAGCAAGCGAGCTGCCCTTGGCCATACAGAAGTCAGCCATTCTCAAAGGCTATGTGAAGATCTATGGAGTGTCCTCACTGCATGTCATCATCATCCTCCTGCAATCAAGTGACATTAAGGCCTCCACTGCATCCCCAAGATAGGAGCATTCTCACAGAGGGTATTCATGCTGTCATAAGCCAGGCTGGAGTCAAAGATTCACCAATGCAATGCGAGGATCTATGGGGTCACCTCACTGCATGTCATCATCATCGTCCACAAATCTAGCAACTATGAGGGCCTCCCAAGTGTGCCTGCCTTGTCTAGCCAGTGTGAGGGCCTCATCCCCGTCATCATTACCTTCGAGGACCTCCTCACCCTTATCCCCATCGGTGTCCTCCTCATCGGAAGAGACCTCCAGTTCCTCCATCTCCTCCTCAGCCAGCTCGTCTCCCTGTTGCAATGGCAGGTTGCAAAGCGTGCAGTAGATGATGACGATGTGTGACACCCTCTGTGACTTATATTACAGGGCTCCGCCAGACCGGTCCAGGGACTGAAATCTCATTTTCAGCATCCCTGTGATCTGCTCCACCAAGTTGTGAGCTGCAGCATGAGCCTCTTTATACCGTTTCTGGTGGTCACACATCAGCTGCCCATTCTGCAATTGGAACCCCTTGCGGTTGATATAGTTGACCGTGTGTTGCGATGGAGATCTGAGCGCCATGTGAGTGCAGTTGATCAGACCCTGCACCTGTGGGAAACCCGAGATCTGGGCGAATCCAATCGCTCTTGCATCTTGGCTGTCCTGGTCCCGGGCGAAATGCACAAAGTTGTGTGCCCACACGAAGATGGCATCTGTGACCTCATGGATACATTTGTGGGTGGCGGATTGCGAGATCCCACCGAGGTCACCCTGAAAGGAGCCACTGGCATAAAAATGAATGCTACTGGCTGTGGATGCCCTCCATGTCCCCGTGGCGCCAAATCCTGCAGTAGCTGGCGGATGTGACCAACCAGATCCCTAGACATGCACAGTTTTTGGTGACACTGGTTCTTGGTCATCTGCAGGAATGAAAGGCGTCGTCTACAGACCCTGAGTGTCGCTTGGCACCAACCAGCAATGCTCTCTGTGGCTCTTGGGCAGAATGTGCAGGAGCCCCAGCCACCCCTTCTACCTGAGGGTGCTGCTTCTGCCTCTGCACAGCCACGAGACTCAATTGCTCTCTCCTCTGTTGTCTTGGCTCTCTGTAGGCCATCAGGCATACGGCTAGTTCACCAGACTCCATGATCCTGATGTAGTCCTCCTGCAGAATGAATTGGGGAAACACATGGTTATGGGTGCATTAAGAACCCGCCTTGGTTAAGTGTGAAGGCCCCTTAATGCTCCCCAGAGAGTGCTGGCCACCACTTGGATGGCCAGAGTTTAGTGGGCTGCATGGCTGCCCGAAACCCCACCACCTCCGCCCCACTCCACCTGACCGATTGGCGTCAGCTTTGCCCATTGGACTGCAGGCTGTGCTCTCAACTCAGGCACAGGCATTCTCCTAACCCGCACTGCAAGGCTGCGCTGTTAGCTTGAACCATGGGGGAGACTGGTCCAAATCAGGATGCTGACATTGCAAGGGGCTGTGAGAACCTCCAGCAGTGACTACTCCATGGCCAGCGTTAGCAAGGAGATTGTACAACGTGTCCAGTTGTCCAACTGTTCCACAGACCACTAAAATGCTCATTACTGTGCAACCTGTGCTGAGAGGGTGAAAAGTTTTGGAGCACTTGGTGGCACTTTAATGTCTCTGCATTTCTTGAGTGGGCAGAGAAGCTAGAGGCCCGACTCCAATCATATTAATGTGGCTGCATCTGAATGATGCAGAGGAATGGTCACTTTATACAGGTTTCCCTAATGCATGGCCGCTCCCCTCGCCCACCCTAACCTCCCAACATGAGTGCTTGTGCACTATATTCAATGGCAGGGCAGCCCTTGCCCCCACCTGATTTGAAACACGTGCTTTCCTGCTGGAAACGATTCCAGAGGGTTGGCCTAATAATGAAATGCAGATGTATTCCAATGAGCTTCCCAACGTCCGATGGCGGGAAACGAGCCCATTGGACAGGCTGAGCGGACTGGTCCCACTCCCTTGTGAAACCGAATGCGCCATATTGTCCGCTCACCCGACGCCAGTGGGCATGGACGATCCCGGCCATCGTTTCTTTTCACTGTGATATGCTTCAGTGTTTCCACAGAATTGTGGATATAACTTATGGCTTGGTAAAATCCTGGTTGAACCATCATTTAAAACATTTTAATTTGGAGAATTAAAATTAACAGCTTAATAGAGCTGAGGTTACAAAACTAGAAAACATTTCTGCACAGTTGATGCTGATAAGAAGTAGCATTCCTGAGTGTTTCAACCCTACAATTCCTTTGCCTATGGGAATTTTGTTTAATAATGGTCCTTTGAAGCACTTTGGGACATTTCACCATGTTGCAGAGGCTGTATAAATACAAGTTGTTGTTAATGTGCTAAAGCTTTACAAAATTGTATGGAATGACTTTGAAGCATTTCTTGTCCAATTCTTTGTTGATTCTAAAGACAAAAAGGGACAAAGGGGAAACAGGTAAAATACAATGGGATTTGCAAAGGCTGCACTCTCCTGAATTCATCTAGACTTATTGTTTAACACCTTTTAGGAATCTTTTCTTTTAAGTTATTACAGAAGTGGGATACCGCACCTATAATGTGATTTCAAACTGGATTTTCGGCATAATGGCCCCAAGGAATTGTGTCATTAATTAACTGGACAAAGGTGATATTTAATCGCTCACTTCCTGGCTGTATGCGAGCATGGTTTTAACCACATAAACTTAATTATCATCCTTACATGCATTATGCTACTAATCAGGCTTTCCATGAAATCTATCAAACATCATCAGCCCCATTTCACATTGTTAGTCCAGCCATTAGTTTATACTTTTCCATCAATTATTTTTTTGGGGAAAAATATACTTTATTCATAAAATATCTGAAAGAACATTACAAAACTTTTCTAAATGGCCATCACAAAAATTGCAATCAGATTCAACTTTTGCACATGGATCACGAGGTGCTTCAATACAATCAATTCCATCAATTATACTTAACAACAAAAGTAATGGATAAAGATCAGAATACCTGTGATTTCCTGCTTTTGCAGCCAAGGTTCCCCATCAGCAGTGCACTTTCTTAATATTGTTAGGATGATACCATGGCGAGGGACTATACCGTTCACACTGCATGACATTATTACATAGAATTTACAGCACAGAAACTGGATGTTCAATCCAACAGATCTATGCTGTGGTTTATGCTCTGCACAAGCCTCCTCCCATCCTACTTCATCTAACATCATCAGCATATCCTTCTGTTCCTTTCTCCCTCTTGTGTTTGGCTTGTTCCCCCTTAAATACATCTATGCTATTTACCTCAACTATTCTATGTGGTAGCAAGTTTCACATTCTAACCATTCTCTATTAAAGAGGTTTCTCCAGAATTAACGATTCGATATATTATTGGCTATCTTACAATTATGACCTCCAGTTCTGGTCTTGTCCACTAGTGGAAACATCTTCTTTACATTTACCCTATCAAACACTTTCATAAACTTAAAGACCTCTTTCTAGTCATCCCTCAGTCTTCTCTATTCTAGGGAAAGGTTATTTGATCTTTCTTGACATGTATCATTTCTAAGTTTGAAAAGTTTAGCAATTATCTCCCCCTTTTCTATCCTAAATGTCTAGGTGTCTTTTTTGATCTCTTCCTCCAATATCTTGTCCACCATGTTATTCTCCTGGTCAATACTGGGCATAGTAAGTATTTATTATTTCTGCCATTATGCTGGTATACAATGGATGGCATGTATGTTGATGGTATTCTGCTCTATCTCATTGCACCTCTCACAAACCCTCCACTCTCCCTAATTTGTCACACTGCTTGTCTGACATCCAGGATTGAATGAGCAGAAATTTCCTCCAGCTAAATATTGGAAAGAACTGCACCATTGTTTTTGGTCACTTCACAAAATCCGTTCCCTGTCCACTCTTTCCATTCCACTCCCTGGCAACTGTCTAAAGCTGAGGCAGACCATTTGCAAATTTGGCGTGCTTTGTTTGACTCCAACTTTAGCTTCTGACCACATATTCACTCCATCACCAAGATTGCTTATTTCCAACTCCACAACTTCTCTCGATTCTAACCCTGCCTGAGCCCACCTGCTGGTGAAACTGTCCTCCATGCAGTTGTTACCTTTAGATTTGGCTATTCCAACGAACATCTGACCAGCCTCCCATCTTCCACTCTACATAAACTTGTGCTTAATCAAAACTCTGTTGCCTATTCCTTAACTCATGCCATGTTCCATTCATCCATCACCTTTGTGCTTGCTGACCTAAACTGGCTTCCAGTCTGGCAAAGTATCAAGTTTAAAATCCTCATCCCTGTCTTCAAACCCCTCAATGGACTCGGGGTCACTCATCACACCCGGTCCCCTCACTACAACCTACCTCCCAACCCACCCCACCATCTCTTTAACCTCCTCTGGTCCCATAAACCTTTGAGATCTCTGTGTTCTTCCAATTCTAGCCTCTTACAGATCCATGATTTTAACTGCTCCAACATTGGTGGCTGTGTCTTCAAACCGCCTTGGCCTTGAAGTCTGGAGTTCCTTCCAAAAACCTCCTCACTTCTTTCTCTCTCTCGCTTTCTCTCTCTCATTCGTTAAAATGTTCCTTCAAACCTATCTCTTTTACCAAACTTTTGGTCACCTGACCGATGTCTCTTTCAGTGGTTTGGTGTTAAATTATTTTCCACAATACTCTTGTGAAGCACTTTCGGGCACTTTGCTATGGTGAAGGTTCTCTACAAATGCAAGTTGTTGTTGTTGTTGTTGTTGCTATATCCCATAGTGACCAAGATTCCTATCTTCTTTTGTCATTTATGTGTCCGTAAAATGCTTTGCTGTTTCTTTTTATATTCTTTGATATTAGTTTGCCATGCACAGTGTTTTGTCCCGTATTCTCCCCAGTTTTGGAATGTGAGTACAAGTGCACATGCAAATCGCACATCATGCACATGCAAAAAGTGTTGGAACCAAGGTGCAGTTTTTCTTTCTCTTCTGCTTCCTCGGTGGCTCATTTTGCTATGAGGTGCCTGGCCTTGCATTGCTATGCTTTAATATTGCCCTCTAATGTTCTACCTGCAGCTGTAAATAAAATGTGCAGCTCCAGCAAGTTCAAAGTGATAGTAAAGCTGAATCTCTAGATTCTCCGCAACATTTAAGCTAATTGAAGTGTGATATCCTTTCTATGCTCAACTTTAGGACGTGGTTTAATTATTTCCGCAGGAAACATTGGATTCACTTGCATAGCAATAGTGACTGCATTTACAGGTCATTTGTTATTTTTGAAACACTTTGGGGTGCATCTTCGAGACTTGGTAAATTGTTATATACTTTACATTACTGAGGGACTGCTCTGTTGTTGGAGGTGCTGTCTTTTCATTGAGAAGTTAGCCCAGTTTTTCTTTTCAAGTGGATGCAAAAGATCCAGTGGTGCTATTCGAAGGGCAAATAATTCTTCCTCAAGGTAAATCACTAAAAAATAGAGAGGCTGGTCATTCATTTTAATTTCTGTTTGTGGAATCTTGCTGTGCACAAATAGGTTTTGCATTTTCTTACATAACAACAAACTATACATCATGAGGTAATTAGTTTGTTGCAAAATGCTTTGAAATATCTTGAAGATGTGACAAGGGCCAAATAAATGCAAGCTCTTTCTGTTTCAAAGCTTGATGGATTTGGACATTTTAAAGGCATCATATAAATGCAAGTTGTTGTTGGATTGAAGTAATATGTGCACACCCATTGTCACGGACAGAATGCATGTGCTCACTATCTGTCTGTAATCAGTACATTGTGGTTTCTTGAATGGTTTTGATTATTTCATGTTGATGTGAGATTCTTGTAATGTGAAGGGTTCACAGCAGGTTGTGAGGTTTCTTGCATTTGAATATCTAGAAGATTGTTTCTTAGATGAACTTTGGAACTGGAACAGGTTTAACTACTTTGGCTGCTTGATGACTTGCAGTATTTTCAGAGTCTGGTTCTCAGACTAACTGATGACTGATAGTCCTTAAAAGGCAAAGATGGTACTGCCTTTTTCTGCAGCTGTTTTCTTGTTGTTCTTCTGCAGTCTGGTCAGTTCTCCTCTGGGTCTTGGGATAATAAAGGATCTCAGTATCAGAAGCTAGTTTCAGTCACATGGTCAACAGCCATTGTCCACCCAGAAAGGTTTAAAGCTAAAGGCCATTGATATACAATAGGAGATAGATGGTGGTCTTTCAAATTTAACTGGTGGATAACTGACTGCTTTCTTTGTTGAACCGCAAACCTGGAGACAAAGAGTAAGAGCCCATTGCTTCTGTGTTTTGAATAAGCTTCGAGCAATTGCAGGTGTAAATTCCACAGATAACAACATTTGAGTGGGATGTCCATTCCAGTGGGAGGCCCCACTATTGTTCTTCAATTTGGAGTTTTCCAGAAGCTTGATAGTCTGTGTTAAATAAGTAAAGGTCTCCTGATCCCTTGGCAGCCATCTTAACAGTTCATCAGTGTCCAGTTTAGAAATAAAAGACAGTTCCAGAAGCTGCCATACAAGCTCAGTCCCATGTGTAAAGCTATGAATATGACATGCCTTTACTGGACATGGCACGATAAAAAGACAAGGTGTTACTCTGCACTGTTGTCTATCTGACCGTCGCACATACAATTTGAATAACTACTGCTCTCAAGCCTAACTTGGTTACATATATCAGAACACAGGCATACAAAGTGGTATTAATGAACAGAATTTCAAATAAATTATTATGATTTAGATAACTGTGTTAGGATTGAGGTGAAAGGAGAAGTCTTGCCATAATTGAACATTGGCACTGGAAGGAGAATTCACCCAGTTGGAATCACACTGATTTTCTTCCACTATCTTGCCCAAATTCAGATGGGAAAGTGGAAGAAAAGTTGGTTGTGGTCTTCTGCTACTGAAATTCAATTTTCCAACCACAGCCCTGCCAGGACCACTGATGGTCAACCCATTCTCACCTTTCAGTTGAAAATGGAGTCTTCCTATTAGGGGGCCTGTAAGAGAGGGAAATGTGTCTTTATTAGTCAGGAGCCAACATTTTGTTTTCCCGACGCTGGATTGAAATGCACAAGTTACATTAGTGGCGGGTCGGACCTCGTGCTGTCCCGGGGAAAGTTTCTGTAATGGTTATGTTAATTAGACAAAATTGTTCATAATGATGCAAGCATGACATCAGAGTCAGATGATCAAGAAACTCCAAGAGAGCAACAACCAGAACAGTCTGTGCCCAGAGAACAATATATGTACCACGAAGTCTTGGATGTAAGGAGTTCTAAATAAATAGTTTAAGAAAAACTAAATACTGACTATCTGCAAGTCACTCATAGAATAAGCGAAAACTCATCTGAACAGTTTCTACTTATAATACATTTGCACCCTGTGAATACTCTTTATAGCAAAACTTTTTGTAATTATGTCCTACCTTCAAGATTAAGTTAGCAGCACACCAGAATCTCATGGCACCTGGTTCACATTTGTTAAAGGGTGGTATGCTTTGTGCAATTGTGTCCGAGGTCAATGGTTTTCTTTATTGAAGTCTGTGGCTCAAGGGAGGACAGCTTGCCAGTGGAGGTTTGGGACTGGCAAAGGCTTGTCAGAGGTGAGGGGGAAGGAGGGTCTGGAATGGGGTCTGGGGCTTGGAGGACAGAGGGTGGGGTTGGGGGCATGGAGGAGACGATACGACAAAGGAGGGCTCTTGCTGTTCAACAACAGAGGCCACAATGCCAGCATCAGACAGCACCAGAGGAGGAGGCTGGTCAGGATGCGGCCATCCAGGGAAGGCATTGTAGAAGACGGACCCTGACACGTCACCTCATTCACAGGAAAAGAACTAACTCCTGCAGATGTCAGAGAGGCATTGCCAGAGACAACTGAGGCTGCCCCAGGAAGGAAATACTGAACCATGTGGGGATTGTGCGGCAAGACCTGCAGCCATGTGAATTTGGAGGGGACCCCATGGCCAGTGGCTCTCAAGGTGATTGCAGAGCTCAATTTTTTCACCACCGGTGCTTTTCTGGGCGCCACAGGCAACATATGTGGCACATCACAGTCTGCCACATCCAGATATATAAAGGAGGTGACCAATGCCCTCTTTAGTCAAGCAAATGAATTCATCAGTTACTCCGCAGATGAGGACAGTCAGGTGGCAAGGGCATTGCGCTTCACGGCCATCACTTGTTTCCCTTGCAAGGGGGCATCCACTGCGCCCATGTAGCCATTAGAACTCCCGGGGACCAACCAGTGGTATTTGTGAATCGCAAGGGCTTTCACTCCTTGAAAGTGCAACTGATCTGCGACCACAAACAAAGAATCATTCATGTCTGTGCTTGTTTCACCGGGAGCTCTCGTGACTCAAAACATTTTGCGTAACTTGGAGCTGCCAGAACTTTTTGAGGCCCCAGCCCAGGTTGACAGTGGTTCCACCAACAAATGCCCGCACTCGTCCCATGATTGCACATGTCTCCCATGCACGCCGCTGTCATTTTAAATTTTAATTAGAATCGCATGGGAACTGGCTCCTGACTCGAGAGCTCAAGTGCAGCCTACTTCCAGTTCCAGCATTGGGAACCATGTATTACTGATAAAATACCATCCCATGTTACTGATGCGTACCAGGACAGGTGCTGATAGGACCCAGGAAGCGGTGATAATAACCCAAGGACACGTAATGAACCTCCCTCCATTTTGGCCCTCACTAACTTACATGTGAAGGTCTCAGTCCCTGCCAAGGCACACATGCTGACGATTACTTGATCCTTAAGGCCTTCTGCCCCTTTTAATGCCAGCTGGCCTCTTTTGGTAGGAGTGTCAAGGCAATATTGCCAGGATTTTGTGCTTGTGCACCAATAGCAGAAATCACGCATGCAGCCTGTCATAATAAACATCAGCCCAGGAAACTGGGTCAGGGTTGCCATAGTGTAAGAAGGGGGTCATGGGGGAATGTTTCATCGAACCTGAACACTGTCGCTGGGAGGAGCATCCACCTCTATGTCATTCATTCTTCTCTGCAGGATCCATGGGGTTGGACTCCCAGTGAATACATGTGTTAACATGAAGTTCCTCTGTCTGCTTTTTTAAAGAAAGGCCTTATTGTTAAAACAGGAATTGCATAACCATACATTAACACAACAGTTACTACTATTGTACAGTGCGATTATTCTAAAGCTTTGCAGTTATTATGTGAAAATGGGCCCAGCTGTGGAACGTGATCCCTAAAACCACTGTAAAAAATCTTGGAATGCTGTGCAATAAAAATGGAATTTGACTTATTCAGTCAACAGAAACCATTGGCCAAGCCTGTGTCTGTTTATCATCTGACAATTGTTGCTCATCATTGAACACAAACAGAAATGCTGGGAATACGCAGCTGAGAAATAGGCAGATCAAAACACCAGCAAAAACTATCATGTCTTAGCCTGTCACTCGTCAGATTTCTGGCATCTTATTCGACATTGATTTTCTTTTCTGCGAGTTGATTGAAAACTTGTTCTGATGATTGCATCTGTAGCACAAAATTAGATCAAAGAATCACAGTACATACAAGTTATAAGTCCAAGTTTACAGCTGATATTTAACAGACTCCATAAGATGTTATAGCACCATCATGTGGGCAAATAGATTTCTTTTCCACTCTATTTATGTCCTGATTCAGGAAGTTTCACTGAATTCTCTCCTCTTGAATTGGCCCAGGTTTTTATTTGCCTTTTAGCCTCTTCCAGGTTACTTAGCCGCTCTTAAATGGTGGAGTGCATTCCAGATCATAACTTGCTGTGTAAATAAAATTATTTTCCCTCGGTTCTTTTGCAAATTATCTTAAACCTGTACTCTTCAGTTATTGACCTGCCAGGGGAAACAATTTCTCCGTAGTTACTTGGTCAAAACCCTGTCTGTTCTCTCTCTGATCTCTCAGATAACTGAAAGTCCTTCAGAGAGACCTTACCAAATCTTTTCCCTAAATCGGCCTCAGTTTTCCTGCCTCCCCCAGTGGACAGCATGAGTGAGTTGATGGTCCAATCAACTGCACAGGGGTGGGAGATTTTTCCAGCCAAGGGGAGATGGGATTGTGCATGTGCAGGGAGTTAAGTTTCCTGAAATTGACACTGGATCAGGATCCCAATATCATCGAGTCCATGTTTCTAAGCAGTGGATTCTGAGGCCAACGGGGAACCCCCTTGGATCTGGGGGGAGACCAATTCAGGCAAATAAAATGGCAGTTTAGTATTATTTTAATCTTCAATTTTGGATTTCCCAGCCAGGGCACCTGTTTCCCAATCTGTTGAGCAACTTGCTAGTGTTACCAAGGTGAGAACATAGCGGGAAGAGTTACTGGCAAGCTGGGAAGGTTTAGATAATTGAAACTGTAGGGCTGCAGCCATAGCATGTAAGTGGGATGGTGAAAAAGTCATATGGGACACTTGCCTTTATCAATCGTGGCATAGATTACAAAAGTAGGGAGATCATGTTGGAGTTATATAGAACCTTGGTGAGGCCATAGCTGGAGTTCTGGTCGCCACATTATAGTAAGGATGTGATTGCACTGGAGGGGGTGCAGAGGAGATTCACCAGGATGTTGCCTGGGATGAAACATTAAAGTTATGAAGAGAGGTTGGATAGACTTGGGTTGGTTTCGTTGGAGCAGAGAAGACTGAGGGGCGACCTGATCGAGGTGTACAAGATTATGAGGGGCATGGACAGGGTGGATAGGGAGCAGCTGTTCCCCTTAGTTGAAGGGTCAGTCACAAGGGGGCATAAGATCAAGGTGAGGGTCAGGAGGTTTAGGGAGGCTGTGAGGAACAACTTTTTTACCCAGAGGGTGGTGACGGTCTGGAATGCACTGCCTGGGAGGGTGGTGGAGGCAGGTTGCTTCAAATCCTTTAAAAAGTACCTGGATGAGCACTTGGCACATCATAACATTCAAGGCTATGGGCCAAGTGCTGGTAAATGGGATTAGGTAGGTAGGTCAGGTGCTTCTCACGCGTCGGTGCAGACTCGATGAGCTGAAGGGCCTCTTCTGCACTGAGATTCTGTGAAAATATGTACTCTCTTCTCCTGCAAGTGAGTATCCATAATGGCTTGTGTGCAGAGGAGGGGAGGACAAAAGTTATGGCAGTGGACTAATGGTACCAATTACCTATGGGCAATCTCTCTCTGCCAAATCAGTGGTGAGAGAATTAACCCAATCCTGTACCAAGTTTGGTCTACCCACTGAGATCCACTCGGATCAGGGCTCAAATTTCATGTCCAAAATATTCCAGGAAGTCATGGGTAACCTGGGCATGACCCAGCTGAAGTCTTCAATGCATCATGTAGATCATGAAAACAATGATCAGGGTGTACTGCCACGAGTAACCCCCATGACCGGAATAAAGGACTGGGTTCTCTTCTGTTTGCTACAGGGACTCAGCCAATGAGTCCAGCGGTTTTACTCCGTTTGAATTAGTTTACAGGCACCAAGTGCGAGGGGCCCATGAAATGATTCAAGGAGGGGTTTTTAGAACAGGAGGAGGAAGTCTCCATATTAGACTATCTTACATTGTTCCAGGAGCAAATCATGAGAGCCTGTGATGTGGCTCGAGAACACTTAAAAATCTCCTAGACAGCTATGAAAAAACAGGCCATCAAACATGCCAGGGCCCAAATCTTTCAGGAGACCAAGTGCTGGTGCTCCTATCAATACCAAGTGAACCCTTAAAAGCCCGGGTCAGTGGCCTATACAGGGTAGCAAAGGAGCTCGGGGAAATAAACTACCTAATTGACACCCCAGATTGGGGGAATATACTATCTAAGCATGATAAAGCAACATCACAGTCGAGGAATTTAAAAGATTTAAAAGATTATCACAGTCGAGGAGGGGGCAAGCAGGTAACAGTCTGCCTCATTGCCACTGACCTAGAGGGTGAGTGGGAATGAATTGGAGGGAGACATGGGTGGGGCCCACATTGAACCTTCTACCCAGCTAACCAATACCAAGATACTTGTTTACAACCTAAACTCCTTATTCAGCCAGAACAGGGAGCAGACTTGACGAGACTGTTCACTGCATTTAAAGGCTTATGCAGAGACAAGCCAGGCAGCACCAGACTAGCTCAACATGATGTGGAAGAGGCCCCTCTCATAAGGCAACATCCCTATCATCTAGGCCTAGGAAAGCGGGCCCAGGTTCAGGAGGAGATTAACTACATGCTGGAGCACCAACCAATGGAGCCCAGCAGCAGTAGCTGGAGCTCCCCAGTTGTGCTGGTGCCCAAGCTCCACAAGGTTCTGCATTGACAACTAGAGAGTTAATGCAGTGACCAGAGCCGACTCCTACCCAAGACCCCAGCTGGAAGACTGGGTAGGTGAAGCATCCTAGGTTACAAAGGTAGATTTGCTCAATGGATACTGGTAGGTTCCCTTGACTGTCAGCTGAAAGGGAAACTCCGCCTTCATAACTCCAGATGGGTTATAACCAGTGTCAAGCTATGCCACTTGGATTCAAAGACTAATGAACCAGATAGTGGCGGGCTTATCCAATTGCATAGTGTACCTAGACAACCTTTTAAAGTACAGCAACACGTGGGAAACTCATCTTGTACATTCCAGATGAGGGTTTCCTAGTCATTCTGTCAGCTGGTGAAGGATCTCTCTCTGTTGCTGGAGGCAAAGATCAGCAGAAGCCACAATCTAAAGGAAATAGGACAGACTTTCAGCAGAACCAAGTGTCTTTAAACTAACTGCAAAATTGCCAAAAGTCACTCTACCAAGGTCACTCAACTTAACGGTAGCAAATTACTACCATCTACACCTCATGGATAAGCCAAAGACCAATTTGTTGAAGCTTTTATTTAGACTCTTCACATTTCTGATCTGTGAGAATGTGTTGCATTTTTATTATTTTTCCCCCTCGGGTTTTAGTAACTAATAAACTTAATCTTTTTGACTCAAACCCCTGGTTAAATTGGCTCCTTCTTAAAAATAAATACATTTGGACTGGGAAAAGGTATCCATGTGGGAAGGGATCCCTTTAAATTAACCTTGTTGCAACCAAGTAGCAAAACAAAATTGCATATCGCTCAGGAAGTTAATAAATTAGGAGGCCAGACTTAACACAACATAGTGTGAAAGACGATAGGTAGAAGGCGATTGTGAATGTTGATTGAGGTAGGGATTCGAGGGAGAGGAGTGGAGCTGCAAGGGTGTGTTGACCTGAGGAATGCTGTGCAGAACGCTGGGAGTGGCAGAGTGTGAGGCTTGACACCTGAAAGTGTTATGCTACTCACCGGTTATGCCTACCCAAGGCCCTTGATCCTCTAGGTGCACCAATATGGAGGGACCACTCACCGATGCAGACTTCCTCAGCCAACTCCATCCACATCATCTTGCTCAGGAGAGGTTTTCTACTTCCCACCCTTGGAAGTGTTTGCCTCTCTGCAACCTCTTCAGCCAAGGAGTGAGACACCTGGGTAGCAGATTCAAAATCCAAAGTGCTTGTGAGCCCTTGGAAATCCATGACATGGTCCCTTTAATTCTTTGACAGAATAGGCATTATCCTGCTCACCCTCCATGGTTTATAGGAACTGGACAGCCATGGCATTAGCATCTTTCAGCTAATCTGGCCCATTATTTAAAAAAATCAGGTCCTCCACCTGGAAATGGTCCTGCCATTCCAACAGGGACCAAGTGGAAAGGTTCTACCCGACATCTCTGGACCAGATAGATTTTGACTAGAGGACGATTTCCCTCCCCCACATATATCCCTATGATATTTTATAAAAGACTGAAAAGGAGCCTCACCCCCACAATAAAGGGAGGAAAAAAGAGAAAACCAGCTAATCTTTGCTGTAATAATCAGTTTATTGGTTCAGTCAAAGTTTGTGTCCATTATAAACCATTACATTAAAATTAGAAATACATTACAATTACAAGTCAAAACACTGATAAGATGGTCTGATCTTATATCGTATATACATATGCACAGTATACCCAGATCTATATTTCACATATGTACATACACCAACTCAAGTAATGCAGTCTTTCATTAATTTTTTTCATATTAAATTCTTAGGTGAGCCCTCAGAAACCCACATGCACAGAAACTAACCTTGATGGACTTTCAACCAGATTAACCATTTGGGGAGCAGGGAGGGTGAGAGAGTTCACTATGCGTACCAAAAAAATTGCAGACTTATTCTTTGTGAATAATTTCTACACAGGTCAACTCTTCCCCCATTACTTGGGACTGTGATACCAGACTGTTATCACCAGGCTTATTAAGCACGCTGGCTGGAACCGATACACCATGGTAAAAATGGCTCGATACTCAGAATTCAAACTGTTCCCAATGCTCATGCTTCAGCCTAGTGTTATATAGGTCAAGGTGCTCTTTCCCAAGTGACTGGGCATTTTTTCATAATTCAGGAAGTCACTAAATATTACATATTGTAGAATTCCTAGTGACACTGACTTAAATCATTAGATTACACACAACAGCAATATAATTGAAGCCTGAAGGCAACTGCAGCACTTGGCTGTCACATGTCGTGCTGCTATGATTCAAAAAAATATTTACTGATTGCAGTCTCAAAGATATGTACCACAACATTTTAAAAGCTCTTTCTCACCTCTAAACATTTCCAACAAACCATTTTTGTTTATAAAAGGTGCAAATAAAGAGAAATTAAATATAATCTTCCAAATATGAAAGAAATATCTGCACAGCAGTTATTTAACCCTTTGGGTACTGTACACTCAATTTCAAATTGCAATCTCATCTGGAGGTGGTACACCAGCAGTCTGGGCTAGCATCACTACCACATCCCACAAGGATGGTATATCATCTTGGGTGTTGAGTGATCCTCCTCCTCCCCCTCCCCCCCCACCAAAAACAAATTTAATGATAATCTTGAATTTTTAATTCCTTTAGTCAGCTTTTTTGATTCTTCATCCATAACTTCCTATTCCCCCTTCCCTAAAGTTCACTCTTCTTGCCCCTCCCAGAGCTTCAAAATTGGAGAACTCCTTAACCACCTTTCCCTTCCTCTTGTAGCTATGTCTGGCTTTTAAAACCTAAACCAATTGATTTATTACATCTTTCTTTAGGATTTGTGCTGCCCTGCTAGCCATATATTCAAGCTTCTTGGAATTAAGATAACCTTATTATGGATTCACACACTGTTTGTGAGAAATCTAGAGAACTGGGAATAATTTAGTTCACAGTATTCGTCTAAAGGACTAGAATTTAGTTTAATGTTGATCAAGACTCCAGTTAGTATTTGTTGCAATGGGTCAAAGATTAACAGGTAATAAGAATTGCTGTTCAGCTGTTCAAACAGAGTTGCTCTTCCAAAAGAGGAAATGAAAATAAGGTTCAGTCCACACAGTATCAACAGCATTCCCAATGCCTTTCTCCTGGCTAAAAACAGCAAGGTACATTCACATGAAAAAAAACATGCAGTCTTAGATCTATTAGTACAAAATTTAAGTTGTGAATGGTCCTGATTGTACTTTTTCATTAAGCACTTCATTAAAGACTTAGTCTGTAACAATTTGTCAGTTCTTGTGTGGAATGTAGCAATCTTTTCTGCCAATCGATTGGACTGAAAGTGGGCAAATGTCCTTTTCCTTAAAAACCTTTTTGCAAATGGTAGCTGCAATTCCCTCAAGCTCTCGAAGTATGAACAGGTTTTCTGCCAAATTTGCAGAAAATAAAAACTGGAGAAAAAGTGGTTCAGTTTGATAGAGTTTTAAGTAGAATCTTGGTGCACTTTGCTGCTGGGGTGGAGTTCATCTACCATGCGAGTCACTCTGAAGAAAGTGCTTCTTAGCAGTGATATTTCAGGTGGAGAGTCATCCACAAGACCTTTTTTGTATAGTATGGGCAAGCTGAAGGGAAATTGTGAATGTGCACTTGTCATACTAGAGCAGAGTTGATGGGATCCTTTCACTATGTTGAATGCTGAAATCTGCAACAGGAAGACACTTACTCCTACAGAAGTTCTCTTCAGCAAGAGAGACTCGGGACAACTTATGCAGTAAGGTGCACAATGTGCAGAGGGTTTCTACCTCATCCGTTCTTTGCTTTTTTTTTTTTAAAAGGGGCAGAATAGTCCACCTAGTTTATTATAGGTAGTTTTCATCTACAGGTGGAACATAGGAGAATCCAAGGAAAGCTTCAGCAGCCTCTCTGGCACTGGCACTAATTAGAAAATCTTCAGGCGAACTTGCAACTGAGGTTGGAACTGGTTGCTGGGTAAATTCTGGGTCAAAATGTTGCAGATCAGTGGGCCCGGACTGTGAAAGACAATATAGAAACATGTTAAAAGAATTTTGCCACTATTCATAAGGATGGTCACAATAAATGTTTTGCAATTAAGGTCTGAGCATTGGTGCAGAAAGACTTAATACATTCACATGGAACTCTTTCAATCACGATTTGACTTTGACATAAACCATTTAATTTAAATAGGTTGAAGTCTGGTTAGATTAACAATAGGTTCCATCTAAACTGGTTAAATGTTTGTAGGCTAATAACCAACGAGTCTAATATTAAGAATGGAAAAATATACTCAAGCAAATCATGAATATCTGGGCCGATGTGACATTAAGCCATCCATACAGGCAAGCATGGGATGCATTATTTATCCAACCAACAATGGATGCCAAGGACATGGAATTGAAGATAGAACAACTTAATGATCAAGGGTAAAAATCCAGGGTATTGCTTCTTGGGAATGCCAGCCACAGTAAGTGCCATCCAGACACTTAACAGGGCAACAACATCTAGGATCAAGGATCAAAGCCCCTTGGGGGCCAAAGCTCCCCCACTGTTAAGAGCTGCCAGCCAACCAGGGGCCAGCAACTCAATTGCTCAGCAGCACTAATGCTGAGGCAGTGGCCACTGCCAGTAATGCAAACATCCTAGGCCCATGGTCAGAGGGACCCAGGCCACAGATGCATGGTGGCAGGAGGCTCTCAGTGGGGACGCCACCCCCACCTTTCCCCAATGTTAGTTTCTGATTGAAAGGCCAGAGTGCCTTTGAACAAGGGACCTCCCACCCAGGTGCCTAAAGCAACCCAGACAGGACATGCTTGAAGACCAAAAAGTAAACCAAGTCCCCCACCCACCACTGAATGATTACCAGCAGCAGCATGGAGACACCTTAAATGGGTATTCATTTTCCATTAAGGGCTTCAATTGGCAGTGGGACAGGAAGGCCATCCAACACCCTCCCACCCAATTAAGTGCCCCCACCTCAAATTCAGCATGGGAGAGAGGGCATTAAATTTAAGTTAACAGAAGATGCTTTGTCTGACTGTACCAAAAAGCTCTTTTGATATTCAGCAATACAAGTCCATTGAAATTCATACCATTTATAGCAGATGTGTTCACGTCAATGTGATTTGTCCACCAAAGTAATGGTCAGTATAATGGAGTAGCACTGACAGTGCTCTACTAGTGTAGATACTGAAAACAGGAACTATATCAAATGAAATACTAGAAGTCCTTGCAACTGAGAAAAATGATTCTTTCATTAAATCACACTCTGAAATTGTGAATTCCTTGACTAAATGTGTTTTTGGCTGGCAGAAAAAAAAATTCTATTTGGAGCTATTAAAATTCCTTTTAAAAAGTGCCACCTCACTCATTACAGCACTAATGGAGCAAATTACATTATAACTCATGCACTAGGATTAGTGAAGATGTTTAACGTCAACTGCCAGAGCTGGTGTACTTTGGCTTTAAATGGTGAAGAATTGCTTAATGCACTTCTTGGTTAGAAAATATCTAGTCTAGTTTTAAAAAAAGTTTAATTTTTTTAAAAAATCCTGCTTGTTGTTTGGCACTAAAGCTGAAACATTGATAAAAATCATATCTGCAAGATTGTGGATTTCTAGTGAAAATCAACTTTCTGCCCAAAATGAAATAGCCTTCGAAACACTACAACCAGCAAAATCAAAACTGGTATTAATGCAAATGGTGATCACCTTTTCATCATTTTAAAATTGTTTTTTTTAAGTGGGGACTGTGCCCCCAATATTTTAGAACTAAACAGCAGCAGTTTTTTTTTCCAAAGAATATTCAAATGTCACTATGGTGGTGCCCTTCACTATCAGGGCTTTGCACACAAATTTTTGCCACTCGCTGATCAGAGATAAGCTAGATGCCTTACAACAGTTCTAAGAAATTAGAATGTGTCTTAAATGACTGCACCTATCAGAGCTTTCCTTTTATTTCAGAAAATTCCATAAAACAGCAATATCAATTCACAGCTTGCCGAGCTTACAGCAAGTATGTAGTTAAAACCAAAGAAGTAACCATAGCATATTGTATGGTTATACATGTTGTAACTAAAAAACCAGTCTGAGCAACTTGCTCCAATTGTTAATAATAGATTCTGGATGCAAGTGCCAAAGTAATTGCACTGTAACAAGATGAGAGCAGCTGATTCAAACTGCTTGATGACCTAACTGACTGATATCAGCAGAGCCTTTTCAAATTGAAAAATACAACTAACAAGATGCAAACAATCAATTCATTCTTCAGGACCTTTCACTGATACACTGCCCAGCATAATTTCACTGTTGGATGAGACTGGATTATACCTGACTTTCAGTCCTGCTCCCTTCTTCACCCCACCACCCTGCTAGTAAATTACATGCTGTTCACCCCACCACCCTGCCAGTAAGTTACGTGCTTTTTAAATTCAAAGGTAGCAATAGCCACATTCCAATAACTAGCCCTTTGTGAACTGTACAGTAAAATCTATTAGTGGATCAGAGTCTAGTGTTAGAAGATGGTGACAAGAGGGATGTTCCAATGTGAAATGTGAAGATTAAGCAGTTTATTGTGGAACATACATTCTAGTCTTAAAATTATGCTGTGCCTCTAAGATAATGAAGAGGAGAGCTTTAGAAAATATGCCCAAGTGTCTAAGCTTATATTTCACCATTTCAAGGCTTTTCACAATACAGAGAAGCAGCTACTTGGAGGAAAGCATCATCAGGCAAGGGAAGAAAAAGCCAAATTACAAATATAATTGAAATTGGAGGAATATAATTTGGTTTCTGAAATACTGTTTTCCACCACCCACCCTCCCAGCAAAGTACTATCCAGGTCAAAACATTTACCAAAAATACTCACCACGGTTGGGACAAACGGAGGAGAGATTTTCTTAGCCAGGAGGTCATCCCAGTTAATTGGTAAAAAGAAGGAATGGAACTTCAGCTCCAACTGTGGAAGATAAACAAAATGGATGATTACAAAAAAAATAGGTTAACCACCATTAACTGTTAAACAGTATTTGGCCCCTGAAGTGTTACAGAAGCAGCTTAGGATCAAACGTATTTCTGAAGTATGATTGTGTAACTGCCAGCTCTTAGAACTGTTGAAAGGCATCTAGCTTATCTCCGATCAGCAAACGGCACAAATTTAAAGTGTGCAAAGCCCTGATAGTGAAGGGTGCCGGCATAGTGGCATTTGAATATTCTTTGGAAAAAACACAGTTTCTACTTCGTTCTAGGTATTGGGTGCACAGTCCCCACACTAAAAAAAATGCTGAAGAAAAAAGGCGATCATTATTCATTTGCATTAAATACCAGTTTTAATTTTGCTGGTTGTAGTGTTTTGAAGGCTGTTTCATTTTGGGCAGAAGTAGTTGTGATTTCCCACCAGAAATCCATGATCTCACAGGTTGATTTTATTTTAAATCAAGAATATTTCAGCTTTAAAATGCCAAACAAGCAAGCTTTTAAAATAAAATGTAAAAACTTTAAACTAGTCCAAATATATTTTTATCCAGTCAGCAGCTGGGCAGTTGGATTTGGTTGCTTGATGCCCCAGGAGGTCAAATAGCTCAACTTCACTCTCAACTCGAGCAGCTGCCCCCTTAGGCCACTGAATGCTTGGAAGTTACAAAATCATACCTCAAAAGGGACAATGTCTTCACGGTATTTAAAAAGGGAGGCAGAGAGAAAACAGGGAATTATAGACCAGTCAGCCTGACGTCGGTAGTGGGGAGAATTCTAGAGTCCATTATAAAAGATTTAATGGCTGAGCACTTGGAAAACCAGTGGCAGAATCAGAGAGTCAGCATAGATTTATGAAAGGGAAATCATGCTGGACAAATCTACTGGGATTTTTTGAGGATGTAACTAGTAGAGTTGACGAGGCGGAGCCAGTGGATGTGGTTTATTTGGACTTTCAGATGGCTTTCGACCAAGTCCCACATAAGAGATTGGCATGTAAAATTAAAGCGCATGGGATTGGGGTTAGGTGTATTGAGATGGATAGAAAACTGGTTGGCAGACAGGAAACAAAGTAGGAATAAACGGGTCTTTTTCCGAATGGCAGGCAGTGACTAGTGGGGTACCACAGGGATCGGTGCTGAGACCCCAGTTATTCACAATCATTATTAATGATTTAGATAAGAATTAAATGTAATATCTCCAAATTTGCAGAGGACACAAAGCTGGGTGGGAGGATGAGCCATGAGGAGGATGCAGAGATGCTTCAGTGTGATTTGGACAAGCTGAGTGAGTGGGCAAATGCAAGGCAGATGCAGTATAATGTGGATAAATGTGAGGTTATCCACTTTGGTAGCAAAAACAGGCAGGCAGGTTAATATCTGAAGGCTAGTAATTGAGTTGAGGGGGGTGGGGGGGAGGAGGATGTGCAACGAGACCTAGGTGTCCTTGTACACCAGTTGAAGGTAAGCATGCAGGCAGTAAAGGTGGCAAATGGTATGTTGGCCTTCATAGCCAGAGGATTTGAGTACAGGAACAGGGATGTCTTGCTGCAATTGTACAGGGCCTTGGTGTACTGTGTGCAGTTTTGCTGCAATTGTACAGGGCCTTGGTGTACTGTGTGCAGTTTTGGTCTCCTTATCTCTGAGGAAGGGTGTACTTGCTATAGAGGGAGTGCAGGGTTTACGTGACTGATTCCTGGGATGGCAGGACTGACAAATAATTGGAGTCGGTTAGGATTATATTTGCTGGAGTTCAGGAGAATGAGGGGGGAAATATCAGAAACCTATAAAATTCTAACAGGACTAGACAAGGTAGATGCAGGAAGTATGTTCCTGATGGTGGGGGAGTCCAGAACCAGGGGTCACAGTCTGAAGATATGGGATAAACCATTTAGTACTGAGATGAGGAGAAATTTCTTCACCCAGGGAGTAGTGAGCCTATGGAATTCATTACCACAGAAAGTAGTTGAGACCAAAACGTTGTATCCTTTAAAGAAGGAGTTAGATATAGCTCTTGGGGGCGAAAGGGATCAAAGGGTCTGGGGAGAAAGCAGGAGCAGGCTATTGAGTTGGATGATCAACCATGATCATAACGACTGGCGGAGCAGGCTCGAAGGGCCGAATGGCCTACTCCTGCTCCTAGTTTCTATGAAAGCAGGATTAGGGCATAAATAAATTAAATTCAAATCAACTTTAATAGAATCTCTAGAGTCTGAATGTTGCAATTGAAACGGGCATAGTAACACCACAGGAAGAGAAAGGTAAAGGTGGATTGGCTTAAAAAGGGGGTGAATTATTACTTGCTTCGAGTAGTAAACCAAACAAATTGAAGAATACAACTGAATGATATTTCAGTCATCACTACAGATAAATATTAGTTACACTGTGCTGAAATTTTAAGTAAAAAAGTTATCTTGCATCTGAATGGTTTGACATTACCAGAGAATCCTGCCTTCGATATACTTACAAAGTCATTCTTGGCCCCCAGTCGCTGCACTCGGTCTTTTTGGAGCAGGCCTTCCAAGAGCGTGTGGGCAGAATTTGAAATGTTGGTTTTGAGCTGCAGTGGCTTGTGCAGGATGTTGTTGTACATTTCAGCTGTGTTCCGGCTATAAAATGGGGGCTGTGATAGAAATGATTAGATTAGTATGTGTGCAGATTCACAACCAGCTTTGGGTGAAAACAAAGTAAGTATCAAACAGAAAAAACATGAATGAATGTCATTGCAGTTTCAGGCAGGCAACAAATCAACATTTAAAGATATATGTTTACTCTCCTAATGTAATTATATAAAATGTGATGGGATGCAGTTATTCTCCCTATACCCTTATATCAACCTGAAAACACTGTAGCCTTTATCTACCCAAATCACTCTAGCATTCACTTTGCACTTTCCTGCCTAGTCTACTTTACACCTTCCCTTGATAGTGGTGTAGCCTTCAGTTACCACCACCCTACACAGATCTCTCCACACAAACCTCCTTGCCACCACTTTTAGTCTTCAAAAACCTCCCAGACCCAACTTCTCTAGCCACTCCTGCTTAGCTTTGCTGCAAAAAAAGTATTTGGGCATATTTTACCAATCTAATGTGCTGTTAATGGACAACATCTTTTAACACTAGGAACTCAATTTTAAAAATCAGAGCAAAGCAAATTTGGAAAATAAAATTTTTTTGTCAAATATTTCAGAGTTAACTTCACTTAGTGGTAGCATTCTCATTTGAGAGAGATGGTGAAGGGGCCAAACTCCACTTCAAACAGTCCCAATTCTCAACGCTAGGTTGATTTCCAACAAGGCATCATGCCTCATCCCCATCAAAAAGGGCTCTTAGACCTGGGCCAGAATTTTCCCCAACCCCCGTTGGGGGAGTTGTGCGAGGGGGGGGGGGGCCCCAATCGGTACCCCCGATTGGGGGATGCGCCGCCATTTTACGTGGGCGAGCCAATTAAGGCCCATCCAGCCTCACATGGAAGGGCTGAGCACTCCGTATGGACCGGGGGGAGGGGTGAAGATTCCCTGAGAGATTGCCTGTACTCTTTCATGCATGTGTGCAAAAGAGCGCAGAGGTCCCCCAAGGCACAAAAAGGTGCCTCAAAGAGATTTGTTTCAGGGCTATAAAGTTTTAAAAAGGTTTTTAAACACTTTTAAAGCAAGGCCCCCTCATGTGACATTATCACATGAGCTGGGGCATGTCAAAGAACAAAATGTATAAATTTTTATTAGATTTTAAAACACTTCATGAAACCTCATCCCACCCGTGGATGAGGTTCCATGAAAAACACAAAGGCTGCCTGGGCTCTTCAGCTGCCCCACCCACCAACCTTAAGGTTGGATGGGCAGCTCATTGAACTGAATTAATTAGGTTATAAACAGCCTTAGACAGTGCAGCGGGCACCCAGCTGACTCGGCTGAAAATCTAAATGACACATGGTGACATCGGGATGCATGCCCGATGTCATTTTACATGTCAGCGAGTGGGCCCCACCCCTGCTCGCTGACAGGAGAATTCTTCCCCTGGTTGCAGCTCACCCAAGCGGGATTATTCCAAACAGGGCAGGCTAACTCAGGTACTCTCCCCAGCTGTTCTTGGAATAGTGCTGTGGGATCTTTTATGTCCACTCGAAAAAGGTGACCAGGCCCATGGTTTAACCTCCCATCTGAAGGGTGGCACTGGACAGAAACAAACACTCAGAACTTGTGATTTACCAGCTTAGATTTCATGCTCGTTTCTCTAGAGAGGCTTGAGCCCATGCATCTCTGACAAAGGCAAGAGACCAAAGCACCTTTCCCTGCTCACAATGGCAAGATTATGAAATGAAACCTTTTATTTACCAGAGTTCATTTGGCCTTTGACATAACCCACTGTATGATTTATTTAAACAGACACCTACCAATCCATACAGCATTTCATACAGTACAGATCCTAAGCACCACCAATCAACTGTTCGATCATAGGCTTGCTTCTGTAACACTTCGGGGGCCAAGTACTGAAATACAAACATTTATATTAGATACATTTGCAAGGTGCCATAGGCCGCATTTATGTTATATGCTTCAAATGTCTTTTCATTAGGGGAAAAGAGATTTAATCATTGGCTCATGCCCTGACACCAGATGGGATGAGTTTGCAATAAACATTGGCCCCTGATTTTCTGATACATATTGCTGTCAGTGATGCATTCCTACCCCAGCACATGCGCAAGACTTCAAATTAGGCTGAAGCCCTGATACCACTTCAGCTTCCAACAGTCATGAATTCCCTAAGTAATTAGCTTTGGTCCATGGGGGAAACCATAGGCATTTCCCCATGATAGAGAGTAACAATTGATTATAGTTTGAGGGACACCATTCCACATCAAGGATGGGGCAGGGTATGGAGGCAGGCCATGAACTACAGGATTGGACCTGTGCTGTTGGCATTGTTCTGCACCATACTAGCTGTCTTAAGCTAAATAACTCCCATCAGCATCTTCCACATTTCAGTCAAAAGCTCTCAAAAGGCATTGGATCCCCAACTCCACTCAGGGACAAGTAAATTCAGCTAATACCGGTTTAGCTCATGGGTCCAATCAGGAAGTCACAAAGAAAGATGTTGTGCTATGACATCATGAACAACACAGGAGGATTTCCCATTTTTTTTTTTGTTGTTTGTAGCCAAGTGGTGAAATGTGTTTAAAAGGAATTTGGCGGGGGGTGGTGGAGGAGAGAATTTGATCTCCTGATTCTCCAGCATAACTTTGCAAAAGATTTTAATATAATCTCTCCAAAGTTACAACAGTGATCAAGTTAACAACTGCCCCACACCACCCACCCCAAATTCCACATCAGGGAAAATCTCTAATATGTTTATGGTTTTAATAGAAACAGTAAACAATATATTCAGAGGTGAGGACATTTGTGTGTGCTGTGTAGAATATTCTCCATTAAACAGATATTGATTTTGTAATGCATGGTGCACAGAGGGACTCTTTGTGCAACGTTTACAGAGACAAGCACAGGGCATCTTCCCCACAGGTGTCTGTACACATCTGGATGTAATGCAGCAGAGCAAGTCTCCAAACCTGCAATGTTATACAATTGGAAGGAGGTTTCTGGTCACTTGCCTCTGGGGTACCACAAAACGTGGAGGTTGTTCCATTTGGTTCTACTCCTTCTTTGCACAAGCCAAAGTCTGTTAGCACAATGTGACCCTCAGAGTCCAGGAGGATGTTTTCAGGTTTCAAGTCTCTGCATTAGAAAAAAGTGCACATTTAGTAACTTACATTATATACAAAATCAAATAGATACAATTAATGCAGGAAAGTTGACACTTTTAGGGCCAGTTGATGAGAAAAGTGTGGAAGAACTAAGTCCAGGGCATGACTAAGGGAGAAAAAACAACCTTCATTTATATAAGACTTTTAATATGGGTAAAATGGCTTGAGATGGCCCACAGTGTAAGAAAGGACTGAATATGCAAGAAAGTAAATTTTAAACAACTGCTCCTGAAAAGTTAAACTGCAGCAGTAAGATGAGTGGCAGTGTTTCAAATTGGGGAGGGTAATTCAAGGCTAACGTGAGGAAGCCTTTTCTCCCCACCACCTCCCATTCAAGAGTGAACATACAAAATGAAATTTTGGGTTTGTCAACAAACCCAGGATGGTTTAAAAATTTTGGGGAGTGATTTTATCCTAACTCCCCATGGAGGAAACCCACAGGATCAGGTGGAACACTGATTTTATATGCCATCCAATAACACTCACCCTTTACTTCAGTGGAATGTAAAAATCAGCCTGAGTGTTAAGCCAATGTTGCACCTGATCTAATCAGTTTGCTGGTGGACAGATTTGGTTAAAATTACCCTCTTCAATTCCATGAGGAGGAGGAGGCACTATAAATCCATTCTGAACAAGTGTGAGATATCAACTGAAAGACTCTTCATCCAAATTTACCTTATGATCCACAAGCAATTAACAAGAGTTCAAAACTGAAGCCTTTAAACTCATGCCTTTTAAAGAGATCGATTCTAAGATTTGCATGCAATCACTTTTCAATGGTATGTGATCTGTGCATACCTTCAGAATTGCATGCATTTCATTCCTTGCAGTTGACTAATCAAATTGCATTATGGATGTACAGTCACTCAAGTGCACAAAAAGGAACAGAGAATATTGAGCCTTTCTTTATGTAAACTGACTGACTATTGGCTGGTTATAGTCACATACCTGTAAACAATGTGCAGGGAGTGGAGGTAGCCTAGAGCACTGGCAATCTCTGCAGCATAGAACCTTGCCCTGGGCTCCAGGAACACATGCTCACGCTGAAGGTGGTAGAACAACTGAAAAAACACCAAAAAAAGGTTAGCCTTCCAAACATTTACCATGATTAGCTACTTTCTTAACACAGTCAACTATAGGGCCTTGAATGGGTCAAATAATTATGGTCAGAAAGCAGGAAATTGCATGGACAGGATTTCCATTGGGGTTTGGCATGCCCTCAAGTGATTTTATGCTGTGCCAGACAGGGCCTCTGACAAGAAGCCAACCCTTGCCCAAGTAAGGTCTTTAACGACACTCATGTGGCCATTTTCCCACCCAGGCTCAATTTTTGGGCTAGCAGGCAGATACCAGTTAAGGGGGTCACAGGGGAAATGCCAGAAATAGAGACGGTTGGATCTTGGGCAGGAAAGTGGTATGTTTTTTTTTTGGCAAGGGGTGGGGCAGGGTGGGTGGTTGAAAAGGAGAAAGATGTGGGTGGTGCCTTCATCAGAAGCCCCCTTCTGACTGGGGGTGCCCTCCTCTTAAGGCCCAGTGGCCTCTGGACCTTCCCTCACTGTGCCCTGATCACTGAAGGCATGCCAAACCCCAATGGAAATCCTGATCCCCCAGGCATTCCCAACTCCTCCCATCCTGGGACCCCTGCCCCTTACCTTGCCCTTCAGGTCCCAGGACTTTGTGCCAGGTAGCTCCCTGCAGTGCCTCTTCCAGCACTGTGCTTGGAGGGTCTGGAGCGCTGCAGACCAATCGGATTGGCTAGCATTTCTCCAAGGCAGGACCTCCTTCTGAGCAAGGGGCAGAAGTCCTACCTTATGTCAAATCAAGTTGGAGTGCATGGGACATGTTCCCTCCTGACTCTTCAGATGGTCGAGGTCAAGCCCCCATCCTGAAAATTCAGGCTCATGTCAGCGTATATTCATGAATATCCAACAAGTAGTCCATCAGGAATTAATGGCACCCAACAGATTTCTAATTGCTTTGGAATTATAACACTGAAGCGAAATTGAGATTTACAATAGAACAGGCTTGTTATTTTCCCACAAATTAATCCTTTCCTCACCCAATTTGTTCCTCTTACCTCTTCGGTCCTAAAAGCAAGGTCACCAAAAGTACCCAGATAACCACTCTACATGTGATCCTACACAACAGGTTAGTCCAGGGGATAACCTGATGTTATCCTCTGACATACAAAATATTTACTTCTGACTGAAAGACAGGTTTTCCCCATCCTAATGGAGCAGTGTTGCAAATTTTTGGCCTACATATTGTTCTGGGTGAAATCTGCTAACAGATTTGGGGGGCCGGGGGAATCTTAACATATCTAAGAAATGCTCAACAGGAAGATAGGCAATTGTGCTTTGCACAGCTTCAAATATAGCAGAAAAAGAAAGACTACAGAATATCTACTGGCTTGAAAAAGGTTCTTATAGAACCAAGTACACAATTGCTATCTAGTTTAAAAACTTAGTGCACAAAATTTAAACGGGTGCACAAATCACATCTGACTTGGTAATTGGATTTTTTTTTTGGCAAGAGGAGGGCACCCCCCAGTCAGAAGGGGGCTTCTGATGAAGGCACCACCCACATCTTTCTCCTTTTCAACCACTGGTGTCTCCTCAAAACAATTGACTAAAGTAGAATCGATCAACCTAAACATGTGTTATCAATGGGTTATGCATTCACCCAGAGGAAATTGCAGCCAATCCCAAATCTGGCTGCTGGAAATTCTCAAACATGTGCAGGAGTCTGAGCAGCAGTGAGAGAGCTGGGCAATGAAACCAGTTGAAGTATTCCAACTGGTGGCCTAGCCCAAGTTAGCGTGTTATCAGATACAGAACCTGGAATTTCAACCTGTGTGGCTTGAGCCATTAGCAACGTAGCCATTTAGGCATTAGAGGAGTGGAATATTAAAGGATTCCCTTCTGTTTTAGAAATTAACATGTAATAGCTACTTACTTCACCACCGTTCACATAATCCAGGACAAAGTAGAGTTTGTCTGTAGTTTGAAAGGAGTAGTGGAGCCCTACTAGGAAAGGGTGCTTCATATTTTTCAGGAGGACGCTGCGCTCAGCCATGATATGTTTTTGCTGAGAAAGGAAAAAACATTTAGCCAGGTATTGAAACAGTATATGTCATTCCAACTGATACTTGGGGCAAGAACCAAGCTTTCAGCAAAACCATCAATTCAGCAGCAAGGTTTCTGCTTATCTCAGTAGCACTGTTAAACAGTGGAATTTTCCACTTGAGGCATGTCGACCACACCCAAGGTAGCAGAGAGTTCAGCTTTACTCAGGTCTCTGCCATTCTTTCAATGGCCACCAGGGGACGTGCGACAATAGTTGTCTCCACCCGAGACCTGGGGCTACTGTTCCTTACATTGCAACTAAAGTTAAGCAACCGGAGCAGGCAATAAAAGTTTCATTGTGTCATTCTATAATGCTCCCAATATTGTAGGCTTATTCCAAAACCACTTAAACAAAAAAAGGGGTGCATTACTGCACCAAATTCTCCACCACCCTTCTGTTTTATCTGCTGCTTCTACATCATTCTAATAATGAAATTAGAAAGCTCACCTCTTTCTTCTTCAGAATCATCTTCTTCTGCAAAACCTTTACTGCAAAATATTTCTCAGTTTCTTTGTGCTTGGCAAGAAGTACCTAGAATGAATGATGTTCACATTCTCAAATTGCAATTGATACAGAAATGTACATGTCTCTCCATAATGCTTTAAACAGCCAAGCATTAACTAAAATTTCAATGACACTACTGATGGCTTATAAACCCTATCCATTGCTGTCAATCAGGAACTTGTACTAACCTTTCCAAAGCTGCCTTTTCCAATTATTCGAAGGTAGTCAAAGTCTGAAGGCTTCACACTGTATATATTAAAAAAACTATTTTAAGGCAGGAAATACAAATATTAGACTCTTGCCCTTGTCCTTCACATAAAAAAGGACCTTATGTTGGCAAAACCCCAGAAACAGCCAGTTCGTTGTAAAAACAAAAAACTGTGGATGCTGGAAATCCAAAACAAAAACAGAATTACCTGGAAAAACTCAGCAGGTCTGGCAGCATCGGCGGAGAAGAAGAGTTGATGTTTCGAGTCCTCATGACCCATGACAGTTGTAATGTGGGAAACGTGGCAGCTAATTGAAACTTGGGGTTAATTTTGGCTTTACATGACTGTGTAAAATGGGCAATATCGAATCAGCTACCTGTTATACATCTTTTGGGATTTCCAATTCCACTGAGATCTACCTAATGCAATAAATGCACAAAGTTAAAATTTCACAGCCCTCCTCCATTAATTTCAAAGCATGGTTTAATTCAGTTTATAGTCCTGTTTGGTTATTTCTGGTAACAGGCCCTCTGTATAAAAACAAAAAAACTGCAGATGCTGGAGGGCCAGTTCTACTGAAGGGTCACGAGACTCAAAACGTCAACTCTCTTATTCTCCGCCGATGCTGCCAGACCTGCTGAGTTTTTCCAGGTAAGCCAGTTAGTTGTGCTTGGCAGAGAAATACTGGAAACAGTATAAATAGTCCCACCAGATCTTTAATGTCCTTTTGAACCCTTCAACAGGAATTATTTTAGATTTTATTCATCCCTACCAAAGATAGTACACCTCTGACAATGCTGCACTTCCTTGGTACTGCCAACCTAGATTACGAGCTCAAGTGGACTTGAACCCACAACTTTCTGATCCAAGTCAAATTAATTAACATAATATTTCTACATGTAGAAAATATTGTTCTTACCTATAGGGTGTAGAAAGGTCAAATTCTTCTGAACCAAGACTTGACTGCAGGAAAAGAAGTGGGAATTGTTAGATTTGCAATTCAAAATGCATGGAAATATGGAAGTAAAAAAAAAAAATTAAAGGCAGATACTCACTCTATTAGAATTAGAATAAGATTCTGCTTCATCTGGTTGGTTTTGGTCAATTTGTAAGAAAACACAGACATCTGGGCTGCAAAATGATTATTTATTTTATTTAATCTACAACATAACAGAAGTTGACAGCATCATGACAGTTTTGAGCACCCTATTACCCAAAATATGCTATATCAAAGGTAAAACAAGTAGCCTTCACTTGAATGACACTAACAAATTGTACTGTTCCAAGCTTGCTTTCTGGGCCAATTTAAAAGCAACTCCCTCAGGGTGGAGCTATTTCTCAACTTTTAGTCTTCCAGATCCAATATGTTTCAAAGAAAGAATTCATTAAGCATGGTCAACAGTTCCAAGCTTGTTAATTTGATTAATCATTCCATTCCACTCAATTTCAGACTACAAAATTAATAGAAAAAAAAACCACTTATTTATATAGCAGTTTTCACAACCTCAGGATGTCCCAAAGCATTTTGCAGAAGTGCAATCCACATAGTAAAGGAGACATGGCAGCCAATTTGCATACACCAAGCTCCCACAAACAGTAGCATGTGGGAATGACCAAATAATCTGTTGCGATGCTGACTGAGGGATAAATAAATATTGGCCAGGGAACCAGGGATAACTCCCTTGCTCTTTTTAAAAAAGTGCCATGAGATAATTTGTGTGTCTGTCTGAGAGCAGATGGAGCCTTCATTTAATGCTTCACCTAAAGACACACCAACCTTGCAGCAAGTATTGTCTTAAACCTGGTCTTAACTAAGGACAGTGAACAATGCAAATACTCAACCATCAGAAGAATTGCATGCGTAACAATGAACTGAAATTATCTATTTTTTTAAAAATCACTTACTGCTGGCAGATCTGTGGGTTAGAGACCAACTTCTGTATGAAGTCATTCAAGCCAATTTTACGTTGCTTTATAAAAGCTGGAAAAAATTAAAATACTCATTAATCTCAATTTGAAACAGGCTTATATCCTTCTAATATGTTAAAACCCAATAAACTTAAACACCACCCTGTTGAATCATTTAGTCTTCATACTACAGAAGTTAGTGTATAGGGAAAGGAATGTTCATTACAATATGTTACATAAGTAAATATGCCAATTCATGTTTCAAAAGAAGAGTCCTGGAGGATGTACAATACATTCCAGTCAGGTCACAACAATATGCGGTTTTAGACTTAACCAAAGTGATTAAAAAATTGGAATTCCCAAATGATAAAGCATTTGTTTAAAATTAACCATTAATTGCATGACAGAAACTGACCAAGTGTCTTGGGACGCTGCCAGTTCATCTTTCATTGTAGCCCTCCTGCTTAACAGCTCAGGAGAGGTCATTCAAATTTAAGTGGTCTATTCTGCCATGATGATTCTATGATAAACCCACCATAAAATTAAGAGACAAGTGCTGAGAACCCCTAGACACTAACACAGGTGCGATGTCTTTTTATTTTAAATGCTTCATGCACTTACTAAATGAAACATACCAGTTAGAAACACAACGATGCCTCTCATTTTGGAATAGGTGAAATCGCTTGCGGTTTCAGTCACAGCCATGTTGTTAGTATCAATCCACAGGAGCAAACGGACCGGTTGCAATGGGATGGAATGGAATGGAATGGATCGGGATGGAGATGTCTTAACCGGAATTAATCCCTTTGAAATTGGTACCAGCCTCTTGCAGCCTGGGACCGGCGGACTGAACACCGCGCCTTGCCCGTAGCGCCCTTCTTATACACCCACGCACAGAGCGTGCTGATTCCCCACCGCCCCCTTTAGAATACGTCACAATCGTTACTCCGGTAACCGTGCTCAGTGACGCAGTGGGAGGGGTACGGCGGGAATCCCCGCCCTGTCGACGCCGACGATTGGTTGCTTGCAAAGTGGAAACACCGCATTCGAATCGCTGTCCCGGGAAATGTCAATCAAAATTCATGAAGCGGGTGGTGCTGCCGGGCTGGCGCCTGAGCGGAATTACCATGTGGGGTGGGTAGAGACTTGCCCCCAGGGGACAATTGTCTGACGAAGCCCTGAACGTCTAGTGATGCATTCTTGCTTGCAATTCAGGGTATTTAAATAAAAAGGCCTTACAGCGAGATAAGTTAACCAGTCAAAACACACATTTTGCTTGCACATTAAAACCTGCAGACGCTGGGAATCAGAGAAACAAGACCAGAAAATGCTGAGCACCCTTCGATGGAAGCTTTGAGAGGCTCGCTCATTATTCGGACAAAATGCATTTTATTTCCAACGCCGTCTGCTCTGGGTTTACATTATTTCCTAGCAACCTTTCGCAGAGCTGCCCACATTTGACGGGACGTTTGCACCTTTCATTTCCCCCACCCCCATTTCCACGCGTGGATTACAGTGCCGCGGGCAGCTAGAGATTTTCCAAAAATGGGAGGCTTGACAGGGTTTATCACCTTGCGTTCATACAGTTTCTGAAGACGACTACTGGGAGTCGAATCAATTTGAAAGCAGCTCGGTCTGCACTAACAGAAAAACCGCGGGAAACACATTAATATTGAAATAAAATCGGGGCCGGGGATGTTATGTTATGAGCACCGAGTGCAGTTCTCCCTTGGGTTTAATCAGGTTTTTTTCCCCCCTAGACTGCTTTCATTCATCAGGAAGTTAAAGCTGCTTAAATCAGATGTTCCGTATTAATCTGCAGAAAGAGCATCCGGTTGGCGTTGCGGTTGTTCACACACACTGCCTACTGGCGTAATGCTGCATGTTAGAACAAGCAAGCCTTAATGCAATCAATAGAACGGTACAGCGCACAAGGCGGCCATTCGGCCCATCGTGCTGTGCGGACTCTTTGAAAGAGCTAGTCAATTAATTCCTCCGCTCCTTTCCCCCCTCCCCTCCCAAAATAACCCTGCACAGTTGGTCCTTGATTCCCCTTTAAAAAACATTTGTGCTTCGTGTACTTCTAGAACTACCTTTCCGCTCTTTTTTGTGTGTCCATACTTCTGCAGCTCGTAAGAGGAGGTTGCTTTGAATTAACTCGTCTCTTTAACAAGTCAGGACACGAGGGGGGAGGGAAGCGGCACTGCCTCGTGGTGCACATATTTAAGAAAATATCTTTAAAACGGTCTAGACGATCTTCAGTATTTGCATTTCCCAACTTCAAAACTTGTGGGCAAAGTTCATATATGCGTTGGCAGCGGTTTCTAGTCATACATCCCGAGGATGGAAATTTACTGAGGGGGGGTTGAGTAATCCAAAAAAAAACCCAAAAATATCTATACTGAAGGTCACAATCTAGTCCAGCCGGAAGAGCATTTCAAATCCGCTAAGGAGCCTATGTTTGCGTTGTATGTTCTTTATTCATATTGTCTAGATTATCACTGTTTATAATCAAGTGCCAAAGCCGCCCCGTTACCACAACCAACATAAAACCTATACAACACTGCTCGACATTTAATATTAACAGTGAGCCTGTTAATCAGGCATTCGTTTTTGAGAACGTACACAATTATCTAATCTTCATTCAATAGTCATAGAACCAACATATCGTGAATTCAAGGTCAAATATCTTTTGGATATTCCAGAAATTATTTTCCTTTCAATTGCTCTGCCCGAAATGTTTTGTGGTCGCGTACCAGACGAAAAAAAATCAGATTTTCCTCAATCAGCACCGAGTTTCTTGCTGCTAAAACAAAACGCAACCGTGTAATTCTCAATGAAAAATACTGTTCTCACCAATGAATGATGATTTTGCACTAGCCGTTTTCATGCTTGTTTCTTCTGGATGGATCCCTCTGCACTGCCCGCGTTACTTCCTGCATCTTGATCTTATGCAAGGCACAAATCGTTCTGTTTAATGGATTGCCATTAGCGCCCTGTTATTAGACTAGACCACCTAATTGAAGGTGTCTCATTCGATTTCCGTGTTGAAATGTGGCGATTAGGAACAAATAGGAAAAATAGCAGAGAAGCCAGACCGATTCTTATGTCAAACTTACCTATATACACTGCGATTGGGTGCATGCTCCTGCCATATGGGAAAATAACATGGGAGTTGGACGAATTGGGTCTGTACTTCAAAGAGCTGGCACAGGCATGATGGACTGAATGGCCTCCTGTTGTATTGACTGATTCTATGCTTGTGTATCACCACTCCACGTGTCAATGTAAATTCCTGTAACAGAATTTGTACTGGAGGTAAAAGCAAAAAACTGCTGATGCTGGAAATCCAAAACAAAAATAAAAATACCTGGAAAAACTCAGCAGGTCTGGCAGCATCTGCGGAGAGGAACACAGTTAACGTTTCGAGTCCATATGACTCTTCAACAGAACTAAGGAAAAATAGAAGAAAGGTGAAATATGAAATTAGTGAAATTAATACTGGAGGGGCAGGTTCCCTTGTTAGTGCCTCAGGCTTTATTGGATCATCTGAACACTGCATACAGGAAGGTTTGATGGGAAAGATTGCACACAGTTAATGGAGGCTGCCCCATTTTCCATCCATTTGAATGAGCAGATGGAATATTGGACGGGTTCCCTATGGGCAACCAATCCTTCCTACCTGACCACCCAGTTGAGATTTGACCAGCATATTCCATAGAATTAAAGAAGATATATGAGACAGAAACAGGCCATTTGGTTTAATGAGTTCATGCCAAAATTTATGCTTTACTAGAGCCGCCCCCATTCTTCCTATTCCAATTCTATCAACATAAACCTCTATTCCCATCTCCCTGGTGCTTAAACCCTCCCCTTAAATGCATATGTACTATTCACCTTAACCACTTCCTGTGGTAGTGAGTTCCAGATTCTCCACTCTCTGAGTGAAGATGTTTTTTACTGAATTCCTGTTGGATTTCTTGGTGACTATCATATATTGATGGCCTCTTGTTATGCTTTTTCCTCAACAGGGAAACATTCTCTCTGTGTCTACTCCATCAAAACCTTTCATAATTTAAAAAACCTGTATTAGGTTTACCTCTCAGTATTCCCTTTTGAAGAGAGAAGACCCAGCTTGGTCATGCATTCCTGATAGGTATAGCCTCATATTTCTGGCATCATCTGTGTAAATAGTGTTTGTCTCCTCTCCAGTGCCTCAATATCCTTTTTATAATATGGCAATCAGAACTGTACAGTGTGGTTTGGCCAAGGTTTAATATAAGTTTAGCAAATCCTCTTTACTTTACAATTCTACCCATCCAGAATAGTACTCCAATGCGGTTTGGCCAAGGTTTAATATAAGTTTAGCAAATCCTCTTTACAATTCTATCCATCCAGAAATAAACCCTGGTGTTTGTTTTTTAATGGCCTTATTAACCTGTCTTACTGAATTTAAAGATTTGTCTATTTATATTCCCAGATCCCTTCGCTCCTTGACACCATTGAGACTCTTGTTTTCCAAATAAAATGTAACCTCCTTATTTTTCTTACTAAAACATAATACTTCCCTCTTACCTGTGTTGGAACTAATTTTCCACTAATGTTAGCAGGGAAATCTGACCCAGCGGATCTACAGTTTTTTAACTGAACTTTGCTGAATCAATGTCAGGTTCCTGATCTGCAGCCTGATCCGTAGGTGAACCTAATGTTTACTTCAGGAATTAATGGCAATTATATCCTGCAACCTTAAAAAGATATGCATGTACATGTTAGCAGCAGAACACCTTGTTTTTCATTGTACACTGTTCCTGTCAAAACTTAACAACCACAGAGCCATGGAAAATTCACTGGAGAACACTAGGGTCTCATATTTCAATTGTCATATATTGTTACAGATGCAAAAAAAAGTGTAACAAAATTCTACTACAATTTTTGTTTTCTGAAATTGGGATCTTGCTCTACTCTGAATTACTAGTCCGGTAACATAACCATGACCACACAGTGTTCTCAAAAACTGAAGGTGCTGTAATAGCAAAATTATGTTCTCATTGGGATGAGTCTTAAGTGTTCTTGTAGCTAAATTTCAAAGGTTTTTTTCTTTACTGCTTTGCTTGTTGAACCTTGTCTGTGGCACAGGGCAGATTAGCTGAGGCATAATAGCTTTGATAGTTTGCAGGCACTTAGCTAGTATTTAGCAACATCTGCACGTGCCTACATGTTTTGAGGAGAAGGTGTTCTGAGATGTGGAAGATACATAACCTCCAGCAGGCACAAATTGGTGCTGACAAAGGTGTATCTTATATTGAAAGTAGCTCCCCCTACACATGCCTTTACCTTGATGAATTTCAATTTCAGCAAGCGGAAATTCCTGACACTACCCTCCTTTGCATTTTCTGAAGAAACTGCATGAGGCTCAGAGGTAGCCAAAACAATTAACTCATTGAAAGATAAAAACAGGAAATGCTGCACATACACATTGGTTCCATCAGCAGCTGTAAAAGACTCCCTCAACAGTTGGTGAGCACTGCAGGAACTGAAGTGCAGAGTGGACATCAGCAATAACATTAACTAATTTTATAACTTTCCTCTTTTTTATGGCTAATCAGCCGGCTTGATTGATACCCCATCCACCACCTTCAACATTCATTCTCTCCACCACCGATGCACAGTAGCAGCAGCAGTGTGCACCATCTACAAGATGCACTGCAGCAACTCACCAAGGCTCCTTGGACAGCACCTTCCAAACCCGCAACCTCCAGCGCCTCGAAGGACAAGGACAGTAGATGCATGAGAACACCACCCCCTGCAAGTTCCCCTCCAAGCCACTCACCATCCTGACTTGGAAATATATCGCCTTTCCTTCGCTGTCGCTGGGCCAAATCCTGGAACTCCCTCCCTAACACCACATGGACTGCAGTGGTTCAAGAAGGCAGCTTACCACTGCCTTCTCAAGTGCAGTTAGGGATGGGCAATAAACGCTGGCCCAGCCAGCGTCACCCACATTCTGTGAAAGAATTTAAAAAGCATCTTATAAGTTTTTCCCCTCTAAACAGGGGGACATTTATTTACCTTTTGCTTGATAACACTGCTAACACTAGCAATCCAATGTCTCCTTCTTGTTATTTTTTTAAAAAAGAACGATCTGAAAGAGCAAAGGTAGTTTAGCATTCTAGATTTTTTAAGACTTGTTTCTTCTCTCTTTCAGGTGTTAATGGGCCTATTTTTGTTTGTATAAGAGGTATAGAACTATAGGAAGATGTAGGCCACTCAGCCTCTGCAGCCTGTACTACTGACCTGGACCTCAACTCCATTTACCCAGCTTTGTTCCATATCCCTTGCTACACTTCAAAAGTAGCCATCCTTCTTAGATTTGAAAATTTCACTTGTCTCAATATTAGCAGCCTTTTGAGGGAGTGTGTCCCAGATTTTCTACTATCCTTTATGTGCTTCCTGATTTCACTCTTAAGTGGCCTAGCTTTATTTTTCCCTCTTGTTCTAGATTCCCCCACTGGACGAAATGGTCTCTCTGCATGTACCCTCTCTATCCTCTTAAATCATTTTAAATATCTCAATGTGATTGTCGCCCAATCTGCTAAACTCAAAGGGATACAAACCACATTTCTACAACATGTCCTCAGAACTCAACCCTCTAAGCGCTGACATCGTTCTGGCAAATCTGCTCTGTATCATTTTCAAGGGCAGCACATCCTTCATGAGACGTGGTGACCAGAACTGAACGCAGTCCTCCAGTTGGCCCTGACCAAAGCTCTGAACAACTGAAGCATCATTTC
The DNA here is from genome assembly GCF_017639515.1 of Carcharodon carcharias. NCBI lineage: Eukaryota > Metazoa > Chordata > Chondrichthyes > Lamniformes > Lamnidae > Carcharodon > Carcharodon carcharias. Next base: position 12,824,054 of record NC_054485.1, read on the forward strand.
CACCCTTTAACATTCTAACCCTGGAGCTAAAGGCCAACATTCCATTAGCCTCTTTGATTATGTTTTTCTACCTGATCTCAATGCGTGAAACTTGCCTCCAAAGCCTATCGCAAGGTGATCTGAGAGGTTGGTGTTGGGCCTCATCCATGAATCACCGCAGTCTTAAAGTGTATTTCAAGGATTCCCTACTTTTATTTCCATTTTCAGCAATCACGGTTTTGCTGTGTATCTCAAACATCTTTGGATTTTGATCTTTTAAAACATAGGCTGTGAGAGTGTGCTGTTTATTCTTGCAGTTCCAACGCAGCCTGACTGTACTGTTACAAAGTTTCCAATTACAGCAAAGAAATTTCTATAGCGCCCTCAGTAACCCAAGTTTCTACTTCAGCTTTCTTTTTAAAAAAGATGATCATGCTGTCAACAACAAATAACATTTACTCAGTAGATCATTTGTACCAGGTCAAGTTATATTTCTTATGGAATATTCAGGGATTGCACAGAATAGCAGAGTGAAACATTTAACCTTTGCTCAACCTGACTTGGGAGCACTTGCGACTGAGATGAGGTATTAAAGACGTAAAGTGCTATATTCCCAGCATGGACCCCTTCCTTAAATCGCCAGTGCCACCACTACCCAAAAGGCAGCTCTTGCGCAGCCAACGGCAACATCAGATTGCCTTGGTTTGTAAGACTGGTAGCCAGGACCCTGTTAAAACTTTAACCCAGCTGCCTGCCATTATAGTTTCAAAAAGTGTAATTCTTGGGAGATGGGTGCCGTTGACAAGGCCAGCATTTATCGCCCATTTTTAGTTTTCTTTGAGGAGGTGGTGGTGAGCCTGTCTTCTTGAACCACTACAATTCACATGGTGAAATTGTTTTCACAGTGCTGTTAGAACATGAGAAATAGGAGCAGGAGTAGGCCATTCAGTCCCTCTAGCCTGCCCCGCCATTCAATAAGATCATGGTTGATCTCCCCCAGGCCTCAACTCCTCTTTCGTGCCAGCTCCTCATAGCCCTTAACTCCTCGATATTTTAAAAATCTATCTACCTCCTCTTTAAATACTTTCAGTGATCTAGCCTCCACAACTTTTTGGGGTAGAAAATTCCAGACATTCACTCCCTCTGAGAGAAGAAATTCCTTCGCATCTCAGTTTTAAATGAGTGTTCCCTTATTCTGTAACAAGTCCCCTAGTCTGTGTTTCCCCCCCTACCCTGTCAAGCCCCCTCAGAATCTTGTACGTTTCAATAAAATCACCTCTCATTCTTCTAAATCCTAATAAAGGCCTAACCTATTTAGCCGTTCTTGATAAGTCAACCCCTTCATCCCAGGAATCAGCCTAGTGAATCTCTTTTGAACTGCCTCCAATGTCAGTATATCCTTTCTTAAATATGGGGACCAAAACTGGACACAATACTCCAGGTGCGGCCTCACCAACACCCTGTACAGTTGTAACAAGACTTCCCTATTTTTAAACTCCAACCCCCTAGCAACACAGACCAAAATTCCATTTGCCTTCTAAATTACTTGCTGCACCTGCATGCTAACCTTTTAGGTAGGGAGTTTCATAGTGAGACTATAAGTATACATTAATATCTTTGGTATCTCTGTTAGCTGCGTGAGACCAACACATTGGGAGCTGCCAGGACAAAAGCAATTAAACACATGGCTTCAATTAGGAAAACAAAACAACCTAAGTGATAACAGGAGTATTTTTTGGCCACATGTGGCTCAATAGGTAGCACTCTTGGTTCTGAAACAGAGCTTTGGTGTCCAATTCCTACATGCATGAAAGGTGCTATATGAATGCGCACTCTTTATGTCTTAGAAAAGCTAATGGTGAAGTATTAAAAATCAGTAAAGAATTTTTTTTCCTGAAGATTTATGTTTGCAGCCAGATTGTTCACATAGACCAGGAGATACGGAGGAAGATATTGGTCTAACTGGTGGTTATTGAAGTTATATTAAAGTTTGTGTGAATGAAAATAAAAACAAAGTGCCAAACTGCCAGACCAAACAAAAAAAGATCTGCTGGAAAGAACAGCAACTTTGGAGAAAGAATAACGTGGGAAGTGTCAGCTTGATGATGTGATGTTGTTCAGATCGTTGCACAGCACACTTAACTCAGATAAACTGCTATTTTAGCAACGTGCACATCAAGGGGTGATTTTGCTGCCCTAAATATAGAATCTCTCCCCCGTAACTGAACAATTTTTGTGACATTCTTTCATTTTGGACCCCCGAGTTGACTACCTTTAGAACACAGGTCTTAATATGATGTGACCCTCTTTCACATGGAATTATTTATCACAAAATGCTCCTGTTTTTTGCCAAAATGATTCGCGGTCTCGGCTAAGTTAGCCTGGGTGGTAAAAGTCAGGAGGTAGCAATTTGCAGGGCTACTTATAGAGATTCACGGCTGCCTTCAGGGAAAACCGAGTTTGGTTTTGGAAGGCATTTTTATGTTTTGAGCCTTAAGAACATTCACATGTGATGAATTTGGCACTTTAGTTGCCTGCTGCTTCCTTTCAGTCCTGATGCCAATACTCTTAGCATTGCTGCTGCAGGCCCTTCACTTTTTTTTTGCCTATTTGGTTTCCCTCCTCTAGACTGACCACTTGCTGCTGAACTTTATTTTTATATTCATTCACACCTTGTGGGCATTGCTGGCCATTTATTGCCCGGTCTTCTACAGCAGCTGGGTCCCTTCAGGGGCCATTAACAAAAACCACAGTGTTGCGGGTTCAGAGTCACGTGTAGATTAGTGTAAGGATGGCAGATTTCCTTCGCTAAAAAGCAGTTCTGATGCACTTCCCGATTCCTCTCTTCAGTGGTAGTGACTCCTTTCACTAGAGCTCACATACCTGGCCTATAGTAAATTGGTGTTTTCATGGTGACCTTCCCAATTTGTAATTCTACAGTGCACCTGGTGCAAGAAGCCTAAACCTAGTTTTGCCTGCATACAGCTATCAGTTCAACGTACATTTAAAGAAGGAGAAAGAATGATTTGCATTTATATAGCACCTTTAACAACCTCAGGACATCCCAAAACAATTTACAGATGGATTTTTACAACAACCCGGTATTTAAATGGTCACTGTTACGGAGACTAGCTTCTTATTCCAGATTTACTCAATTAACAGAACTTAAATTTCCCAGGTGCTGTGATGGGATTTGAACTTGTGTCTCTAGCTCAAGGTCCAGGACTTTGAATTACTGGTCCAGTAGGATAACCACTATGCTACCATATTCCTAATTCCTGCATTCTCATTAGGACTCATTACCAAAATCCATTAGGACCCACACTGACATCTGGGTGGCTCATTGCCCTAGAGAATAATGCTTAAAATGAAAACCAGCCCCACCAGGCAGTGAAGGAGTCAAGGAGGCCAGAGATGGGGAACTGACTCAAATGTCCCCACAGTTCTGATGCACTTCCCGGTTCCTCTTTTTTGTGGTAGTGACTCCTTTCACTAGAGCTCACTTACCTGGCCTATAGTAAATTGGTGTTTTCATGGTGACCTTCCCTATTTGTAAGTCTACAGTGCACCTGGTGCAAAAAGCCTAAACATAGTTTTGTCTGCATACAGCTATCAGTTTAAGGTACATTTAAGGAAGGAGAAAGAATGATTTGCATTTATATAGCACCTTTAACAACCTCAGGGCATCCCAAAACAATTTACAGGCAACAAAATACTTATGAAGCAAAAACAAAAATACCTGAAAAAACTCAGCAGGTCTGACAGCATCTGCAGAGAGGAATACAGTTAATGTTTTGAGTCCGTATGACTGAGAAATATAAAAATGAGGTGGAATATAAACTGGTTAAAGGGGGTGGGACAGGTAGAGCTGGATAGAGGGCCAGTGATATGTGGAGGCAAAGAAGAGATTGCCAAAGATGTCATAGACAAAAGGACAAAGGGGTGTTGACGGTGGTGATATGAGCTGAGGAATGTGCTAATGATGACATTAAGGGTAGAAAGCAGGACAAGCAGGTGACAGATAGCCCTAGTGGGGGTGGGGTGGGGGGAAGGGATCGAAATAGGCTAAAATGTAGAGATAAAACAATGGATGGAAATACATTTAAAAACAATGGAAATAGGTGGGAAAAGAAAAAATATACTTAAAAAATATATATTAAAAAATTATAAATTATTAGAAAAAGGGGGATCGGAAAGGGGGTGGGGATGGAGGAGAGAGTTCATGATTTAAAGTTGTTGAACTCAATATTAAGTCCAGAAGGCTGTAAAGCGCCTAGTCGGAAGATGAGATACTGTTCCTTTTACTTTTGAAGTGTAGTCACTATTGTAGTGTAGAAAATGCGGCAGCCAATTTGCACACAGCAAGCTCCCAAAAACAGCGATGTGACAATGACCAGATAATCTGATTTCATGATATTGGTTGAGGGATAAATATTGAAGAGGAACTCCGTTGTTCCCCTTCAAAATAGTGCCATGGAATCATTTGCATCCACTTGAGAAGGCAGACAGGCCTAAATGCCTCATCTGGAAGACAGCACTTCAGGCAGTGCAGCACTCCCTCAGAACTATACTGGGAGTGTCAGTCTGGATTATGGGCTCAAGCTTCTGGAGTGGGAATTAAACCCCCAACCTTCTGACTCAGGGACGTGATTGCTACCACTGAGCCATAGCTGGCTCTGTCACATACTCTTAAAATGCAGTTCTAAAAGCAGTAAACTAGAGCACTTAAATGAATATTCAACACTTAGAATGTGAATAAGTACCAGTTACTATGTCATGCTTCATTTACCCAGGGCGTTGTAAACATTCATTGATTTTAGGAATGCCAAAAATGGATGAACATGAAAGGTACGTAACAGTAGAATGCTTCATCTGCTTATGATTAAATGAAAAATTATTAAATAATTTTTCTTGCAAAATAAGAAAATATTGGAGTTTGCTTGAATACTCCAAAATGAACAGAACCATGCAGGTCACCATAGTCACAGGTTCGACCTGGGCTGTGTGAGGTTCTCAGTCGAGGCACTGAAGCAATTTCCTGATTCTAAGGAGTGTATGGAAAGAAGCAGGCAGAATTCCTGCTCCTGAGGACAGGTTCAGCAGCAATCCCTCAGTTTATCTCAAGTAGTTGAGCTATCTCTAAGGTCACAGATTCCATCCCTGGATTATGAGGACTTTGATCATTTCAGTCAGCATGATGCCAGATCGCAATTACAGGGTGCTAGAGTAAGGCATACAGTATTGGTCTCCTGAGAACATAAGAACATAAGAAATAGGAACAGGAGTAGTCCATTCTGCTCCTTGAGCCTGCTCTGCCATTCAATAAGATCATGGCTGATCTTCTTGTGTTTTGATTTCCGCATTCCCATCTAACCCAGATAACCTTCGCTTCCCCTGCTTAACAAAAATCTATCTACCTCTGTCTTAAAAATATTCAATGACCCTGTCTCCACGTCCTTCTGAGGCATAGAATCCAAAGTTGCACAACCCTCTGAGAGAAAAAAATTCTCCTCATCAGTCCTGAAAGGGGATTATTATTATTATATTATTATTGTTAATATTATTATTATCCTTATTTAAGAACAGATATAAATGCATTAGAAGTAGTTCAGAGAAGGTTCATTTGACTGATACATGGAATGAGGGGTTTATCTTATGAGGAAAGGTTGGACGGGCTGCGCCTGTATCCATTGGAGTTTAGAAGAATGAGAGGTGATCTTATTGGAACATATAAGATCCTGAGGGGACTTGATACTGGAAGGATGTTCCCCCTTGTGGGAGAGACTAGAGCTAGGGTCACAGGTTAGAGATAGGGGGCCTCCCGATGAAGATAGAGATGAGAAGAATTTTTTTCTCTCAGAGGGTTGTGAATCTTTGAAACTGTCTTCCCCAGAGAGCAGTGGAGGCAGGGTCATTGAATATTTTTAAGGCAGAGGTAGATAGGTTCTTGTCTAACAAGGGAATCAAAGGTTATTGGGAGGTAGGCAGAATGAGGAATTGAGGCCACAATCAGATCAGCCATGATCTTATTGGATGGTGGAGCAGGCTCGAGGGGACGAATGGCCTACGTCTGCTCCTAAGTCGTATGTTTGTATGTTCATATAACAGTTCAGGTCACTGCATTACAGGAAGCATGGGATCGCATTTGAGAGGGTACAGAAGAGATTTGCAGCAAGGAAGCTATCAGAAATGGAGAATTTTAGACATGAGGAACATTTGTGTTGCTTTCTTTGGAACAGAGGAGGCTGAGGCGAGATTTAATTTTTAAAATTCACTCAAGGGATGTGAGCTTCGCTGACTGGGCCAGCATTTATTGTCCATCCCTAGTTGCTGTTGAGAAAGTAGTGGTGAGCTGCCTTCTTGAACCGCTGCAATCTATGTGGTGTCGGTATATCCGCAGTGCTGTTAGGGAGTTCCAGGATTTTGACCCAGCGACAGTGCAGGAACAACAATATATTTCCAAGTCAGCCTGGTGAGTAACTTGGAGGGAAACTTCCAGATGGTGGTGTTCCCATCTATCTGCTACCCTTGTACTCCTAGATGGTAGTGGTCATGGGTTGGAAGATGCTGTTGATGCTGTTAAAGAAGTCTTGGTGAATTCCTGCAGTGCATCTTGTAGATGGTACACACTGCTGCTACTGTGTGTTGGTGGTGGAGGAAGTGAATGTTTGTGGATGTGGTGCCAATCAAGCGGGCTGCTTTGTCCTGGATGGTGTCAAACTTCTTGAGTGTTGTGGGAGCTGCACTCATCCAGGCAAGTGGGGAGTATTCCATCACATTCCTGACTTGTGCCTTGTAGATGGTGGACAGGCTTTGGGGAGTCAGGAGGTGGGTTACTCGTCACACAATTCCTAACCTCTGACTTGCTCTTATAGCTGCAGTATTTATATGGCTAGTCCTATTCCGTTTCTGGTCAATGGCAACACCCAGGATGTTGATAGTGGGGGATTCAGTGATGGTAATACTATTGAACATCAAGGGGTGATGGTTGGATTCTCTTGTTGGAGATGGTCATTGCCTGGCACTTGTGTGACGCGAATGTTACTTGCCACTTGTCAGCCTAAGCCTGGCTATTGTCCAGGTCATGCTGCATTTGGACGTGGACTGCTTCAGTATCTGAGGAGTCACAAATGGTATAGAACATTGTGCAATCATCAGCGAACATCCACACTTCTGACCTTATGATGGAAGGAAGGTCATTGATGAAGCAGCTGAAGATGGTTGGGTCGAAGACACCACCCTGAGGAACTCCTGCAGTGATGTCCTGGAGATGAGATGACTGACCTCCAACAACCACAACCATCTTCCTTTGTGCTAGGTACGACTCCAAATAGTGGAGAGTTTTCCTCCTGATTCCCATTGACCCCAGTTTTGCGAGGGGTCCTTGATGCCACACTCGGTCAAATGTGGCCTTGATGTCAAGGGCAGTCACTCTCACCTCACCTCGGGAGTTCAACTCTTCTGTCCATGTTTGAACCAAGGCTGTAATGAGGTCAGGAGCTGGGTGGCCCTAGTTGATTGACCCTGGTAAATTGAAGTGTACAAAATGATGAAGGGCCTAGTTAGAATGGATAGAAAGAGCCTATTTCTGTTAGCACAGAGGCCGACAACCAAGGGGCATAGATATAAAGCGATTGACCAAGGATTAGAGGAGAGCTGCGGAGTAATTGTTGCACCGAGATGGTGTTGTGGGGGAGCTAGAAACTGCCTGAAAGAGTTGTAGAGGCAGAAATCCTCATTGCATTTAAAAAGTACCTGGATATGCAGTTGAAGTGCTGTAAGCTACAAACCAAGAGCTGGAAGATGGGATTAGACTGGATAACTCGTTTTCTGTCATGAACATGATGAACTGAATGGACTCTTTCTGAGCAGTGAATCTTTCTGGGCAGGATCTTCTGTTTGGTGAGTGGGGGCAGGGCCTGCTCACCAATGTGTAAAATGACATCGGGTAATGTCAGGCGTGCGTCCCAACATCATCCTGCCTCATTTAGATTTTCAGACTGTGTGCCCGCTGACCTATCAACAGCCTACTAAGGCCATTAAAAAACTATTTGAAATCTTTAATGTTTCTCATGTGTTGGTGCAGACTCGATGGGCCAAAGGGCTTCTTCTGCACTGTGTGACTCCGTGATTCTGTGATTAATGGACCTGCCCGTCCAAGTTTAAGGTAAACAGGCTGGCTGGGAGTCCTGGGGGACTTCTGAAAAACCATGAAACCTCATCCACAGGCGGGATGGGGTTTCAAGAGTGATTTAAAAATCTCAGAATATTGCAAAATAAAAGTTATGGACATGTCCCAACTCATGTGACAGTGTCACATTTCTTTTTCTCTCATGTTTATTTGAAGGTTCAAATCTGAGCCGATCTCCCTGAGGCAGCACTTTGCCTCAGCGAGATCTGTGCGTTCTTTCAGGCACATATGCGAAAGAGTGCTCAGATCTGCTCAGGGAATCCCACTCCCCCCCAGCACCTCCGCCCGCACAGGGGGTGCAAAGCGCTTTCTGGCAGACGTCACATTGGGCGGTCCTTAATTGGCCCACCAACATAAAATAGTGGCGCACCCCCGACTGGGGGGCAGGGCCGATCAGGATCCCACCCACCCCCACCCGCTCCCGCACATCCCCACTGACGGGGGGTGGGGGGAATGTTGCCCTCTATGTTTCCACGTAACTGGTTTCAATGCCCCTCGGTTATTGAAGGTGTAAAGCCCCCAGGGGTGCTACTCCCGCTTGTTCCCCAGCTCTCCCTGAATGAAAATGAGGTCAGAATGATCATTGACCATGAAGCCCCTGAGACGGAGTAACTGAGATGGAGTAAATGAGATGGAGTAACTGAGACAGAGTAACCGAGACAAAGGGCAGGGTTTTCCAGCCCCACCCACCGTCGGGATCGTCTGCTCCCACCGAAAGCCAGTGGACTTTTGGCTGGACCGCAAAACCTCCCATGGCAGATGCCAAGGAAAATCCCGGCCAGAGTAACTGAGACAGAATAACCTGCCAGTTGATGTTTAGACGTGAATTATGGATGCTGGAGAGTGTGGGAAAATACACCTTAGAATTGACATGTTGGCCTTGAAGTAGGGAGCAGTGCAAATTCACCAGAATGATACTGAGGCTAAAAGGGTTAAATTATGAGACCAGGATACATGAACTAATCTTGTATTCCATCGAGTAAAGAAGGTGATCGAATTGAGGTGTTCAACATGATTAAAGGATCCAATAGGGTAAATAAAGAGAAACTAATTCCACCTGTGAAAGAGTCCAGACCAGGGAGGACATAATGTTATGATTAAGCCATTAAGCGATGTCAAAAAGCACTTCTTCACACAAAGGGTAGTGCGAATCTGGAACTCGCAACCCAACGAAGTTGTCAAGGCTGGGTTCAATCGAAAATTGTTAGTGTCAAGGGATATAGACTCAATGGAGTTAAGATACAGGTCAGCCATGATTTAATTGAATGGTTGACCAACTTTGAGAGGCTGAATGGCCTCCTCCCATTCCTCTCTACCTATGTCACTGTTAACCAAGAAGCTGTATCCCAGCATCATCAAGTACAGATCAGACAGGAAAAGTATAGCAAAAACATGTTTTTTAATGTGAATTATCTTCATAACTAACTATATAAGCTTTATGTTGTAAAAGAAAATATATCAAAATTCAGATTATCTGTGTGATAACAATGACTGGTCTCTTTTATAAATGCTTTTCATGAAGGCACTGCCCCTTTAAGGTAGCCACATACTCTGAATTTTATGTCAATAATGAGTTCTTGGCTGAACAGGAAATTACTCCCTATCAGCAAATAATTAAACACAGAGACAATAAACTTACTCTGTGCAGTAGAGCTAAGAAACTAACAAAGGCCAGGATTTTCCCCTCGGCGTTTTGGGGGCGGGGCCAGATTGCCAACGGGAAAATGGCGTGGGATGACATTGGGTGGAACCCCCTACGCCATCCCGGTCCCTTTAAATTTTCAGGAAGGTGGGCGGACAGCGAAATCAGCTGTCCGCCCGCCGACCTGTCAATGGCCAATTAAGGCCATTGACAGGCTCATTAAGATAGTTAAATGCCCTGCCTGGCCAACCTTAAGGCTGGCGGGCAGGCCAGGAACCCCAGCGGCCTGTAGCTTATTAATGAAACTTCATCCACTGGCGGGATGAAGTGTCTTTACTGTTTTGTAAACATTTAATAAATTTTATAAGATTGTTATCAGCATGTCCCATCTCAAGTGACATTGTCACATGAGGGGGACATGTTAATAATTTTAAAATGTCTCTATTTTTTGACGTTACTTACCTTTCACTAAACTCCCTGAGACAGGACTTTGCCTCAGGGAGCAGTGCGCACTTTGACAGATGGGGAATCCCTCCACCCTCCACACAAGAAGCTCATAGCGCCTCCTGTCGGGCAGGCTGCTGGGCGGGCCTTAATTGGCCCACCCACTCAAAATGTTTCGATAGCAGTGTTCGGCTGCTCGCCCACCGCCGAACCGGGTGGGGCCCGCCCACCAGCCAAGGGCTAAATTCTGCCCAAAGTGTGCGATAGTGAACGCTGTTTAGTCAGTTAGCGTTAACAGTTCATTTTGCCATTGTTGACAAACCACTTGCTGACAAATGTCTAACCCCACTGTAAAAAGTACACATGCAGATACACCAGGGTGTCTCACTTTACTGGATATGGTAGAGAAGGAGCACAGGTGAGCCAAAGAATTCCAAACCTGAGCAGTTACACCAGGAGTAACTAATACCTCAAACAGAATTGGTGCCGAGTCAGTAACTGAGCTACCCCTCAGTCATGCCAAAAAGCTTTGTGCTGTCACAAATCATCCCGGGGCGAAGTCCCTCAATTTGTCATGATCCTGGACGAGATACTCCAAATTGTTATGCTCCCGGATGAGGAGAACTGCCTCCCCTTCTTTATCCAACCCCCTTGGTTGATCGCAACAAGGTTCATTTAAAAAGGATCCTTTCTCTCGTGAAATGAGGGATATCTCAGAGGTTTGCATTTACCTCTTTGCACGTGTGTAAAATGATAATAAACAGCTGGGCCATCGTAGACTATAAGGACTCTCTGCTCCATAGTCTGTTGTTACGCAGTGTGCGGGGTCAGTGGCATCTGCCAGAGTCAGCAGGCACAGCTGCAAAATCCTTTTCCTGGTCCACATGTATTTATGTTTTAGAAGGAGCCAATTTAACCAGGCTTTCTAGAATCAAAGAATAAGTTTATTAGTTACTAAAAATCCAAGAAAAAATACATATACGCACAGATCAGAAATGAAAAGTTGAGTCCAAAAATAAAAGTTTAAAAAAATACGAATCAGTCTTTGGCTTGTCCGTGAGGAGTAGATGGTGAAATATTGCAATTGCGAAGTTGGGTGATTCCGGTAGTGCTGATTTTGACAGTTGAGCAGCTGGTTTGGAGGCACTTGGTTCTGCAGATTGGCTGAAGGAATTGTCCTGTTTCCTTCTGACTGTGGCTTTGCTGACTTGTGACTTGCCTCCAGCAACAGAGAGAGACTTTTACCTGCAAGCTGCAGGGATGCCTAGTTGCTGTTCTTCTGCTGTTGACCTTCACAGCACACACTAGCACACCAGGGGCAGGATTTTTAGGCTGGCGTGCGGATGCGATCGGCGGGCCCAGGATTGGCTGGGGAATGGACCACACCCGTAATTGGCCCCTGGCTGTGATTTCATGCTGGCTGGCTAATTAACAGCCAGCCAGCATGAAGCACGTGCTGATATGATCAGTGCTGCTAGGGTTGAGGGCGGGAGGAGGGCAAGCACTGAAGTCAATGTGGGCACAGGGGAGCACTCACAGAAAGCCCCCTGAAGGCAAAGAGCTGCCTCAGGGAGCTGCAAGAGTATCAAATAAAGATTTTTAAATCTGGAAAATTCATCCATGCAACACCAGCAGTCACCTGAGCATAGGCATTATAAAAATTCAGTGCTTAGATTTTTTTTTAAATTAATAATGGAAACCTCATCCTACCTTGGTAAAAAATGCAAAGGCTGTCTGGCCAAATCACCCACCTACCAACTGTAACATTGGAGGGGCAGCGAAAAGTCCCAGTTAATTGCACTGTTAATGGGCTTAATAGCCCTTTTAATTGTCGGTGGGCGTGCTTCCAAGTTTAGCGCGCCCGCCGACAGAAATATTGTGCGAGTGTGTGATGATGTTGGGATGCTCACCTGAGGTCATCACGTACTATTTTCTCTTGAGTGGGTCAGGCACACACCCACCAATCAGCGAAAGATTCTGGCCCAGAATTAGAACACCAGAATGACCACACACAAATGAGGGTTGCAGCTGGCTTTTTAACCTCTTTTCTTGTGTATTCCTGGAAGGGAAAAACAAACATGTCTTTCGCCCAGGATCTGTCTTCTCTCAAATCAGATCATTTCTACATTCTGATATAAAACTCAACAGGAGATGGTTTATGCTGAGATGGTAATCAGTGTCCATTGTCTCTGCAACCACAGGAGATTAAAGTTCAGCTTTTGCATTGCATCTCTTCCTTTGAAGTGTCTCTGTCTGAAGTAGGCCTTACACATTTTGAGGTGCAACATTCCATTCTCTGGACTAGTTAGTCAAGTGTAATCCATATAGGAATTTTCCAGCGGGTGATTACTTTACATTTTCAGCCAGCTTTTGCTGTATGTCTTTTTTATTAAAAAAAAATCTTTCTTTAAAAGTTCAGTATGCCCATAAGTACTTAGAGCTGTGAGCTGCTGTCACACAGTGTGAGGAAGCTTTGTCTCATAAGGGAGACATAGACAAGTTGCTTATACTTAGAACCCAAGAGCCAATCAAGGAGAAAACAAATACTGTCAGTAATGATAAGTGTAGGAATGACACTCAACTTTCTTTCCCAGGTAACAAGAGACATTGAGTAAAACCCCAAAAGGAAGCAAATCCCAGCAGATTGAAGAGGTCAGGACAGGAGAGACCATTTCTGGTCCAAAAACAGGACTATCTGTATCACACAGTGAGGTATGCAGCCAACATACAAGCCGGTCTGCAACACATCTAGTCCTTCCAGCAGTACATCATGTAAGGAATAGAAGTACTAGGTTGTCCTAGTTCATGTTGTACATGTAGTCACAAGTAGTGGGTTCAGCGGCATATAACATTTGACACACACTGTACAATAAACTGATAGATGCTTGCCAAGGGTTTGTCCAGGGTTGCTTAGGGGCAAAGGATTGGCAGCAGCTTGAGGAAGCACATCACCTATTGCTGCATGCCATGCCTGTGTTGCAGGTCTAGCACTCCCACTGGCCCACCACACTGTTTGAGCACAGAGCTTTGCACTGCCAGAACATCTTTGAATCCAATGCTTAGTTTTCTCTGGAGACAGTCTTCCAAGCACATTGAAGCCAACCATATTGTGTCATGAAGTGTGAACCTCATTCATCAGAGATGTTGCAGCTGTGCCTGCTGACCCTGGCAGATGCCACTGACCCCGCACACCACTTAACAACAGACCATGGAGCAGAGAGTCCTTATAGTCTACGGCGGTCCAGCCGTTTATTATCCTCTTACACTCAACTTTGCAAAGAGGTAAATGCAAACCTCTGAGACATTCCTCATTTCATAGGTGGCTAGAGAAGTCTGGAATCATCAAGACTCTCGGAAAAGCAATGGCGATGCTATTCTTTCAGTCGGGGGTATTTTGTAACTTTTTATTGATATTGCTTCTATTTTTACGTCCTAAAATGATTTGTGCTCCACTTCATTAACCTCTGGAGTGTGTGTCACTGTGCTGGTTTCTGCTTGAAGTGACGACATTGAGGGCTGCAGTGAGGCTTGTTGGTGAGAGGGCGTGGCAGACTGAGGTTATAAGGTTATAACGAAAAAAAAGTGGCACATCATACGTCCATGTACACAGCTAGGTATGTTGGAGTTGCTGCATTGATATTGTGTGGCATATTTCACAGTGCAATAGATTCCCTGTTTTCCATTGGCTGAAATATTTTCGAAGGCTTACAAGTCTAATTATAGAAACTGAAACGTATTCCGCCTCCTCTGATTTGGTTCTCATCCGTTGTACGTGCAACTCCCAGCTGACAACCAGTAAGTACTATCTTCGAAGTGGGTGAGAGATGTGTTCTTGAGTCTGTCCACCCATTTGTGTTTCTGTTGACGGCAGCCCTTTCCTGTAAAAACAAAGACAAAAAGGTGCTGAATAAACAAATACTTTATGCATTTGCAGCAATACAATCTATTCCTCTTAATTCAAAGTATCTGGTAATTCAAATTTCATTGCTTAATTTAACTTACATGATTAGCTAATTTGTTAACACAAAAACTGACTTTGAATGGGCAGCAGTATCATGCAGCACGGTTTACAGTTTACAACAAAGTTACCTGGTTTACAAAAAAGGTTAGTGAGTCTATTTGAGGGCTGAGTGTATTCTAGTCGTCAACTGTATGAATTAATTATATATGGTCAATCTTCAGCGTTTGAGTTACTTCATTCTGGTTTTTGTTTTAACCCTGCTGTGCTAATTCTCCACAATGAGCATAAGTTTCTCTTGTGTTGCTGTGTTGTATTTTCAGTCTTCTACTAGTTTAATTTAGGTTAATTATACTAAGGTACTGAGCAAAATGCATCTGACATCTGTAAGGTACCTTGGTTGCCTCAATAGATAGAAGCTTAAAATTATCACACTGATTTTCATTTTTCACCTTTGTACTTTGCTTCAAATCTTGACATCTTTCTCCAGCTTCTGCCGCTGTGCGATTTGATATTGACCTCCTGTGTAACAGCTGCCCAAAGCCTTCTAAGCTTGCCTCTCTGCTCCATGCCGAGCACTTTCAATGCACCCTCACACTGTCTCCCATGATCTGCAAATCTTCATGCATAAATTTTGTTTTAATTTTTCTGCGCTCTCCCTCCACTGCTCAGAAATTGCACTCCACTCATCTTGAACAGCATACATTGAGCTGTTTCGCTGCTTTAGTGGCTGTGTTTCCAACTGAAGCAGGTGCTTCCCAACAGCCATTCAACCGAGTATTATTTCGCACGTCTGGCCTTCCAGAAAATACAGTAACGTTGGATATATCTGCAAGCACATTAAAAAATGGGAAAAAGTTTCACTCCTTGGTTAACGCACTGTCTTTATGGTAAAAGCATAGCAGCATAAAGAAATTTACCTGGAGTGCTGTCGAATTGGAACAATTTCCTGGCAGGAATTCCTATCAGGATGTCTGAATATTGTTTCATTATCTGTGTTGGAAAATATTGTAACATTAATTAGTGAAGCTCAATGCTCATGTACAGCACATACACACTCACATCATATATTCACACTGTGTGGTTTCTGAATTTAATCAAATTATGACTCTTGCTGGAATATGGTTCATAGCCAATAGGAATCTCGCCCACCTTCAACGGGGATATTATGAAATATAATGTAATGCCGCAATAGTTGAATTCACCATCTCCAATTATTGTCTACACATCCACAATTCCAATAAGCAGGAGTGGAAATATTTCTGCCCCTTCGTCCTCCTATTCCTACAGGCCAATTGCAGTACACCTCCCATAACTCCAGCTGAGGTCGGCTCACTCAAATCCTTTTCTTGCTAACTGATGAATGCACATGTGCGTGCACAGGCACAAGATGTCCTGTTAACAAATTCTTTATTTTACTCATTTTCATTGGAGGTTAAAATTCAACGTCAGTACAGGTGCAAAATGGGGTAGTGGATTGCCGCTACTATTCCACCTCACTCAAAATTGATGGGAAGGAAATGTAGAGTGTGTAATCGGCAAAGAATCCATTAACATCTGGTTAATGTTCCCATCAGAGTTAAATCTTTTCCCCTTTTTCTCTTCTTTGGATGCATGTTCTCTGTGGTTTAGTGTAGTAGCGCCTTTGGGGAGCTGTATACTCCCTGTAATTAAATACAAAATATATTCCCTAAATTTGCAGTAATCGCAATTTTTCTTATTTTTTGTCAATGGCACAGACTGGGTAAGCAACTTATACAGAGAGAGCTGTTACCAGAAATAATCAAACAGGACTATAAACTGAATTAAACCATGCTTTGAAACCAATGGAGGCAGGCTGTGAAATTTTGACTTTGTGCATTATTGCATTGGGTAGATCTCAATGGAATTGGAAATCCCAAAAGATGTATAACAGGCAGCTGATTCGATATTGCCCATTTTATACAGTCACATAAAGCCAAAATCAACCCCAAAGTTTCAATTAGCTGCCACGTTTCCCACATTACAACAGTGATTAAACTTCAAAAGAACTCTGTTAGCTGAAAATGCTTGGAGACATCCAGAGGTCCTGAAAAGCACCATCTAAATGCCTTTATTTATAAAGTCCTTTATTTTCTCTCACTCTCTAAATAATATAAGACAGAATCTGAAGAAATATCTTAGAGCAAACGGAAAGCTGCTTTCGAGGTTTGGGGGAAATTGTGAACTGCATAAGCTTTGTCCTGGTGTTTTATTATGTCAGCAGAGCCCTTGGACAAATTTACTACCCTGCAATCACTCCTGGGTACCCATTTATACCCCGATATCTACACATATAAATACAGACATGCCGAGGTTTAAACTGGACAGGATTTAAACAAGAAATGATAAACGCAAACAAATATTGAAACTACACCAAGGAATCACAATACATTTGGGATTAAAAATTAATTTGTGCACTGGCTTTAGTAAGTTGGTTTTCACATTCAGGTTCAATCGAGGCATTCAAGAGGCCATTAGATGATTATTTGAATAGAAACAATGAGCAGGGGTACGGGGAAAAGACAGGCCAATGGCACTAGGTTATAATGCTCATTTAGAGAGCCTGTGCATATACCATGGACCGAATGGCCTCTTTCTGCGCTGTTAAAATTCTGTGATTCTGTGAAATTCCTCTGTTAGCTATTTTAGCAGTCATTAGCTTGGTAGTGTAATACCTTTAGTTAAATAGTAAACATAAAGATTTTATTCAAACATGCTAACTATTTTGTAAAAATATTGCAAAGATAAATTGCAATCCCATAAAGTAGAAATTCCAGGTCCAGTAATCAAGAAAACAGTTTGATCCAGTTGGAAACCATGGATTTCAAAACCAAAAGCTTAAAATGACATTTGAGCTCACTCCACTTCTTCATTATATTTGATTTGGTTTCTTATCCCAGCCCACCTTCAATAGCAGTATTGAGATGCCTTACTATTATAATGCATCTCACTGTGGGGTCACTCTAAAGCCCATGACAAAAGACAAACAGGTTGAGTATCTTAAGTCGGTTCTGCCAATCGTTAGTCTCTCTCGCCTGTAAAATATCGATAATCTCATCATTCTTCAAAGATGTACATTCAAAATCTGGGATGACATCCCAGTGTGGAACTTATAGGAGGTGCTGCCTTTAAGGTGAGACATTGAACCAAGGCCCAGTTGGCCTTCTCAGGTAGACATAAAAGATCCCAGGGCACCATGTTGAAAAAGAGCAGGGGGGTTCTCCCCTGTGTCCTGCCAATCTTTATCCCTCAACCAATATCGCTAAAAAACACATTCTAAGGCCATTATTACATTGCTGATTGTTGGAGCTTGCTGTGCACAAATTAGCTGCTGTGTTTACACTAGTGACAACATTTCGGAAGCACTTCATTGGCTGTAAAGCACTTTGGAATTTCCTGTGAAAAGTGCTATGGTGATGGTGTGTTACAGTTCACCCAGGGAATCCAAGTTGCTGCGGTAGCATGCACTTTTACATGCATGTTCTAGTCTGGAGCTATGGACAGTGATGGCAGAGACTCCAACATTCTTTCCCTCACATGGGTGACCAGGAATTTCTCCCGTTCTTAAGCCTCCCACTGGTGTGTGCTGCATGGATTTGCAGATTGAGTATCAATCTCAACCTGTTCCGAACACACCTTCCTTGGATGTGTCATGAAAGTATAATAATTCTCATAATATTATTGTGATTTATTGTAAAAGTAGGTTAATAGTGGGGTTTGGATAGCTTCTCTGTAGTGTGTGTGTGCGTGTGGGATTTAATTGAATTGGAGACAGCTGGTCTGGAGGCTTTGACTCATCAAGATAAGCTAGGTTTAAAATGCTAAATACGTAAGCATGGCTGAAGTCTTAGGCTGTGAGGTAAAGAGAATTTGTATTTTTAGATAAATCAGGGCAGTTTGAATTTCATAGAGATAGTAGGATGTTTACACCGAGGCAGAGAAGCTGGACCAAGCATTGTGTTTATTTTTCCCAAAGGATGCTGACAATATTAGAACTATGAAAAGATTTATATTTTGAGAAAGGTAAAGTCCCAAAGACATATGGGAACAATGGAATTTAGATTAAAAGGGAGAAACATGTATGAAGGAGAATGAGGCTATGTGTCAGGGAAGGCATTGTGAGATCTACCAGAAATGTGAGAAGCCTCCAGTGTTTATGCATTAAGCCTGCTGTCTACAGAAACTGAAGCTGGGAAAAGCCACTTTGAATTCTACTGTCCAGGGTTTGTGTCGACTTGCCTGGATCTGTTTAAAATCTATTTTTTTATTGTTGCTTTAATGGGGGAGTTACTAGAAGCCAGATTAATTAGAGGTTTTAGGAGTTATCATAGTAATTATTTGTAGATCTATGTCTGTGCTTGAAATCTTTTCTTTTGTTAATAAATGTTTAATTTAGTTTTTAAATGAATGGTCTCATCCGTTCCACTCTTTCCTCACTCTCAATTCACACACTCACAAACCCATCACACATTTACAGGGATCTCACACCTCAAGGGACAACAACACTAACTCTCACACACACCCTCACGTCTCCATCAGGCTCATACCCTCTTGAGCTCGTGTCCTCATCCTGTCCATGGCTCTGCAAACGTTCCACGCAGTGCCATGCGTCCTGCTCACACTCTCTCCATCTGTTTTCATGCAGGAGAACCTGGCTCCCAACAGCAGGGAGAGGCCCCAGACCTGGGGGTGGAGTGGCCCACATTAGGCCCCTTACTCACTTTGAGCAGTGTGCCATCGCACTGACTGGTGAGGATGTGGATCATGCCTGCGGTGATGGTAAGGTTGGTGGCAACCACCCTTGTAAGGATCCTGCACCACAGCATCCCTCTGTCAACGCAGCTGTGAGTGCTCTCTCTCCTGCTTTTGACTCTGCTGCCATGCACTTATTTTCTCTAGTTTGGTTCACAGGGAGCTCTGCCAAGCGACCGACACCCTCAGCCAGCCAGTCCCTCAGCTCCATCCACATCCTCTCTTCCTGCCAAAAGAACACCTCTATTGAAGAGCTGGAAATAAGCAGCCTGGAAGACTGCTTACCCACACTATCCACTAGCTGAGAGACACACGCCTCAGTGGAATCTAGATCTAGAGCACTCTCGGGTTCACAGTCTGATGGTCTCAGCACAGACACACGTCCACAGCAGCAGGAGGCAGGTTCATGCGAGCTCCCCAGCAGTCGGAGGACTGCTAGGGAAGAGGCCCGAGTCAGACAACAAGCCTCTAGATTTGGCCTCCCAACCCATCCTGGAGAGTCAGTAGAAGGCAGGGGAACATCATGCAGAGCTGTTGGAAGCCCTCAGCAGAGTGGCATGCGAGTCGGAGGAGTGCGTCTGCCTGCTCTCTGATGAAGTGGTGCCCACATGTGCTTGTATGGAGGTCTCCATAGGAAGGATGGTAGACACCATGGAGAACCTGGTCCAGCAGAAGGCAGAGAAGCACACAGACGTGCACTCCACTGCGGTAGCCATGGGTGAGTTCCTGCAGTGACAACATGGGAGAGAAACGAGGCATCTCGCCATCCCTCCAGGTGCTCCTTCCCCTCAAGGAGTCAGGCCAGGACCCCCGGACACCTAAGAGAGGAAGAGCAGCATCTGGACACCCCTAGGTCATCCACTCAGGAATCTCAGAAGCTGTCCTCTTCCTCTGGGTCCCCTTTGCCTATGAGACACTCAACCTCGTCCTCTGTCACCACAGAGGGAGCAACATGCCAAAGAGTGATTCTGGAGGGAGAAGTGTGTGTGTGTGTGGCAGGACCTTTCGGAGCCTTGTGCAAGCACTCTCTCACTCACACGGAGGCTTCACATATCATTCTCACCTCAATGTCCTGAGCCTTTTCACTGCTGCCTGCTGGGGTTCTCTTTCAGTTGCCCATCTGAGCTGACCTGCATCTCAGCCCACCCACTGATCACACCCCCATGCAGCACCTGGTCTGTCCAACCACGACTGTCGTTTCACTTTCGATCCGGGCAGCATGGTCTGCCACCCTCCCCCATCTTTTTGTCACCCTCCCCCATCTTTTCCCCTCCCCCGGTCACCCATTTCCTCTCCCCCATCACAGTTGACTCCCCTGGCATCACCTTCCACCTCCCCTCCATGACCTACCAGCCACAACCCTTTTCCTACAGAGATGTCCAGGTGAACGTGCACGTTCCCTTCCTTCCCAAAAATCCCACCCCATCCACATTCGTCTCCCTGGCCTACACCTTACCACCCCAGGGTCCATGTCCTAATCTGAGTTCCTGCCAACCAACCTCACCATCCTTTGTACCACTACTGTCGAATCCTCACCCTTCCACCCTACTGCCTCACTCTGCCCTCGGTCATTCTCACCATGCCCTCATATCATGCCCACCCTCAGTTCTCCCCAGGAGGCAGTCATGGACTCTTGCACATTCACCTAGGCATTCCTCCCTCTGGACGTCTTCCCCCACCCGAACTCCTTCCCACCAGGATCCCCTTCACTACCCCTTAGTCCTCCTACCCACTCGCCGGACACCCCCACTTAGTCCCTCCCCCTTCTTGACTCCCACAGACACACTTCTTCTGCCACCTTTAGTCCTTGCCCTCTCCTGACTCCTTCCTCCAGCCTTACTTCTTCCTCCAGCCTCGCTTCTTCCCCCTTCCTGGCTCCCTCAGACACCCTCACTTTTTCCTCCAGCTTTATTACTTCCTCTTCCCTGACTCCTTCCTCCTTCCTCCACCCTTACTTCTTCCTTCACGCTTACTACCTCCACTCTCCACATTCCTCCTCCCATGAACTCCTTCTCCTCTTCGCACTTCTTCCTCCACCTGGACTCTCCCCCCCTCTCTGTACTCCTTCCTCCCCTGCACCTCCCCCCAGACCCTCCCTTCTTTGCACTCTTTCCTCCCCCTGGACTCCTTCCCCTCTCTGCACTCCTTCCCCCCTCCGAACTTCATGCCTTACACCTACCTCCCCTGTTGCCATCTTCTCCCCATTAACTCCTCCTCCTCCATACTCCCTTCCAGCCTCACCCGTCTGACACCTTAATTTCACTGCCACCCCCCCCCCCCCCCCCACCAAGCTCACCCCACCCTGACGCCTTCATTACCTCCCCAGCCAATATTTTTTTTATTTGTTCATGCATGGGATATGGGCATCACTGGCTAGGCCAGCATTTATTGCCCATCCCTAATGGACATTTTAACAGTCAACCACATTGCTGTGGGTCTGGAGTCACATGTAGGTCAGACCAGGTAAGGATGGCAGATTTCCTTCCCTAAAGGGCATTAGTGAACCAGGTGGTTTTTATAACAATTGACAATGGTTTCATGGTCATCACCAGACTTTCAATAGCAGACTTATTGAATTGAAATTTCACCACCTGCCATGGTGGAATTTGAATCGTGTCCCTGGAGGATTACCCTGGGTCTCCGGAATACCAGTCCAATAACAATAACACTATGCCACCACCTTCCCAACAGTCACAGTTGTCAAGGCCTGTTCTGCACCGGTGTGTTTTCCCACCAACATGGGGGCTGGGGTGGGGGAGGTGGGCGGGGTGGTTGGAGTGGGAATGAGTCCGGCGGGCTGGTCTTATAATGAGACGCTGATGTATTACACTGAGGTTCCCAACGTCTGATGGCAGGGAATGCAGCCCACCATCGAGGGGCTGAGCGGACAATCACAAACTGGTTTCATGACGTCATGAAACCGATTTTTAGCCTTGCCTTATTGTCCGCTCAAGTCACCGAACACGCCCTATGCCAGTGGGTTTGGAAAATCCCGGCCAGAATGTGAGTCATATCACTTTTTTTTTACTTGCTCCTTTTCATATGCCAAAGCTGCCGGTCTTAAAGCAATCATGTAATAAAAGTGCAATCCTAATGTTAGCAAGGTGAGACTTTTAAAACACATTTACAGATTTTGATTAGTTTTAAAGGAATTTTATGATCCTGTTCTACTGGCAGAGTCTTATCGGCCAACAGTGCATCTTTCAAAATTCAGCTGCATTTCCAGACAGCAAACACTGAATTTTCAATTCGTGTTTGCCAATAACCCAGGCTTCCACAACGACACACTGAGTGGTTAAATTACTTCTTAGATGTGCACATCACATCAAGTACAGTGAATCTACGAACACTCTGAGATTAAGGATAAATCAGCTGATGATGAAGAAGGTTTGGGAAATTGGACAGTCATAGGAGCTAATAATAGACCACACTTTTCAATTAGCATCAACCATGGATAGAACATTTACCAGACTCTCGTTGCTGTAACTTAAACTGATTTCCATTAACCGACGAGCTTCCTGTCTTATCAGTGCTTTGCGAGGATAATGCTGCATTGGTGAAGCCTGAAGTAACATTTACGCATGAGAATACTTTTGAAAAGCTACAGTCCAGTCATCTTTAAGAGGGAGACTAGAGAGGGGGGAAAAAAAACTGTCTGTGCAATGATCTTATCTTATTTCACAAAATGTTGACAAAGCCTGAGAATTCACAGCTTCTGGACATTGTACTTTGCAATGAGCAGTACGAATTCATTCATTTTACGCTCAGCCAAATATTATTGTAACCTGTGACCAACTCTGCTTTTGTGAGCCTCACTTTTTCGGAAGCAAAGTGCCTTATACATTTCTTATCCATTTATACATGTTTGTCCTTGTAGAGCTGAGTAATGAATTACTTATGCTGTGTTGAAAATGTTATCATGGTACAGTTAGCAGCAAAGTTTCCTTAGACATAAGTATTTCTTTACTGGGTCAGTCAGAAATGTTGTATAGTGCACATTTTCTTAACTGAAAGAAAATTTAGTTGAAATTGAGAGATATACCATTTTTTGTGTTTCAGTATCAAGTAGTCTGACACTCTGTGTAGCCAGGCTTTTAGGTCAGTCTACAATGTCCAATTATTCTTCACATGACAACTGAGTTTCCCACATTCCCACCTTTGTAGCCTACAGTATTCAGTAGTGGGATGAAATTAATCATCAAATCACCTGCAGTGGAGATGTCAAACTCAGTTCAGTTATTATTCTTACAGATATTATTAAGGCTAGATTCAGAGGTGAAAGGACAATATGCAAACCCAACACCATTGTCTTCATGCATCATTTTTTACTGCTCTGTTGAACTGTTGCGCAATAAAGATTGATGCATCACGTTGGGGATGTTCTGAATTTATAGTTTAAGTGAAAAGCTGATTGTAATTCGGTTTGTCACCTTAGGCTGAAATGCACTGGGCTGGAACTTCTATGGAGTGTGAACATCAGGCAACTTTGGTGGGAATGGGCTTTGTGCGACACGAGGGTAAGACACTGATTGATCCATCTCTTCTGCTGTTAGTGTGATTTGTATTAAGGTGGGCTCCATGATCTCCACTGGAAAGCCTGCCTTAGTCTGGGGAGCATGCAGTGCAGTCCAAAGACTCGTTGTGACACAGTGTGGCCAGTGGGCTGGTTGAAGGTTTGAACTTTATTTTTAAATTTTGAGAAAAGGCATTCAAATCACCAAGGACTTTTTGACCCTTTAAACTTTATGTGGCCCCTCTGCTGCCAGGAGAATGTCAGGAGCGAGCAGGCACCTATTGTGGTCAGTGTGGCTTTGGGCACTTTCAAAGTTAAGAACAGCAATGTTATCTTTACAATAACAGGGCAGTTTGAGAGCTTTAGATATATTTACACAGAGTGGACCCTAAGAGACAAATGACCCATTCACATATTAGGTTCTTAGAAACTGCTGGACGAATAACCAGTTCTGAATGCACCAAAAGTTCCTTCATTTTGTTATGGCGCAGCAGATAGTAAATGCTGAGCTGCTCAAATCCCAGAGGAAGCTTGAAACAGCCACCACAACTGTTTTGTAATTTGTATTTTTGTTTTGAGATGTGTGCCTTGAATTCAGTAATAATAAGTTCATCGAGTCTTAGAGGTTTTTTTTTTACAAAACTAAATTAAATATTTATTAATAGAGGAAAAGATTTTAAGCACATACATAGGTCTACCAATTACTACTATAATATCTCCTAACTCCCTTAATTAATCTAACTCCCAGTTACACCTCCACTAACCCAACAGTAAAACAACATAGATTTCAACAAACCCAGGCAAAGTACACAATACCCTGGACAGTGATATTCACAATGAGTTTTCTTAGGTTTGGTCCTGTAGACAGCAGCTTGATGCATAGAAGTTGGAGACTTGTTAGATCTTAGAATGCCTTCTCCTTACATATAATCTCATCTCCTTTATACAGGTTTCTCCCTTTTAAATATAAATTCCATTGTTCCAATATGTCTTTGCATCTTTAATTTTTCCATAAAATAGATCTTTCATTGTACTCTTATTATCAGTAATCTTTGGGAAAAAGACATACATTGTTTGGCTTAACTTCTTATGGCTAGGTGTAACATCCCATAATCCCTTTGAAATTCAAACTACACTGGTTTATCTAAAAATGCAAATGTTCCTCACACTTCACATCCTAAAACTTCAACCATGTTTATGTATTTAGCATTTCAAACCAACAAATCACCTTCCTCTCCATCCATTAAATTGGTCACTTTGTTCACAAATAGCATCCAACGATTTGATGATGAAACCACACAAACCTCCAAGCAGGGCAGCACCCATATTTCCACTCTTTGTGAAGGTTTTTGCTCCACCATCCATCAGCCTATTTCATTCAGCATGAACATGATCCTTGAATGGCTTCTTGAAACATACATCCAAAGGTTGAATTATGGGCATTAAACCCCCTGGTATAACTGCCTTGTGGGTGTTATTTCTTCACAGACACTTCTTGATCTCATCAGTTATATGGGATTTGAACATGACCCAAAACTGCATTCTTTGCATAGTTGACCAAGATGCTGACCTCACACATTATTGATCCACAACTTCACTCCATCCTCACACATTATTGATCCACATCTTCACTCCATGTGTTGTCATCGACATGCACGAGAACTCCTGCAAGCAATGTAAAAATTACCATAGGCTTTAATTTTGTTCCATTGGCCAAGCAGGCTAGTACTAAGTTAAATCGTGTCCTCATGTCCTGTGGTTTTCACTAGAATTGTTTGAACACAATTTGGTAGCTGGGCATATAGAAATTCATGGGCATTATATCCATGTTGTCGATATATGACATAATGGGTACTCGTGTTTCGCTGCTGCCTGAAGAATTGCTGGAAACTGGTCATTTCGGCATCGAGGACGTTCGATAGTCTCTGAGTGATCTTGGTCTTCTGCTGCAACACTAGATTTCATTGCATAAAGCGGCTACGCCAGCTAGCAGTTACTCTGAAAATCTTTGCTGGATTCAGGGTTTGATTTGGCCCACTTCAGTGTGTATACACATAGCACTTCTGGTGACGCTATAACCATTTGGACGATTTTCGAGGACACATTCCGATACATGCTTCTCAAGATCAGGCCAGTGGCTGGTCCCTGTCTTCATGGCACATTTGGCCTTGAGCATCTTCTTCAGAGTGTATTCCTTCTCCCTCCATTCTCGCACCAGTTTTTCACTAACATCAAACTCCCCCGTTGCAGTCCTGTTATTTGATGAGTTCGCAAATATGCCAAGAATGTGCAAAAGCATGATTTCCAGGGCCAGAAAAATGGGGCCATCTTATATGCTGAGTTAACCTACATGCGGAGATCTATGGTTTATAAATGCCAGCCTTTTCTTTTTTTATTCACTATGCAGCACCCCCACTTTTGATGCTTGCATCACGGGAACAATTGCGGTTCTGAAAGACAGTGGACTTCCAAAGCTCAGCCAATGCCAATCTGTCCCAGCCAGTAGAAGATGCACAGGACAGTCTGAGGATAACTCTTTTGCTGATTTTCTCTCTCTGAGGAGACATCTGACCTCTGCTCTGCAACTCATCACTGTGACTGGAGGGCCAAGATCAGGAACTCGAGTTCCCAGAATCCGAATCCCAACATGCCACATCCTATAAACGGAGCTGTACTAATAGAATCCTTCAAAAAAAAGATGCCATTGCATCACCAGTCACTTCAGCTCACACAAACCTTAAAAGCAAGCTAAAACTAGTGATGGGGTGGGGGAGGTATGTGGAGGAGAAGTCTGCATGGGAAGAGTTGAATTATAGCCAATACATTATCTGATGAATCACAAACTCAGTCAGAGACTAATAGCAGAATAGCAACTTTCAGACTGGGCGTTGTAGCAACTTTTACTGCCCCGAATTCCCAAACACGCTAATGCTGCATTTTCAAAGAGTTCACTTCAAGGCAGCTTCACATTACTGAAAATTAGTGTCAAACATGCAACTCTTTCTCTAGAAACTGCAGATCTTAGCGTATATGGCCCAATCAGGAATGAATGGTGCAGGTCTTGACTTTTTGAGAGAGTGTAAAATGAGTAAAGTAAATCAAAAGTCCATTCCATACCTCTCCCAATTTTTATTCCCATTGTCATCATTTCCAATGACTTTGTAGAACTGTGAAAATGTGCTGCCTATGAATCTGGCATTGGGTTAAGGTTCCTGACAAGAAAACCTGAGGAGTTTGTACCCCATGTTTTGCCACTTTAAGCAAATGCGTCTATGTTATATTGCAGAAGTCAATAGCATTGTGGCTCAACAGCTCAAAGAATGTATATAAGGCACTATCCAGATCCAGGAATCAGCTTTCAGGTAATGTAAAAGCACCAATCTATTTTTAAATTTATGGTTTCCCTAGCTGTACTACCACTGCAGGCTTTAACTAACATGGTCATATCTTTTACATACTTCAAAAGTAATTCTGAACACTCAGGAATACTATCTACCCAGCTCAGATTTAAACCAACTCTCTGAAGATAGACTCCAAATTGAAATTGATCAATGAGTCTTTGGAGTGCTATCCAGATGTTTCATGTACTAACTGATCCGTAATTGAAATACATGAAGAATATTAAGAAATGTCAAGTTTTCATTTAACGTTTTCAGCATCAGACATTATGGACCTAAAAGACTATCACCCCATGACTTGTGATAGCTGGGGGTTATATATCCTGATTCATTCCCTCTGTGCTCATGACTTGTCTCACATGTCTGAATGCACGTCACTTCGACATGCTTATTCTATCAAATATCAAGATTGCAACAGGAGAATTGTTGTATTAACGTTAACAAGTCATCCTTCAAGCTTTCTTACATTTTAATGTCTTGCTAGTTTCCTAGGTTTGGCAGCTAAATGTATCAAATTATAGACTATACAATAGTAGTTGATCTCCTGAGGCTCTCCTCACAGACCAAATCTTTTAAAAGAAATTCCGTGTGTGGTCTCTTTCCTCAAATTTCTTGGTGCTTTATTTGTTTCTTCCGAGACTACCTGATTTGCTCTTCAATAGATCCCACACTTTGAAACAAGAGATAATGATAATGTTCCTAGCTTTATCTTAAAGAGTCTAATCATCCTATTGAAAGCTACTGGCAAGATTCGTAATTCACTGGAGAGCTGCTCCCCAATTTGAAAGAATATCTATAATGGCACCAGATTAACAGATTGTGAAGCCTGTTATCATGCAAAACATTTTTCAAACCCCAAGGGCAATTACCCTTCTTCAGTCTATGAAAGTATCTGTCAATCACTTAAGGGCCCTTTAGCCCTTCAAAACGACTAAACCAACAACTACACCTTGCAATCATAAAGGGCCTTTAATATAGTAAAATTTCCTAAGGCTTTTCCCAGAAGCTTAATAAGAAAGGATGCTGAGTCAAGTAGTCAAAATATTACGCTGGGTGACTGAAAGCTTGGTCAAAGAGGTGAATTTTAAGGCCTGTTTTAAAGAAGGAGAAGGAGCTAGCAAGACAAAGGATTTTAAGTGTGTGTGGCCTAGACAGCTGCAGGCAAGTCCTTAATGGGAAGAAGGGAGGAGCAGTGTTAGTCTGAGGAACAGAGTTCAGGAGGGCAGAGTTGAAGAGCTGGAGGAGTTTATTGATACTAAGAGATGGCGCAGGAAGGGATTTAAATACAAGGATGAGAATTTTAAAAGTGAGGCATTCATCAGCAGTTTAATGGAATAGGGTCAAGGAAGTGGGAGGTGGATCTTACAGAGAAGGAAGATGGTGGAGAAACCAGAGAGGGACACTAGTTCAAGGCATTTAGAAGAAAAGGTATCAAGGGATATGGACAATATTTGATTAATAATGGAGTTGAGCTACAGATCAACCATGATCTAGTAGAATGGCAGAGCAAGCTTGAGGGGCGGAATTGTCTGCTCATGTTGCTATGTGTTACATAGAAAGGAATACACCATCTTAGAGTTTGAGATTTGTGATCAGTTTGAATTGAGTAAACCTGAACCCAACTTCACTGATATGGTCAAAATCCCTTAGATCTAACACCAGAAATACTTAACACTATCTCTAGCAAGACATAACACAACACTTTAAATTTACTGAGCTAATTCAGTAGATATTTTACTTTATTGGTAAAGTTTTTTTTACTCAATGTACATTTCATCTAACCGAGCAATAGCTCAGCCAATGAACACTTTGCCAGAAGCTAAATGGCACTCAGCAATGGCACAATAGATTCTTTTTAATTTTCTTGCCTTCTTGTAGAAGAGATGACAACTTTAACTGTGGTAAATTGGCGAGTGTCCTGGGACTGCAGTAAGGTTTATAACAATTTATCTCATTCTATTGCAGTGGGCAGTGAAAATGAAGTCCCTACCCTGATTGCTTTGTTTTCACTGGCCAGTAATGGAGGTGGACAATGGGTGAAACCAGGATTGAGTTTGGCTGTGATAACGCAATGATTAAATAAGCCCCTGATTCTCATTTTTCAGCCTCTAGCATGAAGGATTGGCCACTTGCCAAAGGTGCTGGATGCCTGCTCGCTCCACCGTCTGTTTTCCACCTCTACAATTTCTTTAGACTTCCTCCAGCCTAAGCTATTCATGAGTCCTTTGTTCCTGCACTCATCTAGAACTTCTACATGGGACAGGATTTTGAGGTCGTTGGGCAGGCGCGGTGGGTGGGCCCAGGAGTGGATGGAAAACGGTCTGACACCTGCGATCAGGCCCCGGCTGCGATTTCACGCTGGCGGGCCAATTAAGGCCCACCCAGCATGAAACGCGACTCCGCACTGGCCGGGAAGGGCCAATCGGGTGCTGGGGCCTGTCAGCCACCGGGACCAATGGTGACCTATCAACCAGTCTAAAAATGGCCCAGGTAGCCCCTGGAAGGCTGCCACAGAAGGACATGTGTTCCGCATTCTCAATGCAGTCGAGTGTGGCTGGGCACGGCAGGTGGGAGGGCAGTTGGCTCCCCATTTTTCTGATGAGTGCCTCGGCATCCTCACGGAGGAGGTGGCTGCCAGGAGGGTCACCCTCATCCCCAGAGGTGGGAGGAGGAGGAGGCCCCCACACCTCACCAAGAGGGCACGGGAGGAAGTGGCAGCAATGGTGAGCAGCCATGACGCGGTGCGGCGTACATGGGTGCAGTGCCAGAAGCTCTTCAATGACCTGCTGCGATCAGGAAGGGTGAGTACTGTGTTGGCGTGGGTCAGTGTGCAGAAGTGTTAAGATCTGGCCGTCCCCCTTGGACCTCAGGAGTGCTAGAGTCTGAGTGCCAACTGTCAGTGTTGGACAAGGGGGTGAGCCCTGGCTGCTTGGGCTGAGGGCCACAACTCGGATGTGCCCTGCAAGGTGTTCCTCAGGCGGGGTTGGCCAGGCTGCAATGGTGCTGCTGGTAGAGAGTGGACCCATCAATGCTCCTCTGTTGTTCCAGGAGAAGACAAGCCATAACCAGGCAGAGAGGGCATGTACAGGGAGAGGGCATGTACAGGGAGAGGGCACGTACAGGCAGAGAGGGCACGTACAGGGAGAGGGCATGTACAGGCAGAGAGGGCATGTACAGGAAGAGGGCACATACAGGCAGAGAGGGCATGTACAGGGAGAGGGCACGTACAGGCAGAGAGGGTACGTACATAGAGAGGGCAGCCCAAACTCCTGCTGCTCAGCAGGTTTGAGCAAGAGTCCCTGGAGCTCAAGAGGCGGCACACTCCCCGCGCAACCAGGCGGGGGTGCCAGATGCAGGTAAGAGTGCAGAGCACAGAGGTGAGAGTTTCGGCTTGTGCAACCATTCTAGTGTAGTCTCCTCATTGATGGGAGCCTGGAACCTGGAGTCCCCATTGATCATTGAAAGATGATGGCACCATGATGCAGATCTCCATTGTCTCACCAGGGTATCTGGCATGCACAGTGACAGTGTGATGACTTTAACTGATGACATGTCCTTCTTTTCCCTTCTAGATTTGCCAGCAGGCATTCATTCTGCAGACCCCAAAGGCCCATCCCTGACACCAGAGGACCACTGGGCATCTTTTGCACCTGTGTCACACACGGTCTTTGAAGCAGAGACCAGCGCAGATACCAGCACCTCGGTGGAATTAGATCAGGGGCTAGTATCTCGGTGCACAGCGGTGTGGGCACTTCTCACTTGCTTGAGGTGCAGGCGGAAGCAGAGAAT
Organism: Carcharodon carcharias; assembly: GCF_017639515.1. Classification (NCBI taxonomy): domain Eukaryota; kingdom Metazoa; phylum Chordata; class Chondrichthyes; order Lamniformes; family Lamnidae; genus Carcharodon; species Carcharodon carcharias. The sequence goes on from NC_054485.1 coordinate 12,854,741, forward strand.
ACCCAGGGTGCTGGCAGTCGGAGGACTGCTGGGGATCAGGATGATGCTCATTCGAAGGCTGATGATGAGCCTCTGGAGTCGTCCATTAGGCGGCAGATGCTGGATGCCCGGCAAGATGTGCGCGAGTATCTGGCAGAGATCCACGGGGGTATGCGTGCCATGGTCTCTGTTATGGAGGAGTCCATGTGGAGCATGAGCACTGCGTTGACCCTCATGGGCAAGTGCACTGCCTCCTCCACTGAGATAGTGGCCAACCTCATGGAGAGGCAGCTCCAGGAACAGAATCAGGGGTTCCTGGTGTTGTGCTTGGACCTGCAAACCCTCACACAGGCACTGACCTCAGGTCGTCAGTGGCATTGTGGGAGATGGATGAGGCACCCAGTATCCCAACTAGGTGCCCGGCGATCAATGGTGAGCAGGGAGGTCCAGAGTGACTTCACATTGGCGCATGAGCTGCCTGTCGACTCTGCGGGCTCCTCTTGGGGCACTCTGGCTGATGGCAACAGCTCCTCCGCCCCTCTGCTAGTGACCTTCGCTTCTGATGAGGTTGCGAAAACTGGGGAGATTCCAGTCATGGCACTGGCTGCTCCCTCCCAGGTGGGCCCAGCACAGGCTCCACAGGCCAAAGGATGACCGTCAAGGTCATCAAGGCCAACAAGACAGCAGAGTCAGCAGGCTGTCTCCAATGCCAGTGCCAGCAAGGGGTGAGCACCAAGATGCAGCACTTACAAGCATAAGTTAAAGGCACCATGAGCACAAGAGGGACAGGTCATGGATGATTTTATGTTCATTTATGTTTACTTCATCCGTACTGGTCTGGGAATGAAGACCAGAGAAGTTTATGTGAATAGTTTGGAATTATCAAAATGAGATAAATTTTGCTTTTGTCCGGCCTGGGTATGCTTCACTTTTTTATTTCATTGGTGCAGTGTACGCCAGTATGTAATGCTGGCCAATAGTGGCTCTGAACTTTATTACACAGGCACTGAGTGTTCCTTGTGTTCAAATAAAAGTTTCCTTTCAGAAGGGATGGAGGCGGCAGCCCTGGCATGAGGTCCAAGTTGATATTTGGCAGCCTAGCTGAAGGAGAGTTGGATCAAGGTGTCCCTGGAGTCCCTGTCTCCCTGAAGGATACAGAGGTCTGCCTCCACACCCTCAGTGTTCTCCTCACCATGCTCCTCTTCTGACTCACTACTGGACTCATCCTCTGTGGCCTGTGGAGCTGCCTCAAGATCTTTTTCCTCCAGTGAATCCCCCCTTGCCAGTGCCAGATTGTGGAGAGCGCAACATGCAACAACTATCAGTGACACCCACACTGGGGGGTATTGTAGTGCTCCTTCTGAATGGTCCAGGCATCGGAAACACATCTTCAGAAGACCTATGGGCCTCTCTACCGCTGCCCTTCTGGAGGCATGACTCCTTTATAACGCTGCTCTGCTTCTGTTCTTGGGTGGTGGAGAGGCGTCATGAGCCATCTTTTCAAGAGATAGCCCTTGTCACCCAGCAGCCATCCATCCGGTCGGGCTGGAGCACTGAAGAACCTCAGCACCTGGGAGTGTCTCAGGATGTAAGCGTCATGGGAGCTGCCAGGGTACCTTGCACAGACTTGCAGAATCTGCATCTTGTGATCACACACTATCTGCACGTTCATGGAGTGGAAGCCCTTCCTGTTGACGAAGGCACCGGGCTCACTCGCTGGCACCTTGACGGCCTACAGCACCCTGGACATGGGGGAACCCAGCAGTCACTGCAAAGCCTCTGGCTCGCTCTGCCTGGCTGGCCTTGTCCATATGGTAAAGAATAATTGTTGTTACCCACTTGAACAGAGCTTCTGTCACCAGCTTAACACAACTGTGGACAGCTGATTGGGACACTCCGCACAGATCCCCCACTGACTCCCGGAAAGAGCCGGAAACATAGAGGTTGAGGGCCACTGTGATCTTCAGAGTCACTGGCATGGGGTGTCCACCCACACAGTCAGAGCTGATCTCAGGTCCAATCACCTGGCAAATCGAGGTTACGCTCTCCCTTGAGAGGCAGAGCCTCCTTCGGCATTGCTTCTCAGACATATTGAGGTAGCTGCATCGCCGCCTGTAAACACTGGCAGCAGGATAGTGGCGTCTTCCGCCTTGGACTATGTGCCAGCCCTGTGCCCCTTGTGCCTGCACCTCTCCTCCCACAGGTCCCTCCCCTGGAGGCTGCATTGGGACACTGGGCCTCCTCTCCCTTCTGCCTCTCTCTTCCTCCTCAGAGGAGGTGCCTCCAGCGGAGGCCACAATCCCCATTACCAGGGTAAGGGAAGGCTGTCTGATACCTGGAAGGGTCCACACGGTCTGAATCCTCCGAGGGCCTTGCAGACAGCAATGAGCCTGAAGTGAAACCTGGAAATGCTAAGAATGAAGCCCCGAACAGAGATGAAACTGTCAAGTACCAATAAGCAACCAGCAGCAAACTATCTCCAAAACTCCTCACTCCTCACACTGGCAATGCTGCTGACCCTTTTTATTCTGCCCTTGGATGAGGTTTGTGAAAATGTCAGCTGCCCACATTATCCGTGCGACGAGCTGGAAATCACACGGGCAAAGAAAACTTGCCTTCACTTTGACTCTTAAGGACCTAAAGCAGTGGCTTAATTAACGATGGGTGCCAATTCGGCACCCGCACATGTCCGCTGAGCGAAATATCACGCGACTGCGCGATGATGTAGGGACACTCACCCGACCGGGTTGGCATGCGCCCGCCTGTGGGACGAACAGTTCTGCCCACGGTTCTTCTGCTGTAACTTTGGTGGAAAATCATCAGAATCCCAAAGAAATGAAGTGAAATAAACCAAGTTGGTGTTTGTCCAGTGTTTCTGCCGGAGTTAGAGTGGGAGATACAGAGACCTGGGCGGAAATCCAAGCCAATGTATATTATATGTATTATAATGTATATTGTGTTGACCCAATGTATATTATTCCTTTTATGCTTCTATCACTCAACTGACATGATGTCATTATCTTTACTCCACTGATACTTCCTGCCTGTGTTTCTTTGTTTAATACTTTTTTCTCCCCTTGCCATTTTGCTGACCCTATTAATGTTTATCCATCTGTTTTTTTTTCCTTTTTGAACCTAAAATGTTGATTGTCTGTTCTCTCCGCTGACAGATCTGTTGTGCGTTCATACTTTCTCTGCTTCTGTTCCAGATTTCCAGCACTTGAAGCAGCTTTTTCATTTATTACAGGTTTTCCCCTGCCTATGGCCACAGGATCTCATCTCGTCTTAAGGTCCTTTTATACTTTACCATCTTTTTGAACCATTTTGAAGGGAGCAACATCCATGATTCATTCTGCTCCTTTTGCACTCCTTGGTTTCTGTAGTGTTCCTGAGCTTTTCCCTGCAATATAAAGAGTTGGAACCCCCAGCTGTTTGACCAGCCCACCATAGTTATTCAAAGGAGTGTCCATGACCCAGTGGTGTATTTGTAAACTGACATATTTGTGGGTCTACAGCTGCTTGTATACCTGGCTTGGCATCAGTTGCATTGGGGCTGGTCAGCATGGACGCACCCTCAATCAATATAGAAGCACTTGACTGTTATTGATCCCCTAAGTCAGGTCAGGTCACTATTGAGTACACCCAAGAGAGGAAGCAGCTCAACTGGCTGCAGTTCTCTATGTAAAACTTGCCAAAATGACAAGGTTTTCAGAGAACACATGAAAAGTTCACTGACTCTGATGCTGTCTGTTTAAGTGCAGTAAGGCAGCTGCCAAGAGTGGCCCCAGCTCATGGGGTAGTTTTCCATTATATTAGTAAGTAGGATACTTTGCTGCTAGGTAGCGTGGTCCAACCCTGAGAATCTCAGAGCATTAGACATCTGTTGCTTCTCCCCACTCCCTCTTCAATTGGTTCTTGGAGCACAGACAACTGTCGCCATGTTAATTTTCTCAGATCTTTACCTATTCACCTGGTCAGTTACTGACTTCCACGCAAGTGGCCCCAGAAAGGGAGAGAGGCAACAAGAGCAATTTGCGTTTATGTAGAACCTTTAATGTAATAAGACATTTCATGGCACTTCACAAAAACAATATCTGACAATGAGCCATATAAAGGTATCTTAGGACAGATGACCAAAAGCAGAATGTGAAGTTGAGGCCACAATCAGATCAGCCATAACTCGACTACAGCTCCTCACACCCCGCTTCCTGTAAGGACTCCATCCCATTCTCTCAGTTCCTTCGCCTCCATCGCATCTGTTCTGATGATGCTACCTTCAAAAACAGTTCCTCTGACATGTCCTCCCTCTTCCTTAACCGAGGCTTACCACCCACGGTCGTTGACAGGGCCCTCAACCGTGTCCGGCCCATCTCCCACACATCCGCCCTCACGCCTTCTCCTCCCTCCCAGAAACATGATAGGGACCCCTTGTCCTCACTTATCACCCCACCAGCCTCCGCATTCAAAGGATCATCCTCCGCCATTTCCGCCAACTCCAGCATGATGCCACCACCAAACACATCTTCCCTTCAACCCCCCGGCGGCATTCCGTAGGGATCGTTCCCTCCGGGACACCCTGGTCCACTCCTCCATCACCCCCTACTCCTCAAACCCCACCTATGGCACCTCCCCATGCCCATGCAAAAGACATAACACCTGCCCCTTCACTTCCTCTCTCCTCACTGTCCAAGGGCCCAAACACTCCTTTCAAGTGAAGCAGCATTTCACTTGCATTTCCCCCAACTTAGTCTACTGCATTCGTTGCTCCCAATGTGGTCTCCTCTACATTGGAGAGACCAAACGTAAACCGCTTTGCAGAACACCTGCGGTCTGTCCGCAAGAATGAGCCAAACCTCCCTGTCGCTTGCCATTTTAACACTCCACCCTGCTCTTTTGCCCATATGTCTGTCCTTGTCTTGCTGCATCGTTCCAGTGAAGTCCAACGCAAACTGGAGGAACAACACCTCATCTTCCGACTAGGCACTTTACAGCCTTCCGGACTGAATATTGAATTCAACAACTTTAGGTCTTGAAATCCCTCCTCCATCCCCACCCCCTTTCTGTTTCTTCCCCCTTCCTTTTGTTTTTTCCAATAAATTATATAGATTTTTCTTTTCCCACCTATTTCCATTATTTTTAAATCTTTTATGCCCCCCCACCCCCACTAGAGCTATACCTTGAGTGCCCTACCATCCATTCTTAATTAGCACATTCGTTTAGATAATATCACCAACTTCAACACCTCTGTGTTCTTTTGTTCTGTTGTCTGTGACATCTTTTGATTATCTGCTCCTATCGCTGCTTGTTTGTTCCTACAACCACACCACCCCCCTCCACTTCTGTCCCCTCACCCCCCACCTTAAACCAGCTTATATTTCACCCCTCTCCTTGGATTCACCTAGTTCTGTTGAAGGGTCATGAGGACTTGAAACGTCAACTCTTTTCGTCTCTGCCGATGCTGCCAGACCTGCTGAGTTTTTCCAGGTAATTCTGTTTTTGTTTTGGATTTCCAGCATCCGCAGTTTTTTGTTTTTATCAGCCATAACTTTATTGACTGGCCGGGGTGGGGGAGCCGAGTGGCCTACTCCTGCTCCTAATTTGTATGTTCATATGTTTGGACAGTCAAAGAGATAGATTTTAAGGAATGTCATAAAGAAGGGAAGAAAGAGAAAGCTAGAGGGGTGGAGAGCTTTGAAGAGGGAATTCGAGAGCTTAGGGCCTAGACAATTGAAGGCATGGCCACCAATGCTAGAGTGATGAAAATCAGGAATGTGCAAGAGGCCAGAATTGGAGGGTTGCGTTGGTATGCATTTAAAGCATTTATTGGAGTTGTGGGATTGAAGGGGATTACAGAGGTAGCTGGGGGCAAGGCCAAGGAAGGATTTGAAAACAAGGATGAGGGTTTTAAAAGCAAGGTATTGCTGGACTGAGTGACAATGTTCACACTGTTGTAATACTGAAAGGTGTGTTTTTGAAACTATGATAAATATCTCAATTGCACATTGCTTAATGGGCTAATGGATCACCAACATGAAATGGGTGACTCAGGCCAGGACATCAGGCTTAATTCTTGCTCAATGTGGCATTAGTTAATTTCAGCAGGTGTTGAGATAGACATGCTACAATTAACACCAGCTCTTCTGGGCTAATGGAGATGAGAAGCCAGAGTTTCACCTTCTGATTGCCAATGTTGACACATTATAGCTAAGTATAGCATGTGACTTTGGACCATTGTTTCCCAAAGATTTCCACAACTGGGGGTTTTCATCCCCTTATGTCTGGGTGTCACAGACAGAATGTGCGTGTTTCCTTATTGCCGAATTTCAGTTTGTTTTGTATGTGAGGAGGTGTATGTTTTCTTACCCTCAGAGTGATTGGCCCAATTGAAATAAACTCTGCGGCAAGCTTTTTGGTGGGTTTTAAATTTAATTTGCCCTGGCAGTTTAAAAACGCAATGTCTCACTCACTCAACTCACCCACACTATCACTCAGACAAAGATTAGATATAGGTATGTGAAAAAAAAGCAATGTAATTATAATTTTTGATTGTTTCAGTCTCTTTTGTGGCAAGCCTGTGGCTTCTTAGATACGTTGAGGCTTTAATTGAAGTGAAAGTCTTGTAACACTGAGATTCTCAGTAAACTGTGAGGCTTCTTGTAGTTGAATTTTTAAAAGGCTGGTTCGCAGGTGAATTTGAAGTTGGAACAGGTTGGGGAGAAGAGTCTTTCTCCACTTTCAAGGTAATGCTGTGTAGCTTAGCTGCATAGTTGACTTGCAGCTGGTTCAATGGCTTTCTGATAGAATTCTATCTCTGCAGAACGTCTCCTGCTGTTATTAAAAAAGCAGACAACAAAATGGCTTTTTCACTATGTGACTTGTACAAATTCAAAGTACTTTTTCCAAAAAAGGGTTGGTGTGTTGATTACACATTATGCAAAAATATACTTTATTCATAAAATATCTTCAACCACATTCCAGACCATTTCAAAATCACCATTACAAAGGTACAATCTGCATTGTCATTTGGCACTTTGAAATTCATTCAGTCTAGTTTGATGAGGGACCATCGTAATACAATGGAAGCTCAGTGAGATCCATTTACATTTGTCTAACACACATTCAGTTTCGATGTTTCTTTTGTCCTCGGTGAAACAGAAAGGTGAGCTAGCTGGAATGCCGAAGCTAGCATAGTTAATGGTCCATTGTTAAACAAAGGGACTTCTGAATTTCCCAGAAGGCTGTGAATGTCCATATTTAAATGGCTGCGTTTGCTGCTGCAGCATGTGCAGTTGTACTCACTGTTTTACTCCATGGTGTCATTGGGAGTGACAAAGTAGGCAGCGGCCAGGAGAAAGATGCTTATCAAACAGTTATTAAAGCTTTACCTTCTCTTCCATGCTTTCCCTCCATCCATTCAGCACCAGTGTAGCACGGCTGCCCTACACTGACTACAATGTCACACTGACTTGGGATCACCAGAGAACACTGCATCTTGTGTTAAGCCTCGCAGTATAAACAGACCCAGTTTAGCACAATGCCAACTGAATACGTACGTGTCTTACCAAACTGAAAGCTCAGTACTGTATTATAATTTACTGATACACATAGCCCTTAGAATTACCCGGCATTGATAGCACAGGGAAAAAAATATGCGACTCTTGAACTTGTATCCATTAACCTTCAGCCCGAGAAGAGTGCAGAGCCAACAATTACTTTGAAACAAATGAACCTTTTAACAAAATTGCTTGAAAATTACAAGTGCCTGGCGTGTGAAATAAAAGAGGAAAGTTGACACGTTAAAGATTGCAGGGGGACAGATCACAGTTGGGTTTTTTGCTAGCACTGTATGTTCTGCAAATGACGTTATTGGTTTTCTGCGCATGTGCAGAGAGGTATGAGTGGCCATCCCGGGCTGGCAGGAGGCACAATCTGGGATTTTCCCGTCCCCCCCCGTGGGCGGGACGGCAAATTTGATGGACCAGCCAAAGGTCCATTGACTTTGGGAGGGAATTTCCAGTCCTGCTGCGGGTAGGCCCGGAAGGTTCCGGTGACAGCGTTTTGCTTGAGACTCGGGATGGTCTGAGTTCAGGATGCCAAGGGTCACATGATTTGCAGCAGCCAATATTTTATAGACTGTATTCAAAATTTTAAAGTATCGTCTGAAAGCTTATAATATACTGGAGCATGACACTGGATCTGTCGTGAACTAATTGATAGAGATTAATTGTTATAATTAGTCAACAACTCCATTGTGAACTCAATGGACCATAGTCTTTTATCATCTAGCAACCCCCATGTACCAGGTTCAATAATAAAGGCACAGAATGCTGCCTATCAAATCACCACACATTTACTTTTGGAGCATGTAAAACCCACAGCTTGAGCGGAAACCTTTAGCATACTGATACCTTAAAATGTGTTTATGTAGAAAGTATTTTTTATATCCTAGTTGCATGGTCATTTCCATGACAAGTTACATTATAGGCATCTGTCAGCCTCTTGTGCTCCTCAAATGTACCAAGATGAGGTTAGGATCATGTCTGTGACTAGGTTTTCCTTAAATGTGCAACATGGCAAAACTACTTCTGTCTAGAACAGAAGACCGAGAAGTGGCCTGATGGAGGTTTATAAAATTATGAAAGAGTTCTGATAAGATAAAGAAACTGTTTCCACTTGTGGGTGAATGCAAAACTAGAGGCCATAAACATAAAATAGTCACCAATAAATCTGATAGAGAATTCAGAAGAAATTTTACTCAGAGAGTGGTCAGAATATGGAACTTGCTGCCTATGGAGTGGTTGACTATTCCAATGCACTCCTGGCTGGTCTCCCATATTTAACCCTCTGTACGCTTGGGGTCATCCAAAACTCTGCTGCCCAAGTTTAACTTGAGCCAAGTCTCATTCCCCTATTGCCCTGTGCTTGTTGGCCTACACTTACTCCTGGTTAAGCAACTTCTGGATTTTAAAATTCTCATCCTTGTTTTCAAAACCCTCCATGGCCTCGCTGCTCCCTATCTCTGTAATCTCCTCCAGCCCCATAACCCACCGAGACATCTGCACTCCGTTAATTCTGTCAACTTGAGCATTCCCGATCTTAATTACTCCACCATTGGTGACCGTGCCTTCAGTTACCCACTCCCTGAGCTCTGCAATACCCTCCCTAGACCTCTCTGCCTCTCCACCTCACCTTCCTCCATTAAGACCCCTCTTTGTCCAAGCTTTGGTTCATCCATCCTAATATCTCCTTACATGGCTCGCTGTCACATTTTGCTTTATAATGCTGACGTGAAGCGCCTTGGGACATTTGTTTACATTAAAGGCACTATATAAATGTAATTTGTTGTTAGAAATGAATAAGGGAAACTGGATAAACATGAGGGAGAAAGGAATACAAGGATATGCTGATAGGGTGAGATGAAGTAGTTGGCAGGAAGCTCATGTGGAGATATTGGGCTGAATGGCCTATTTCTGCTCTGTCACTTCTTTGTAATGATTCTCCACTTGCAGGACAAGGTGGAACATGATATGGCAGGAACAGACCTGGGCCGGAGGAGCATGCAGAAATTCTGAAGCTTGGTGTTGGAGTGAGTCGTTTCCAAAACAAAAAGGCAATCCACTTACAGCTATGACTGACACCACCGAACCCAGGAAGATATCTACACAGAGCCAAATTTGTAACTGTGGGTTATGCTAACAATTAACCAACAGGCTTTGAGTGAACATCTATTTAAAACGGTAGTCAGTGTAGGGAGGCTAGTTCAAATTGTAGTCGCTGGGTGTAGTCAGTGGGTGATAATTGAGGTTTGCACTTGTACAGTCCATTGCAAGAATAAGAACTGAAGTCTGATTCCATGGTTGGATGCTACCAGAGTAGTGGCACTCAAAAAGCTCAGGCTAGGAAATTACAGATCCAGAGCTCACAATTCTATGCCCATTATTCTTAATGGTTGGAAAATCAGAGGTTGTGGACCTGTGATTTATTTCTAACCTGTATTTTTGAAGGGTGCTGTTCGTACTAGGAGCAGCCAATGGTGTGTTCAGCTTCTTAGTAAACTGATGATTTAAGGCCTATGCTTTTTAATCCCTGCCCAATGCTCAGGACCAAGTATTTTCCTGATACATGATGGGTGTGAGGTATGGGAGGTGTTATTTGATTACTATCACAGGCTAAGGAAATGCATATTATTTACAAACCATGGCAAAACACCCTCTCAGCGTCCTTTCAAAACTTGTATGAATACATTTTGCTTTTAATAAATAACACCCCTTAAAAGTAAAAGTAACTCACTTATCTCTAATCCTTCCTTGGAAATTGATGCAAAAAAATCCTGAGCTATGACACCCGCATTTAAAACCTTACAGCCCCAAGCGTCAGTTTCCTAATTACTTTGCTCAAGTTTCCGAAGGTGGGTATCCGCTTTCTTCAGAAACTGTCTTTTTCGCTCTCTTCAATCTTTAAGGAAGCTTCAGGAGATTTGTTATTTTTGGCTTCAGAAGATGTAATTGGAGGCGATGTCAAAATCCTGAACATTTCCACAGTCAGGGGAGTTCATTTGAGGTTGCTTTAAATCCAAGTATCTGGAGGCGAATGGAAACAAACAACAACTTCTCAGCTGTCAATCAAAATGCTGAGGGCAGCGACGTCCAATGTTGTTGACCTGATTAGATAAAATCATTTTGCCTAACTAGCAATGGGAATGGGAGGGAGAAAAAGCCCTAGCAAAAACTGTGCAAACATTGCAAGAGCAACAAGGTTAAAAATGGATCTGTCATATTACAACATATAGCATGTTATATTATAGCACAAGAATTTGTTCTATTACCAGGCAATGCCAGTGACCTACAGTTTATAGGAGAGTTCAACTAAAATAGACGACGTCCTATACTAAGGTTCAAGAAATTAATGAGGAGTGTTTCCATCCAGCATTCTCCACAGATTTAGGTCATTTTAACCTAATTTGTGCTGGGAAGTGTTGAAAGGTTCAGTTCATCTATCTATTTACACCTCACCCAACTCCACCTAGACAGCGGAGGGGTAACATTTGACAGGGGACGGGGGTAAAACACCAACTCGCCTCAACATTCCCATCAGGAGGTTTAGGTCAAAATCACTTCCATAGAAATGGAATGATATGCTTATCCCGAGGTTGATTCACTTCCTTTTGAGACTCATTCATGATTTCCCAGTCTCAGAAATGGTAACAAGTAGGTCATTTCAGTCAGAATACTAATTCACAAGTCCGCTTTTTTTAACATCTATATATAGGAAACAGCCTGTCAGTTTGGTCACTTGGATAAGAGCAGCTCCAACAACACTCAGGAAGATCAACACTATCCGAGAAAAAGCAGCCTGTTTGAGTGGCACCCCATCCACCACCATAATCATTCATTCCCTCAACTACAGTGACAGCAGTGTGTGTACCATCTACAAGATGCTGCAGCAACTCACCAAGGCTTCATCGATAGCACTATCCAAACCCACGACCTCTAGCACCTAGAAGGACAAGGGCAGCAGACACGTGGGAACACCGCCACCTGCAAGTTCCCCTCCAAGCCATGCACCATCCTGAATTGGAAATATATCGCCGTTCCTTCACTGTCGCTGGGTCAAAATCCTGGAATTTCATACAAGGAAAGGTATTTAAGCAATTGAAAAGAAGGGCTGTGAACCCTTGACCTGGGTGAACTGTGTACGAAGAGGGTCACGCGGGGCAGGACTTTTCCGTTGGTGTGTGGTGGTGGGCATGCATCCAATGTCACCGCACGCCATCGCGGTATTTCATTTGGCAGGCATGCGCCAGAGTCGGCTGCACGCCCGCCGAAATGTAAACGGCCTATTAAGGCCATTAAGGAATTAATTGAAGCACTTGTGAACACTGCCCGTCCAACCTTAAGGCCCAAATGGCCTTTGTGTTTTTCAGGAAACCTCATCCATGAGCGGGATGAGGTTTCCTGAAGCTTTTATCAAATAAATAAATAAACTTTCATAAATATGAAAACATGTCCCAACTCCATGTGACACAGTCACACGAGGGGACGTGTTTAAGTAATTTTTTAAATCATTCATTTAATTATTTTAACATCCGTTCAATCTCCCTGAGACAGCCCCATGCCTCAGGGCGACTGCTGTGCTCTTTCGCTGCGTCATTGGCCCACCTGTGAAAGTGGCGGTGCGGAGCCCTGCCCCCACCGAGCCCACGCGCCATATGAAAACTCCTGCCCATGGTTTTTACGGCTCTGAAAAAAGACCATGCCTGTGTTTTAAAAGTGGGTTTTGCTTTGAGAAGAGAAGGGCCAGCTGCTTGAGAAGGAAGACAGCAGCCTTTTTGTACTCCAGAGCCAGTCCACAGCTGGAAGTGAATATAAGTTACTCCTAAGATGCTCTACATGCTGGAATAGAGTACCCTCAAGTATTCCTTGAGTCCAACTGAAAAGCAGTGCCAGAGTCATTGATTGTTTCGCAGACCATTGCTAAGAAACCAACTGTATTACCGAGACGCCATTTCAAGGACTCCTTCACCTTTGAACCATTGACTTTTATTTCATTGTTTATTATTGTGCGTTGGAGTAATTTAGAGTATCTCAAAAGAGTAGTTAGTATACTTTCATATTCTATACAGTGTGTTGATAAGCTTTGTCTTTCTATTTGACAAGACTGGTTTAATAATAAGCTTATAAGTTTGTTGTAATAATAAACTTATAAGTTTGTTGTTTATTGAAAGTGGCCTGGTTAAAGTTTCTTTTATTCTGGGTAACAGTAGCAAAGATAAATGGTTGGCCATTTTGGTGGGCAAATCAAACTTTTAAACAAATGTTGCGACCTGTGGAGGAGTGGGGCCAAATTAGCTGCACACATCCTGGTCATAACAAAGAAAAGAAAGACTTGCATCTTTGCAAGTATCTTTCATGACCTCACGACCTCATGTCCACCCCAACCCACCCCAAATTCCACCCCAAAGTGTTTGCAATCAAACACTTTTGAAACATGGGCCAGGATAACAAGGATAATGCCATTGCTCTTCTTTCAGACAGTGCCATGGGATCTTTTAAGTGCAGTAGGGGCTTGGGTTTAGCATTTTATCCGAATGATGGCATCTCTGCCAGTGCAGCACTCCCTCAGCACTGCACTGGAGTGTGAGCTGAAAAATCTGACTGAATGTTTGGAGTGGGACTTAAACCCACAACCTTCTGGCTCAGAGATGAGAGACTGCCAATGAAAACAGGCTGATTCTTGAGCCACAGATCTTTGAGCACATGGGGCAGGACATCTCACGAGGCAGTGGGATCAGAGTGCAGGACTGCTTCCTTTCCTTTCCTTCTTTGCTGCCGCTGATGCTTCATCATTAAGAGGTTGTGAATCAAAGTGTGATGCAGCTTGACAGACAAGTTGTCGCCACTCTGAACGAGTGGTAGCAAACTCCTCCCAGTCATAACATCAATGCTGCCACGCTTCAAGGGGAGCTTCAGTGTCTTTGGAGCATTTTCTTTGCCCGCCCTGGAATGCTGGCCAAAAAGCCCCACCATGTTTTCTCAACTCAATGCAGGATGTAATTGGGTCCCACAGTTGGCACCTTCGGAATCCTGAGGGGCTCTCCAGTCAGGGTAAGGACTTTTTTTATATTCGTTCATGTGATGTGGGCGTCTATGGCTAGACCAGCATTTATTGCCCATCCCTAATTGCCCTTTGAGAAGGCGGTGTTGAGCTGCCTTCTTGAACCACTACAGTCCATGTGGTGAAGGTACACCCACAAGTGCTGTTAGGGAGGGAGCTCCAGGATTTTCACCCAGCCACAGTGAAGGAACGGCGATATATTTCCAAGTCAGGATGGTGACTGACTTGGAGGGGAACTTGAAGGTGTTCCCATGCACCTGCTGCCTGGTTTGATTAATCAAGTACTTTTGATTTCAATGGATTTAAATAGAAAGTAGAAGCAGCAATTGCTCAATGAAGATAAACTGCTCAGCCTGGGGATAACTGATTTTATTTAATCAACCTGATGTGACCTGACCTTATTGTAATAAACCACTTTGTCTAATCTGCAGTGGAATTCAGAGATGGGGACAAAAGGTCAAGCTGTAAAATGGTTGAAATATTAGTTTACAATAATAAATGGTGTGCAACATAGTCAGTTAAAAGAATTTGGCAAGAGAACAAGACAGAGCAGGAGGAAACATTTCTTTTTTATACAGAGGGTTTTTAATGATCTCCAGCGCACTGCCTGGAAGGTGCTGGGGAGCAGATTCAATAACAACTTTCAGATTGGATGTATATAGTGGGCCTCAACTTCCATGGAATGGCAATCAGAGCCTGATTGCCACTCTGCTCGTTTCTTATCTGGAAATCCAACCACTCTATCCTTGCCCGACTTGCCAATTCAGGCGGGGTGAGAACTGTATAGGGGCAGTGCATTCCTGACGCCTACAGTCGAGGGCTGGATAGTCGGGGGTAAGGGAACTAAACCTACATTTTTTACGCCCTAGCCTTCTCTAAAGCGGCTAAGTTTAAATGCCCGGCCACTTTCCAGAGAGCCAGGGAGAAGGTAGGTTTCTAGGGTAAGTGGATAGGATTGGGGGGTGGTCAGGGGGTCGGTCCCATGGAGGGGTCAGTACTGTAGGGCAGGAATTTGCCCTCGGCGGGGGTGCTCAGCGGGAATGGGCGGGGGCAATCGGGAATCCAGCCGCCGCTTGCGATTGTCTCCACACCGTGATCTCTCGTGGGTGGGCCAATTAAGGCCCGCCCTGCGTGGATCTGCCTGTGCGGGCGGGAAGGGGAGGGGAGGGAGGGGGGGAGTAGGGAGAGCCGGGCCTAGTGCACAGTTTGCGCATGCATGAGAAAGAGCCCTTCGATCTCCCTGAGGCAGGGAGCGGCCACAGGGGGGGATCGAAGATTGTGTAACAAAAAAATGATGAAGAGAATAAAAATTTAATAAAACATGTCCCCTCTTGTCACATGAGCTGGGACGTGTTTTTAATTAAAAATAAAGTTTCTATTTAATGTTTGTGTGCTCTAGGAACGCTCATCCCGCCCGTGGATGAAGCTTCCTAAAAAACGTAAAGGCCGCTCGGCCTTTTCGCCTGCCCTGCCAACCTTAAGGTTGGACGGGCAGCGTAAATTTGAATTTAATTAGATTGTTGATGGCCTTGATAGGCTGGAGTTGGATGCGCGCCGCCGAATGAAATATGCGCGATGACTTCGTGACGCACGCCCAGCATCGTCGCGTGTCATTTTGCGCTCGGTCGTATCGGACGCACGCTCGCCTGCCGAGCGTAATATTCTGCCCAGAGTTACCCAGGAGTTAGAAGTGGTTGTAATTCTTCTAACTTTTCCTGTGTAACTAATACTATAAGTCAGTCAGAACCATCTGAGGCTTGCGATTTAATTCATACTTTCGGATGGTTCCGATTGCAATCCTTCTTACCCGGGGGCTTCCAGGAGGAGGGGGGTGGTTCCGCAGCACGTTTTTGGGGTACGCCCCCTGTTATGAGGCTTGGAATATTGGGGGTTGCAGGCCAGTAAGCAGGAAGTTTTGCCGGGCTACAGGGAAAGTGCATGGGAGGGGGATCTTATTGAACAGCTCTTTCAAAGAGCAGGCATGAGTATGATAGGCCCGAATTGTATCATTCTATAATTCTATAGAATCATTTGTGTTACAACGTGAGCAACTTGCATATTGCCAGGTGATGCGAATGACCTAACAGCTTACTGGAGAGATCTGGCTGGTTATGAGGTATATCAACTCGGACTAAGGTCACCCCATCTTTACTCATCAACATTAGAGAAAAAGTAGTCTGAAATTTCATTGAATGCCTATTGCTCCTTATTATGTTCTGCAGGGAATAACATTGAATTTGACTTAAGAGGAATGAATGTTGCATAACATAACCTAAAGTCACCTAATACATGTTGTGAAAGTGATTTAATAAATATTGTCAATGATTATTTAACCCAGGCATCAGTGATCAATATTGGAGCCATTCGTTGACTTAACAGTCAATCAAGCTTCACAGTCGCCAGGTAAGAGTTATTGTGGAGAAGAATGTTTAACCTGGAATGCTTACGACTTGGTTACACACTAGTGAGTAGTGGGACTAGCTCCAGGAAGACGGCATGGACATTGTGGGCCGAATGACCTCCTTCTGTGCTGTAACCATTGTATGATTCTATCAGACAGAATCATCGGAGGGAGAGCACAGCCGGAGTTATGATTACAAAAGGTCAAGAGTCCAAATAGAAATGATGTTGCAGATCGTTCAATTGGGAGGAACATTGCTTTAGAACTCAGCCGTTTAGACCAGAAGGTTCCAAGATGACCCTTCTGTGTTGCGTCAGCTGATCTTGAATGGGGAATGATGGGTCAAGTGTTCCTTGGGTAGACCCCAGCCAATCATTATGACCTCTGCAGGAAATTGTGTGCACATTTACAGATAGTGGAACAAAGAAAGATTTGCATTTAGATATCGCTTTTTCACAACTACCAGACATCTCAAAGCACTTTACAGCCAATTAAATTACAGCCATTGAATTGCGGTCACTGTTGTAACGTAGGAAATGCAGCAGCTATTTTGCGCACAGCAAGCTCCCATAAACAGCAATATGATAATGACCAAATAACCCTGTTTTTAGTGATGTTGATTGAGGGATAAATATTGTCCAGAACACCCTGGCTCTTCTTTGAAATAATACCATGGAATCTTTCACGTCCACCTAAGCAGCAGGTGGGGACCTCAGTTTAACAGAACATCAAAAGTCAGCACCTTTGACAGTGCAGCACTCCCTCAATACTGCACTGCAGCTTGATTTTTGTACTTAAGCCTTGGAGCGGGACTTGAACCCTGAACCTTGTGACTAATGCTACCAACTAAGCAACAGCTGTCACTCCGATTTTCCACCAGTCCGGAGGTCAGATAGTTTGTCAATGTCCCCCACCCAGACTCACATCTGAGTAGTGGCGACTCAGAGAAAACGCATTCAGACACCACCCACAGGCATCAGACCAGACCAGGTGCTGCACTTAGGAGGTTGAAGTTCAATATTGTTGAACTCATTCAATGGGTGTAAGATAGATACAACAATGCTAAATCTAGCAGTGGTAAGGAGCCATCAAATTTGCGCATGTACCTTGGCCGCTGTGAAATTCATCGCGCACTTTTTTCAGGCCTCCCGAAATGAGCACAGGCCTCCTTGCCAATGGCCATGCAGCAATCTTAAAGTGACAACACAGTACAATAAACAGACCACACACAACAAAGAAAAATTAGAGAGAACATTGACCCCCATCCCAGAACTTCCTGAGGGACACAGTCGGCGGGGCAAGCAGCCCATGTCCCATTTACCTGCAAGGGGAGCTGCCTCTGGGAGGTGACACAGGCAGTGGTAGCTCGCCCCAGTTATCACAATGAGGGCTGAAGATCAATTTAGAAATGTCCTCAGACATTACGGTTTGGGCAATGCAAAGTCAGTCACGAGCCTGAAAATGGGACAGAACAAGATTTAGTTCTCTTGGGCTCAGGTTCAATCTAAAAGCACAGCAGGTGTGGTTGCAATATTGTCTCCAAGATGCATGATGTGTCACTTGTATCTGCAGCGCAGGAGAGCCACAGTGATCCCTGCTGGTTATGCTTGTGAGTCATCATCAGGTGCGACTGCGATGCCTCCATTGAGTCTTAAAGCACAGAAGGAGGCCATCTGGCCCCTCATGTTTGAAAAGAAGCTCTGCACTCCTTACAAAGACATGCACCTAATTACTAACTCAGGAGTGATATCGATGGATGTGTACCTCAGCAAAGAAAAGAGGAACGAAAGGCACATAAAATATAAAACAACTTCAATCATAACCCCATAAAATTGGGTGATAGTAATAATGCTGCACCATTGTAAGATACATCCAGCTCACTTACAGTATAAAGCTTCCTGTCCCTTATTATGTTGTTGTCATGTGCAAAGGATCCACACCAGCTCATATCAGTGACTTTGGCCTGGAATATTAGATGTAGAAACTGAGTCCATTCCTCACTCACAGTATTACCAGTCCACCTGCTCACCTGACAGTAAGGACGAGAAATGCCTCACTTGAAACGGGCTGCATCATTTTTGGTTGATTGATTTATCATTCACGGTGTACAATGAGTCCAGAAAATTAAAAACCTAAGAATCCATAAATTCTTGCAAACTCAAAATGTGAAGAAAATCTTCAAGGATTAGGAATACCAGAAATCTGAGTTTAAATTGAGCACTTGCCATTCCTCCGTTGGGCTGAAACTCTAGCCTTGTGACTAACACTTCTCTCCATCACAGAAAGCACTCAAGATCGATCTTGTAAGGTATTATTTGCTAAGAGGAGAAACTTACCTGTTTTTACAGCACATGAACCGTGGCAACCTTTGCAACTGAAATCTTCTCAGTGTCTTACATGGTCATGCAACGAGCTACAAGTACAGACTTGAAGGAAGCTGGCACAATGGATGCCACCTGTGTGGGTACAGAGCAAAGTCAAAAGCCAAAGAAATTCCTACCCTTGCCAGCGACTGCCTATTGAATGTGTAGGTAAAGTGGCCTTGCAGGGGGTAAAGTGGGGTCTTTGGATGTTAAACCTGGTCAAAGTGCAACAACTGAATGAGGGCAAAAATCAATAACAAAAAAAAAATCAATGTTTTCTAGAAGATTTGTGAATTTCACTCTTGAAATTAATGCTCAGTGAAAGATTTTTTTTCTATTTTGCTTCAAACTCTTTCCTTCACAACGCTCCCATGGTTGTTTATGACTTGGTGGTGAGAAGGAAACGAGGGGATGGGGGAGAGAATGTCAGAGAATATGTAGCTTATTATTAACCCCACCTCCCGCCCACTGTAGAGCAAGAGTCTGCCCATCGTCTCTGGCTCTATTTTATCCTGATTTATTATTTGAACATTTTTTTCAGCAGAGGCAGGACTCCCCTGAGGGTGTCCAGGGGGGAGACTGAGGGTGTCCAGGGGGACAATGAGGGTGTCTGAGGGGAAACTGAGGGTGTCCAGGGGGAGACTGATGGTGTGCAGGGGTGCTGATGGTGTGTCTCAACTGAAGGCAATTTCTACCTGCAAATTCCATATCCATTTATACAATATGTGAATAGTGAAAGTGTTCTCAGGATTCACCTCATGTTTTCTTGGACCTCAATGATAATCCTCCCCCTCCCCCTCCCCACCACCTCAGTTGCACTAGCCTAAGGATAACCAATAAATCGCAACATCACTACACTTCAAAAGTGTCTCATTGGTAGGGAAGTTCTCTGGGTTGTCCTGAGGATGCAAGACCCTTTTAATCCAACAGCATATGTACCGTGTAGCCCAATCCCATGGTGAATTTATCCACATCGCGACAGCTCTATTTCACCTCCCCATGAATGATATAATGCTCGACATCCTTGCAATATCCTCTCCAGTTGTTTTTACACAGATTTTTATTGTTAAAAAACCCTTGACCACCTGCTGCACTGTGGATTGGCAAAAAGGTGAATGGTAGGAAAGAGGTTGTGTTGCTCCACTTGCAAGCCAGAGATGTATATCATTTGTGGGAAGGTAAAATAGAGCTGTAGTGATGTGGATAAATTCACCATGGGACTGGGCCGGAACATATGCTATCGAAGAAAAAAGGAACTTGCATTTATATAGTGCCTCTCTCATCCTCATGATCTTGAGCAGCTGGGAGTAATCTAAATTAAATTATATTATTAAACAGATCTGAAAGAGAGCGCTGGTGTCACTAATGGCGATTACGAAACTAATGTATTGTGATTAAAAACCCATCTGGTTCACTAACCCCCCTTTAGAGAAGGAAGCCTCCAGTCCTTACCTGGTCTGGCCTGCACGTGACTCCAGAGCCACAGCAATGTGGTTGACTCTTAATTGCCCTGGGAAGCCATTCAAAAAGGCAGCTCACCACCATCTTCTCAAGGACATTTAGGAATGGACAATAAGTACTGGACTTGCCAGCGATGTCCAAATCCTCTGAGTGAATAAAATAGGCCTAAGATTGCTCATGAGCTGCAGCCTGTATAGATGCTAAGCCCTGGGTGCACAGAGCATCCACTTTGCCCTTCATTCCCAGAATAGCAGTGTAACCATGGCTCTAAGACAAAGCATATAAGTACACAGAGGGAGTAAAAGCAAGGGAGTGGGACTAGTTGGTTAGCTCTCGCAAACAGCTCGCACAGGCACGTTGGACCGAATGGCTGTATTATTCTATGAATCTGTGAGAATTGTTGTTCAGTCTGGTAGAGAATTTGCTTAGCTCTTGCAGGGCAGGTGAGAAAAAAAAAAATCTGCCGGCAAGAATCGGGCCTTAATTGCCAGGATCAGAACAAGATTTATAGAAATAATAGATGTTGAAACAGGGGGAATCAAAGAAAAAAAACTTGACAAAATTCAGTTAGTGAAAGTCAGGAGAATAAAGAGCATACACTTCTTGTAACTGCTTGCTCTTAAGCACCAGTTAGACCTCAGGGAGTTCTTAGGAGGACCAGATCTGGAGACAATGACATGGTAGAGAGGGGTAAACAGTATCATGGTAGAGAGGGGTAAACAGTATCAGGATTTCTAGGCCAAAACAAATGTGACTATTATTGAAGCATAACAGAAATGTTCACAAAAGCATTACGGGAATATGCAACGCATTGTGCAAATTGCTTTTTTAAAATTCTATTTTAGGTGGTTTGCAATCTCTTTACTAACACAGTCCACAATTTTTGTACAAAATCATTAATGTAAAACCCTGCTATTTCTGAAACATGATTGAACTGAAATTGTGCAGCACCATATTAATAATGAATGAGCAATACAGTCATTACTAATATCACCCACACAATTTCAAATAACCTCAAGAAGTGCAGGGCTTTACGTTATCAGAAAACCATCAACCTACCAGGAACATTGTGGCAATTTGTAAAAAGTATCTTGCGTGACACACATTTTAATTTTTTTTTAACAATAACGTGTAGTTACAGAGAATGTAGAGTAACCTCATATGGAACTTCACTGATAAATAAATCAGACAAAAATGGATGCTGAGTCTGTAAAAAGATTAGCGGGAGTGACCAAAAACTTGGTGAAAGTGGTGGGTTATAAAGAACATCTTAAAAGAGGGCAAGGCAGGGGAGGTTGGGGGGGAATTCCATAACATGGGACCTTGGCAGGTGAAGGTGTGGCTGCCAGTTGTGGAGTGAAGGGAGCAGAAGATGAAGAAGATGTGAAGAATCAGAGAAACTGGGAGCCTCGGCATGATTGTAGGACCTGAAGGAGAAGTCAGAAGATCCACTCAGGGTTGAACAGGACTCTGAGATAACAAACAGTGTGGTTCAACCTTACACTGAGAAAATGATGGAATCAGTGGCAAGCAGACGGAGTATCTAGTGAGGTCACAAAAATCTAGTCTGACACTCAGTGCAGTACTGGGGGTGGGTGGGGGGGTTGCATCGTTGGAGGTGCCATCTTTCAGATAAGATGTTAAACCAAGACCCAGCCTGCTCTCTCAGGTGGGAATCAAAAGATACCATTGGACTATGTAGGGGGTGTTGGTGTGTGTCAGCTTCACCTCTGAGTTCTGAGAGGTTTGAATCGCTCCCACTCCCTGGGTTCTTGACCTTGGACTTATTTGGGGGTTGTGACAAAGTGCAGCAGACAACTGGTTTTGGTGCAAGAAAAAAACTGAGTTTATTGAAGTCACAAATGAATTTATAACATTAGGATTACACTGAGATTATACAGATCTACAAAGTACACTTAGTTAAGAATGGGGAACGCATGGCATAACGAGGGAAAATCACGGTACTAATCCCCGTACCCTTGTCCCACCCCCAAAACCTAACTAAACTGAACTAGGAGAGGTCAGGCATCATGCTCACCAACCGGGGTTCCTGACTATTCGAAATCCAGCCAGGTAAGCCAGTTGCAGTTTTGGGGTATGCTCTTTGTGTCCTCTGGGGCCTGCCGTCCCCAAGTGGTCCTGGTCTGTGGGTGGAGGGTGCGGTTGTGGGTGGTCAATCTTCGGAGGGCTGCAGTTGCGGCCTTCTTGTCTTTTCTTTTGAGCCTACCACCCAGTGCCCCTCGCCGTGATGTTGCCTGTGGGCCTGCAAACCTCCAGATCTCCTTCCTCCACTTGGCTCAGCTCCCTGCTTAAACTGCTCACTGCCCAAAAACCTGCTCACTTCAGATCTCCTGGCCTCCATTTGCAATCAGACAGGAATGACTTCAGTGATTCATTATATAATGAGATTTAACCTGTTCAAAATGTCACACAGTTTTTTTCGAATATCTTACCTCAATCCAAATCAAGGTTAGTTCTTTGTCTGATTTTGATGGGCTTCCCCCGATGATTGTTGTCTTGTTGCTTTTAATGGGCTCACATGATGTTTATCATTGTCTTCCTGCTCCCGTAACTAGTCTTGAACTGAAAGCCATCGTATGTGTGGAGTATTGATGGGTTCGCATAATTGCATTGATTGTCGTCTTCCTGTCCCCGTAGTTAGTGGCGATTATTTATGCAAGATTTTGATGGGCTTTAGTTTCGTGTTGATTGTTTTAAAGGGAAGAATGCATATTCTGTCTCCTCTCATTGTCTGGTTTCAGGTAAAAGTCCAAAAGTCATATCCTTGTTGATGATATGAAAAATGTGGGAATTTTGAGAACCCTTCAGCCCCCTCTGTGATACTTAAACCTTGCTTCAAGTATCATAACTATTTTGGTGAAGAGCAGGGGTGCTATCCCCTGTGTCCTTATGATCAACATCACTATCATATTGCTACCGTCAATCACAAAACAATCACTGAAGAATACATGGGATGCTGGCCATTTTCTCCCATCACCTCAGAAAGCAAAACCATTGCACTCCTACACTGCTCTGAACAGGCTAAAAATACTATTCCAGTGCTTATTTATAAATAAAAAATACATAGAAGCAGACTGAAACACGCACAATGCTAATCAACATAATAATTATACACAAATAGAACTAGAATTAATCTGAAAGAAAGCTTCTCAAGGAAACTGCCAGTTACCACCTCTTGTTTTGTTTTGTTTTGCTTGAACCAGCTGGGTATTCTCTTTTCTCAGTCTTTTGGGATAAGATGTTGCATGTGGACTATGTGTGAGTCCTAAATGCCAATGGGATTTTCAGCAGTTACTCCAGGACAGAAGTTTGCTGAAAACAATTAATTTTATATCTTTTTTCCCTCTATGCTGTCAACTATCCACAGTTAAAATAATCAAACCAAATCTTTTGAAATGGATGAACAAACAAAACATCAACAGGACTCACATCAAGGGACAATAGCTCTGAGCTCCTGGCTTCCTGACACAGAATAACTTGTTGACAGTAACCGCAAATCATATTTTCTATCTACTAGCCGGAATACTTCTATGTTAATTGATTTCTGAACAAAAAGCCATTAGGCCTTTTTCATGCAGATAGGTTAACTCATATCGTCCAATTTGAACATTAATGGAGGCTTCTATTTTGACCCTAGCTACTTTTAAACTATTCAGGTAGAAATTTCACTTGACGCAGCATGAACCACCTCTATCTGAATGAGATACCTTTATTGTGTGACATTTTGGACGGGTTAAATCTCATTATATAATGAATCACTGAAGTAATTTCTGTCTGATTGCAATGATAGTGACCATTATAAAGCTTCAAGTCAATTAGATTGCCCACCTGGACTCATGCATGCAATGCAAAAAATAAACACACTCTAAAGATAATTTTCTTTCAAAAACCCACCACTGTTGAAGATGGCAGGGAAGGTTGAGGAAGCCATTAATAAGGCATGTGGTATCCTGGGCTGAGGCATAGAGTACAAAAGCAAGGAAGTTATGGTGAGCCTTCATAAATCACTGGTTTGGCCTCAGGTGGAGTATTGCATCCAATTCTGGGCGCTGTGCTTTAGGAATGACGTGAAGGCTTTAGAAAGGTTGCAGAAAACATTTACAAGAATGGATCCAGGGTTGAGGGATTTCAGTTACGAGGAAAGATTGGAGCTGTTCTACTTGAAGAGAAGGTTTAAAGGAGATTTGATCGAGCTGTTCAAAATGATGAGGAATCTGGACAGAGTAGGTAGGGGGCAAATGTTCCCATTAATGTAAGGGTTGAGAACCAGAGGACACCAGTTTAATGTGAATGGCAAAAGAACCAAAGGCCTACTTCTGTGCTCTAACAATTCTGGGCTACAGTGAAGGAAGAGATAGGGGCAAAGTAACAAGGTGGTAATGTTCACAGAAAGTAGGTCTTTGAACATCAAATATGGGACTACTTCTTAAAGGTGGTTATGTTTATAAACCCATACATTTTGGGATTGGACAAGATGAATGAATTAAGCAATCAAGCACGTGTTATTTTTCTACATTGCAAGGAATAATTTACATAGCAGTCAATCCACAAAAGTGTCAGATGTTTTATCTGAGGGTTATAGTTTGTGAAATAATTACAGGCACCAAAGTCCATTGGTACTACAAGCATAAGAAGGAATTAACACTTGGAGAAGGAATGTCACATAAGGAACAATGTCCTCTGCTGTGCTGTCCTTCGACAATCCACTTAAATGCTTGTTTTTTTCAGGGATCAAGGAACAGGTCATTGAACTTCAAAGAGATAAATGCCTATTTGCTGCAGATTTGAACTGTCATCATTTAAGCAATGCACCACAAAATGTAAAGGTACAGTTAATGCACTAATTTAGGATTCACTGCCAAATTCCGGCAGTCTGTAACATGCACTCTAATTATTCATTAACCCTTTAAGTCTTGCAATGACATACATTTCATATCACAATCCAATTACTGCAGTCATCTGTTCCATAAAGTTATTTTACATTTTTAACTGTTCTGACAAAAGTTCATCTTGACCTGAAATGTTAACTCTGTTTCTCCACATAGATGCTGCTTACCTGCTGAGCATTTCCAGTATTTTTTGCTTTTATTTTATTTATCAGTTATAGGTGTGTAAGGGAAATGAAATATAAATTGTAGTAATGAAAGTAAGAACTTGCGTTTATATAGCAACCTCGGGGCACTCCAAAGAGCTTTACAGACAATTAAGAACTCTTTTGAATGTAGTCATTTGTAATGTTGGAGGCTGCAGCCAACCTGTGCACAGTTAGGCCCAACAAATGGCAATGCGATAATGACCAGATAATCTGTGTTGGTGATGATAGTTGAGGGATAAATATTGGCCAGGACCCCAGGGAGGACTCCAATGCTTTTCTTTGAATAACGCAATGGGATCTTTACATCCACCATGAAGACAAATGGGTCTTCAGCTTAACGTCTCAAGCAAAAATTGGATTAAGAACAATCAAGAAGGAACTCACTCTTCAGGAGAGTAATTTCTCTCTTGATGCTCTTCTTTTCCCTCTTATCCTGAAGGCGTTGATTGCCTTACTAGGTATAGTTTCATGGGCAGTGGCTTCCCTCTCGCACTTTTCCATGTAACTATTATTATTCATTCATGACTCACGTAATAGTGAGGAACAACGTAGACAAGTCCGATCACGTGTTTACTTGGTGTATACACACGTGGGTTCCAACTGGTGGTATCACCATATATCTATTCACAGGAGGTGCCCTGGTTAATATTCCTTTTTCCTAACCCAGAGGTAAAATGGCCAAATGTCGCAACTTTACTGCTGATCCAACTGAGATTAGCTAACGCAGCGCAGAATGGAGACCAAGCCTCTGTGGTTCAGAGATGCAGGGATTACCTCAGGGCCATCAAAGTCTAGAGTTTGACACATCGGGGTCTAAAGTCCCTAGTGTTCCAAACTGGGCTAGATTACAGTGGCTTGCCAGAACAGTGAGGTCTGAGGATTGAAGTAGCTCTTCCTCAGCAAAATATATCGAGTAAGTTTTTTTGGTGTCCATCAGGCACCCCAATGCTGCTCAGAACCCTGGCTCAGAGGGCAGCAGAACCTGACATCAAGCCAGAGTGGAAGAGTACAGAACTCCATTGATTCACATCTCCTTGCTGTTAGGAAATAGAGATAGTTTAAGTAAGTTATATTGGTACTTGTGGGTGTTAGGAATGAGTTTCAGCTTTAATATTTAAGTCTGATTTGTATCTGTGTGATAAGAAAAGGTCAAGCTGAGTTTTAGTTTCACTTTAAAAGGATCCTGCATTTCTAATGAGAGTTTATGACTGTAAGTGAAGTTAAGCAAATACAAGAGTAGAAAAACTGGGCTGCTGCCTAGCAACAGGGGATCAGAGAGTCAGGTCCCTCCCACAGACATACACACAGAAGAAACTAGGAACAGCAATTTGATTTGGAAGCTTTTTGAGTTCAGTTAGTTTTGAAGACAGCTACCAGGCACAAGCACCTGGAAGGGGCAGATAGCCAGTTCCAAGCTAAAGAAGAATGTCCCCAAATCCACGGGAGTGGAACAGGAGGAAGTCCCAAGAAGACCTTGTAGTCAAAGGAAGGACAGGAACCTGGGAAAGGTCCTGTTCTGTGGAAGTGAAAGTAAGGATCAGAGAGAAAAACTCCAAGCTTAAAGCTCCAAGCTACAGGAAGCAGAGTCATGGAGTCATAGGGGTCTACAGCACAGAAAAAGGCCCTTCAGCCCATCGAATCTGTGCTGGTCAAACAAGTACCTAACTATTGTAATCCCATTTTCCAATACTAGGCCCATAGCCTTGAATGCCATGGCATTGCAGGTGCACATCCATACTTCTGAAATGTTATGAGGGTTTCTGCCTCTACCACCCTTTCAGGCAGTGAGTTCCAAATTCCCACCACCCTCTGGGTGAAAAAATTCTTCCTCACATCCCCTCTAAACCTCCTGCCCTTACCTTAAATCTATGCCCCCTGATTATTGATCCCTCCACCAAGGGGAAAAGTTCCTTCCTGTCTACCTTATCTATGCCCCTCATAATTTTATACACCTCAATCATGTCCCCCCTCAATCTCCTCTGCTCCAGGGAAAATAACCCCAGTCTATATAAATCTCTCCTCATAACTAAAATGCTCCAGCCCAGGCAGCATCCTGGTAAATCTCCTCTGCACTCTCTCTAGTGCAATCACATCCTTCCTATAATGCGGATTCCAGAACTGCACACAATACTCCAACTGTGGCCTAACCAACTTTTTATACATTCCAGCATAACCTCCCTGCTCTTATATTCTATGCCTCGGCTAATAAAGGCAAGTATCCCATGTGCCTTCTTAACCACCTTATCTACCTGTCCCGCTACCTTAAGGGACCAGTGGACAAGCACACCAAGGTATCTCTGATCCTTGGTACTTCCCAGGGTCCTACCATTCATCGTGTATTCCTGTGCCTTGTTTATCTTGCACAAGTGCATCACCTCACACTTATCTGGATTAAATTCCATTTGCCACTGATCAGCCCATCTGACCAGTCTGTCTATATCCTTCTTTAATCTAAGGCTATCCTCTTCACTATTTACCACTCCACCAATTTTCATGTCATCCGCGAATTTACTGATCAACCCTTCTACATTCAGGTCTAAATCGTTTATGTATACCACAAACAGCAAGGGACCCAACACTGATTCCTGTGGAACCCCACTGGACACAGGCATCCAGTCACAAAAACACCCCTCAACCATCACCCTCTGCTTCCTGCCACTCAGCCAATTCTGGATCCAATTTGCCAAATTGCCTTGGATCCCATGGGCTCTTACCTGCATTATCAGTCTCCCATGCGGGACTTTATCAAAAACCTTGCTGAAGTCCAAGTAGACTGTCAAATGCATTGCCCTCATCTACACACCTGGTCACCTCTTTGAAAAATTCAATCAAATTGGTCAGACATGACCTCCCCTTAACAAAACCATGCTGACTGTCCTTGATTAATCCTGCCTCTCTCAGTGTAGATTAATTCTGTCCCTCAGAATTGCTTCTAATAGTTTCCCCACCACCGAGGTTAGGCTGACTGGCCTGTAGTTCCTTGGTTTATCCCTTCCTCCTTTCTTGAATAATGGTACCACACTGGCTGTCCTCCAGTCTTCTGGCACCTCTCCTGTGGCCAGAAAGGTATTGAAAATTATTGCCAGCACCCCTGCTATCTCCTCTCTTGCCTCACTCAACAGCCTAGGATACATTTCATCTGGGCCTGGATGAGGGCACCTGAGAGAAAGCGTTGGTTTGGGAGAAGATTCCAAAGCGGGTTCTTGCAGAGTGGAGATCGGAAACCCCCATGTGAAAGATGGAGTTCAGTGAGACTGCTTGGCTCATGGCGTAATAAGCATCTGGGGAGGGTTGAGGAGAGATCCATTGCATCTGTCCAGGGTGGCATCTGTCACTTGGTTTCAGGGTGCGCTGTGTCTGACCACAGGTTGCCAATTGGTTTACGTGGGCTGTACTTACTGTGAACATTAGAGTATAAGATAGCTTTCGTAACTTGAGTTATCCTTACAAATTTGTATATACCTGTAACGATATGGTTGTGGGTGAATGAGTATTGTAATATAACCCATTTCTGCTTGTTAAATAAATATTTTATTCTTTTGTTAAAAGTTCATTAGCTGACTCCAGTGACTCTGTTCAGTAGTCCCTCTCCATGTATCTAAACAAACAAATAAAAGTTAGGTAAAAGCAAAAAACTGCAGATGCTGGAAATCAAAAACAAAAATACCTGGAAAAACTCAGCAGGTCTGGCAGCAACTGTGGAAGGGAGCACAGTTAATGTTTCAAGTCTGCATGAGTTCAACAGAACTAAGGAAAAATAGAAAAGGGGTGAAATATAAACTGGTTTAAGGTGGGGGGGGTGGTGGTTGGGACAAGAGAGCTGGATAGAGGGCCAGTGATAGGTGGAGATAACCAAAAGATGTCACAGACAAAAGGACAAAGAGGTGTTGAAGGTGGTGATATTATCAAAGGAATGTGCTAATTAAGTGTCGAAGGCAGGACAAGCAAGGTACAGATAGCACTAGTGGGGGTGGGGTGGGGTGAAGGAATCGAAAAAGGCTAAAAGGTAGAGATAAAACAATGGATGGAAATACATTTAAAAATAATGGAAATAGGTGGGAAAAGAAAAATCTATAAATTATTGGAAAAAACAAAAAGGAGGGGGAAAATCAGAAAGGGGCTGGGGATGGAGGAGAGAGTTAATGATCTAAAATTGTTGAACTCAATGTTCAGTCCAGAAGGCTGTAAAGTGCAGAATCGGAAGATGAGGTGCTGTTCCTCCAGTTAGGATCTATCAAGCTGGGATCCACCCTGGGACCAGGCTTGTCCAGTGGTAACCTCACCTGAGAATCATAACAATGCCCACCTTGAGATTACCCTCATCTCCCTCACCAACAATAAGTGCGAGGAAATCATTGACTGCTTTGTCACCAAGATCAAGACCATCCGATCAGCTGCTTCTGCCACGTCCTGCCATTCTACTGGCCCATCGGTCAGGGATTTACCTATTTCTTTCTTTGTGGTATATGAAAGAGAAAATCTTCATAGTCTTAACTAGGCGCATTCTTCAGAGAATGGTTTGAAGCTTCACTCTTGTGGCTAGAACTTCCTGATTGGCCTAAATTATCCTGTAAACAGGTTGCCATTTTTTTTTTAAAACCCTGTGCCCGCTCATGCTCAGTGCGAGGTGTCACACACGGCTTCCCTGGTTCTGCTCACTTACCGTCCCACTGTAGAACGGGTGTAAACAGGTACATCACCTGGGCCAGAATTTTGAGGTCATCAGGTGAGCGCGGTGGGCGGCCCAGGAACAACCGGGAAACGGCCCGCTGTCCGCGATCGGCCCCCCCCAGCCGCGATTTCACGCCGGCTGGCCAATTAACGGGCAGCCATCATGAAGGGCACGCTGAAAGGCTCAGCGCTGCCGGGTGAGGGGCGGGAGGAGAGCGAGCGCTGGACTCAGCGCGGGGCATGGTGGGGGAGCGCGCAATGAAAGCTCCCTGAGGGCAGAGAGAACTGCCTCGGGGAGCTGAAGGATTTAAAACCACCAAATAAAGATTTAAAAATGCAGAAAATAATTCCCACACATCGGACTCGCTCACCTAAACATATAGATTGTAAAAGTCCTGCCCGTTTTAATTTTTTAAATTAACATTGGAAACCTCATCCTGCCCTTGGGTGAAGCTTCCTCAAAAAGTCAAAGGCCGCCTGGCTGATTCGTCCGCCCGCCAACCGTAACGTTGGACGGGCAATGAAAAATCAACTACAACATTAATGGCCTTAAAATAGGCCTCTTAATTGTCGGCGGGTGCACTGCCGACTCTCACATGTGCCCGCCGACTGAAATATCGCGTGAGCGCTCGCTAGACCAGCCCCTCCCACCCCACCGTGGGATATATAATTCTGCCCCTGGAAACTCGGTGCAGCCTTTAAGAAGACGGTTGAGCCTGTCCTCTTCAACAGCACACCGGGGAGCAGCCAGCTAAGTACTTGGCTCTTTCACTTCACCCTCTAATAATGTACCTGCTTGTCTTATATTTTTGTTATACTTGTACAGAATTCTGACCACATAAGCACCATCTGGGCCCAGAGGGCAGCAAGGCCTGGCATCAAGCCAGAGTGGAAGAATACTGAACTTCAGTGATTTACGTCTCTGAGCCTGTCATGATAGTATTCACACTTACCCAATGAGTCATCAGGAAAATAGATATGGCAACAACTTGTATTTTACTGCACCCTTTAATTTAGTAAAACATCCCAATCTATTTCAAAGGTGCATTATGAAACAAGATTTAACACTGAACCATACAAGGAAGTAGTTGGACAGGTGATCAAAAGCTTGGACAAAGTGATAGGTTTTTTAAGGGAGCGTCTTAAAAATTTCAAAACTTTGCCTGCTTTCTGTCCAGGGTGTTAAAATCAAAAATACCTGGAAAAACTCAGCAGGTCTGGCAGCATCGGCGGAGAAGAACAAAGTTGACGTTTCGAGTCCTGATGACCCTTCAACAGAACAGTTGTGTTGAAGGGTCATGAGGACTCGAAACGTCGACTTTGCTCTTCTCCGCCGATGCTGCCAGACCTGCTGAGTTTTTCCAGGTATTTCTGTTTTTGTTTTGGATTTCCAGCATCTGCAGTTTTTTTGTTTTTATCTCTGTGTTAAAATCAGATCTTATTTCGGTTCTTTCATCATTCATCTGCAGCGTCAGTTGGAATTTTATGATGTTTGTATGAGGGGAGATATGTACAATGGATAATTTTCAGTTAATTTTCCCTCATGCTGATGTATCTGGAGAGGGTAGAGGCACAATTACCACGATCCTCCATTGCTACTCTGGCCAGATACACTCCCAGGATTAGCTTTCTGTATCATCCAATGTTACGGAAGGCAACATGAATTAGAAGCAGGGGGTGTTAATGGTATGTTGATCAATATTGTTAAGATACAGAGGTGAAGAGCATTGTTTAAATAAGTACCTAGAGCACTTATAAAATGAGACTGGGAGCTCCCACAATGGCAGAGTAAGCAATTCCTTCACTCAGTAGAATTAAGACAAAAAGAGCCTGAAAGCCCCAGTTGAATTCTCAGTCTGTGAGCTGACTGACTTTAGCTTGTGCAGCAGTTCAAGTGGGACAGTTTAGGATTCAAAAAAATCAATATCACTGGACTAGTAATCCGCAGGCCCAAGTTAATGCTCTGGGAAGACGGGTTCAAATCCATACCACTTTAGGATTCAGTGAATTTACTTTTAGTTTAAAAAAGAGTACTAGAGACATTGCTGGGACATTACAGTAGGTAGGAGGCAAACAGATGTAATGCAGCAGTCTGTAAATAAAAGAACTATCAAGAAAAGAATTTGCATCCAGTTCCATATTTCCCCACCTGGGCTTGGATCCATTAATCAGGGGATTTTTATGGGATTTGTTTTGAGTCACAGAGGGGCAGTTCAGGAATTTGTCATAATCAGCCCCACCCTCCCATCCCATTCAACCAGACCTCATGACTTACTGTCAACAATAAACTTAGGTCACCACAGGTTTGCTCTACTTAATATCAGGCAGCAAGAAAGGACTTCCCTCCACCCCCTTAAATCATCAAACAACAACAACCTGCCGTTATATAGCGCCTTTAACATAGTGAACATCCCAAGGTTTTTCACAGGAGCATCATCAAACAAAATTTGACATCAAACCCACATAAGGAGATATTAGGACAGGTGGCCAATAGAGCTCTAAGGAGCATCTTAGAGGAGGAGAGAGACATAGTGAGATGCATTTAAGGAGGGAATCACAAAGCTTAGGGCATTGGCAGCTGAAGAGACAGCTTCCATTGGTGGGGGGGCTTAAAGTGCGGAGATCTTGGAGGACTGGAGGAGACTACAGAGATAGGAAGGGGCGGGGCATTTGAAAACAAGCATGAGGATTTTAAAATTCAGGCGTTGGCAGACCAGGAGCCAATGGCTAATGTAGATCAGCGAGCAGGGGTGAGGGGTGAACAGGATTTGGTGCGAGGTGGGAGTTAGGCAACAAATGTGAACAATGGACCAATGGGACAACTGACAAGAGGGATTATGCCTGAGGCAATGAAAACACTAAGGAATGGGCCTCCTTACAGTTGGCCTAAACTACATTACAGCCAAAGAGATTCCGAACCATCAACTAAAAAGACTCCCAATCCCTAACTCTCACCTCAAAGATCCCAGGAACTATTTCAACCTGACACCCATGGAGACATACTGTTCCTCCCTGTGAACTGTGCCTATTTATGGAGAATAGAGCTAACCCTGGAAACTAATCACTGGACACTTGCATTAGATCAATTTTCGCATACTCTGAGTATTGTGTAACCCTGCTCTCTGTATTCTACAATAACCGAAGTGTGTAAATTCTTGCACATCTGAATGACAAAAATGGATAAAGCATTTAGAGAGGCAAAAGCAATGTTTGGTGAAATTGAGAAATGAAATGGTTGCCTCAAAATATTTCGGTGCCGATAAAATATGCTTAATGAGAGCCGCTTTTATATTGGCTCCATTGTAATTTCACTTCTGGGGATCCATATCTGTGTTTTGACACGATTAATTACAGCACCCTTATCCCAAGTATACCCAGTTAGAGTCTGCTGATCGAGACTGGATAAAAGAGCCAGTTAATGCTAGGTACTGGTTTACAGGTACTGGTGCGGGTCCTGAATTAAAACTTGGAAGTTTGATATAATGCAGATGAACCTTTGACCTTTGAGGCCTACCTATTGTGATTCTGGTAACACTAGAAAGGTCCTCAGCATTTGCTTTACCTGTTTCTGACTGGTATCACAGGACAGAAGCATAAAGTTGATGCTATGATCATATTCCTATTGTGTTCAGTGCCCATGGCAGATTGCTATTGATCAAAGGCAGTGTAAACAACCTTCAAATGGACGTCAAATGAAAACCTTTCTCACTCCTCTGCTGTGAAGCAGCAAACAGTTCTATATTAACTGAAAAAGTGTCGGTCTGTAAATTAAAGGTGAACAACTCCCATGTTGGTTTAATTTAGTTTGTTTTACGTTAACTAGTGGGCACCGGACTCCATAATATACATGGAAAATGGACAAACGTAACTAAATTCAATGGCCCAGGTCTTCCAGTCTCCAGATGGTCAGAGACCGGATGTGCCTGGAGGATGAGCTAAGGGCTCCACAGGAGTTGCCCGGGAAGTTTCAACTCCTAATGGGCAATTCCACTGCTCCCTGGGATCCTCCGAAATACTCTCCAATCCTGAGGGAAACAAACCCGTGAGCTGAATTTTTCTCTTGGCGGATGCCCAGTATTGAATTGCTAGATCTGTTCGAAATCTATTCCATTTAGCACGGCGGTAGTGCCAAACAACATGATGGAGGGTAGTCTCAACAAGCAGACGGGACATCATCTCCACAAGGATTGTGCGGTGGTCACTCCTACCGATACTGTCATGGACAGTTGCATCTGCCGCAGGCAGGTTGATGAGGGTGAGGTCAAGTATGTTTTTCCCTCTTGTTGGTTCTCTCACCACCTGCCGCAGACCCAGTCTAGCAGCTATGTCCTTTAGGACTTAGCAAGTTCAGTCAACAGTGGGGCTACCGAGCCACTCTTGGTGATGGACACCAAAGTCTCCCGTCCAGAGTACATTCTGTGAACTTGCCACCCTCAGTGCTTCCTCCAAGTGGTGTTCAATATGGAGGAGCACAGATTCATCAGCTGAGGGGGAGGGGTGGGTCAGCAGGAGGTTTCCTTGTCCATGTTTGACCTGATGCCTTGAGACTTCATGTAGTTCGGAGTCGATGTTGAGGACTTCCAGGGCAACTCCCTCCTGACTGTATACCACTGTGCCTCCACCTCTGCTGAGTCTACCCTGCCGGTGAGACAGGACATACCTGTCTGGGACATTGTCTGTAAGGTATGATTCTGTGAGTATGACTATGTCAGGCTGTTGCATGACTAGTCTGTGGGACAGCTCTCCCAATTTAGGCACAAGCTCCCAGATGTTACTAAGGAGGATTTTGCGGGGTTGACATGCTGTTTGCTGTTGTTGTTTCTATTGCCTAGGTCAACACAGGGTGGTCCGTCGGGTTTCATTCCTTTTAAACTTTTTAGGGGTTTTGATTGAACTGAATGGCTTGCTCGGCCATTTCAGAGTCAACCACACTGCTGTGGGTCACAAGTGGGCCAGACCAGGTAAGGGCAGCAGATTTCCTGCATGAGTTTTTGCAACAATCAACAATGGTTTCATGGTTACCATCAGACTTTTAATTCCAGATTTTTATTGAAGTCAAATTACACCATCTGCCTTGGTGAGATTTGAAACTGGGTCCCCACAGCATTCCCCTGGGTCTCTGGATTAATAGCCCAGTGACAATACCACTATGCCCCCACCTCCCCAAAATCTTCTTTGTGTACCTGATTACACCTTTATCGGATTCATTCCAAAATCTGCTGCTGAACACTCACCAATGCCTTTATTGCCTTGAGACTTAACTATTTCGGCGCTCTCCTGGCTGACTTCCCACATTCCACCCTCTGTAAACTTGAGCATATCCAAATCTCTGCTGCCCTTATCCTTACTCACACCAAATCTCATTCATCCATCACCCCTTTGCTCACTGAGTGATATCAGCTCCCGTTCACATAGCGCCTCGATCTTAAAAAAATCAGTATCCTTGTTTCAAATCCCTATGTGGTCTCACCATTTCATATGTCTGTAACCTCCGCTGACCCCACAAACCTCAATCCCAGTGCTCCTCCATTCTGGCCTCTTGAGCTTCCCTGATTTTAACTGCGGCCGGGTCTTTAGCTGCCTAGAGCCCAACCTCTGGAATTTCCTTCCTGATCCTCTCTTCCTCTCTCCTTTAAAACACTCCTTAAAACCTACCTCCTGGACCAAGTTGTTGGTTTTCCTCCCTAGTCACAGAAACAACACGAAAGGAAGGTATTCAGCCCATCATGCCTGATATCTCCCTACGTGACTTGATGTCAAATTTTGTTTGGTGACACACTTGCAAAGCGCATTGGACATTCTACTATGTTAAAGGTGCTATATAAATGCAAGTTTATTGTGGTCCATCACACCGTTACACTTAAATGCGCTCTAACATCACGAATGTGGTTGCAAACTTGAGCAGGCATGTTATATGATATTTAACTTTATCCCTAGTAAGAAAAGCTCGGTGTCACAATTCTGCTATCTAGTTGCAGGAATAAAAGATTCATCACCTGGGAACTGCTACAAACAACACGATAGAAAAATCAACGGAACGGAGAGCTTGAACTCTGCAATCATGGCTCACACTGGCAATTTGTGCCTGAGCACTTTGCTCACCTGTTTGTGGCTGGTGTCCATGAGCCAGGGGAAATTATGTACCCCAGCCTCTGGTTAACAGGGTAAAGCTGGGTCCTGAGCAGCCCAACCAATGGTTCTTGTCATGAAACTATCATATTTTTCATAATATTATCGTGGTTTATTGTAAAGTAGGTTTATGAGTGTGAGTGTGTATGGTTCTGTCTACGTGATTTAATTGAATTGGAGTCAGATAGACTGTAAAGTTGAAATTATCAAAAGAAGTTAGGTGGTAGAAGGCATTTGAAATGCTAATGAGTAAATATGGATGAGAGCAGCATGAAGGGTGTGAAGGAAATTTGCATTTTTAGGTAAGTGAAGAGGTTGTTTAGGTTTC
Source organism: Carcharodon carcharias (assembly GCF_017639515.1). Classification (NCBI taxonomy): domain Eukaryota; kingdom Metazoa; phylum Chordata; class Chondrichthyes; order Lamniformes; family Lamnidae; genus Carcharodon; species Carcharodon carcharias. The sequence continues at coordinate 12,890,803 of NC_054485.1, forward strand.
AAAGGGATGATAGGATGTTTACAACTAACAAGATAAGCAGGGCTAAGCAGTGGGTTTATTTTTCCCAAAGGGATTGACCATATTGGCAACATTAAAAAAAATGTATATTATGGGAAAAGTAAAGTCCAAAGACATGTAGAACAATAGAATATACAGATTAAAGAGAGAGAACCATACATAAAGAGGAATGGAATGCTATGTTGGGGGGCCATGTAAGATCTAAAAGGACCATGTAAAATAGCCTTGGAAGAAAAGCTTCCAGCCACTTTTACAGAAGTCTGCTGTGTCCAGTAACCAAAGTTGGAGAAACGCCTTTGGAATTCCACTGTCGAGTGAGTGTTGTGGTAAACTTGCTGGATTTCCTATCTAAATTCAAAACCTATTTTGAAATGTTGCCTTGAAGAGGGTGTATAGTTGGGAGTCAGGTTAACTAGGAATTTTGGGATTTGTTATAGTATTCAGTAACTGTAATCTTATGTGCTTGAAATCTTTTGTTTTGTTAATATATGTTTTAATTTTTAAAATCTCTAAAGGTGTTAGTGGGCTCATAACTTCTGAATTCAATGCACAAATCTTCTCGTAATAAATACAAATTGCAAAACCATTGCGATAGCGCGGCCAAGTTTCCCTTGTGGATTTGGTCCACCTGGCACATCATAACATTCCAAAAGGAAGTTAAAGTAAAAGCTGATGAGCTTGGACATTTTTTAGTATTTTATCAAGTTGGAAGGGGCAGGAACGCTCAACATGATGCCACAAAATAGACTGCTAGTGCCCCACCCTCCCCCCAATTGGAATTCTTCTGACTCTGCGCACCCAATGCAAGAGCAAAAATTCCAGCCTACGTATCTGGGTGTGCTAATATTTGGTGATGAGGTTAGCGGTCGGTCTTTTCTACGCATGATCAGGCAGACCCCAAACACTGTCCCTGGACTTGTATTTGAAGAATAACCATTTGATTAAAAAGAAATAAAAGATGGGCTTGCATTTATATAGCACCTTTCATGATCTCAGGACATCCCAAAGCACTTAACCGTCAATGAGGTGCAGTCACTGTAATGTGGGAAACATGACAAGTGATTTGCATATAGCAAGCTCCCACAAACAGAAATATGTTAAATGACCATGTAATTTGTTTCAGTGATCTTGGTTGAAGGATAAACATTAACCGGAAGGCAGGGAACATTCCCCTGCTCTTCTTTGAAATAGTGCCATGTGATTTTTTTTATGTCCACCTGAGAGGGCACCTGACTCATCCAAATGATGGTTCCTCTGAAAGTGAAAGAGATAGAGAGAAAGAAAGATTTACATTTATATAGTGCCTTTCACATCCACCAAATGTCCCATAGCACTTACCAGTCAATGGAGTATTTTTGATGTATAGTCATTGTTGTAATGTAGCAAATAGCAGCCAATTTGCGCACAGCAAGATCCCACAAACAGCAATTGATATTGACTAGATAATCTCCTTAATGTGATGTTGATTGAGGGATAAGTATTGACCAGGTCACTGTGGATAACTCCCCTACTCTTGTTTGAAATAGAGCCAGGGATCTTTTATGTCCACCTGAGGGGGTAGACAGGGCCTTGGTTTAATGTCCCATCCAAAGGTTGGCTCCTCTGACACTGCAGCACTCCCTCATAACCATAATGGAGGTCAGCCTAGATCTGTGCTCAAGACTCTGGAGTGGGAATTGTACCCATGACCTTCTGATTCAGGGGCAAGAGTGTTACCCACTGAATACTGGAGGGCTGCCAGAATTAAGAAAATAATTCTTTAATTCATCTGTTGATAATGTGGACACAAGGTTTGGAGCAGCCTCTTGTAAAATTCAACTGATGCGCCTCCCATCTCAAGGAAGAATGATCTTTTCCCCCATCTTATTATCTGCTGTAAAACTGGTACATTACACAGGAAAGCTTACATCACATTCCTAATATCCCCTTTTTAAAAAAAATTAAATCCATGTGTTACTCCCTTCTATTCACATTGATAGCTGAGTACACAGAAGAGTCTGGTGTTCATCTGTCTGGGCCTCCCAGTACCAACCTCCTTATGGTTCATTTGCCTGGAACTGTTGGATTGCAGAATGAGACTAACAGAATGTTACCTTGGCTGGAGGAGTTCGATCCCAGCTTGCAGTCCAGCTGAGGGCTAATTCCAGAAGTCCAGCTGGTAGAGAGCTGAGTCAATCATGCTTCTGAATTATTAGAAAGGCTTTTGCCAATCTCAAACCGGAATTGCACTTCTAAATCTCTTCAGAAGCTTAATTATTAAAAAGAATATAGTGACTTTCCTTTTCCGCTCTCAATTTTTCTCTCTCCTAGTGAGACCTGTGTAATTGCAGTGAATATATATAAAAATGGGGTGATGCTATTATACATCGCAAACCTGTGACCACCATCAGCTAGAAGGATAAGGGTAGCAATTGCATAGGAACATCACCACCTCCAGGTCACACACTATCCTATCATTGATGTATATCGCATTTCATTCATTGTTACTGGCTCAAGATCCAGGATTGCTCTGCCTACCAGTACTGAGAGAGCACCTTCAGCAGACAAACTGGGGTGGTTCAAGAAGAAGGTTCACCACCACCTTTGAGGGCAACTAAAGACGGGCAATAAATGTCATCCTTATCACCAATGTCCACATCCTTTATTGCCATTTACTGGATGTACAAGAAATGCACAGGAACACATCAACACATGCACATGGTAAAAATAATAAACATTTATAGACAGGTTTACTTACAAAAAAAAATGTCACCACACTCTCCTGGATTTAGCGGAATTGTTGAGTTTATCATTCCACTGTATGGTTTGGAGAGAACATCCAGCCAGGCTGATAAACTGACTAGAACAAGCTGGGCTGTGTCATGAGGCATTTACTGTTGTTGGGTGAAACACTAACAGCTGCTGTGGCCCAACTGGTCTGTTATGTCCTCCCATTTACAGAATGTTCCGGAAAAAAAATGCCCAGGCAAAACAAAGAATTAGAAAGCCAAAATTCATATCTCAGCTCATTCCAATGATGTAAGGAGCATGTACCTCTATTTACTGCTCACTGACATTGGCACAGGACACAGGAATTTGGTGTGTGACATTTGATTTCTACACTGGCGTCATTAGCACAAACTTGAAATCATATTGAATCTACGGCAGGGATATGCTATTTAGCCCTAATCTAATACGTACTGCACATGAACCTTCTCCCAGTCTAACTACCTCCTCACGCTTTGCTGCTTTATCCCTCAATTCTGATCTCCTTCATGAATGCATCAAACCTCCCCTTAAATGCAACCATGCTATCTGTTTCAACCACTCCATAAGGAGTGAAATTTCATTCAAAATAGTTTTTGAGTGTGGAATAGGTAATGCATTCCATCAGCTTTTGCTATGCAACATTAATCAGGAGGCTGATTCCCCAGTCTGTGCTGAGTTAGCTGCACCCAACCAGGGCTTTAGTTGGGTTGCTACAAATCTCAAATGTTGGGTCGGTGGTGGGGGTGGGGTGTTGTAGTGGAAAGAAAACACAGGACAGATTGCTGCTGCATAACTGCTATTTGGGAACTGTAGGAATGCGCTTCTGAGTGGGTATTGGTTGAGAATAGGAATGGGCTCTGGTTGTGGTTTCCTCCAATTCAAATGTTCTGCTGATACTCACAGTGGAGGCTTACTGAGGAAGACTGGTTACTTGTGTGAAGGAATAGAGTATTAATTTCCAGAAAGCTTGGAGATAAAAGGATAAAATGGAACCAATCTTTACAAACTTCTACACTCACAGAGATACACACTGCTAAACTCAAACCCCAATTCTAGTCTGCTCCTGTTCATACCACTTCTTGCAAACCCAATGGTGGTCAACCCATTACCAGTTAAGTGCCCAAATAGAAAAGGGCACCTTTACATTACTGTAGCAAAAAAAAACCTTGAAAAGAAAATGTATCAAATTAAAATGACATTTCTGAGGGATAATGATGCTCTCCAGCCACCCCCGGTGCCCACCAGTTGCGGAAGGCCTTAAGCACAACAGTAGATACCGCATGCCTCTTCTGTACCCGAACGTGGATGTAGCTGTTCCTATTAATAGGGGCCCAGTTAATGCCCACCACCTGCATCCAATAAAACACAATTAATATAGAATTAATATCAAGGGATGCCAGGGCTGCAGTGGCAGGAGAAAAGAATGGGTCTATATTCTCTGGCGTTAGGGAGAATGAGAGGTGATCTATAATATATATAAAGTTTTTACAGTGTCGATGCTGAGAGGCTGTCTCACCTGGCTTGTGGGTCATAGGGGGTCAGCCATTTACGACTGAGATGAGGAGAAATTAGGAGGAAAAAAATCGACTTTTTGGAATTCTTCACCCCAGAGGGCAGTAGGTGCTCATTCATTGAGTACACGCGCACGATTCTTTCGTTGCCATGGTTCAGTGGGCATGTCCTAAGGGAATGAGCTCAGCGGCCCCACTGCTTCCTCAAAACAGAGCCTGCAAAATGGTAGGGGAGAAGAACATTGCCGCATGCTGCCAAGCCTCATTATGTATGTAGTTCTGTTGAAGAATCATACAGACTCGAAACATTAACTGTGCTCCTCTCCGCAGATGCTGCCAGACCTGCTGAGTTTTTCCAGGTATTTTTGTTTTTGTTTTGGATTTCCAGCATCCGCAGTTTTTTGCTTTTATGCTTTTACCTCATTCTTGGCTAAGAGCCCAGACATCCATTAGAGTACATCTGGGCCCCAAAGAAAACATTGTTTGATCGACAGCTCTGGCTCTGATCTCTTCTGTCCATTTTACAATGTTTATTTACACAAGATAAAGTGGTTTCAAGTGTTTGCAGTTTCTGCTACTGATATTTTAAAGGGCCTGAATGAGTGACACTTTTATTTATTGTCGTCAAAAGGATATTTTTAAAGAACTTGGGAAGTTATCAATGAATTACTTTTTTTAAAGCTTCTTTTACACATCCACTATAGGGCTTATTGGTTCTATACAGTGTATAGTGGGAAAAAGGGCATGTAAGTGCCATAGCTTGGCATGAGGGGCATGAGAGGTCTTGGGGTGTGTGGATGGGTGAGGGCTAAAGGGCCTTACTTTGTGTATTACAACTGGGATGAAGCACCAGAGCAGTGAGGCAGGCCTTTTAAAGCAGCCCACCTTGGCACCCAACAGTTACTGGGGCTGCCTCCAAACCCTTTCCTGCGTCAGCTGGCCTGCCTGCAACCTGCATCTGACCCCTGCCACCACCCTCCCACAATGAAAATATCATCTTTCCTGGCACACTCCTCCGAAGTGGGCATGCCGTGCCGGACTTTTCCCAACTCTCACTACCCGCCTTGAAGATTAAAATCCAGCCCATAGTTCCAAGTCAGGGTAGTGTGTGACTTGGAGGGGAACTTGCAGGTGGTGGTGTTCTCATGCATGTGCTTACCTTGTCCTTCTTGGTGGTAGAGGTCATGGGTTTGGAAGGAGCCTTGGTGAGTTGCTGCAGTGCATCTGCTGCCAATGTGCATCGGTAGAGGAGGGAGTGAATGTTGAAGGTGGGGGATGGGATGTCAATTAAGCGGGCTGCTGTGTCTTGAATGGTGTCAAGCTTCTTGAGCGTTGTTGGAGCTGCACTCATCCAGGCAAGAGGAGAGTATTCCATGCATGTGCTTAGAATACTGACTTGCACCTTGTAGATGGTGAACAGGCTTTGAGGAGTCAGGAAGTGAATTACTTGTTGCAGAATTCCCAGCTTCTGACCTGCCTTTGTATCCATTGTTTTCATATGACTGGTCCAATTCTGTTTCTGGTCAATGGCATAGTATTAAGGTCTGGTACATAAGGGGTTAATATGGGACTGAGTACAGTACTGCCCACACAGTGATGCAAGGAGGCACTTGACCAAGAGCCTCCTTGAGATGGGCAGAGATTGGTAAAGACCTAGACTGGAGTCAGCTCCATACTTGTACCCTCTACTGTAAATATGTATTTGGTCATGAGTTGTTAATAAAAACTTGCTGTTAATACACTCAAGACTATGAAGCCTACTTCATGGTGTCCGAAGCAGGATTCTTTAAATGTTAACCCCCAGGTTGTTGATTGTGGTGGATTCAATGATGGTAATGTTATTGAATGTCAAGGGGAGATGGTTAGATTCTCTCTTGTTGGAGATGATCATTGCCTGGCACTTTTATGGCTGAGAGATAAGTATTGGCTAGGACAGCAGGGAGAGCTTCCTGCTCTTCAAAGTAGTACCAAATGTCCTTTTACATCAACTTGACTGGGCTTTGGTTTAACATCTCATCCAATAGATGGCACCTCCAACAGTGCAGCTGTCCCTCAGTACTGCACTGAAATATCACTTAGATTATATGTCAAGTCTCTGGAGTGGGATTTGAACCCATAATTTCCCAACTCAAAGGAATGAGTGCTATCACTATGTCAAATATGACACTTCCAGCTTTGTACTGTTTGTTGTCAAGTTGTCAAGAGGAGGTAGAGAGTCTGCAAAGGGATATAAACAGTTTCAGTGAGTGGGAAAAATGGAATGTTGGTGTTTATTGCAAGAGAAATGGAATATATAAATAGGGAAGTTTAACGGCAGCTGTACAGGGCCTTACATGGTGTGACCACATCTGGAATACTGTGCACAGTTTTAGTCTCCTTATTTGAAAGAAAAGATATGGGGAGGATATTTCCCTTGTCGGGCGGGCTTGGCGAGGGCAGGCGGGGGTGGGGGTGGTCAGGAAGCCGGTCGCCACCCGCGATTGGGGCTGGTCTGCAATTTCACGCTGGTTGGCCAATTAAGGCCCGCCCAGCGTGAGTCACGCACAGCAGCACTCAGCGCTGCCTATGTATGGAGGGGTGGGGGTGGGGGTGGGGAGAGGGGAGAGTACAAGTTCGCACTCCCTGAGGCACGGGGCTGCCTCAGGGAGATGAAGAGTTTAAAACATTTAAAAATAAAGATTTTTAAAATGTTATAAAACATGTCCTCAGGGACATGTTATTAATGAAAAGCTTTGATCTTTACTGAATTTATAATAGCCGTTGGAAACTTCATCCCGCCCGTGGATGAAGTTTCCCAAAAAATGCAAGGGCCGCTTTTTAATGGCCTTCATAGGCCTTTTACTTGCCAGCAGGCGTGCTGCGGACTCTGGCGCATCGTTTCCAACCGAAATATCACGTGAGTGCGCAATGACTTCAGGACCCTCACCCGACGTCATCGCGCATCATTTCACGCTTGGTCGGGTCAGGTGCACACCCACCTGATGAGCTAAAAATTCTGGCCATAATTGCATTAGAAGCAGTTCCGAGAAGGTTCACTTGACTCATTCCTGGGATGAAGGGCTTACCTTATTAAGAAAGGTTGAACAGGTTGTGCCTGTATCCACTGGAATTTAGAAGAATGAGAGGTGCTCTTTTGAAACGTATAAGAAACGTACAAGAGGGGGACTTGATGTGGATACATCCTCCCAGTGTCTACCCTTTGGGGTCGAGACTAGAACACGGTGGCACAACTTAAGAATAAGAGGTCTCCCTTTTAAGATGGTGATGAGGTGAAAATTTTTCTCTGAGGGTCATTAGCCTGTGGAATTCTCTTCCCCAGACAGCAGTGGAGGCTGGGTCATTGAATTTATTCAAGGCAGAGTTAGACAGATTTTTGATAGACGAGGGATTCAAGGCTTTGGGGTGCAGACAGGAAAGCAGAGCTGAGACCACAACCAGATCAGCCATGATCTTATTTAATGGCAGAGCAGGCTCGATGGGCCGAATGGTCTACTGCTGCTCCAAATTTCTATATTCCTATGTTACCACAATACAAAACACACCCACCCACTGGTACTGGAAGAGCGTTTTGTCTCCTCTTTCCGTTTTTGGTGGAGAATGTATTTTCTTTTCACGAACCCTTATAAAAACAGCGAAAAAGAGAAGCTTGCAGTCAGTCTGAGAACAGATCAGAGTTGCTGCCCAAAATTCCACCTGCCTGATAACACAAGAGTGTGTTCAGTTGCTTTCATCAACACCATGGTTCTGCAGAAGACCTTGTGAAGGATTTTTTAAAGAAAATGCATGAAGGCATCTTCATCTCATTTGCACAAACATGAGCTGATACAGATTGCATTGAACCACCATACAAAGGACTCTCACAACTCTTCTCCCTCTTCAAACAAAAAGAAAGTTTTGCCAAATGCCTTTTCATGAGGATCATTCTCTTTTAATATTCCATCTATATGGTACATCTGAGCATGAGAGTTCCATTCTCTGACCTCTCCCCACCAACGTTTTCCCATTTTCTATTGAATTAAGAATGGGTGATAAGTGCTGGCCTTGCCAGCGACACTCACACTTCAATTACAACTTTCTCACTGCAATTGGAAGACATTGCTAAGTGTACTTTAACTGTTGTATTTCCTACATTACAGCAATGAGTGCTCTTCATTGACTGCGCAACACGTTTGGATGTCTTGAGTTTATGACAGATGTGCCCTTGTGTCCGTCCATCCTCCCTCCCTCCCTCCCTGCTGTGCGCAATAAAATGAATTTCAGTTAGTGTCATAACAACTGGAGTCTCAATCGAAAAGAAGCAAAAATACTTTAAATATTCCATTCAATATATTGTCTGATAGCTACAAATGAAGGCAGATGTATGATGCTTATAGGGCTTGAAGAGGTAGGTTATGGTAAAATGATTAATATTAATCTAAATGCTATATTTGTGTATAAGGAAAATCTGTTGAGTTAGGCAAAGATGGCAAAAAATTAGAGTCCTGAGATAAAGCCCAGACTGGGTTTAATTTGTGTTTCTTTTCATACCTCTTAACCAGGCAGACAAGTTTATTGCATATTAAGAGTAAATGTATTTTAAGGGAGTTTTAGTTTGGAATCAATTGGATTAAGTTCCATCCCCCACTTTTCAATCAGGTGGATTAAAACGATAGGGTCTAACCTAAGCTAACAAATAATGTAACATCACTAATTAGTTGGTCATGTCTTGAAAGGTGCACTACACAGTTTAAAGCTATGAGATATTGTAACCAAAAAATACATATTAGCCTGAGATATCTTTATAAAATGAATGGGGTTGCATCAAAATAGCTGATGTGTATTTCTAAGCCAACATACAGTCAAAAATAGATAAGATTATAACCCTGTGAAAGAATGGAATACAGTCTTTCATCTTCTCCACCCAGTGTTTGCATCTCCAATGACATGTTAAAGCACTCTTTCTCAAATAGGAACAAAATTGCAGATGCCAAGCACTAATTCCACTCCCTCAACACAAAATTTGCATGCTTGTCTCTGAGTCAGAAGGTTGTGGGTTCAAGTCCCACCTCAGAGACTTGAGTACCAAACCTGGTTCAGTAGTGAGAGAACTCTTATGCCAGAGTTGACAACTGGTTTGTGGTTTGGTTTCAACATTGAATAGCATTTGGATTGCTCTTCAGGTAACTTGTGGCCTGTTCTGGATTGGGAAGGTTTCCCACTACTTATGACTGACTTAGATCTAACTCCGGTATGTTTCTTCAAAATCTCCTTCATTTACACTATAGTATATACTAAGCTTCTAGGTAAGTACATCTCTCTCGTACGGACTATTCCATCTTCTCTTCGCAGTCTCTTGCACATGACTGCTGATGTCACTGTTACATCCTGATACACATCACTATCTCATACCATAGCTATTAACCTATTATTCTACAACAGCTTTTGGATGACACGTAAACTGAGGCCTTGTCAGGTGGATGTAAAATATCCCAAGGCACTATTGAAAAGGAGAGCAAGAGAGTTCTCTCCAGTGCCTTGGCCAATATTTATTCCTTAACCAATATGACCATCAACAGATTATCTGGTCATTATCACAATGCTGTTTGTGGGAGCTTGCTGTGTGCAAATTGACTGCTTTGTTTTCTACATTGCAGCAGCGACCATATTTCAAAAGTACTTCACTGGCTGTAAAGCACTTTGAGACAAAATAGCTGTGAAAGGCATGGCTGCTGAATTAGCAGAATAGTTACATGTACACAGCCTGGGATCCAGTGCTGTACAAAGATTCACAAGCGTTCTAGGCACAATTCATTTCCTTCATAGGATGGTTGTAAAATGCAAATTGTTAAACCCACCTGCTGTAAGCGGTGATGTTTACCCTTGATTTGCTCAAGGCTGCATTTGTTTGCTGGACAATTCTGAAGCTTACCTGTTGCTTAATATCCCTGTCCGGAGCTATCCACAATGAACTGTATTGTGCTTAATCTGTTCAGTTTTATTTTGAAAGACTGGAATACATCATCTCAACAAAAACAACACCTCTGTGGAGTGCCTTTGGATATTTCACTATGTCAAATGCATATGAACATACAAATTAGCAGCAGGAGGAGGCCACTTGGCCTCTTGAGCCTGCTCCACCATTCGAGAAGATCATGGTTGATCTAATTGTAACTTCACATTCCCACCTATCCCTGATAACCTTGCTTATCTGACTCTGACTTAAAAATATTCAAAGACTCTGCTTCCACCGCCTTTTGAGGAAGAGAGTTTCAAAGAGCCACAACCATCTGAGGGAAAATATTTCTCCTCATCTGCCTTAAATGAACGACCCCTTACTTTTAAACAGTGAACCCTAGTTCCAGGTTCTCCCACAAGAGGCAACATCATCTCCACATCCATCCTGTCAAGACCCCTCAGGATCTTATATGTTTCAATCAAGTCACCTCTTACTCTCCTAAACTCCAGTGGATACAAGCCCAGCCTGTCCAGCCTTTCCTCATAAGACAACTCGCCCATTCCAGGTATTATTTTAGTAAATCTTCTCTGAATTGCTTCCAAATCATTTACATCCTTCCTTAAATAAGGAGACCAATACTGTACAAAGTACTCCAGTTGTGGTCTCGCCAATGCCCTGTATAACTGAAACATAACCTGGACTTTTATATTCAATTCACCCCGCAATAAACAATAACATTTTATTCACTTTTCTAATTACTAGCTGTACCTGCATACTAGCCTTTGTGATTCAGGTACTAGGACATCCAGGTCCCTCTGCACCTCAGAGCTCTGCAATCTTTCACCATTTAGACAATATGCTTCTCATTTATTCTTCCTGCCAACATGGACAATTTCACATTTTCCCACATTATACTCCATTTGCCAGATCTTTGCCCACTCACTTACAGCTTCCTTATGTCCTCTTCACAAATTACTTTCCTACCTATCTTTGTGTCATCAGCAAATTTAGCAACCATACCTTCGGTACCTTCATCCAAGTCATTTATATAAATTGCAAGAACTCGAGGGCCCCTGCACTGATCCCTGTGGCACACCACTCGTCACATCTTGCCAACCAGAAAAAGATCCATTTATGCCTACTCTCTGTTTCCTGTCAGCTAGCCAATCATCTATCCGTACCAATATGTTACCCCCTACACCATGGGCTTTTATTTTCCACAATAACCTTTAATGTGGCAGCTTATCAAATGCCTTCTGGAAATCTAAGTACAGCACATCCACCGGTTCCCCTTTATCCACAGGACATGTTACTTCTTCAAAGAATTCTAATAAATTGGTTAAACATGATTTCTCTTTCACAAAATCATGTTAACACTGCCTGAATACATCGAATTTTTTTCCAAGTGCCCTGCTAAAACGTCTTTAATAATAGCTTCTAACATTTTCCCTATGGCAGAAGTTAAGCTAACTGACCTGTAGTTTCCTACTTTCTGTCCCCCTCCCTTTTTGAATAAAGGAGTTACATTCACTATTTTACAATCTAATGGAACCTTCTCCAAATCTGGGGAATTTTGGAAAATTAAAACCAACACATCAACTATCTCACTAGCCACTTCTTTCAAGACCCTAGGATGAAGCCCATCAGGACCTGGGGACTTGTCAGCCCCCAACTCCAGCAATTTGCTTCATACCACTTCCCTGGTGATTGTAATTTTCTTGGGTTCCTCCCTCCCTTCCATTTCCTCATTTACAGCTATTTCTTGGATTTTACTTGTATCCTCTATAGTAAAGACCAATGCAAAATACCCATTCAATTCATCTGCCAACTCCTTATTTTCCAATATTAATTCCCCAGACTCACTTTCAATAGGACCAATGCTCACTTTGTTAACTCATTTCTTTTTTTAATATCTATAGAAACTTTTATTCAATGCACTTTTGCAAGAACATTTACTAAATAACATTTGACATTGAATCACAGAAGGAAATCTTTGTTGACCAAAAGTTTGATCAAAGAGGTAGGTCTTAAAGAATGTTTGAGATCATTATCAGTTTTTTTTCTCCAAAGTTGCAATAGGTTACTTCACTAAAAAAAAAAATTTGAATGTAGTTATTCTCTGCAATATTTTTGAAATAAATTGGATGTGTTTTGATGAAATTCCTATGTTAAATAATAATCATTAACCTGTTTAAAATTAAAATCTATTTCAGTGCTTGTGTTTTTGTTAGCTTGTTAAAAATAATAATAGAAACAACCCTTTATGTTTGGGGGAATTTTATGTTGTTGAATGATGATACACAAGGCATATTGAAAGATGTAACGTGCTCCCTTTCCAACAACTCCATTTCATTTTTTTGACCCTCCCAGTTTAATGGCTGCCTTCACTATAAGAGGGAAGAAGGCTGCTAACCTTCGGCTACCAGTACATTTGAAAGGAATTTATTTTTGCAGGTATAGAACTAGGTCTGTTGGTTTTCCTATGATTTAACCTCAATTCACAAAACCATATTATAAAATCACTGGGAGGACAACATGCTGAGCAGCATCATTCTATAAAATGTTCAGGTTTAATTTGTATTTGAAATGTTATAACTGTATTGTGTATTACTTCCCAGTAATCCACTGCAGATTAAACCCTGATGATTGTTTCACAATGAGCCCATAATCACACGCCAACTGATAGATTCTACCAATTGATGTCAGACACAGGAAGAGTTCTCACAGATGCAGTTACATGTGCAACATCAGGCTCATTATCCTGAATGTCTTAACTGCTTGCTGGGTATGCAGCTAACATAGAGACTCATTGAAGTTTACAGCATGGAAGGAGGCTATTCAGCCCATCATGCCTGCATCCGCTGACAAGCATCCATTCAGCCTAATCCTGCTTTCCAGCTCTTGAGTTTGTAGCCTTGGAGGTTACGGCACTTCAAGTGTATATCCAAGTATTTTTTTAAAATGTTATGAGGGTTCCTGCTTCAACCACACTTTCAGGCAGTGAGTTCCAGCTCACCACCACCCTCTGGGTGAAAGAAAATTGTCTCGAATCACTTCTAAGTATCCTACCTCTGACCCTAAATCTATGTCCCCTGTTTATGCTGGCCCCTGCCAGCCCCAACCAACAGGGCCATCCTGCCTACTCCATCTAAATCCCTCAATTTTATCCATTTCACTTAAGTATCCCACAACCTCCTCTCTAATAAAGAAAACAAACCCAGCCGATCCAATCTTTGCTCATAACTAAAATGATCTAATCCAGGCAACATCCTTGTAAACATCTGCTGTGCCTTCTCTCGGGCAATCACATCCTCCCATCCTTAACATCCTCCTAAACCTTGCCCAGGTGGTCATTCCTCATTTCTAGACAGGAAGCAGATGTTAGCAGCTGACACCAATGCTGTCCTTTTATTTCAATTAATGGGAAAATTAAAATAAGCCTTTCCAAAGAGGCTGGTTATATGAAGAGCGTCCTTATAGCAATGTTGACGACATCAAGATAGTCCTAGAACAGAGCTGATTGCATCAATACCAGCCCACAGCCTGCATCAATTCATTCCTGAAAACAAAAGGACTTTCCAGGCGCTGCAGATGTTAATTGTTCTTCAGTCAGCACTGAGCACATGACGTCATGAAAAATACAAATTAATCCAACAGAAGACAGAGCCCATGGCAGCAGTGTGACAGGTTGAGACACACGCTATGGCCTGTTACTTACTGCACTGCCAGTTCACCATTTATTATTTTCATACCAGGAGCTCTGAGTTTGCCTCATTGTCTTCTTGCCTTTCCTTATGATTTGCAGTGCCGGTGTTATCCAGCCTTTGAATTCCTTTCAGGCCCTAAGAGAAAATGTCTTCTGTTTAAGATCATATATGGTATCACAGTCAGTCTCAACCATTGCCATTTTCTCGCAAATGGCACAAATTCTCATCTCTGTAGAGATGGTTGCATGCTTCCTCCTTAAAAGGCAAATGTTAAGTTTGCTGAGCCAAGTTTGTTACCATGAGAACAGGCCTTTCCCATATATGCTATATGTCTTTAATTTGGATACAAATGTTTCCTTATGTAGAATTATTGACTCATGCTTTAAACTTCAGTAGCAGTTAATTAACGCTTTATCGCACTCTCATTGTATTTTTAAAGTTTTATTAATAATAAACAATGGGTTAAATTGTTTGGATTAGGAAGGTCTGCAATAATTAAGTGTACCATTGCTGATTAGGATACCAAACAACGGTTGTAATCCAGAATGCCTGTGAGACTTTGAAGGATAATGTTAACTGGGGGCAGAGAAGGATGATGAGCAAGCCTCTCGGATTCAAGATAACTACATTTTCCAGTCAACAACAAAACAACCAGAACAACTCAATGTTAAAGGTGCTTTAATAATGCAAGAAACATCCCACGTGCTCAAGGATATGAGGAAAGTGGACCCCAAGCCTAAGGAGAAGAGAGTAGAAAGGATGACCATAATCTTGGTCAATGGATTGGGTTTTAATGGAGGGTTTTAACGGAGGAGAGAGAGAGATGGAGAAGAAGGTTTAGGAAGGAATTCCAAAGCATGGAAGATTATTAGGCACCTGAAATCATGGTTGCCAGGGGTGGAGTTGCACAAGAGGCTAGAGGCCAAAGTACAGAAAGATTGAGGTTGTGGGGTGGAGGTGTTGAAGAGCTGGAAGAGGTTACAGAGATAGCAGAGGACCAACTATATCCTGATCCTTTTGAATAATCATACAATCAATTGGCTGAGCAGCCAAGGACTCATGCAGAAGATGCAGATCTGTCAAGGAGTACCAAAGTTCAGCACAAATGCTGTTGCTAACTGTTGCTTGGGAGTCTAATGATTTTTTTTTGGATAATGCTAGACATCTTTCATCCCGTTATTTTGGCACGTTCCCAGCCTTCAAGCCCCTCTCTTGGCATCAGTAGGGCTTCAGGAATAAGAGAGTTACTCTAAGAAGAAGTTCCGTTAATGAGAGCATAAATTATAGCTAGTTCAAGGGATTCTGTACTATCTTATTGGCCAAATCTTATACAATGATAAACAGCAGATGGCCAAATTTTACTGAATTTGTTTTGAAGAAGAATCATATTCAACCTGAAATATTAACTGTTTCTCTCCACACACTTTCTGCCATGTATTTCCAATGCAAATTTTAAATCAATTTTACTAATAAGCTAAAGTACTAAACTTTTTAAACACTACCCCGGTTTCTCAGACACCTTCAAACATCTCATCCTGCTCTTCCTCTTCTTTAAGATCCTCATAGGCCCCCCTAGAGTTTCTCCCAAGATGTGCTCCAGTTGGAGGTCTGGGCAGGGGGGTGGTGGTGGGGAGTAGAAGCTGTTGCAAGTATGTTTTCATGCACAGGATGGGCACTTCTCTTGGAACATGTGCCATCACCTGGCTGGAAAAAAAAGGCCTCAATTTCATGCCCCTCCTTCGTTCAACTAAAATGGGCGGCTGCCAGCGCTACCCACGGTCTTCACTGATAACTCACTTAATTCAGGCATCAATTTTGCACATTGCTTGTACCATTTAAAGGCAGCTCCTATAGGGGAGGTGCACCCTGACTGCAGTCAGTCAATGTCAGCAGAGATCCTGCACAACGGCAGGCACTGCAGAAGCTCAACTTGGTGAGTTGCCTTCACGGACCACACCAAGACCATACATTCAGATGTGGGGAAAGTGACCACGTCTGTGAGCACTGCAGGAGGTCCCCACAATGACGAATCCTCTGCTGACAACTTCGGCGGAAGCTCAGGCTGCTGCCATCTTGATTTTTTTAGGCTGCAGCATCTCTAGTTCACAAAGTCTGCAGGAGAGCACGGACAAGGGCTTTGAGACACTTCCTGCAGGGCGGCATGTAGTTCTTACAAAGGGCAGTGGGCATGCTGAGGCTCAGTCCTCCGAGGGTGGCATTGGGTCAATGGGTATGGCACCCGCTGTCCTCTCTCAGGTTGGTAGCACACCTGTTCCCTGACAACCTGTCAGCCCATGGCCCTTTCTGATGCCAGACAACCAGCTGGCCCGGCTGTATGCAGCAGTCTAAACAACTATGGCTGAAACTCCTCAAGAGTTTCTACCTCGGCCATCTTAAAACCCCCTCAGTAGATCTTTTGTCCCCCAAGCTGTAACCATTAGGTAGCTGTTCAAAATCCAGTAGATTTTTCTTGAAATTGTGCTGCAAAAATTAAATATCTGATTATTTTGCCAATTTCTTCCTTTATCTTGAAGACATCTATGTTCACTGGGATGTGCTCCATTAGTACCAGTTACTCTTCAATAACTCACAAAAATGGCTATTCTTCATTGATGGGCCTAGATAGTGGGTGTCTTCAAGTCACTCTGGGAGCATCACCGCCAGCTGTGATCTTGTACTTAGTCAATGGCCATACCTCTTTTACCAGAAATTACTGCATCAAGATTAGTAGCAGAAACCCAAGATAAAAATGACTTCCCGAACTCAAGGAACCAAGGCCAATAGTATCATCCCTACAACAAACCTAACACCAGCTCTTTCAGCACAAACTGCAGCCTTGATATCTGTAATGTGCGGTTACAAATTATCATTACCAGCTGAGTTATCAGTGGAGACTTGAAAGTTTCATTAAGTATTTAGTAAACTTGATATAAAATATTGTGCCAACTGTCCTTGTTGTAAATGAGATAATAAGCCAGATTAATTCTAATGGAAAGCTAATTTATTGAATAACAATAGATACATATATAAACCTACTAGCTGGAGGGAAATTTTAAGAGGGTGAATTCTTTACTAAATGCTGAAGGTCCAAGGTGTCAATAAATTTATTGGTTCACTAGGACAAAAGATGCACACTTTTTCTCTCTACTCAGAAAGTTCCAAACACTTTCATGAAGCTATTGCTGCTTTTAAGAATTAACTATGGCCTGTTACACAGGAAGGTCACTGACCTCCGGTCATGCTGACACTGACACTACAATCTTCCTTAAAGAACCTGTTAAGTCCAGAGAGGACCAGAATATGGTCTCGGTGTTTGAATCATTCCATGAAGGGGTTTTTATAGCAAGGAGCACAAATCACTTAAAGCTAAAGATAAGAAGAGTACTAGCAATGCTCATTAATTAATTTATCGTTACACCTTTGGGTCCTCATGGAAACTGATATCATTCAATAATGAATACATCACCAAGTAAAGCAAGATCACTGAGTAAAGCAAGATGTGGTGATATTGACAGCTTATTTCTTGATTACCTTGCTGGCTTGTGAGATGATCTTTGTAATACAAGGTCCTCCTTTATAAACCTGGCTAGCCACTTCACCTTTCTACACAAGAGCTAATCCTATTAGTTTAAAGCAGAGCTATTCTTGGCTGCTGAGAGAATCTTTCCAAGATTGTAAACTAAGTGCAGGATTTTTCTCCCCATTCATGCTTTCTTTCCATGTTTCCTGGCTTTTTCCACCACTCCCCCTTTTCCCAAGAGTGTGACACCTTGTGGGATACAGTTCAAAGAGGTCTGGTTATCCTCCACTATCCCCAAGGGTCCAATGACATGCAAGCCTTGATTATCAAAAATCAACATGCTATTTCAACCATGGGAGGGATCATCACCAAATACAATCCCTCTCTCACCCAATGTTCGCAAATTTGTGCTGTGAGAAAAAAAACGTTTCTGCCTTTGATTTTCACGGCAAAAATTGGAGGCTGCCCTCTTTTTGCTAAATTTTAACATGATAGACAAGAATTGTTAAGTTTCTTAGTAATGGGGCAATGCCTTGCATTGAGAAATGAATTCAGGTGAATGTTCTTATGATGGATGCTGCAGCTTATTTGAAATGTCAGGATATGCAGCCTGACAGACAAAGTTATAACTTCTATCGGACCAAGCATGAAGTCTAGCATCAAGGTGAAGGAATCCACCTCATCTCCTAATGTGTAAAAAATACAGCATTTTAGTTGCTGGCCCATGCACTGTATGATCTTGAAAAGCTAAAAATAACTTTTTAATCCACAGATCCTCTCACGATTTTCTATCTACTGTTCTAATCACTTTAAATGCAACTTGAGGAGAGGAAATAAAAACTCTTTGAAGAGGTAATTCATGCAATATACCAACAGATAGTGTTTCTAATTACAAAATGAAACCAGCCTGGCAATGCCCCACAGCACCAGGGCACAAACAACAATGGGTACCAGGGAAGAAGTGTCATACTGATTCGAAATGTTAACTCTGTTTCTCTCTCCATAGTTGCTGCCAGACCTGCTGAGTTTTTCCAGCATTTTCTGTTTTTATTTCAGATTTCCAGCATCCACAATATTTTGCTTTTATCCCAGGGACTCAAAGATGCACTTTACTCAGTGACATTCAACTATAGTACTTCCATTGTTTATTGGGTGGGTATAATATGGTCCCACCACCACCCCCCAAAATACCAAGATTTAGGGTGGAACCAACTAGGGGAGGGAACTGTGTCAATCTTGGGTTCCCCACCACCCCCCTCAACCCCCAGCACCCTCACCACCCCTTAAATTTCAGCCCCAGAATTTCAGGACCCAGTGGCAGCAAACTATTCCTCCTGCAGTCTTGTCTTCATCTGTTATGCCCTGTCCAGAAGGATTCACTAGGAAAACCAACTCTGACAGATATTTCCCTTCCTTAGGTTAGATATGCAAAGACCAAGTGCATCATCCCACTGCTGGCTAAGCACAGACCAATGACTGTTTTCTAATAGTTTTGTGTCTCAAATTTCTATTTAAATTGGAAACAAATATTTTACTGTACTTGACCAGCCTGAGGTTAATGAGCACCATTTCAATGTGAGTGTGATTATAGAGCACAAGGATACATTTAGCCCAATAGATTACTGTAAGTAGGGATCATAACGTTAACTACTCAAGCCACAAAACGCTACAATGGCTAATTGCACAAAAAGTGTATCCTATGGGTCAACATGTGGCAATCGCTGTGAAATTGCTGGTCGGGAAACTCAGATTAGTGAACTGGATGGGCTTTTCTGATAATCGGCAATGATTTCATGGGGAAAAATTTCCCTCGCGTCGGGAGCCGGTGTGCTTCCCGCCATTTTACCTGGGCAGGTCTTAATTGGCCCGCCCAGCATGATGTCCGCCAGGAAGGCTGTGCACTCCCTGTGTGGGCAGGGGGGATTCCTTCAGCCAGGACTGTGCTCTTTCACACGTGCGCGTGAAAGAGTGCGCAGGTCTCCCTTAGGCTAAGTGCTGCCTCAGGAAGATTGGCTCCAAATTAAAAATTGTAATGCAAATGATAGAAAAATTTCCCTGACATGTCCCATGAGTTGAGACATGCCCATAACTTTTATTGAAACCTTTAGTAAAAATTTAAATACCCTCATGAAACCTCATCCCGCCTGTGGACGAGGTTTCATGCTTTTTCCGAAGCTCGCCAGGGCTCCCGGCCTGCTCGCTAACCTTAAGGTTGGACGGGCAGGTCCATTAATGAGGTTAATTACTTTTTCAATGGCCTCAATGGGTTGTTGACAGGTCGGCGGGCACACAGCTGACTCGGCTGTGCCCCCACCTACCTGAAAATGGAGATGACGTTGGGAGTTCCACCCGCCCCCACTCACTGACCAGAAGATCCTGCCCACGGTCATCATCAGGCTTTTAATTCCGGATTTTTATTGGATTCAAATTTCACCATCTGCCGTGGTGGGATTTGAACCTGGGTCCCCAGAGCATTACCCCGGGTCTCTGGATTACTAGTCCAGTGACAATGCCCACTACGCGACCTCCTCCCCAAACCTAACCTCAGCATGCCACCTTTATCAGAGATCTTACACCGAAACATCAACCTTTACTCTTTTCATACACTCATCAACCTGATCTGTACTTCCAGCCTGTTCAGTTTTTACTTTGGATTTCCAGCTCCAGGTCCCCTCGCCTTTTCTGTAATAAGATGGCATCATTAGAAAAGAGGAGATGGGTCTCAATTGAATGTGCAACTATGGAGCAATATTGTACTCAATTAGGTTGTAGTCATACTCCCCGAAAGAGGTCCTTTGTTCTGAATCCAATGACATTTGTTCAAAATAAGATTTCCAATTTGCTTTGGAGATCGAAAGTGACCCAGGTTCATTGCTGAGAATCAAAAGGTTTTAGAGATGATCTGTTATGTCCGGGTGTTTGGAGATGTCACTAAGATAGTGCTTAGAATAAGAACTGAAGAGTCTGCCATACAGATTTGGTATTAAAGCTTAAGGCTTCTTGAAGGATTAAAGATCCATTAATAGATATAGAGAGAGCACAATAATCACTTTTGTTGATGTCAACTTCTCCCACTTCAATGGGGGGAGCAAAATTAAATGGATGGATTAAACAGAAGGATAAGACTATTAAGAAAACTATCAAGGATCAGATGCAAATTAAAGGAATGCAGCACGGAGAAGGATAAAAGCCCATGTCTCAAGGATAGAAATGAAATGAAGACACCACAGGTCACCTTCAACTTGGATCAACCTCATTTTCTAAAGAACAAACTTGTATTTACATAGTGACCTCAGGAGGTCCCAAAGTGCTTTACGGCCAATGAAATACTTTGGAGGGTAGTGACTGTTGTACAATGCAGCAGTCAATCTGCACACAGCAAGATCCCACAATAGCAATGGGATAATGACCAGATAATCTGATTTAGTGATTTTGGCTGAGGGATAAATATTGGCCCAGACACTGGGGAGAATGCCCCCGCTTTTCATAAAAAAATGGACCTTGTCCATCTGAAAGGGTAAAGAGGACCTTGATTTAATATCTCATTAAAAAGAAGGCACCTCTGAAAGTGCTGCATTCTCTAATACTACACTGATTGTCATTCTACTTGAATCCATAACCTTCTACATAAGAGGGAAGAACACTACCAATGAGCTACAGCCGACGCCTAGGGCAGAATTTTGCCCTTGGCGGGCGGGTGGGGACGGTCAGGAAGCCGACTGCTGCCCGCGGTCGGGACCACACTGCGAGTTCACGCTGGTGGGTCAATTAAGGCCCGTCCAGCGTGAAACGCGAGCAGCGGCGCTAAGCGCTGCCTGTGCGGAGAATGGGGGGGAGGAGGGCGTGCGGCCCGAGTTCGAGTTTCATAATCTCCCTGAAGCACAAGAGCTGCCTCAGAGAGATGAAGGCGCCGATTAAAAAAAAGAAAATAAAATGTAATGAAACATGTCCCCTCATGTGACTGTGTCACATGTTGGAAAGACAGAGAAAAACTTCATTTAATTGGTTACTTAATGACTTTAACAGGCCTTCTAATTGTTGGTGGGCGCACTGCCAGCTCCGGCGCACACCCGCCGACCGAACAATCGCGCGGCTGCTCGTTGATGTCAGCACGTTCGGCCAAAGTCAACATGCATCATTTCACGCTCGAGTGAGTCGGGTTGGGGGGGAGGGGATGGTGGTAATTCTGGTCTCCTGTTCCAACTGATTACAGAGCAACCTACTGCTGCTAGGAAAATGGCGACAGTGTAATGACAGGAATCCACTTTTCGGCTGGAGCAGCCAGTCACCTCTCCACCCGAGTGGGTGCATCCATCCACTTTACCATAAGGAACTCGCTGCTGGAACTTGGGACAGGGTCAACACTGAGATAGTGGGGGCAACCACAGGTCTCACCCCAGAAGGCAAAAAACAGTTCGGACTCTTATTTCCCAGCTTTGCTGGTGTTCAATTTTAAGGTATACAAGACCAGTTCGGACCAGTTCTCTTATTTCCCAGGTTTTACTGTTTTCTCCTTCTGGGACTCCACCACACTGCTGCTGGAGGTGAAGGAGGAAGGCTGACAGAATATTATTCTAACTGTTCCTAGGAGAGGAGATAAAGGACAAGCCAACGAGAAAAATTAAAGTGTCTTAAGACAAAAGAAAGTTGAGGGGGAAATAATCCTTTTGCCAATTAAGTGTTGCCCAGTTTTATATAGGAATGTTACACATAGTGCTACCCGCTCCCCTCCCCCACAGTGGTTGTTTATGCCATAAGTAGATGAGCCATACAGAAAATGGTTCAATCCCTGGCCTCTGCTAATTTAAATAATTTTGAACTTTGGCATAGTAAAGCCAGTATACCAGCCACAGAGTCCCTGCATTAGAGGTGGGGGAGAAAAGTCAGTCGGGTTTCTGCTCCCAAAAACTATCTGACAAGCTTAAACCAGCTTATATTTCACCCCTTTCTTGGACTCACTCAAGTTCTGTCAAAGGGTCATGAGGACTCGAAACGTCAACTCTTTTCATCTCCGCCGATGTTGCCAGACCTGCTGAGTTTTTCCAGGTAATTCTGTTTTTGTCTTGGATTTCCAGCATCCGCAGTTTTTTTGTTTTTATATTTGCTGGTAGTGCGCAGGTATGGATGAGGCTAGAAGCAGACTTAGTTGCAGCGGAACAGGAGCAGGGCACTCAGCCGCTCGAATCTGTTCCGCCATTCAATTATATTATGGCAGATCTCGCTCACCCCTTTAGGGAAGAGAACTTGCTGTCCTGACTTACATAGAAACATAGAAACTAGGAGCAGGAGTAGGCCGTTCGGCCCTTCGAGCCTGCTCCACCATTCATTATGATCATGGCTGATCATCCAACTCAATAGCCTGCTCCCGCTTTCTCTCCATATCCTTTGATCCCTTTTGTCCCAAGAGCTATATCTAACTCCTTCTTGAAAACATACAATGTTTTGGCCTCAACTACTTTCTGTGGCAGCGAATTCCACAGGCTCACCACTCTCTGGGTGAAGAAATTTCTCCTCATTTCAGTTCTAAATGATCTACCCCATATCCACAGACTGTGACCACTGGTTCTGGACTCCCCCCACCATCGGGAACACCCTTCCTGCACCCACCCTGTTTAGTCTTGTTAGAATTTTATAGGTTGTTATGAGATCCCCCCTCATTCTTCTGAACTCCAGCAAATATAATCCTAACCGACTCAATCTCTCCTCATATGTCAGTCCCACCATCCCAGGAATCAGTCTGGTAAACCTTCGCTGCACTCCCTCTGTAGCAAGAATATTTTTCCTCAGAAAAGGAGACCAAAACTGCACACAATATTCCAAGTGTGGTCTCACCAAGGCCCTGTATAATTGCAGCAAGACATTCCTGCTCATGTACTCGAATCCTCTGGCTATGAAGGCCAATATACCATTTCCCTTCTTTACCACCTGCATGCTTACCTTCAGCAATTGGTGTACGAGATCACCCAGGTCTCGTTGTACATTCCCCTCTCTCAATTTTTAGCCATTCACATAATCTGCCTTCCTGTTTTTGCAACCAAAGTGGATAACTTCACATTTATCCACACTATACTGCATCTGCCATGCATTTGCCCACTCATTCAGCTTGTCCAAATCACACTGAAGCATCTCTGCAGCCTCCTCACAGCTTACCCTCCCACCCAGCTTTGTGTCCTCTGCAAATTTGGAGATATTACATTTAGCTCCCTCATCTAAATCATTAATATATATTGTGAATAGTTGGGTCCCAGTACCGATCCCTGTGGTACCCCACTAGTCACTGTCTGCCATTCAGAAAAAGATCCATTTATTCCTGCTCTTTGTTTCCTGTCTGCCAACCAGTTTTCTATCCATCTCAATGCACTACCCCCAATCCCATGCACTTTACTTTTACACACTAATCCCTTATGTGGGACTTTGTCGAAAGCCTTCTGAAAGTCCAAATAAACCACATCCACCAGCTCCCCCTCGTCAACTCTACTAGTTACATCCTCGAAAAATTCCAGTAGATTTGTCAAGCATGATTTCCCTTTCATAAGTCTATGCTGACTCTGTCTGATTCTGCCACTGTTTTCCAAGTGCTCAACTATTAAATCTTTTATAATGGACTCTAGGATTTTCCCCACTACCGATGTCAGGCTGACTGGTCTATAATTCCCTGTTTTCTCTCTACCTCCCTTTTTAAATAGTGGGGTTACATTAGCTACCCGCCAATCTGTCGGAATTGTTCCAGAGTCTATAGAATCTTGGAAGATGACCACCAATACATCCACTATTTCTAGGGTCACTTCCTTAAGTACTCTGGGATGTAGATTATCAGGCCCTGGGGATTTATCGGCTTTCAATCCTATCAATTTCCCCAATAATACTGATTTCTTTCAGCTCCTCCCTCTCACTAAACCCCGTGTTCCCCAACATTTCTGGTATGTTATTTGTGTCCTCCTTTGTGAAGACAGAACCAAAGTATGGATTTAGTTGGTCAGCCATTTCTTTGTTCCCCATTATAAATTCCCCTGTTTCTGACTGTAAGGGACCCATATTTGTCTTCACCAATTTTTTTCTCTTCACATACCAATAGAAACTTTTACAGTCAGTTTTTATGTTCCCTGCAAGCTTCCTCTCTTATTCTATTTTCCCCTTCTTAATCAATCCGTTGGTCCTCCTTTGCTGAATTCTAAACTGCTCCCAATCCTCAGGTCTGTTGTTTTTTTCTGGCCAATTTGTATGCCTCTTCCTTGCATCTAATACTATCTCTAATTTCCCTTGTAAGCCATGGTTTGGCCACCTTTCCTGTTTTACTTTTGCACCAGACAGGAATAAACAATTGTTGCTGTTCACCCATGCGCTCTTTAAATGTTTGCCATTGCCTATCCACTGTCATCCCTTTAAGTAACATTTCCCGATCCATCATAGCCAACTCGCGCCTCATCCCATCGTAGTTTCCTTTAGTAAGATTCAGGACCCTAGTTTCAGAATCAACTACGTCACTCTCCATCTTGATGGAGAATTCTATCATATTATGGTCGCTTATCCCCAAGGGGCCTCACACAACTAAATTGCCAATTATTCCTTTCTCATACACAATACCCAGTCTAGGATAGCCTGTTCTCTAGCTGGTTCCTCAATGTATTGGTCCAGAAAACCATCCCATATACACTCCAGGAATTCCTCCTTTACAGTATTGTTACTAATTTGATTTGCCCAATCTATATGCAGATTAAAGTCACCCATAATTACAAATGTTCCTTTATTGCATGCATCTCTAATTTCCTGTTTAATGCCATTCCCAAAATCACCGCTACAGTTTGGGGGTCTATATACAACCCCCAGTAATGTTTTTTGCCCCTTAGTGTTTCTCAGCTCCACCCATACAGATGCCACATCGTCGGAGCTAATATCTTTCCTCGCTATTTCCTCTTTAACCAGGAATGCAACTCCACCACCTTTTCCTTTTTGTGTGTCCTTCCTAAATACTGGATGTTCAGTTCCCATCCCTGGTCACCCTGCAGCCATGTCTTCGTAATCCCCGTAACGTCCCCGTAATCACACCTGTTTATATCTTGATCTATCCTAAAGGTAACTCCAGCCCCACGCCAACATGACAGTCTCCAAAGCGGCTTTGCAAGCTGTTCAGTTGCACTGTACAAAGAGGGATGGGCCCTGAATGACAGCCTTGTCATGTGATAGTCCCCTTCTGAAAATATATTTTTAAAATGTCAACACCTTCAAGGGAGGAGGGCAGAGAATTACTGGAGAGAAACTGACGAGAGGAAATGAAGGGAAAGAACATAATAAAGTAATTGTTTCTATCAAAATCATGTTTTCCAACAAACCATCTATTATTTGGTTTGTCATCAAACTTTTGCCAGTGTTAAGTGAGATAACAGAATGGGGAAAGGGGCATTTAGAAAAAATGAATGAGGATTAAATAAGAAAAAGATAAAACTTTTATTCATAGTTTTTTGACTTTGTAATAATTGAACATTTAGGAATTTCAATCCAAATGATCGCAAGGTGATATGGAAATTTCATACAGGGGCTATGAATGGATTCTCTCGTGGAATATGTGGCTTCACATTCGACACTGAAGAATCAGACAGTGTCCAGGCTCTCCATACGGCACTGAAAGCTATGCAGCGAGGTTCAACTGAGGCTGGGAGGAGACTAAACATCAGCAGACTAGTTGGCCTGTTTCTCTGCTGCATATTCTATGTAATGTATCTTCAAAAAAAACCTTATTTTTTAAAACAGGTTTCTTCCTCCCCTGGAGGCTTCGACCCTTCAAATCCTCCAACTGATGGTAACCCTTCAGGCTAGGGGCAATTCTTCACGTGCAATCTTAGCAGTGAGTATCCTTGGCCTATTCTACCATGCCGGGCAATACAGCCAGACCTGCGGGAGCAATGAGGGACGCATCAGGAATGGGGACCCTAGTAGTACTTTCTGCCTCCAAGCCCAGGGCCACAGAGGACGATTGTACTAACATGTTACATCTCTCTGTACACGGTGCTTATACAGTCCCGGAGCAAATTTAAACTTTAATAATTTTGGATGTGTACATGGTAGAAGCAAATGTAAACCGAACTTAAAAGCATTATTCATAAGGTTTGCTCTTAATGTTAACATCGTTCTAATAACACACACAACTCACCATTTATTTCACTATTGCCAATTTCAACCAGTTTCAGTGTCTTAAACAAAAATAAAAAGAAACACTAACATTGTATCAACAACATTACTATAAAAATATTCCGAATGCTGCTTTCGTGTCATTTACAGTTTCCTTCTATCGTGGAGCATATTCATAGGAAGATTTTTTAAACGCCCCGTGTGTGTCTAGAAGCCGTGGCCCTGGCTCTGTCACAGGTTACAGTTTATTGCTTAACAATTGACACGGGAAAGCTGAGGGTAGGATTGACACACTAGCAGCACACACAGTCATTCGAACACGGCTGTCATGGTTATATTTATATATATATATATATATATATATATAGAGGCAGGCACACTAGAGGCTGTATTTTTACAGCCACAAATCAGGAAGCCCAGCACCAAACCCCGCACGAATGTAACATCTGGCTCGCCGATCCGGTGTCACCAAACGCCAGGGGTCTCAGAAAGGACAGAATATGAGCAGGCGCCGAAATCCAAATGAGCAGCTGAGCTTGTTCAAGAGCCGCTTGAATGCAATTTTTTTTTTCTCTCTCTCATTACCTGCTGCATTTCTCGGGTGTCGGGCCGGGAAAACGTTTCGGAGATCCGCCTCCCATAAGCTAATAAAGAAAGATTCAGAGTGGCGGGGCCTTTAAATTTTACAGCCGTCACGGCTTCCTGTTCACAGCAGAACCCAACCCCTCTGCTGTGTGTACACTCCCGGCCTGAGCTGGGACGGTGGGAGCGAGTGGACACACTTTCCATTCCACCTCCCTCATCCCCCACCAACTGCTAAATCCAGCTCTAGGTTTCAAAGTGCATGACAGGTTAATCTGAACACCACCAGTCCAATTCAGATTCAAGAGTCTGTTTGTTGCTAACCTTCCATAATAAACAGGACTGTTATTTTTGGAGTTGTCTGAGAAAGCCTAATTCAATTTTTGTTATGTGCATGATCCCAGATTTTTTTTACGTCTGTTTTGAGTAATCCGTGATATCATCTAGCTTCCTGCGCTAAGCACTGATCTGCTCTCACTAATTAAAGTACATTTGGTGCCTTGGACATTGCTGCAGAGAAAGAAGCCGGTCCTTCTGTGCCACTCCACTAGAGCAGAGTAATCCCTGCTATTTCCTTCTCATCGCCTTGTATCTCCATCTGCTTCAAAGAGGCATTGGTGTTGCTGGAAACACAAATCAGAGAGTAAAGTGAGCTGTGGAGCATTCTATGCACAAGCTGAGAGTACTTCCCAGCAAGTGCATATTGCAGTGATTGGAAGTGGGAAGTCTGGGAACTATTTATATCTATCATATTCACCCTTAATAAGCAAATCTCTGAATTCCTGTTGTGCAATCCTTATTACAGCCTCACTGATACATTTTTGCAACCTTCCCAACTACAACCATACCATGACCTCCTGGAACCCTGTTATTCCCACAATCTGATTGAACTCCTGAAAGTTAAAGCAATAAGATGAAAACTGTTTAGATTTTTGCAAAGCCTTCAGTGCAATCAAAAACATCCGACAGATTCTGTAACAAAACACCCTGGTTGACACAGAACCATCACACAGCAATCCAGCAGACATTAATCACTTAACTGGGAGTGAAGTTTCCCTTGATGTTAAAGTCAGTCTGCAACTGAGTTCTATACAGACCAGGAAGATCCCAGGTCTTCGCGGAGTTGTACTGATGCCAGCAGGATAGGCTGGGTGGGATTTGTTGGCTGCATTAGGCTTCAATGCTATCCATGCTGGAGTTACACAAAGGCCAGACTAAGGATATGTGCTGCACTTATTCGTGTAAATCTTAGTTATGAATTTTGGTATGCTTAATTGCGTTTTCTCAATGTTTGGCAGTCATGTCTCAGTTGCCTGGGCCCTAAGCTCTGGAATTTCCTCCTGTTATGAAGATGTCTTATATAAAATATTAATTTAGACTATTGCTGGACAATCATAGGTCTTGAACTTTTTTGAAGGGAATACTTTTCCTAAGGAAAAATAACTGGCTTGCAGCAGTGACTATGTTGCATTTGTGAAGGACACAAGCTGTTTTTATGGAGATACCAAGTATATGGAGCTCGCAGATAGAGGTCATATGATCCAGCTTGTCAAAAAAGATACTGGATTTTTGGATAGACAGAAAGAGACCGTCACAGAGGCAACCCCACCTCTCTTTCTTCTTAATTATCTCTCATCAAAGCTGAGCTGTTTGGGATTTGAAAAACCCATCAGAAGACTTCATTGCTGCAAACCAAGAGTTCATAAAGAAGAATTTCAAATCAACACCACTGTCTCCAGTGAGAAATCCCAAGTGCCAGCAGCTACTGTGGAAAGCACCCTTCATCTGTAAACAAGCTCCTGGACACTCTCAATAATTTTTCAGACTTTACTTGTTACTTGGCCAACTTTTTAAATATCTGATAATCTGCAGAGTTTTATTTCTTTCTTGCATGCTTGGGGGTGGGGAGATTGTGTGTGTTGCTTTTGCATTAGTAGGTATAGACATTTTTGCATATTTTAAACCTTCTGTTAATAGTTCCTGCATCTTTACACAAGTGAGTTTTAACAATAAAAATAATTATTTACTTGTTAACTTAAGGAACCTGGTTGGCTATTGAGCTAAATACATTTAAATATATATATATATATATACATATACATATATATAAAATCACCTCCCTTTTAAATTCAAACTCTGTTATATTATCCAACAGGAGTGGGATAAAAAGAGGATTTAGTTCACCCCTGTTGACCTGGTTGTAACAGTCCTTAAACCTCTTTGACTTTCTACATCTAGAGACTCCTTAAAACACATTTCCTTGACTATCTGTCTTAATATCTCCTTATATGACTCAGTGTCAAATTTTGTTTGTTAATGCTCCTGAGCAGCCTCTGCTTTAGTTGTGTTGGCATCACAGGCTAATATTTGTGTTCCACCAACATTTTTATGGGTAGCACTGGTTGAACCACACATTACCCGCTAAGATGGTAGTCCTGATAACGAGAACTTAAATGGAAATAGTATATAGATTTCCAGTGGTGGGGCTGTGACTATTTCCTCACCCATTGTGGGATTGCCCTCGGGAAGAAAGATTGTTGATTCACTGTCTTGGAAACAAATGTTCTTTATCGATTGTGTGGATGGATATGTCGTGTTTTGCCGAGGGCACCAGGTACTTGTTCCTATCAATTCCCACCAGACCATTCCATGTTTTAGAGAACATGGTCAGTCCTTTTCTCCCTTCTTTGCAGTAGTGTTTCTCATTCCAAATCTTTGATCAAGGATGTGGCACTGGTGTGTTTCCCACACTAATTCACGCAGAATTTGGATCACTTCAGTCTTATTTATAACTCTCGCCATAAGGATCCCCCACACAACTTGCGTTCTCCAAGATTGGACAAAATTTTTGGTAAGTTATAATCTGATATTTTTCTTGCAATACTTAAGATTCCTCCTCAGAAATCTAAGAACCTGCTTGCTTTGGACATTATCTGCTGAATGTGTAATCTCCATTGAAGACTGAGTTCAAGATGGACCCCTGGGTATGGTTGTGTTTCATCCTGTTGGAGAATTTGATTACAGAACTTAAAGCTATCTGTTGGTGGATCCTTTTTGTTGGTGATGTACATGACATAGCATTTGTTGGCATTGAATACCATCTCCCAATGGCCCTGCCATTTTTACAATTCCAGAAGATCATCTTGCAGTGAATTGATATGATTTTGAGTTTTTCCTGATGCGCAAACCACACAGTCATCTGCAAATAGTTGCACTCTGATTTTTAACTTGTTGGGAAAGTTA